>NC_060076.1:37525000-38775000 GCF_922984935.1 Meles meles
CTAAGTCCAAGTCATATGTCCAAGGTCAAACAGCAAAGGGGGGCAGGAATTAGTATGTGACCTTTGGGTATTTTATGATGGAAGATAACTATTGGGAACTAAGACTAATATAATAGGAAATTTGTCAATTATGGAAAGGGGTTAAAGATGTGGGCAGTGAAAACAATAATAAATACCTCTATAGCCTACCCTCTGGCTAGCCAACATCAAAATACACCCTTTGTCTCAAACCCAGGCCTCTTAAAAATTTAAGGGTATACCTAATATAGTAATCACTTTTGCTTATACAACCAAAAATCTTCGCTCCTCCTCAAAGAGAGACTTCAGAGTTTTAGCAATTATAACATCTGTCTTAGCTTGGGCTGCCAAAATGAAATACCATAGTCTGGGTGGCTTAAACAACAGACATTTATTTTCTCACAGTTCTGCAGATTACAAGTTCAAGATCAAGGTGCCAACATGGTCAGTTTCTGGTGCGAGCTCCCTACCTGTCTCGCAGATGGCCGCCTTCTTACTCTGTCCCATGACAGAGAGAAAAAGATCTCTCTCTTTCTTTTCTTTTCTTTTTTTTTAACATTTTATTTATTTATTTAACAGATAGAGATCACAAGTAGGCAGAGAGGCAGGCAGACAGAGAGAGAGGAGGAAGCAGGCTCCCCACTGAGCAGAGAGCCCGATGTAGGGCTCAATGTGGGGCTTGATCCCAGGAACCCGGGATCATGACCCGAGCTGAAGGCAGAGGCCTTAACCCACTAAGCCACCCAGGCACCCCTCTCTTTCTTTTCTTATAAGGCCACAGTCCTAGCAGATTAGGGCCCTACCTTTATGACCTCATTTACTTTAAATTACTTCCTAAAGATCTTATCTCGGGATACGTTCACACAGAAACAATTCGGCCCATAGCAAAATCCAATTCTAAATCCAAGATCTCAGGGTGACATCCATTCTTCTTCTAGTTTGTTATAATCCCATCTCTGTTGTACAATGCCTGGTAACCACCAATGACACACCTGATTGGTCAGGATAGGCTAGGTTATGTTGCAACAACAGATGACACCAAATCTGAGTGCCTTAACACAACAAAACTCTATCCCCATGCATACCAAGCCCGCTTTGGGTCTAGGCGGGTCTTTAGCACAGCTGTTTTCCATGTGGAAGCTCAACATTCTAGGCTGCCTTGATCTTCTGGCATGCTCTTTCATCTCCCACATATTTCTACCATCACTGCAGCCAGGAAAGACAGGCATCTCTTGTTTAAACACTTCTATCCACAAATGACACATGCCATTTCAATACACATTTCATTGGCCAAAGTGTGTCATACAACCACACTTAACTTTTTTAAAAAAGATTTTATTTATTTGAGAGAGAGAGAGAGATCATGAGTCAGAGAGCATGAGCAGGAGGAGGGGCAGACAGAGAGGGACAAGCAGACTCCCCACTGAGCAGGGAGCCTGATGTAGGGCTGGATCCCAGGACCCTGGGATCATGACCTGAACCGAAGGCAGACGCTTAACTGACTAAGCCACCCAGGTGCCCCCAGTCATACTTAACTTGAAGGAAACGACTGCCGGGAGGAGAAGTAAATCAATGTCTTGGTGAGTAGTAATAATATCCCCACAAAAAATCTATCTTCAAGAATGGAATAGGGGCACCTAGGTGGTTCAGTTGGTTAAGCGTCTGCTTCTGGCTCAGGTCATGATCTCGGGGTCCTGGGACCAAGCGCCAGCCGCCTCAACTCCTGCTCGGCAGGGAGTCTGTTTCTCCCTCTCCCTCTGGTCTCAACATCATGCTCTCTTTTTTTGCAAATAAATAAATAAAATCTTTAAAAAAAAAAAAAAAGAATGGAATAAAGGAGGATGAAAGAAAAGGGGAGTCAGTAAAAGAAAGAGGGGCATTTCAAAGCCAGGAGGAAAATATGGTTAAAAGCTATAGTCTGTTGTTATGAAACTAGCCCCGGGGCTTAACTAACATTTATTGTCTTCTTCCTTCTCATACTCATTTTCTATTGCTATGTAACAAATCACCACAAACTTAGCAGCTTCAAAAAATCCAGATTTAGGGGCGCCTGGGTGGCTCAGTGGATTAAGCCGCTGCCTTCGGCTCAGGTCATGATCTCAAGGTCCTGGGATCGAGCCCCGCATCGGGCTCTCTGCTCCGCGGGGAGCCTGCTTCCTCCTCTCTCTCTGCCTCTCTCTCTGCCTGCGTCTCTACCTACTTGTGATCTCTCTCTGTCAAATAAATAAATAAAATCTTTAAAAAAAAAAAATCCAGATTTACTATTTCACAGTTTCTATGGGTCAAGAGTCCAGGGACATGCTAACTGGGTCCTCTGGGCGTGGGGTCTCATCAGACTGAACTTAGACTCAGCCCGGGCTGCAGTCGCATTTCAGATTCAGATTCGTCTTTCAGACTCATGGGTACTGGCAGCTGTGCTTGTAGGACTGAGGCCCTGAGTTCCTGTAGCTGCGTGCCACATGGCCCCCTCTACAACATGGCAGTTTGCTTCTTCACAACCAACATGACAGCATCTGCTGCTGCTTATTTCTCTTTTTTAATTCCTTTCTTTCTTTTTTCTAAGTAAACCCTATGCCACACATGGGGCTTGAACTCATGACCCCAAGATCAAGGGTCCCATGCTCTACCAAACGAGTCAGCCAGGCACGTTCCCCTTTTTTCAAGAGAGAGACAGGGAGAGAGATTGAGCATATGAGTTGGGGAGAGGGGGGGCAGGGGTGTGTGTGCAGAGGGAGAATCCTAAGAAGGCTTCACGCCCAGCAGGAGCCTGGCTATAGGGCTCAATCTCACAACACTGAAATCATGACCTGGGCCAAAATCAAGAGTCAGATGCTTAATCAACTAGCCACTCAAGTGCCCCAAGGCACCCCCTTTTAAAAAAAAAAAATTTAAGGCTACCTCTTCTTTCTAATCTCTAGACACTTTTTTAAAGGACCCACCTGATTAGGTCAGGCCCATCCAAGGTAACCTCTTTCTTGATTAACTCAAAGTCAACTTATCAGGGACTTTAATCACATCTGCAAAATCCCTCCATTTTGTCATTGATCATAACCTAATCCCATGAAGGATATTCCATCATATTTACAGGTCAAGAGGTTAAGGTGATTGCAGATCAAGAAGATATAGGCATACACACCAGGGGGCAGGAATTTTAGAATTATGTTCACCACACTTCCCTTGTGACTCACTCCCTCTACCTCCAACTGGCACTTCAGCCAGCTGACATTCTGTGACTGCAAAGGACTCAAACCTTCACACCCAAGGGATACTAGACCCTAGTGGTCCTGCCTGATTAAGGTCACAAGGGTCATCCATTAACTTTGACCACTAGGCATGGCATCACCAGGAGGAAGTACCCCAAGTATTACCCACACACATAGAGCCTCTCACCACTTACCCTTCACCTTCCTCACCCACACTGGGATTAATCCCAAACCCCTCTCCCTCCTCTGAGCCTCTGTGCTTACTGTTCATTCTACTTGGAATGTCCTCCCTCCTGCCTCACCCATCCTCAAGGCTCTGCAGATGTCCTTCCTCCATGTAGCCTCCTCTCTGACCTTCAAGGGTTTGAAAGGTCCCCCAATAATGGGTCCTTGATTAAAGGTGCAAGACTGATACAAAGCGAAGGTCAAGCAAAGCTTTTTTTCGCGCCAAGCATCGAGAATCAAACCGATCGGGGACGCCTGGGTGGCTCAGTGGGTTAAAGCCTCTGCCTTTTGCTCAGGTCATGATCTAGAGCCCCACATCGGGCTCTCTGCTTGGCAGGGAGCCTGCTTCCTCCTCTCTCTCTCTCTCTGCCTGCCTCTCTCCCTACTTGTGATCTCTATCTGTCAAATAAATAAATAAAATCTTAAAAAAAAAAAAAAAAGAATCAAACCGATCGGTCAGGGCCATCCCTTACAAAGAGGCGACCTCTCCCTGCCTTATAGACTAGCTTTTAAGGGCAAAGGCCATGTGGTTGGGCCTGGCCATGCACAGGTGGCCAGTGAGATTGTAACACACAGGGAAACCTGCACAGTCATTCCAGGTCACACATAAGTGACCAATTGAATTACAATTTACCCTATAGTAGATATTTGAACCAGACTATCACCTTGGTCAGAATTGGCGCCCAAAATGTGCTCAAAAAGGCGGGGCCCATACTTCTTGGTAGCTAGGGCGACAGTATGCGCCCCCACTGATTGGATGTCTCCTCCTGGCCTGACCCACCCTTGTATTTGGGCTTTGTTACCTGGGACTGGTTTCCAGGACTTGCTTTTAAGTAAGTTCCCTGGGGTGGGGGGAGGGGGCAGGGTCAGATTAAGTTTTACTGCATAAACATCAAAATCACTGTTTAACTGGATGGCATCGCTCTGGCTAAATAAGCCTTTACAGGTTCTTCATCTCCAGCTACGTATATCACTTTCTATTTTGGGTTCAGGGACCCTTGTTTCCTGCACTTCTCCCAGCAAGGAGCCTTGGGGCCTGGAGTAGCCGGAATTGCAGGAAACGAAGGAGAGGGGATGTTAGAAAATCCTGGCAGTGGTGTTATTTCAAGCTCTGGAGGGCAGAAAGCAGGAAAGGGGGTGTACTGTTGCTCAAGACTTCTCCCCATCCTGATGGCCTGTCATCTCTGGAAGTCCTGTGCAATGTTCTACCCACACCCTGAGACCAAAGGGCCAAGCTCTGCCCCTCTGGCTGGGCCAAGAGCCTCTGAATATGGAAGAAGGTTTAGAAAAGGATGGGATGTGAAGCAGACCCCTTCCCATGATCAGGGACTTTTGGGGGCTGAGTCATTTGGTTTCTTGTTCATTTCCAGTTCCTTTCTGGAACAAGACAGCCCAGCCTCTTCAGGCCAAAGCCCCCCCTCCACAAACTAGGAACCACACATTCTCATTTTCTGTATACCCTGGACGCCCTCTACAGGCCCCCTGAGGTTGAGAGCCCAAGCCGGAAGCCTCCTATCCGCTTTCCCTACGCAATAGGAGCTGCCTGCAGGCCCTGTGAGGTTGGGAATCACAAAGGGATGGACTGAACAGCAACCAGTATACACACACACACACACAAACACACACACACAAGTGCCGACACCCTCACCCACTCACATATGTCCTACCCACGTACGCATACACAGTCCATCACTCACATACATCAAAGGACACACCATAGACATTTAATCTTAAAATCACAATATGGACACAAGGGCGTATCAGACACACATGATTCACGCACGTCACAGACACACAGACACACAAACACACTCCTAAAGAGGAGTATTTGTTTGGAAGAAATAGGTTGAAAAGCCACCGGGGGAACAGGGTAATATTCTGAGTGATGTAAAAGGAGGCTGACCCTCTTCTAGGTCTAACAGGGCTTATAGACTAGAGAGCCAATTTTCTGTTTTGCTGGGTACTAGAGGGGTTTTCCGTTTGGAACAGCACAGATAAGAGCTGGGGTAGAGCTATTAAAAAGAAATTTGGGGAAAAAAAAGAAATTTGGAGTTTGCAAGAGCTTAATCTATATAACTTGTACAAAATCTCATTCTTAGAAGCTGGACTCCTGAACTCAGCCAGCGGGGTTGAGCTGTCCTCACTGTATCCAGGGTACCATATGGAGAAGTCTCTTGATACTGGCGATACATGGTAGGTGATAAATGAGAACAGCGATGGACCTGACCTTCACTGAGTTCCCACCGTGAGTCAGGCTCATGAACTACCTCATAGGATATATACATTAGTTCTTTTTTTACAGGTGAGGAAACAGTCATCTCTCCCCTCATTTGTCCAAGGTCATAAAGCCAGATTCAAACATGAGTTTGAATATTAAAATCGTTGTTTTGCTTCATTGGTAATGACAAATGCAAGGCATACATGCTCCCACTCCCAAATCATGTTCCCAAAAATATTGATCCAGACTAAGGATTGGCAAACTACCGCCCGTGGGAGAGATCCAGACTGCCACTTGTTTTTGTAAACAAAGTTTAATGGAAATGCTGCCATACCTGTTCATTTACATATTGTCTACGGTTGCTTTGGGGCTACAACAGCAAAACTGAGTAGTCACTACAACAGCAAAACTGAGTAGTCACTACAGAGACAGTTTAGCCAGTAAAATCTTAAATATATACTGTCTAGCCCTTTACAGAAAAAGTTTGCCAGCCCCTGATCCAAACTCCGCCTCAGAACTGGAGCTAGCAAGTGAGACAAGGCTTATTGTCTTCAGGGTCTTAGCCCTGAAGGGTTAGTCAAGTAAATAAATGAATGGGATAGAGCACGAATGATTGCACAGGTGGATGGATACTATAGGTAATATACCAGAGTTTGCATTTATAAATACTAATGTTCTGCCATTTATATGCTGGAAAACCTTAGAAAAATTTCTGTGGCTTAGGTTCCTCATCTGTAAAATGGGAATAATAGTAATCATTATTCAGAGCTCCTCTCATGGCAAATGACAAAAATGCAACTTAAAGTGCTTAAACAAAAATTTAAAATTGTTGTATCACAGAACTAGGAACATCAAAAATAGATTTTGGGGGCACCTGTGTGGCTCAGTCAGGTAAGCATCTGCCTCTTGATTTTGGTTCAGCTCAGGATCTCAGGGTCGTGAGATCAAGCCCCACATTGGACTCTACAGCTGGGTGTGGAGCCTGCTTAGGATTCTCTCTTTCCTGCTCCCTCTGCCCATCTCCCTGACTCATGCTCACTCGTGAGCGTGCACGCTCTCTCTCTCAAAAAAAAAAAACCTTTTTTTAATATACATTTTAGTCTACTTCTGCCCTAGGGGTCCAAATGATGTTAACTCCTCTTAACTTCTAATTATTTTTAGGGGGGTTCATTCCTCTTGTAGACAGGTACTCTTCTAACAGCAGGAAATATGGACCCTAGAAGCCTCAAGTCTACATTTTATAGTGAGCCATCTAAAACAGAGGTTGTCTGGGGTACCTGGCTAGTTCAGTGCATACAGCATATGACTTTCGATCTCAAAGTTGTGAGTTTAAGCCCCATGTTGGGTGTAGAGATTACTTAAGAATAAAATATTTTAAAAATAGGGGCACTTATGTGGCTCAGTCAGTTAATCATCTGCCTTTGGCTCAGGTCATGATCCCAGAGTCCCAGGATGGAGTCCCGCATTGGGCTCCCTGCTCAGTGGGAAGTCTGCTTCGCCCTCTGAACTTCCACCTTCTCGTGCTCTTTCATTCTCTCCCTCTCTCAAATAAATAAATAAAATCTTAAGAAAAAAAGTTTCTGCCTGAACAAAAGCATAGCCCACAGCACTCTACTTCATAGATTTGCCATAAGACAATGAATTTAAAGAATTTAGCATGGTGCCTGGCACTCAAGTACCAACAAATATGAATTATTAACATAACTAATAGATGGATAAACAAATGCATTAATAGATGATGACTAGATTAAAATGGTTGAACATATGCATGAACAAATGGAAATGAAGGTATGAAAAGATATATGAAAGATGGAGGAAGGAAGAATAGACGACAAAGAAGGGTGGACACGGACCCGTGGATGGGTGATAGAGAACGTAGAAAAATTTGGGTCTGCAGTTAAGTTTGTCACATCATATGCTCTAGGGCTGGAAAAGGAAACAGAGGAGGACTCCACAATTCGTCTATTAGGGGAGGTCTCCTCCTCTGGTCTGTCTTTTGATCCTCTTATCAGGTAAGGAAAGCACTTGCTCCTCTCCCTCCTACCTAGTTTCCTTGTCTCTGTAAGCTGACCAGCCTCTCTCAGAAATTCTCTCTTCATTTCCCACAATAGGGAAAGCAGGGTAGAGGGGGCATTCTAGGCGAGATTACCCTCAAGCTATTCCTCTGACTCAGCTCAGGTCACAGGAAAATGGGTCAGCAGGGCAAAGGGTGAGCGCTGGCTGGGTCAGGAGGGTAAAGCCCTAGAGTCCTCAGATGTGAGATACAGGAATTGGATCTGCTTCCAGAAAACTTTCCCTTTAGCGAAACTTGTCCGAGGAAGACCAGGTCTCAAATGACAGATGCATAGACACTGTGATGGGCCTAGGGAGACTTGTGAACCTGAGAAAGGAGCTTCTCCAGGTTTTTTTTGCTTCTTAAGGACTTTATATTACTTGAGTGAGTGAGAGAGAGCATGCATGTGCACGTGGGCGGGGGGGGGGGGGGGGTGGGGTGGGCAGGGGTTGGCATAGAAGCAGAGGCAGAGGCAGACCACCCACTGAGCAGGGAGCCCCACCCATCCAGAGCTCCATTCCAGGATCCCAGGATCATGACCTGAGCTGAAGGCACACACTTAACTGAGCCACCCAGGTGCCCCACCTTCTCTAGTTTTATCTTGCTACTTTGTCATTGTTCTAGGAAATCTGGGGAACCAGCTGGCTCCCAATTTTCCCACTCCTCCCATACCCCAGTATCTTTTTTTTTTTTTTTTTTTTTTTTTTTCAGATTTTATTTATTTGAAACCCAGAGAGAGAGTGCACACACAAGCAGGGGGAGCAACAGGCAGAGGAAGAAGCAGTCTCCCAGCTGAGTAGGAAGCCTGACTCAGGACTTAATTCCAGGACTCTGGGACTGTGACCTGAGCGGAAGACAGATACTTAACTGACTGAGCCACCCAAGTGCCTCCCCATTCCCAAGTGTCTTAGAACCACAAAGAAGAGGTAAGTTGAAAAGCCTGGGAAAGGGAGGTACTCCTTACTCTGACCTCTAATCTGGAACCAAGTCTTGAGACTGATTGTTCAAATTCTTCCAGGAGAGGACACTGTAAAGATTCCCCTAAGGGTGAGAGTGCCAACAGCCCCCACACACATACCTTGCCTTGTACAAACTGCTGATTTACTAAGATTCTCAGAGGTAAAAGATAAAGAACGGGAAATGGGTGTGGGGAGGCTACTGAGGAGTTATGAAAGAAATAGGAGGTTCTTCTAGATAGACAGTGGGTAAAATATCCAGTGGAGGGGTGCCTGGGTAGCTCAGTTGGTTGGGCAACAGCCTTTGGCTCAGGTCATGATTCCAGGGTCTTGGGATTGAGTCAGCATCAGGCTCCCTGCTCAGCGGGGAGTCTGCTTCTCCCTCTCCTATTCCCCCCAACCCCACAACCATCATGTGCTCTCTGGCTCTATCTCTGTCAAATAAATAAAATCTTAAAAAAATATATTCAGTGGAAAGGTATTCTACCAACTCACGTACTCCAATTCAGTTCACATACTAACCACTCTGCATCATACTCCACAAGCTTAAGGGCATGGTCCCCAACACGTCTACCCCTACTTGTGGGGTTCCCAGGTGACGTGCATTTCTGACCAACTGGCTATAAGCCCAGGGAGATCCCATGATCCCTCAGCTTCAATATTTCACTAGAATGACTCGTGAAATTCGGGAGGGCTATATTTACAGTTTTTTGTAAAGAATATAAATCAGGAAGAGCCTAGTGAAGATACACACGGGGCAAAGTCTGGGAAGGTCTCAAATATAGAGCTTCATGTTCTAAACCTCATGGGCACATCACCCTCCTGGCACATCAATGTGACCACCAACCAGGAAGTTCTACAAGTTCTGGTGTCCAGGGGTTTTGCTGAAATTTCATTATGTAGGCATGACTGAATTGGCTGAACTCAATCTCCAGTGCCCCTCAAAGCCCCGACTCTTCAGTGACATGATTGGTTTTTCTTGTGACCATCCCCCAGATGATCCTAAGTCATCCCATCTCTTAGCATAAACTCAGGTGTGACTATCCAAGGGGCTCATAAATAACAAAGACATTCCTATTACATGGGAAATTCAAAGATTTAAAGTCTCCCTTTCAGAAATCAGAGACGAAGACCAGTCAAATTCTTTATTACACAATAGAAAGGAAGAAATTTTTGGATATAAAAAAAAATGAAGCCTTCAGGAGGCCATAAACAAGACAGCAAGAGCCTCACATACACATCACAGAACCATCATGAATCCCTCCCCCTCACCGTCACTCTTCCACTCAATCTCTGCCATCCAGCCTCATGGTCTCACAAAGACTGCACACAAGCAGGACTCCTGCAATCCACACACTTGCTGCTTGCAAAGAGTCTATCCATCTGTCCATCTCCCTCCATCTTTCGTGGCCTCCTGCACAGCACCACTCCTCTTCTCAGCATACTGCTTTCTTGGTCTCCCCTGGGAAGGGGAAGGGGTAAAATGGTAAGATGAGGGGCAGAGGAGGGATCAGGGAGTCTGTGGAGGAGACTGGGAGTTCAGGTCCGAGTGAGTCTGTGAACCTGAGAGTGTACACGTGCCAATGGGTGTGCCCTTGTGACTGCATTCTTGTGTACTGTCAGGTGTACCTGTGCACTGTGCACATTCCTGTGCCATCTATACACAGACTTGTGGGGTGTGGGTGTGCTCATGACCCAGGTGTGCACCTGTGTGATACAGATGGGCCTGTGCCCCTGCTATTCCTTAATGTGTCAATAGCTGGATGGGTCCTGGGGCCTCTGTCTGCCCTTCTCTGTAGAGGGTCTATCTCCTTTAGCCTGGGCTGCCAGAGGAAGAGGAGGCTAGTGCTAGAGAAAGGAACACTAAAGCTATGGTGCAGCAGATAGGCATCCTGAATTCTAGTCAGTGCTGTGGTCTTCCCATGTAAAAGTCCCTCAAGCCCTAACCCTTACACCCACACCCCAGCTCTGAGTGATGCCAACAACTCCGAGGACGCTGTCTCTTGGTGAACCAGTACCCGATTTCCAGGAACATTTCTGGTGCCTTTTTGTTCCTATCTCCTTCTCAATGATGGCTGTAGGGTACTGTTGTCTTTGTGGGAGAGGTGGTGAAAATGAACGGTCTCTTCCTCTTCCAATCACCTCCTCTGTCACCTGGGTCTCCACTCATCATTTTACTCCCCTTCTCTTTGCCAAGCTCCTCACCACAAGGAAGCCCCTGAAACAGGTTCCCAGATGCGGTCCTCAGTTTCTGCCCCTCACACCACGGCCTGCCAGGAAGCTGGGTTCCAGGATTCTTCCATTCCTTCTTATTCCAGGTTCACTGCACTGAGAAATCACCACTTTTGTGCCCTCCAGACCAGTCCTGGGTGGACCGCATCATCCAGAGACTGCAGAAGAACTCTGCAAAGGCAACTCCAACCCTCCCCAGCCGTGCCTCCTCCCTCAGAGCCCCTGCTCAAGACCCCAATCCATGACCCTGCCTCTCCTTCCTGCCCTAGAACAAGCACCACTGTAGTTAACCCATGGCAGCCCCAGAGGGAGCCCTGTGTTGGAGTGAAGGGATGTGACTCACTGCAGTCCTGGGGAAACAAGGATCAGAAGGGAGGACCAGGCTTCCAGCAGCTCTGCACCAGACCTGACCCAGCAGAGACAGGTCCTGGAGTGTCAGTGGGAGTGTGAGTGTGAGCAGGAATGAGTGTGGCAGGAGCGCAGCTTCTCCTCCACACCCAGACCGCAATGCTTCCAGTAAAGCCCAACCGGTACCCACGGACCTGTCTGCAATCTTGTTTGTGGCCCAGGCAGAGGAAGAGAGGTATGAGAGGGGAAAAAAAGGTGGAATGGGGGAAAAGAGTAGTGTACCCATTTGCCACACTTCAGCCTGAATGACTCTGGTCACTCCCCTACAGTCCAGCCAGAAGGGTCTCTTCCTCCCTCCCCAGATGATCCTAAGTCATCCCATCTCTTAGCATAAACTCAGGTGTGACTATCCAAGGGGCTCATAAATAACAAAGACATTCCTATTACATGGGAAATTCAAAGAGACAGCTATTTCCAACCTCCCTCGCTTGGTTAATTGCACTCTCTAGGTTCTACTGCAACATGCTCTATTGCCTCCAACCACTGCGCTACGTTTCCTGTAATAATCTGGCTTCTCTACTGCTACACAGTATACACCCATTCCTAGCATGATATATTTGCTGACCGAATGATTGATTGTAGGAACAAAAAAATCACAGGAAGATAAATTTCAGCTCAGAGAGGAAGGGCTGTGACCCCCTGGCCATTAAGTGACTTGGACAAAGCCACTCACACATCAAGTACTTCTGTAGTCGGCTTCATCCACGCTGAGACCTCTCTGGAGACCTATTCGTTCTCAGACCGCAGCCAAACAAGTGGCAGGGCAGAGGGCAGAGGGCAGAGCAAGACGAGAGAAGACTGGGAAAACAGTACTGGATAGCGTCCCAAAGCTCTCATCTTGCTGCCTGGGGCTGAGGTCTCCAGGGAGAGAGCTCCACAATCTGACTCTATCCCTGACAAAAGACAGTCCCACGCTCCGTCCGCCACCTAGGTAATAGGGCCCGACTCCGCCCCTTTAGTGATAGAAGGACCCTGGCTCCACCTCTAGCGTGACACTTTAACTCCTCCTCCTCTGAAGAAACGCTCAGACTTCGCCCCTTCCGGGTAATAGGCAAACCCCACCCCTGGAGCGCGAGGGAGTCCCTATGACGTAACGGTAACGGTCTGTTTCCGGGGTGGAGCCAGGGAGGGCGGGAGTTTAGGCTGCGCCGACCCCTCAGCCCCCCTCCAGGTGATGCCAGCCCCCGAAACCCTCACCTAAGGGCCCCAAATATCCCAGGTCCATGACCGAAAAATCTTTCGTCCTGACCCCCTGGATGTCCCAGGCCCCCGCGGTGACCGACCTCCTAATTCCTTAACGTCTGATGCCTCCCAATTCTTCAGTCCCACCCTGTCCCAATGTGGCAATTGAGGCTTCCCGGGGGCACCTGCCTCAGATTATCTGAGAACAGGTCAGACTGGTCCCGAGAATGACAGAGGGGGACCTGGGGTTGGAGTATCCTTGATCCAATCATGCCGCTCCCCAGGAGACGTTCGGAGCCCAGGACATGTCGGGATTGAGGAGATACGAGGTGGCGCTGGAGGCGGAGGAGGAGTGAGTGGAGGCGGGTTCTGCGGAGGAGGAACCTAGCCGCTCCGGGGTGGGGGGAGGGCGCGAGTTCTCCGCGGGCGGGAGGCGTGGGGCCCCTCAGGGGGCGTGGGCTGCGGAGGGAACCGCCTCCAAAGGGCGGGGCGGAGCCTTCCAAGGGAGGGGCGAGGCGTCTGAGCGGCGGAGTCCGTGGGGTCAGCCCCGCCCCGCCCGGCCCGGCCCGGCCTTCTCTCTGCAGGATCTACTGGGGTTGCTTCTACTTTTTCCCCTGGCTGCGCATGTGGCGGAGGGACAGGAGGTGAGGGGGCTGCGACACCGCGGACCTGCCCGGGGCATACGAGGCTAAGCCTCAGGAGGACGGTGGGGGGAATCCGGGAGTCCCCTCCCTGCCTCATGCCACTGTCGGGTTGCCCCACAGCTCGGCGCATCCCCGGGAGCAGAAGCTGGAGCCTCTACGAGGCCTGATGAGCTGTCTGTCAAGCGGCCTGGGCCCTGCCCCCCAGCGCTCGGGTCGCGGCCTCCCCCGCCGCACCCCCACCGCCACTGCCCAGCCAGCCGGTGCATTAAAGATTTAAACCGAAGCCACCGTGCTGCCCTCCTGACTCTGCCGCCGCTGCCGCCGTTCGGGCTGGGAGCCCTCTACACGCCTGCTTTTTGTTACTGACAGGGCCTCCCTCCCTGATAGGGTGCCCTTCCATATCCTGGCCCCGGTTATTATAAGGATCCCTTCTCAGTGTCAGGCCTCCCGTTACTGTCACTGACTGCCCTGTGCCACCTAACTCCCCCCCCACACACACACACTTCACTGTAAATAGCCTATACGCTGGGAACTAAGTAGCCCTGTCCCCGTCTTCCTCCCAGCCTATCCCCACATTGATGTGTTCCACCTTCCTTCTAGACAGGACTTGGCCAGGTGTCTGGAGAATCTTCTTCTGAGAGTGAATCTAAACTACTGTAAGCCCAGAGTTGTAGGAAGTAGGCTGTGAGAGGAGAAGATTCCTAGACGCTGACTCCTTCAGCCTGCCACAGGGGAGTGACTTGGGGTGGTTGGAGATCTTTCCTACAATCAATACCGCAACTTCTGGCTCCCCCAGTGTTTCCCAGGTTAAAGATACTTGGCATCAGCTTACCTAGCAGTTCTTGCTCTATCCCTAGGAGAACCCAAAGGCCACAGCTCCCTGCCATCCCTGTCTTGTCACCTAGTTGACCTGAGACTCTCTAACTCCTGAAGTGCTGAGGGTGAGGGACTCCTAGTGGGCCTGCTTTCAGTTAGGAGGAGACCCAGCACCAGAAAAGGTACGGGGAAGATTAAGTTAAAAGAGACAGCCCAATTTATGGGGCAAAGCTAACTTGCAGCCTGGGGCTCCCCCCACCACAGCAGACTGTGGCTGGGGAGAAGACTTGGCCCTATCTTTGGAAGAGCCGAAGGGGAGAGATGGGTGCATACCTGGAAGAATTCATTTCTTGTCTTCCCAGGTATCTGGACCGATTGGTCCAGGAAAGACCACAAAGTATGTGGCAGACAACCAGCTGATGGAGATCTGGGATAAGTAAATGGCATCCCAAGAGCTGCACCCAAGCTCTGGGGCACAAGTCCAGACTGGAGGGTGGGAGAGAGACTCCAAGGCCTCTGGTACTAGCAGTTCAAGATGAGTGACCTCTGGGTTGTGGCCACCTTCAAGAATGGACCCAGGTTCCTGAGCCATTTCCTCAGAATATCTACATCAAGAACCCTGTCAAAAGTGGAGTCCAGCCCTGGGCCGACACCTCACCAGGACACTGTCAGAATTCCTGAGTATCCACAAGACAAACTCCAGGAAAGGGCCTTCAAGCTTCACCCTGGACAGGAAGGAGGGGAAGCTTGAGTTGGTCAGCATGGGACGAGGACTAGTTCTTACTCTTGGAATGGATGGTCCCTCCCACTTGTTTCAGCAGCCCTGCAGCAGCAAGATGCTGTAGTATAGGTTTGAACTCAAACCCAGTATAGGTTTGAGTCCCTATCCCCAGAGAAGGCCTGCCCCTTAGAGCAGAGCTGGCCACAGAGCAGAAGGCTGCAGAAGGCACCCTTACAACAACCAGATAAGGTCTGGATTACTAGGTTATGACTCAGTTTATGTTTCAAATAGAAAGCAGGACTTGAGGATTGAAATCCCCAGACCAGGAGTGGGAAATTCAAGGTGCCAGAGGCACTAAACTTAGCAGCTTTTCCCCACCACAGGCAGTTCCTGGCTTCCTGGAAAGGACAAGAGGAGGAGGAGGACTTTTGCTTTAGGGGGTAAGGGGAAGAAGGGATTGGGGGCTGGAAATGCAATTAGGAGACAAGCGACAGGAAGAAGAGGAGAGGTTAGGGTTTTAGCAAGATGATGGGATGCAAAATATGTAAGGGTTGGTGGGGGGTGTATTACTGGACCTGGGTGGGCAGCAGGGAGAGGCCGGAATTTGAATAGAACAAAAGAGAAGTAATTGAGCTCTTGAGTCTGATGTCTCAATAAGCCAGGACTGAGTCTGGAACCCCCAGGCCCCTGCTGGCAAGAGGCTGCCATTTCTGGGACAGGACCAGGCGAAAATAGGAAGGTAAGATTTCTTGGGTCTTTTTCTTGTTTGACAGCAGCAACCTGGCACCAAAGAACTTTATCTTCTCTTATCTTTCCACCTTATCCACCCCATCCTTCCGCCCTGTTTCGTCTCCCTGGGAAAAGCAGCCCTCACCTCAGCATCCCAAAGGTACCCCAGTAGCACCCAGCTCCTCACTCTGGATGTGACTATCCCAGCCAAGACTCATCTTCAGCCAGCAGAGCTTGCTTTAAGGATCCATACCCATCAATTTTTCCTGATAAGACAGGCAGGCTAGGGCAGGAAGGAGAGAGGGGAAGATGAAGGCAAGTTGGTGCTGGCCTGCCCTCTGCTCCCACCCCACCCACAATCCCTATGAGAATTTGTGTGTGATTGAATGATTGTGAAGACACAACTATGTGGGAGTGGGACTTCGAGTACCACTGGGGCTATGTGATTCTGTCTCTGGACATAAGGTTGACTGAGTGATTGAGGTGTGTCTGTGGGTTTGTGAGAGTGAATGTCCATCCCTGGACATGGGGATACTTAGGTGCCCTTACTCAGTCACTGTACCATCAGTCTTCACATCAGGCACTACCCCTCTCTCTAGCTTCTCTGTCCAGGGCTTAGAAGCCAAGCGAAATGGCAGCCCTGGAAGAGGAAGGGGTCTGTGGCAATTAGGGCCCAGGAATGTCACAGGATGAGCAATACATCTTCAGCTGCCTCTGACTCACCTGGTGCCCCAGGTAAAAGGCACCAGATAAAAGGTAGGGGAGAAGGAGGAGGAGAGAGAGAAGTACCCAGGCTGAGCAGCATGAAGGGGCCCTCCTCCACAAGCAGCCTCCTGCTGCTGCTGCTGTTACTGCTAAGCCCAGACCCCGGAGCAGGTGAGCGCTTGGGGGGTCTAGAAGGGCATTTCCTCAGAATGCCTCTGGGTGAATGGGATGGAGGGAAAGGGACCGAGGAAGTCCATCCTCCAGGTGTCTGATGGAAGGGTTTTGGGTCAGGAGCCCTCTGAACACATGGCCTCATTGTCCCCTAGCACTGCCACTGCCAACCAGCATTACCTGCTGTACTCAGCTCTACCGCCAGCCACTCTCGAACAAGCTACTGAGGAGGGTCATCCGGGTGGAAGTGCAGAATGCTGATGGGGACTGTCACCTCCAGGCCTTCGTGTGAGCTCTGACCCTCTCCCTTATACAGACCCCTGACCTCAGTCCCATCCCCTGATGCTGATGCCAACCCCAACTGCTAATTCTGATGCTGACTCGGGTTTTCATCTAGCCTTTGCCCTAACCCCTGGACTCTAACCTCATCGCCAAGCTATGACTATGGCTTTGCACCTTTCCTTTCCCAGGCTTCACCTGTCTCGACGCAGTGTCTGCATCCACCCTCAGAACCGCAGCCTGGCTCGGTGGTTCGAGCGCCAAGGGAGGAGGCTCCAGAGGACTCTGCCTAACCTGAATTTGGGGCTGATAGGGAAAATGGGCGAGAGCCCCCAGGAGCTGGAACAATAAAGCAACACTGGACAACAGTCTCTGACTGTGGTTTCCAAATTCTGTGCATTCTCCTGTGGGCCCTGAATCTGAAGCTGGGAGACATGTTAATAAACAGAAGAACCTCCTCGTTCTCTTTATTCACATCTTCACAAACCCCTCCCGGGGCAAGGCCAAGTGCCAAGGAGCCACAGCTACTCCCCAGGCACCTACATGCATACATTGAGAGAAAACATGTTCCCTACCTCACACACACATGGCACACATAGACATGAACACACATCTACACACATTCCTCAGGTGGACCTCCAGCTCTGAGATGAAATGAGAGGTCCAGGCACCTTTCAGCTGGCAAGTCTGGAACAAAGTCTGACAGAACTAGGTTCCAAACAGAATCTCCAGCTGAGACCACTCCCCGCCCTCCTGCCTCCGTGGGGATCTACTATCCTGCCTGGGTTCTATCTGTCCATCCACACCAGCAAGACAGAGTTATAGGTGGAATCAGCTGAAGCCCTCCTGGGTCATCTACAGGTTTGGGGCTCCTAGAAGAAGCAGGAGGCAAATCAAGGAAGATAAAAGGACTAGATTTTGGCCCAGACACCCTGAAAATGAGAGAGGGGACGAAGGTCTGAGCCCAACACCAAGAATGAGTAGGGGAACCCAGCTCTGAACCCCAAAACCCTGAAGATGAAGTGTTCCTAGTTCTGGACCCAGATACACTGAGAATAAGGGAGGGGACCCAGCTCTGATCCAAGACACCCCAGAATCAAGACAGATATCCAGCTCTTAGCTTAACACCCTGAAAATGGGGGGGGGGCAATCGAAGAACCCAAATACCATGTGAGGGAAGGAAGAGACCCAACTCTGAGCCCAAGGACCCAAGAATGAAAGGTCCATCCCTGAGCTCAGACTTGGTGTGAATGAGGTGACCCAACTCTGATTGCCAACACCCTTAAAGTGACGAGAGCATCCAGCTATTAATCCAGACACTCAAAATGAGGGTACACACCTCTGAGTCCAAACCTCCTAGATGACCTACTCACCTGGAATCTTGTCTACTGGAATCACTGGAGCCAAGAACCCAGGCTTTTGGGGTCCATCCTTCCCATCTGGTCTCAGTCTCAGCCTGGAGCACAAAAAGGTAGTGGGCATCTTTGTCTCCTCCAAAACAGTGTATAAATACAAGGTCACGAGATAAATCAGTGCAAATAATGAAGTGGGGGTTGGAGGGAGACGGGGGTAGTTGTTCCAGAATCAGAGAGTTTCCCTGGGAAATCATGAAGGGTGGGAATGGGTGTGGTCTGTGGGTATCAGAACATCTGTGTGGGATCCAAATTTGAGGGACCACTGTCAGTTACTTACCAGAGCCCCAGTGCCAGGGCCCCAGCTGCCAGTCCCAGGAAAGAGAAGATTCCCAAAGATGCCAACACTGCTACCTGCTCCAGGGGGTCTCTGTGGTCTGAGAGGGGATGGTCACAGCCCACAGTCAGAGTGAGGCTGCCTGACCAAACCCTTTCTCTCCAGGGCTTTCCCATCCTATACAACTTTTGTTCACCTGCCCAAGCTTACCAAGTGGCCGTGGGTCTGGCAGGAGGGAGGGCCTGGGGGGAGCAGGGCTGTCTGCCTGAGGCTCTTCCTCCAAGGGCTCCTGTAGCTGTCCCTCAGCTGGCACCTCCTTCAGCAAAGGCCCTGAAGGGAGGCGAGACCTGAAGAGAACTCTTCACACGGGGTGGCAGTGGAAGACAAGGTCTGCCAGAGGAGGCCAGGGCCTGGCTTGGACACGGGGCGAGCCCAGGAGGTGGAAGCCGAAAGGGTAGAGCTAGCTTCCGGGGACCTAATGGAGGTGGAGGCTGAGGGGCAGGGCTTAAGCTGGGGCAGGGCTGAGGACAGCCAAGGCTGAAGACTGGGACCTCAATTGCCACTGGCAGGGCATGTACGTGCAGCCCACTTGCACACCAATCCAGCCGACAGATGCTGCGGGACGGGCTTGGTGCCCGTGCCCTGGGCTCAGTCTCTCACCGGTGCTCGGAGTTCCCCAGGCCTCAGGACTCCAAGCACTCCATGTGCCAGCGTCCAGAAAGTCCCGGGCACTGACTCGTACAGCGTGGGGCAGCCCAGCCACGGCGTCTGTGATCACCTCCTCCAATCCAGCTGGCTCCACCTGGGAATGAAGATGGCTCCTCGGCCAGTTATCTAGGTTGTTAATGCCAAGCCTATCTCCCCTTAGTTAGCAAAGAGCACCCCTTCCTCCCAGTTCCGTCCCTGTCAGACCGGGGGAGCTGTCTGGGCCTCACATGGGGTGGCTGGTGGCATCAGGTGTACATCTAGTGTGTGGAAGATGAAAAGTGCATAGTGGTTACACAGGCATCCTGCCTGGGTTCAAATCCTTGCTGTAGCACTTACTGAGTGACCTTGGGCCACTCTGTGCCTTGGTTTCTTCATTTGTAAAATAGCGGAGAATGTACCTGAGTAAGATAATGCATGCTAAATGTGTAGTATGGTGCCTGGCGGGCAGGCAGTACCCAATAAATACTGGGCATTATCTGAAGCCGCTGCTCCCCAGACTTGCTGCCAGCCAATCTTTAACATCTTCAGAGGTGGAAATTCACTACTGTCCTCATCTGGATATATGAATGTTTGTATGAGAATGTGCCTCTGGGTGAAAGGCACTCCTTTTCCTAGAAAAGTTATTTGCAAAAAGCCACTCCTGACCTCCCACAGATGGGCTGGCATCAGAGTTACAGCTCCCACAGGGCAGAGACTGGGCCCTTCGCACCCGGCAGCAACCCCAGCACCCCGCACAAAGGATCACCCAGGGACAGTACTTTACTGGGGGAGGTGACAGGGCTCTGGTGACCTGCCAGTACGCCATGCAGAATAGCCAAGGACACGAAACCAGAGGCAGAAGCCATAGCCCCAGACTGGGACACATTCCAGGCCTCACCGTGGACCAGGCGGGATGCTGCGCCGGACGGTACTGCAGTCGGAACTTGAGCAGAAAGTGGGGCTGGCAGGGCCAGGAGGCAGGGTATGTCCAGCTGGCATGCAGGCGGCGGGGGTAGCCAGGAACCGACTCTACCCGAAGCCCCTGGGGTGGGTCAGGGCGTACTGAGGGTAGTGGAGACACAAAGTCAGGACAGGCACAGGTACCTGTCTTTTCCCCACCACCTCCCAAGGGAAGGTGGGTATAAGCCTAAAGGTACCTGAAGGAAACACTTCCAAGGGGTTTGGGGAAATCTTAAACTTGATCATCCTCTGGGCTCAGGACCTGTCTGTTATCCCTGTTATAAAATGAGCTGGGGTGCCTGGGTGGCTCAGCCAGTTGGGCGTCCTACTCTTAGTTTCAGCTCGGGTCAGGATCTCAGGGTTATGGGATTGGGCCCACATCAGGCTCCATGCTCAGTGTGGGGTCTGCTTGTCTCTCTCTAGCTCTTAGCTAGAGCTTTAGTTCCCCCTCCCACATACGGATCAAAAGGAAAGAGGGGCCAGCAAGGGCTTACACTGGGCAGGGAGGACACGAGGCATGGCTGCCTTTAGCACAGGGCCTGGAACCAGAGGCAGTCTGGGTCTAGGCACCCAGGAAGGACTTGTGCACTAGGAAGCCAGGAGAGGCTAGGGGTAGCAACCTCTAGAGGCTGAGGTAACCCTGCCTCCTGGGCTGATCTCTTCAGCTTCTTAGTCTCCATGGTAGCTACCCATGTGCTAAAATGGGGTCTCCATCAGGAGGGAACTGTTTAGGAGCTCTGGCAGGTGGAGGTTCGGTGTTGGGGTATCTGTGCCCTGAATTCCATCTGGGGTCTCTGAGGCGCAGCAGGAATGGGTACTCACAGATGCTCTGCAAGCTCACATCCAGCAGGCGTGTGCTGGCCCCCAGCGGGTTCACCTCAGTCACATTTATTCGGTACTGGCTCCAGAACTCTGCCCCATGGACTACACAGCGGGCAGTCCCTGGAGGATCCTGTGGGCACAGCCAGGGCCCTGTGGATGGATTCATCCTAGGAGGGACGATGTGGTTGTGGGCTTTGGAAATGCTCATTAGGGGATCCAGCTGGAGTCCCCAGCTTCTCCTTTATGTCCTACCTCATGCCATCAGCTCCTGGTATGGTCTTCTTCCTGGCAGGGAGGGGACCATCTGAAGTCAGGAAGGAAAAGAGGATCTTCCCTCCCTCTAAGGCCTTCTGCCTCCCATGCACACCCAAATGTATAGGCTTACACACCCAATCATGCACACACCTGTAGGAGGTGAGGTAGCGGGTGGGTAAACCGCTGACCTGACTGGGACTCCAAGTGCAAGAGAAGTTCTCATAGTCAGCTGCTTGGCAGGAGACAACAGGGCGGGCTGGGGGGTCTAGAGGCAGAAGGTGCAACTGGAGTCTGAGAAGTCCCCAGGTCCTTCCCATCCTAGAGGGCCTACTCAGGACCTGGATGCCCTCAGCAGCCCCTTGCCTCATCGCGGCCACCCAATACTCCCTCCCCAACTCACAGCCCAGCTGTAGGGTCACAATGCCCCCAAGTGCACCATCCAGGGTCCGGCAGATGTAGGTGCCTTCGTCGGTGCTGTCTGCCCGGGCCAAGACCAATTCATGCCCTAGCCCAGAGTCAGGTCCCTGGAGCAGTCTCGTCTCCCCATCCCGAAACCAGGACACCGGGGCCCTGGGGGTGAGACGAGGTGATAATAGAGGGAAGATTTAAAGTGTCAACCCAAGCCACAGCTCTCCATTGGCTTCTCACTGCGCTTGCAATAAAACCCTTTTAGGTCCTTCAAATTCAGGGGCTTACAAAGCCCCTGGTGATCTAGTCCTTGCCTTCCTTTCCTTCTTCAGCTCCTCCCTCTCGCCCCCTCACCCACTACACTCCAGTCACATTGGTCTTCTTTCTGTTCAAGAGTATTGAACTCATTCACACCTCAGGGCATTTGCACTAGCTATTCCCTCAGTCAGGAATGCCTAACATATGCATGGCTGTCTCTTTCTTGACCTTCAGAAATTAGCTTCAATGTTACCTCCTCAGAGAAGCCTTCCCTTATTACCAATAAAAAGTAACCAATCAGAGGCGCGTGGGTGGCTCAGTGGGTTAAGCGTCTGCCTTCGGCTCAGGTCATGATCTTGGGGTCCTGGGATCGAGTCCCACATCGGGCTCTCTGCTCGGCAGGGAGCCTACTTCCCCCTCTCTCTCTGCCTGCCTCTCTGCCTACTTGTGATCTCTCTCTCTGTCAAATAAATAATAAAATCTTTAAAAAAAAAAAGTAACCAATCATTTATCCTCTTCCACATCACTTTCTTCTGATTTTCTGCCCTGCAGGTACCACTCCCTGGCAAGATTTATATTTGCTTATTATCTGTCTAGCCTACTAGAATGTAACCTCTACACAGGCAGGCATCTTGCCAGGCATGTGCGCTGCTAGATCCCAGAGCCTAGAACAGACCAGGGACTGAGCAGGTGCTCAATACATGTTGGTTCAAATTTTCTGTTGAATAAGCATGGTCTGAGGGTTAGGATAGCTAGAGAGATGAGGATTAAAGACACGGGGCAAGGATGGGAAGGGCACGAGGACTGGACAGAGTCAAGAAAGGGTCATGACCGTCAGCCCGGTGGGCAGGGGAGGGACACTTACCCAGCAGTCACTCCAGGGCAACACAGTGTCATGGGCCTGCCAGCCTGCCCATACTGGACCCCTGTGGAGGGCACTTCTGAGGAAAGGCTCTTCCTTTCCCTCTCTCCCATCCCAGCCCCCTCTTAGTGAGCACGATGGGGTAAACGGCAGACTTTTAAGCCTGGGTGGGGTCACTGGCTCAAAGCATCATGTTATAATCTAGAGATAGAGGTCAGAAGACAGGGCAGAGAAGGAATGTTGCCTGGTTGGATGTCAGGTGTTGGGGGTCACAGACTAGGCAAGGAAAGGGTTCACAGGGAGGGTGGCAAGTCATAAGTCAGAGTTGGAGACATACAGCAGGATTCTTCTCACCTGGGGGGCCCCAGGCCTCGGGACAGGGGGAGGCGGCGGACACCAGGGCTATAGCCAAGGCAAGCAGGACCCTGCTCAACCCTGAGCAGCTGCTGCTCATCTGTAGAGAGAGAGGTAGGGTCAGCAATCCCCCATGCCCAGATGCGAGGCTAAAGCCTGCCTCCTCCTCTTCTAAACTGGGAACTTCTAGGAAGCAAACTGGTCCCAAATGGGATGAGGATATCAGAAAACAGCAAGGGATCTGATCTAAGGTCCCCCTTTCCACCATACGCCCATACACATACATGCAAACACACAATACACACACACACACACACACGCGCGCGCGCACACACACACACACACCCTCCATCCCAGTCCTGGGCCTAAGGCCCAGAACAAAAGCCGGAGGCGACAGACTGTGCCAGCAGAACCACCCCCACACACACACACCACCCTTGGCGCCCACCCCTGGCACCAAGTGCTGGCACCAGCTCAGTCACTCCCATTAACTCCTCTAACCCAGCTGTTGGGAATTCCAGTGTCTACCCCCACCTGGCCCAGAGCGACTCACTGCCTCTGGTTAACCTGAGACAGCCTTCGTCAAACTTGGATGGGGGTGCTATCGTGGTGCGTCTGAGCCCACGCTGTCTTCCTACCACGAGGCCTAGCCCTGCTCTGGCTGCCAGGCCTCTTCTCTCCTGAGCCCAGCTCCTTGGGTCACTCATCTGGGCCTGACTCTGGAATCTTGTTGGTCCCGAGCCTATGAGGCTGGATGGGGCTGGGGTGCAGGCTGAGGCTGCAAAGTTAAGCAGATCCAGATGCCTTGGCTGCTGCCAGAGGCTGGAGGTGGGCAAGGAGCCAGGAGATGGAGACAGGGTGTCGGGGAGGGGAGAGAAGGCTGAGAGCAGTGAGAAGCCTGCAGGGAAGGGGACTGGAGTAGAGGCTACAGGACCAAAAGATGCTCCGACATCAAAACCGGGAGGTGGTGGGGTTCAGGGACGCAAGATCCAGGCTAGGGCAGCGGGAACTAGAAAGGCAAGGGAGGTGTATGATAACCACTGCCCGTGGGAGTGGTGGGAGAGAGGGATTCTGGATGGGAGAAGAGCAGGATGGGAGAAGAGCAGGATGAGAAAGGCAGTGGGGAAGTGGCCATGGGCATAGGAGGAGCACATAGGGAGAGGGCCCAGGCAAGCAAGGGCTCCAAAAGAGAAAGAGCCCTGAGCGCTCTCAAGCAGAGCAGAACAAGGGCCTCCACATGTCTGTGTATCGTTCTGAATGTGTCTAGTGGCTCACACTCCCCCCCCCCACCTCCACCCCAGCCACATTCACCCTGCTCAGCCCCGCCCTACCTCGGTGATCCCAGTAGCTGAGTGTCCATGGTCTCCAGGACTTCCTCCCACCAGCTACAGCACCCGTCTCAGCTCCACTCAGTTCTGGGACCCCAGAATCATCCCCTCCTTCCCCTTCCCTCCTCCGCCCCTCTGGGCCCTAGAGCTCAGCCGCCCTGAGCGAGGCCCCCCACCTCCCTCATTCCTCCTCCCTCCTCCCCTTTTGCCCCCCTCCCACCCGAGGCCCTGGGAAAGGAAGAGGCCTCCCCCCCAGTCTGGAAAGGAAGCCACAGACACAGCCAGGGCCAGCAAGAGGGAAAGGAGGGCTGCTTAGGTCCCTGTCAGGGAGAGATTTCCTATGCTTTCACCCAGCCACATTCGTGGACTCAGCTAAGCACAGTCAACAAAAAGACACTCCTTGAACACACAGGGACATAACCAAATGAAAAATCAGACACAGACTCCTGCCCCCACTCTTTTCACTCCCCAGCAAATATTTCTCTGGGGCATAGCTAGCTGTTTTTTGAGGGGAAGGGAGGCCCCAGGTTGGGAGGTATAAAGAAAACCCAGAGTCCAGTCCCTCTGCCCCTGGACGTTCCAGCCACTTCTCACCTCCCCCTCCACTCTTTGGGCCCCAGCACCAGGAAATGCCTTTGGTCCCTTGGTGCCAGATACACAAGACCCACACTTACCCTCAGACACACACTCTCAGATATAGCCACTCACAGTCACATGGACACACTCAGACACCCTCACTCAGGCTCATATCCATACCCTCACACACAGACACACAGACACTTAGCACTCTGCCCCTGGGGTGGGGACGCAGCACTCCCTAAAAGCAAATCCTCATGACGACTTCAGCCCCTCTTTCAGGGAGCTCTTAGCATGGCAGATCCCACATCTCACCACCGCTCAGGCCCCCATGTACCCAAAAAGACAAAGGTGAGCAGGGGAGCTAGGCACAGGGGTACAGAAAGAGAGAGAGACGGAGATGCAGAGGACGTGAGAGGCAGATAAACAAAAGATACCTGGGCAGACAAAACTGTGAGGAGACACAGATGACTGACAGCTCTAGAAAGACAGTAGTAAGGAGAGAAAAAGAAATAAAAGGAAACTGAGACAGGGAAACAGAAAATAAGCTGTAGACCAATGAGAGGGATTCCAGGGCACAGAAAGGAAGGGAAGACAAGTGTGCTGGCGTGGGTCTGTCTTTGCTGGGCATTAAGCAGAAAGGTCAGTCCCACTGACTAATGAAGTTGGTCCCCAAGATACAACACAGTTCCACTCTCATGCAGTCTAACACAGCACACAGGACACACACATAATACACGGTCTGACACAGGACACACACATACTACCTGTGTGTACCCCTGTGCCTAGCTCCCCTGCTCACCTTTGTCTCTTTGACTCTACAAGTCTCCCTCTCGCTCTGCTACTGCTCAAGTCACCCAATGCACACATAAACCCAGTCACCCACTCTCACATAGTCTTAAACCCCACAGAGACCTTCCCCAAACCCATTCCCCATGTGGTGACAGGCCTTCTCACACACCAACACACAACCCAGTCTCTCACCAAAAACTGCACATGGGCAGAGCACATAATCCCACACTCGCACAGCCGCATGCACACTCGACCACCCGCGCATTGACACACGCAGTCATGTAACTGACAGCTGCACCAAGCGGTACTCAGCTACAGGTCCACACGCTGACATCGTCACACACAGCCTAAGAGTCACACGCACACACTGACAGCCCGACAGCCGGTCCAGGCCCTTCAAATCGTTCACTACCCTGCCCCGCCCTCTCCTGGCAGGCCTGCCCCGGGGACTCCCGCCGCCGCCACCACTCCCCGCCCCCCCGCCAAGGCCTCACCTTCTGCGGCCTCCGCCGCCTGAGCCCTCCGCCCTCGCCCTCTGCCCCGGCCTCTACTCCCTCCCGCCCTGGGGCCCCAGCAGAGGGGGCGGCTCCGCCCAGGCACCAATGGAAGGACAGGGGTGAAATCTGGGCCCATTGGAGCCTCCAACTGCCAATCACCTCCACCCCACCTCTGCCGGACACTTCCTGTCCCGTCCGGGACTGAGGAGACTGCTGGGGGACAGAGTGTGGAGCTGGATTCCTGGGTCCTCGCCTACAGCACTACCCTGCTGGGACAGCAGGACTGGAAGTTTTCAGGCCCCTCCTCCTTCCAGCAGTCCAAAAACAAAGCCACAAGTTCGGTGGCTCGGGAGCCATTGGGCAGGTGACTGGAGAAGCTGAAGGTGCCCCAGACTCCAGATAAGGACTTGTGTTGGGCAATGGTTCTCAAACTTTGCTGGACCTTGTGGTTTTAAAACTGCCAAGCCACACTCCAAACCAATTAAATCCGAATCTCTGGAAGCTGGCCTTGGCATCGGTGTTGAAAACTCCCAAATGATTCCAAAATGCAACCAAATCAAGGGTGTATGGTCAGGTGTTTGTAGGTGCATGCCTTAAGAAACCAGCCACCCCATTCAGGGTTTGTATCTACTCCCTAGTCACTGAGGTCTCAAGGGAGATGTGTACCATGTCTGTCTGAGCTCCCTCCAGACACTCCAAGTCCCAGGCCCTACCCCTCCAGGGTCTCAAGGAAAAAAAAAACAAACAAACAACAGCAAAAAAAAAACCCCAGGACTAGAAGGCAGGCAGCCAAGGTACTCCTGGGCCAAGTCATCACTGCGTAGCCTTGGCATGACAGCCCCTCCCGAACTCAGTTACCTTGAGAGAAGAATTAAGATGAAAAGCCTCAGGCCATCCTTGCATTGCTCACAAGCCCTATCCTCACCTGAAAGTTTGAAGGGCACTAGGTGGCATCAGGTCTCCTGGGTCACATGCCCTATTACTGCCACACACTCATAATCTTACCAAGGGAACAGATGCAGAGGGGAGGGAGCAGACTCAAGGGTCCCTTCTCCCCAGGCTGGGACTCCTAACTCTGACAGGCCCTTTCCTGCCAAAGCTGTTTTCTTGCTTTCCTTCCCCTGCACTGACTGGGGCCCATGGGCAATACAAGTGGGCAGAGCTTGCCCATATATGCTGCACGTTAAAGTCTAGACAAGTCAAGGACACAAAGCCATGTGCACGTTCCCTACCCACCCCTTCAGCCCCTGTGGGCTGGAGCAGAGCCAAGCTGCAGCCACTCACAAAGCCAGGGTTCTGGCCAGCAGCCCAGTGTCTGGCCACTGACCACTGGGACCAGGCTCCTATTCACCAGCTCCCCACCAAAGCCTCAGGCCTAGGCCTGATTAGCTGACGCATCATCCTAGGGGTGGTGGTGAAGGGGGCTCTGGGCTTCCCAAAGCCTTAGCCACAGACAAGAACTCAAGATTTTAAACATTTCTCGAAACTGTGTTGCCTTTGTTACTCCAGAAATACGAGAATCTATAGGCCAGATATAACACTGAGTCTTCATTTGGGTTGAGATTTGGGGTGGAATTTTTTTACTCTAAGTTTTTGAGTATCAGCAGGCAAAAGAAAAGTTGTGGCTGGTGCTGTGCCATCGGCCTTTAACTCAAATCCCTGAGGATTATAGTTCATACTCCTCTGTCATTAGAATATGTGATTAAAGTTTGAGAAACACAGTTTAGTTTTATTGATCCCACATCTTCCCAACCCCAGTCCCTGGTTCCCTCAAGCAGAAGGCCCTGTGGTCAGCGTGGTCAGGCGATGGTTGCTGTCTCCCTATCCTTCTGCCCCAGGCGGTAATGAACCTCAGGAAGTGTCCTTAGTCTCTCCGCAGCCTGGAAGGGAACAGGGGACAATCAGGGAGTTATCTAAGCGCTGCCCAGAATGGTGGTATGGAGTCATATGAGCGGAACAGTAGTAACGACTGCCTAGGAGACACTGGGGGGAAGGCTTGTAGGACCAGGAGGCTGGTGATAAGGACTGCCAGAATAACCAGAGGTAGAGCTGAGCAGCTTGAGTCCTTAGGAATGCCTAGGTTATGAGGTTTTCAGGGTCATGATTGTTGGGCTCCGTTGGAGAAACGGGAGAGAAAAGGATCCCAAGAACCTAGGGTGCTCTGAAATCTGACCTGCTCAGGAGTGAGGTCCCTCTGGGCCTGGGCAAGCATTTCATAGCCAACCATGAATTTCCGGATGGTGGCAGAGCGCAGGAGTGGAGGGTAGTAATGAGCATGCAGCTGCCAGTGATCCCAGTTGGCTCCAGCCTCTGATCCTGTGGGAGCCCCTAAGAGGAAGAAGAGAAAACTGGAGAGGCCCATTTTTAATTCTTCCGCCTAGCCCCTACCCCCAAACCAGGTTGGGTACCTGAAAACTACATCTCCCAGCATTCCTTGCCAGTAAGTAGACCAGGCATTGGAAAACACTGGGAAGCATAGTTTCACCAAGTTTGTTGTTCCACTTTCAGTCCCAGCATCCCTGCTCAGGACACTTCCCCCAAAAAGTATTTCAAAGCCTGCTGGGAGCTACAGTCCACTAATCTCGGCCTCACGACCTCAGAAATGACACTGGGGCTAGGTATGGATGCTCAAAGTCTTACCATGCCAGCCCATGGAGTAGGGAAAGGACGTCTCAAAAAGGTTGTCATACTTGGTCAAGAGCTTCTTCATGATAGAGGCTAGATCTGGAATCAGAGCCTGACTCTCAGCTGGGGCCAAAATGTTGGCCCTACCAGAGCCATCCCCATCCTGTATGTGGCCCCTGGGTCAGTTGGGAGACTCACCATCACGCTCAGCAGGGGTCAGCTCAGGCAGGCGCCGCACATGCCTACGGGGCAGCAGCAGTGTCTGGAAGGGCCACACTGCCCAAAAGGGGACCAGTACCAACCAGTGCTCACTGGTTAAGACCAAACGTTCCTGGGTAGACCGAGTGGAGATGAAGTCATCAAAGTGGGGGAGAGGTGAGACGGGGAAGGGGTTGTCAGCAAACAGGAGAAGAAAAAATGTACTCAGAATCTGATGGCTTCTCACCACCTCCACTACTACCACCATCCTCTTTCCTTTAGATTACTGCTATGGCTTCCCATCAAGTCTCCTGCTATTTCCCTTCTACCCCTCTCCTTCACAGACCTTTCTTTTCTGGGGTGAGGTTAGGGGTTCCTTGGGAAAACAGGGTCTGGGTTTTTCCCACCTTTCTGAGCAGCTCCTGGTGGCCATATTCCATTAGCAGGGGCTCTCCATGTTGGCTCTGATAGGCCCGCTGAGTTCGCTCCTCACGTTGGGCAATATCCGGCAGAAAACTACTGGCCCACACCTGTCAAGGGGCGGGAGGAGAGAAGAGCTGGCAGATCCTTCACCCCCAAGCCTCCACATTACTTAGCCTGTCCCTCCAGTTCCCTTCCCCACAATACTGCCTTGGACTCACCCCAGAAATCCACCGGAGCCCCTGACACACTTACCTGGCAGTGGGGATGGGGGTTGGAACAACCCATCATAGCTCCTTTGTTTTCAAAGATCTATCAGGTAGAGAGGTAGGGAGCTTTAGTAGCCAGAGAGACACCAAATCAGCCTCTCCAGACCACACCCTTTGAGAACAGGCACACCACTTCCCAGCACCAAAGCTGTGTCACCCCCTCCCTGCCCATCCAAGGAAGGGGGCAACCTCACAGACCTGCACCCAAGGATACCCGGCTCCCAGCTCCTCTGTCACTGAGGCCCATGCATCAATGACAGTGCGGATCTCAGGGACCGACATGAGTGGTAGTGTTATATCCGACCAGGGGTGGAAGCACATGACCTTACTAGGTAGCGTGGGAGAAGAAATGAGAGAGATATAGGGCTTAGCTGTTGCTAGGAACAGAGCCCAACCCTAGCGCTCAGTCCAAGCCCCGAGTTGAAGAGAGAAAATCCATAGTTACCAAACTCCTCGAGCACCCTCTGCTTGGAAAAGGGGATGATCGCTGGGTCCTAAGGTAAAAGGGTGTCGGTCTGCAACAGAAGTCCCCCAAGAGGTCCAGCCTCTCTTCCCCACCCCCCCACCCCCCCCCAACAGCAGCTATCCCGGGTTACCTGGATTGGGGGCATCAGGCTGCAGCGCTGGGAAGTCGTTGTCAAACACAAATGTGCCGTCATAGTAGGGATTCACCTACTGACAAGGTTTTGGTAGAAGCATTTGCTGCTCCCTACCCACAAGTCACGTGGGCTTCAGGGGCAGGACAGGCTACGAGGAAGATGGGCTGTGGGGTCAAAGACTTGGTCCGACCTAACACAGGAGGAGGTCTACTCCCTTGTGGGCGAGGGGCAGCTCTAAGAGGGAGCTACTACTCCTGGTTCGGTTGCAGAAGTAGGTTCTAAAGGCTTACCTCTCCATTGGCCCGTGTGGCCCCGGGACACAGAGGGTTGTGGGGGTCATGGCGGGGAACTGTCGTCAGGAGAGGGGGCTCTACTTGCCCCTGCCAGGGCCGCTTCATGCGGTGAGCTGACACCAGCACCCACTCATCTTGAAGCGGGTTGTAGCGGATATGCTGATGTTCTGGGAACAGAGAGACAAGATCAGTTGGCAAAACTCTCTGACCCTCTCTGCCCTGGGTCTCACCCACCAGCAGGCCCAACCTCAGAAGCACCCTCTCAGCCCTGTCCGGCTCAGGAGCCAATGGCCCGCGTTGAGCTTTCCCAGCTTCCATTACTGGGACCACAACTCAGTCGCGCCAGCTTGGCGGGGTGGGCGCGCCGACCTGGGGGGAAGGGACGGTAACTTTCTAAGCAAAGGGAGGGCTCGGCTCCTCGTTCCAGCGATCCCAGACGCCCTGCAGTTACCGCTAGCCCGGAAGGTGGTGACGGCGGCGTCTGCTTCTGACGCCTGCTGGCACTGCTCAGGAATGGATCCGCCGCGCGACATCAGACCACTTGTGTGGGTGGGGATCTTCTGGAACTGTGCAAGCCGACTCTCACCCACCTCCGGGTCTGCCCCGCCCCGCCCCGATGACTGGCCAGTAGCCAGCACGTGACTGTCAAAGGGCCCGCCCGCGCACCCGCCCAATCGCGAGCCGGACTCAGGACAGCCTAGCACTTTGGAGGGGTGGCTTTGGACATCCCAGTACACCCCTGGGTCAAGTCACAATCTTAGAAGAATCTCTGTAAAAGCCACGTATTGCAGAGCCCTCAGCTCCATGACATTTACAAGATTTCTTTGCTGTATGCAGTAGTCCATTCGGTCATTCATTTAGCAAATATTTACTGAGTATTTGTGTGCCAGGCCCCTAGCCTAGGCTCCATGTGGGGCAAAGGGATGCCCCTGCACCACTCAGGCATGGCCTCTGCTCTCCCGCAGCTTACAGTCTAGGGCCAAGTAGGGGTATAACCTTGGATCCATAGCTACCTCACTTACTTGCTCAATAGTTATGGTGGAGGAGAAGCAAAATGGTACAGGGTTGAGGGTGGGAGTGATCTGCTTTAGCTGAACCCTGGCCTCCAGCTAGTACCTGGAGGAGTGGATAGCTCTCCAAACTCACACCCCGCCCCCTCCAGGCAGGAGAAACAGGTTTGGGGAAAAAAGGCTAAGTAACCATATTCTCTCTCATACGCTCATGCCGAAAGCACAAGAAATAAAGCAGTGTAAGAGGGCTATAAGAAATCTGGAAGTGGGGCGCCTGGGTGGCCCAGTGGGTTAAAGCCTCTGCCTTCGCACGGATCATGGTCCTGGGGTCCTGAGATCTAGCCCGGAATTGGGCTCTCTGCTCAGCGGGGAGCCTGCTTCCCCCTCTCTCTCTCTCTCTCTCTGTCTGCCTCTCTGCCTACTTGTGATCTCTGTCAAATAAATTAAAAAAAAAAAAATCTTAAGACAGAAAGAAACTTGGAAGTAAATGGGGCACCAGAGTGGCTTAGTCCGTTAGGCTCTGCCTTTGGCTCAGGTCCTGATCCCAGGGTCTTGGCATCAAACCCTGCACTGGGCTTCCTGCTCAGCGAGAGTGTTCTTGCTCCCTCTTGCTCCCCTTGCTTGTGCTCTCTGTCAAATAAGTAAATAAAATCTTTTTTTAAAGAGAGAAAGAAAAGAAAGCACACCTTATTAAAAAAAACAACAAACAAACAAACAAACAAAAGAGGGATGCCTGGGTGGCTCAGTTGGTTAAGCCACTGCCTTCGGCTTAGGTCATGATCCCAGGGTCCTGGGATGGAGCCCCACGTCAGGCTTCTTGCTCAGCAGGGAGCCTGCTTTTCTCTCTCTCTCTCTCTCACAAATAAATAAATGAATGAAATCTTTAAAAATATAAAATAAGTTTTAAAAAAATAAGAAGAAGAAGAAAAGAAGAAAAATCGTGAAAGTGTGAAGGGGACCCCATGGCCAGTAGCTCCAGCCACCACCTAGGTGGGATCAGGGGTGTTTCCTTTACACTAGGTTAAAATCCAAATTAATTCCTCCCCTGACACTTTCAAAAAGACATCTAAATATTGTTTCAACCTCCTCCATATTCCACAGTGAAGAACAGAAGCCTAACGTCAGCCAGAGGATTAGTGGCCTAGCTAAGATTTGAACCCAGGTTTCCAGGCTCTTCTCACTGCTCTAAAATGCCTCTGAGATTTCAGTGAGACTCAAGACAGAAACCTAGTGAGCTAGGAACCCCACAGTAGCAGGGAGGCCCCTTCCCCCAACCCAGGCCAGGCCAACCCGGTGTTTTGCAGCTAAGATGCAAAAACTGGGTCTTAGGTCATTGACCTAATCTCTGCCCTAGGTCCTCAGACTGGAATTTAAAGAGGCTACTAGGTAGGGGGCAGGGAACTGAGAAATGAGGCTTTTACATATACCACTGGCTTTTCATTCTTTGGAGTTGGGGTAAGGGGAGCTGAGATAGAAGATTTGTTTTCCTCCTCTCTCAGCCATCTTTGTTGTTGGAGTGACTGGATTTTGCAGTCCCATTTTCCCAAGAACACCAGTGCTTTGGTGTCACTTCTTGGATTGTGATGATGTAGTTTTGAATGTAGGTGAGGTCCAGAGCCCATGGCCAAGAAGGAATTTTTAAAATGTCTTTGGTGCAAAAAGGTGATTTTATTAAAAGCCCCTCTTTCTGTCCTGGACAGAAAGAGGGGCTGCACCAGAGTTGTGAGGAGTGGTTGATTGTATACTTGGGAGTTGGGGGTAAGGAAAAAGGGCTTTTTGGTTTTGTTTTTGTTTTTTTCAAAGATTTTATTTATTTATTCATTTGACAGAGAAAGACACAGTGAGAGAAGGAATACAAGCAGGGGAATGGCAGAGGGAGAAGCAGGGCTCCTGCAGATCAGGGAGTCCAATGTGGGGCTCAACCCCATCTGGGATCCTGAACTGAGCCAAAGGCGACGCTTAATGACTGAGCCACCCAGGTGCCCCGAAAGGAGAGGTTTTTAAGAAACTTTCATGTGGTAAAGAGGACTTTCTAGAGATTGGAGGCCTTGTCCTCTAGTAAAGCATTAACCTGAAGACAGGAGCTTCCTTCTGGAAGTTGGGTTATTGATAATAATTTTTTTCTTGCAAATATCACTAAAACATTTGTAAATTGAGGGAGGCTGCTGTCCTGTTGGACAGTGATCTCTGTAAGTTATGCATTTGTTTTTTCCTTTCCTTAGCTTTAGGGCTGCCAGCAGGGCCTGAGGAATGTCACACCTGTCCCACCTGTGTGACATTGCCCCCTGTGTGGAGGGAAGGGGCTCTTGCAGTGTCAGCTTGTGCTTTGTCCTTGCTTGCCTTCTGCTCCCTCATCAATGCCAGCTAACTCCTCACCCCCTTCAGAAACATCTCTTCAGGAACATTTCCACACTTCTCTTCTGTCTCCCCAAGATCACTTTTTGGGGGAAGAACAATGGCTGAGGTGGGGCCTACCGAGCCCTTCTCCTCCAAGATCTCTTCTACAATGTTGTTAAAGTATTAAAAAGAACACTGTGGAGGCCGAGAAAAATCAAGGCCATCCCACCTCAGGTTTAGCCTTAGCATCAAGGCCATCCCACCTCAGGTTTAGCCTTAGCATAAGTACAGCCATCTCAGACCCCTGTGCCCAAGGGCTGAACTTTCCTTACTTTACTTTAGGTCCAGGAAGTCCAACCCTACTTTAGTTCTAAAGACCCCCACCCTACTTTAGTTCTAGGAAGCCCCACCCTGCTTTAGTAACAGGAACCCATAAATACCCCCGCCTTAACTAGGCTTGGGGTCCAAGTCCCTACTCCACTGCCGTGGGTATACTTGGGCCCAAGCTTAAGCATGTCACCTTGGGGTCCAAGTCCCTACTCCACTGTGTCGGGTATACTTGGGCCCAAATGTAAGCTTGTCAAATAAACCCTCGTGTGATTGCATCAGTGCTTGGCTCCTTGGTGGTCTCTTGGACGCGAAAACTCGGGCACCACAAACACTATATGCCCAAACCGGCATCACATATGACAAGTTTTCAAACAAGGGCTTAATGCCTCATCCAACGGTGGTTTCAACTTCCCCAGAAATGTAGTCTTCACTGTCAATCAGAATTTTCCGATTAGCACCAATGCTTCCCTACCTGGGCCCTCTCCCCCAAAGGAAGACAAAGTAATCTGCATAATAAGAGTCCCTGCTTTTCCCCTTAAGGCAAAAGGAATAGGCCTGGAATAATCCTTTTCTCTTTCTAATTTTCTTGTCCTAGACTTCTTCCTTAAAACAAACAAACAAACAAACAAAAAACAAAAAACTTCCACTTCCGGGGCACCTTAAGGGTCTGACTCTTTGATTCTGGCTCAGGTCACAAGGTCTATCTTGAGATAGAGCCCTGAGTCAGCACCCCACTCAGCCCGGAGTCTGCTGGAGATTCTCTCCCTCTTCCTCTGCCCCTCCCCATCCCGTGCACAGGGGCGTGCTCTCCCTCTCTCTCAAAATAAATATTTTTAAACTTAAAAAAAAATTTTATTTTTTTATTTGGCAGAGACAGCAAGAGAGAGAACACAAGCAGGGGGAGTGGGAGAGGGAGAAGCAGGCTTCCTGGTGAGCAGGGAGCCCCATGCAGGGCTGGAGCCCCATGCAGGGCTCGATCCCAGGACCCTGGGATCATGACCTGAACCGAAGGCAGATGCTCAACAACGGAGCCACCCAGGCACCCCTCAAAATAAATAAATCTTTAAGAAATAAAAATAAAAACCTTCCATTTTATATACCTCCTCCTCGGAGCTCCCTTCTACTTGCTAGATGGGGTGCTGCCTGATTCATGAATTGTTTAATAAAACCAATTAGATCTTCAGATATACTTGGTTGACTTTTGTTTTGTAATATCTAGAGAATATGGCTGTGACTAATTTTTTTATAAAACAGTTTGTGCTAGAGAAGCCTTCTCAAAGACCAGGGAAACTGCAGACCTAAACAGTCCCAGAGAGTTCTGCCTACACAGGGGCGCACAGGCCAGATTTTGGGGTTAGTCCCTGGTCCTCAGGGTTCTTAAGAGAATGGTCAGCTCAGGAGTGTCACAGAAGCCAGAGCCAATACAAAAAAAGTTTCCACCATAGGGGCGCCTGGGTGGCTCAGTGGGTTAAGCCTCTGCCTTCGTCTCAGGTCATGATCCCGGGGTCCTGGGATTGAGCCCCACATCGGGCTCTCTGCTCAGCGGGGAGCCTGCTTCACTTCCCCTCTCTCTGCCTGCCTGCAGCTCTGCCTACTTGTGATGTCTGTCTGTCAAATAAATAAATAAAATCTTAAAAAAAAAATAAGTTAGTCTGTGAGGCAGGGAGGGGTCATCCTCTTTGTAAGGGGCAGCCCCGACTGGTCTGTTTGATGGTCGGTTTGATTCTTGATGCTTGGCGCAAAATAAAGCTTTGCTTGACCTTCGCTTTGTATTAGTCTCGCTCCTTTGACCATGGACCCATTATTGGGGGATCCAACACCTTCTTGGCCAAGTTTCTCAAAAAATAGTCCATCTTCCCAGCCTTTACTCTTACCTGTACAATACACTGTAACATGTCTAGTGGCCTGTATTAGATTAAGTAACCTTAGCTGCTGTAGCAAATGACACCCCACCCCCCCAAACTCAGTGGCTTAGTGACACAGTCCATTGTGGGGAGATAGGGAAAACAGCATTCAGAATTCTCCACTACTTAATTCTCTGTAATTAAGATAACATATGAGAAAAGAGTGAAAATGTAAAGAATTTCTCAGGTTTTAGGAGGCAGATCTGAAAGTGGCATCCGTGGTTTCTGGCTATACTTCATTGGCCAGAACACAATCATATGGCCTCATCAACTACAGAGTAGACTGTGGAATGTAATCTGGCTGCCCAAGAGCAAAAGGAAATAGATTTGTGAATGTATATCATCATCTGTGCTACATGTCCCTACTAAGAAACCTAATGACCATTTCCCATCATTTTATCGGAACTCTCAACTACATTTGACTGTGTTGACCCTTCATTCCATCACAATCATGTATGATGCTATGCTCTTCCAGTTCTCTTCTCCTTTGTGTTTTATTTATAAAACAAACACGTATGTCACCACTTGCCAGGCACTAATTGCTTTATAAATATTAACTCATTTAATCTTCATCACAATGAAGGTATGTACTATGAGGTGGGTACTTTTATTCATCCCATTTCACAGAATAGAAAACTGAGTCACAGTGTTTAAGTAACTTACCCAAGATCACACAACTAGTAGGTGGCCAGAGCCAGGCTTATTAACCAGTCCAGCTCCAGTCCAGTCTCTTTTCCTTTTTTTTTTTTTTTAAGATTTTATTTATTTGACAGACAGAGATCACAAGTAGGCAGAGAGACAGGCAGAAAGAGTGGGGGAAGCAGGCTTCCTGCCAAGCAAGGAGCCCAATGCAGGGCTTGATCCCAGGACCCTGAGATCATGATCTGAGCCTAAGCCAGAGGCTTACCACACTGAGCCACCCAGGCGCCTCTCCAGAGTTTCTTTCTTAATCACTGCACTTTGCTGCCTTTTTCCTCCTTTGCTCCTCTTCATCATTTCCCTCCCTGTAACCCTGTTAGTTTACAATGCCCTCCTCTCACATTTTGTGCTTCAAAACAAAGAATGAATCGTAGGCTCCAAAAAACCCCCATGTTGTCTCTTCACGGTGCCTTTATTCTTGGAATAGGCCTCATTCGTAGAATGCCTTCCCCATTTCCCTTAAACACATTGCTCAGGCGTCACTGCCTCCGGAAAGCCTTCCATAACATTCCCAGGCAGAAGCGCCTTCTACTTTCTGTACTAGCAAAGGGGACAATCATAAGTCCCAGGAGACTCTACTTCCGGGCTCGCCTGCTTCACCTGTGAGCCTAAATAGGCCAGTCCATTCTGAGTGTCACGGCCATCTAGCCCCACCCACACTCACATCCGCACCCACATCTGGTTTGGCACTCGAAGCGCCCCCGCCTGTAGGCCCTAAACGCTGCAGCTGAGACGGCTTAGCCCCGCCCCCTCGCATCACGCGCGAGGCTCCGCCCCACCCCTTCGCGCTCCCCGCTTCCCGAGAAGAAATGGTTCAACCCGAGGGGCGGTGCCCGGGTGCCCGGGCTGTTCTGATTGGCCAAGGCAAGCCGTACCACGGCGGTGGCGGGGGAACGGTAGTGGACTGTGCTCCGCGGGTTTGGAGGCAGTGGGAGTCACAGCTCCAGGCCTCAATTAGGTCTTTCGCTTCTCTGTGCCACGCTGCCCGCCGGGATGCAGTGGGCAGTGGGCCGGCGGTGGGTGTGGGCCGCACTGCTCCTGGCTGCCGCGGCTGTGCTAGCCCAGGTAGTCTGGCTCTGGCTGGGCACGCAAAGCTTCGTCTTCCAGCACGAAGAGATCGCGCAGCTGGCCAGGCAGTACGCGGGTGAGCGGACGGATGACCGGGCGAGTGAGCAGGTGGAGGGCAGGGGCCTGGGGAGGCCCGAGCTGAGCTGGGAGTTTCAGAAGCGCCTTTCCAGTTCGGAGTGGTCTGGCTCTGACTCTGTTGTTCCTCTGACCCCGCCAGGGCTGGACCACGAGCTGGCCTTCTCTCGGCTGATCGTGGAACTAAGGCGGCTGCACCCAGGCCACGTGTTGCCCGACGAGGAGCTGCAGTGGGTGTTCGTAAACGCGGGCGGCTGGATGGGCGCCATGTGCCTTTTGCACGCCTCACTGTCCGAGTACGTGCTGCTCTTCGGCACCGCCCTAGGCTCTCGCGGCCACTCGGGTCAGTGCTGGCGGTGGGCCGAACTGGGAGGCTGGGGCTGTGCAGGGGCTCATGCCTTCCTTCCTGATGTTTGGCCAAGCCATGTATTGGCGCTGATACCCTGATTTTCGGTGTCCATCTGATTGTCCCTCAGGGCGCTATTGGGCTGAGATCTCCGACACCATCATCTCTGGTACCTTCCACCAGTGGAGAGAGGGCACTACCAAAAGTGAGGTCTTCTACCCAGGTGGGTAGGGGGGCTCTGTCATGTGGGTCCATTCGTTCTGGGGTGCCCATAATTGGAGGAGAGCCCTATCATGGATAGGGGGTGGGTTGGGGGCTCTTCTCTGGTTCCCTTACCGCCGGCAGGTACCCACAGGTCCTCTGTTGAAGCAGGTCCAAGCGCCCCTGTTGCTTTCCACTGTCAAAAGGAAACAAAACATGACAGCTTCCTGTTAACCTTGTCTGATTTTTATCTACCAAGACACTGTTCTGTTCATCCAACATTCCAGCAGTTGTTGGGGAGACCGTTGGGTAATCAGATATGTTCTCATAACTCCAAAGATAAGACAGATTATCGTCTTCTTTGTTTCTGTGGTTAAAACATTTTACATTAAAAGTAGAGCTTTGGACTTCCACATAAGTTTGAGGTTGAGTGTTAACAGGCATGACATATGACACCTGCATTCTCAGAAAGCCACACAAGTCTTATTATCACCCCCTCCCTATCTAACAGGCCCGGCCCAAGTTTAGCTAAATTTCTGCCTGACATGAGTGAGGCTTGGGCATGCAGACTTCCAGGACTCCCATACAGTGGCCCATGGCCTGGTGAGGTGGCCCTCCCTGGCTTCCCCCCCAAAGAGGATGTGAGCCAGGTGACGGCACAGAGAAAAACTTAGGATGGCTATCTTGGCTTCTTACTCTTCCAGATGGGCGACAAGGCCAGTGAGGTAAGGCCTTTTCCTTCCCTGAAGCTCCTGCTCTGTTCCCTGCCTCTAGATAGCCCGTGGGCTAGGGAGGTGGCAGCAATGGAAGGACAGGGTTACGCTCCTTATGTGCATGCTCCCTGTTCCCCAGGAGAGACCGTGGTGCATGGGCCTGGTGAGGCAACAGCTGTGGAATGGGGGCCAAACACATGGATGGTGGAGTATGGTCGGGGTGTCATCCCATCCACCCTGGCCTTCGCGCTGGCTGACACGATCTTCAGCACCCAGGACTTCCTCACACTCTTCTATACTCTTCGCGCCTATGCCCGGGGCCTCCGGCTTGAGTTTACCACCTACCTCTTCGGCCAGGACCCCTGACCAGCCAGGCCTGAAGGAGGACCTTTGGATAGAAAGGAGCGGGCAGGCCCGCATACATCCTCTTTCTGGAGCTCATGTGAAAAGACAGGGACATATTCACAACATGCAACTATTCTAGTTCCTGGTGTACGAGCAGGGACATAACATGCTTATACAAACAAACATAGACTCATGGGAACATATGGGACATACATGGCAGATACAGTCCCATGTGTACAGCAGCATCATGCATTCACACCTGTCCAGAGAGGGAGCCCCACATGTACCCAGGGGGCCAGTCATATTCAGACACATATTAGAGGCTTGACTCAGTAACTCAGGCCTTTCCAGAGCTTCCCTGCCAGCAGTCAGGGCTCTGGAATTAGGGATGGGTGTGGGTATTACACTCTTGTCTAGGCCTGACCCCTCAATCCAGCAGCAGTTGAGAGGGGAGGAAGATGAAGGTTGCCTGTGGTGGCCCCCATCATCTCCCTGTCCTCACCATATGCCTTACCCCCATTCTCTTCCCCTGCTATGCAAGTGCTCTTGTGGCCTGTCCCCCACCCTCCCAGCAACCAAGTCAACTGGGGAACCATAAGAATGGAGAATGCTGAGGTCAGGGTCCTCTTATCCTGAAAGACCCTGCCCCCAACCCCATTCATCCCTCAGGAGTATGATGGGGAGGCTGGCCTCAGCTCAGGACCCACTGCTGGGCAGGGGACCTAGAGAGGTTAGCCCAGGTCCAGGGAGCCATCCCTTGCCTAGAGAAGGCCTGCACACATAAGCCCCCCATCACAGCTTTCAGACACTGCCTTTGGAGCACTGTCTGTCCATCTGTCTCTGTTAATAAAGACCTCTTGAACAGTTTCATTTCTTCGTGTGTCTTGGCAGCAGGAAAACCTGCTAATGTGAAGAAATCAAGGGTTGGGTGAGATAGTGTGTCTTGTTCTTGCCTTAACCTCTGCCTGTGCCATTCTGGAAATAGTCCTGGGACTTCAACCCTGGATGGCCACTGGGTGGCAGTGTATACCCACTTTTGAGCTGAAGGAGGCACAATCATTTTTGTCTGGTTTCTTTCTTTTTTTTTTTTTTTTTTAGATTTTTTATTTATTTATTTGACAGACAGAGATCACAAGTAGGCAGAGAGGCAGGCAGAGAGAGGAGGAAGCAGGCTCCCCGCTGAGCAGAGAACCCAATGCGGAGCTGGATCCCAGGACCCTGGGAACATGACCTGAGCGGAAGGCAGAGGCTTTAACCCACTGAGCCACCCAGGCGCCCCTTTGTCTGTTTTCTGGGATGATAATGGCCCACCCAGAGTAGGAGTTCTTCCTCTCCTGTCTTTTCTAGGACACCTGACTTCATAGAAGCCCCCAGGGTGGAAGCAGGAACACTACCTGGTAGTGTCCGAGGTGTCCTGGTGCTAGGGTGCTGTCACTCCCAGGGACACCACCTTTGACCTCTTAAATTTTGCACCCTGGCATCTGGCTGGCTTCACCTTCCTCCTGGCCTTAGAGTTCTGAGGTTGAGTAAGAGCCAGGCCACTGTCTCTTCTTAGGCCTCCTGCTGTATTAAGAACAGAAGGAAACTGGTTATAAAAATACACAATTTTTTAAAAGATTTTATTTATTTGAGATGGAGAGCATTAGTGGTGGGGAGGGTTAGGGAGAGGGAAAAGCAGACTCCCCACTGAGCACAGAGCCCAAAATGGGGCTTGATCCTAGGACCCTGAGATCATGACCTGAGCCCAAGGCAGATGCTTAACCAACTGAGCCACCCAGGTGCCCCCAAAATACTCAGTTCTTATACACAAATTCATCATCATATACAATTTTTTTAGAGAGCAGCAAGCAAAGGGAGAAGTAGAGTCCCCACTGAGCAAGGAGCCCAGTGCTGGACTAGATCCAGGACTCTGGTATTATGAGTGGAGCTGAAGGCAGACACCCAACTGACCCACTCAGGCATCCCCAAACTCAACATTCTAATGAACAGCAACACAAAAAACGATATGTAAAACCATTTGGAAACAACATCAAAAGTTTCGGTTTGTACCTTAGTGAATGTGAGGCCCAGGCAAGATGGCCATTCTCACTACCACAACTATGTTGGCTGTGACAGGTCTTGGCTGGGGCTTCTCCACTGGAATGCAAAGCCATTCCTCTAAGGATTTCTCCCATCCTGTAACCCTGCTCTGCCTCAGCTCAGAGACCACATGTAATAGGAATGCCCTAGCTCTGTTTGTCCTCTTTCCTCTTTTCCACATGGGGCTAGTCTCCCAGACTCCTCCCTATCTGAGTTGTGAGGTCCAATGGGTATTTCTTAACTTTCATTTGATTCAGTTAATTCCTCATAAAACACTCAGTTTCCTGAACTCCACTCTCCCTAATTGGCTCCTTACCTTGTTCTTATCTCCGTAACTCCTAGATTGGCTCCTTTGACTTCCCAAAAGTTAATCCTCTAACTTCTCTCTCTATAACCCTCCCAGGTGTTTTCAGCCATCTTTGTCTTTTTTTTTTTTTTTACAGTTTCATCAAAATATAACTGACATATAACATTCTGTTCATTTAAGGTGTTCAGCATAATGATTTGATACATGTATGGTGGAATGATTACCACAGTAAGTTAACATCCATCATCTCACATAGTTCTTTTTTTTTCTTGAGGTGACAACTTCCAATATCTACTCCCAGCAACTTTACACTTCTATATGTAGTATTTTCTTTTTCAAGATTTTATACCTTTCTTTGTCAGAGTATAAGCAGTGGGAGTGGCAGGAAGAGGAGGAGCAGGAAGGCCAATCCCAGGACCCTGGGATCATGACCTGAGCTGAAGGTAGACACTTAAGCTACTGAGCCACCCAGGTGTCCCTCTATATATGGTACTTCATATACTCTTAAATAATATAGTGTTAGAGCACTAAGCTTCACATTACATCCACAGGACTTACTTATCTTACAACTGGAAGTTTGTGCCTCTTAACTGCCTTCCCTCATTTCTCCACTACCCCCCAACCCTGCCTTCATGCCCACCTACCCCCGCCGCTGGCAACTATCAGTCTGTTCTCCATTTCTGGGAGTTTAGATTTTTGTAGAGTTCATATATAAGTGAGAACATAGAGTATTTGTCTTCATCTGACTTAACTTCACTTAGCATAATGCCTGCAAAGATGAATGTATAAAGAAAGTGTATATATGTATGAAGGTCCATATGTACGTACCACTGAATATTATTCAGCCATTAAAAAAGGAAAACCTGTCATAACAACATGGATGGGTCTTGAGGACCATCTATATGTGTTAACTCCTGTTTTTTTTGTGTGTGTGTTGTTTGTTTTGTCTTAACCTAGACCTCTGAGCCCCGGGTTCAGATACCAGACTGCCTTCTCCACTTGACTGTCTCATTGGCATCTCAAACTTAAAATGGCAGCGAGGGGCTCCTGGGTGGTTCAGTTGGCTAAGCATCTGCCTCTCCCACTCCCTTTGCCTGCCACTTTGCCTGTTTGTGCTCTCTCTCCCAAACAAATAAAATTTTTAAAAAATGGCAGCACAAACTGATTTCACTCCCAACCCATCGCCTCTTATAGTCTTTACTTTCTGAGTTCAGGGTACCTACATTTACTCAGCTGCCAAGAACCTTGGCGTCATCTAGGATACCTTTTTTTTTTTTTTTTTAAGATTTTATTTTTGGGTGCCTGGGTGGCTCAGTCAGTTAAGCATCTGCCTTCAGCTCAGGTCATGCTCCCAGAGTCCTGGGATCATTTCCTACATCGGTCTTCTTGCTTGGCAAGGAACCTGTGTCTCCCTCCACCTGCCTCTCCCCCTGTGCTTGTGCGCTCACTCTCTCCAACAAACAAATAAAATCTAAAGGAAAAAGATTTTGTTACTATTTTTTAAAATGTATTTTTTTTTTTTTTAAGATTTTATTTTTAGGGGCACCTGGATGGCTCAGTGGTTGAATGGCCAGCTCTTGATTTTGGCTTAGGTTGTGATCTCAGGGTCGTTGGATCAGGCTCCACATTAGGCTCTGCCCAGTCCGGAGTCTGTTTGTCCCTCTCCCTCTGCTCCTCCCCCCATTTGCTCTCTCTTTCTCTCTCTCTCTGTCAAGTGATTAAATGAACAATTTTTTTAAAAGATTTTAATTTTAAGTAATCTCTACACCCAACATGGGGCTTGAACTCAAAACCCCAAGATCAAGGGTCACATACTGTACTGACCAAGCTAGGCAGGCATCCCATCTTGAATACCTTTCATTCTCACATCCGATATCCATGCCATCAACAGATCCTGTTTTTGTTTTTGTTTTTGTTTTAAGATTGTATTTATTTATTTGACAGAGATCACAAGTAGGCAGAGGCAGGCAGAGAGATGGGGAAGCAGGCTCCCTGCTGAGCAGGGAGCCTGATGCGGGGCTCTATCCTAGGACCCCCAGATCACGACCTGAGCTGAAGGCAGATGCTTAACCATCTGAGCCACCCAGGTGCCCCATACAGATCCTGTTTTAAAGATAAAACATATCAGAATCTACCCACGTCTTGCCACTTCCACCATTACCATTTGGTCCAGGGCATCCTGGACCTGGACTACTGTAACAGCTTCTTAATCCTCATGTTTGTTTCCTTTGTGGATGATTCTCCACACAATAGCCTGAGTCAGACTTCTGTCTTCTCTCTAATCAGACATTTCTTTGTCTTTCCTTATGCTCAGACATTTCTAATGGCTTCCATCTCATTTAGTCCTTTCACTGCCTCCAGGTACCTACTCTAAGGCCCATGTTAGCTGTGACCAAACGTCTGATCATTTACCCTGGCTACCTTATTTTAGCACAGTGTCTTCCATGCTTTCCTCCAATAAACCAAGCAAACTTCCACCACCGGATATTTGCACCTGCTGTTCTGGCTGCTGTGCTCTTCCCTATGCCTGTGGCTCCTTTCTTCCACTCCTTCAATACTTGGTTCTTCCCTTAACATTTCTGTAAACACAAAAGGGTGTGTGTTTGTTTAATTTATTATTTGTTTAAGTAGACCCCACACTCAACATGGGGATCGAACTCACAATCCTGATATCATGAGTTGCATGATCTGGGGTGCCTAGGTGGCTCAGTTGGTTAAGCATCCAACTCTTTATTTGGGCTCAGGCCATGGTCTCATTCATGGTCATGAGATTGAGCCCTATATTGGGCTCCACGCTCAGTGGGGAGTCTGCTTGAGATTCTCTCTCCCACTCCCTCTGTCCCTCCCACTATGCACTCTTTCTCTAGAATGAATAAAATAAATCTTTAAAAAAAAAAAAAGTCACATTCTCTGCCGACTGAGCCAGGCAGGCAGTGTCCCTCTCCCTGTTTTGTGCTGGTTTTATTTTTATTTCTTTATGTTTTAAAGATTTTATTTATTTGTTTGATAGAGCACAGCAGGGGAGCAGCAGAGAGAGGGAGAGGGAGAAGCAGGCTCGCTGAGCAGGGATCCCAAAGCAGGACTCGATCTCTGGGATCTTGACACAAGCTGAAGGCAGACGGTTAACGACTAAGCCACCCAGGCGCCCCAGTTTTGTTTGTTTGTTTTTTTTTTATGATTTTTAAATTTATTTATTTGAGAGAGAGCACAAGCAGGGGCAGAGGGAGAAGCAGACTCCCCACTGAGCTGCAAGCCCAACGCAGGGCAGATGCTGAACCATTTGAGCCACGCAGGCACCCTTCTATGGTGGTTTTAAAATGCCTCCATAAAATTTTTGGTACTCCTCCCTTTAAGAGTTGAAGACTAATTCCCTTCCCCTTGAATATGGCCGGCCTGAACTTAGTTATGTAATTTTAACAAATACATGTCAGAAGTGACTGTGATTTCCAGGATTAGCCCATAAAAAAGCATTGCTGCCTCTTTAGCCTCTCTTGGGTCAATCTGGGGGAAACCAACTCCATGTTAGGAAGACACTGAGGCACAAGGCCCTGTCCTCTGGAGAGGTCCATCAGGGAGAACAGCTTCCCACCAACAGCCATGTGAGTGAGCCATCCTGGAGGTGGATCCTCCAATTCCAGTCCAGTCTTCATGGAGCTGTAACTACAGCCAGCATTTGCACTACAACCTCATGAGAAGTGAGCCAGAACCACCCAGCTATGCCACTCTCAAATTCCTGATCCATAGCATTGTGAGAAAATAAATGTTGTTTTAAGCTGGCTAAGTTTAAGTGTAGTTTGTTACAATGTAATGGGTAGCATGTATCCTTCCCTTTCTATTCCCCTCAACCCAGATTTATTTTTCCCCATTTCAATTATTGCCATCTGATATACTGTGTATTTCCCCCACTGGAATTATACCATTATAATATGTTTTATTTATTTCCATGTCCAACAGCATCTAGCATAAAGGTGCTCAGTAAATACGTGTTGGATGAATGGAAGTCTATGTCTATCTGTCTTTGTCTCTGTGAGGTAGTTTAGGATCAGATGGGAGTTCAGTGAGGGTGTAAGAGACAGCCTCTCCTCTTTACAGATGAAGAGAAAGATAAACCAGGTCCCAGTGAAGCTTATTGCTTCCTCTCAGCCCTTCTCAGTTGTAGCCCTCCTGGCCCAGACCCCAAGGACAGGTTTACTATGCTTGATTGAAGATTGATTCCCTTCCTTTTGGGAGTAGTTGCCCAATCCCTTGCCCCGTCGTCCTCTGCCCTCTGCAAAGCAGTCTCCAAACTCTCAGAACTGGAATTTCCCTAAGCCAGTTTCTATCTTTCCAAGAAAAATCTTAACCATCTCTCTCTCCAGGTACCCGCTCTTCTCAGAGCTGGGGTTTGGGTATGGGGTAGGGTTTAAGGGGAGCAAGGTGGGCACAGGAGTTCTTCAGAGCTCTACCCTCTGTCCTATTCCCCAGGAGCCCCTAGGACATGTCTGCCAGCTTCTGCACCTTCAGATTCTCCCCTCTGGGTCCGGAAGAGGGAGCAGGACTCTCCAGGAGAACTCACACCACACAAGCTGTGGGGGAGCAGGCATCAGTACTGAAGGCAGTTGGATCACCAAGGCTGCTTCTTGGGAGGTTGGGGTTGTCTGGCTGTCAGGTCTGAAATGTAAGCAGGAGGACACTGGAGTGAGCCAAAGGTGTGAGCAGTACTGAGTTTCAGTATGACCAGGGATGGGTCAAAGAGAACAAGGAGTTAATGCTGCAGTGGAATCTGGGCGAGGGACGAGGGTGGAGGTTAGAGGAAAAGAAGAGTGGCAAGGTGGGGCACCTGGGTGGCTCAGTGAGTTAAGCCTCTGCCTTCAGCTCAGGTCATGATCTCAGGGTGCTGGCATTGAGCCCCGCTCTCTGCCTGCCTCTCTGCCTACTTGTGATCTCTCTGTGTGTAAAAGAAAAAGACCTGCAAGGTGTTACTGAGCACAAGAAGAGAAGTGAGAAGAGCTAGTGGTCCAGGCCAGGACAAGCTGGGTCTGAGAGGAAGGGAGGGAAGGGGAAGAGGAAGGAGGCAAAATCACACCCGAATTTCTGCCTCCTCAAGGAATCTGGCCCTGGGAACAGTGTGCCTCACTGGGTGTGAGGTTAGAAGATGGTCCCTGGTGCTGGCTCTGACATAGCTGAATTTCATACTCAAGCCAGGTGTCAAACCAACAGATACAGGTTGTTCATTCACACACTTGGAATCACTTCTGGATGGCTGTCATGCTTTTGGTAGGTCCATCCCATTGAGCACAGGAAGAAACTGGAGAAGTTATGAGGGTGCCTAGGAAAGGGAGGGGGTATCCAAGCTTCTCAGGAAAAATCAAATCATGGCCTGCCACTCAGCGCCCCCAAATAAGATAAAGAATCTTAGCCTCTGGGGGATTACTGGGGGTAGAGTGGGCCTGGAATAGTTGGCTGAAGGGGTCTAGAAATAGAAACTGTGGAGTCACACACAAAATGGTTGAGGAAGCATGTGAAGATTGGCAAAATGATAACAATGACAGTTGAAATGTGGGATGGATACCAGAGGTTCATAATACTATTCACTCTCCTTGGGTATATGTTTGAAAATGTCCATAACAGAAGGTTACAAAAGCTTTAAAACAAACAAAACAACAACAACAAAGTGTGACTGTATCTGCGTGTGGCGTGTGTAGCCTGCTGATGTGGGTGCGGAAGCAGTTCAGAGACCTCTGCGTGTGAGTGCAGATGTGTGCGTTCACCACCGTGGGCACGGACTGCGCAAGCTGCAGCGTGCATGCGGTTGGGGACAGCGCTTGGGCAGGGCAGGGGGGAAGCTTTTGCTCTGTGCAGACCCTCCACATTCACGTAGCATCTTGCCGAGTGAGTCCCCTCATGATCACAACCTGCCCAGGCCACTGGTGCTGTAATGTCCGTGTAACCAAATATGTGAGACAGGGCGGCTGTGTGCCTGAACTTGTGACAGGGTGTGAACACGGCTATCTGTGTGTGAATGTCAGGCACTGAGTGTGGATTTGGGGGGCACGACTTGGTGTGACGGGGCCCTGGTCCAGAGTCCAATGGTGTTAGACTCCTCACTCTCCTTTGAACGATCCCCGGCAGCTCTCCAGCGCCCCCTCCCCCCCATCTGATAGTACGAAGGGGGAAACACCTGTTGGGGGGCTGGGAACGGCAGAGGCCCCCGGGGCCTCTCCCCCCGCGCCCCCGCCCGCCCTGCCCCTGTCGGGTCCCGCCCCCGCGGCCGCGCGGGCAGAGCTGCTCGTGAGCGCACGGCGGCCAGAAGAGCGCACGGCGGCAGGAGCGCACGGCGGGGGACCCCGCTCAGGGAAGCTAGCCGAGCAAGTGGCTGCCCGAGAGGCGGGCGGAGCAGAGGGAGCGCCGTGGAGACGCCAGGGGCACCGGGCCGCGCCAGGCTGGTAAGTGCGCCGCGGGCCGTGGTGAGCCAGAGAGCGGGCGTCGAGACCCCGCGGTTGTGGTCCCCAGTCCGCCCGGTCCCAGGCTCTGCCCCCGCCGCCCTCTGTTCCCGCGCCTCCTCAGTGCTGGTTCTCTGCGTCTTTACCCGTCTCTCCGTCTGTTTTTCCTTGCCTCTGTCCCTGTTTCCCCGTATTTACTGTCTTGCCCTGTTTCCTTCTAATCTCTTCCCTCTCTTCAGTCTCTGTCTCCTTCGTGCTGCGTCGCTATTTCCCGGTCCCTCTCAACCTCTCACTATTTGTCTGTCTCTCCAGCTCTGTCTCCGTCCCTGTCCCTCTCTGGACTGCCTGTCACTCAGGTCTTGTTATTTATCTCTTGCTTCTCTATGTCTCTTACCTTCCCTCTTTACCCACCATCTCTGTCAATCTCATCTCTCCCCACTTCTGTCTCTCCGTTCTTGTCTCTGCCGGATATCTCTGTCTCTTCCCACCTCTATCTCTCATTGTCTCTCAGTCTCATCTCTATTTTTATTTCTGTACCTCTCCTGTCATTGTCTCTCGCTTGGATCTCTCTTTTGCTCTTGCCTTCTCTCCGCCCTCCCCTCTCCTTCTCTCTGTTTCTTGGTCCTTGTCACCCTCTCTGATCTGCTGTCTCTACCTGTCCTCTGTCAATGTCCCTTTCCATCTTTTTGGGTCTCGTTTCTCGTCTCTCCTTCTCTTTCTACCTCTGTCTGTTGATCTCTGAGAAAGCTGTCTTTCTGCTTTTCTTGTGGCCCCCTTACACTTCCCTGAATCAGTGACCAGCGCCTCTTGTGCTGGGGGTTGTGGGGGCAGCATGGCCCAACACTCATAATTCCCACCCCCACAGGCGGCCCTTTCCTCGGGGCCCCACCTGGTGCCAGCCCCCTCACCAGCGGGGGGACTGCGCCTGGAAGCTGTAATGGAGGCCCTGCAGAGGCAGCAGGCAGCCCGCCTGGCCCAAGGGGTGGGGCCATTGGCCCCCCCACGCTCACTGCCACCACCACTACCTCCTTTGCCCGGCCCCCGGACCCTGCAGGCCCCTGAGGGGGCCTTGGGGGAGATTGGGACTGAAGAAGAGGAGGATGCTGAAGAGGATGAGGAAGGGGAGGAAGCCGGGGCAGAGGAGGAGGCAGCCCAGGAGAGCCGTCCAGGGACACGGGGCCCCAGCTCACCTTCCAGCCAAACCCCTGGACCTCATCCCCATGAATGGACCTACGAGGAACAGTTCAAGCAGGTAGGACCCCCTCGATGTCAGGCCCTCTCTCCTTTCTCTGGGCAAAGGCAAAACCAGGGGATTCTTAGCCCACCTACCCCCACTGCCCTCTGCAGGATGGAAAGACAGAGACACAGAGACTTGGAGAGAGGGGGAAGACTGAAAGATAGAAAATGACAGGAAGGGAGAAACAGACACTCAGAGACATGGAAAGAAGTGCATAGGCACACACTGAAAGGTGCAGGAGACGCCCAGAAACATGGAGGCATGACAGACTAGAGGCCTTTGGTGAGGCTGGAAGGAAAAGTGGGAGGGGTGAGGAGCTTCAAGAATTCTTTTGAGGGAGTGGGATCTGAGGAATGAGGATTCCAGTGCCAGAACCATCATACCCTACCTTCTCCCACATCAAGTCACAAGGTCATATTCCAGCAACCAGTGGGGGTTTCCTGGGCTGCCTATTTCTGTCTTTCAAAGCAGGCTGGAGGTTGCTAGTCCTCTGGCAAGCTGATAGCCCCCCTCATCTCTTCCCTGGTGCACTGCCCTGATCCAAACCTCTCCCTGGCCTGAAGTCTGTGGGTGACAGTTCCTGGTCTGTGATGGCCACTACAGCCGCAGTATGACTAAAGGACTCCTGCACAGCTGGGAATGACAAGATCTTACTCATAGAGCCTTAATTTGAGGTTCTTCCTCTCTGTGGAATGCATCTGGTTTTTATTCTAAGGCACTGCTTCAGGCTGTCACTATGAGGGTATTATGAAGGACTCTGACTCTAGGTGTGTTGTCCTGGTAATGTTACTTGTAGGATGTTGGTCTTGGGTATTTTCCAGAAGTATTCATCTGTGCCTAGTACTCTGTGGCATTAGCGTCAAACTAGAAGAGTTATTCAGAGCTCTGTGGTTCTAGCGACTGTTTCTTCTGGCTATAATTCTGGGAATTATTACTTGGAGAGCATGTGTGTTATTTGTGTGTGTCCATCTAATACTTCGGGCTCAGGTTCTTGTGGGAGTGTAGGTCTAAAGTGGAACTCTGGAGTTTGTTATTTATGGGGTTTTTTTTTTATTCTGAGAGTTCTTCTTGGGGAATGGAGTGTTACCTATTGGTGTTACTCAGGGACTGTTATTCTGGGTAAATGACTGTTACTCTTGGGATTGTTTCTCCTGGGTGGTATTTGGGAGGTGAAACTGGAGATGAGGCTCCAGGTGACTGGAAATGTGTGGAATGACCTCTGGGCCTTCCAAGTCCTGACCCCACAGGTCCTGGGTGGTGCAGGGCCATTACCTCTGTGGCAGCCTCTATAGTGGAGAGGTCACTGTCCCTGGAAAGAGACCAGAAGGTGAGCTGAGGAGCCCCAAGTTTCAATTCAGGAGCTTCTGAGCATCCACTCTGCCTGAGGAATGGGTTAGAGGTATCTCTGCCCTTCGTCCCCAGCCTTGATACATGGAGATGTGAAAAGCAAGAAGCCTTTGCAGGAATGAGCAAGAGTAAATGAGCGCTTCAGAGACATCTGTCAGTTTCTTCAATGTGATGCACTGTCCTGGCCTGACTTCCTCCCTAGGGCTCTGTGCATGCCCTGGAGAGCAGGCTAGGCCTCCTAAGCTTCCTCTCAGTCCCCTATTCCCCAGAGGGATGGTTTGAGTTTCCCAGGGCCTGCCTGGCCAAAGGAGAGTCTCTGTGTATATTAGAAAAAGGTGCCCCTACCTACCCTCACGGGGAGAGAGTCTAATGCCAGGAAGTCCACATTTCAGACCCTACTCACCCTTTCAGCTAAGAACCCTTATTCAGGGTATAACCTGAGTTGGGGTCCCAGGGGGAGGGGGGGAGTCAGTGGAGCTGAAAAATGACCTTAGTCCTTCCCCAGCTGTACGAGCTTGATGCAGACCCCAAGAGGAAGGAATTTCTGGATGACCTGTTTAGCTTCATGCAGAAGAGGGGTGAGTGGGATGATGTAAGGGAAGGACCCCTACCTACCAGTTTTGAGGAAGGGAGACCCCAGGGTTTAGTCCCCAGGTTGGGTCTTCTCTGCAGAGGCCTGAGCTTGGCAACACCTTTCCTTTGGGCCCTCAATAGCATCTTTAACCTCTGACCCTGCCCCCCTCCTCCACCCAGGGATTAATTAGTGGCCAGCCCACTGGCAGGTTAATGAGTGTGGGATCAATTGGGAGGGTGGGAGGGGAAACTGGTAGAGGGTTGGCTTGGGGGGGTTCCCAGGATTGGGGGGCTGGGAATGCCTTGTTCCTCTTTCAGTGGCCCTTTGTCCAGCCTTGTCTCTCCTCAGTCTCCCCTTGCTTTAGGCAGGGGACCCAATGTGCTCCACAGCAGGAAGGACTGGGATTAGACTGAAGGAAGGACTTCCCAAGGGGTAGGCTGGGGACCATGTGATTTGGGGTTGTGGAGGAGGAGGAATTTCTTTCCAGGAATCTCAGAACTAGAAGAAAATGCAAGGGTCCAGGAGAGCAGGGTGGGCGGCAGTCCATCACTTAGGCTTCTCCCCAGATTCATGGGTCCGAAGACTGACTCATTATCTCTCTCTACAAAGCTAATTAACTCACTCGGAGCTTGGCCTGATAAGCCACTAATTAACTAGCTGCACTGCACCCCCCCCTTAGTGCAGCTGCTGGTCAAAGTCCCCCAGGCTCCCACTGCAGGCCCAGCATCCCCTTTTGGGATCCTTTCTAGCCAGGGAACATCAGTGGGACCCCAAGTCTTTTTTGCTTCCCAGGGAGGCCCAGGCATTCTGGTCCCAATGTCCCCTCCCTCCCTTTTCTCGAGGTCTGCCTCCACTGGGAAAGTGGGGTAGGGTGGTCTGAGCAGGTCCCAGCATTCCCTCCCATCACCCTCAGGCCCGGAGCTCTGCCTCCCTCTGGTCCCTGCCTCCCTCAGCTCCCTGCCTCCCTCCGCTCCCTCTGCTGGGGGAGGAGGTCCCGCGGGACCGATAATTTTCCCCCATTAATCAGGCCGCAGCTAATTGTTCGGGTCCAAAGGCGGCGGCGGAAGGGGATGGGATCGGTAAGGAATTAACTGGGGCCCATCGCTCAGCGCAGACAGGCCCCTTTGTCAGGACTGGCCAGTGGGGGCGGCGTAAGCCGCAGAGTTGGCGAGCCGAGCAGGGGGCCGCTGCTTCTCCTATCAGCCATCCGCCCCGGTCTCGGTCATCCTGGGGCTCCTGCTTAGGGGAGTCCAGCTCTTCAGCACTGTCAGGAAGTCCTTACTACGGTCTACCCCAGGGGTCTACACCAGGAGTCGGCAAACTTAAGCCTGCTGGCCAAATCTTGCCACCAGCGGGATAAGAATGGTTTTTACATTTTTAAATAGTGGGAAAAAATTAAAAGATGAATGACATTTCAGGACATGTGAAATTCGAATTTCAGGGTCTGTAAATAAAGTTTTTATTGCAACACAGCTGGGCCCATTCCTCTAAATATTCTCTATACCTGCTTTCAATCTATGGCAGAGTGGAGTAGTTCGGACAGAGGAGGTTTGACCCTCAAAGCCTGTAATATTTACCGTCTGGACCTTTACAGAAGTTTGCTGACCCCTGATCTAGCTTCCTGTCCTTCCTGCTACAATGCAGGGCTTGGGGGCTTTGTGGACTCTGCCTGTAATCCCACCGCCCCATCCCTCCCTATTCCCTTTTCTCAGAGGTCTTGCCCTGTACCCTGGCCTCGCCCAGGTAACTGACTCCTTCAGTCCTTGAGGATGTCCGCAGACAGGATCTCAGTCTTAATGTCCTGACTCTCTGTCCACCTCCCACCAGGGACACCAGTGAACCGTGTGCCCATCATGGCAAAGCAGGTGCTGGACCTGTACGCCCTCTTTCGTCTGGTGACAGCCAAAGGCGGCCTGGTGGAAGTCATCAACCGCAAGGTGTGGCGGGAGGTCACGCGTGGCCTCAGCCTGCCCACCACCATCACGTCGGCAGCCTTCACTCTACGCACCCAGTGAGGCCAGGCGCGCGAGCGGATCGGGGAAGGCGCGGGAAGGGGACCACAGGGCGTGGAGGGCCCAGGGGTAATTTCGTGGTGGGCTTGATCAGTTGGGTCCAGCCTCCCACCCACCCTGCCTTGTTCGTCTGTCCCTAGGTACATGAAGTACCTGTACCCCTACGAGTGCGAGACGCGGGCGCTCAGCTCCCCGGGGGAGCTCCAGGCAGCCATCGACAGCAACCGACGCGAGGGCCGTCGTCAGGCTTATACCGCCGCCCCGCTCTATGGCTTAGCTGGGCCTACCCCTCGGGGAACCCCAGGCCACCTGTCGGGCCCAGGCACCGCCCCACTGGCACCTATGCCCAGCCCTAGTCCTGTCCAGGGCTCCGCCTCAGGCCTGCCGGCCCACGCCTGCGCGCAGCTGAGCCCGAGCCCCATTAAGAAAGGTGTGAGGGGAGAGGGGCTGAGGTTTGGGCGTCTCTGAGACCTAGGGGGTGTGCTGAAATATAGAGGACATTAAAATGTGGTGACTCTGAAGTCTGGGAGGCATTGAGGTATGAGGGCAGTAAGGACGGACAGGGCGCTGGGGTTTGCCAACTGCTAAGGTTCAGGTGTACTGACGTTTGGGGTCAATGAAGCCATGGGAGGTCTGGGGTACGGGTTATTGCGATGTGGGCCTGAAGCTCAGAAAAAGTCCATTTATCTAGAGGAGCTCCATTCCACACCTGTGCAACTTGGGCTCCTATTTGCCTGTAGTTTTTGCCTCCTGTGACCTGTATTATTTAATAACTAAGAACAAGGAAGGCCCCCACATTATCTTGGACCAACCTAGGCATATATTAGCCTTTTGGGCTCACCAGCTTCAGAGCCTTGAGGCTGAGACTCTGGATGGGGCGGGGGCGGGGCGGATCACACTTGGTGCTTCAGCTTGGGTAACCTCCATTGGTCCCAGGCCTGGGAGGAGAACCAAATTTAGAGGCAGAGTTGGTTGGTCGAGGAGAGTTGAATGACCTGTTCTTCCAGAGGAAAGCGGAATTCCAGCCCCTCGACTGGCACTGCCTGTGGGCCTGGCTTTGGGAACTGCAAGGGAGAAGTTGGCACCAGAGGAGCCGCCAGAGAAGAGGGCTGTGCTGATGGGGCACATGGACTCACCTCGACCTGGAGCTCCCCCCAGTTTCCTGCCCCGTGGCAAGGTTCCCCTGAGGGGTGAGGAGGGGTCTGTGCACTGAGGGAGAACATAGGTGTTGGAGGTGGGGCAGAAAGATCCCTCAATAGACAACTGTGTGATTATAGGTGTCGGGCAGAAGTGGAATGGGGGCTGTCTATAAGGATGGAGGGGGGATCTTATAAGTCTGAAGCCTGATTCTCCAAAATGTGACTCCCTGCCCCTCCTGGACAGAAGAGCGGCTGGATGGGCCTCTCAATCTGGCAGGCAGTGGTATCAGCAGTATCAACATGGCACTAGAGATCAACGGGGTGGTCTACACTGGTATGGGTACTGCAGGCTGTCTATACTGGCATGAGGTCAGGAGTATTTGCTCTGGCATGGGGATTTTAGATTTTCTCAGCTAGCATGAAGTTCAGGGATATCCAAACTTGCATGGGTAATGTGGTGTTCAGGGGATTGCTACAATGGCATGGGTTAAAGGGGTGTCTACAATGGCATGGGGTCTAAGGCATGACCTCTCTGGCATGGGTACCATGGGATATCTGCCTTGTCATGGGCCTATGTATCCGTGTAAATATTTCTTGTTTACCTGTTTGAGGGTATCTATATTGGCATAGGAGTCTCCACTGACCTAAGGGGTTTGTCCTTATTGGTTTGTGGCAGGGATATGTGTGTGGTGCTCTAACAATCAGGACACTGACTTTTGTTTTCCTCTTCTGTTTCTGTGCCCACCCCTTCCTGCCTGTGTTTTCCCTCTACCATTTCCTCACCCCTTTGTCAGGTGTCCTCTTTGCCCGTCGCCAGCCTGTGCCAGCTTCCCAGGGTCCAACCAACCCTGCACCTCTGCTCCCTACAGGACCCCCTTCCAGCACCTCACCATGAGAACTCCCACTTGGAATTAAGAGTCCCAGCTCCAATGCTGAGGGGAGGGGAGGAGACATCCCCCACACCTTGATTCTTTCAGGGTGCCCACTCTAGGACCCAGCCCTGGGACATGGACCCCCCCCCCCCAAGATGCCATGTGGGATTGAAGCCAAAGAGTTTTCTTTCAATTTTACATCTACCTCATTGTAAAGGGAGAGCATCTCCTCCCTGCCTGACCCCAGCCGCATCAGCATCTACCAAAGAGTTCTGGCCCCAGTAACCCTAATCATCTCATGTGCCTCCCTATGTCAATGCCATCTCTAGGACCCCACCTCTTCAAATCATACCTGCTTCTCTTCAGAAGCCATGTGAAGGGTTAGGTTGGGGTGTTGTGAAGGAGTTGTCCCTCAGGTCACATCTGAATAATAAAGCTGCAGTCCCTCCCTCTCCAGTGCCTCCTCTCCTTTTTCTTTGGGTCTGGGGGTTGAGGCCAGAGGTTCTCAGAGGGGAAGACATAACAGCAAAGTTTCATGAAAGTAGAGGGGCTGGGGGGGGGGGGCGCCTGGGTGGCTCAGTAGATTAAGCCTCTGCCTTTGGCTCAGGTCGTGGTCTCAGGGTCCCAGGATCGAGCTCCCTCATCGGGCTCTCTGCTCAGGAGCGCCCCCTCTCTCTGCCTGCCTCGCTGTCTACTTGTGATTTGTCAAATAAATAAATAAAATCTTCTTTGAAAAGGAAGGAAGGAAAATAGAGGGGGGCTGGATTTCATAACTTGCACTGCCTGAGTTCAAATCCTGATTCTACTACTAGAGTGTGGGGTGGCCTTGGGCAAGACATTTATTCGCTTGAACCTCTAAGATTCTTGATTGTGGTATCCCGGGGAGTCTCCTACTGATCTATGGGAAAGAATCAACCCTTTCAAAAATAGGTGTATTTATATGGGCAATCTCGGGGAATAGGGTGGGAAACCTCTCCAGTACCCTGTAGTTAGAAAAAAGGCAAAACCTTGTCTTGACAAGCAGAAGCTTGGAAGCTAAGGTAGGGCTTGACAGCTTGGCTAGGGTAACCGTTGCCTAGGTAACCATACAGCTTTCAACATCTTTCACGGGCCCTGTCGTCACTTCCGGTATCGGAGGGCTGAATCGTGACGCCACTTCCTGTGTCGTGGTTCATCCACGCACTCGGATTAGCCAGCCTTCTCTATTTGGCCGGATGTCCCGCCTTCTGGCTGATCCCCGGCTGAGGCGGGGCGGCAGTAGCTATGGCGGCTGTGACCGATGTGCAGCGACTACAGGCCCGTGTGGAGGAACTGGAGCGCTGGGTGTACGGGTCGGGCGGGCCACGAGGCTCGCGGAAGGTGAGCGATCTGGTTTCCAGTGCTCTCTTTTTGGGGCAGAGCAAGAGCGGTCTACTGGCCTGGTTCTTGGGATGGATGCTACCGCTCCAGTTTCATCTTCCGCAGCCTGGCTTTTGACATAATAAAGGTTCGAAACTTTCCAGAGCTTATCGGACCCTCGGGGTCCATTTTCATATGGAGTGCACTAAAGGATATTAGGACCAATTGCAGTGGGCTCTGTGTGAACTGTGACTAAGACTCCTCCTCTGTCCTCGCGGACTAGCTTGGGGAGACCTAACACACTCGAGAAACTGACTAGAGAGGGTATCATGAAGAGGTGGCGTCCGCAGTGGAAGGGCCGTCACAGAGCCCTGCGTCATCAGTTGCTTTCTAGTACAGAAAGAGGGCCATGGGACGCCAGAGGTGGCAGAGCAAAGGTGGATAAGGAAGGCCCCCGGGATGGGAGGCGAGGTCAGAAAGAGCCAGGACTAGGAGGGGAAGAGATTGGGTGTTGAGATATGGACCCGGACTCCTTCACACCAGTGACTGGATTTTGACAACTGTGAAGCTTAGTTCTCTCAACCCCCACCCTCCCATCCCCTTTTTACTATGAGAAGATCTTTTACTGAAGGCGGAGTGTCAGGCATTCCCTGGCATTAAGTGCATCAGAGTCATGATGTCTTTGTGTACATTTCTTCTGGAATTAGTTGTCAGTAACAGATTATGCCCCATTTGAGAACTGATTTCTGAAAACATTTGCTTCAGTTGACATCTGTGACACTAAATCCTAATTTTCCTCCTTCCTCTATAGCTGTTGCTGCTTAGTCCTGTTTGCCTCCCCATATATTTGACCCTTGTATATTGGCATTCCTTATCCTGAATTCTAAAATACAGGTTTTAGAAACCTGGGTGAGATCACTCACTCCTATAGCATCTCCCTTTGTTTAACACTTTAATATCGGGACTCCACACCCTCTACCCCTAAAGTCTAGGTAAGTTCAGCTAGAGAGGTAGGAACCAGGGAACATAATATATAGGATATGCTAATGCCCTGTGAACACAATTATAGTTAATTATCTCCCTAATCAGACTTGAAGCTTCCCAAGGACTACATGATTATCTTCCCTTTCACACTGAGGATTCCCGGAAATTGGGGTTGCATCTCCTTTAAGACAAAAGAAGGGGCCAGCCTACTTTGCTGGGACAAGGAGATTTGGGAATCTGAGGCAATGAGTGTTCTTTACCTCTTTCAAGCCTTGAGTCAAGAGGTGAATCTTGGAATTAACTTTCAATCCCCTTACAGGTGGCTGATGGCCTAGTCAAGGTACAGGTGGCTTTGGGGAACATTGCCAGCAAGAGGGAGAGAGTGAAGATTCTGTACAAAAAGAGTAAGTGATTCCATAGGGTGCCTGCCTGACCTTCCTATGCCTGTGCTTCATGGGATGTGGTCCTTGCCCTCCAGCCCAGCAGGTCACTGAAATTGCCCTGTGGGGATAGAATGTCAAGATGTTTTCCTGCTGAAATGGTAAAGTGGGGTGTTGTGCTTAAACTCCAAGCCCATGATAGTGTCCTAAGTTATGGAATAAGACCTCTGCCTCACAGTTCCTCTTGGTAGAGTAAGGAGGAGAGATACGGGATTTCCATAGGCAAGGTTCAAAGGCAGGAAAGAAATTAGACCCTGAGAGCCCCAGGGTCTTTTTTTTAAGCCATACCTTATTTTTTTTAGCCATACCTTTTTGGTATGTCAAAGCAAGCAACCTAAAAATTGGAAAAAGCTCTGACTTGTCTTGGTGGCACTAAGAGGCAAGGGACCTTCCACCTTTGTTGAAGATAGGTCAGTAGGAAAGCTGAGGGCCCCAGAATAGTGGAGGCAATTGTGTTCCCAGCTGTAAAGGCAGAGGTTAACCAGGAGGTGGTCGGAGGGGAGAGAAAGGGAGGTGGGGCCTGATGGAGGTCTGCTGATGGGCACTGTGGATGTCATCTTCCCACTCAAGGCTCTCCCCAAGGTTGACCACTGATACCCTTCTAATATCCCCTAATATCCTTCATAAGACAGATTCCCCACCCCCCAGCCCCATTCCATTTTCCATCTTGCTTCTTTTCTAGTTGAAGACCTGATCAAATATCTGGATCCTGAATACATTGACCGCATTGCCATACCTGATGCCTCTAAGCTGCAGTTCATATTAGCAGGTAGTACTGGACAATGTGTGCACATGCATCTGGGGATTATGGTTTGTGGGGGAAACTGGGCACAAAGATGGCCACCCTGCCAGTCCTCTCATGGATACAGCTCTGGAATCTGCTGTCTGGAATTCTGGCCTTGGGCTGAGGCCTGAGGTCATCCTGTAGTCCTCTAGGAGGCTTTGGGTGTTTTATCATTCTGAGCTAGCTGCAGGCCATAGTGCCAGCAACAGTGGGAACTACTTCAGTGTTCTGTCAGTGATCTATCTCTAGAATTTTCCTTCAGAACCTTCCTCACTTCCATTCACTAGACAGGAGAGCTTCTAGGAAAGGGTGGGAGCAGAATATTGCATTTGGGAGAGGTGAGAATATTAGTATGAGTTTCAACATTTTTCTTCACTGGGATTTCAGTTCTAGACCTGGCAATGTCTGCTACCCACTTTAGTCAGCCACTCCATGAGGTAGGGCTTGCCAAGTACCTGTGTTTGTTCATTCATTCAAAAGATGTTTAATGACTGATCATCTGCTGTGATCCAGACCATCCCTGGTGTGAGGTATATGGTGGTGAACCAGGACATCCCTAAACCATTGCCATGGCTCAGGTATCAAGTTCAGGAGATCTTCTCCTATACCAACTATGGAGTCCAGCCTCTCCATCCCTCCCTGTCCACTGCCTAGTGTCTGTCCCCTCATACATGAATAGTTACAGTTGAGTCCTCTTCCTGACTCTAGTCTTCTCTCCATGCATGTGATCCAGTATCCTCTTCCCCAAATACATCAATATGCTACTTTGTCTACTTTGGAACCTCAGCATCTCCATCTCTCTCCTTGCTAGAATAAAATCCTAATTCCTTAGCCTGCCATTCAGAGCCTCCTATAGTCTGTGGATCTACCTTCCCATGCAGCTCTGTTTTCTGTGCTCTCTTTGCACCAGTTCAGCCAATTGAATTATTTTTCCTCTATTAATTGATAAGCATCCTTGCCTCCCCAACATTTGACTGACAGTCATCCCTTCTTGAATGTGGTTCCTACTCACTGCAGCCATTGAAATCACCTGTACCAGGTCCAGTCCAGATCCTGCGTTTCTTACTGGGCTCTGCTGTTACTGCCCCAGCTCTCCAGAAGCTTGTAATTGTCCCTGCCTCTCAGGGCCACTGAACAGAACCTGCCTGATAGTCTAGCACATGTCTCCTCTTTCATATCATCCCAGGAGTCCTTGGGCATGGAGACCCAAGTCTGAAGTGCTTTGCTCCTGTGGTGTCAGAGGGACTCACTGAGTTTGTTAATAGGTTAGAGGAAGAGGCCCTAGAGTTAAAACTTTAAGACAGGTGGGATTTAGAGGATCCTTGGGCTCAAGATGGCTCATACCGGAGGCATCTAGGAGAGGTGGAGGCAGAATGGGGGAATATGCACCTAGAGAAGGGGCAATGGGCAGAGTAGCTGACCCATGCTCCAGGACTCAGCCATCTCCTCTGCCACGTTCTCAGCCTCTCACATAGGAGTAGCAGTGCCCAGGTTTACCTCATAGTCTTGTCTGTTTTTGCCTCAGAGGAGCAGTTTATCTTATCCCAGATTGCACTCGTGGAGCAGGTGGAGGCTTTGGTGCCCATGCTGGACAGCGCTCACATCAAAGGTACCTTTTTGGGGCTGCAGCTCTACTATTCTGCTTGGGGAGGTGGATGGATGACCAGGACTTCCCTGTGCCTCAGGTGCCCTGGGTTCAAGCTAAGTCTGCTACTTGTTTTTACCCTCATCCTGGGGGTACCTGCTACCTGCATTGGGATTAAAATGGCCAGAGCAGAGTCAGTTTCAGAACCTCAGGCAGTTTGGACCTAAGGACACTAGTTAAAGTCCAGCAGCCCCCAACTCTGGGTATTCCTTCTACCTTCTTCCTCACCCTCTCAGCATCTGTTCTGCATGGTGCTGTGAAGCCCGAGTTCCTGCCAGGCTTGTGAATGTGTGTAAATTCTTCCCAGAGCAGTCCCTGGGCCTGTTTTTACAGGCAGACAGTGACTTTAATTGAATCCAGATATCCATCTTGTCTGTCTCTGGAGGTATTTTTTCCTAGTTCCCTATCCCCACCCCTGATCAGCTATCTGCTGAGAGTCTGACAGCCTTAAGCTGAGGGCCCAGCATGGTGGCCAAGGCTCTGGGTGTTGGATTCCGAGTGTCCAGCATAGGAACCTGGCATTCATCTTTAACCCACCTGCAGGCTCCCTGTTCCAGGCAGACCTGGTCCCACTGGGCTGAGAGCAAAGGGAGAGATCCTATGATAGGCAAAGCTTTCTTTACTTCATCCTGCTTACAGCACTAGGGTGGGGGCATGGGGCAACTCTGGGGACCCCCTCCTTGTTTTCTCCTAGGAGCCTGTATCTTCACCCCCTCTGGGTCCTAGAGTAAGACTGGGGTGGGCAGGGAGCCCCGCCACCTTTAGCTGCAGTGGTCGATGAAGCCTGGCGTTTGCTTAGCTTCTCCACTCAATACTCTAATCCTGCTGAAGACCTAATAGACTATTGAGCAGTCCCAGGGGAAGGCACAAGCATCATCAGGCAGTGTGTGTTGTGTTTTACAGCCGTTCCTGAGCATGCTGCCCGCCTGCAGCGCTTGGCCCAGATCCACATCCAGCAGCAGGTATGGGAGGGGAGAGGACTAGAAGGGAAAGTAGAGGTGGTGAGGCTCCTAGTCCCCACCCGTGCTACCTGGGGAAGCAGCCTCAGGCTACCCTCATGTCAGCTCCAGGGGAAACTTGAAGATTTATCCTTTATCTTCCATCTGCCTTAGGTCTCTTGTCTCTGAGTAGGACTATTCTGAGACACCAGAAGGTTGATGATGGGAGGTGCCCAAGAATTTCTGGGGATGGTGTGTCCTTGACTATGAGTGGAGGAGCTGTTTTCTGTTTTGTTTTGTTTTACCATTCCCAGGCCTTAAAGTTCAGAGAGGGTTCAAATGTAGGGGACAGGGAAGGAGGTATATATATATGTCTATAAACTAGCAGGAATATTTCCTTAAATGAGTGGTCCACTCCCCCTTAGGATTGCTGTTAAGGTACCCATCTTGGAGCTTGATTGTGCCTTGCTAGAAATTTGCTCCTTTTGGCTCTGGGGTTAAACACTACCTTTTCTAGGCTTTATGGGGAGTGAGGGCCCTTTATAAGGCAGGAAAGTTAGTGGGAAGTGGGGACTTTATCCAGCTCCTTTCTCTGTCATATGTTGGCCCCATAGGACCAGTGTGTGGAGATCACTGAGGAGTCCAAGGCTCTCCTGGAGGAATACAACAAGACTGTATCCTTTCTGCTCAGCCAGGCCCCCAAAGAATGCTGTCCAAAGCCCTGTCCGTTTGTTCCATCTCCAACTCTGGCTGTTTTACCCCATCCCAGTGACCCTGTCTATTCCCCTCCTTCCCAACCCTTTGGCAGATGGAAGATCTCTCCACTCCCTCATTCAAGCTCTTGTTCTCACCTTGACCTGCCGCCAGACGATGCTTCTCTCCAAGCAGTTTGTGCAGTGGGATGAGCTACTTTGCCAGCTAGAGGCCGCCAAGCAAGTGAAGCCAGCAGAGGAATGATGGCTGCTTCCCATTCCTGGGTGGGCCAGGACAGCCAGGCTCCAGAGCCATGTACTAAACTGCCTTTGTAACAGGACGAGGCAGCTCTGTATTTACTGGATTCTCAGCCTACCTGCATTCAGGTGGGGGCTTTGAGGTCAGAGCTCTAGCTACTTGAGGTTTGCTATTTGCACCCTCTCCCCACATCAGTGTCTATTCCAGTGACAATAAACTATAGATTACTGGAGGTATGTGCCAACTTCCTGGTCTATGATGGGAATGATGGTAAAGATGAGGGTGGTAGAGGGCAGAATTGTTAGCCTTGTTAGTGGTTGGACCAAGAGCTATACTCATCCTGGTCTGGCTTTCTGGGGGATGTAGAGCTCTCAGCACAGATACTCTCATTTGATTAATATGAGTGGAAGATTTGTTTGTGCATTCATTTATCTCACATTTATCAAGTATCCTCCAAATGTCAGATACCATGCTAGGTGGGGAGGATGCAATCCCTGCCCTGCACAGACTAGCTGCAGAGATGATCAAGGAAAAGACCCATCCCACCAGTTGGGCACTGGGTCCTTTGGAGCACCAAAGAAAAAGGGATGGGGGAGGTAGCCCTGGAAGGTGATATGCAGGGTATTCGGAAGCCGGGGGAGCAGCATGTGCAAAGGCAGGATCCTTGAGGTTTCTCTCTTAGGAGCTTACTTGGTGCTGTTAAGCGGGAAGAAGAGCCCAGAAGAGGTTTGGTTTCAGGGCTTTGGGCTCTTTGGTGGGCATGGGCTGTTTTTGGAGTGGTGGGGGTGGGGGTGGCTGGGATAGAGACGGAGGGAGCTTGATGGAGGGGAGATGGAGCTTGGTGCCTCACTCCACCAAGTGTTTGCTGCCCCCTTGTGGTCTCAGGGGGCGCTGTGGCCCCAAACCCCTTTAAAGCTGCCTGCCCGCCCGCCACCTCACCTGCACCGTTTCGCTAGCATCTCAAATTCAGCATGTCCTAAGATGGAAACTTGGGAGTCATCCTAGATTTTTCCCTTCTTCTCAGTACAGTCACCAACTCACCAAACCTACCTCCTATTATCTCCCAACTTAATCTACTTTTCTCTACTCCAACTGCTATTTCTGTTTCATTCTCTGAAATCATTTAACAAATATTTGAGCTTCTACTATGCGCTACGCACCATACGAGTCTCCGTGGGCACGCCCCCGGCACCCCGCCGCCTGTTCGCCCGCGGTTGCGGCCCAGTTTCCCCACTCTCACCCCCTTTGGCGGCAGCCAGAGTGAGCTGTGCACACAAACTGGTTTGACTGGCCCCTGATGAAAAGCCACCGTGGCTCGCCATGCCCACAGGATGAGGTCGAAGCTCAGAACTCGGTGACCAACGCTCTCTCCCGCGCAGCAGCAGCCACTTCAGACGGAACCTCTTGCCCCGTCAAGTGAAACCCACTGCTTCGCCTTTGCTATTGCAAGCGCTCTACTGGTGACGCCCCCGGGCCATCTTCTCAGGGCTGGATCCTCCCCATCTTTGGGACACGAGTCTCTGATGGTGGCTCCTCTCCGCGGGGCTCTTCTGCGTCCCGGTAGGGGTGCCCCTTCCCCAGGGCGTAACAGCGCAGACTGCCTGTATGTTCATGGTCTCAGACTGCCCTGGCTCAGCTCACTCCTAGACGTCCAGGCCATTCTCCGTTTTGCCTCTGAGGCCCAAAGGGCTACAGCCGGGTAGGCCACTGCCCCGCAGGCCCCGCCTCTACCCGGCGTGCGCGGCCCCGAGGCTTCGGCGCGCTCCCGGCGTGCGCGCCATCTTGGCTCCATATTGAACCGGAGGTGTGCGCAGCCGTGGCGGTGAGAGCTGGAGCGCGGCGGGTTTGGGGTCGGTGATGCGGGTGTCTGGATATACAGGGAGGAGAGCGGAGGCTGGCTCCTTGGTGTCTGAGGCATGCTGGGCTTTGGACCGCCCGTGGCGGTGGAGGGGGCCGTGCTGTGGACCCCGCTCTAGGAGTAGCCCACGCAGCACTCCGCGTCAAGCCTCTGACTTTCTGAGTGACCTGGGTTGGGAGCATCAACACTGGGAATCTCAGGGTGAGGGGTGCTCGGCCCTATTCTTAGGATCCCGGAATGGGGGAGGGGTTCAGTTCTGTTTGAGAAGCATGTGGGGGAGGGTTCTTTGCTCTTGCCAGGCAGCTTGGAGTGTAGGAACCTCTGCGAGCAGAGTGAGGTATCTCCTGATACTCTGGAGATACCTTGTCCCTGTCTTAGAGAGATGTGGGTGAGGGGCGCCTAGTCTTGTTTTCAAGTCTGCGGCGAGGTTGTAACCGGGGCACAGGGACGCAAAAGCACCTGGCTCTGGGGGTCCCGAACAGAACAGATTCTGCCACTCCTAGCTGACAAAATCCAAAGGTAGAGAGATGAGGGTCGATAAAACAAGAAAGGACTTTATTTCAGTGGAGCCAACACTGAGAAGACAGCGGACTCAGTGCTGTCTCAAAAACTCAAAAACTGTCTTCAAAGTACTGACAGTGCTTCTAGGTTTATATAAGGAGAACGTGGGGCAATGGTCAGTCTGTAGGTGCAATGGGCAGTAAAAGGCATGTCCATCATTGTCTTGGGGCCAAAGAGGGTCTTGCTGGCCTTAACAAGTCCTTATTGCTTGAGGGGTAGTTTTGGTTCCCATCAAGGGATGCTTTGCTTGCAGGGTCTTTCGCCTGAGTTAAAAGATAGCTTAAGAGGTGCCTTACTGGCTCAGTCAGTAGAGCATGCAACTCTTGATCTTGGGGGTTGTGAGTTGGAGCCCCACGTTGGGTGTAGAGCTTTTAAAAAAAAAAAAGCTGGAAGAAAGATAAACTGGAAAGAACTTTATTAGAAAGTACAGGTTGAGGTAAAAATGGAGGTACTTGAAGTCCATGTTCAAGGGCACAGCCCTGTCCCAAGGAGCTCAAGGTGAAGGAGGCTCAGTCCCAGTCCTAGGGAGCTTAGGATGAGGGGGCTTGGCCTATCCTAAAGAGCCCAGTGTTTGATGAATTTGGCCCTGTGTCAGGGGCTGCACGGTGGAGGGAGGCTTATGGCTATGTCCAGAAGAATGGGGTATTTGGGATACTGCCCTTTCCCAGGATAAAGTAGGTATGGCACCTGTGCTGAGAATCCAGGGGTGAGGGGATACAGTCCTGTTCCTGGGAAGTCTGGGATGAGGAGCGGGACCATTTCCTGGAGAGCTGGGGTTAGAGGATGGCTTGGGGCGTATTGCCCAGCATTCATCTGACACTTCCCTACAGTGGACCGTGAAATTCAGACACAACAGCAAGTGGAATGGAGCACTACCGGAAAGCTGGCTCTGTGGAACTCCCAGCACCTTCTCCGATGCCGCGGCTACCTCCTGACACCCTGGAGATGCGGGTCCGAGATGGCAGCAAAATCCGCAACCTACTGGGGCTGGCACTGGGTCGATTGGAGGGTGGTGGTGCACGGCATGTGGTGTTCTCAGGTTCTGGTCGGGCTGCAGGGAAGGCAGTCAGCTGTGCTGAGATTGTCAAGCGGCGTGTACCGGGTCTGCACCAGCTTACCAAGCTGCGCTTCCTGCAGACCGAGGACAGCTGGGTGCCAGTCTCACCTGACACAGGCCTGGATCCCCTCACGGTGCGCCGCCATGTACCTGCAGTGTGGGTACTGCTCAGCCGGGACCCCCTGGACCCCAATGAGTGTGGCTACCAGCCTCCAGGAGCACCTCCTGGCCTGGGCCCCACATCAAGCTCCAGCTGTGGTCCACGACCCCGAAGAAGGGTTCGAGACACCTGGTCCTGAAGATGTGCCAAGCAAGCTGTTTTCCACACATGAATGTCTAGGATGGCTTTGCCTCCTCAGGAAAACCTCTTGGAACTGTTCAACATCCCCAACAAGACGTGAATCCACAGAAATGGGCCTCCCTGTCCTGCTTCCCCTTCTTTTTGGAGTGTGAAGAGGGACTGCTATGAAGAGTCACAGGTGTGCCGTCTCAGCTGGGGTCTGGATTGCTTAAGAAGGGTTTACTTGGCATTCTACCTTCAGTGCCTCTGACAGAGATCCAGGGAGTGGGTTAGGAAATAAACGTTCTGCCCATTTGTTTGATGAGCCTCTGCTTGACCTGCTTTGTGGAGGTGGGAATAAAGGAGGGTGAGTCCCTATACCCTTCCATCCCCCCCCCAATTTAGGGACATTTTTCTTTTTGCAGCATTTTTTCCATTGTAGTGATTTACAATGTAGTGATTAAGGTCATGGTCTCAGGTACTGACTACCTGGATTTGAATCCTTGTTCTGCCATTTGCTAGTAAGTTACTGCTTTGTGAACTTGGGCAAGTAGTACTCTGAGCCTTAGTGATCCCATCCATAACACAGGATATATGTGGTTTTTACCTCCTAGGGTTGTTATGAGGATTAAATGTAGAAATATATACATATGACTCTTAGATACCACCTGGGCATATAGTGCCATGTAAATGTTAATTGCTATTATAATTAATAACTCCACTTACAAGTATATTTTTTCCTATCTTAAAAACAACTCATGGGGTACCTGGCTGGCTCAGTTAGAATATCATGTGGCTCTTGATCTCAGGGTCATGAGTTCAAGCCCCATGTTGGGTGTAGAGATTACTTAAATAAATAGACTTTAAAAAACAAAAAACCTATAGCTCAGGGCGCCTGGGTGGCTCAGTGGGTTAAGCCTTTGCCTTCAGCTCAGGTCATGATCTTAGATCCTGGGATCGAGCCCCACATCAGGCTCTGCTCAGCAGAGAGCCTGCTTACCCCCTCTATCTCTGCCTGCCTCTCTGCCTACTTGTCCTCTCTATCAAATAAATAAATAAAATCTTAAAAAAAAAGGAGGGGGGGCGCGCCTGGGTGGCTCAGTGGGTTAAAGCCTCTGCCTTCGGCTCAGGTCATGGTCCCAGGGTCCTGGGATCGAGCCCCACAGCAGGCTCTCTGCTTCACGGGGAGCCTGCTTCCTCCTCTCTCTCTGCCTCTCTCCTCTGCCTACTTGTGATCTCTGTCTGTCAAATAAATAAAAATCTTTAAAAAAATATTAAAGAAAAAAATCTATAGCTCAATTTCATATCTCCTTTCCAGGCTTCATCCATCCTTTTTACCGCTTGCTGCTCCTTTTCTGTCTCAACTTGGCCATAGACTCATGGTAAGGCAGGGGCATGAGGAGAGAGGTGAAGATTGCAGTGGTAGCCAGGAGTCTGCAGGAACAGAGCAGGATTGTGGGCAGTGTAGATTCAGTGAAGAGTTAAGTCAGGTGAGTCTCCCACTGGATTTTGAGGTCTTCTCCAATGTATCCAGTAGACTGGGTGTCCAGTCACCAGGAAAGCACAAACTTGGGGCTCTTCTGGGCTCACGTGGCATGGAGGGCCCAGCAATTTGAGAGCGGTGAAATGATATTTGGCTGAGTCTAGGTGGGAGGGTTGGGATGTTGGGAGAAATGGAGGACTGAGGCCTTAATAAGGGCTTTAGGGCAGGGATTAGGGGACAAACCATAAGACCAGAAGGCTGTGGTCAAGCTTTGAATGCTGCGTTCTGTGCTTTCCAAGGGAGGTTGCCCAGAGTAATAGAGAATACTCTGAGGGAGAGGCAAGTGATGAAGATTCAGGGGATATTAGAGACATGAAATCCTCTGAGCAGCTCCCCAGCCAGGCCTATCAAACACAGAAGGTCAAGGAGTATCTAACACACCCCTAGAAGCTCTGGCAGGCACTCTGGTGTCTTGATAGCAGCAACTGCCTGACTTCTCCCCATTCTCTTTGTGGCTAACTAGGGTTTTCGCTCCTTCCCAACTTCTGCATATTGTCTTTTCTCTAAGCATCACTTGGTGTTTTCTACCATGAACAGCTTTCCAAGTGTCACTAGTCCCCAGAACTTTGGGGCCAGCCTCTTGAAGACTGTTGTTACCTCCCTCAACATCCTATCCTGATCCAGTCTGGTCTAGCCGTGGTGTAATGGTCAAGTGGAATAAACATGGTGACCGGTACTGAATGAATGCTTCAGTAAGGTGGTATCACAAGCCCTGGGAGTCCTAGGAGGAGCTCCCATTTGGGCAGCTCACAGGCACCACCTGGGAAACTCCAGGATGATGGCAGGGGTATGTGTGAGGGAAACACCTGGGGTCAAAATTGGGAGGAACAGGATCTGCAGTTCAGAGAATCAGGAAATAGGCTAGAAGATGGAGAGGGATGACTAGTGATTCTAGGGTATTTCCTCCTGGGTCTCTATGGGGCCCTATTGGAACCTAGAGGAGGAATTTTAGGGAGGGAGCCAGAGAGAAGATAGGCCTTTAGAGCCAGAAAGCTTGACCCAACTTAGGAGGGACAGAAGAGTTGTGTGTAACTGCTAATTCAGTTTCTTCCCACATTCTTAATCCACTCCACTGTGGCTTCTGCCTCCATAATTTCTTAGGAAAGGTTATGCTTTGGTATGAAAGGTAAGGAAGTGGAGACAGCTCTTTCAAAAAGTGGGATTGTGAATGGGAGGAGAGGCGATAAATGTTGTGGGACACAGAGAGTTTTTTATTTTAATGACTTAGAAATTTGAGCATATTTGTAGGTTGGTGGAAGAAGCTAGTAGAGAAAGAGAAAGATGCAAGAGACTGTGGTTAACTCAGAATGAGACTCTGTAAGAGGTAAAAGGGAATGGGAGCCAGAACCATGGAGGTATAGGCCTCCCAAAGGGGACAGGAGAGAGGACTCCCTGTAAGTTCCCAGGGAAGGAGTTGAAGATGGGTGTGCATGAGGAAGGGTGTGGAGGTGAAGGTGGGACATGAGGGAGTTCAGAAGGTTTCTATCTCTTATTGAAGCAGGAATCCAGCTCTGCTGCTGAGAGTGGAATGAGGAGGCTGGTGGGAAAGTAGTATGAGATAGTTGTTGCAGGAGAGAGAACCAGAGAAGTACAGGAGGATGACCAGGCAGGGCTAAAAGCCCAGGTGAGGCTGGTGACCATGAACTTGTAGTGTTAACCAGAGTGTGTGAGCTTCAGTAGCATCCATAGGATAGGTGAGGACTCAGAGAAATCACTGTTGCATTCTTCCAGGCTGTGGTCGAGATTGGCAGAAATGATGAAAGAATGGCAAGGAGAATAGCAAGATGTAGTGAAGGGTCAAGGAATCCAAAGTGGGCCAGGAGACAAGTGAAGATAGGAGTAGAAGTCATTGTCCTGGAGATCCACATGAAGATGTCTGGGGTGGGGTGGGATGAAATGGAGTAGTTGAGAGAACTAGGATAGGGCACTGCCCTAGTTCTAGGGCAAGTCATACCAAAGTACCACAAAGTGGCCTAGAACAACAGAAATGTATTGCCTGACAGTGTTGGGAGACTGGAAGTCTCAAGTCGGTGTCAGCAGGGCCATTTTCCCTTTGAAACCTATGGGAGAATCCTTCCTTGACTTGTCCTAATTTGTTCGTTTGTTTTAAAAGATTTTATTTGACAGAGACCACAAGCTGGGGGAGTGGCAGGCAAGGGGGAAAAGCAGGCTTCTTCCTGAGCAAGGAGCCTGACGATGCAGGGGTCCATCCTCGGGTCCTGGGACTCCATCCTCAGACTCTGGGATCACGACCTGAGCCCAAGGCAGATGCTTAACCAACTGAAGCACTCAGGCACCCCAGACTCATCCTAATTTCTGATTTGTCATCAGTCTTTGGCCTTCCTAGCTTTTAGATGTCATTCTAAAATGACTTCAGTCTTTCATCTTCACACTTTCTTCCCTTGTATCTATGTTCAGTTTTCTCTTTTTATAAGGAAACTGATCATATTGGATTAGGGCCCACCCAAATAGCCTCATTTTAACTTGATTCCCTCTATAAAGATCTTATTTACAAATAAAATCACCTTTTCTCGTACTGGGGTTAAGACTTAAACATATCCTTTATAGAGGGACATATTTTAACATTAACTAAAGGATGAGAAGGAAGAAGGTGGTTTTGAGAGTTTTAGGAGCTGACTGGACTTCATTGTGACCATGAAAGTGGATAGTTGGGTGGCCTGGAGGGAAAGTCACTGAAGATGAGGTTGAAGAATTAAGAGGCTGGGGAGGGTGGCAGTGTGTTGGGGGCAGGAGTTGGGCATCAGGATGGGCAATGGAGTCATCCAGGTTGGAATGTGCTGAGCATTCTTACTGCCTGGTTTGGAGGTGGCATGTCAGGTGATTTTGTTAGTCTTGGAATGGGGACTTAGAAACACAATATTACTGGAGGGGTTGTATACCTTCCCTGTGCAAGCAGGCACCAAGTCCTGTCAATTTTGCTTCCTAGGTGTCTTTCCATTCCCACGGCCTCTGTTGTTTTGTGCCCCTCATTATCTTAGGACATTCTCCTTACTGGTCTCCTTGCTTTATACCCTTCTGAGCTCTCCTTCAAACCAAGTTCCCTTTGTTCAGAATGCTCTTCTGCCAGATTCCTGCCTGACTGTCTCCCTTCCTCCTTTAAGCCTTTGCTCAAATGTCACCTCAGCAAGGCCTTTTCTGACCAATCCATTTAAGATTGCAGTCAAGCACTTCTGTACTTCTTCTTTTTTTAAGGGTTTAATTTGTTTAAAAAGAAATAAGAGAGAGAGCACGTGTGAACGAGAGTAAACAGGCAGAGGGAACAAGAATCTGAAGCAGCCTCCACACAGTATGGAGCTCAACACAGGGCTCAATCCCAGGACCAGGAGATCATGACCTGAGCCGAAACCAAGAGTCAGATGCTTAACTGATTAAGCCACCCAGGTGCCACATCAGTCAAGCACTTGATTTCCCTTACCCTGCCTTTTTTCCCCTTCTAATTTACTTCTTTAAAATAGTGTTTTTGTTTATTGCCTTGTCTCATCTAGATGAGAATGTAAGCTTGGAAAGGGCAGGAATCTTTATTTTGTTGATTAATGTAACGTAAGAATTTTGAACATTGCTTGGTACATAGTAGGTGCTTGATAAATATTTAGTGTAAGAATGAATGAATATTGAGCCTCCAAGCATTTGGCCGTACCCAGATCTGTCATTCTCCCTCAACATCCCCATGTCCAGATTATAAGACAAAATCCAAATTCATTCACTGGATAGTTTTGTTAGTTTTTTTTAAAGATTTCATTTATTTATTTGACAAGGAGAGAGAGTCATCACAAGTAGACAGAGAGGCAGGCAGAGAGAGGGGGAGGCAGGCTCCCCACCAAGCAGAGAGCCCAATGCGGGGCTCGGTCCCAGGACCCTGATATGACCGGAGCTGAAGGCAGAGGCTTAACCCACTGAGCCACCACCCAGGCGCCCCCATTCACTGGATAGTCTTTTTTTTTTTTTTTTAAGATTTTATTTATTTATTTGACAGAGATCACAAGTAGGCAGAGAAGCAGGCAGAGAGAGGAGGAAGCAGGCTCCCCACCGAGCAGAGAGCCTGATGCGGGACTTGATCCTAGGACCCCAAGATCATGACCTGAGCCGAAGGCAGAGGCTTTAGCCCACTGAGCCACCCAGGCGCCCTCACTGGAAGTCTTAAAGGACCCTCTTGCTTAGCCACTGCCATGGCTCAGCTCATCTTTGGCCCACTGCTCTTGGACCAGGGCTCTGGCCACACTAATGCCTTACTTTTCCCACATGCCTCTGAGCCATCTGTCTGCTTGGAACTCATCAGAACTGTTCAAAGAACAATAGCCCTAAGCTCTGGGCACTCCGCCCTTAGGACCTCCCTCCTCACCACTCCTCTCCCCGCCCCCTCCCTCCGCCATTTGGGATTTGGCCTGATTCTGATGGGTACCTCTAACTTCCACTTTAGTCTTTCCCCTGGGAAAGTGATGTCTGGCTGCACTTCTGAACATGACCACAAGGTGGCAGCATTTACAAAGGGATGCCCCATCCTAATGCAGGGTTTGGGCAGAGGTTCCCAGGAGCTTCAAGACATGATAGTCTAGGCTTACAAAGATTATTCGTTTGTTCAACAAACAGCCAATGGTTACCCTTAATGTGACAAATGCAGCCACTGGCTTCAGAACCTCCCACCCCAAGAGGCCTATAGCCGCATACGTCGATAGTTTCATTATTGGTATGATACATAGAGGGATTAGAGAATTTTGTTAGACTTCAAGAGTTCAGAGGTCCTTGTCCAGTCTTTAGGGACAAAGCTTCAAAGAAGAAGAGATGATGCCTGTGTAGAATCTTGAAAAAGCTCCAGAAGTAGAAAGGGAAAAGGACATTCTGGGTAAAGGACAGGCATGAACTGGGGTGCCTGGGTGGCTCAGTTGGTTAAGCAACTGCCTTTGGCTCAGGTCATTGTGGAGGCCAAGAAAAACAAGGATGTACCCACTTTGAGTCTAGCCCTGACATAAGTATAGCCATCTTGGCAAAGCGGAGGCTAGCACCTTGCACCCCCTCTCCACCCGCGCGCTCGCCTCCCCTCAGTAGTATGTGTGACATTCCTCGGCCACCACTGGCTGTCCTGGGGGAAAAGCAAATAGTTAACTTGCAGAGATCACAATCCTGCAAGACAGGAGTCTCCCTCTGTTTACCAATGTCCTAGAGATTTACAACAAAGAAGCTATCTTAACAATAGCACAATTTCCAGAGGCAAATAACTCAGTTCCTCAAGCCCTAAATAAAGTTAAATTTCTCCTAACCTAAATCTCACTAACAAGGACACTTGATAGGAGAAATGTGAAACTTTATCTCTAAACTTCCAAGATGTGTCAGCGATCATTACCAAGCATATGACCCACTGATATACATCTAAAGGGTCTCACAAGAAGATTTTTATTATTAGTAATGAAAAACCTTTTCCCCAGACAACAGCTAGACCCTCAAGGTCCTGAAGACCTCACTTCCAAAATTCCTTAGAGACTTACATCATCCATAACCCCCTTTGTCCTCACCCACCGCCGAGTCCACCCCTACTCTGCCTTTAAAAACTCTGATTGTAATCTGGTTCGGGGTCCAAGTCCCTACTCCACTGCATCGAGTATACTTGGGCCCAAGCTTAAGCATGTCACCTCAGGGTCCAAGTCCCTACTCCACTGTGTCGGGTATACTTGGGTCCAAGCTTAAGCTTGTCAAATAAACCCTCGTGTGATTGCATCGGTGCTTGGCTCCTTGATGGTCTCTCAGACGCGAAAACTCGGGCATAACAGTCATGATCCTGGAGTCCCAGAATCAAGTCCCACTTTGGGCTCCCTACTTGGCGGGGAGTCTGCTTCTCCCTCTGACCTCTCCCTTCTCATGCTCACTCTTGCATTCTCTCTCTCTCAAATAAATAAATAAATTTTTTTAAAGGACAGGCATGAACTAAGGTATAGAGGTGAGAAGAGCACAGGGATCATCACTGGAGCATGAAGTTCAAGGCAGGGAATGTGAGGAAGGGCCTGAGTGCTGGGCCAAGGAGCCTGGACTTTTTCTTGATGGTGATGTAGAGTCGCTGAAGCCTTTAAGGAGAAAATGTGGCATATCAGATTCATGTCTTAGAGCTCTGGCTGCTCCAGTGTGGATAGTAGACTGGAAGCACAGGTCAGAAAGGGCAATGAGAGGTTTCTGTAGGGGTCCAGGGAGAGATGGTAAAGCCAAAATGATGGGTGGAGCCTTAGAGAAGCCCCTCCCAGTCCACAAGAGCTTCCAAAGCCTGGCACTTTGAAAGAGTTCTTGGCCCTAGGCACCCTCTTCACCACCATTTAAGCCACCTCAGCCCTTCTGTTTCAGAGGCCCCTTTTGTCTCTGTCTTAGCTCTCCTGGTTATTCTGGTTGGAACCAGGGTTCTTTGTCAGTTTCCATGTGAGGCCCACAGTTCCTACATCCCCATTCTTTTGGTAGATGTGTCAGCCTTCAGTTCACACTACATCCCAGCTTCCCGCAGCGTGATCCTTTCACCCACCTCCTTCTTTGACAGAAACAACAAGACAGAAGTGTGACTGAGGGGCCTCCTCCTCCGCGGCTGTCACTCCCTGCCTTGCCCCCACCCTACCAATGTGTGTGTGTGTGTGTGTGTGTTTATACGTGTACATGTGTACCACTGGCAGGACTGATGCTGAGGGAAGGGCATCTCTGGCAGGCAGAGGGGCATCTCCTGAAGAAAGGTCTGGAGATAGGAAAGTACAAGGGAGTGTCGGGGGGAACAAGAGGGAATGTTTAAGCAAGGTCTGGCTAACCCTTGAGGTTGGGCCTGGAGCCATGACCATGTACTGCTGGCAGGGGGCACCATAGCCAGGTTTTGAGCAGGGAATGGGAGAGTCACCTTCATTCACAGTCTCATGAATATGCACAGAAACCTGTTGAATTATGCAGACCGAAAGGATGTAAATGTATATGCAAATTTAGTGCTGCCCTCCCTGTTGCTATGGAAACCAAAGAATAGCAAAGGGGGGCCCAAACCCTGGGGAGGCCAGGCTGGAGAGACTGGAGACCAAGAGGCTCTCCTCTGTCGCCTGCTTTTCCCTTTCCTGCTGTTTTGATCATTTTCTTTGCCTCACTCTGTCTTTGTCTCCTTGCTCTCTCTCCATCTCTCTGCCCCTCTTAATCTTTCTGTCTCCATCTCTATTTCTCCCTCCTGTTTTTTCGTTTCTGTCTCTCAGTCTCTGAGTTTTGTCTGTCCCTGTCTGTATATATTTGACTCCATGTTACTGTTGCTCTTTGACTCTGAGACAGTATTTCTCTGTGACTTCATGTCTTCCCTTATCTTTGTGTCTTAAATTGCATGGCTCTCCCTCCTGCATCTCCCTTTCTCCATGTCTCTGACTCACATCTTTTTTTCTCTGCATCTCTATTTTTGTGTCTGACTCTAATTGTGTCTATTTCTTGGTCTCTCTTCCAGGTTCTCCCCCTCTCTTTCACTCTGATTCTCTCTCTCTCTGAACTTTTTATTCCAATGCTTGTCTCTGTCTGATGGGAAGGAAAGAAAGCTGCATATCCGTCCTTGCCTGACAGCCCGACTGCCTGCATGTTCGAAGTTCCTGAGTGCTCTGCCCACATATAATCCAGTTTCAGGTCTGGCTCCTGTCATCCTTGGCACAGAATCCCCGTGACAGGCCCACACTGGCTGCCGGTACACCCGGGCTCCTGTTCCAGCCTCTGCCTGCTGTGTGACCCTACCTAGTGTTTTTCTCTCTCTGGATCTGTAATCTCATCTCTCGCTCCATGAATCTGGTGGGTATCCTGAGCCAATGATGTGTAGAGAACAGGCAATTGAGAGGTAAGTCTTAGTGGTTCATCCATCTGGCCCTCCACCTAAGGGCTGACGTGAGGGGTCTGGCTGGGGTCCAAGTATGGGGGTGTCTAGAGCTAGTTGAGACCAATCCTGGCCCCAGAGAAGACTCCTTGTTCAGCCACAAAATCAAGCAGCAACGTATCCACAGTCTATCCATGCTCCTGTCTATCCATGCTCCTGTCTGTTGCAGCCTTAACCATCCAATTCAGCGTCCTTTGTTTGCCCCTCTGTCATTGGGTTTCTATTTATAGAGCACCTGTTCTACACCATGCTTCTGTCTTCACAGATCCTCAGTGATAGAGAAATGACATCTGGACTTTTCCCATCCGCCCCCTACTTCCCTCGCCCCAGAATGTGCTCTTTGGTCCAGGTGGAAAACACAGACTCTTCAATCCCATAGCTTCCTATCCCTGGTGGGCTCATTAGGGGGTGTAAAGCATACACAGCTGCAAAAGTCATAGATCAAGGCTAGGAGAAACAGAGACACAGAGATAAAGATAGAGAAACAATATGTCTCCATACAGGGCTTGGGATGGGGTGTGGGAAACGAGGCAGGAATCGGGGTGAGGGTGGCCCAGAATGTTTTGAGGGCAGGTAAGCCATGCTACATAGAGGTAGAAGGCTTCCTCCTTCAGTCCTGGGTTCTGGGCAGGTTGCCTTACCTCCAAGCAGGCACTAGACATGGGGAATCTGGCTTGGGCCCAGATGTGGGGGCAGTCAGAGAAGTCAGGGCAAGTCCCCCTTGCTCCAAGAGACTGCCAAGTTGAGCCCCCAGCTCTCCTGTCTCTCCACAGAGACAGGACACGGACATAATCACTCTTCCCACCAACAGTGATTCACCCATGTTCAGGCCCAGGCGTGATCCTGCTGTCAGGAATTCCATGTTTGAATTAAAAACCTCCCTAGACATCCCACCCCACCTGGGCCAGTTGTGCCAATGGGGTTGGAGCAGGGTCAAACAGGCTGTCTGGGGGACTTCTGGCAAAGCCACATATGGGGAAAGAAAAAGGGATCAGGGGAAAGATGGGGAGTGAGAGAGACGGAGAGACAGAGGATGAGAGACATAGAGGGAGGTGGAGGAAGACAGAGGAGACAAAGACATTGATGGGGAGAAAGCCGAAGCCAGCAGATGAAGGGGGGTCTGGTGCCCACCAGGCTAGTGCTCACCACTTGACTGGATTATCTCATTTAATTGAATCTTCACAACAGCCCTAGGAAATAGGCACTATTATGATCCCATTTTACTCCTGAGGTAATTGAAGCACAGAGACATGAAGTCATTTCCCTGAGGTCACAAAGCCAGTAAATGGTGGAGTAGGTATTTGAACCTTACAGTCTCACCGAAGAGCCAAGAAAATAAACAGATACAGAGACTGAGGTGGGGACAGATTATCCCACCAGCGCTCGTGGGAAATCTGGGAATCCTGGAGTCATCAGGCAGCTGGCAGGGGAGGGCCTTCCCACAGGCAAACAAGCCTGCAGCTTCCCATCCTTTCTATCAGAGACAAGGACTGTGACAGAGAGACGTAGAAGGAGAGAGAGACAGAGACCTCAGAGCAGGGAGAGAGATGGAAGGGGATCTCCAGGCCACAGAATTCCTTGTCAGACCCTCCTTCCTGCCAGGTGTTCAGCCTGTCCTGCTCCTGATTCGGATCTGGCCCAGCCAACGCCTTGCCTTGGTGGGACCCAGACTTTGAGATTCAGTCTTTCTTCCCTACAGATTTACTGAGCGTCTACTAGTAGAGGCACTCCTGCCCCACATCGCCTACCTCTTTCTCTTTCCCTATTGAGAAACCCTTCCTATTGTCTAATGTCAATCCCCGAAGATGAGTTCTGCAATAAAGGATCAAGATTAGAATTTGGGGACACTTCAATATGGAGGTTTAGCCTAGCCAAGCACAGAGAAGAGGTCCCTACGGACTGGCTTTGGGTGCCTTCTGGTTGGAGGCCCCTCGTAGTTGGTTTGGGGGAGAAGGTCATGGCCCAGCTGGTGGGGCCCAGAGAGCTGAGCTGTCAGCAGCAAGGAGGATAGGGTTGAGAAGAAAACCAGGAACTATCCTGAGGGAGTCGGGGAGTTGGCGTTATGGTTTCTAATGTCTTAACCCTGGTTTCAATTACCCCCAGGGTCCCCGGGGTTCCCTGGCTGTTGAGGGCTCCCAAGCTTGAGGAATGCTCAGGATCCTTCTGGGAATGCCAGAGACTAGAGACTCAGGGATAGGAGGCTGGGGGCGAGGGAGCTTTTCCAACCTTTTCTCCCTGATGTCTGGCTGAGAGAGGCCCCCAGACCAAGCAGGGCTCTGAGGACAGCAGGGAGGCTGGGGAAGGAGGGGCCCACCCTCTGCTCCCAGGCTTCTGTGGAAGGGCTATGTCAGCCAGCTCCTTAACACCAGCATGGTCCCAGTGACCTCAGCCCAGTCCTGGCTGCTAAAGCCCAGAGCTCTTTCTTGGCCTCACCAGGCTCCTTTTTGGTCTTGTGACATCCCTGACTCCTGCTCTTCTGTCTCTGGAGCAACCACAATTCCTCTGCCCTCTCTGTTTTTTGTTTGTTTTATTCTTTAAAGATTTATTTATTTATTTGTTTGTTTATCCTTCAGAGAGAGAGCACACATGCCATGCTAGCTCTAGGGCGAAGGGAGGGACAGAGGGAGACTGTGGGGCTCAATCTCAGGACCTGACATCATGACCAGAGCTGAATTCAAGAGTCAGAGGCTCAACCGACTGAGCCACCCAGGCGCCCCAGCCTCTCTGGTCTTCAGTCATGGTTCCTAGGGCTTCGCCTCCATCCTCTCCACCCTCTCCACCCCTCTCCCTCCCTCTCATTTTCTTTCCCCGCTCCATGATCTTTTTATCTCCTACCTCACTCAGAGTGCCCAGATCAGTCTGAGACTTTGACGAATACCCACACAATCCCCAAGAGCCAGTTACAGAGGGCACTGGGAGCTGCTGAGCAGAGAACGGCACACTGCCAGCCAGGCAGCCCTCTCTCACCTTCTGTGTTGTCCTCCCCGTCCTTGTCCCTGCTGGCCATCATCCCACAGACCCTTCAACTGGACATGTCAAGCCCCAGCTCTCTCCAGCTCAACGAATGGCACCATCATCGCCCCGTCACTTATGCCAAAAAGCTGGGAGTCATCTGTGCTTTTGTACACAATGTTCCCTCTGGCCCTGGCACACAGTAGGTGCTAATAAAATGTCTGTTGAACTGAACTTATTTCAATTTTCTCTCTTGGACTCCCATCTGCTTCTGTCTGTTTCTCTGGGACTTGGTGTTTCTGGCATTCAGTCTTCAAATCTCGAATTTTCCTCTGTCTTCTGAATCACTACAACTGAGTTTCTGAGGGAGAAGTTGGGGCCTCTTTTCTTCCCTCTGCCCTTGCCCCAGGGAATCGCAGGCTGGCTAGAAATGGAGCTGTGGGAGCTGAAGAGAGGGAGCCAATCTTGGAGCCATGCTCCTATTTGGAAATCCCAGTGCCATTATCAGGGAGGCGGCCCTATAGCGGTGGGGATTGAAGTCGGACTCTGGGCTGTCACTGGAAGGAGACAGTTCTTTGAAGACCTATGCCTCCTCCATGAAGGATTGTGGGGGAAAGGGATCAAGACCCACTGGAGGGGGAGGAAGGGTAGGAGGGACTTTGTGCTTCTGGCCAGGGAATTTGCTTCATGCAAATTTTTACAACACAAAATGAAAAATTGCACCTGTGGTTTTGCAAGTCTATGCCCCTGCTCTAGCCTTCAAACACACTTAGTGTCCTGGGGCGCCTGGGTGGCTCAGTGGGTTAAAGCCTCTGCCTTTGGCTCAGGTCATGATCCCAGGGTCCTGGGATCCAGCCCTGCATCGGGCTCTCTGCTCTGCAGAGAGCCTGCTTCCCCCTCTCTCTCTACCTGCCTCTCTCCTAGTTGTGATTTCTCTCTGTCAAATAAATAAAATATTTTTAAAAAAACCACACACTTAGTGTCCTAATTTCCAGTTTCTCTGTCCTCTCTTGTCCCTCTCCCTACCCTACCTCCCCATCCTCTCTGGATCCTTTTCTCTCTCCCTGATCATCTGCTCCTTTCCCAAACTTATTCCAGACTCCAGGATCATGGCGGGGAGGGTCCTTAGAAGAGCAGACGCTGGGCTAAGTGTCCAGGGATCTCTTCTCTGTGTACAGGGCAACACAGGGTTTCCTCCATCATGGGAACAGGTGGAAATGAATCTGAGTGCCCACTCTCCCCCCTCAAAGCTCTGTTCTCTCTTCAGCCCCATGGCCCTGCCCCAGCTTGTGCTAGAGCTCTCCCTCCTAGGGTAACCTGTTCCCTGGGTGTCCCACCTTTAGCCTCCATCTCGCCCACCACCCCTCACAGCAGCAGCCTCAGGGATCACACTAAAACACAGATCTGGTGATGTTCCTCACCTGCATCCTGCCTTTCCAGGCCTCCAAGGCCTTAGCACCAAACACACTTCATGATGAGGTCTCTGAGCCACTCAGTCTGTCTCAGTTTGCCTTCTGGGTCTCTGCTTAATCCCTTACTGCATACCAAACCCTCTTTCCCACCCCTTGAGGCTGTAACCCGTTCAGGTAGTTTCCCTCTCCTGTGCCCTGGGACTTGACTTCTCCAGGTCAATGTTGTCCTGCTTGCTTATATCGTTTGTTCATTCATTCATTCATTCATTCAATAGTTCCTTAAATCTAGTTCAAATGTTAGGAGCACCTTTTCTATGCCAAACCCAGCTCTAGCTGCCACAGGGCTGCCCTCATAGAGTTCACAAGTAACTAGGTAGTTAAACATCACACAAATTACCATAAGGAAAAAGACTATGGCACTAAGGGAGAAGACAAAGGGGCTTAATCTACGCTGCTTTTAGGTGACATTTAGACTGTCACCTCTTGCCTAAGGGGGCCGAGTCAGACATGGCCCTCTCATGTGGACAAATTGTATCCTTACCTATTTTGTTTAGTATCCATCTTCCTTGACTAGAATGAGAGTTCCATGAGGGCAGGGGATGTTTAAACTATTTTTTTTGACAAAAAGTAAAGAGTAAAGTACACAAACCTTAAGGGTACAGCTTAAATTTTGACGCATGGGTCTAAACTCTTGAAACCACCATTCTCCCCCACCCCAATAAAAGTAAGTGCAATTCCAACTTCTATCACCATAAATGAGTTTGCCTGTTCTTAGAGCGTTATTTTTTTAAAGAAATATTTTATTTATTTATTCATGAAAGACAGAGAGAGGGAGACAGAGGCAGAGGGAGAAGCAGGCTCCCTGTGGAACAGGGAGCCCCATGTGAGACTCAATCCCAGGACCCAGGTATCACAACCTGAGCTGAAGGCAGATGCTCAACTAACTGAGCACCCCCCCCCCCCCGGTGCCCTGTTCTTGAGCTTTATACAAATTAAATCATTCATTATGTACCCTTTTGTGTCTGGTTACTTTTTTTTTCTTTGCTCAACATCTTATCTGCCAGCTTTATCTATTTTTGGTTGCGTGTAGCTCCTGTTGGTCTTTTTTTTTTTTAATATTTTATTTATTTATTTGACAGAGAGAGAGATCACAAGTAGATAGAGAGGCAGGCAGAGAGAGAGGGAAGCAGGCTCCCTGCTGAGCAGAGAGCCCGATGCGGGACTCGATCCCAGGACCCTGAGATCATGACCTGAGCCGAAGGCAGCGGCCCAACCCACTGAGCCACCCAGGCGCCCCTCCTGTTGGTCTTTTTAATTGCCATAACTACATCATAATCTCTTCATCCGTTTGGGTTGTTTCCAGTTTGATAATATTATGAATAAAACATTCTTTGTGAGGTGGTAGGGTATATCTATGTTCAGCTTAGTAGATCCTGCCAAACAATGTTTCCAAATGGTTGTACTAACTTGTACACATATCAGCAGTGTGTGGCCTCCTAGTTGTCCCACATCCTTGCCAGGGCAGGGATTTTTGTCTGTTTGGCTCACTGCTCTGTTCTATCACTTAGATTAATGCCTGGCATATAGTAGATGCTCAATGTATACCTATTGGTACCTTATGAAGGGGAGGCCATCAGCATTCCTGGGGTCCTGTTCTGGCTCTGGCACTAACTTGCTGTGTGACTCTGGTCAAGTAAATCCCCCTCTCTGAGTTGTTGCCCTGTCTGTAGCTTAAGGGGACTGATAGTAGGGACTTTGCCTTCCAGTGCCAGCTAGGCACTGTGAGAGCTAGACACCTGTTCATTCACTTACTCTGCTTGTACCAATCAAGGTGCTACTGAGTACCAGGATGGCGAGAGTGTGATCTGTGACATACCACTCACAGCTTCTTTCAGGTCAGCCCAAATCAGGGGTCACTGCCCATCTTGTCCCCAACTCATCCTTCTGGAGCTTGTTCCTCCTCTCTCTGTCCAGCCCTGACCCAAGGGGGAGAGGGTCTGGACTGAGCCTGTGGATGGAAAATGTGATTAATAATCAAAAAAACATCCAAGAGGAAGAGACCAGGAAAACAACTTGGGGAAAGCTCCTCGCCCAGGGGAGGGGGGCCATGTCCTGGGCCTTGGGACAGCTCCGGCTGCCCTCCCGCCGCCCTTTCTGGGAAGCTGCCACAGGAGTGCGTAATTTTAGCCAAAAGTGAAAAAAAAAAACCCACTCTAATTATTTATGAAAAAAGATGCACCCCCATGTAAATTATGTTTCCTCTGGAGGCTTCCCCCTACTGTTACTCCACTCCTAGTGATCCCTCTGCTTGGTCAGCCTGGGGGGCCCTAGAGACACTGGGTTGGGGGCAGAGGAGGAATTTCAACATGAAATGTTTTGTTCATTAGCAGAGAACATAGGGGGAATTTCCCTTTCTGCCTGGGCCTGGGCAGCCCAGGCAAATACTCAAAAGCTATTTTGAAAAATAGAGTCTGGGCTGCAGAGAAGGGTGGAGGTTATTTTGGGGGGTGGGGGGTGGAGGAGAGATACAGACATTTTCTTCCCTCCTCTTAGACTCCGGACTTTCAGGGGCTTCCTGAATCTTAATCCTTCCTCCTTTCAGGGATTTCATTCTCAATGTCTCAGGTTGCCTTCCAAACTTCCTTCTTAGCAAAACAGGAGGAACTGGGGTTAGACTGGCGTTAGAACTTCCAACTAAGGAGGAAGGAAGGATATCAAAGAAAAGGAGGGGAGGCTTTGGTCTTCCAAATAATTTAGAATTCTTGTAGAATACGATGGGATCAGTAGGCAGCAAATCTGAGGGGGGCCTGGAGCAGGACCGAAAGCGCTGTTTCTATCAGAGTGGTTTAGAGGGCCCCAGTGAGGAGGGAAGTGCAGGTAACTCCGGAGAACTGAGGGCAATTCGGGCTGAATACTTAGGTTTCCCCATTAGAGTTGCAGCTCTCTTCTAGTCTCTACCTTTAGGGAATCTTTGCCCTTTTCTGGTGCCAAGGTTGGAAGGGTCAGGGCACACTTAGGCAGTGGTCCAAATAACAGAATTCCAGAAGGCGCTCTGCAGCATGGGAGTGTGGTAAGTGAGCCCTAGGTGCTGTCCCAGAATAGGGGTGAGTCCTCCCTGGGGAGCCGGGCTGGACCCTGAGTGTGTGTGTGTGTGGGGGGGTGCTCAAGGGGCCCCCCCTCCCTGGCTCGGCCTGGGGCTGTGTTAGGATCGGGTTTCTCGGCGCCTGGAGCCTCCGCGAGGCCGAGCTGTTCCCGGTCCCTGGCCAAGCCGCCCCGGGCGCTGGCACTGCGAGAGGAAGCAGGGGAGGGGGGGCGCTGTGAAGGGGGAGTGAGAGAGGGGGAGCTATGAGGGCTTTTACGTAACTGCCTCCCAGAGCCCGCCCCTACTGCTAAACCCCAGTGTGGGACTTTGTGTGATTGACAGTGTGTGTCTATGCGTGTGTGCCTCTGTGACGCGAGGTGTGAGTGAGTGCGTGGCTGTGTGTGGCTAGATCTGTGTGTGGGGATGGTGTACAAGTGTGTGATTTGGTGAGTCCTGCCCTTCTAGGACCTCTAGCTGCCAGTTGCAAGCAGAGGACCCTGATGCCCAGTGGACCATAGTAAGGTTGGATATAACTTTTGACTCTTTGAGACTGAGTATGTGACTTTACATGATGGTGTGTTTGGCATTTGAAGGCAAGACAGAGAGCCTCTTTGTATTTGTACCTTTGGGTAGCCAGATATGTGACCACAGTGGAGCTTTCTGATGGTATGGCTGGTTAGAAGAGCATCATTTCCCAAAGGAGCACTAGAAAAGGTAGACTACCGGAGATGGGGTGGAAGCTCTCCTTCCCTGAGGGCACATCAGTAGGAATGGGGGGCAAGGGTCCTTGCTACCCAGTCCTGGGATGGCCAGGTTGATTCCTGGGAGCGAGGGGCACAAGGTGGTCCCAGGTTAGGTCACGTGCCATGGTGGAGTAAGGTGGAACCAAAAATCCTGCCATAGAGCCACCTTTCATGGCAGGTGTAAAACTCCAAGAATTCAAGGTCAAGGAGAACTTCCCTCAATTTCCCAAGGCCTTCCAGGGTTACCAAATCTGGAAACTACACTACTTGCCCGCAGGAGAGCTCTGAACTAAGGGATTTATTTCCAGCTGCCCCTCAAGGGAAAGGCAGATGTTGAGGGATGAAGAGGGGATGGGACTGGAGGGAGGGTATCAGTGAAGTAGGGTTTAGTTTAAGGATAAGTGCACCATGATGGAGAAGGGGGCTGGTGCAGAGCTAGGGCGGCTGGGGAGAGGGGTGCCTAATAAAGCTTGAGAGGAGGGGCACCTGGCTGGCTCAGTCCCTAGATCATGTGACTCTTGATCTCAGGGTTGTGAGTTCCAACCCCACCTTGTGTGTAGAGATTACTTTTAAAAAATTAAATCTTAAATATAAACAAACAAACAAACAAGTAAATAAATTTTTAAAAGCTTGAGAGGAGACACGACCAGATCCTGCAAGGGCTTTTAAGCCCCACCTAAGAAGACTGTGCCCCCACGGCTCTGGGATATGGGAGGGTTCAACAACAGAGGCTTAGGAAGCTCACAAGCTCTTGGGCAGATAGGGCATTGAAGGAGGCAGGAGCGGAAACGCACGAGTAATCTGTTGCCCCAGTCCGGGTGGTGGCAGAATCTGTTCGGAGGGCGGTGGAAGGGAAGGGGCCGCACCCACAGGTTGTTCCGTAGGTGGGCGCTGCCTCTGAGACAGATCTGCAGACTTAGGGGTTACGCGCCTCTCTAACTTCCCGCCAGGTGTCGCTGCGGCACCGAGGAAGCGAGAGCGGCCGAAGGGTGCTGCGCCTGGAAGTTGCTGAGGATCAACGGATGCCGGGATCCGGTCCGACGTGCGCCTCTTGTCCTCGCTAATCTCTGACATACCGACATGTCCGGATCCCGGATCCCGGTTGCCCCGCGCAGACCCTGCCCCAGGACCCGTGGACTTCGGCACTGCTGACTGCAGCCCCCGAGTCCCCCGGTGGAGAAGGGATGTTGTCCGGGGCGAACTCCCCACTGTTCTCAAGGAGGCAGTGTCCGGGACACTGGAGGCTCTGGAAGTCAAGTCAGCCCACCAATGACCCGCCGATCTCGACGCCCTTCGGCCCCTCGAGGGGAGCGGGGCCTCTTGAGCACCCAACCTCATCCAGGCCTAGTTTTCGAGCTGGGCCCTCCTTCCCTCTCCCAGTTTCTTCGCACAGCCCCCGCTCTTTCCCGGTGCCCACCATCTCGTCCTCGTCCGTGGCTCGGGACTCTGGAGGCTGCGGGCCCGAGAGACCAAACAGGGGACGCTTACTGTGAGTGGAGATGGAAAGGGTCTCCGCTGAGCGCCATTATTTCGCTGTGTGTCTTTAAGCGCCAGCCAGCCCTCTCTGAGCCTCAGCCCCCGCTGACCCCTACCGGTTGCACCGAGGGGATTTTTGAAGCCACGGAAGTGAAAGTGAAAAGCCCCGGCAGTGGCGCGAAGAAGGTTTTTCCTTTACAACCAGAATCCCTGAGGCACTTCTTGGGAAAGGGCCCGGGCGCTCTGGGCAGCCTACTGGGGAAGGGCGTGAGGAAACTGCAAGATAGTTCCTTCCCCTCTCCCCGCCCCCAACCCTGGACCAGCTCCCAGGAGGAGCAAGGCGCAGGGATTACGGGTCAGAGGTCAGGTGAAAAATCCATGGGGTGGAGACGGGGGTGGGTCACTCGTTCTCCGCTTCTGGCGTTCAACCTTTCTGTTCCGCTCTCGCTTGGCTTCAGAAATTGGTCGGGTTGTCTAACCTTAATCCCGCATGCTGTAGCGGGACTGGAGGCCTGGGGCAAGTGAAGTGAGCACACTGGATGCTTAGAGGCCCAGGCTGCGAAAGGAAAATTCGAGGGGTGAACCTCCAGTGCCAAACTCGCGCGTGCCCAGCATTCTGGAACTGCCCATCCAGGCATAGAAGGGGCACCCTCCCTACCCCGTTTATCCCAGTGGAGGTTTCTCCCCAGGCCATGGGTCCCGTGGGGCGAAGAAGGCCAAGGTGGTTGTGGTCACCGGAGACTTGGTGGGAGATGAGGGCCTGGGCTCCCAGCCTGGTCCATCCTGGTCAGGGGGCGTAAAGCCCCCTTCCCTCCGCGCGGGGAGTGTGCGTTTGTGACTGTGAGGGTAGTCTTTGGTGGGAGCAGCAGGAATAGGGGAGGGGCAGAGACTGCTGGCCTCCAGTACCCAAATTGGGGCCCGGGGGCTCTGGCTGTGCTCCTCTCACAGAGATGCCGGAGGCAGGACCCTCAGAATGGGCCCAGGGTGTGCCAGGGTGTCGGTACGAGGCATTCAGGGCCTGAACAAGCGGGAGCGTTCAGCAGTAGAGACCTGGCCAAGGCTGAGTGAGAGAGGGAGAGTGAATGAGCGACCCGGGAGGAGGGGGAAGGGGGGGCGCGCCCAGTGTCCCTAGGGAATCCGGCAGAGTGGGTGCGGGTACGTGTGCACGCGCGTTTTTGAGACCCGCGGTCGGCCCTGCGCGAGAAGCACAGGGGCCACAGCCGTCTGGAGGGCGTTCCCAGGAAAGGGCGAATGTGAGCGGGCCACGCGTGCCAGTGCGGGCGAGTGTGCCAGCGGGGGGAGGGTGCGTGCGAGGGCGAGTCGAGTGGAAGTGGGGGCTTAGAGGCCTGAGCAGAGTGAGTGTGTCCGCGCGTGCCAGGCGCGGGAGCGTGCCAAGGCGGGGGCGCGCGGGGGGCAGTGGCCGGGAGGGGGTCGTGGCGCGCGGCCGCGGAGGCGCGGGGAGACAAGGCGGGAGGGGGAGGGGAGCGAGGGCGCGCGCGGCCGAGTGGGCGCCCGCGGTCACATGGGCGAGGGAAGGAGGGAGGGAGCGCGCGAGGGAGGGAGGAGGATGGGGGGGTTAAAGCCGCCGAGCGCCGAGGAGCCGGTGCAGAGCGGGCGGCGGCGGCGGCGGCGGAGGCGGCGGCTCCAGCCGGCGCGGCGCGGGGCTCGGCAGCGGGATTCGGCAGCAGTGCTAGCTCCGCGCTCCGTGCCTCGCTCCCTGCCCGGGGTGGTCGAAGGGCGAGGCGCGGAGTCCCGGTGGCCCGAGGGCGCGGTGAGTACCCCGCGGCGGACCGCGCGCGGCCGGACCCTCAGACCCTCCGGCTGACCGACAGACCCGCGGCCCTCGTGCGCGCGGGAAGAGGGAGAGGACACGCGTGGGCCCGCGACCCGGGGGAAGAGGAAAACAGGAAAGTTCAAGGGAAACTTTGCCCGCAAACTCGGGGGCGGGGGCGCGTGAGAAGCCGCCCCCCGCGTCCGGGCGCGTCTGGGGGTTGGGCGTGGTGATGGTGGGGGCGGACAATCGGCTGGGGGGAGGTGGCCGGGGCGGATTGTCCTAGCGTCCCTATTCTCTCTCACCCCTCAGCAGCGCGCGCGGGGTCTGGGAAAATTCCGGAACTGGGGGGTCGTAGTGACCCCCGCGCGCCCGGAGGCGGCTTCCTTCTCCCGCAGAAATCTAGACTTCAAAGCGCCCAGGGGTGTGAACGGACGGCTGCGCGTTTGCCAGCGTCTGTGTGTCCGTGTGAATCCGCGTATGTGTGTGTGTGTGTGTGTGTCGGTGTGATCCTGCCTGTGGTTTCCTCGTGAGTCCGCCTGTATGTACCTCCATGTGGTGGGTTTCCTTCAGGGTCTCTTTGTAAGACCTCCTGTGTTGTGTGTTTGTGTGAGTCCGCTTGTGGGGTATCCCCATCTCTTTGTGAGCCTGCCCGTGTGTGTTTCCCCCGGTGCGGCTCTGTGTGAGACGGCTTGGGTGTCCCTGTGTTGCTCCAAGGAGTGTATCTCCCCGTACGTGGGGGCTGGGCCGCGGGGAGGTCACCAGACGGACAGCTCTGCTCCTCGGTTCCTCTCCTCTTCCGAGCCTCTCCTGCGTCTAGCTCTCGAACTCGCTCGCTCCCTTCGTCCCCTCCCCCCTTCAGTAGCTTCGGGCGGGCAGGACTATTTCACGCCTTGTTGAAAATTCAGGATTTTCTTTCCCTTTCCGTCTAGTCTCTCTTTTTGAGAAGCGTCTGTGTGTGTCTTTGTGGCTGGCAGCTTGTCTGCAAAACTAGGTGTATGTCTGCATGCCACTGGGGGAGTGTGTCTGTAACTCTAGTTGTTTTGCTTGTAACACTTGGTATATTTGTGTCTGTGTCACTGGGAGTGTTCATGTGGCTGTAATCATGGAGGTGGGACTTTGAAATTCTGGGTGTGTTTGTGCCTTTACAATTGCTGTATGTTCAGGGGGTCTGAAACTGTATTTTTGTGTGTCTAACTCTGGGTGTGATGGTGTATCATTGCATGTGTGGGGATGGGACTGGAACAATTGAATATTCCTATGGCTCCAGGGCTAGCCAGGGCTTGAGGGGTGGAGGGGCCTATGTTTCTCAATAAACTATGCCTCTCTGTCTCCACTGTCAAAACCCACACAAATCCTCTGAGTTGGTTCTTGGGGTTCCTAGTCAGGATTGGTGACATGGAGCTAAGGTTCGCACTCCATCAGGGCTAATAACTCCAGCAGATCCTGACCTTATACAAAGACTAGGAGTTTAAAATTCAAATTCAAGGCTTCTTGGAGCTTCAGAATTCATACCAGATTCACACTGGGACATGTAAATGCATATGGACTCACACTTAGAATTCTCAGAACAATGGGACTCACACTCACATTCATACTTAAATTTGGGGGCTTATATCCAGCTCTACACTCCAGTCCTAGGGTTTACAGTCTGACTCACACTGGGACCAGGCTTACACTTAGATTCACGTTTCTGTCCTGAGGCTCATAGATTTACATTGAGACCTGGAGCCCATGCTCAGTATCTCACAGGGTTCTAAAGTTCATACTTGGTCCTCATTTCAGATTCACACTTACATGCTGGGGCTCATACTCAGAGTCACTTTAAGACTAAGGGCTCACACTCAGACTCCCAGGGGAACCTGGGGCTCACATTTGAACTCAAGGACTCACATAGGACACTGGAGTTCATGAACTCATGTTTCCATCTTAGAGCTCATTCTCAGATTCACACTAGCAAGATGATCACTTCCATCCTGGGCTTACTTAGAGACCCGGTGGTCACACTCAGACTTATATTCCTGGTGGTTACATTAAACTCACTTCCATCCTGGGGCTTAGACTCACACTAAAGCTCTAGTGCTCACACTCAGACTTATGCTTCCATCTTAAGACTTTTATATTCCCCATGAGGGCCCTGGGGTTCACACTTGGAATCACACCTAGTAATGGCTCCATCCTGGGGCTCACATTCAAACCCAAACTAGGATTGTGGTGTTTACACTCCCAGTGAAACTTGGAACTCATAGTCAAATACACCCATATTTTCTTTGGTTTATGGTGTTTATGAGGATAGTTGGGTAAGGAGCAGAGACTGTGACAAGACCTGTCCCCTCCAGAGGTGGGGAGGAGAAGGGATACATGTTTAGGCATGTCACTCACTTGGGCTGTGGGCTGATGGAGAGGGTGGTGGGGAAACCCTGACCCAGTTAGGGTTGAACATTTCTGTCTTTCTTTCCACATGGAGACTAGACTATATTGGCAGGAAGGTCTGAGTGGCTTTTTGGTACAGGAGTGATATATACTCTTTGAGTCTCCCATGTGCCATGTACATCACATCCCCCTTAAATAGTTTTGGGTACTCCTTTTGTGGTAAGAGAATTACTTGTGGGTGTGGGGGAAGACTCATGTCCTCCCAAGACATTTTTTCCACCCCTGTCATCCTTAGTATGGAAGGAGTGTATGAAGGTTGACTTGGTAAGAGGGTAGACCTCTGGCTCCTTTGAACATTCCAGAGCGTGGGATCCCTGATTGGAAGAGAGATGGTAGCCAGATCTGTGGTGAGAAGGTAGCTGAAGGAAGAGACTGGACTGAAACCCACCCTTCCCTCCTCTGCACTGGCTGGAGAAGAGGGGTAAGGGCAGAGTGTTATATTGTGTCTCACCATGTCTCAATGTCTCCTGGAATGTCTGTTGTGCTCTTATCCTATCTCTGTGGTATGACCAGTGTTCTCTTCTCCCTAGAGGAGAGAACAGTAGCCCTGTAGGGAGAGTTGGGCTAGGTTGTAACCTATCTTGGGACTCCACCTGCCTTAGAGATGCTGCTGGGCTTACACGCCCTCCCTGTTTATGGAGGCCAGCAAGTTAGGGCTTCCTGAAGTACACAGTCACCCCATGGGCACCTCGAGGGCAGTAGGAATCTGGCCCTTAGGCTCAGATGTCTGGGCTGTATCAACTCCCTGTCCCTGGAGGGGACACATGCTCCCCAGCCCCCCTATGAGGGTAGGGGGCTTGAAGAGAGGGCGTCCTGCTCTCTGCCCCCCCATGGTGAGTTGAAGTGTAAATGAATCAAAACATATGGAGCAGATTTTCTTTGAAATGCAGATGGGTTGGGGGGACCATGTGTGCCTGGTTTGGTGGGAGGGGGGTGCTGAGAAGAGAGCTGACCCCTCCTCCAGACCCACCATGGGGTGAAGGAAATTGGGGAGACCTCAGTTGTGTAAACTGTGGCCCTGGGTGACCACATCCACCCAGCTTCCTGTGGGGAGGGGGTGGGGAAGCAAGAGGTCCCTGTGGGCTGAGAGTGCTGAGGTCATTACCCTCCTTTATCTCAGTCTCTAGAGGCAGAGAGAGCCCCCAAAGCCCAGAGCTGTACTGGGTGGGGATGGGGGGAGTCACCACAGCCAGGAGCTCTGGGGGCCAAGGGGTGGAAGAGGGAGCTGGGGCAGATGTGAGGCAGAATTAGATCCTGCTGCTTGCAGAACCAAGTCCTGGAAGCTGGGACTACAGCTGCGGTGGAAGGAATGGAAGCCAGACTGTGATGGTGACTTCTGGTCAGACTTTAGGAAGGTACTGAAGAGTCCTCAATCCTGTCAGAATTCTTCCAGACCTGGGAGGGTCATTATGCCTCACCAGGCAATACCTATATTTTCTCCTCACAGAACGCATCAGGGTTACATAGTAATTGCCTGCGAGCTCTGTGGGACGGGGGATTGGGTCTGCTTTGCTCACTGGTGTATGCTGCCCCAGCACAGACCTTGTCCGCAGTAGGAAGACCATGTGGAGTAAAAAATGCATCTTTTCCTCTCCCATCCAACTGAGTGCTGCATGTGGGCAGGACTATATTCTCAACTCCCAGCACAGTACCTGACAGGGATTAGGTGCTCAATAAATGTTGAGGAATGATAAATAAATAAAATGATTTTTTAAAAAAAAAAGCGAGGTGGGGGAAGCCTGGGTAGCTCAGTTGGTTAAGCATCTGCCTTCAGCTCAGGTCATGATCCCAGGATCCTGCTTCTCCCTCTCCTTCTGCCCTTCCCCCTCTCCCCTCCTCACCCTCCCCCCACCCTCGCCTTCCCCCCAAGCCCCCCTCCTGCTTGTGCTATCTCAAATAAGTAAAATCTTTTTTAAAATGTTGAGGAATGAATCCTTGAGTGGGACAAACCACAGGGAGAGGGGATTCTCTGAAGTTTGTGACTTGAGATCCAACACACTCTGTTGTATTACCCCTATTTGGCTCAAAGAAACGCTGAATGATTTGCAGTCTACACTACGGAAGGACTTGCCTGCAGTCAGGGAAGGAGTGTGGAGGATAGGCAGCTTCTTCCTTGAAAAGATCAGGACTAAGGGAGACTAGGACAGGGTGATGACCCTGATTCTGTGGCAGGGGTTGGAGGTCACTTCTATCCTCTCCCAGCTTCAGGATTTTTCAGAAGGTGGGAAAGCCCTTTTCTCCTCATGTGATTAAGTGTGTCCCTTGGTCTCTCTAGGTCAGGGTTTCTTGGACTCTAGCCAAGGCAATGGACCCCACCTCTGAGCCACTGGAGGCTAGGCTCTGAGGTTGTTTAGCTGCTGTGGACACCACAAATTGTATTAGTTATTAATGTTTGTCTGAGAACACGGGGTTCTGATCCTAAAAATACCCTATCCAGCCAGAGCCTAGGAGTTGCTGGTGTGGGCTGGTATAGCAGTAGCTGCAGCCTGATAAGATAGGCGCTGGGAGGTACTAGAGAGTATGGGGAAACTGAGGCAGCATGGGCAGGAGATGCACAAGAGACAGAGTCTCTGTTTTATTTGGAACAAAGATTTATAAAATTAGTGGTGTCAGTTCTTCAAATTGTGGCAACTCGTAATCTATTATCTTACGCTGCAGAGTTTCCTTCTTGGAAAGTTTGAATATACATCTGATATCAGACATAAAAATTAAGTAACCATTTCAAGTCCAGCTTCGGGATGTTCCAAAATAAGTATGTGGCAAAAAAACCCAAAAAACAAAAACCTTCCCCAAGTAGCCTTTTCTGAGCCACTGCCCCCAACCCTACCTCCTGGAGCCCTTTCCCACAGCCTGAGTCCCAGTGGAGTTCCTGCACACCCCCTTTCATAGGCCCCCCTGACCTCACATCTGACCCTGAGGCCTCTGTGTATCTCCTCTTCCCAGAAGATGGATGTTGCACAGTGGTCCCAAAAAAGGTAAGAAGATCCCAGCCTCTGAGGGCAGATGCCGTGTGACCTTGGCTTGTAAAATGACCTTTTTGGGCCCCTCTGTGAAATCGCAGGATGGGGGGGGCTGGGCCCTGGCCCAGGCCCGGAGAGAAGGCGGTTTTGGCACTCATCCAGGTCCCTGACGTCAATGACTCCAAATAATGGAATCAATATTGGGGGGGGGGGCAAGCGTGAACCAGGCCCCAGCGATTAGAAACAGATCAGCACAAACCCGCAGCTGATTCTGATAGAGCTGCCTTGGAGAGCTAGGGTGGGAGGCCTGGAAGGAGGTAGACCTGGTGGGGGGCTCAGGAATGGAGGTGGAGCCACCAAGTGTCCAAAATATGAGGGTGCACAAGTAGGCAGAGATTCTGGGGCTGCCTGGGTTGGAATGATGGGGTGGGGGCTGCTGAACTAGTCCCTTCCTCCTTTGAGCCTGTGGGGTTCCAAAGCTAGGGAAAGTTTGTGAATGAAGACTCTTTTCAACCAACGAGTGATAAAGAGTGGGCAAGGGGAGTTCAAAGCTCATTTCTCTGCTTCCCAGACTTGGGCTCCTAGGCCATGTTAGGGGTCTCAGGTTATACCCAGGGTAGGGGAGAGAGCTAAATGAGACCTGAGGGAGATGATCTTTTTGCTTGGAGGCAGAGGGCATTAATCCAAAATAGAGAGATGGGTATTCCCTCTCAGATTGGGAGCCAGGCCTCTTCCATCAGCCTGTGTCCCCTCAGCCTCCTAGAAGGCAGTAGGTGAGGATGAGAGGGCCATGGGGGCCCACAGGGGCTGGCCTGGCGGCATCTGACAAAAAACAGGAAGAAGGGCTGGGGGAGCAGCTGTAATTATGGGGCATTTATTATTAATCAGATGAAATTGCTGAAAGCAGCTGGTGTAATGTGCATGGCGATACAGACTCTGCATGCCCCCCCAACACGTGCACACACACACGAGCCATGCGCAGTCTGAGCCTTGTTTGCTTACACAATTCTTTTCTTGTGAAGGCTAGAGGGCTTTTTTTTTTAAGTGATTTCTGTACCCAACATGGGGCTTGAACTCACAACCCCAAGATCAAGAGACACGTGCTGTACTGACTGAGCCAGCCAGGCACCCCTGGAGGGCTCTTTATGTGTGTCTGTGTCTGTTTATGTTGGTGTGTATCTGTGTTTTTTCATGTCAGCCTGTACCCTCCTGTCCCTCTATTGTCTCCTTTCCCGACTAGTCTTTGGCCTGATGAGTGTCTCTGTCTCTAATGTCCTCTCTGTCTCCCTGTCTTGGGACCTATCTCTTGGTGTGTCTGCATCTATCACCACCAGCCAGCCTGTCTCTGACACCTTATTTTAGTTTGTGGCCATCTCTCTCTGGTTGCATCTTTGTGCCAAATCAAATGACATGGAGGCCCTTTCTCATGGGTGTTTAGGTACCTGATCATGCCTTTGTCAGACACATCAGGGACCTGTTTTTTTGAGGGGAAGAGAGGAAGTTGGACCCTGAGGATCTCTTGGGGTCTTGTAGAAAGTGAGGGCTCTGTTAAGTGACTGGAGCCCATAGAAGCAATAATGGCTTTCAAGACAGCCCTGGGTACAATACTAGCTCCTTTATCAACTACCTGTTGTATGACTTTGGACAAGGTGCTTTTGTTCTCTGAGCCTCAGTTTCCTCATCTATATAATGGAAACAGGATTACCTCCAAAGTTTGCTTTGATGATTCTGTACAAAATGTATGTTAAGTACCTACCATAATATCTGACTCATTAGAAACCCTGAACAAGTGTTAGCTGTTACAGTTATTACTGGGAAAGGCACTGTGCAGGCAAGAGAGAACTGCAGAGGTAAATTGGTATAGCACACAGACTTTGGAGCTAGGCTCGGACTCAAATCTGTGCTCTGAAACTAATCATCTATGTGGTCTTAGGCAAGTTACTTAACCTCCCTGAATCTCAGTTTTTTCAACTGTCAAATGGAGAATAATTACAGACCCCACTTCATGGAGAGGTCATGAGGATTAAATGAGATAATGCATATGAAATGCTTAACACAGTTCCTGGTACATAACAGATGCTCAATAAATCATCGTGCTAAGGAAACAGAGGAAGAGGAGAGTATAATGGTGGGTGTTTTTGCCCTGCCAGTGGCCACGTGAGAAAGTATGTGACGTTCAGGTACTTGTGCCTGTGAATTGGTTGTGTGGGGACTTCGGATTGTCTGGGGGTGTATGAGTATGTATGCATATGTGGTGTTAGGCCACTTCTGGCCTTCCTTTCCTCCCTGTGGCTTTGAACCTGAAGTCAGCAAAGGGTGCTCGAGGGAGTCTGGATTATTTCCAACTTTCCCTCTTGGAGACACTTATCTGTTGCCTGCCTCAGTCTCCCCTTCTCTCAGTGAGGTTGTATGGAATGAGTTCTTTGTTGGACTTAGGCCTGTGGCTCCTCTGTGACCTCTGATTTGTGCCCTTTGCCCTCCTAGAATCCAGCCTTGTCACATCATCCTGCCCCCTTGGTTTTGGAAGTCCGGAAACAGTCGGTCTGGAGGAGGAGGACATTGATGTGCTCAGTTTGCAGCCAGTGGTGAAGAGGTATGTGCTGGGGACCTAATGAGGCAGGTCCGTCTCTGGGCATCAGGCTGGTGCAGTGGAGCTACAGGCCTGGGGCTGTGAGTGAAGGAGAGCTTGAGATCCCTTCCTTCTCTTCCTCTGTTCCTCCTCCTGAGGCTTTTCATGCCCCTCTGATAGGTCCATAAAGGGGAAGGGACTTACCTGCAGTCACACAGGCAAGGGCAAAGCCAGGTCTGCACTGAAAGGGCTGAATCCTGGATGTGGGAGTATGTTCTGTCTCATTGTCTGGTTCCCTTTCTGCCCCCAAAGCATCTGTCTGGCGTGACTGGGGGAGCAGCTGGGCTTGCAATAGGTGGGATGGGGGTCAGAAATTCCAAAATCTTCTGGGGCCAGCCTTGGGGCTGGGCTTGACTCTCCCTGCCTTTCATGAGGCCAGCCAAGGCCCCCGATTGGCAGCCCTGGGTGGGGGGCGTCCAAGGAATCGAGGCGCTGGAGCGGAACGGAAGGGCCTATTGTCCAAAACCCGCCAGAGGCCCACAAAGGCCAGCCGGCTTTTCATCTCAGCTCCCAAACAGACTGGCCATTTTCCCGGCCCAGGAATGGGAGCCTGACTGACCCTTCAGAATGAGGACTGGGGTGTTGTTGGGTGGGGTGGGGTATCCCAGCCTGACACATGGCCATTAAAAGGGACTTAAAATGGAGCTGGGGTTCTGAAGAGGAGGAAGGGAGGCTCCAGAGGGGCTATAGAGAGTTAAGCTTGCAATCTCACTGTTTCCAGAGGACCCAAGGACATAGGGTAGGGTATCTGATAGAAGTTCTGATTTACGCAGCAACAGATAATAAATATTTATAGGGGGCACAACTGGGAGGAGTCTCAAGGCTTGTTAGTAAAGTGAGCTCTGGCTGTGAGGGCAAACAGTCCTCCCCCACAATTGGGAACACCTTATCTACTTGGAAGGGTGCTGGCAAAGAGAAGGCTAGTAGTGGTCAGGCAAGAGGCTGGGCTCCCTGCAGCAGGAGGGACTGAGGCCAGACAGCAGGAAGGTCTTCCTCCCAAAGAACGGTAGCTCTGATGCCCTGACCCATATCTCTTGGGGATTGCAGAGGATGGCAGAGAGCTGGGGAGGTAGAGAACACCCCTGGGGGTTAAGGGTTAGACAGCTTCTGTAGGCCCCCCCACCCACCCAAGAGGAGGCTGGGAGGCAAGACTTGGCAGTTCTGTCCACCCTCCCTCTGCAGCACCTGCAGCACCACTTTAAAAACAGCTTTTTAATTTAACAAAGTGAATGAAAAACTGTTTTTGGAAATAAAAGATATCTGCTGTCTCCTAGACTAGCACTCAGCCCTTGCAGAGAACCTCTCTCCTGGTTTCTCCCTGCTGCTGGTGGCTCCTTTCCCCTCTCTCTCTCTCTCTCTCTTTTTTTTTTTTTTTTTTTTTTTGTTTCTGCTCCATGGCCTTCCAGCTTCTCCTTGGCTTCCCCTTACCCACCTCCCATATCAGCCTCCCTGGGAGTCTCATCTTCAGTCTCTTATCTCTGTGTCTCTGCATCTCCTTTTGTCTCTCCTCTCCTCCGGGTCTCTCTTCCAGGGCTTGTCTCTCTCCTGAATCGTCTCTGTCTCCCTCCCCCCCTCTCCCCCAACCCCTGTTCTAAATGGGTCTATTTAAAACACCCGATGCTGCCAAGTCAGAAAAGCGTCTCCTGATAAAGCGCATTAGGCTGGGGGAGGGAGGGAGAGGGAGGAGGAGGGACGGAGGAGGGAGCAGGGAGCAGCGGGCAGATGGATTGATCCAAGCCCGTAACCCCATTAATCAGGCATCGTGGATCCCCCCCCTTCTCCAGCTTCAACCCCTTCTGAGCTAAAAGCCCCTTAAATATTTATCACCCCTCCCCCATGGGGTGAGGGGAGGGGTGTGTGGTCCTTGGTGTGAGCATCCCCAGCTGCCTGGTGCTCCCCCCAGTGTGTTTACACATGTGCACATGAGCTTATACGTGCATGCATGGGTGTGCATACCTAACAGGCCCAGGGTCCATCCTGTCTCCCTTCACCGCCATCATAAAGGAGCCCTGGAATCTGACCTGGGTCTTGCCCTTCCTGAAGAGTTGGGCATATAGGGGCGCCTGGGTGGCTCAGTGGATTAAGCCACTGCCTTCGGCTCAGGTCATGATCTCAGGGTCCTGGGATCGAGCCCCGCATGGGGCTCTCTGCTCGGCGGGGAGCCTGCTTCCCCCCTCTCTCTCTGCCTGCCTCTCTGCCTACTTGTGATCTCTGTCAAATAAATAAATAAAATCTTTAAAAAAAAAAAAAAAGAGTTGGGCATATAGAATACGGAGACCTCGGGGGTCAATTGGGGGTCCTCAGGACCCCAAAGTGCAGTAACTGGAAGACTGGGTGGAACAGCACTATCATTCTCACAGGGCAGGAAGGTGAACTGGGGTCCAATGTCCAGATTCCGCCAAATTCCCAGAGCAAGAAGTAACTTGGGGAATAGAATTGGGGACTCCATCCTCCTAAAGTGCACAAAGGTAACTTGGAAGACTGGCTGAAGTTCTCCCTTTATCCTCAAAGGGTAGGAGTAAGACCTGGAGGTGGGTAGAGGACTTTCCATTAACCTCAGAAATTTAGGGACCTGACCTGGGCCATCACCCCCAGAGAGTGGGAAGAGGGCTACTCTCTGGGGTGATGGGGGACTGGGTCCCACATCTCATGGCATATTGATCCCCCCTGGCTGCAGAGGTCAGTCAATCCTGCGACAAGAAGGGGTCCGTCGGAGCTGGCCTGAGGCAACTTCGCCCTGGGCTCCGGGAGGGGGGAAAGGGAGGCCCGGGGCCGCCCTGGGCGTGAGGAGGGGCCCGGCTCCGAGCCGAGGGCCCCTTCCTCCCTCTCCTCCCCCAGCATCAAGTGCCACATCTTCTCCTGACTCAGACAATTAGATTCAAAGGATGACCTCACTGCCTGCCGTCCCTCACTCGCTCCCTCTGCTAGCTCGCCTCGCTCGCTCGCTCGCGGCGCGCTCCTTCCTCCCCTCCTCCCGACCGGCTCGCCGCCTCGCTCGCTTGCTCACAGCTCAGCCCGGCCCCTAGCCCGCCCGCCCGGACTCTCGCTGTTGTTGCGGGGGGCTCCTATCTCCCCCCACCAGGCCGGCCCGGGCCTCCTGGGCCCAAGCCCCGAGCCCTGGGGGCCCGATGCCCGAGGGCTGCCGGGCGGACCCACGGAGCGCCGGAGGCACCGACCGGGCGCCTGCGCGGGGACCCAGGTCAGTGGCCGCGCGGCCGCGGGGCCGGAGAACTTGTCACCCCCACCTCCGCCTCTGAGACGCCCCCGCCCGCGCCCGCCCACCAGCCCGCCTCGAAGCTTCCCGCTCCTTTCTCGGCCCCCGCCCCCCGCGGCTGCTCGGCGCGCTCCCCCTGCCAAGCTGTCTCTCTTCTCCCCCCCCCCCAGCCCCCCTGCCTCTGCAGCCAGTGGGAGGGACTGGGACTTCCTGAGGTCCCAGGGATGGGGCCGGGGCCCATTGGCTGTAATCGGCCCAGGCCTCAGAGAGAGGAGGGGGCTCTGGCTGTGTCCATTGGCCTGGGGGAGGGGACCACCACCTGGGTGGGAAGGGGGCTACCGCGAGAGAGGCCCCGGGTGTGGGGGTGACATCTACACAGAGGGGGATGAGCTCTTGATATCTTTCTTTTCTTACATCCTGTGGGCCTCTTGCCTGGCTTCATTTGTCCCCACCTCCTAGCAAACTTTAGTCCCCACTGCCTAGTTTCATTTGGTCCCCACAGCCTGTGTTCTTTTGGGCCATGTCACCTGGTTTCCCTAGACTCTGCTGCCTGATTTCTTTTGTTGGCACTGTCAGCTTTCCTTAAGTCCCTATCACCTGGCTTTATGGGATTGCCCTACCTGGTTTCCTTATGTCCTGTGGTGCCTTCCCTGCCTGGCTTCCTTGGAGACTCTCATGCTCCCTTTAGATAGGGCATCAGGCCCCAACTACACCTGGAGGGGTAAGTGCTAAGGATGTCAACAGCATTGTCAGTTGTTCCCCGGTTGGGGCCAGGCCAGCATGGCTTGGATTCCATTCTGCCTGGACAGCAACATGGCGTCCTTTCTTGTGATGGGTGAGGGGTGCAGGGCTACAGGGTCCAAGGACCTTTAGGATTCTTGTCCTCAGTGGTTAGAGGAGCACTGGCTTGGCCAATGCTGTCCCCATCTCTCTTTGGGCCTGACAGTGATGACAGGGCCTTGGCAGGGGCTGGGGTTCAAGGTCTGGGCCACATCTTCTTACCTTGCCTCTTGCAGCCAGGCCTTACAGCCATGTGCATTCTGATAGTTGTGGGCACAGAGAGGTTTTGAAGAGGTTCGGGATCACACAGCAGGTGGGTAGGCTAAGAGCTGCTGCTGATTCTCATCTTGGAGAAGAGGAGTTGCCGAGGGGAGGCAGGAGGGGCCTGGGGAGTGGGCTGGTTTGGGGGGTTTTCTGGCTCCTGCTATTACCAGCCACCATCTCTTCACCCAGGGGCTTCTCACCACCAACACCCCCGACCCCCCAATCTAGCCTGGATCTCTGTCTGCTTATTCCCAAATGCTGGGAAAGCAGGGTCAGGGGAGGAAGGAGCCATCTAGGAAATTATCCTATTTACTTGCTTTTTAGGGGCCAAGAAATTTCCTCCTTCCCTTTTCCTTCTTTCCTTAAGCCACCCTGAGCTTTAGCTTCGACCCCCCAAGTGCAGCTTGGGCCATCCGAGGTCCCAGCATGGAATGACTGTTGTGAGTGTGTATCTTTGTATTTCCCACTGCCGGATGTGGGAGCAAGAGAGACTGAGGGTGACTGGGGGACTCTGGGTTTCTGAAGGTGCGATGGTATCTGTGTGGAAGACAGACTGCTCTGAGCGTGTGATGGCATCCATATGTGAGCCCGTGACTGTTGTGAGTGAGCACGTGTGAGAGTCTGTGTGTGTGACTGTGACTGCGGTACATGTGTGTTCACAGTTAGGGTTAGGGTTAGTGTGTGAAGCTGCAGCAGTGGGTGTCCACGTGGGAGGCCAAGATGTGCGGTCACGGTGGTGAACTCTGAGTGCCAGTGTCTGTGAGAGGCCACCGGCCTGCGTTTGTGAAGCTCTGGCTCTGTGTGTGTGTGTGTGTGTGTGTGTGTGTGTGTGTAGGTGCGGAGGGCTTCGCAGAGTGCTGCCAGGTGGTAGTGAGAATCCACGTGTGGGCTACATCTCAGGGAGAAGTGAGCCCTGGGTGCTGTGTGACCCTGAATTGCTGGGGTGTGTGTGAGCCTATGTGTGCACGTACTCATGCCTGTGTTTACCCATCAGGAACAGATTGCTCTGGCTTCCCCACTGCGAGGAGGGAGGAAGGGGGAGGAAGGATGGCTTGCTTTTGCCCAGCAGACCAGAAGCTTCCTCAGAAGTAGTGTGTGCAGTGTGCGTGCAGGGTAGGGGGCAGGGAGAACAGGACACTGTTACATGAAGACAGGCGAAGTTTCTGTTCCCTCCACTCAACTTGAGCTCTGTCAGAAAGACCATTTTCGGTTCTTTTTGTTAGAAACCAATGCTTCCTATGAAATGCTGCCCCTGCCTCCCCCCGCCTGCCTGTGTGTGTGTGTGTGTGTGTGTGTGTGTGTGTGTGTGTGTGTACACAAGCTTGCAAGCATAGGCCTTTGAGGGTGTGTCAGCCCCATAGCAGTGATGGGGCCAGGGGTGGGGTGGTGGGTATAGTGAGAGATCCTGGGCAAATTAGGTCTTTGTCCCAGCCCCCAAGTCTTGAAAGCTATTCTGTCCATCCTTCTCTCTTCATGGAGGGCCTGCAGCCTCCTTCTGGCCCTGCCATATCGGCTGGGACCCCTGTTCCTGTGGGATGCCCCCCCCCACCCCACCAGCTAAGGGAAGTCTCATTCAACCCTGTTGCTCTGCCCATCCCCTCCCACTGAAAGGGAGTTCCTCCAGATGTCTAACCTCCTGCTGCAGTGGTCTTTCCATTCAAGAGGAGCAGCCCCCACTGCCTGCAAACTTAACCTGACTGGTACGTGGCCTTTTTCTAGGTAGAGGGGTCCTCCAGATTCTTCTAGAAGCCAGAGGAGACCCCGGACTGGGGCTAGGGGATTTAGTGCTTGCGCGCCAGGTTCTGTGAAGTTGTGCAGAGCCCATGTGCGCAAAGGGGAGATATGCACTTATCTGCTCCTTCCTCTTCCCCATTTGAAGGGCAGAGGGCTGGTCCAGATGACTTTTGAGGGAGAAAGCCCAGGCCTTTTGCACCTAGAGGGTTGCTTAAGCCCAGGCCTGCATATATGTGTGTATACAAGCCCATGCCAGGCCACCAGGCAGCATGCGGGGCCCTAGGTAGGGCTGCACATTGGGGGCATGGGCTGTGGGATTCAGACTGTTGCCTCCCCCAGGCACCTCCCCGCGGCCCACCCAGGCCCATCATGGGAAGGCCCCCAGCTCCCCCCACAGCACGCCTGCACACACGTGCAGAAGGGCACGCACACGCTGATCTCAGGGTCCCCGCGGTGCAAGAGGCTGGAGGTGGGGGGTTTGAGCACTCAGAGTCCGGGCTGCTGCCAAAATCCACTGGAATCTTGTCCCCCCCAGGCCCCCATCTCCGGCTGTGGAGGTCACAATAGCAGGTGCGGATACCCGCGCCCCCCCCCCTCACTCACAGTGAGCCGCCTCCTTTTCCACAACCTCAGCCAGCGGCTAGAGCTGGGGGACTGCTCCCCCTGCCTTCCTTCTGGCCCCCCTCCCACTGGTGCTGAGCTTCTCCTGCCCCCTTCTGTGAGGAGAGATGGGCGTACATTTGGATGGGGTCCTTTCCCCTGAACACTGGGGCTTGATCCTGGAGTGGGTGAATGTGTGGTAGCCCAGGAGGAGCTAAGGCTTGAATCCTAAACCCAAGCACTCCTATGCCCCTCACGGTGGGGGCATCAATAGCTGAGAGGAGGGCCAGCTGTGGATTCAGAGAGAATGAGCCAGAGACAAGAAACTGAGAGATAGGAGGTAGAGACACCACAGGGAATGGGAGCCTGCCCAGTGGCCAGCCAACCCCAGCCCCAGGAGCTGGCCCCTGACCCAGGCCCGCCCCCTCCCCAGTGGGGGGTCTGCCGGGCCAGCTGCCAGGGGCCAGGCCTCCCTCCTCAGCGTATTACCTCCCCCCCCACCCAACACACACCCTCTGGACTGCTTAGGCCTCTGCCCCCGCCCCCACCGCCCACGCTGTCCAGGCTGCCTAGGCCTGGTGGGATCTGGGGGCCTCTTGGTCTCAGCCCCTCCTCCCCCTCCTGGAGCTTCCAGCCAGCCCTGACTGTCTATCCCAGGCACTCCCTCAGCCAGTGCTGCTCCTCCTTGCCCACCACATCCTTGTCTCTGTCTCTGCCCCTGCTCTCTCATTTTCTCTTTCCACCTCCAAGTGAAGGTGTCTCTTTTCCTTATTCCACCCTCATTCCTCTGCAGGTCTGAGTCCTCTAGAGTTCCCACGTTTTTGAGTCCTTTAGTCCATGCTATCTCCTGTCCTGTGTCCTTGCCTTTTCTCAGGATGGGTCTTCTACAGCTGATGAGGGGAGAGGGAAGGGGGCGAGGCTCTAGAACAAAGTGTCTTTTCCCTCACACTGAGGGATTCTGGAGTCCGTTACCTACGCATATTAGAAGCTGTGGCCATGCCATAGATTAGGTGCCCTCCTGCAGATCCAAATGTTCCTGACCTCACCCAGGTCCAAGACCCTGGGTGGGTAGTGCAGGCCAGGGACTTTGGTTGGATTTCAGTTTGGGGGCATACCACATGGGCCCTCCCTGTTCATCCTTCAGACCAGATTGAGCCTACCTGACCCTCAGGACACCCATGCCGGCTGATGCCCTGAAGTCAGAACATACTGTTGCACACCAGCACTCACACATGGTTAGAGCTGGGCCCCAGTCAGTGGTGGTCAGAAACCCCCACTCTGACTCTGGATGTGGCAGGAATTCCTGAGGGTTGGGCCTGTGTAACCTTCTGCAGGGATACATAGGAGCTCTCCAAACTCCCCCCCGCCCTCGTCAGGTTGCACCTTTAGCTGGTCAAGGGCTGAGGGTTGGGGACACAGGGCACCAGGGACCTTGCTGGGGCTGGCGAGAAGAGTCTTGGGCCCTAGATCTTAAGCCAGACTTCGAAACGGAGTAATTGAGGTCCCTAAGCTGGAGCCTGTCACTGTGTCTGCCAGCGTCCCTGCTAGTGAATGCCAGCCTCCGTGGTGCCAGTATTACTGTGGGCTGCTGTTATTCTGTGTGACTGTCTGTGTTACTGTCAGCATCCCTGTGTTACTGAAGATGCACCTTCGTTGTTACTCTGTGTGACTATCAGTCTCATTGCATTTTTGATTCTGGGGTTATTGTCACTGTGACTGTGTCCGTGTCAACAGGTATCATTGTCCCATTTGTTGGTGTCATTATTTGTCATTTCACTGTAATGACTGTTAGCACCCCTGTGTGCCATTGTCAACTACACCAGTGTCATTTTCACTGGGTGTTGTTCTCACTGTGTAGTGGTGTCTTGTGTCACAGAGGGACAGTGACAGGAAATTGGGGGCCCAGGATTTGTCTCTTGATGTATCACCTGTGTATGTGTGTAATGATGACTCTGTGAGGTTCTGTGTCAGGAGAGGTGCTGGGCTCCTTGTGCTAACAGGAGTGTGGGCTGCTAGGTACTGGCCCCATCCTTGTTGGTAGAGTGCCATCTGTTGCCTCCTCATCGTGGGGCTGGGGCTAGCAGCAAGGTTGGCCCGTACAGGGGTCTACAGAGAGCTTCAGCCAGTTTGCATGGCCCCTATCTGAGGCCATGGGATTTCTCCTCCTGATCTATCCCAGAACCGTGGGGTGTGGACTTGGAAAATCTTGGGGAAGATGCTCTTTGCCCTGGGGTGGGTGTCCTGAGGTGAGCTAGGGCAGGGTGGAGGTAGAGCCTGGATGCCTCTGGCCTCAGCTTCCCTATCTGGGAGTGGACCCAGCTGGGACCCTGAAGGAAGGGAAGAGTGAAATTGGCTTGGGGTTTTCTGGATCTGCAGAGGCAGAGATGGGGTGGAATAGGGTAGGGTTTTAGTCTTCCCTTATCCCCCGGGGCTGCACTTCTGGGTCTCCAGGGAGAAGCCCTGTAGCCTCCAGGAAGGCTGCACGGACACCATCCTCCCTCTGCACTGGGGGAGCTAGGTGGGCTTAGAGAGATGCTCTAGGATGGGCACAGAGACCCTCTCTGGATCTGTCCCTTCCTCTGCCCTTGGATCTCTGCCCATCCCCTGTGGTTCCCATCTCTCTCTCTGGGTCTCCTCTCCCATTTCTCCCTATCTTGGTCTCTACTTGTCTCCTGGGTCTTGGCTCATGGCTTTCCCTCTCTCTCTGCCTCTCCGCTCCCCCCTCCCTGGGTCTCTGCCTTTTCTGGGTGCCCCCAGCCATGCGGTGTCTGTTTCGGTACCCCATCCCCCACTCTCTGCAGCACTTGCTCTCGGCAGCGCCCGTCTCCCATGGCTGCAGCCCCGTTGGCCCAGGGCCCGGCCCTTACAGTAACTCATCGGGCTGATGGAGGCGACTTTGATGAAGAAGCCACCCCTCCCCCCTGAGGGGGCCTGAGTGTGTGTGTATGTGTGTGTGTGTGTGTGTGCGTGCACACTCATGCCAGGCTGTCTTTTTGCCCCTGCACCCCCAACTGGAACCAGGAAGGAGCTGGGAGCAGAGGGCCACCCTGTCCCTCTTGGGTCCTGGATCTAACCTTGGTCCCTTCTGCCTCTGCGGGCCCTGGTTCCTGCCCCCTGTGGTAGGCAGTGGGGCCTGGCACTGCGGTAGTGTATCTTCCCAGCTGTGAGGACAAAGGCACGGACAGACAGCAGAGGTGGTCGGGCAGCATCTGAGGGCTGCCTGCAGGGGTTGAGGTGGGGAACCAGGTAGACCTGTAGCCTCTTGCCTGCCTCTCTCTCTCCCTCTCCTTCCCTCCCTCTGAATTCAGTCCCTGGGTTCATTTCCTGGCCCCACTGCTCTCGGACTATGACGTTGGCCATTGTCTTAACCTTCTAGGCCTGAGGAGTAGTTGAAGATAGGGGAGTGGCTGAGGGTCAGAGGAACCAGGCCAAGTGGTAGCTGAGGCCCTGGGAGTCACCAATGTGGGAGGGACAGCCAAAGCCACCTGGGCCTAGAGAGACAAGCTGTGCCAGGGAGGGGCGGTCAGCGCACCTGCTGCTGTGGCTAGAGGAAGCCAGGTGCAGATGGGGAGGGCTTGCCTGGTGAGGGCTCAGTGCAGTCACGGGCAGGCAGGAGCCCCGTCCCATAAAGGAGCCCCCGGAAGTCAGATTATTCCCAGCTCTCGCACTCACTGCTACAGGCTGACACCCACATCTGTCTCCTCCCTGCTGTAGCTCTGTTTGCAGTTTCTCTGGCAGTTCTCTGGCTGTATGTCTGGCTGTTTGTCTGGCAGTGTTTCTGACAGTGTCTCTGGCTGTGTCTGGCAGTGTGTCTGTGCGTCTGAGTGTCCCTGGCAGTGTTCTTAGTGGTGCAGAGACTTCCTGACTGAGCATCTGGCTCTGGCTCTGGCTCTCCTTCTAGCTGTGTTTTTGGGTGGATGCCTGTTTGTGTCTGTCAGTTTCTCTGGTATTTCTCTGCTTGTGTGTCAGGCAGTTTCTCCGGTGTGGTTTCCGACAGTGTCTCTAGCTCCCTTGCTATGTTGCTGCTGGTTTCTCTGCCTGGGTTTCTTGCTCTTTCTCTGGGGGTAGGTCTGCTTGTATCTGGCCGAGCCTTTACCAGTATTTTCTGGTGGACCCTTTGGTTGTGTGTTAGTCTTTCTCTGACCAAGCCTCTGCCTGCTTCTCGGGTCCTAGCTACCCGCTTCTCTGGCTTTACCGGACAGTGCCTTACACAGTATCTCTAGTGTAACTCCAGCTGTGCATGCAGCTCTTTCTCTGGGACTCTGTCTGGTTGTTTTGGACAGTGTCTTGGCTGTGCGTCAGGCTCTATCCCTAATAGTACCACTTACTCTGCTTGAGTGTCTGGCAGTATTCCTCTCTAGATCTCTCTTTCTGTCTGGTTGACGGGTCCCCTCTGTCTTCACACTGGGGTAGGAGAGTCCTGTTTGAGGCTTTTTTTCTGCAGGAAATAGTTACTTCTCTGCCCTCGGGTGTGATCATGTGTTGGGGTGGAGTGGGAGGCAAGCAGTTGGACCGCAGATGAGGGGACCCCTGGATCCAGCCTGGCTTCTGGGGACATCCTGACTGCTTTGTGTACCTGCAGAGGTGTGTGTAGACACAATGCACATCTGGGCTGCAGGTCTCAGGCTCCTGAGGCATGTGTCTGGGGTGAAGGATGGGCTGGGGCCCCTGACAAGGAGTTACATGTGACATGCTCTCCTTCTTTCTTGGTCACTGTACACTGAGGCGAAAGCAGTGTCTGACCTTGGTACCCTGCTGCTATGAACATCCCAGAGCCCAGTGGCAAGGCTCACGGAGGGCTGGGGGGGGTGCAGATATGAGGGGCTTTAGAGCATCGGGGTTTCAGGCCCTCTCCCCAGGAGCACTGCAGGGGAACTTCCATTCAAGGCAATTTGGAGAAGTACAGACCTCCTGTTAAGTTCAAACATCACTCTTTTGGTTTGCAGTGCTTAGAGCTAATTAGCCAACCTCATCAGTAAAGTTTTTTATTGTTGTTTTTTGTTTTTAAAATGGCTGTAGCATTACCAGTGTTCCATAACTCATCCGTGGTTGATGACATCCTACAGCCAGCAGCCTTATTGAACAACAAACCGCTGTAGGTTGCCTCCTACCATCTTAGCAAACCTTTGGCTCCAGATGCCAATAATGTTGCTTTCTGTTGCTTGAAAAAGAATCCTGAGCCCCATTAAGAAGGGCATTTGGGGTCAAGATACCTAGCCCTAGGGCTGGAATCACCCAGTCTTGCCTGAGAACAGGGAGGGGCTCCCCAGGAGGTTCCTGACTGGGCTAATGATGCCCATTCCCTTCCCCCCGCACCCCCTCACCCCCATTTCTCCCAGCAGATGGCTGCTCCTGTCCCGTGGGCCTGCTGTGCTGTGCTCGCTGCCGCTGCCGTCGTCTATGCCCAGAGACACAGTCCTCAGGGTGAGTGCTGGAGGAGAGGATTCTGGGGGGTGGGGTGGTGCTCCCTGCTGACCCCCACCCAAAGCCAAGCATGAGCCCTCTGCGACACAGCTGTGTGCATTCACCCAAGACCACATCCTGGCACGTTCTGGCTTGTCACATGTGAACACCACGAGTCCTATGACAATGATATGCTGGGCAACCCACTGATGTTGTCTTATACCCACAGTCCTCCAGTCACTCCACGTGGTCCCATGTTGATGGTGTCTCTGGCTTGATGAGCTGTTCCTCTTCCTACTGGAGTGTTAGCGGGTAGAGGGTACAGGCAGGTGGGATGGGAGTTGGGGGCTGCTAGGGGTAGGGCCCTGTATAGTATCTTTGAAATGGGATTTCATTTGAAAGGGGGGTTTGTGGGGGTGCAGTGGAAGGCACTGAGAGAGACAGAGACCAAGACTTCTCCCTTATCCCAGAGGGAAGGTGGAGACAGAGGTGGCAGACAGAACAAGATGTGGGGACGGGCAGGGCGACTAGTGGGGGAGGGCTGGCATCCTGAGGAAGGAACGGGTCTGTCATCTGGAATGGTGGGAGGGTGTAGGGATTGCTCCGGTGGGGCCACTGGCCCCCCGGCATTTGTCCAGTGAGGGCTGAGTTCTCCCCACAGCCCACAAAGCAAGAAGCTGTCCCCTTCTGGGAAACAGGTGCCCTCTTAACTTGACCACCAGCGCTCAAACTGCATTTGAGGCAACACCCCACATAGCTCCATCAGCATAAGGTCTGACCTTGGAACTCCTCAGACAAGTGCTGAGCTGTATGGAGCTCTCCCCTTGGATGTGTCCTGCCCCCCATCACGCTTGGCTGGATTGGATAGAGGCAGAGAAGGTTGGGGCACTTCTGGGGCCCAGGCACAGAGCACACGCTGCCACCCTCAAGTCTGTGGGTTAGAGGAGGGCAATGAGTCAAGGCTGCTGTGCCTTCTGCCTTATGACACTGACGCTGAGACCCAGAAAAAGCCTAGCCCCCATCCCCCTGGGCTGCTCCCCAGTGGGCAGGGAGTGAAAGGACCACCTGGCCAACCCATTAACCCCCACCTGCAGTCAGTCTGTCTTCAGCTTGTGTGCTGATCTCACTTGCTTGGACCTCTGGTGGCTGCTCCCGTGGCCTGGGCCCTGCTCTGGTACTGTGGGTAAAGGCAGAGCCACAGGTGCCCAGAGGCTTGAGCAGTGAGTCCGCCCTTCTGAGAGTGGATAACTGTCCCAGTGCATTAAGCTGTGTTCTTGTGTGGGTGAGACCATGTTCCTGTTCGATGCATTTCTCGGGTTGTATTCTTGGGGGCTGTGCCCTGCGTGTGACATTGTCTGTTCATGTGTGACTGTGCTCTTCATGGGGCTTTGTCCTTGTGGTCGAGACTGTACCCTGTGTGACAGTTTGATAGTTTCTCCCTGTTTCTGTCTCTTTGCATGTTTGTGTCCCTGTTCAGTTGTCTCGCTTATGGGAGACTGTGCCCTTATGTGTCACTGTGCCTCTGGGGGACGTGTCCTCCCTGTGCATGTGTGTGATCATCTTGTACTAGGTGTTAACCGCCTGTGAACTGGGACTGGGTCCTTGTGCGGCTGTGACCTTGTGGACAATTGTTCTGTGTGTGTTCTTCTTGTGGTGACTGTCTTCATCCTATGTGTGTGGTGATGTGAAGTTGCTTAGGACGCCCGGGGGACTGTTTCCGGCATGTGGTCCCCATGTGTGCCTGTGTGCACAGGTGTGAGGGAGCCATCAGCTCTGTCCTTCTGTGTTCTCCATGTCCATGACCTCATCCTGTCTCTGTCTCTCATCCTGGCTTCTAACAACCTTTTCACAGCTGATTCCTTTGGAGCATTTGTCACCGCGTCAAGGCCAAGAACCCCGTCCTCCCCCTGCCGCTTGATTTAATTTCTGAAATGGACAGGGGCACCCACAGGGCGGGAGGAGAGCTGTCCAGAGACAAAGGATTAAATCATTGCCATCTCTGGAGCTATTTTGTGACTGTGTATATTGCTGTTGTTGTCTTGTTGTAGCATTTGTGACAGTGTGTGTCTTATGTGATTGTCATGTCACGTTGCTCCCTCTGTCTCCGCATTGTGGCCTGTAGTTGTCTTCTGTCATTGCATTGTCATGTTGTCCTTCCTGCCCTGCCCTCACATTGTTGGTTTGTCATTGTTGTTGTGTTGTGTTTCTGTTTGCTTGGTGAGGCAGACAGGGTGACTTGGGAGCGTTAGCCCATTTGTTGTGTTATTGGGTGGCTGTTTCCTCATCTTGTGGCTGTACCTGCCTCAGAGTATAAAGAACCACATTGGGTCCAAGTCAGTTCTGAGCTGCTGCTGGTCAGTGTTGACGTGTTGCTGCTGGGACCGTGGTGGCCACTCCCCCTCCCCTTCGGTCAGTTTTCAGCCTCCTCCTCAGGCAGCTGGACGCAGAGTTTGTTCTAGTGGGGGGGGTGCTCAGAGAGGGGCTTGGCATGTTTCCTGGAAGCTCCAGGTTTTGACAGGGGAAGTTGGGGGGGGGCCTCAATGGCTAGAGCTGGTGGATTGGGGGAGCTCTATGTCTTGAGCCTTGGACACTGGGCCTCTGGTCAGGAGGAGGCCCCCATTCAGTCTCTGGTCCAGCCTCACAGCTGTGGCCTCCAAGGCCCCCAGCCACCGCCCTTCCGCCGTTCATCCTTTGTTTGGCTGGTCCCAGGCCCCACAGAAGAGTGGTCAAGGCTGGCTGGGTTTCCTGCTTCCCTCTCCTCCGACAGGGGACAGGGACCGAGAGGCTCAGAGAGGGGCAAGACAGAGGCAGGCAGTGGGGGAGAAACTTGACACAGAGAGATCCTGGACAGGAAGGGTGACAGAGGTAGCAGACAGGGACAGATGTTCCAGCACAGAGAAAAGCAGTACTGGGGAGGGGGCCATGATGGAGGGAGGGGGTTGGCTGGTGACATAGGGGGATCCCTACCTCCTGCAGTCCTGGTGGTGTTAACAAGTCTAATTAAGAGGCCAGTGGCCCAAGTTAATTGGCTCGTTAACAGGAATTGCCTCTGAAAATCCCCCAACTCAGCGGGGTGGCTCTCCCAGAGGGGAGATGTAAGCAAGTGTTAACGAGGGATCCTGCAGCCCCCCCCCCACCGCTGCCCCCCTTCCACTTCACTCTTCCCCTCCCACCCTCATTGCACAGATCTGGCCAAGACCAGGGAAGCATCTGTCCTTCCAGGCTTGGGGGGCAAGATGAGGAATGAGATTAGATTCACATCTCCCAGCTCTGCATGCCTTCCTCTCCTGCGTTGTCTGTAGATCGGTGTCTCCGATATTCACCTCCCCCACCTAGTGCTGCCTCTCGACAGGTGCTCCCTCCCACCCTTCCACTCCAGTCTCCTGGGTTCAGTCCATCACGCCTGGGTTGCGGAGGCCAGGACTGGGGTTTACTTTTGGCTCTGACAGGCCCCTCCTGGGGGCAGGAGAGGAATGGTCAGAGAGCTCTCTGGCCCCAGCACTCCCCCGCACCCCTCCCAACCCCAGCAGTTCCTGTCTCACAAAGTTGATAGCTGCTAGGAGTTCTCTAGGGCTCTCGCCCTGAATCTCCCTACTGCTGCTGCCCGAGCCCTGGATGGGTGAAGTGGGCAGGTTAGGGGCAGCTTGTCAGGGGGTCCAGAGTGGGAGGGAGAGAGGCAGGACAGGAGACAAAGATGCGGACAAGAGACAGAGAAAGGAGTCCAGAAGCAGGGCCCCTCAGCTCCAGCTTGCCTGGGTAGCAGATGTCAGTGATTGGGGCTGGGTCTGTAGGTGGCGAGAGGTTAGGGTCACGGGGGTCAAGAAAATTTTCTAAAGGACCTAGTGACTGGAGGTGAACTGGGTCTTCACCGAGATTTAATCCCTCCCAGCATTCAACACACACTTTCTCCCACACACATACATACACAAAATACCCAGACATGCGCGTGCACACACACACACACACACAATTTGGAGACACTCACAATCACGGAGAAATTTTACACACTCCTCATCTCCTGACACCCACACCATCAGACACAGAGCCTCTTGGCCTAGACTCCTCATCATAGGCTCTCATCTGTGCACATTCACTTGGTGGTGCTGGGCCAGGCTGTGACCTGTGACTCTTGCCCTATGCTCTCCCTGCCCCCAACAGAAGCACCCCACGTGCAGTACGAGCGCCTAGGTTCAGATGTGACTCTGCCATGTGGGACAGCAAACTGGGATGCAGCAGTGACATGGAGGGTAAATGGGACAGACCTGGCCCCCGACCTGCTCAACGGCTCTCAGCTGCTTCTTCATGGCTTGGAACTGGGCCACAGCGGCCTCTATGCCTGCTTCCACCGTGACTCTTGGCACCTGCGCCACCAGGTCCTCCTACATGTGGGCTGTAAGTGTTGCTCCCAAACCCTCATCTGACCGCCTTCCCCCCAAGCCCCACACTTCACTAAAGAGGATTATCAGTGAGGCTTAGAACCTTGGCCCAGATCCAGTCCTCTTCCTTTTGGGGCCGGGGACGCTGCAGCACCCTGACCCTTGCCCTCTGATCCTTTCCTAACCTTCTCTTCTGACCTCTGAGCCCACTGTTTCCCACGGAATCCAGACCCCCGGGCATTTTGCATGTGTATCCCATCCCCACCCCACCCCGGCGATCTATGAGATCCAGAAATCCTGTTCCCTGTGACAAGATGGGCAGAGGAGGGATAGCAGGGCCTGATCCTTCTGGGGTCTGGGAAGGAGGAATTGTAGGGTCACAGCTCCCAGCTGGAGAGACCCCACTCTGTTGTGCACTCTTACAGGGGCTGGCTATGCAGGAGGAAGAACAGGCACTCTAGGAGGCTCCAGGGAAGAAAGAACACTTCCTAGAGTGGGAGGCACATGGAGGTTGGGAGATTTGGAGGATACATTGACAAAGTCACCTCTAACAGAGACACCTCTGACAGAGACCTAAGTGCGGCTGTAGGCCTCAGAGGCTGGGAGGGCATGGAAGGGCCACTTGTGCTGGTGGTGCAAGGGAACTAAAGGAGAGGATGGGGCAAATCAGGAGCCTAGAAGCTGGGGAGTGACATGAGCAGGGTCATCATGTCCTTAAGAGATCCTTCTCATGGTGGTGAAGAGAGACAGGTTGGATGGTGGCTGTGCCAGGGCAGAAGGGAAGCTGTTGCTGGATGCAGGGGAGATGATGAGGATTGGGCACCAGGGCGTGGAGTCGGGGCAGTTGAGAGGGGCTGGTTGGACTGCCAGGAGTTGGTGGTGCTTTGGAGGTAGAGAGGACAGGAGCGTAGAGAGCAGGGGGAATCAAGACAGCTGGTGCTACCAATCACTGCAACAGAGGCAAGGTGGAAGGGTCTGTGGAGGAAAAGATGGTGTGTTCTGGGGGCACCTGGGTGGCTCAGTCAGTTAAGCGTCTGACTTTGATTTCAGCTCAGGTCTTGATCTCAGGGTCCTGAGTTCAGGCCCTGTGTTGGGCTCTGCGTTGGACGTGGAGTCTACTTAAAAAAAAAAAAAAAAAAGCTACTGTGTTCTGTTTGGACAGTAGTATGCAAGTCATCTTATTTCGGATTTCCCTAGAATCAGATCCTAAGATGAGAGTGTGTATGCAAATAGTTTATTAGTCGGGAGGCAGAAACACCATAAGGAAATGAGAAAGTGCTAGAAAAAGGAAGTTACGGGGACCGATAAAGACGGAGTTATCCATTTATCTTCTGGGCAACTGCAGCTTTGCCCTGAAGGGACTCTGAGGGCCCAGGCAGGACATGGACCTGGGAGTTCTACCCCCTGAGCAGTGAGGGAGATCAGAAGTTTACATACTGCTCATGTAACTCCTGCTCAGCCTTGGTTGGAGTCTCCCCGGGGTGGGGGCGGGGATGCTTTAATTCCCCTGCACTTTTGGCTTGATGCCTCAGCAGGCAATGCAGATTTTAGTGACCAATGAAAGCTCTTAGGCACATAAATAGGTATGGGCCAGGGATCTGCTAGGGCATCACCGACATTTGCTGTAGATATGTTGGGTTGGGGTCCTTGGGGGACCGTGGGAGTTGATGGCTGTAGCCAGTGGATCTGAGGGTCTGGGGCCTGGGCTGAGGATGAGATGAGAAAGGCCATGGAGGGGGTAAGATGGCCAAGAGTAAGAACTCTGGGATGAGAAGAAAAGAGGACCCAGAACTGGGCCCTGAAGATCACCACTTTATAAAGGGTTGATGGAGAGAGATGAGCCACAAATAGAGATAAGAAGGAGCCAACAGGAAGATAGAGGGGAAAGTGAGTGAATGTGATTCAGAAGAAAGGTTTGGAGAAGTTGGGATGAGGAGCTTCTCAGTGTTGCTGAGGGTCAGCTGGACAGGCACCCACCAACAGAATATTCAGAAAATAGTTCCATTTCTTTTTTCCTTGAGCCAAAGATTCACGTTTCTCCGGCCTCACCCCATATGGGGGATGCACCCCACTTTCTGAGGGTGGTTTCTTTATTCCCTGGGAGCTGCTGAGGGAAGGAGATACATGAGCAACTTGGGAGCAGGCTCTTTCCCTGCTGTCAGGAGACTGGCATGGACAGCATGGGAAATGTTAGACTGAAGGATTACTCATGGTCATCCCCAAAACACTTACCCACCCGTGGGGTTAGAGGCGGTGTGAAAATACGTTTTGGCGGGGATATTCCTTTTCACACAGAAGAGCCTTCCTGTGTTTAAACTAGAAAGATGGCAATCATAGCCAAGTGTCTTAGTTGCAAGCCAGGGGTGGAATGACCCCTGTCGGCCAGCTTGAGAAATACGGGACCTGCCTACCTGAGTTCTCCCGGGCCCACCAAGACGTCTGTTGGAAGTGGAACACTCAGCCTAGCCCCATGTCCTTATACACAGAAAAATGCCATGGAAGAAGGATGAGACCAATTAGACACCCCTGTTTTCTCAGTTTGAGTCCTAGAAGTCCATAGGATGGACAAGGCTGGCCATCATGGCTAGACTTTGGTGACCCTAGGCCGTATTCCTAATGGCTTGAGTTTTGAAAGGTCGTTGGAGGGAAATTGGGTCTAGAAGTGATGTCTGTGGTCTGTACCCACAGGACATGCCCATAGATGCCCTGTTGTGACCAGAGCCCAGACCTTTCACAGTGCTGACCACTCCCAGGGCTCTGCCTGTCAGAGGAGAGCTGGCCATGAATTGGCTATAGCATTAGTAACAGGTACTTATCTCTCATTGCTTTATTTCCTTCTAAAGAGCTGGTCAGAGGAACAAGGGACATTAATCATGATTGTCTCAGTCACTTTATATTAGTAACAAGAGACTGGGTTTGGCAACATTCAATATCAAATTATTCTTCTAGCCAGCACTCAGAGAATAGGACAGAGTTACCCCTGATTTGTGAGTCACTGAAGCCAAATTATTTAATATTTATCTGAAACATATAAGATTTTCATGTTTCTATTTCCAGGGGAAACTGATCATAAAAATATCCTATTGAAAGTGTCCTTAACCAGACTGATCCCTGAACTGCTTTCTCCCAGTCCACCTTCCCACCCCCTGGTGGTTGCTCAGACAGGATGGTGAGAGGAGTGCCCCCATCAGGAAACAGGATCACCCGCTTTCCTTTCGTAGCATCCTTTGGTTTACTAGACACTGCTGATTCAGTGTCTTTCTGGTTTTAAGCTAAAACAAATCAGAGTGATTTACTGATTTGACATGGACAGTTCCTTGTCCAGTTTTTACATATTTGCATTTAACTGGTCAGGACAGGAACTTCAGAACCCCTGGTACAGCGCTGCTTCCCCCTCAACCCTGTTTGCTGAGAAGGAAAGAACAGCTTATGGATGAAGATGTCTGGGGGGATAAAAGACAGGTGGGAGGCAGGAGAGGGGCATCTGGGAAGCCAGGAGTTGGGGTGCCTTAAGAGATGTCATGAGATAAGGCTTTGATGCCAGACAGGAGGAGTGTGGGTGGGGCCGAGGCAGGGCTGGAGCTGGAAGGGTCACCCTGCCCCACCCAGCCTGAGCTGGCCTGGCCAGGGGTGTGGGCAGCCTGCCCCTCCTTCTCTCGGGGCCGCCGGGCAGGCCTCGTGCGTGCTGGGGGCTCCAGCCCAGGCGGGCTGGCGAGATGAGAGGAAAAACATGCGGTTTGGTGGGCTGGACATGGAAAAACAAGCCAATTAGGAGGAAAACAAACAAACCCTGGGCCAGCGGGGGCACACGCACACACGCACACATGGCCCCGTGTGGGACCCAAGGATGTCCTGCCACAGGCTGCCACAGTCACTTGGGCATTTCAGGAGCCCCCAGAAGGGGCAGCTTGGGATGCCTGGGCATCCAGGAATATGTCTGTATGCCCAGAGAATGACCTGACACGCGTATTAGTTTTTGCTCACACACAGCCTCTAACATGTTCTCATGTGGTGTTCAGTTCATACGTGTGGACACACTTGGAATTCCGGGCACTTTCCCACACCCACAGTTTGAAAAATATGTTCAGGCTTCAGCTTCATCTCACATACAGTGTTTCAGGTATGGAGTTGTGCTGTCCCTGTGTTCCAGACACGATGGCGCACTTACACGTATTCTCAGAGTGCCTCAGCTCCTAGGCCGGACCCATCCAGGCGGCCCTGAGATCAAACAGCCCGCCCAGAGTCCCACACAAATGCAGTCTGCAGTCACACACAGCCAATCGCACGGTTACACGCTTGCCCAGGATTTCAGTCACATGCATGAAGCTTCTCAGAGTTACCAGACAGCCTCACAATTGCCATGTCTTAAAAACAGCTTCTTCGGGCGCCTGGGTGGCTCAGTGGTTTAAGCCACTGCCTTAGGCTCAGTCATGATCTCAGGGTCCTGGGATCGAGTCCCACATTGGGCTCTCTGCTCGGCAGGGAGCCTGCTTCCCTCTCATTCTCTCTGCCTGCCTCTCTGCCTACTTATGATCTCTCTCTGTCAAATAAATAAATAAAATCTTAAAACAAAAACAAAAAAACAACAGCTTCTTCCCCATCTTGCAGCCCACTCACAACAGGCCTGATCACACACTGTCCCACAACCTCACACTTGGTCTCTCATAGCACCCCTACCTCCACCCACCCGGCCCCTCAGCTGGGCTCCAGCTGCAGCAAGTCACTCCTTTTCTTCCTTTCTTTGTTTTTCTTTCCTCCTTTTCCCTCTGAGAAACCTGGTCCCTGTCAGGAAACCCAAGCCCTTCCCTACTCAGGGCCCAAGGCCAGGCAGGAGTAGCCAGATGACAGACAGAGCCCTGCCTGGCCCCCTGGTCCCCCATGACCTGCCCAGTCAGAGAGAGGAACTGGTTTGAGGGGGAGGCTGGTCTCACGGGAGAGGATGGTCACGGGGGAATGGAGGGGACTGGTCAGTGGGGAGGCTGGCTGGTGGAGGGGGCGGGCCTGTGAGTCCAGTGCCTTGGCCCGCTCTGCCCTCCAGAGAGTCCCAGGCAGCAAGGAGCTGACTCTGCAGCCTTTAGTACCCACCCCACCCCCAGCACCCTTCTCCTTTGAAGCTGGGGGTAAGGGGGGGTGGTGGCAGGAGGGGGAGTGGAGGCTTCTCAGCCGACCTCGGAATGTCCTTTTCTCCTGGGGTGGCTGCCAACTCTGGCCTGGCCTGCAGGCCCCCACAAGGCACTTCCTGTGTCCTTGACCATCCCCCACCCTACCCCCATGCCTCTGTGTCCCTGGGCAGTTCGGGAAGGGATATGAGAGGCACACAGGATGAACATGAAACAGACACAAGATGGACACAGGGCCAGGAAGGCTCCCCAGGGGAGGCAGACAGCAGTGGAGAGAATGCAGTTTGCCCCTTGTGGGGGTTTCAGCTGGGCTCTAGCTCTCCCTGCAGGCCTGGGGCATAGAGCCACACCTTTGCCCACAGCGTAGCCCACTCTAGCTGCTACATACACCCAAGCTTCCCGGATGCCTCTCTGACCCTCTCATCTCTCCTGCTGCAAAGCCAGATTGGGCCCTGGGGGTTCGGCCCCGATACACATATACTTCCCACACACTGGACATGTACGTGCAATCAGAGTCAGTCACAGTCACGTGTACACTGTGGATGAAAGCCCACAGTTCCCCATGTGTCACCATGGCCACTCGACAAGCATAGACATGTACTCCCCCTTTCACAGTCCCTGGCTTATTGAACTGCCCCCCTCCCATTTCCTGTCCACCTGTCAGGCAGAGGGTGGGGCGGCGGGGGAGGGGGACATAGGAGGGAGGTGTCAGTGTCCCTGGAGCCACTGACGGACATTCCTTGCCTGGGTCAGATCACAGAAGCTGCCTCCTTCCAGGAACCTGAGCCGCCTGTCCTCACGCCTTACCCAATGCCTGAGTGTGGGACAGCTGGGCTGAGTGCTCACAGCAGCAAGAAGTGTGGTTGGATAGCAGAAAGGACTTCCCAAGTGTGTGTACATGTAGTCATGTAGGTGGGTAGCCCCATGCTGGGGTTGAGTCCCAGCCCTGGCTTGCTGTGTGACTCCAGGCAGGTCTCCATCTCTCTCTGGAACTCCGCATTCTAGATTGCAGGCTGCTGCTACCCTGCTAACCAAGGAAAGGGCTTCTTAAAGGGTCTGTGATGGCGGAGCTGGGGGCTAGGGCTTGGGTGAGGTATGCAGCAAGGGAACAATAGCTTCCTCTCAATACACGTGTGCACACACATGCAGTCAGTCATACATGGACACACAGTCCGAGCCATGCCCTAGATACTCCTGTGTATGTACCTACATTCCGTTATGGGTCATTGATGTCACAGAGACACGTGCACCCACGCGTGTATACACCTAGCCGCCCAGTGTGGCTGTTCCTGGGGAACCACCGGGCTTGGGCTCGTGTTTCTTAATCTCTACTGGGGGAAGCCTGGGATGACTCTTCTCCAGGGAGTGCACTCTGATTATTCTAGCAACCAGAGGACCCAGTCAGGACCCCCACCCCCACCCTGTAGCCTCCGTTGCAAAGTTTTTCTCTGTGAATGGACACAACGTGTCAGGAGATGTGGGGCTGGGGCCGATTCCCCCAGACATCACCTCCGTCCTGTGATTGATGAGCTGAGGCCCGCAGCCCCCTGTTCCCCGCAGTTCCCGCCTCCATTGAGCAGGTGGGGGGGGCTCCCTCTTCATATAACCCTTGTTTTTCTTTAATTAAACATCTGGCTCTCTGCGGCCTGGGAAGCCTCAGACCCTCGCTGACAGCCACCCCTCCCCAACCTCTGGCATTGCTGATGGGTTGAAGGGGGAGAGCTGGGGTTCTGGGGCCCACCTGTCCCCACACTAGTGCAGGGGACTAGGGGTTCCTGACCATGCTGTGCTCACCCCTCAGTGCCGCCGCGGGAGCCCGTGCTCAGTTGCCGTTCCAACACTTACCCCAAGGGCTTCTACTGCAGCTGGCATCTGCCCACCCCTACCTACATCCCCAACACCTTCAATGTGACCGTGCTGTGAGTAGACTTGCCTGTGACCCCGTTCCACCCCTGACCTCTCACCTCTCCTCCAGCCACCCACCATGCCCTCAAGTCCAGACTCTAGCCCAGCCTTGGGCTTGACTTTCCCCCAACCTCTGCCCCACCTGACCCTTGATGTTGGTAACAGTGTCTGGGCCTCACCCTTCCCCAGGCACGGCTCCAAAATCATGGTCTGTGAGAAGGACCCAGCCCTCAAGAACCGCTGCCACATCCGCTACATGCACCTGTTCTCCACCATCAAGTACAAGGTCTCGATAAGTGTCAGCAATGCTCTGGGCCACAATGCTACAGCTATCACCTTCGACGAGTTCACCATTGGTGCGTGGGGTGGGGTTGGTCCCTGCAGCACACTCCAATGGGAGTGTGTAAGTGGATGTGTGCCAGAGGTGTGTGTGAGCACCGGGAGGGATGTTCACATGTGTGCATGGTATGTGTGGCCCGTATAGACATGTGTTCAAGGCATGTATAGACCTGTGAACATTGGCGCGAACGTCCTTTACCTGCGTGGGCCAAGAGACCTTTCCAGCAGCTCTTCCCATCATCTCTCTGGCTCCCAGAGTATACAGGAGGGGGAGGGGGGCAGGCTGGGCCAGACCCTTGTGCAGCTGCAGCCTCCACACCCCCCCCCCCCCACGCTAATGGCTTCCTTACGGCTTGTGATGAATGAGGTGTCAGAACAGGAGACAGGACTGGGACAGATACCGCCCTCACCCCACCCCCATCCCCACCAGACCCCTTGCCTGCTCTTACCCCATCCCAGCCAGACCTCTTGCCTGCTGCTGCCCCATCCCAGCCAGACCCCTAGCCTTCCCCTACCCGATCCCCACCAGACCCCTTGCCTGCTCTTACCCCACCCCAGCCAGACCCCTTGCCTTCTCCTACCTCATCCCAACCAGACCCCTTCCCCTACCCTATCCCAGCCAGACCCCTTGCCTCCTCTTCCCCCATCCCAGCCAGACTCCTTGCCTTCCCCTACCCCATCCCCACCAGACCCCTTGCCTACTCTTACCCCATCCCAGTCAGACTCCTTGCCTTCCCTTACCCCATCCCAGCCAGACCCTTTGCCTGCTCTTCCCCCATCCCAGCCAGACCCTCATACCTGGGTCCCCCAGACTGTTTCTACATGAGCTGGGCCCTTAGACTCCCATCATGTTCTCAGCCTACCTCCAACCCAGATCTGCCACAACTGTGGACTATCTCTTAACCTTGACCAGCTTCAAGCCCAGACTCTTCCAGGGAAGAGTGTATCTCAGTTTGGAACTGGAAGAGTTGAGGTGAAAAGCCAAGTTTGAGGGGAGTGTATGATGCTGGTGCAGGAGGGGGTGACCCAGGGGACAGTGGAGGTAATGCTGGTAATGGTGGAGCCATCCTATAGACTCAGTAATTGGGATGCTTGTCATTATTAGCATGGGGTTGGGATGATGGGATGAAATTTGGGATATCGCTATCATGAGCTGGTGACAGTGACTGTAGTGACAGTCCTTGGTGGTGACAGGCATGTGAGAGGTGGAAACAATGAGACGGTTGTTAATGGTAGTTACCAGAACCGACAGCAGAGAAGAGAGGTGGCCACCGTGACAACTAGGACGGTGGTCGGCGATGTAAGATTGTGGACATAACAACTGGAGTTGACAAAGTGGGGTCGTTCCCAGCAATTAGTGAGATAATGAAGCTGTGTCTCCTTAACAGTGAAGCCTGACCCTCCAGAAAATGTGGTAGCCCGACCAGTACCCAGCAACCCTCGCCGGCTGGAGGTGACTTGGCAGACCCCTTCGACCTGGCCTGACCCTGAGTCCTTTCCTCTCAAGTTCTTTCTGCGCTACCGACCCCTCATCCTGGACCAGTGGCAGCATGTGAGTGTGTGCCCTGCCCACATCCCAAGCACCTGAGTCAGAGCCGCATGGCACGGGAGGGGTCCGTACACCAGTATCAGCAGGCTGCTGTTCCAGTGTGAAGTCTGGACGCAGCCAGAGAGGCTTTCTTTCCTCGGGGAGAAGGGATCAGATGGGCCTGGAAGGATGGATGGGACTCAGGAAGGTATCCTGATCTGTGATCCTGATCACAGGTTCCCTGTGATGTCCATGAATGTGATGGGAACACAGCTGTTTTTGTGGCTGCCAGTGTAATGGAGAGAAATCCCAGAAGGGAGATGGCAGGCAGGACAGGTGGGATTTCCCTTTCCTTAATTCTGGCTCTCAGCCCTGATCAGGCATCTCCCTCTTAGACTCTGGCCCAGGCTGTGGGCCTGTACTGGACACAAGAGGCAGTACATCTCTGTCCTCAAGGACTCACGGGCTCAAGGGCTCAAGGGGTCAAAATCAGGCAGTGGCGTCAAACTTGTTCCATGGTATGGGTTCAGGCCATGACTGGTGTCACGGCTCCAAAGTCAGATGTAACTGAGGGGTCCGCTCAAGTTTACAGGTCGGAAGGTATCCCAGGCCAGGAATGGAACAGTGGTTGAGGGCTGATCTGGGGTCAGCCTGTGGTCTGGGATGTTAATCAAGCTATAGTCGTTCTGAGGAGCAGCCATGTGTTTGGGGCCGACTTAGCGTTTCCTCTCCTTGGCAGCCCTGGGCCCATAGTGCTGCAGGCACTCTTTCTGGCCCATGAGGTCTGTGGGCTAGGAGTGGGGCTGTGAGGGTGCTCTGCAGGCTAACCCGGGCTGGTACCCAGGGATCAACCCACCCACTGGGCTCCAGTCCCATCTCCTCATGCCCCCCCTTCCAGCTACCCTTTAAAGTACGTAATTTGATTCCAGGGTGCCTGTCCGGGTTGTAGGCCTGGCCCCCACAAAGGCTGCTCACATGTTCTCTGACGGAGTCCGGAGTCCCTCCCGCCTGGCCAGCTGCCCGCGCCTAATGCATTGCTAATAACCAGGGTCTAGTTTCACAAGCCCCCCTCCCCTGCTAACGAGCTACAGGCAGCAGCCCCGCGCATCGCGGCGCACACGCCTCGTGGTGGACCTGGCGTGCTGCCCACCACACACACGGGAACATGCACAAGTACACGTGGTCCCCAGCAGCAACCATGCTCCATACATGTGTGTGACTAACATGCCAAGAGCACACACTGAAGGACTTACCCCCATGCCAATGTGAGCCACGCAGAGAATGAGGACTCTGTGGTAAGAGCATGTATGGCCGCTGGCGTGCTTGCCCTCTTCCTTAGCTTGTTGGCGTTGCAGTTGGCTCGATTTATGGCTCTTTTGAACTTGACTTTCACTCTGAATAGAATCTACTCTGCCTGATCCTTTATGTTGGAGAGAAGCAGGTGTATGATCGGGAGGGGGTACAGAGGGGAGAGCAGAGAAAAACATCACTGGGGTTTTCAGAGGGAAATGAGAGCTGCAGGCCAGGATGGACAGGAATGGGCACCATGAGGTCTGGCAGGGCCTTTCTCAGCATGGACAAGGCGGGGCAAGTACTGGGACCCAGCATGGGTTCCCTGCATCTTCTGCTCTGGCCTGACTCAGCAGGGAGGCTGGAGGGCAAGTGTGACATGTGCCACGGCAGACTGAAGGGAGGACTCTGAGGCAGATGCCAGCTACTAGAGAATCCCTGCCAAGTGAGGAGCCATTCTCTTAAGGGTGTGGATTAAGGGATCAGTGACAACCTAGCAAGAAGGGCTCGAAGCTAGGGGATATGGCTGCCAGGAAAGCACTGGACTCCTGGGCCACGTTTCTAGCCATGTATGGTGCCCACCATAAGCCCACCAATGAGGTGCTAATTTGATCTGTTCTCCATAGCTCTCTCTGTGTCTACTCAGCCAGAGGGGGGTCTTTGGAGGGCTAGAGGTTATAGGGGACCAGAGGAGGAGGAACTGGGACCCAACTCCAGGGTGGGGAGAATCTGTGGGGTCCCTCGATCTTCCAGAGCTGGGAGTAGGACTGACTGTGCCCAGGTCTGGGCCCTAAATGACTTTCACCCTGACCCTGACCTTTACCAGTGTCTCCTCCTCTGGGCCACAGATGGGAGCGGGAGGGGTCAGGTTATTGGAGGGGCTTCCTTAGACCCATCTTCACACACGTGAATACACGCACACATGCATGCTTGTACTCCCGGCCTGTCAAGTGGGTAGCCTAGACCCCAGTGTTCCGGGAAGGGAGATTGGAACAGGGACCAAGAAAGCCCTGAAGCCAGACGTGGCCCAGAGCAGCCCCCTCCTCCGCCCCTGCCGGCTGCCCCTGTTTACGAGGAGGCTTAATGAGGCAGCGGGTGCCGCTGAGATGAACCAGAGCCCAGCCTGGGACTGGGAGGGGTGCCGGACAGGCAGGCCAGCCTGAAGGGTGGGGGAGACCAGCAGAACAGGGCTGGCCCAGGCGGGGGTGGGGTGGTGATGCCTCTAGGAGGAAATGGAGCAGCTGTCCTGCTGTCCCCCAACCCTTCTGCCTCAGGCAGGGTGATTATTGTACTGTGGACTTCCCGAGGGAGAGGTCGAGCTGGGGCCAGGCTGGTGGGTGCATGGGGCATCTGGGAAGCCAGGCTCTGAGCTAGAACCCATGATGACGACAGAGCTGGCTGAAGTGTGTTAGGTGCTTCCCATGCGCCTGAGTCCTCACCCTACTCCTGTGAGGTAGGTCAGGAATGCCATTTTATAGATCAGGCCAGCAAGACATGGGGAGGTTAAGTAACTTGGTCACCTGGCTGAAAGGGGACGGAGCTAAAACCTGGACTCAGGCAGCCTACCTCCACGTCTGTATTTACAGCCTTTCTTCTAAGCACATCACCAGCTCCTCTCTTACCCTGTTACTCTTGTCACCGCCAGGCAGAGACTGAGATCAGGGCTCAGGCTGGGCGCTGGGAGGGAGCTGGGATAACAGCAGGGTGAGACACTGAGCAAAGTCCTCCTTCTGTTCCCCCGGGGGTGCTCCTGGTCTCCTGAAAGATTTTCTTACTCTCCTTCAGGGTTCTCGTCCTTTCCTTGGGGTCTCCTCCCCAAGATTTCTTTACCCGCCTTTGGGAATATTCTCGATATCCTTTCTCCCTCCGGGGCAGCTCTCTTTTCCTCCAGCAGGGGGATTTTCACTCTTTTCTCCCCACAAGTGTTCTCAGTTCCTCTGGGGGTACCTCACTCTCCTGACCCCCAGGGCTCCCCACCCCCATCCCGTGGTCTGGCTGCAGGTAGAGCTGTCAGATGGCACAACGCACACCATCACAGATGCCTATGCTGGGAAGGAGTACATCATCCAGGTGGCGGCCAAGGACAATGAGATTGGGACGTGGAGTGACTGGAGCGTGGCCGCTCATGCCACACCCTGGACTGAGGAGCCACGACACCTCACCACTGAGGCCCAGGCCCCGGGTGAGCCCCCCCTCACCCCCATTCTCCCAGGGGGTCTGTGCTCTTGCCTGGCTTTATCTCCCACCTTTCAAATCCTCCCAGGACTTAGAGCCTGAGAGCCTCCACCCAGGCACTCTGCGGGCTGCCACACTCTGTCTGTCCTACCGAAGCTGGTCCTGGTCCTGGTCCTTGCTGTCTGGACATTCTTGGTAGGGGCCATTGGGTGGAAGGGTCATCTGAGAGCCATGAGGAAGCAAGATCTGCCTGGTGGGTGAGGCAGGACACATCTGAGAGAGGAAGCAGGGGCTGTCTGACGGGGGAGGCAGTACTGGCCTAACACAGGGAGCAGGAACAGTGTGCTTCATGAAGCCCCCGACCTGGGTTGGACTGCAGCCCCGGCCCAGCCCTGAGTTCCCTCCATGTTCCCCAGAGACCACGACCAGCACCACCAGCTCACTGGCACCCCCACCCACCACGAAGATTTGTGACCCTGGGGAGCTGGGCAGCGGCGGAGGACCCTCAGCACCCTTCTTGATCAGTGTCCCTGTAACTCTGGCCCTGGCTGCCGCTGCCGCCACTGCCAACAGTCTTCTGATCTGGTAAGTCAGGTGAGGCTGGGTGGTAGAGGGAGCCTGAGGGGACCTCCATCCCACCCTCATCCCTCACAGCCCCCTGCCCTGTCTCCCCAGAGCCCGGCATCCCGTGAGGACATGCCAGCGCACCTGCAGAGGAGCAGGAGGCCGGAGCTGAGCCCGCAGACTCCAGTTTCTATTTTGCACACGGGCAGGAGGACCTTCTGCATTCTCTTCAAACATAATTTGTAGAGACCCCGGCAGGCCCGGGCCTGCCGCCCCCTAGCCCTGCCACACCACGTTGGCCCTCCTTGGTCCCTCAGGCGAGGAGGACCCTGCAGCTAACCCACCCACCAAAGACCCCCCACCCTCACCCTGGCCCCTCGGGCTGGACCCTCCAATGCCAGCGACTCCCAGGAGCCCTTGGGGGGGTCTGAGGGGAGCCCCTCACATCCATAATTTCTCCTCCTGCCCTAGCCTCCTGTCTGTCCCAGGGTCTCTGTTGCCACCATCAGATTATAAGCTCCTGATGCTGGGGGGGCCCAGCCATCCCCCTCCCCCCAGCACCCACACTTTTCACTCCCCCACCTGTGCCCGTTTTGTATGACCCTCCCCTTTCCCTGCTCCCACCCCGCAGTATTTAATGCCCTGTCAGTCCCTTCTAGTCTGACTCAATGGTAACTTGCTGTATTTGAATTTTTTATAGATGTATATACAGGGGTGGGAGGGTGGGGGGTTCTCATTAAACGTCACCATTTCATGAGTCCTTGAACCAGACCCACTTTGGGAGGGTATCCTTCTTCCAAGGATCCCTCTTAAGGCCTGGAGGAGGGAAGAAATTCTGCTTAGAGACAACTCTCTCCACAGAGATGGGGAGAGGCAGTATTGCTCTCAGACAGGTGTGTCTCAGGGTGGGGGCTTTCTGCTGCTTTGGAGGATACGGTTTCCTGGAGGCCAAGGGCAGAGTTGTGGGGGATGAGGGGTCCCAGTGAGGCAGGTCCCACATGGGGATGTCCAGTCAGTCCTGGAGGCTGCTGAATCCTGACAGGGAAAGGCCTGTCAAGGGTCATCTCCAGAGCTGGCCTCCAAGAAAGCCTCGGCTTTACCCATGGGGGCAGAGATACAAGAAGGTGAGAAGGCTGGACTTCATCCTTGGGGTACGGGGGGTGGCCATCCCTGTTATGCAGCTCAGACATGTCAGGGGCTCTAGCAGGTCAGGCCTGGGGCTCAGCTAGGCTATGAGGCTCGCGGTGCAGAGCATCCTGGGCCTGGGCGGGGTGGGAGGCTGCCTGAAGAAGGCCACTTGGAATGCAACTAGGGACTGGACCTGTACTGCAGGACTAGAAATGTGGGGTTCAAGTTTGACCCCAGGGTTAGATTACAGTTGAGACTCCGGGTGAGCAGGAGAGGAGCAGGCTTTGGTTTTCCAGGGTGCCCAGTCTGTGGTCTAGTTCTATACCCTGCCCACACCCTTCCAGTCCTCAAAATGGGATTCCAAAGCCCCTTCGGTTTCTCCTCAGAGGAGGGTCCTATGGCTCTGTGCCAGCCCTCTTCTGCCTCTGCTCAGGTCCAGCCCCTTGTAGAAGCCGCTGTAGCTTCTACCTTGGTGGGGGGGGCACCACAGCTCCTTAGCTGTGGATGCCTCTGGCTGGGGCCACGTTGGCAGGTACCTCTGGCCTGGGGGTGGGAGCAAAGGGTTAGACCAGAGCCCCAACCTGGGGAGCCAGGCTCGGCCTTGCTCTGGGTGTCTGGGACGAGAGAGATGAGTCAGAGGCACAAATACACTGACATGGGTGCACACTCCCCACAGCAGGTGCTGAGTGCCACACCTGCACTAAGCCACTCATCCATGATCACGTGCGCACGCGTGTGCACACACACACACACACACCCAAGTCAAACCCTTTACTTCAGACCAGGGTCAGAAAATGGACTTTGCTTGCTGGTCTCACAGGTCTGCATGGGATCATGCTCCCAGGAGGAGGGATCCGTGTTGCCTCACGCACTGATGAGTTACCCATGGATAGGGCTTGGAGCTGGGGAAGGGGCTCAGAGTGAAGGTGGCTGGCTCTCTTCCAGGCCAGACACTACAGGAAGAGACGGTGTGTTCCAGGTGGGAGATCTCATGGAAAACAAAGGCCTGATGTCAGGATAGAGGGGCCTGTGGCTTTTCAGGCTGAGTAGCCTCAGCTGTGGGAATACATGACTCCTCATTGCAGGAAGAGGCCCCCAGGATGGACATACTGAGAAGTGGCTGTGGACCCACCCCTAGACCCTGCACCCCTAATTTGCCTGTTTATCTGGTTTCTGGGAGATGGAGCTTGAGCCTGAACCTGTATTCCAGGTTCCAGGGAGCAGGGGCCACCAACTCTTGCGAAAGACATTTTATTCCTGGGGTGGGTCTGAGCCTCCCCCTTCCCTGTCCTCGTGGTAGTGTGGCTAAAGTTCAGAGGTCTCCAGCCTGTGCTGCCTTCCTGCCTTGAGTGCCTCGGTCAGCCCTGACCCACCCACCGCCCACCCAGGGCTTGGGCATCAGCAATCTGGCCTCTATTAGCAACATGGGAAAGCAATTATCTAGGGTCTGGGGAGGGTAAAGAAGGGAGGGGGACTGCTCGTGCCTGAGAGGCCAACAGAGAGGACTCAGGTATCTCCCTGCCCCCAACCTCAAGAGAGAGGCCCAGCCCTGTTCAAAGTGCCAAGGTGTCTGGAGGGTCAGTGTCATTGCCTCTGACGGGCCTGGGCCTGGAGGTGGTGGTTCCCCTTTGAGAGTCTTGGCCCTCAACCTCACAGAGGCTGCTCGCTTTAAGGGCTGGTCTTCGAGTGCTGTCTGCTGCTGCCTCCAAGTATTGTCTCTCCATGTCATTATTTCCCATGGTGGTTCTGGGGAGCTGGGGTAAGTATAGACATCAATTCTTAAAGCTAAATCAGACCTCACAAAACTGCTGAGGGGGGCTGCCGGGGTGGCTTGGATCCCAGGCCCAATGTGTATGTTGGCTCAGCTCTTCAGCTCACTAGTTCTCTTTGCTCCCCCAAGGGGCACTGGAGATGGGGACCTTCCTCTATGCCCCATTCTTTATAAGGCTAACTTGCTGCTGCCCCCAACCTCTTACCGCGCATTTCCAGCAGTCTCTGTCCCATTCCTATCTCTGAACATGTCTTTGCCCTGGTTCCTATCCTGTATTTCTATATCTCTATCCTGTCTCCTTCTCTGTGTATGTCTCTAACTCCTGTCTGTGTCTCCAACCCTGTCTGTCTCTCTGTGTCTCCTCCCTTTCTCTTACTCTTGCCTTTTCTGTCTTCCCCTGTCTCTGTGTGTCTTTCCCCAGCTCAGTCTCTTTCTGTCTCTCTGGCTCTGCATGGATCTCCACCCCATTTCTGTGTCTCTGTTCCTCTTCTGTGACTCTGTCAGCCCCTTCTCTCTTTTTACCTTCCTCTTTGTGTTCCTGCTGTGGTCCAGACCCCGGCCTGTGGCCACTATGCCTCTTTGGCCTGAGCTGGGGACTGTCCTGGCTTCTGCTGCCCCCTCTCGGCCACCTGCCTGCCCTTCATTCCTGCTCGGGGTCAGGCGGCTAATCTGATCATTGACACACCCCACCTCAGCCTTCCAGCAGCCAGCCAGGAGAGAGGAGGGTAGGCAGGAATCCCTCTGGGGCAGCCTCTAGGCCTGGAACTCCCCAGAGCCAGTGGGTGAGCTAATTAACTCCCTAGACTGGGACTCCACGGAAGTTCATCTTACATGGAAAGGATGGAGAAAAGATTTGGGTGTAATCCTCACAGCCTTCCCTTCTCAGAGGAGGGCAGAGAGGAAGGAGATCTGAGGAGGCGAGTATGATGGAGCCAGCATGGGGAGAGGCTGGAGGAGAACTTTACTGACAGGGGTACTCCAGTGGGGAAGGGCTAACCTGAAGGTGAGTGAGCCAGTGTGACAGGATTAGTCTGAGGGGAGGCTGGTCTGGGACATGCTGCTGTAGAGATCTCTGTTGGAAGGGCCAATCTGAGGGGGTAGATTAATCGAGAGCTTCTGAAGAGTCCTGTCTGAGGATAGACCACTCTGAAGGCACACAGGTCTGAGAACAGGACCACCAACGAGTCTTAGTTTGCCTAGCACTCTCTCAGTTCTAGCACTGCATATATCAAGTCTTGGGAAATCCCTCGGTCCCAGGCAAACTGAGACTGTTGGTCACCTATTTGAGAAGGCCTTGCCTAACAGTGCTGGTCTGATGGGAAAGTCGATCTGAGGGCGTGTGGATCTGAGGGGGCCTGGTTTGACAGTGCTGGTGTGTGGGGAGAGGCTGTTTAAGGCTAGAAGCTTCTTTGGCCAGGAACCAGGCCTGTAAGGGAGTGGATAATTAGGGTCCTTCCAGTAGGGGAGTGGCCACCAGGGGGCAGAGCAAGCTCTCAAGAGAATCAAAGGCAAAGGCCCCAGAGAGGGGAGCCAGACAGTGCGGAGCTGAGTGCAAAGTGTACCTTCAGTATCGTGTGTCACGGGGCCATCACCTGCAAGTTTGTGGTGAGGGTATACAACCACAGAGTTGTGGTTTTGTGTGATTAGGTGACCAGGGGCACATCTGTGGTATGTTAGCATATAGCCTGTGATGCAGAGGGCATCTCATGTGGCGGTGGCTGAGGCCTTACCTGTGGCTGTAGGGAAGGAAGCAAGAGCACCCTCAGGACACAAGGACACAAAGACAGTGTAAGTGGGGCAGAGACGTTTCCTCTGGAGAGGCTGAGATGAGGAGAGGCAGGAACTAGGCTTCTCTACTTGTATCTAACGTTGCTCCCTGTAATATTCCCCGAGAATCTAAGTGCTTTGGTCACACACCGGCGCAGCCCCCAGACCAGAACGCACTCTTAGGGCCTGCCCGCCGTACTTTCCAGCTTCTCTCCTCCTGCCCCCTTCAGCTGGCGTTCCTCCAGCTGGATACCACCCCTGCCCACCCCCACCCCCCCATTCCCCAGTCGTTGTTCCTGTCTGTCCTACTTCCATGACTTGGTTCGTGCTGTGCACTACCTGGATGCTGTCTTGAGAAGCACTGGAGGTCCCTCTGATGCTGCCCCCTGCTCACTCCTCTGCCATGGACTGAAACCCACTTTGTACTAGTCCACTAGCCTCCTGTTTCATTCCAGGGATCTGAAAGTACTAGGGACTGCTAGGTTCTTGCCCAAAGGAGGGATCTGAGGGGAGAGGTATGGACAAGGCAAGGGTGGGATCTCTGGGTTAGGAGGCAAAGTGAAGCCATCGCATAATCACTTTACTCCATCGTACCCCCCCCCCAACTAACAAAAGGAAAAAAGCCCAAACCAAAACAAAAATGTTGCTACAAACTCAAGTCCAACCAAACATGCAAATTCTTTTTATAAACCTTAAAATGTGATAGCCAAGGAAAGTCACAGAACATAATGTTGCAACAAGTGAGTGGTATGTCTCCTAACCCATGCCCAAAAGGACCATTGAGAAAAGATGAGTCAAAATACCAGCCATTTGCACTAACATCCTGTAATCTGAGGAAAATGGATTTTTGTGTGAGTAAGTAGCCTTAGGGAAAGTCTTGGGGAAAGCCTTTGTAAGTAGAAGACCCTGTATTCCTCCATGAGACCTCAGGAGAGGCAAGAAGAGCTGCCATGGCTTGGCAGCCTCCAGAGCATGGGGGTAAGGCTGGGGGAACAAGCCAAAATCTACAGGATGGGATATGCCCCACCTCCCAGCTGGAACAAGGTATCTATGAGGGCCTCAGAGGAGAGAGAGCTCCTCGGGGCCCCATCAAAGTCAGCAGATAGCCTCAGCCAAACCACAGCCAGGGCACAGAAATGGGGTGGGTGAGTTTGAAAGCAATATCCAAGTTCAAACCACAGCTCCCAGGGACAGATAAATTGTCCAGATGGGAAGGGGCTCAAGGACCTACACTCCAGAGTGAAGAGAGGTATGCTAATTGTGAGCCATGCTAAATAGTTTTAAGTGGAAAGCTAATGGCAATGGCCCTTGGGCATTTGGATCACAGCCACAATATAGGTAGGAAGGAAGTAAAGAGGGAAACTGGAGGGGGGAGACAGAGGGAGGGAAGGGAAAGGAACAAGCAAGACAGCATGCAAAAAATAAAGGAAGAACCCAATCTAGAAGAAAACAACCAAAGGCATAAAAGAATCCTGGCAAGTTCTTCCTGTTATCAAAGGTGTTAATAATAGCATGAAATCCAGAAAACAAGAACTCAAAGACAAGATGATAAGACAACAGAATGAAATGAAAAGGGAGATTACAGAACTAAGGAAAAATAGCAAAGGACGCAAACAATACCATTGCAGATAGGACAGACTAGCAGTAACAACACAGAATAGGTATGGCTGAAAATCAAAGTAATCTGTATGAAAGGCTTTGAGATCCTGAGAGTAAATATGATGAGAAAAGGTAAAGATATTAAAGCAATTAGAGTGAAGTTAATAGAACAAAGGCAAGCCACCATAAGCATGATTGTTGGCTGCCCTAAGTTGAGGTTCCAAAAATGGAACAGAAAAAGACACTTAAGGTATGACGTAGAGTTAAACTTCCCCTGAAAATAAGGAAAAACTGAATATCCAGATGGAAAGTGAACAACCTATGCCAGAATAACAGATACAGAACAATGGGTATTAAGATACACTGATTTAGTCACTAAACTTGGAAGATAAAACAAGAACACTTCAGGAACCCAGGCAGAAAGAGCAAATCATATATGGGGACAAATTCAGTCTGATCTTAGAAGCTCTCCAACATAACATTCCACAAGCCAAAGTGAAGAAGCAGTTATCTATGAAGTTGTAAGGGTAAACAAATATTACGCCAAAGCATAACCAACAAAGTGGCTGATCTCAGTCACTGCTCTGGGGATAGAGAACCCAAGAGCTCTTCTGAAAAAACAAAACTACACAGTAACAAAATTCAGTCAGCCAAGAGGTTAGTCAAAATGAGCTGAGGAAGGGAGAGTGGTGGTAAAAGGACCTGTGGTAAATGGCAATTCCCTTTAGGTTAAGATTAAACTGGGAATTTCAGTTGCAGAACAGAATGTAAATAAAAACTCATAAAGTTAGAACAACACTGGCAACATGATCTGGAGAGAAGGGGTGGGAAGGAGAGCGGAAGTGCTCCCAGCATTTGCCTTCACAGTTGCAAGCAACTAATGGCTTCTAAAACTCACACGTAATGATACAAGTCCTACTCCAGCCTCCTAATCAGAATTGTTTTTGTTGGGAGGGGTCTTTTAGGATTGAATATTTTTTGAGGTGAAGAAATATTTAGCTGCAGTTCAGCATTCCTTCATTTTCACGTGAGTTTCTTTTCCCTCAGTTAAATTCAAGTATATTTTGTATGTTGTGTTTAAAAAAAAAAAAAAAGCTTCTGTAGTACGTCCCATTCTTGTATAATTTTTCTACTTCTCTAACTCTTTTTACATTACCTTCCTCTTCACTTCCTGTCCCCACCCCAAAGCGTTACACTCACCAAGTGTTAAATACTGACTTTCTGGGGGGGTTAGCCTTTCAGTGAGATGTTGCCTTTTTCTTTGTATTTTTTTGTATGTTGTATAATTTTTAAATAACAAGCCTGTATCTTTTTTCAGTCTATTTTTTTTAAAAAGACCATCTATCCATTTCTTTTGTTTTTACATAAATCACTTAACCTCTCTGAACCTCAGATTCCTCATCTTCAGTCTGGGGACAACAAGATTCCCATTAGGGGATGTTTTGAAGCGTGTGCAATAATATGTGGTGGGCTTAATAATGGTATCCAAATACTTCCGCATCCTAATTGCCAGAACCCGAGAGTGCACTCATATGGCAGAGGGATTCTGCAGCTGTGATTAAGTTAAAGCTCTTGAGATGGGAAGATTATCCTGGATTATCAGGTGGTCCCGATGTAATCACAACCATCCCAATAGAAAAGAGGTAGGAGTTAGAGTCAGAGACGAGGTGATAGGATGATGGAAAGGGACGCTGGAAGATGGAGGAGGGGTCTACAAGCCAACAAATACAGGCAGCCCCTAGAAGCTGAAAAGGCAATCCATTCTCATCTCACAGCCTCCAGGAGGAACTGGCCCTACCCACACCTTGACTTGAGCTCAGTGAAACTGATTTCAGACTTCTGACCCTGACTGTAGGAGAATAAATCCGTGTTGTTCAAAACCACTAAATTTATGGGAATTGATTAAAACAGCAACAGGAAACTAATACACCATCCTATGTGCTGTTCTCTTGGCCTCCCCATCCATCTCTTTCGTACCCCCAGCTCCCACTTGTTCAATATTCAATTCAAGTTTCCCTGAACTTGCCTACCTTCCACTGCTGCCTGGAGACGGGATAGGCATTCTTTCCTCACAGCACTCCCTGCTCTGGGTTACTGCTGCTCATGGGTAGGTCTCCCTCCCAGGCTGGTCATAGGTGCCAAGAGAGCAGGGCTTAGCCCTCTGTGCCCACCTAGCCCAGCAGAGGACCTAGCTGGATAAGTATTAAGCTAACAGATACATAAATGAGGGCTAGGTGAGTGGTTGGTACCATATAACTAACCACCACTCTATTCCCAGGGTGTTAGGATCTCTCCCTTCCCCATTACTACCTGGCTGTCTCTCCCACCAGCCTGTCCTCCGCATACACATACTCTTTCAATCTCTAGCAAACCAAGCTGTGTCTTTATCTCAGACTAACTTCTTTAGTCCTTGGTTTAAAACACATACCTGTTGTAGTCTGTCAGCAGGTTTATTGTCACACGTGTGTGTCATGGAGACCTGTGAACCTCTTTTGTGTATATTTCCTGGATATGTGGTGTGTGTGTAGTGAGGGTAAGACATGCATAACTCTGTACGGAGGTGTGTTTTCTGCACACACCTGTGGTCTGGGCAGGCTTGTTATTTCTTTGCTTGTATATATGTGTGCCTCTGCTTTGTGGGTGGTGTGTGTGTATATATTAGTGTGTCTGATTTCTGTCCCCAAGGGACTCAATGGCCTGAGGCAGGAGTTGAGGTGTAGGGATAACTTACTGAGATGTTAATGGAGTTTTGTTCCAGTACATTGTTCCCTTTCTTATCTTAGGCAGAAGGCTGGGTCTTTTTTCTCCCTGTCTCTTGGGGTGAGCATCACAGGCCCAAGGCTGAGTCATCTTCAGACTTCTTCATGACTCTAGCCTTCTGGAAGCCTAAACTTCTTCAGGGGATTATGCTGAGGAAAGGGGGCAAAGTATCCAGAGAGTACTCCCAAATGAAGAGGGGATCTGTGTTTGCGTGAGCAGGTGGGACCCTCAAACACTCCCTAACGATGCCCTACAAGTGGCAGGGTGAACTTGGGAAGGCAGGACCCTGGATGTTGAGCTTGCAAACTGGACATCTCAGCAGAGATCACGTGAATCCCAACATAATACACCCAGGACCTTTGCACAGTTGAGGAGGAAGGGGTGGGGAGTTTCTCCCAATATGACCTTATTACTAGCTCCAGGAGCAAAGACAAAGGAGTTACATTCAGTTTTGCTTTGTTTTACCATTGTAACCATTTCTAAGTGTGTAGTTTCGTGGTATTAATTATGTATAGATATTTTTTCCCATTTACTTTACAGAGCGAGCACACCTGTGCAAGTGGGCAGAGGCAGGGGGAACAGAGAGAGAGGGAGAGAGAGAGAGTCTTCAAGCAGATTCTCTCCTGATGTGCGGAGCCCAATGTGGGGTTTAATTCCAGTACCCCGAGATGGTGACCTGAGCCAAAATCAAGAGTCAGACCCTCAACCAACTGAGCCACCCAGACACCCCGAGATATTAATTATACTATTATGTATTGTTGTGCAACCACATATTCCATTTTTTTAAATTTATTTATTTATTTATTTATTTATTTGAGAGTGAGAGAGAGTGTGGGGCAGAGGGAGAGGAAGAAGGAGGCTGCCCACTGAGCAAGAAACCTGACGCGGGACTTGGTCCCGGGACCCCAGGATCATGACCTGAGCCAAAGACAGATGCTTCAGCGACTGAGCCACCCAGGCGCCCCTAGATTTCATTATTTTTTTCAAAGATTTTATGTATTTATTAGAGAGAGAGAACACAAGCAGGGGGAGCAGCAGAGGGAGAGGCAGAAACAGGCTCCCAGTCGAGCAGGGAGCCCAATGCGGGGCTTGATCCCAGGACTCTGGGATCATGACCTGAGCCAAAGGCAGATAGTTAACCAACTGAGCCACCCACACGCCCGACTAGATTTCATTTTTATAAAATAGAGAAACATTGCCAATTTTACACACCTGCATACCCCAAACTCTGGGTTCAATGTCCAGTTGTGGGGGGCGGTATGAAGAGGCAGAGGACACCCCTTACCCCTCGGGGGAAGGGCAAGGGAAGGATCAGAAGGAAGGGAAGGAATAGTGAGGACCCTCATATGGTCAGTAGTGGGCCAGGTGAGAGCGGGGGCTGCAGAGGAGTGGGGCTGAGCTTCCGGGGCTTCTACTGAGATTCAGAAGGCCCTAGGAGCTGGGCAGACTTGGTCAGCTTTGTGTTTGGGAAAGACCACTCTGGAGGTGGTGCAGAGGAGAGCAAGGAGGGAGGAGAACAAAGCAGCCATATTCGAGAGGTGATTTGAATGAATGACGTGGAAGGCCTGAGAGCAGATAAGAGAAGGACCCAGCCCAGGTCAGAGACAACAGTGCTTTTTAGAGCACAGAGTCACCAAATCTTGATGAACGTGGAGTGAAGAGGGAAGGAGGGGGAAGAGCTTTGCACAATGCTGTCAACTGGGAGACGGTAGCACTGTTGTACTTAACTAGTTAGCACAGAGGCGGGATAGGCTTTGGAGAAGTTGGAATTAATCATGGCTCTCACATTCAGTCACTTGCCTATGGTCACACAGCAAGTAAGGCACACATGGGCTCAAATTGGACATGTCGAGTGTAAGGCACTAGTTGGAACTTCTTGGTAGAAGGCCTTAGGTCAGTAGGTAAGAGAATGGATTCGGGTCAGACAAACCTGGGCTCCTGTTGACCTTGGACAAGGTGGTTAATCTCCCTACAGTTCAGTTTCCTTAAGTGGAAAATGGGAAAGTGTTGTACCTCATAGGGTCGTTGTGAGGATTTAATGAGATGATGTATATAAAGAAATTAGCACACTGCCTGCCATGTTGTAAACTCTCCACAAATCTTAGTTCTTAATAACAACAGCAGCAACAACAAACCCATCTGGGCCTTGGGACTGGGGTCTGAATTAGCATTAAGGCATCGTCCGCGTAAAATGGTCACAGAACCCATAACACCGAGGAGGACCTCACTTGAGAGGAAGAGAGCATGGCTGCAGAGAGCAACAGCCCAATGCCGAGGAGGGGCCAGAGAGGTAAGGGAGACAGACAGAATGCAAATCAGGGTTTCAGTCCAGACGCTATCACTGCTGCTCAGGAAAACCTCTTGATTCCCTTCAGTCCCAGTTCCTTCATCTGTTCCAAGGCCCTGTCTGGCTTGCAGGCAAGGGATAGCTATGACGAATGGAAAAGCTCTGACAGTCTAAGTGCTTGATTGACAGTGGTTATTTTGGGGGCACTTGGGCAGCTCGGGCGGTTCAGGGTCTAGCTCTTGCGTTGGCCTCAGGTCACAGTCTTGGGCTGTGAGATCCATGTTGCTTCATGTGGGCTCTGCTCTGGGTATGGAGCCTGCTTGAGATTCTCTCACCTTTTCCTTCTGCCCCAACCCTCCCCCCCCTCTAAAAAATAAACAAACGATACAATAATTGTTTTAGAGGAGGAATAAATGGTCCCAGAGAGGGTGGCCTCATGGAAGACAATGAAAGATGGAGTTTCAAAAAGGAATCAACAGCCTCACTGCTGCCAAGAAGTCAACAAAGACAAGGACTAAAAAAGATTCACTGGATGTGACAAGGAGGTGAAAGTGACCTTGGCAAGCCAGCTCCAGGGATGATGAGAGCAGAAGGTGGGGGCAGCAGCTGAGGAGTGACAGGAGGCGGGGAAGCAGGTGACAGCTAGGCAGGGATGCTGAGGAGTGAGTGGGTGGGTAGGGGGTAGCAATAGGCATGGTTTCAAGATAAGGAAATCAGAGCAGAGCCATGGCAAGGCTGCCTATCCCAGAGTATGACTGCTTCTCGTTCTCCCTGCCCCCACCCGCTGAGGACTGGCTCCAGCCTTGGGATCCTTTCCTCTTCACACAAGGCCTCTCTGTCTGAGCACAGACCACAGCGCAATCCCAGGGCCCTGGGTGTGTCCTGGGGCTGAACCTGGGTCACCCAATGCTGAGGTCAGGCACCTCCTAGCTCTGCCCTACTTGCTAGTATGGCCTAAGAAAAGTTGAAGTGGTTCATGCCTTCTGCCAGGTTTTTGCTTCCATCCCTTTCCCTGCCTGCCTGGATCTGCACAGCCCAGGGGAGATGGACAGCATTAATAAAAATAGCTATTAATTATATTCTTTCTCCAGGTACTCTCTCACCAGTAGTTAAACATACCCATGCAAGAAACACATAAGAGATTTTTAGGGGACACTTGGGTGGCTCAGTCGGTTAAACAGCTACCTTTGGCTCTGGTCTTGATCCCAAGATTCTGGAATCAAGTCCTGCATCCAGCTCCTTGCTCAACGGGGAGCCTGCTTCTCCCTCTGCCTGCCGCTCCCCCTACTTGTGCTCTCTTTCTCTCTCTCACTGACCAATAAATAAATAAAATCTTTTAAAAAAAGAAATTTTTAGAAATTGAATATAAAGTTCCTCTGGTTCCAGTCCTTGTGTGTCTCTTCTTCTTCCCCAATTTTTTACAATAATCATCTTGAGTCATCTCTATTGTATCAGCTTCTTACTCATCAAACCACTCAGATCTGGTGGCCACCACACCTCCCATCTCCATTGCCCACTGTCTACTGCCCACTGGAACAACTTCTTGCCAAGATAATCAACAACCTCCTTTCTTTTAAGTCCAGTGGTTCCCTTTTCTATAACTAGTAGACTTCTACTACGACATTCTGGATTGCTGACCCCTCCCGCTTTCTCAACCTCTGTCCCTTCTTTGCTTCTCTGACAATGTGCTCCTTCCTGGTTTTCTTTCTACCTCTGTGACAGCTATTTCCATATTTATTTTGCAGATTCATCTTTTCTCCTGAATCCATTAATGTTAGTCTTGTGGACGGACTCCTTTATGTTTTGTTCAGATGGCCCTCCCTTCTGGTGGGAACAGCCTTTCACTCATACGGTTATCATGGAAGCCAGCGTGTTATGACCTCCCTCCCTGCCGTGGATCACTGATACAGGGACTGGCATCTGACCAAAGCCAGGCTGATAAGAGCAAGTCCCTAGGAATTTGGAAACTGGAACCGAGAAGGGTAAGCTGGTACTGAAAGAGATGAGCCAACAACTTGCTGGGTATACCTGAATTTAAGCAGTAAAGCTGAGAATTGTCAGAATCTGGGTTTATTATTATATGGGCTAGAGAAGCACAGGAAGCTTGTCTGGAGAGAAAAAAGGAGGGTGGGGACAACAATCAGGGCTTCCCAGTTTCTCAGATTCTCCCAGTGGACCACCATCCTGACTGCTAGGACCTCATAGACATTAGAGAATAGCCAAGAACTCAGCTTCTGCAATTCAGCAAGACTCAGGACGATCTAGCTTCTGGCAGTTTGAGGTCAAGGCTGAAACACACTGCCTTATCCAAGCAAAATACTTCCTCTGTGGGCCCCTAACTGCTTGCCCACCACCCGTTTTGGATGTTCCTACCCTGTAGGAATGTGATGGTTCTTCTCATAGTAAAGCGAGTTGACTGGAATGCCAGTGAGGGAAGGGTGTCATTCCAGAGCAGGCTGAAGAAGAAAGGCTATTCACCCTGTCACTCCAGCCTAGGATGTCCCGTGATGCCAGAAGGCATAGAGGGGTTGAAAGTGCCCCTTTTAGCACTCTGAAAAACACAGCCCTAAAAAAGAAATCACTCTGGGGCTCCTGGGTGGCTCAGTGGGTTGAGCTTCTGCTCCCCCCGAGCCTTTGCCTCTCTCTCTGCCTGCCTCTCTGCCTGCTTGTGATCTCTGTCAAATAAATAAATAAAATCTAAAAAAAAAAAAAAAAAATCACTCTGGGGCTCCTGGGTGGCTCAGTGGGTTGAGCCTCTGCTCGGGGGGAGCAGAGGCTTCCCCCTCTCTCTCTGCCTGCCTCTCTGCCTGCTTGTGATCTCTCTCTGTCAAATAAATAAATAAAATCTAAAAAAAAAAAGAAAGAAAGAAAAGAAATCACTCCAAGTGCTTGCACAGCTCCTGCATTTTTGTGGCAAACCAGAGGATTCAGAGAGCATGGTTCTACAAATTTCTATTGATTATGGTAGTAAAAATATGTTGTATTCACACATGTCCTTCACCTTTTAACTAGCTTTCCTATATGGGAAAATTCACTTTTTAAATCCAGTCTCCTTCATGCGGAAGTCAGAAATAAATTTGCAGCATCCTATGCAGCTTCTTTATAGGCATATGCTACGTGCTCCCATGTGAGACTTTGATCTGGAAGTGAGCTATGATACGAGTGAAGTAAATATCACTAAAGTTCAATATTTCTGGTTTTCCTTTCCTTCTGAGCACCAGGAGGGTTGCCCTTCTCTTGTCTCTTGATGTTAGGTTTGGCCATGAGATTTGTTTTGATCAATGCAATATGAGCAGAAGCCATTGCATGTTTTTCCTCTCTTTACCACAACAGATGCTAAAGGTTACTATCAAGAAAGTGGCATAGGGGCGCCTGGCTGGCTCAGTCCGTAGAGCATGTGACTCTTGATCTTGGGGTTGTAGTTTCGAGCCCCACATATGAGGTATAGGGGTCACTTTAAAAAAATCCTTGGGGCGCCTGGGTGGCTCAGTAGATTAAAGCCTCTGCCTTCAGCTCAGGTCGTGATCCCAGGGTCCTGGAATCGAGCCCCACATCAGGCTCTCTGCTTCCCCCCCTCTCACTCTGCCTGCCTCTCTGCCTACTTGTGATCTCTTTGTCAAATAAATAAATAAAATCTTTTTTAAAAAAATCCTTAAAAAAGAAAGAAGGAACAAAGGAAAAAAGAAAGGAGGGGGGAAGGAAGGAAAGAAAGGAAGGAAGGCATCATAAGATGGTGAAACCTCCATCAGCCTAGATCACTGAGTGGTCAAAGTGACCAGACTCCTCCCCACTTCACTCATGCCAGAACTGCAGCACAAGCAAGAAATACATCTTTGTAAGATCTGAGGGTCGTTTGTAACCATTGTTACCTGCCTAATTCTGACTGATACAGGAAGGAAGCAGGCTGGACAAAAGACTTCAATTTCTGCTCCTGCTGGTAGTGTGAAGTGTCCACTTTTGGGGGGTGGTAGTGGCAACAGTGGTGGTTTCCCAGTGGTCGCACTATTGAGTTCTTACCGCAGAAGTGCTACAGAGCTTGTAAAGTTGGCAGTCGAATTAAACTCTTGGTGCTTAGTATTTGGAGAGGCAATGGCCGTGGTTTCCTCATCAGGTCATATGGTATGGTTTGAGTGTTGTTCCTAGAAACTGAGCCTCAAATTCATTTCCCCCGTCCTCCTAACATTTCTGAGCTAAATAATATCTTTTTAACAAATACCTTTTATGCTTTAATTATCCAGGGTGGATTCTATTATTTGTGAAAAAGAACTCTGATGAAATGACTATATTTAGTAAATCTCATGTTCCATCAATTACAAGAGGCGAGTTATTTTATGAACTACAGTTGACCCTCAACACGGGTTTGATCTGCATGGGTCCCCTTATATGTGGATTATTTTTTTTATAGCACTGTAAATGTATTTCCTCTTAACAATTTTCTTAGTAACATTTTATTTCTCTAGCTTTATTATAAGAATACATTATCTAATACATGTACAAAACATGTGTTAATCAACTGTTTATGTTATCGGTAAGGCTTCTGATCAGTAGTTAAGTTCTGGAGGAGTCAAAAGTTAGACATGGCAGGCGTCTGGCTGGCTCAGTGGGAAATGCATGTGACGCTTGATCTCAGAGTCGTGAGTTCAAGCTCCACATTGGGTGTAGAGATTACTATAAAAAATAAACTTAAAAATGTTTTTTAAAAAGTTATACATGGATTTTTTACTGTGCAAGGTGTTGGTGCCCCTAATCCCTGCATTGTACAAGGCAGGGTCAACAGTACTAGGAGAAAAGAGGCTTAAAAGCTATTACATGCCATTAATTGTAAGACTGTATTCTGATTTCAGAGTTGCTTATTTTTTTAAAAAAGATTTTACTTATTTGCCAGAGAGAGAAAAAGAGAGAGAGAGAGGCAGTACAACCAGGAGGAGCAACAGAGGGAGAGGGAGAAGCAGGCTCCCCAGGCTGGATGTGGGGCTCGATCCCAGGACCCTGGGATCATAACCTGAACTGAAGGCGGACACTTAACTGACTGAGCCACCCAGGCACACCTAGAGTTGTTTAAACTTGGGGAGGTGGGGAGTGCTTTAGGATGAGTAAGTTATTAGCAAAACGAATTCTCCCCCAGTGAAACTGACAGCTGATTATGATTTTAAAAGAATTGTATCATCTGGGAGGAAAATAAAACCACACCCAATCCTCATAAACGCAGAGATCAGTGATTGCTCAATCCCAGGATAATCCCTAAAACACCACCAGAAAGGGTAGTGCTAATCGGTACAACGCTCCACAGACAAATCCTCCACAATGATGCTCTCCGAACACTGGATAAGGTATCACATCCTTGTGGGCAAAACCCGGGGCAGCCAGACTGGCTACTGAGAAACTCTGTAGCCAAAGAAATGAATCAACAAACAGATGCCTTGAGATTTCCTAGTCCCACCATTTTCATTGTCATTCACGGCCAAAAAATATATGAAGCTCGGGAATACTGACCACTCTACAGTGCCTTCTTTTTATTTTGTTCTTTCTTTCTTCCATCTCTAGATACCAGGAGTTTGGGGATTATTTTTTGGGCAGGGGGGGGTAATGGTTTAAAGGTAGTTCAAAGGCAGTTCAAACAAAGGTAATGAGTTTATTAGAAGCCATATTCACACCTTATAGAAAGCTGAGTGGAGCACAGAGGGACATTAGCCAGAGAACTTCTGTATGAAGAACAGTGGTCCTGTGATATAATTCCCAGAAGCAGGAGCTAGATGTGTAATTGAGCTGCCCTCCATCAGACAGGAGGAGAATTTATTGGCATATGTCTAGTGGAATGGTTGGAATATGTAGGTGAGGACATTTTTGGAATCCTGCATATGTAGGAAAATAATGTGTGCGTGTTGGGCAAATAAGGGGTGGACTATAGCGAACGCCTGCCATCCTGCATTCTCTCTTCTCTTAGGATCCACTGCTTCCACCCCAGCCCCCGCCCCACTGCAATGTCCATGGGTTTTCATGTGAGCCATGTCAGGCAATTTGAGCTTCATCCATCCCTTGGCCACAGTTGATGGGGTCCAGAGTTAAGTATCTGCCTAAACTGAGCCAATCAGAGTACTTCCTGAGGAACTTGCAAACTGCAAGCAAGAAAGAGAAGCCAGTGTCTTGTTGGATGCCTAGACAATATTTTTAAGCTTTGGGATTGTCTGAAGAGATGTTTTTCACCATGTGGACCAGAAAAATCTTAGAAGCCGGTCTGGTGGTGGGGATGGTAGGGGCTGGGCAAGGCAGGGGAAGGAAATGAAGGAGCCTGGTAGGAAGTAACAGAGATGAGAGATACAGTCCTAATAGCTTTTGTGACTATTAGTTCCATTTATTTTTGAAGCGTCCCTGTCTTTGGGTTTCAATATCTGATTACCTGTTGTTTTTGTTTTTTAAGAGAGGGAGGGGGTGGTGGGATGGGGCAGAGTGAGAGGGAGAGAGAGAATCTTAAGCAGGCTCCATACCCAGCGCAGAGTCTTATGTGGGGCTTGATGTGGGGCTCAATCTCATGACCCTAGATCATGACCTGAGACAAAATCAAGAGTTGGAAGCTCAACTGACTGAGCCACACGGCAACCTGCTCAACCACTTTCCTGATTTGACTATTACTCATTTATCGATAACTCACGAAATGTTGTCTTCAGCCTGAACCTCAGACGTACTTATCCAACTGTCTATAGGACATCTCAATTTGAATGTCTAGTTGGTACCTCAAATCTAGCATATCTAAAATGGATTTCATCTTCCTCCACCTCCCCCACACACCACCCCAGACCCCTGCTGAAACACCCCTTCTCTCCTGTTTTCTATCTCAGTAAAGGGAATCACAGTATCCCTAGTCACCAACCTGGAAGTTATCCCAGACTTTTCCCTCCCTCTTACTCCCCATATCCTGTAGGTCTAAGTGTCTAAGTTCTGCCAATTGTAATTCCCAAATATCCTCAGTGTTCTCTTTTTCTCTTCAGTCCTCTTCCCATACACCATTTCAGTCCTTTGTCATTACTCACATGCCTTCAATCTCCCTCCCCTTCCACCAGCAGCCTAAATCATCCCTCTAATTTCTGGATATGATCCTATTTACTCTTATGCTCAAAATTCTTCAGTGGCTCCCCACAGTTTCCAGGATAAAATCTGAACTCCTGCAGCTGGGTCACAAATTCACTCATATTACACTCAGATGTGCAACAATATGTCTCTTTTCTTTCCTAGAACTGATTTGATCTTGCTCACAATGCCCCCACCCTGCTGGGTAACAGGGGCAGGGGAACTAAAATTAATCCATCTGGTAAACTCAGTAGGGTCCAAAATTTTATTTTAGACAGCCTGTAAGTATGACTCAGTCTTTCAGATTATCTTACCCTTCCCTTTCTTGTTTTCAAGATAGCATTTGGATTTATCAGGCTCTCATGTGAATTTCATGGCAGTGAGGGAAGGGACCCCTTAGCCGTGTGGTCCTTGGGGTTGTGTCAGTTGGCATTTGCTGAGACACAATGGGTTTGGTATAAATGAATTAGTGAATTACAACCTTGAGAGGTTGTAGCTACCTTGAATAGCTATTACTAATTACTATTACTAATAATAGCTACCCTCAGTAGCTATTACTTAAACAACTTTACAGATGAAGAAGCTGAGGCTAAAAGAGAGTGAGTAACTTGCCCAAGGCCACAAAGTTAGTTAAATGGCAGAACCAGGAATCAACACCCCCCTGATTCTGGAAGACACTGGATCTATGGCTAGAATTCCAGAGATAAAGTAAGGCTGGATTTGGGAAGCACTGAGGGTCTTCATGACATAGCTTCATAGATGTGCGCATCCATGGAGACTATGTAGAGTAAGATGAGAAAAGGGTCCCGTCCAGAACACTTAGGAGTCACCGACCTATGAGAAAGGGTAGGACGGCCTACCTGACAGCTTTTGCCCAAACTGATACTCTTCTTAGGAGAGATTCTAGGTTGGACAGAGTCAGGAGCTTCTAGGATGGAGAGTCGTGCCTGGTTCTGTCCCAGCCATGGCAGACCGATCTCTCGGAATACCCCGGTACTCTCTATCCTAGGCTCCCCCACAGCGCAGCAAAGCACGAACCCGCGACCATACCAAGTAGGAACTCAATAAATATGCCCAATGTACTTGTGTTGGCAGAGCTGCTCACACCTCCTGCGGCCAGGGAATGTAGAGCCACCTACAGACCCTCTAAAGTGGGGACACTGGCAGTAGCTGTGCATAAGTCTAGGGGGCTTCCAAGATGAGGACGTTCAGTCTTCTCCTAGATGTGGGGACCCAAGGCCTTTACCCTAGGATGAGGCGGGCAGAGGCAGATATGGACGGGTCCAGAGGCCTTTCTCAGATGTTGGAAGTGCAGCTCTTTCACGTGTTGAAGGTGCAAGAAATCCCTGCGAGTAGGTGGGCCTCGTTCCCACCCCTTTCCCCCAGAGGGATCAAGACCTCATAGCCCCTCAGCTCTTATTCTCGCCCCCGCCCCACGCCTGCACGCGGGGCGAGCCAGTCCCCACCCCAGCGCGCGACCAATCGCCCGAGAGCCTGGCGCAGCTAGCCAATTGAATGACGGCAGCGGCGAGGAGATGGCTCCACCCGCCCACTGGCCGCCGGCCGCCGGCCGCCGCCGACCTCCCAGGAAGAGAGTTCCTCCGCTGTTTTTGCTGCCTGCCGAGCCCAGCCGAGCCCAGCCGAGCCCAGCCGAGCCCAGCCGAACGTAGCCGAACGTAGCCGAGCGCAGCCGAGCCTAGCCGAACACCACGCCCCGGCCGCAGCCGCCGCCCGAACGCCGCCGAACGAGCTAGCGAGCAGCCGCGGCCGCGGAGGAGGCACCGCCCCAGGGGGAGGAGGTGCCGGCTCGCCGCAGACCGCCCGCGGCAGAGGCCGCCCCGGTCGCGCGGCGGCGGGAGCGGCCGGCGGAGGCTGCGCGGCCGAGGGGGAGGGCCGGGGGAGGGGACATCGCCCCTGCCCGCCTCCTCCCGCCCCCCCCTCCCCCGCCCCGTGCCCGCAGGCTCCCGAGTCTCAGTCGGCGCCCAGCATCCCGCTGCCCCGGACCCTCCCTGCGGGCGCGCACCGGGCTCAACTCAGGTAAGGGGGCCCTACCCCCATGGGCACGGGGGCCGAGAACCAGAGACAGAGGTAAAGAGACCCAGACCCACCTGGGGACATAGAGGCACAGCCGGGGAGAAAGAGACACACGAGACCCACAGAACAGACAGACCCCTCGGAGAAGGGGAGAGAGACACGTCCACGGGGACAGAGTGACATACAGCAGGGCAGAAAAAAGAGACCGAGAGACACAAGAGACCCATACACACAGAGACCGATACAGAGATACACAGAGAGAGACGGGGAGAGAAAAGACACTCAGACACTCAGAGATGGGGACGCACAGAGACTGATAGAGAGGCACATAGAAGCCAGCTGCACAAACATAGAGGTGGGTATGCCAGGCAGAGGCACACATCTAGGCAAGGGAACTGAAAGATTAAGAGCCACACACACAGACACACACAACTGACCTGGAGAGACAGTCTCACAGAGAGGCACACCTAGGTACACAGCCTTGGATACACAGACCCACACATGCGTGCCAGGGCCTCCACAAAGTTCCCTCTGTCTGAGCTGGCACCTCTGGAGGTCTCCTGGACTGGCTGGCTGGAGTGCTGAGAAGGGGGAGGTGCCCAGGCCACACCAGCGCTGGTCACAGTCCCCATCCTCTAAGGCCTCGGGCTTCCTGGGTCTCATCCACTCATACAGTACTTTTGAGAGCTGGAAGCTTGGTGGGCAGGGCCAGGCCATGCCCACCGGTTCTCAGGAGAATGAGATACAGGATGTCTACTCCAGCTTCCCCACTGTGGCTGCACCCCCGTCCAGGTGCCCAGAGCCAGGCCTGAGGATGGGGGTGTTGGCTCTGTGGGGTACTTAGACCTGTTGGGACCCAGATTCCTCTGCTGGGGAAGCCAGAGATGGGGGAAAGGACTCTCTTCTAGACCCCTCTCTTCCTAGGCCTCACCCTACCCCTTCCTCCTCACCACCCTTTCCTCTGCTCTCTACCTGCCACAGGCTCAGGACTGCAGGTGGATATCCACTGCCCAGGATTCACTGAGTGTGGACAGGACAGCCTCTTTGGAAGGCCAGCTGTACTCGAGTTCTGCCTCGGCATGGGCCTTGCCATCAAGCCAGCCCCGTGGTCTGTGCTGGTCTGAGGGTGCTGCCTGTCATGGGGGCAGCCATCTCCCAGGGGGCCCTCATTGCCATCGTCTGCAACGGCCTCGTAGGCTTTTTGCTGCTGCTGCTCTGGGTCATTCTCTGCTGGGCCTGCCATTCCCGCTCTGCGGACATCGACTCTCTCTCCGAATCCAGTCCCAACTCCAGCCCCGGCCCCTGTCCTGAGAAGGCACCCCCGCCCCAGAAGCCCAGCCATGAAGGCAGCTACCTGCTGCAGCCCTGAAGGTCCCTCACCTCGCCTGGAGTCTGGGGCCTAAGTCTGCCCCACCCAGAGCCCAGAATCGGGATCCCAGGGTCTAGCCGGCCTGGGGTCCAGAACCCAGAGTCCAGCCTGTCTGGAGCTGGACCTAGCAGCCCAGAGTCGAACCAGTCTGGCTCCACGAGGAGCTCTGGTGGCCCTTGGTAGACAGGCCTGGGGTGGGGATTCCTGAGTTGGTGCTAGGGCCAGGGCCATATCGACTCTGCTCCATACTGAGGGCCAGGGACTGGGACCACCTCTCCCTAGGCCAATTATTTCCAGGCCCTTGCGGTTGGGGAAGCAAACTGGAATCCATGGCAATAACGGGAGGGCGTCCAGGTTGGGCCCCTCCTCAGGTCCTCCCACTGTTTGCTGGATAATAAATGGAACTATGGCTCTACCCTGAGATTTCCTCCTCTTCCTGAGGGCCCTGTGGTAGCAACATTAAAGGTGTAGGGTGAGCTTCCAGACACAGGTTTATTTGTGCAAAGTAGGACGGGATAATTGTTGAGGGCCAAGTCCTGGGGTGAGGTGCTGGGACCAGGGCCAAAGTAGAGTGCTGATGATAGATGCTGGGACCTGGTTAGGGGTGGGGTCACATACCGAGTATTAAGGCTGGGCTTGGGTGCAGGGTCAGGGGTTACAAGTAACAGGTTCAGAAAAATGGGACAGGGACTGAGGCCAGGCCCTCAGGTCTTGGTTTTCACTTCCCTCACCAGGTTCAGCAGTTTATCCAATTTTGCGATCTCCACAGCTGGACCCTTCTGTACCTCCTGTCCCTTTTTTTCCTGTGGAGGGTGGAAGTACACAGTGGCAGGAGGAATGGTAAGGGATGGGCCACCTTTCTCTGGGTCCCAGCTCTGCCTCCTCTGCCCAGCCTGCCCCAGCTTTGTCCCACCCCTCTCTTGGCCAGTTAGATTCTGGATCCCTGCCTCTCCCAACTCCGGTTAAGAGACCCCGGCCCAGCTGGGGCCTCCGAGAAGAATCCAGTCTAGCTCTGAATCTCAGATCAACAGTCTTGATGCTGGGAGGAGTGGCAGAAAGTGTCTACCCGCTAACCCTCAGAGGAACTAGCCTTTCAGGCTAGGAGAGCTGTAGCTCTGGGGAGAGGTAAGACCTTTTGACTGCTGGGACCACCCGTCCCACAGGAGGGGTCCTGGCTGAGTCCTAACACGGAGCTAAGAGGTGTGTTTGCAGAGGGAGACAGGTGTGGACCAAGCCACAGGTACCCTCACCTTGTACCAAAACTTTAAGGTCAGTTGGGAGGGGGTGACATTTGGGGCCAGGCCTGCTGTTTCAGGCAGACATACCCAGGGTGGAGAAGGGTGTCCAGAGACCCAGGAGGGCAGATGAAATATCCTATGTGTTTCCAGTTGTCTCAAGCTAGGACTGTCCCTCAAAAGAGAAGATCCTAAATTTATGAGCCCTCATCCCAGCCTACAGGGCACTCTAATGCCCTGAGAAGAAGAGTATTAGGACACGGGTATGTGTCATTCACAGGTCCCGAGAGCTCCACGGCAGACCAGCACCAGTCCCATCCTCCCTTCTGTCCAGGCAGCGGGGTATGGGCTAGGCTGTGGCAGCTACTATTTCCTGCCTTCCCTCTGCTCCAGAGGCACCGCCCCCCCCCCACACTCTCAGCCACCTGTGCCCACTGCTCACTGGCACCTGTTCCAGCCTTGCCTGCTGAGGGCCCAGCCTGGGTCTGGCCTGGGCTATGAGGAGAGGAGAGTGCATGGCCAGCAGGCCCCTTCCTGGCCCCATCCCGCTGCTGACACCATGCAGAGCTCAGATTTCCTCCCGGTGTGACCACTGCACCTGCTCCAAAATCTGTCTCCCCCGCCCCTCGTGGCCCAGTGCCTTTGCCACTACCCGAATCACCTCTACACTCTCTAGGCAGAGGACAAAGATGCCTTTTCCTTTAACTACTCTCTCTTCCAAATCAAGTCACTGTTCTCTTCTTGGCCTCACCCCACCCCCTGGGAGTTAGTGGGACATGGCTTCTAGTCCCAGCTTTGTCCTTAACTCCCTCTATGACTTTGGGCAAGGCCCTTGCCTTTGTAGGCTGTTTCCCATCTACACTGTAGTGAGGAAAAGATAGTCCTTGACCTTTGACAAGCTGTGCTCTGACACCAATTAGAGGAAGCTTCCTGGGTCAGGAAGTTGGGCCTCTGTGACCAGACCCTCCTGGAAAGGGCAGGGAGATGGCAGCCCAAAGAGGAGGGGCAGTAGGGATACCCGAGGACTTCCTTTGGCACAAATCACTTGGCTACGGATAAGATCAGATGACAACTGCCTGAAAACCTCCAATCCACCAAAGCGCTGGACCCCAACTGTTACCCACTCGGGTCCTCTGCTCCCCAGGTACCCATAGCCTTAGGTCTTCAGAGATAGAGGTCCCTGATACACAGAGCCCAGCTCTCTTAGCTATGGCTGCCCTCTGCTCTGAGAGGAGTTGGGACTGTGGGACATCCTTGCCTCCCTGTGTCCGAGTGGGCAGGGCAGGCCCCACCCAGATCTGCCACACTCCAGGTGTGATGGGTGTACCCTTGGCCCTCCCACTGGGCTGTCGGGCTCTGCCAGCTCAAACTTGGGTCTCTCTCCTCACTAAATTAAGAGCAGATTTTATCTGTTCCACAAATTGTGCTGTCTCCTTCCCCCTCCTTGTACCCAACTAGCTGGGCTCAGCAAAGAGCTTCAGACCATGCCTGACCCCCCCCATTCCTTCCCCCCACACCCCACCCCAGCCCACCACAGCCTCTGGGCCACAGCTGCAGGCGCTTAGCAGCCTTCCAACTATTTATAGCCAAGTCCACCCCCCTCCCCCAGCTGGCTACAATTACAGGCCCGGCCAAACTCCCAGACCTCCTCTCCTGGTCATGGTACGGAAGAGACCGGGCAGGTACCAGAGGGCTGCAGCAGTGCCCCCTGCTTTCGTAAGGATACAGGGGAACAGGTAGCAGTGGTTGAAAGAGATAGGGCCCTGCCCTTCCCTCAAACGGCAAATAAGCGCCTCATACTGCAACCAAGAGGTATAGTCCTCAGGGCAACTTGGCCCAGCCCTGGCCCAGCTCTGATCCTGGCCCAGAACATGGCAGAAAGCAAATTCCATATTTTCTCTTAGCGCTCAAATGGGTAAGACTGGGCTCTGGATTTGAAGGCTTGGATGCTTAGGTCTGAATCCAGACTCTGAGATCTAGACTTTGAGGTGCTGGCTCTGGGCTCCATAGCCTGTTTTCAGGGCCTTGGGCTCTGGGCAGGGTCTCCAGATCAGTACACATCCCAGAAAGGAACCAGAGCTGACAAGGCTGCCTAGCTGCTGACCTAGTTACCCCTTTTCCTTTTCACATTCTTCCCTGTGTGGACCCACAGCTCCCAGCTCAGGGGCCACTGGAGCTGAGGCCCTGTGTAAGCCCAGCCAGTGGAGCAGTGACTAAGCCCCAAGTCCCCTTCTTAGGCAACCTGGTCTATACCAAATAAGCCAGTGATGTCTATGTGCTTCTCCAGACTTTGGACCCATGTAGAAGCCTCCTTACCAGGATGCCTCCACCTGGAAGCTCCACAGGTAACTGATCTCTTTGTCTCTCTACAAACCTGCATCTCCCATGCTCCATATTTGGGCAATGACACCACCCTGACCCTGGGTTTTCCAAGCCAGAAAGCTGGGGTCCACCCCCTGGCTCCTCCCCTTTCTCTCAACCCCCACCATCTTGGAGACTTGACTTCTCACAGCAGCCCAAACTACCCAAGCCTGTACCTTCGGCATCTTGCGCAAGTTGGGTGAGAGCTTGAGGCAAATGACGTGCCCACGGTCATCACCCACAATGATGATGGGATGGATAGGATTGAACTGCACATGGGTGATCTTGTTCTTCTTTTTGGCCACCACGGGCTGGCTGCAGATGGCCTCATACTTGTCGATAGACAAGTCAAACACATGGGTCTGTGAAGAAGTTGGTGTCAGCACACTCAAGGATAACAAGGCCCCTGTCCTACACCTCAGAAGAACCAGCACTTGGGCTTTCTGGGGAAACACAACAGAAGCCTAGCATGCTGGAGCTGGAGGCAGTGGGAGAGGGGATTTTTGTCTCTAATCATGTCTTTCCTGTGGTTGAGGGAATGAGCGATGAATGGGGAAAAATTTAAGTCTATGCAGAATTAACAATAATAGCAGCTGCGATTTACTCAACACTTACTATGTACTAGACTCTGGCCAAGCATGTTATGCAGTTGTACCACCTGGTAATCGTCATAGACATTCTGTAAGGTAGCTTCTGTTATCATTCCAATTATAAATGAGGAGATAGAGGCTCTTAAAGGTAACTTGCCAGTGAGCGGTAGAGCCAGGCTTTATACCAGTTAATAATATATGCAAGGCCCTCCAACAAATGTTTCATCTGATTTTTACCATTCCCTGAGTCCAAACCATTAGTAACTCTCGCCTGGACATCTGTGGCAGTGTCCTGACAGGTTTCTCTGCTTTCACTCTTGCCCCTTTACCATCCAGCCTCCATGCAGCCACGAGAACTTAGCTTTAAATGATCTAAAATACTCCAGTAGTTTCCCTTGGCAGTATATATAAAATCCAGATTCCTTACTCCAGATTTCTCCACTCTCTACTCTCACTTCCTGCGTTCTCCCCTTTGCTTCCTAGACCCAGCCACACTTGCCTGTGGGTCCCTGAAACCCCTTCAAGCTCGTTCTCACCTCAGGGCATTTGCACTCGCTCTTCCCCCTGTCCAGAATGCCTCTCCCCATCTTCACCTGGCTAGCTCTTGTCATTTGAAGCTCTCAGCTTGAATGTCACCTCTTGAAGAAGCTCTCCTTGAACACTCTAAGAAGCTGCCCTGTCCTTTCTTTTTACATCACTCCTTTTCTCTCTTAAAAAATATAATAGCTTTATTGAGATATAATTCACATACAAAAACAGTTACCCACTTAAAGTACACAAATCTCGGTTTTGGTATACTCACAGTTATGCTGCCGTCACTACAGCCAATTTTAGAGCATTTTCATCACCCCCAAAGAACCCTCGTACCATTAACAGTCACTTCCAGGGTTCTCCCACACCCCCAGCCCTAAGTGACCACAAATCTACTCTGTGTCTCTGTAGTTTTGCCGATTCTAGACTGATGTAAATGGAATCACACAGTGTGTGGTCTTCTGTGACCGACTTCTTGCGCTAGCATGTTTTCAAGTTCAGCGATGTCGTAGCATGTACCTGATACTCCATTCCCTGTTATTCTTGATAGTGATCCTTTTAGCTATACCATATTTTGTTTATCCATTCATCAGTTGATGAACATTTGGGTCATTCAACTTCTTGGCTATTATGAATAATGCTGCTATGAACACTGTGTCCACACATATTCCTCTGTTCATCTCTGCCTAGCACTTAACGCTAATTTTGTGGTTGCTTTGTGTCCCTTTCCCTTCACAAGAATGTGAGCTCTAGAACTGCAGGGACTGGAAGCACCAGGCCCTGCCCTGGCGCTGGGCACCATAGTCGGTCCTTAGTAAACATCTGGTTGCAAAAAGGTGACTGATGGGCTGTAAACATCTGGTTGCAAAAAGGTGACTGATGGGCTTTAGGGTGACGCCTTCAACTACAGTCTTTCCTTGAGTGGGTGTGCCTTCCTCTCCAGTTGTATCAAAGGCCACAAGGAAAAATGGATTTGCATCCAAGAATTTCATTAAAAAACGTTTGTTTCTGAGTTTTTACCAATTCTCTGTGTTGCACAGACCCCTCCCATCTTCCTTCCTCAGACCCCACTTGGATATTCCCAGGTATGGGGAACTTGCTACCTTTAATGTCTAAACATTATTTCAATCCCGGATAATAAATGTCTAAACATTATTTCAATCAAATACATTCAAATAAATGTCTAAACATTATTTCAATCCCGGATAAACTCGGGTTCAGAAATTTTTCCTTACATCAGGCTTGCCCCTGCCATCCTGTAGCTCCCTCCCCAGGGCCATCGGAGAAGATAACTGCTTCTCATGGCATCTTCTCCCCCAGAGGGTTCTGTCCTTCAGGATGAACAGCCCCATTCTCTCTGCAAGGCCTCATGGGATGAATGATTCCTCTTTTGACAGGGCCCTGGCTGGGCCACTCCCTGAGAATGCAGAGTCCTTATGTCTCACCTTCCCCTACCTGATCAGGGCACTTCATGGGCTCTCCAGGAGGGAGACTCTGAGATAGTCATCTTTTTTCTAGTAGAGGCTCAGAAGGGGACACTCACCTTCCCATCAGTGGTGACTGCCGCAAAAACAGTAGAAGAGTACGGCGCCCAGGCCACATCGCCCACAGCTGAATTTAGATCATAGATGAACATCGGGGTCCTGCAGGGTTGGAGGGGTGGACAGTTCATCACGCAGAGGCCTCACAGTGCTAGAGCCCCACAGGCCCCAACCCACAGTGGGCTCTGAGGGAGGGCATGTCTCTCTCACTTGATGGTGTGGTCCCAGATCTTCACAGTCCAGTCGGAGCTGCAGGACATGAAGACCTTGGCATGGTATGGGTTCCAGGACACAGCGTCCACTGCCATGTTGTGGGCATCATAGGTGTCGAGGAACTTGCTGGAGTAGGACTTAGAGCACTGGGGCAACGGTGAGGGTGGTGGGAGCATCGGGGATCAGGAATGAGAGAGAGGTCAGCAGCCACCACTTCCCTGGGGGCCCTGAGAGTCAGAACCTAAGATTCCTGTCCCCACATCACTGTCACTGCTGAGCTGGGCCCAAGCTGCTGGCTGTTCTTCTCTGTGCCCTCAAGATGGCCAGAGAGAAAGGAGGGGCTTACTGGGCTAGGGAGATTTCCTGGAGGGGGAGAGATAGTGCTATAGTCTCCGCAGAGGATTCCAGTCCAAGCAGAAGTCCAGGCAGAGCAGGTCCCGGCAGGGGCTGGGGGTGGGCGGGGGGAGGGGAGGTGTGTGGCCTAGCCTGTGTCCAGGCCAAAGCCTAGGGGCAGACAGCCAGAACCCTGGGGCCACTCACAGTCCACAGATCAAATTCTTGAAGTAGTAATAAACATCTCACCTTGCCCAGGTTAGAGTAGGTACAGAGCCAGGAGCAAGTCCCAGTCTCATGATTTCCACTTGGGTTTCTTGCCGGCCCAGCATGCCCCTCCCTCTACCTCCAAGAGACAGTGTGACTGACTAGTGACATGCCCCTCCTGCCTCTCCCACAGCTGCCATTGGGATGGGTGTAGAGGGGGATGGGGACCTCTTTTGCATTCAGACCAGCTCCTGCTGGGCCTCAGGGGCTCCTGGGAGGCTGCCTGTAATTAACATTCTGAGTCTTTGAGCACAAGAAAAGCTTGCAGCAAGCTATTTCTGGATGGATAGAGGTTCAGAAGGACGTTCACCTACTAACACTGAGACCTTGCAGAAACTGGCCATGAAGTTCCATCCTACTGGCTGGAACACATCCAGAATTCAGAGAGAAATTTCTCTGTTACCTGGCCTTCAGAGCTCTGCTCAAGTTCAGATCTCCTCCAGGAAGTTATCTGGGAATGTTCCAACTCCCCCCCACCCCCAACTCCCCTGTCTTCTACTCCTAGGAAGAGAGGGAAGGCCCAGAGGGGGCTAAAGTCAACCTCTAGATTTCCATCCCCTTTTCTGCAGTCATCCCATCCTCCTGCCACCCAAGCAAGTCAAGACTACATTAACTTCTCCCAAGAAGCTTTCTAGAGTTTACTAACCCTATCAGAATAGGGTCTGTTGAGAAGGATTGAGTCCCATGGTTCTTGGGTCTAAGCGGCCCTGGAAGAAGCTTGCAGGGGGCAGAACTGCCTCACCTTGTAGATTTTTCCCTCCTCTGTGCCCACTAGGAACATGTAGTCAATCTCTTTGTGGAAGTCAAAGGCGGTGCCACAGCCTTGGGAGAAGAGGTAGAGTGGCTTTAGCCGGGTTCTGGGAGGGAGGCTCCCAGCACCTCCTCCACCCAGCAGGCCCCAGTGACAGCCTGAGCCCCAGCTCCTGCAGGGGCTGGGGCCAGGCAGCCAAACAGAAACGGGCCGTCAGGCCTGCTGCCTGTCCCAGGCAGTTCCGACTCTGCAAACGGCCAAGGCTTCTGCAGACAGGAATGGGGCCTGGGTAAACAAGGCAGGGATTGATTTAAACAGGGTCAGGGTCAGGGTAAACAGGGATAGGGTCTGCAAACAGGGACATGGTCTGTGCAAACAGGGATATACTCTGCATAAACAGGGTAGGAATTGAGTAAACAGGGACAGGATCTGGGTAAATAGGGGCCTGATCTGCATAAACAGGAATGGATCTGCATCATAGCACCTATCTGCATAAACAGAAACAAGGGTCTGCAAACAGCGATGAGATCTGCACAAACCCGGAGGGTCTGCAAACTGCCAAGCCCTGGGACAGGGAGGCAGGGCCAGGCTCCACTGGGGGAGGGAGTGGTTGCTCTAAGGGGAGGGCCACCATCTCTGACCCTTGTGGGGCCTGAGTGGTCAGGCCTGGATGTGAGTGGGCTGGGGTTCCTACCCACTGTGTGTAGCTGCAACCCGTTGAGCCCATCTGTGGTGTTGCCCTCCGCCTTCAGCTTGATGACATCCGTGTGAACCAGCTCGCTCTACCGTCAGAAGGGATAGGGGAGGGCCCATGGGTGGGGCTGCCGCCACCAGGCTGAAGGCCGCCTTTGCCATTTTGACCCCCCCCCAACTCCCCTTCTCCACCCTTTCTGACCCTTTCTGGGAAACAGGCACCTTCAAGAGGGTCCAAGACACAATCCTGCCGTCAGATGACACAGAGAAGAAGTTGAGGTTGTTGTCCATGTCATCCTTCTGCCACTTGACCTGAAACGTCCCAACCTGTGAGCTGTGGGACCCTACCAGGACTTTGACTTAGGGCTGGGAGCTGAGCAGAGCTCCCTCGAGAATCCATGGGAGCTTCAGAAGCAGGTTCTGGGAGCCCATTTCCCAGAGTCCCACAGTTGGCCCTCCCTATCTCCTTCCACCCATCTCTGTCTCTCTCACCCCTCTCTCCCTGACCATCCTGGGGTAACTGTGCCAACTCGGGGCACCGCCCTAATCCACGGGTTTGGCAGTGGAGGTGCCAAATTCCTCCCTGGGTTGGGTTCCAGGAGCCAGTTGCAGGGGGAAGGTGGCGTCTCTGGGCTCATCCTCCCAGGAGGAATGTACTACAGGAACTGTAGTAGAACAGGTGTGTTGTAAGTGTTAAAGGAGACATTGAACAAGAGGCCCTGATGTGAGAACACTGCAATGGTAAAGGTTCGTAAATGTCAGCGAATATCCTCCTTATTCCCCTCACCCCAGGACTTGGGAGGGCTGAGGTTCTGCAGGGGCTTTCCCCGGCTTGCTTCGGGGGTGCCCTCTTCTTCCAGGTTGGCCTTTCTCTAGGCATTCTCTCTGGCTTCCTCCTTCACTTCACCACCAGCTCCCGCTCCCAGAAGCTTGCTCCCAGATCTCAGCTTTGAGCTGCCTTTCTCCATCTGCTGCTCGGGGTTAATAATCGTGCCCCACCCATCTTCTCCGGGCTGGAGGCAAACATATGGGAAAGTGTTTTGGAGACAGAGCTGTTGTCTTCTGAAGATGACATGCTTGAGGCTCAAGTTTCTGTTGCCAGATGTGGAGGCCTGGCCAAGTCCTGTCCCAGATCGCTGGGGTGGGGCTGGGTGCCCAGAGCTTTCCACTCTTCAGCTCCTTCCCGACCTCCCATGCTGGGACGCTGTCCCTTCCCCCTGTCACAAGTAGGGGCCCGGTGAGGGAGGACAGAACCCACTGGCGCTGCATGTGACCACAGCTGCCACCATGGCTGTTGAGGGGTGTGGTTGGGGGAGAGGAGATGGCCTGTCCCCAGCCAACCCCCACAGCCTGGCTGATCAGAGCTACAGAAGGGCGGGCCCAGTCCTGCCTGGGCCTGTCGAGGCAGCTGGCTCTTTTTTTCACTGGGGGGCCCAGAACACCACAGAGCCTCTGAGGTATAAGTCAGAGCCGGCTCTTACACTGGGACCCACTTCTCCTTCTGTGTAAAGATAGTCTCTTTAAAGGGGGGAGGGGATGGGGGTGTCAAAGGCCAGGCTGTAAGAGGCGCTAGGGAGCTACAAAGGGAAGTGTTTAATGAGCAGCCGCTGGCAGGCATGGAAATTGTAGTTCACACCCCACTTAGCAGCCTGATGCCCAATGGGGGTTGCTGCGTGTTTTTGCAAGTGAGCAGGTATGTGTGTGTGTGTGTACAAGTCACACACGAGCTCCAGGGGTGGAGGTGGGAGGATAGGAATAAAGGGAGGTGGGGAGGTGGTAAGTGGGTTTCAGAGAATGAATGAATGAATGCCCAGGAAGTAGGCGGTAAGGAGCAGATGGAGTCTGCTTGATTGATTCCTTCTCTTCTGCCTTATCTGATTGAGGCAGACCTGCTTGCCCCCAGCTCTGCTCATCTATCCTTGCCTGCTCCCTTCCCTGCTATAGCATCGAACATACACACACCCCACAGAGTATTGCTGGTTGAAGTTTCACGGCTTGAACAGGGCTGGACTATCCCGATGGGCTCCCTCAGCAGTAGCCTGGGCCATGGGCTAGGAACCTAGTCCCCTTTAGTTAGACAGTTCTCTCACTGGCTCCAAAACCTTCCATGGCTCCCTGCTGCCAACAGAACAAAGTCCTTCTGCCTCGGCCTGGCATTTAAGATCCAACATAACCTCTCCCGTCTCCCCCAAGACACAGTCCCTTTTAAGAAGGACCTAGACTCTGATGTCTCTGACGTGGGTTTACCAACCTAGCTTTCCTCTAAGCTCCAGGCTTACACAGGCCACTGCCTGCAGGACACCTCCTCTGGCTTCTTTTCATTGTATGTGTTCCTCTGGCTTCTTGTATTAATTTCTGGCCAAACCTGCTGCTCCTTGTCATTCCCACTTCCCTGGGGCCTCTCCTGGGTGGAGTCCCAAGGAGCAGCACCAATTCCTCCCCTTTCTCGTATCCATCTAGTTTCCTTCTATTGATTTTACTGCCTCAGAGTGCTCACCATACCTTCTTATTTCTATCTCCACTGTCCCTGCTGTAGCTCAGGCTTCAAAGTTTCTCCTGCTGCCGTGAGAGGACATCTCTTAAGGCACACACATGACTGTGTTACTTCTCTGCGCCAAACTCTCTGATGGTCCAGCAGCCATTTTCAAACCATGCTGGAGGGAGCTCTTAGGAAGCTTATGAAAGTACCTTTGAGGACAGAGGGAGTGACAACAGGGAACCCTCAAGCAAGCAGGACCCTGATTCACCAGAGCAGCCCCTTTCCCACCTCTGAGGTATTGGGTTTCTGTACTAGCACTTTACTAGAAACCCGTGACTTACACAGGGCAGGCTTTCTCCTTGCTGGAGAAGCTCGCTCGCGGGGTGCTGCTGCTTCCCTCGGCTCTGCGCCATCCTCTCCGCCTCTCCCGCTTTGCACCAGATGCTGTTCCCCGCGGCCACCCTGCCTGACGCCCCTTTGTACCCCTCCTTATCTAACTCATAATGTCTTTTTTCTTTTCAACTAAAATCTAGACTTGATTTGATTTTCTTGGTTTCCTCCTAATACCCTTTTTTGTTGTGTTTTAGGATCTCATATTACATTTAGTTGTCATTAATGAGTGCTTTCTCATCCCTTACAATTCAGCTCCAGTGTTGCTTCCTCTGGGAAGAGCTGGGCCCCCTCCCCTTCTCCCTGCCTTGGACAATCTCCATGTCCCTCCTCAGCGCCCACAGGAGCCCTCTTTCGCAGTTAGCATATTGCCCTGTCCTGTTCAGCCGTGGTGGTGCTCATCTCCTCCCTAGGAACCCCAGGGACCAAGCCCTTAAGCACCCTCATCTCCCGTAGCAGCACACAGAGGAGTCACTAAATGGACAAAAGAATGAGGAAAGGGGGAGGAAACTGGAGGCAAAAAGGGAACCGGAATTCGGTGATCAAGTGAGCGAGGGCCAGGCAGCCCCTCCCATGTCACAGCCAGGAGCCCGCCAAGAACTCTTGAGTCTTTGGTTTTGCAAAGGCAAAGGCACTAGCCCTGTTTCCTCAAAAGGCTGGTGGGAGAGCAGAAGGCCATCTCTGTCGAGGTGGGTTCCAGTCTCTCTGGCGCCCACCCAATGAAAGCAATAGCGTGCCTTCTGCAAGTCCCATTTCTTTCCCAACCTGCTATTTGATTCTGAGAACACAGAGAGTGGTGGCAGGATGGTTGGCCTTGGCGCCTTGCCCTCTCCTGGGCTTGAGGAGGGTGATCAGGCCAATCAGAGATGTTCTTTGCGTGGCTCTGGGCTATCTGAGCTAGGAGAGCAGGGGCAGGCCTGTTGCTGGTTTAGTCTTATCAAAGCAGGTCTTTTCTCCTCTCTTGGTTCTTTAAAGTCTCTGCAGACATCCTCCTCAGGTCTCGAGACCTCTGTGTGCCTGGAGATGATGAATGGGAGGGTGGGATTTTTCAGGGGAGAGAACACCTGAGACTGTGAGCTTTGGTCCCTGCTTTGGTGGAGAGCGGGGGGAGATGTCTCATGGGAGGGAGTGCCTCCTTCTCTGTACCCTGGCTCTGGGTAAAGGATAAAGCAGAGAGAGCACCGTGCCTGGACAGTGTCCTCTCTGCTCAGGGAGCTGAGCTGCCTGAGAGCTGAAAGCCCATGCCCAGGGCAGGTGTCCACATGACAGGGAGCTCAGGGCCAGGAAGGCAGGGGTGCAGAGCCCGCCTGGAGACTCTCAGGGCAGAGGGCCGAGAAAGATGGGAAGACTGAGTCCTGGCATTATCTGATGACCCCCAGAGACCGTGAGAAACTTAAGGCAGAAATTCCTCCTTAGATTTGCCCAGACCTGCCCATGGGTAAGGAAGGGTTTGCAGCCTCAGAAGGAGGGGGCTTTCGAAATACAGTAAGGAAAGTTCTGCAAGGCCAGACTAGGAGAGGGAACATGAACTTCACCCCCAGGGCAATAAGATGGGAGACACAGGCTGGAATCTAGCTCCACTGTCAGGCCAATGGTCCCATCCTGTGCCTGCCTGGAGAAGAAGGATGCTACAGAGAGGCCTCGAGGACAGACCTCACCCACCAGGCCTTATGGCCCTGCCCAGAGGGCAGACAAACTGGCAGCACCAACCTCTGTCTGGGAGTTGCCCCAAATGTAGCCCAGATGGCAGAGGAGAGCCCCAGTTGGGAGTCGAGGAAGCCCACACACAGGAACTGGTGCCATTGACAGACTCAGCAGAGGCCTCTGGGTCAGGCCTTCGAGTCTTCCAGCCATGGGCTACGAGTCCCTGCCCGCTGCACCTAATAGAGCCTTAGCAGAGAGAGGGGCCCTCCTGATAGAAGGTCCACAGCAAGAGACCCCTCACCTCCCGACTGCCCCCTCCCACCCCTCTCTGCCCCTTCGCAAACCCAGCTCCTTGCCTTCTAAGCTGGTACCTGGCATCCACATCCCCCTGCCTGTGGCCGGTCCACCCCAAGGTCCCTCGTCCAGGGGTTCCCGCCCTGCGTCTCCCACCCTGCTTCAGGGCTGACCTGCCACACCGGGTCCGTGTGCTTGCCGGACTTAGCTGAGCTGCGGAAGGACGGCTGGGACTGGGGCTTCTTGAGGTTGTAAATGGCCACGTTCCCGTCATAGTGGCCCACAACCACCAGGTAGGGGTGGTCCACGTGCATGTCTAGACACATGATGCCACTCTCACTGCTGAAGATGTACTCGGGAAAGCTGGGGTTCTTCAGGCTGTACAGCAGCAGCATGCCCCGGCTCTGCTTCATGAAGTCATCTGTCCCGGGAAGATGGGGAAGGTGCTGGGCTGTGGCTGTGCTGGAAGGATTCCGCAGCCCCCGCCCCTCCCCCACCTACCCAGGGGACCTGCCACTGGGCTCTCAGAGAGGGCAGATTCCCCTCGGGCCTTCAGCTTCTCTGTCTCAGAAATAGAAGCAGGAGACTAGGCTGCCTCCTTCTTAGGGTTGCCAGGAGGATAAGGTCACCAGGCTTATCCGAGGGACGGACAGTCATTCTCTCCATTGTCCCTGGGGTACAGGAAGGAGGGAGGCAGGCTCAAAGTTGTGCTAGGTGAAAAATGCGCGTGGGCTTAGGAAGAAGCCGTGACCTCAGAGAGGGCTTGGAGGCCCCACCAGGGACAGATGGCTGTCCCTCCATGCCTGGATGATGCCCGTGTGTTCCCCAGCCCAGCCCAGGACAGGAGCTCGGTTTGGACTAACATGGAATTCCCTGTGGGTGGTCAAACTAGCCAGCTATGCGCACCTTCCCATACCCTTCCATGGCCTCCACGGTCCCCAGCTGCAGCCTGCACGCTAGCCTGGGCCTGCTCCCAGAATTGAGAAGTCCCAGGCAGGCCGGCCAGGCTTCCACAGGCCAGTGTATCACTCTTCTGGCCTCAGCACAGCTTTTGGTGATCAATAGCGAGGACCACTCAGCAGAGGCCCTGCTCCCTGCCCACCCCATGTCAGGGGACAGCCTCTCTCTCCCTTGCTTCCTCTGCTCACACGGCCCCCTGTCCTGATATGGCAGTCACCGAACAGAAAACTGACCCGAACAGAAAACTCAAGTCCAGCCCCCCTGCTGCCGCTAGTCCAGGACCCTTCATGCACTCAGAAGAGGAGGAAGTCTAGAGCAGCTCCCCATCTTGGGGACCCTCTGCTAAGGGAAACTTCCACCTGAGAGGATAGCTCTCTCCCCTTCTCCTCCCCCGCCAGGGGACCTCTTTTGCCCCCTGGCTACTGCAGGCCTAGGCCCTCCAGACAAAGTGGCTTGTCCTGAGGTCTAAAGCCCATGAATGGGAAAAACAGGGAGGCCACCCAACCCTGACTAATTTTGCTGAGTCATTCTGTCTTACTCCTTTTTGTTTTCTTCTCTCTCCCTTAAGATTAATTTACTTATTTTGAGACAGAGAGCGAGCATAAATGAGAAGGGCAGGGGGAGAAGGAGAGAGAATCCCAAGCAGACTGTGTGCTCAGCACGGAGCCCAGCATGGGATCTGATCTCATGACCCTAAGATCATGACCTGAGTGGAGACCAAGAGACCCACGTGCAACTGACTGTGCCCCCACCCCCGGCACCCCTCTGTCTTATTTCTAATGCTTCCCCTTACTCGAGGGAGTAGATACCTGGGCTGTGTCCCTGGGCTCTGAGGGTGCATGCGGACCCAGTTACCAGATAGTCCCACCTCAGGCACTCTGCAAATGGTGTTTACTGGGAGCCAGGACTAGAGAGCAGGATGCAGCCAGGAGCTAGACTGGCCTTCGGTGGGTCTAGTTGGAAACTGAGGCAAGCTGGCATGCCCACCAGAGCAGTTCTCTATGGGAAACCTGGCAAAGGAGGTTTCATGTGCCAGGAGGGAGTTGCTTTCCCAAGTGGAAGGTGCCAGGATCCAACTGGAGCCCTGGGAAGGGCACACAGTGGTTGAGGAAGGAAAGCATTTCTGCTCTGGAGAAAGTAAGTCTCTCAAAGAGGAGGAGCTGGGGGCTTCCAGAGCCAGGTGGGTCACCTTATGTCTGATGCCACCTCAAAGCCAGTAGGAACCGGCCTTCAGATGGTGTGGGAAGCTGGCCATCCCTCACCCTGTAGGGCTCGTCCTAGGTGGGCCCCAAGGGCTGAGCTTGCAAAGGAGAAATTTGCAGCTGCTGAAGGAAGGTGTCTGTCCCCCCTAGATTGTGCAGGGCTCGAACTAGGCAGAAGGAGAGTCATTTGTAACTCTTTTTGTTCATCCCACAAATCCTGAACACCTGACTGGGCCTCACATTGGGCTGGACCCTGGCAGGGACAGAGACACTCCACTGGAGATGTGGGCTGGCCCCCAGCAGCGCTGAGTGCTAGGAGAGAGACAGACCCTCGTGGGGTAGTGAGCGGTAACCACCAGGACACTGGGCATCTACCGACACCCTCAATGTGCAGTCTGTCCTCGATGCTGGGCGAGTCTGGCAGAGGCTGAGTGGGCAGGGGAGTGAGTGAGCAAACAAGTGCATGGAAGCGTGAGTAGGCGGTGACTGATGCTTGGGCTGGGGACTCAGATGCTCCCCTTATTTCACCAAGGGGCCAAGGCGGGTATGACCTTCACACTTGGTCCTGCTGTGGCACAGGAACTGGCCCCTCAAGGGACAGCAGTGACCCCCTCAACCCTGCATGCATACAGTCTTCGTGACCAGTGAAACTAGAAAAGAGGGGTAAGAAACCCTAGGCTAGATTAATAACTCCATAGTAAGGGCATCTCTGACCTGCTCACAGGACCACCGAGACTGGAGGCTGGGCTTTGGCTCCCGATTTTTATAGATGGGTAAACTGAGATCAGAAGAAAGGAAACCATGTGCCCGGCTCCTTCAGACCCATCACATGGTGTTTGCCTCGTGCAGTATTTCGTTTATAGCTGAAGTTATACCTCACTGATCTGGTCTTTATGTGGAGGTGGAGAAAGGAAGGGGAAAGCAGACGTAAGGGGGTGGTGGCAACTGGCAAAGCCAGTCCATTCTCTCCAGAATCTGGACTAGAGAATGTGTAAGGGACAGGGCAGCCACAAACTATACGGGGAGACTTCTGGTAGAGAGAAGCATGGACTTCAAGAGACAGGGACACAGAGAGCAATCAGTCACACTAAGTCCTTAGGTCCTGCCTGAATTCCCAGGCCACATGCATCCCGACAACGAGCCTCTGCTTCTTAGTCCACCCCTGGTGGCCTCTTTTACTTGCAACCAAACGAGCCTTCCCAACATAAAGATCATGATTCCATTCCATTCTTTTCCTTTCCTTTCTCTCTCCCTTCCTACCTTCCTTTCTCCCTTCCTTCCTCCTTTTCTCCCTTCCTTTCTCTCTTTCTCTCTTTCTTCCTTCCTCATTTTCCCTCTCCCTTTCTCTCTCTCTCTCTCTCTCTTTCAGTAAGCTCTCTACCCAACATTGGGCTTGAACTCACAACCCTGAGATGAGGAGTCTTGTATCGTGTTCCACCAACTGAGCCTGTCAGGCACCCCAAGACCACAGTTTCTAATCATGGCTAGAATATGTGTTTCCTGAATTCCAATTTAAGGTTCTGTCTGCCAAACCATAGCAGGAAAACACAGAAAACTCTCATTTAACTGGGGCTTCCTCTCCACTCCATCTTATTCTATGATGTTCTCATCACAGGGCTGACTCCAGTGGCACCTGAGACCTACTTCATGCTCTGAGTACACCCAGTGTGACATCATAGCCCAAACCTCCAACAGTACCAGCATGAGATCATCATCTTGTCTTCCAGAAGTCCTAAAATGACATCACTATTCAAGTCACCGGGGACCTCCCACATGCTATCATCACTCAGGTAACCCACAGTCCTAGTGACTTGTCTAGTCATCATTGCCCAGTGATCCAACATATCCAGTATGATATCACCAACAAGGTCACCAGCAGCATAGTACATCCTTGCTCAGCTCTCCAGCATTCCCAGTACGATGCCACCCACCGGGAGTCCCAATACAACGCTGGCATCAAGGGGTCATCTAGAGTGTTTCAGCTTCCAGTGGAGACTAGAATCCCATCAGGCTCAAGGCTCACAGAACCCTGGTCTCTGAGCCCTGGGGTATTTTGTCCTGAATACCACAAACTCCATGGTTCCTCAAAGTAGGACTGGAGGGTCCAGTGACACAGATGGGAGCCCCAACCCCACACTCCATTATATAAAGAGACAGAGACTCTGAAGTCTGGGGCCAGTGAGGAATTCCAGTTTCCTCCAGGCTACAGCATAGAGGAACAGAGGAAGAGAAAGAGGAAGGGAAAGAAGGAAAGAGAGAAGAAAAGGAGGAGGGGGAGGAAGAGAGAAAGAGAGAGAGAGAGAGAGAGAAATCATCTGGTCTATGACTCTGAGACAGAGGGAGAGGGCTGCCTACCTGGCCTTAGCTCGACTTTATGCCCTTGCCCTTCTCCAGGAAGCCTTCCAGATCATTCAGCCTCTCCTCATGTGGGCCCCCCTCTGCTCGTCTCTACCTATATGTCATTATTACAGGTAGTCATGTGCAGGCCTTTTCCTCAGCCTGCCCCAAAGGCTCCACAAAGGATGGAGTGAGCATGACTTAGCCCAGCAGGTTTACTCTCTCTGTTGGGAGGGTTCCCTCTTTCTCCCCCTGCTTTTCTGGATAATCTCTAAAACCTCCCTGACTCTGACCCTCTATGATCCACAAGAATCAGGGAAAGAGAGTCAAACTCTCTATAGAGCCTGATCTGGCAGTTCTCAGAAAGGCCGTGCTCTCAGGGGTGGAGGGGCTCAATTCCACCCCGACCAAACTCTCCCTCCCTCCACTCTGCGGTAGTCCCTGGCAGAGTCGTGCCCAATGAGGAGCAAGGATGGATGTCTTCTTGAACTGCAATCACTGGGGGGAGCGGTAAGGGGGTGGTTGCTCAGTCCCAGAGCTACCCCTGCCCTGAAGTAATAACTCTAGATCACAGGGGGCTACTCTGGATAGTTCTGGCCGTCAGGAGAAGGCCGGGCTCTTGCTCGGGATTCGGGGAAGGCAAGGCAGATAAAGGGCATGTTGGGGTACTGGGCTAAAGCCGGGTCAGAGGGAAGTAGATGCCAAGCTGCAGAGACAGGCTACCTAGCCAGCCTCAGACAGCAGGCCTCCCCTCTCCTACTGTGGCTTTCCAAATGAGGCCAGCCCAGGGCGGACTCCAAGGCAGCCGCCATTCAACGATTCCCTTATTAAGTCATGCAAGGGGCATTTGGAGGGGAGCTGCAGTAGGTAGAATAACACCACCTTAGATGTCCCTCGAACCCATAACTATGTTACTGAGCAGGCAAAAGGGATTCGCAGCTCTAATTAAGTTAAAGACCTTGAGATTATCTTGCAATATGTGAGTGGACTTAATGTAATCACAGGAGTTCTTGTAAGAGAAAGAGGGAGGCAGGAGAGTCAGAGAAGGAGGTGGAGAAAAGAAGCAGATGTCAGAATAATGCAATTGCTGGCTGGAAGGGGACCACAAGCCATCGAATGTGGGCAGCTTCTAGAAGCTGGCGAAGGTAAGGACATGGATGTTGCCCACGAGCCTCCAAAAGGAATGAAGCCGTGCTGACAGCTGACTTTAGCTCAGCAAAACCCACTTTAGACTTCTGACCCCAGAACTGTGAAATAATAGAGATGGGTGTTGTTTTTAAGCCATTATGTTTGTAGGAATTTGTTATAGTAGCAATGAGAAAAATATGTAGTAGGCATTCCGGGAAGTTTGACCCAAGCTCTACTTCAAGGAGTCAGAGGGAGAAGCCCCAGAGATGATAGTTTTTCCTGGGATGGTTTGGAAACCGTGTCTCTAGAAGTCTGGGGGGGCGGATGGGTGCCATGATCCCCAGCTCTTCTAATAACAATAATGAAACCGTCCCTCTACTTCCCACACCCACCCTGCCACCTTGGACTCCAGGAACAGAAATGCCCCGTGGATTAGGATTTTCACAGTCTCCAAAGGCAGGGGACTATCCCAGGGGTCACCAGGAAAGGGCATCAGTGCTAAAGGGTTCCAAACCTCCAGCCCGGCCCAGAGGCCATGGTGCCAGGCTGGGTTCAGCCTCTCAGGCAACTGGGCTTTTCTGAGCACTTTCCTCTGATGAGGAGTCATATTTAAGAAGTGTGGGAAATAAGAGCAAGGCCTTGGAGACAGAATACATCAAGCGGGACATTTAATTTGATTTAGGGAAAATGAGGCAAACATTTGAGAACCTAAATAACTAACCAGTAATTAAACTAACAACGGGAATGCCCTTGCACTACAACCCGGCAAGCACAGTGGCCTTTATGGACTGTATTTACAAAGAGACCTGACAACATAATTAGTCCTGTAAATTTTACACAGCCTGCAGCTGAGGAGTGATGGATTTTGCCTGTGGAGGATGAACGGGGAGAAATGAGGTGGATGAATTTCCATTTTCAGTAAATGAAATTAACACTGCTTAATTAGTGAAGCTGACAAATAAATGATCAGGAAAGATTTAAATCCCTACAAGTGTGTCTCTGGCCACGGCAATCTCAGAGACAGACCACAATGTGGTGGGACAGAGGGGGAAAGGGTTCTGTGCGGGGACTCAGGGCCTGACTTTGGATCCTCTTGAGGGCTGCCCCCAGAGGGAGGCCAGGCTGAGGGACAGCTGACTCCTCTTTCTTTCTTAGATGTGGCCCACTGGGCGGCTTCCCCCTCATCTCTGTGTGAGCTGGTCAGGACCACACAGAGGGCCCAGGATCTTCCTGGCCTTGGCTTCCTTATTGGTAGCCTGAAGAGGTTCCCCTCTTCAGGGGAACCTCTTTATCTTTCCAGGATCCCCGCCCAACAGACCATGAGGAGTTCCCATTTCCCTGCTATCAAGTGGCTGATGGGCTGGAAAGGACCCCTTTAGTGCCACAGGCCGACATAATTGCATCCCTGCTTTGCCCCATGGGCTGCCCCTTTCTAGACTTCTTTCCCTTGGCCTCCGGCTTTCCTCCATCTGCTTTCACCTGTTCACGGTCTTTCTCCACTCCACTGAGATGCAGAGCCTGGCCCCAGGGGCAGCCCAGTCTTTGCTTTCTATGCAGCTTGAGGTGCCCCCCTCCCTGCATCCTCCCTGGCACCCACGCAGGGAAGGCAGGTGCAAATATTTCTGTGCTATTGCGGGCAAGTGCCTGGACCCCCTTTCCTTACCTACTTGCCCTTGGCCTGGCCTGGCTCCAGCCAGCCTGCTCTGTGCTCAAATAGGAGACTGGCCCCAGTGCTTAGATATGGGCCTACCGCCGCCAAAGTCTTCTTCGCTGCGTTATAGAATAAACGTCTGGGAATGCCAGGCAAAAAGAGGCCTGGGCTGAGCTCATCAGAGTCCAACCCAAATTCTCGCTCCAGTGTTTGTAGGAGGCAAAGGCTGATGCTAGGAGGCTGGCATCGGGAGTTTCCCCAGACAGTGTGATGGACGTTGGTGAGCCAGCGGCTCCTCACAGTGACCTCATTGGTGACCAGGGTGCCCTTTGCATGCCTCAGCTTTGCCCTTTTTCTTCCAAGGGGGCATCTGGGCACTGGAGAGCACAGGACTCCCAGAGGTGACCTCAGAAGTGAACGCAGGAGCCCTTCTGAGTCCCACCTCAGCCTGGCTCAGCTCAGGCCTCTGCGGAATGGCACTGAGATATGGAGGGCCCTGGGCCATTTTCAGCTCACTTTCTTTTGGCGCTTTCCTTATCAGCCTTTGAAACATTCTCAGGACTTTCTTAGCTTACAAACAAAAGAACTCTGAAAAAAACTTATTCCACATCATATTTCTCTAGCCATTGCCCAGCCTCACTGACAGATTCCCAGAAGTCCCAGGATTCACTGTTGCCATTGTCCCACCTTAGTCACGCCCATGGGCAAGCTGGTCAGTAACCCCGTGCCCACGGCGGCCCCAGCCCATAGCACCCCTGCTACTCCTGGGCCTGTGCTCTAGAGGAGGTAGGGGCCTTGTCCAGTTCTCCTCCGTCCCCACGGACCCCCTTCTCCGCTTGGGTCCCCTGAGAGTCCTGCAGGAAAGCTAGGGGACAGAATGACAGGCTCTCCTTTATATGTGGGTGGTTCCTAGAGTTCACAGGGCTTGTTTGCTTTTCTTTCTGGTGAGTCTGGCAATGCCCTGGGGTGAAGATCCAGCAGGTGTCAACCTCTTCAGGCTACCAATAAGGAAGCCAAGGCTCAGAGCAGCTTCTGGCCCCAGGTCTCACCACCGGGCAGTACCCCTTCCGCCAGAAGTTCTACAACGGACTGGTGCTGCCCAGGCGTGTGGGTGCCGCCAGCGAGGGACAAAGAGAGCCTCCCTGGGTGAGCACTTGCCTAAAGGAAGCTCCAGGCTTGGAGTCCTCCATGCCTGAGAGCTGGGTTACTCTTCTCCACCGCTCCTGGCTAAAGCGGCCGCTCGGGACAGCCTCTGCCTGAACCCAACCAGCTGACCCTGCTTCTGGCCCTGCGTGGGAGGAGGATGGGGCTAGACCTGAGCCACTGTCTCCGCCCACCTGCTAGGGAGCCTGCCTCAGCTCCGCTTCAGTCCTGGGCAGAGAGCCTGAGCCAACAGCAGCCTCATAGGGGGTCCACACCCACTCCTGGGAGGGCCAGCCCAGCCCCCAGGCCCTGTTCCAGGCCCAGTAGCTGCAGCCAAGGGGGAGGAATGTGCTAGCTCCCTGCCAGAAAGGGAGGGTGCTTCCAGCCTGGCAGCAGCCCACCCTCAGCAGTAGGGACACAAAGCGGGCATTTAGGGCATCCTCAAAGGCAGCCCAGACCATGAGACTGGGAACAGCTCCAAGGTCTCCTCCCTGAGCGGAATAATAAACACCAACCCCTCCTTGCCCTCCCTCCCACCCCCCAGCCCCGGGGAAAGAATGGGCTGGGTGCACAGGCGGTCTGAGGGGTAGAGACCAGGAGCCTGCACGTCTGCCAGCCAGCAGAAGCTTGGAGAATGGAAGGGTTTTTTCTGTTCATAGATGCTGATTCTCCCAGCCAGAGAACAGGCCGTTAGCCTGGGGAGCTTCAGCTAACATGAAGTGTGGGGCCCTCTCCCGTTAGGAAGGGGGAATGTCCAGCCCAGCACTGAGGTTGGGGATTCTTCAGAGAACACAGAATATGAAGGGAAAGCAAACACAGTTACCAGGGTGCTGCCTCCTGCCTCAGGGATGAGGGTGGACTGGCGGGGGCAGGAACAGCCTGGACAATAGTGGTCTTCCAGGGCCCAGGGGCCAAATGATGAACATCAAGCAGCTACCCTCCCCCACCCCTGCCTGCTCCGGAGCCAGATCAGGAACATTCCCTTTCTCAGCCTCACCTCTAGTCTTTCCCCAGATCTGGTCCAGTCCACCTTCTCAAGCTTCCCAAACCTATTTCTCCATTCCTATGCCACAGTCATGGTCCAGGTCCTACCATCTCTTCCTGGGGATCCTCACCAGTCACCCAAGTGGTTTCCCAGCCCCCAGTCTCATGCCTGCCATTTCCCCCTGCCCTGATTCTGTCCCTGCCCTTCTTTTTTTTTTTTTTTTTTAAGATTTATTTATTTGACAGATAGAGATCACAAGTAGGCAGAGAGGCAGGCAGAGAGAGAGAGAGAGGAGGAAGCAGGCTCCCTGCCAAGCAGAGAGCCCGATGTGGGGCTCGATCCCAGGACCCCGGGATCATGACCTAAGCTGAAGGCAGAGGCTTTAACCCGCTGAGCCACCCAGGCGCCCCTGTCCCTGCCCTTCTTAAATTCCTTCGGTGATTTCCCCTCAGGAGAATGTCATAAAACTCTCCTCAGAAGAATCTCCAAGCTTCTTGGCATTGTTTATCAAGCCATTCGGGGCCCAGCCCTGGCTCCCTCAGCAGCTTTATTTCCTCCCATATCTCTTGTGCCTCCATACCTTTGCATATGCTTGTTCCTCCGCCAGAAGTGCTGTCCTCTCTTCCTTCACTAAAATAAAACCTTCAGGGCTCACTTTGGCATAGTCCTTCACTCAGTGCTAACTGCTGGTATGGTTGTCCGTCTTCCCATCAGACTGGGAGCCCCTGAAGGCAGTGACTAGATCTCAGTCCTCTTACGTTTTTCATACCTCACAAAGAGCTCTCTGCATTTGGTGCTTAAGGTCCTTAAGTGTTTGTTGATTGAGTGAGCAAATGAACAAATAGCCAGATTACTTACAGGAGCCATGTCCCACTGCAAACAGATCATTGTACTTTGGATTCCTGCAAAAGAAATATGAACCTGTTGGCCCAGGAAATGAACACAGCTTTCCCCATGGACATGAGCCTTCCCACGAACACTGGTGCCTAACTACACTAAAGACATCTGCTGTTGACTTTAGAGACATGGGCTGATCGCACAATCCCATAAGAATCCCAGTCCCTTTTTTTCTATAATGCTACGCGTCATCTTCAGAGTGGTTAAACGCGCAGTAGAAGTGCCCCTCTCAGGCGCTCAGGGGCTCTGGGTTTGTTGCAATGTCCATACTCACCAGCAGAGGGCGGTGACGGCCAGGCGCTTGGCTTTGTCGTTTTGGAACTTCCAGAGCGGCAGCAGCGTACCCTCCAGGTCTCGGTATTCGTCAGCAGCATCCTCGTAGTACTTAAAATCTTAAACACACGCAGGCTGAATCAGCCCTGGGACTGCCATTTTATGGCAAACCCAGGCCTGCCACTCTCTGTCTGTACCTCCTTGGCCAAAACAGATTCTTGTGTTTCAAAGTGGGCATAGTAATAGTATCTATCTCAAAGGACTGTCATGAGGATTAATTGTTAATATACGTAAAGTACTTAGAAAAATAGCTAGCACATAGTCAGCTCTCTGTATGTTATTGTTACTGTCATCACTGCTGTTGGAGGCAATTTACAATAAAGTAGACATATCCTCTTAGATAAAATCCCAGGTTTGTCCATCTTCACATTCCCTGCTAAGCCCCACTGTGGTGAAGCTGCCTGGATCCCTGAAATGGGTTCTCTGGATTCCAAGTTCATCTCCTGCCCTAAATTGTCTCTGCCTCCTGTTTCCTCTAACTTAGGTAGAAGCTCCATCTGCCTTGTCATTTGGCTAAATAGAAACCTGGTAATCCTTGACTGATCTCTTTCCATCATATCTCATATTGTCCTTCTGATGACTTTTTTTAATCCATTCACTTCTGTCCAAACCCAAAGCCACTGCCCAGGTCCCAAGAACCATCACCTGCATTACTATATCCTCCACCTAATCGGTGTCCCCACCTCCAGTAACAACTCCTCCAGTGCCCACTCCCCAGAGCTACCAGAATGAGAACAAATCAATCACCTCACCACACCACCTCCTCCCCTCACTGAAAACCCCTCAATGACTCCCCCTGCACAGGCTCCCTGGTCAAACCAAGGGTCCAGGCCGCGACTGCCATGTCATTTGCAGTCAGGTGTTCACCTAACCTCTATATCAAATAGTGTCTAGAATGTTCTGCTCCTCCATCTTCCCGGCAAACTCCCACTAACCGCAGGTCCAGATTAAACTCTTTCTCTGTGAGGCCTTCATTTTCTTGTTAAGCAGAATTCATCTCTTCCTTCATTCCAGCCCTGCCTCTTCTCTGCTGAAATGTCTGTCATGCTGTGTTGCTTCTATTGATCTTTTTGCCCGTCTTCCCTACCAGACAGCTCCTGAGGAGCAGGCAGCATGTTCTAGTCGTCTCTGGACCCGCAGTGCCTAGCACAGTGCCAGCCACAGAGCAGACACCCAATGATTGTCCAAAGAACACAATGAAATAAATCACCAGAAGTGTAAAATTTCTCAGTCTTTTTTTCCAAACAGGGGTGACCCATTAGAAAATGAATCCTCTCACCCGACACGGTCAAGGACATGCGTAGGCACTGGCCCAGCCTTGAGGTTGTGGGACCACATTCAAACCTCAAAAATGTCTCGGAACAACAACAAAAAATCAGAGCGATCAGAGGCATGAGCCTTGATCATATAGGAGAGCCCTGAGCTTAGGCTGTCTTTGAAAATACCTCATTTCAGAGAGGAGATTAATTGGTAACACTTCTCTGTTTTCACTTCTTCATGATTAGACTTTCCCTTTGGGAAAAGAGTGTGCAATTAAAAAAATCAAAGTTCAATGCATTTTTATGTGATTGTGTTCTTATAAATGAAAAAGGTTCACCAAGGCCAGTTTCTCCATGGATATTAATCGTGTTCGCAGCCCTTTGGTGGGCTGGTTGCAGAGGCTGGGTTTCAGGAAGCCAAGCTGTGTGAGTGACAAATTCATTCACAGCTGCTGTGTACTTTGACAGCTTTGAAAAGCACTCAAGGTCGTTTTCCAGCCTGAATGATAACAAGGGGGCTTGTTTAGGCTGCTGGTCTTGGCAGCCCTGGTTTCTATGTCCCATGGGTGAGCAATGAGCATCAAGTCACCAAGAAGAGCCTTAGGCTGTCAGCAAAGGAGACCAGCCAGCAGCGAGGAGCTGCCAACTTTGGGGAGGCAGCTGCTCCAAATAAATGCACAACCTCTTAGGGAAATACAAGCCACTTGGGAATGTGCTGTTCATGCCATGGGAAGGATTCTGTTTCCCTGGCTCTGTCAAAGACACCAGAATTTCCCAGGCCCCCAGGATTTAAGCATTTCTGAATCAATCTCTTTCTTCACTTCATCACTAATTAATCACCAGCATAGACTTATTGAATGTTTACTTGAAATGTCTCTTAAAGCTCAGTGGCTCTGTAGCTTTGCACTGGAGCACTTAGGCTATAGATCCAAAGGGTCTGTGTTCAAGTCCCAATGGCTCCACTCACTCCTCACACCGGCTGCGGTTGTGAACAAGTGGCAATGGCCCAAATTTCTCACATATGAAATGGAGAGAATAATGGTATTCACCCGACAGTGTGGAGGTCAGGATGATGTAAAGTAATATGTGTAAGTTGCACAGCACAATGTCAATACCTGGGCCATTCCCAGGGAATGTTGATCCTGGCTTTTCACTATTATAACTGCTTCCTTTACTTTACCCCTGGAAAATGTGGGATGAGGCCCATTCTACCCCTCAGCTGAACCTCACCTTCGTTTCTGTCCCTGCATTCTGCCCCATCACATCCTTCTCCGCTGACCTCTTGCCGGACTGTGTTGCTACCTGGACAGGATCTTTGAACTCTCTACAGAAAAGCTCAGATTCCCTGAGATAGTCCAGACCCTTCATTAACTGGCTCCAACCACCTCTGTAGTCTGAACTCTCACTACTTTCCAACAAACCCTGCTTGAGTCACTGAGTCTGCTGCCCTTTGTCCTCAGAGTCCATTCCAATTTGTTTTTACCACCGAGTGACTGCTTATGCTGTCCCTTGCCCAGAACATCTGCCCTTTTGCTAATCTCCCACTCAGACTCTGCTTATCCCTTGGCACCTAGCTTAGCCCTCCCTTCTGCCTTCCTTGACTGCTGACACTCATTCCTCATTTCCCTTCTTCCATTCCTGAGGATCCCCAGAGCTCTTTCAGTCTGCATTCTAGCATTTATATTGTCCCCAAGCTGGACACAGTAGAGACAAGAATTAGGAAGCACTTGTGAGCGAAGGGGGTGTGTGTGTGGCAGAGGGAAAGGGAGTAGGAGAGAAGCGGACTCCCTCCTGAGCACAGAGCCCATAGGGCTTGATCCCAGGACCCTGAAATCATGACCCAAGCCAAAATCAAGTCAGATGCTCCACCAACTGAGCACCCAGGCGCCCCCTGAGGAATTTTTAAAATACAAGCAGTAAGAGTAGTTGCCAGCATGTTAAATCTTACCTTGAGCAACATCATCATATGTGTTCTGGTTGACCATCCGCTCCACAATTTTAGCAGCCTGAGTCACTTTGGTGATGTCATCACTCTGTGGAGATACAGAGGCACAGGGCTTCATAGCTAGCTCCTGCAGAGCTTATGCCTCGAGCCACAGCCCAGAGGTACAATCGTCTCTCTGACACCAACCACCCCAGATAGCTCTGTAAAGAAATCTCTTCATGCCTCAAGGAGCAGCTCAGTCACCACCCCTTTTTGGGAATGCCCAACTCATATGTGGCATAAGGGGTCTACACTGCCAAACTTGGCTCCTGGGCACAGCCTGCCTCATGATCTTCATTCTGAACTTGTTCTGGTGAAGGCCTATCTTGGAGTACAACACGGGACTTTGGAGAGATCCCAGGAAGGGTATTCGAGGGAGGAACAGAAAAGAGAAGGTAAGAGTCTTCTTTAGTGGAGACAGAAAGGTTTCATCATCTCAGACAATGACAAAGACTCCCATTAAAGGCCTCAGAGAGCTTCTGATCCAACTTATTTAGTCAAGAGTTGAGGAAGAGATAGAGACCCAGAGAGGGGACAGAGATATGCTTGTACATAGGGAGTACAAGGCGAAGCAACTCCTAACCCAAGGCTTTGTCCAGGTGCAACCCTCAAGGTGCTCAAGAAGGCCAGGCCCATGGCTCTTGAAAATGAGATTTCCTAAGAGTGTTGGAATCAGGAAGGGATGACTTCTGGAGATACACAGACCTGCATTCCCTTCCCATTCCATGGATTAGGAGCCAAGGAGCAACTTTAGTTAAGTTACCTAACTTCTACTATACTAGCAACTGTACGTGATCTTGGGTTCTCACAACAATCTTGCAAAGTAAGTATCATTAGGATGTCTTTACCAAGGAGGAAACAGGTCAGAAGAACCCAGCTAATAAGTAGCAAAGACAGGATCTAAACTCAGCTCTGTGGACTCCAGGTCTCATGCCCACAGCCCCATGGAGAAAGCCAGTCCTTCACTAGCCTGACCACCTTTGCCTGGTCCTGGCAGACTCAAGGTTTTAGATGTGCTCTGAGGACAGTGTGTGGTGGACTGCTGTCTCCCTCGTTCTGGATACTATGCTACTTGAGCAGACATAGCTCTTCATTATTTCTTTTTTTTTCTTTTTATTTTTTGTTTATTTTCAGCGTAACAGTGTTCATTGTTTTTGCACCACACCCAGTGCTCCATGCAGTACGTGCCCTCCCTACTACCCACCACCTGGTTCCTCAATCGCTCTTCATTATTTCTGAGTAAACTTGTGGCTTCTGAGTTCTTTCTCCCCTTCCTGTCCTAATCTTTCAGACCAGACAAGCTTACATTCATTTCTATACATTCATCCAAATCATTAATGAGACAGAAACCTGAAATCTATCATTGCAGACCTTCCTACAGGGTATCAAGGAGTTGTTCTGCTTTCTCCCCTCCCATGCACTTGAGTTTTATATCAACCTCATCAGATGCAGGTCCCTAAAATAAGGTGTCACTCTGTTCATACTCTGGGCCTGAGCAAAGGGCCACTCAATTCTACGGATAGCCAGGCCCAGTACTTGGGATTCCCAGTCAAAACTCGATTCCCGGGGCACCTGGGTGGCTCAGTGGGTTAAGCTGCTGCCTTCGGCTCAGGTCATGGTCTCAGGGTCCTGGGATCGAGTCCCGCATTGGGCTCTCTGCTCAGCAGGGAGCCTGCTTCTCTCTCTCTCTGCCTGCCTCTCTGCCTACTTGTGATCTCTCTCTGTCAAATAAATAAATAAAATCTTTTTTAAAAAAAACTCAATTCCCTTGTGCAGAGGTTGCACACTAAGGTGTTCACTGGTGTTGGGGGTATCTTACACCACAATGTCCTGCCACCACTGTAGCTTCTTGGTACAGAGGACTGGAAGCTACCTGCATCACAGCCTTCAATGTCAACCAAGCTGGAAGAATCCAGCGTAGACCCCCTTCCCTGGGCACATTAGACACCAAGTCTGATAGACATGTTAGGCACCAAGGGCTTAGACCAAAGGATAGTTTTTAGTCTCAGCCACAGGGACATTTCTTCTGTTCTTTGGGTCCTGGCAGCTGCAGTTAAGATTTCTATAATAATAGTCCTAACACACAGCCTACAGCTAAATCCTTGAAGGATGTTCAAGTGAAACTTGACCCAGGCCAACAGCTCCTCCAGAGCCACTAACCTTAGGCAACAGTACAGGGGAAATCAAGGGTCTGGACAGGACAAGCCGTGGGGCAAGGACTTCATCTTTCACTTTTGGGTTCCAGTACCCAGCATGATCATGATCACAAGTTTTGGTCTGTAGTTGAATGAAACTGAATTAGAGAAGTTCATATTAAGCCAAAGCAGGGACGCCTCAAAACTCTCATAAAATGTGACTTTTATCAGGGACATGAAATTGAGTGGAAGTGGGCATACCTAAGACAAAGCAAAATTTCCTTTAAGTGATCTGTCCTCTGTAGCAGAATCACTTCCCAGAGAGCTGCTTGGGCGCTCTCCAAGGTGCTGAACCTAGACCTGCTTCCTGTGGCCCTCACTTCCCACTCCATTGCTGGTCAAACTCATCCTGATATCCACACTATGACTCTGGCTCCCGACTCAGCTTTCTCTCTGTTGAAGGGACAAAGGTGGCCTTTCAGCATCTCCCTGTGGTGATCTTCCCTGTGGTGACCTATCACCATAATTTCCATGACGATCCCCAACCTATACTGGCTATACCTACAGTGAGCCCCCCAACCATGACCTCTATAATGACTCCTATATGGTTCTTCAGAGTAAACATCCAGTCCAGAATGACCACACCCATTGGCCTGGACATGCTGGTGACTGTGATCTGCTCTGACTTGCCTTCTGGCCCGTAAGACTCACCTAAAAAATTGAACAAATAAAGCCCAAAGACTGAAGGTCAAAAGCAAATCACTCTCCCAAACCCTAGGAGCACTTGCTCAGGGAGGTGATGCTTTATTCTCATATCCCACCTCATCCTGAGAAGACTCCTGAGCTCTTTCAAGGTATACATTGGACTTTCAATAACATTCATGTCTTCTGTTGCCCCCTAGCCCAGCAATCCTGAATCCTATAAGACTGGGGAGAAGTATGGAATGCCAGAGGTAGCTCTAGCTCTTCTCACATCTTCCCAAAAGAAAAGAATTATTCATACTTCAGCATTATCACATACACACACACCCCTTAAAGTCTGTGAAGTCCTTCCTGATGGCCAGGTTCCCCACTACCCAGAGACCAAGATCCCACTCAGTCATTCTCTGTGACACAGCCATGAAACCTCCATCAAACCTGGGACTCCATAGATGTCATCTTCCTCATGGTCATCTTCCCCATTTTTTTAGCCACGGGTGTCTTTGCCTTCTCTTTTTCTTTGGTCTTTTCCTGCTTCTTAAGCTCCTCTACATAGGCATCATAGATCTCCCACTAGGCAAGGGCAAGATGAGAAGGATCATCATAAGGCAAAATCTTCATCCAGGCAGCTCCTATTCAGCTTTTAGAGCTTGAGGAATAGACTATGTCAACCCCTGTCACATGCCTCTATAGCATCCTCTACTTGGTCCAGGGTAATTATGTATTCGATGTCTTTCTTCTCCGCTGTCACCTCTAGGACAAGAATGAAGCTCTCAGGGCACCTCTGGGATGAACTTTCTACTCTGCAGCTTAGAGGCTCAATTGTCAGCTGGAGATCAGTACTGTTCCAACCTACAGACCCTGCTAGGCAAAACAAATGGGCAAATATAGACTAGTTCACATTTTTCTTGGTGATTTATAAGACTCTGAACTAGGACATTTTAAAAATGTTTCCCCATATAGAGATGTGATAAACTTCACTAGTTCATGTCGACTATCTATACCACTGACCACAACTTCTGAGCATAAAAAGATAAACAAAAGTAAGGGATGGGCACCTGGGTGGCTCAGTCAGTTAAGTGTTTGACTCTTGGTTCAGGTCATGATCTCAGAGTCATAGGATTGAGCACTGTGTTGAGCTCCACACTCATTGCCAAGTCTGCTTGAGATTTTCCCCTCTCACCCTCTGTTCCTCTCCCTGCTCATGCCCTTTGTCTCTCTCTCTCTCAAATAAATAAATAAGTAAATAAGATCTTAAAAAAAAAAGAAGAAAGGAAACCCCTGCTAACTGAATCTGACAGCAAGAGAATCCCAAGGATAGTAACAAAGGAACCAGCAAGGATCTGGGACTGAAAAACCCCAGATCACATTCTGTGCTCTCCAGAGTTGGGCAGTCACTGCCACCTGGAGGCCAGAAAAACACACCTTACAGTAATGATTCACCCATGGGCCAATACTCCATGCTACAATACAATTCAATGTTTGTTATCTCATTCAGAGCCTTCCAACAACTCTGTGAGGCTGCTTGTTGTCCTCATTTGACAGAGAAACAGTAACTGATGAATTAAGGGTGACATCGTTTGCCCAGAATCTTATAGTATGAGCAGCAAAGTTGGCGCCTGAGCTCAGGTCCCCTGGCACCAAATCCTGCCCAAATCAGCATGGCTACCCAGTAGGACATGAGGGGGAAAGAGGGTCTGCAGGAACAATGAAGGCTTCTGGAAGGGCAGGTTAAAGTACTAACACTTCAGAGTCAGCCTTGGGGTGCCATGGGTTTCAGAGAGCTAGAAACCATGCTTATTTCCCTCTTTGACAGCCTTGCCCTGGGGTGGGGAGCATGTAGCTGATCCAGAGCTCACAGGGTGGGGTCCCACTGTCTCATATTCCTAGTGTTCAGAGCCTAGACAAGGAGCAGGGAGATAGATGGATGCAGAGGACTCTTTGACAAGGATGCATGGGGTGGGTGGCTGGGGCGTGGCGATGACTTTTAGGCTGATCCAGGGTCTCACCTGATTGGCTGTGGCTGAAAAGTTTGTCCTGGGAGGAGGCTCCATCTGGCATTCTCGGTCCTAGAGAACAATGACAACAGGAAACCCACAGAAAGCCCTCAAATCCTTCTCACTTAACCCAGCAGTATATCCATGGGTGAAACATTTCAGTTGGAGCAGAGGGAGGCATGGAACACAAAACTGGGGAAGTAAAGAGGGCCTGAACAAAGGACGAAACGATGGAGTGAAAGCCTCCATTTTCCTTCTAAGCTTCCTTAGAAAAAGCCTAAGCTAGAAATCAGGGGCAATGAAGCCTGATTGTGCCACTTTCAACCAAGAAAAATTCCAAGTGGTGGATGGACAGGCCTCTGGCCGGCCTCCTGATGCAAGACACAGAGGTCAGCCCCTGGTAAGCTACTGGGGTAACATCCCTCATCCTGAGCAGGCTTCTCCCTAATACTGGGGTCTCTGCTCCACCAGAGGAATGCATTCCCTCCTCATTATGTACCACCCAGATTACTGAATAGGGAGCACACATCATGATTAGGAGCTTCCAGAAACCCATCCTGTAGACCTCTGTCCTCCATTCAGAGGTTGATTTCTGTAAAACACTGTCTTATATATGTGAGTCTCTCCCCTGAAACCCTGAGAGTTTCCTTCAACCTGGTATTCAGGGTCCTCCATACTAGTGATCCAGGAAACTTTTCTAGCCTTTTCCAGCTAGTGTATCACAGACAGCATCAACTGCAGTCAAACTGGCTTAGTCCTGCTTCCCTGGCACGTTCTGGCCACCCCTCTCCCCCCCAGATCTTGACTTCTTCTCCAAGGCTCATACATGTTTCAGTCTCAGTGAAGGGCTCCACACTCCTTGTTACCCACTCTGAACTCCTTACAAGGAACAGCTTACAAGACCCCCAACACATATTCCCAGCTCTCCTTGGAGAGATGAACTGTGCTGTGCCTGTCATCCTTCCAGGCTAAAGGCTGCTGGGACAGGGGTCAAGCCTGTTCCTTCTCTGCCATGCACAGTGCAGAACCAGGTCAAGGGTCTGTGGTGGGGGCTGCTCTACCCGGAGAGGATTGTTTAAGGTCTGTGAGGCCCTCTCACTGAAGTTGAACTGGTTGGTGAGCTTTCGCTCCTTGGGCTGCTTAGGAGTCATCAATTCTTCTTCAGTCGCTTTTGCAGCTGCCTAGAAAAAAAAGACCCACAGGACCAGGGCTCAGCTGTGAGAAGAAGGTGGTGGGGAATCGGGAGTGGGGAGAAGTCATGCTCCAGGAGAGGCTGGAGTAGGAGACGGTGATGATGCCAGAGGCTTGCTACCTACTGCCTCTAACTTCTCACCTGCAGCCCCATCCCCTAACCAGTTAGCCCCGAAGCTTCCACCCGCAGCTGGAGCTGGAAGGGGAGGGATGGGGGCGGTTCCGTACTGTACCTCAGCGGCAGGCACATCTGTTTGACTCCCAGGTTCAGTTTCAGCTTCTGTTTCCTTAGGTTCTTCTTCTTCTTCAAGGATTTCCGTTTCTGAAATCACCACCTTGGCGGACTCCTGAGAACCTTGATAAGATACTGGAGATAAGCCCAAAGGCCAGGACTGCTCCCCTGTCCCTCGGCAGGGCAAGGGTCTCTTGGTTTCTGCCTTTGAGGCCTCAGCTACCTCAGGGTCCTCACAGCTTAACTCCCAGACCGCAGCAGGGCTGCCAGCTGTGGGGCTTCATGTAAGCAGAAGCTCTGCGAAGTTATGGCTTAGTATCTGCTCCCTAGGATGACCACAGAAAGGAACCTGGGCTCTGGGCCACCACTTCCTGCTGGCCCCGAGGCCTACCTGCTGCTAACTCATCACGGTAGTGCTGCCGCCGTCCTTCATCCGAGTCTTTGGGGATCAGGTTCCCGACCTGACTGAAGTGAACTGCCAGTTGGTTCACCACGCCAATAAGCTTATATGTGCCTTCCTAAGAGGAGAGGGGGCCGAGTCAGACCAGGAGTCCCAAAAGTGCTGGAGTTAGGATGTAGTCTGCCTTTGTTCTATAAGGATTAACATGCTCCATCTGTTAATGAGATATATATAGATAGATATCCCCAAATGTTCAGTTAACCTGAAGTTTTCATTACATTCCAGCTTAAGAAGAGGAGGCAATGGGGCACCTGGGTGGCTCAGTGGGTTAAAGACTCTGCCTTTGGCTCAGTTCATAATCTCAGGGTCCTGAGATCAAGCCCCTCATGGGGCTCTCTGCTCAGTAGGGAGCCTGCTTCCCTTCCTCTCTATCTCTGCCTGCCTCTCTGCCTACTTGTGATCTCTATCTGTCAAATGAATAAATAAAATCTTAAAAAAAAAGAAGAGGAGGAGGCAAGTGAAAGAAGTTTTTTCTTTTACGTTCTCATCAAAGACATATTTTTAAATTGTCTTTTCTTTTCAACTTTGAATAGTTCTGGACTTGCCTATCACTGGCTCTCACATCCATGCTGAGGGATCCTCGTGTACCCGTCTCACCACAGAGCTAAGACAGGTCACACATAGTCATCAGACACACCTGGCCTGAACTTCTCCACACTGTTATTAGTGGATGTGAGGACTAATAGATTCTCAGAGACACCCCCAATCCCCAATCCTCCTGTTCCATACAAGGGGCCACAGACATCTAGAAAAGGTTTTTGAGTTTGGCCCTTATCCTGTTCATACAGCAAATGAGAAGCAGGGCTCAGCTTAAAATCCAGGCAACCTTGTTCATTCCTTCTTCAACAAATAATTTTTAAGCAGACACTGTACAACATGCCAAGTATTTTCTAGGTTCCAGGGATATAAAGCTTAGCAAAAGTAGATGTGATCCCTGTTTTCGTAGGGTCTATTAGTCTGGGTCCCCTACCTACCTTCCTTATTGAAAAGCATCCTAGTTGTACCATTGACTTTGACACCAGGTTTCCTTCCTTCCTTCTATCTATCTTTCTTTTTTAAAAAGATTTTATTTATTTATTTGACAGAGAGAGCAATCACAAGTAGGCAGAGAGACAGGCAGAGAGAGAGGGGGAAACAGGCTCCCTGCTCAACAGAGAGCCCAAGGTGGGCCTCAATCCCAAGATCCTGAGATCATGACCTGAGCAGAAGGCACTGAGCCACTCAGGCAGCCCTCCTTCCTTCTTTCAAAACATTTCTTCTCAACCCTTTTCAAGTCACATAGAAAATTATTACATTTGTATGACACATGGGGGTAAATTCTTTTTTTTTTAAGATTTTATTTATTTATTTGCCAGAGAGAGAGAGTGAGCGAGCATAGGCAGGCAGAGTGGCAGCAGCGGCAGAGGGAGAAGCAGGCTCCCCGCCGAGCAAGGAGCCCAATGCGGGACTTGATCCCAGGACGCCGGGATCATGACCTGAGCCAAAGGCAGCCGCCCAACCAACTGAGCCGCCCAACCAACTGAGCTACCCAGGCGTCCCCACATAGGGGTAAATTCTAAAGAGGAGAAGCTCTAGAGAGGAACCCAGCCCATGTGCTCTGACTGAACCAAACCCACCTACCCCTGGAGGACTGAAAGAATTACTATTTCTGCACATAGGTTGGGATGCTCTGCCTTACATAGTCACCACAAAGCCCTTGTCTCAGGAACTCAGATGGTGGGGAGGATGAAACAGTGTGGCAGCTAAGAACAGGGTTTGTGGTCGTGGGCAGAATGGATTAAAATCCTGATTCTGTCCCCTATTTTCTGCATGACCTTGGGCTTTACCACTCTAAGTCTTGATTTTTTTTCATCTGTAAAATGAGGATAATGCTATCTAATTTTCAGGGTAGTTTTAAGTTTTAAAAGTAATTAAAATAATTTATTAAGACAGTGTCTGACATGTAATAAGTACTCATTAAGACTGTAAGGGAGGGGCGCCTGGGTGGCTCAGCGGGTTAAAGCCTCTGCCTTCGGCTCAGGTCATGATCCCAGGGTCCTGGGATGGAGCCCCGCATCGCATAGGGCTCTCTGCTCAGCAGGGAGTCTGCTTCCTCCTCTCTCTCTGCCTGCTTCTCTGCCAACTTGTGATTTCTGTCTGTAAATGGATAAATAAAATCTTTAAAAAAAAAAAAAAGACTGTAAGGGAGATTAGTAAAGAAATTTTTGAAATCTCTAGAAAAGTTCATGTAAAATTTCAAGGTTCCAGCCAAAGACCAAAGTTTAAGATGGTCTCTCTAATAGCAGAGAGGCTTTTGCAGAATAACAAGTCCCTGCCAAGCCAAGTAGTACCCAGAGGCCCCCACCCCAGGGGAAGACTTACTTTGAAGCTGTACCTGACGATGTTCTGGGGTGCGTGTGGGTTGTTGGCGGTCAGAATGCGGGTGAACTCTTCCTTTAGCTCCTGAGGGAGAGAAATACCCAGAGGGTCCTACATGGAAGGCCCCCACCTCTTCTGGTACTTGTGGTACCAGCAGACATCTCACACCCAGGCTCTGTGCAGGCAGTTAATCAGTACCGTGCAAGAGCACATCTCTGAGGCTAGAGGAGATGGAAGGGACAAGGGCAGGACACGGCTGACTCACCGCATCGGTCAGCTCCAGCTGGTCAGGGGGTCTGACTGTGGCTTTGGACTGGGCCCATTCATCTGCTCCTTCCCCCACATCAGTTCCTGAATCTTCATCCTGGACAAAAACCCCATGTGAGGGTCAGCAAGCAGAGCAGTTGGAAGCCGCTTCATTCACAAATCCTCCCCGAGGCCGAGCCCTGCCCCCACACGGAGACTACAGAATGCACAATAGACCACTCATGGAAGAGTCCGGAGGAGCTGCTCCCGCTGGAGTTCTCATTGCCTGGAGGATGTTGGCCACCTCGGCCCCTGGGGTCAGGTGTTAGCTGGAACATTGTGGTGAGCCTTCAGAGAGACTGTCAGATTGCTGCCAAAACACCAAGGACAAGAACTTTCTCCTTTCCCTAACAGATAGCTAAACACCTTGCCAAAGTGGCCTATGACATACTAAAAAAAAAATTCACCCTTATAATAGCAAAAATATGTAGGAAAAAAACCCAAAGAATCCAATTTTTCACTTAAAACTCCTGAAAACAATGGGGCCCCTGGGTGGCTCAGTTGGTTGAGCAACTGAGTCTTGGTTACCGCTCAGATCATGACCTCAGGGTCTTGAGATGCAGCCCCACGTCAGGCTCTGCGCAGTGGGGAGTCTGCTTGGGATTCTCCTTCCCTCTGCCCTGGCTTGTGCTCACTCTCTCGCTTTCTTTCTCACAAACAAACAAATAAAGAAATAAAATCTTTAAGAAAAAACTATTGAAAACTAAAACAACAAAAACCCAAAATAAAGAGACCCTTCAACCAAATGAAATTAATATTGTATTGATGAGGTTATGGGAAAATTGATAACCATAAATTAGCACAATCTTTCTTTTTCCTTTTTCTCTCTCTCTCTCTTTTCTTTTTTTCTTCTTTCTCCCTTCCTTCCTCCCTTTCTTTCTCTTTCTTTTTTTCTTTTTCTTTTCCTATGTCCATAAATAGTTTTATCGGGACCCAACCACTCTCATTCATCTATGTATTATCTTTTGCTGCTTTTGCCCAACAAGCAGAATTGAGTAGTTAACGAGAGACCATACGGCCTACACAGCCTAAGATATTTGCTGTCTGGCACTTTACAGATAAAATGTGCCCACCCTCGAGGTACATGACTAAACAGTCAGGCTGCTGGTGTTCTGTAGAATTAGATCAGTTTTCTTATCTTTATGTTAATAGCTTTTTCTATTGTGGCAGACTACAGTTTCTGTATGTTTTGGAACAGAATTTTAGAGTTAACCTCTCTTTTGTACTGTAAAAGATAGAAGATATTTATTTATTCCTCAAAAACATGACTTTGGTGCCCTGTTGATGAGCAGAGTCAGCCTGACAATTTTGGTGATTTTTTTTTATTTCAAGTTTTTATTTAGATTCTAGTTAGTTAACATACATGGCAATATTGGTTTCAGGTGGAGAATTCAGTGATTCATCACTTACATGTAACACTCAATGCTCATCACAAATGCCTTCCTTAAAACTCATCACCCATTTAGCCCATTCCTGGCCCACCTCCTTCCAGCAACCCTCAGTTTGTTCTCCATTGTTAAGATTCTTTTATGGTTTGCTTTCCTCTCACTCTCTTTTCCCCCCTTCCGCTATGTTCATCTGTTTTGTTTCTTAAATTCCACATATGAGTGAAATAATACGGTATTTGTCTTTCTCTGACTGACTCATTTCACTCAGCATAATACCCTCTAGTTCTATCTACATTGTTGCAAATGGCAAGATTTCATTCTTTTCAATGGCTGAGTAATATTCCATTTTATATATACACTCCACATCTTCTTTATCCATTCATCAGTTGATAGACATTTGGGCTCTTTCTATAATTTGGCTATTGTGGACATTGCTGCTATAACATCGGGGTGCATGTGCCCCTTCAAATCAAGGACAGCCTTTCTAAAGAGCAATTTGGAAATATTTCTCAAAAGCCTAAAAAATATTTATACTCTTTGACTAAAGTTTTATGTGTAGGACTTTATATTAAAGAAATAACCACAACCATAGACATGCCCAGAGAGTTAAATGCATGAGTGTTTATGGGAGAATTGATCATAATAGTGAAAAAGAAGAAACAGCTAAATGTCCAATAATGCGACATGTTTGAACAAATTATGGTATGGCCTTAAGAAACATATGGTGAAATGTTGTACAGTAATTTTAAATGATGCTATAAAAGTATGTTTATTGGCAATGGAAAGTACTCTAAATATATTATGTAAAAAGCAGATTATAAAATAACATACAGTTTGATTCCTTTAAAAATAAATACATATAATTTTTATATATGCACAGAAATATCTGAGAGGATATAACATTATGTATTAACTAAGAGGTTTCCTGCAGTGGTGGATTTAAGGGTGATTTTAACGTTCTTTTTGCTCATTTGAATTTTCTAAAAAACACATAGCTAATATTTTCAATGGAAAATAATGCTTTTAGCTTCTTGCTGAGAGCCTGCAGTGGGCTCAGCACTTACTCTCTTCCTGGCTCCTCTGCCCACACTGATGCTCTGAAAAAAAGAACAGAAACAAGAGGTAATTCATAGGCAAATTTCTGCGGGATCATCAGAAATAGTATTATAGACAGGGAAGCTTCTGCCCAGAGACCTCAAAGATAGTGGACATTGAGCTTTCTTAAGTCTTTTTTTTTCTTTAATAATTTTAAGATTTTATTTATTTATCTGTCAGAGAAAGAGAGGGAGAGAAAGAGAACACAAGCAGGGGGAGTAGCAGGCAGAGGGAGAGGGAGAAGAAGGCTCACCACGGAGCAGGGAGCCCGGAGCCCGATGTGGGACTTGATCCTAGGACCCTGGGATCATGACCTGAGCAGAAGATGGACACTTGACCGACTGAGCCACCCAGGTACCCCTCAACAAACATTTTAAAAAAGCATATTTTAGGGGTGGCTGGGTGGCTCATTCAGTTAAGCATCTGACTTTTGGTTTTGGCTCAGGTTATGATCTCAGAATTGTGAAATCAAGCCCCACATTTGGCTCCACACTGGGCATTGAGCCTGCTTGAAATTCTCGCTGTCTCTGCCCCTCCTCACCCCCTCTCCCACTCTTAAGGAAAAAAAAAAGCGTATTCTAAGAGCTCAGCTTTGTACTATGCATTAAGGGGAATTTAGTCAGATTATACTCAAAAACACTTGTTTGGGATGAATGTGAACTCTTTCTGAGCAGGTACTTTGTTTCATACACTGAAGTCTGAGAATATAGTAAATGTTCAAAATCCTTATTGAATAAATGAAGGAATGCCATCAAACCCATTAGTGATCATGAGGCTGGGAAAATGTTTTTCCTCTTTGGGCCTCAGTTTCCTTGTCAGTAAAATGCATGGGATTAGATGTGATGACCTTCTAGTCATAATACGCTAAAATCTTCTGTTCCCGAGAGCAGCATGGTCTTTTCAGCTTGATAAACATTTGCTGAGCATCTGTTTATCTGTCAGGGACACACGTCAGCAGTAGGACAAAACCGAAGACAGATGAGGTCTCCGCTCCAGTTTGCTCAGGGTCCATGGAGGACAGAGTAGTGTAGGCAGTGCTTGTCATTGCTCCCTCCGTTCCTCCCTCCCTCCCTCCCTCCCTCAGTATATGTTCCTTTGAAAGCCTGCTCCTCATCAGCAGCAGAGAGACGTGTGCCCAGGGCGCTGGAGGGGTGCACAGAGACACCTACCCAGCCCAAGAAAGGCTCCCAGAGGTGGCTATTTCCTACCCAGGTATCAAAGAACAAGTATGGATTGTCCAAGCAGAGAAAATATTTTTCCGAAGAAGAAAACAGCATGCACAAAGGCAAGAGAAGAACAGTGAAAGAGCCAGTAAAATGTTCCCCAAGCAAGCAAAAGCCATACAGTATATATACAGAGTGGTAGGGGTTTCAGATGATCAAGCCAAAGGGAGATCAGTGGAGGCTGGAAACGTGAAGGAAGGGTTCTTATAAGAAACAGGTCTCAAGTACTGAAAGGGGGGCCAGAATAGCCTGCGGGCAGCACAGCCCATGGGACAGAGACCTCTGCTCCCAGCGCTCACAGGCCACCTGTGTGGTCTTGGGGGAAGTCTCTGGGGCCTAAGTTTCCCAAATACAAAGAGTTGAAAGAGTTAGGCTAGATGGCCTCTTACGCTCGTGCATGATAGTCTATGGGAGGGCTGTGATGGTGGAGGAGAGGAAAGGGATGCCAGGGAGAGGGAAAAGCATGTCTCAGCTTGGGCTGGGATTGTTGCTGGTAGGGCAAGCAGCAGGATTCAGATTTCTGCCAGGTTGCCAGGGTTTCCAGCGATGGAAACCTTCTCAGAGGCTAAACTGCACGAGCCAGAAAGCTGCTTGCTTTTTTTTTTCCTGAAGCACCTCTGATCCTTAAGGGAACAAGATGGAAGCGCCACATCCAACAGCTTTCTGGCCCACAACAGAGCCCTGGAGGACCAATCCCAGATCCAACTGCCAGCCTTAAATAGAAAACGAGATCCAGTTACCACTGCCCCCTGTAAATATGTCTGTAAAACATTTATCTGGCAATAAAAGAACTGACAAGGCAATTTGAGTGTAATTGTTTTTGGCAGTTGGAAATATTTCAATTAACACACTATAAAAGCCACACTATAATAAATGCAAAACAGGCCAATGAAATCAGCTGCAGCCCTGACTTCCCAACCATGGCAAAGGAGATTGAATGTCAGGCTGCCACTTTGGGCCCTTGGTCTTCCAAAAGGAGAAGCCTGAGACAGACAAGGCTGAATTCCTGGAAAGCTTTTGATGGTTCCTCCCAGAAGCCATCAAACCACGGAAGAACAAAGCGCAAATTCCCTCCCCTGGCCTTCAGAACTCTATCATCTGGCCCCGCATTTCCATTCCAGCCTGTTCTCCAACCCTTCATGTGCTAGCACTTTGAGACGCAGGCCACTAAGTCTACTCACACTCCCTGAGCATGGCCTATGCTTTCTCACCTCTGCACCTTTGCTTTTTTAAAAAAATTATTTACTTTAAGGTAATCTCTACACCCAACATGCAGCTCAAATTGATTAGCCTGAGATCAAAAATTGTATGCTCTTCCCACTGAGCCACCCAGGTGTCCCTGTTCCTTTGCTTTTTACAGTTCCTCCTGCCAGGAACACCATTTCCTCCTTCCCCCTTGCTGCTCCCACCATCTCTGCCTAACAAAACATTACTCAACTAACCTCTGCTAGTCCTTTATCTAATCCTGCCATATTCCCACTTTTCTCCTACCTCCCTCTACTCTTCCATTCCTCACTTTGAGCAAGGCTCTGCCCCACCTTCCATCACGACCACAAGTACTGGCTGCTATGAGATGAAAAATGAAATGGAACTTCAGATAGACACTCTGTTATTTCTGGATTTTGGTCTGCAAAAGGGAATAGTATTATGAAAAGAAATATAATACTACAGTACACACTGGAGACAATTTGGAGATTCCAGCAAAGGAAGTCCACCATTCTTACACTATTCTTGTACTTATATATTCTTAAACTTATACTTGACCAAAGAAGATCCTCTACTTTTGGATAGGTCATTCTATTTGGCCAAGGGAGGATGTTTATTAGAAGAGTGATACAGGAAGAGGAACCTCACCTCCAAGAACACCATAGCAGTCAATTTAATCCTGATGATCAATGGGATAACAGATATCCCAGTTTGAACTATCCCATAGTAGAACATTTTCTATTCTCATTAATGTAGATTTTAGTGTGAGCATCCTGGAGGAGGGAACTGGTAAAAACTCGGTTCCCTAATGCTTACTTCTCATTTCTCTTTCAGGATGAGGGCTGGGTTCCCTTGCTCTCTCTTGAAAGTTCTCCACTTTCATTTCCATGTCACCTCTCCAGCAGTTGCTTCTCAATACCCTCGACCAGGAATATATGCTTGAACCCCTTAGTCGTCGTCTTCTCTTTTTTTAAGGATTTATTTATTTATTTTGAGAGAGAGAGAAATGCATGAGCTGGGGGAAAGAGAGAGGGAGAGGGAGGGAGAGCATTTCAAGCAGATTCCCTCCTGAGCACAGAGCCAGTGGGGTTCCATCTCATGACCTTGAGATCATGACCTGAGCTGAAAGCAAGAGTCAGACCTTCCTCTCAATCTACTGAGCCACCCAGGCACCCCCCGATCCAGTCTTACTATTCTATACACTCTCTTTGGGTGTTCTTACCCCACCCATAGCTTCATTTTGCACCTTAGGATGGAGTTCAAGGTTATTTCTTTTTTTTATATTTTCATTTTTTTAAGATTTTATTTATTTATTTGACAGAGAGAGATCACAAGTAGACAGAGAGGCAGGCAGAGAGAGAGAGAGGGAAGCAGGCTCGCTGCTGAGCAGAGAGTCTGATGCGGGACTCAATCCCAGGACCCTGAGATCACGACCTGAGCCGAAGGCAGCAGCTTAACCCACTGAGTCACCCAGGCGCCCTATATTTTCATTTTTATTTTAGTAATCTCTATGCCCAATGTGGGGCTTGAACTCCCAACCCCAAGATCAAGAATTGTATGCTCTACTCACTGAGCCAGCCTTGTGCCCCAAAGTTCAAATCTATTTCTGTAGCTTAAACTTCCTGGAACCCCATGTTCAAATTGGTAACAGAGTACTTAAATTCAATATATTAAAAACCAACCTCGATATATTCTTTTTCCACCTTAATCATTATATTCTTTTTCTACACCAAATTTCTATTTCTTCCAGTATTTCCTATTTCACTCAAGTGCATCCCCATCCACTCAGTCACCCAGATTGGAAAGTGGAAACCATCAAATATGCCTGCTTTTCCCTCCCTTCCATTAGCATCATGTTTCAAAGTCTAACAATTCTATCTCCTTAATATCTTTCATAACTATCCTCTCCATTACACCTCCCTTAATTTGGGCCCTTACTCTCTCTTGCCTAGCTACATTTGATTTCCTTGACTCCAGTTTCTCTCCACTCTAATAATTATATCATTATCATCATTCTCATCTACTGAGCATTTACTCTGGGCTAGTCATTTACTAAGCAATATACATGCATTATCTCATTTAACCTCCAGAACTACCTTAACACATATCATTATTTTATTTTACAGAAGAGGACATTGAGGTTTAGAGTGAGCAAGCAACTGACCCAAAGATGACCAGGATTTGAACTCAAACTAATCACTATCAGTGATCTTCCTGAAACATAAATCTTATCATATCATTCTCCTAATTTAAAGCCTCCAAGCCTTCTTCATCAGCCCAGAGATAAATCTCAGCTCTCTAACACAGCATCCATATCATCCCCTACTCTATTCTTCCCATAGCTATGGGACGGTGCTTTGAAAATGAAAATTCTGGTCAGGGTAACAGATGATTATTATTGCCACCTATTGGGCATTTACCTGAACTTAGATCAGTTTTGGTACACGGCCCACTGAAAAGTGTAAGCAACCCCTTTGTCCCTGAGCATATTTTAGGGGTAAGGAGATAAAAATGTGCTTAAACTGTTCTCTATTATGAAGATATAATATTTATTAAACAAGTACATGATCAGATATACTCAGGGAGCCCAAATGTGGGCTCTGAAGTCAATCATAGCTTGGTTTGGGTCCCCACAACACTACCTGCTCGTTCTATGACTCCAGGCAAGTTACTTGTCTTCTCTGAACCTCAGTATCCTTATCTTTAAACTGGACATAATGACACACTCTCAATCATGGTGTTGTTATGAGGATTAAATGAGTCAATGCACATAAAGTACATAGTACAGTGCTTAGCCAGAGTTTATCCTCAATTAATGATAGTTGGCAACCTTTATTCCCAGTTATAGATGCTACTCTGTGTGGCCCTTGCTTACTAGGAGGCCCCCACCTTAGGGACTAGAGCAGATCACTTTCCTCCAAAGAGTTCAATGATAAAACATGTTTGTTCCTGGAAAGAGGGGCTCTTTGAAGCCCACAAACCCACAGATGTAGCATCCTCCTTCCTGGAGCCCAGGAGACTTCCTTTACCATTTCAGTTGTCTTGGTCCTTATTTTAAAACTCACTAACAGGTTTCCATTAAGCTAAATTGAAACTAAATACTTCACCAGCTTGCAGTTTCCATTTTTAAAAGGGTAAAAGCTCTTAGTCCCAAGGGAATAGTAATTCACCAACAAACCTTTCTCCACTATACTGACTGCATTCCAAATCTCTGAGCCTAGTGCAGTGTCTAAAGCACACAGAAGGCACTAAATAAGTGTAGTTGAAAGGAAATCTCAAAATTTTGAAACACTAGAGACGAAGGGTAGAAATTATCATATGCTATTGTGGGAGTGCCAACTGATGCAAACTTTTTATAGGGTTATTTGGCAATACCTCACAAAATTTAAAATGCAGATAGCCCTCAACTCCACTTTCTTGAATTTTTCCTATAGCAGTATTCATACACATGCATAAGATGTACAAAATTGCTCACTGCAGCATTATTTGTAATGTTTTTAAAAATGGGAAACGCCTAGATATTCATTGGTAGGGGCCTAGTTAAATTATTGCATAGCCATTCAATAAGATACTATGCCTATTTTTAAAAGAATGAGATAAACATTTATGTACTGTTATGGAAAGCTCTCCAAGGTATGTTGTTAAATAAAAAACCAAGCTACAGGAATAGATGACCCATCTGCTTACTTTAAGACTATATATGTATGTGTATTTGCATATACATCCAAGTTTCTAGAAGAATATATAGAATCTGTTAAGAGCAGTTTGGTTTAGGGAATGTGACTGGAAAATTTGGGGGAAGGGACCAATACTGTTCATTGTATATTAAAACCATGAGAATGGTTTTAATACTTTTAAAAAATATTTTATTTATTTGACAGACAGAGATCACAAGCAGGCAGAGAGGCAGGCAGAGAGAGGAAGGGAAGCAGGCTTCCAGCTGAGCAGAGCCCCTGATTGGAGGGGGGGGGGGGTTGGCATGGGGGGGTGGATCCCATGACCCAGAGTCCTGGGATCCAGGCCCGAGCTGAAGGCAGAGGCTTCAGCCCACTGAGCCATCCAGGCACCCCTAGAATGGTTTTAATATTTTTAATGTGAGTGTGCATTACTTTTATAATTTAACATGCTAAGAATTTTTAAAATCAACAAAGTACAACTAAAAAGTTGTACAAAGTACAACTAAAGAGGTTTTTCTTTCCTACTAATCCAGTGTTAGTTAGCACAGTGTTCTGAATGCAGAAAATGGGGATATGAGGGGCGCCTGGGTGGTTCAGTGGGTTAGAGCCTCTGCCTTCAGCTTGGGTCATCGTGATCTCGGGTTCCTGGGATCGAGCCCCACATCGGGCTCTCTGCTCAGTGGGAAGCTTTCTTCCCCCTCCTTCTCTGCCTGCCTCTCTGCCTACTTGTGATCTCTCTCTGTCAAATAAATAAATAAAATCTTTTAAAAAAGAAAGAAAGAAAGAAAGAAAGAAAGAAAAGGGGGATATGAGACCAGGCTTGTACCTACCTGGAAGCCCAGGAGGGCAGAAGCCAACTCTAGGGTACCCTCGCCAGATAAGGCTATAGCAGGCAAGGAGAGTAGAATTTAAAAGTGGAAACTTTAGGGTAAGCCTTGGCTGGGTTCCCAACAGGGCCATGAACTATACGTGATATCTTGAGCAAAGTATTTAGTCTCTAATCCTCATTTTCTCATCTATAAGGTAGAGAAAAATATTAGTGCCCTCCTCAGAGTTGCTCAAAGGATAAAATAAAACAATGCCTGAAGAGCACCTAATTCAGAGCCCAGCACTCAGTAAGCCGTGTTAACAGCAGCAGTGTAGATTTTGTGGTTGTCATTTTTTTTTAAAGATTTTATTTGTTTATTTGACAGACAGAGATCATAAGTAGGCAGAGAGGCAGGCAGAGAGAGAAGAGGAAGCAGGCACCCTGCAGAGCAGAGAACCCGATGTGGGGCTCCACCCCAGGACCCTGGGATCATGACCTGAGCCAAAGGCAGAGGCTTTAACCCACTGAGCCACCCAGGTGCCCTGTGGTTGTCATTTTTCATTACTCTACTGTGGTCTGCCAGCATGACAACTGAGTTCCATTCTGAGGGCATTTATTGTATAATTGAAAAGTGTGTTGTCCAGACCCCAAGAAGTCCTTACTAGAAAGGAGCCTATAAACCTAAGAGTGTCATAGAGGGACGACAATAAAAACACCTTCTGTTTCTATAACATCTTTCAGTTTACTAAACACCTTTAAGTACATTATTTCATTTGACCCTTATACTAATCTCTTGTGGTTGAATGTTGAATTTTGTCCTTTTCGTCTCCTGAATCTATTGAGATGTCATTATATGATATTTCTCCTTTGTTGTATTAATGTGAAGAAATACTTTTATATTTTTAATGTTGAGCTAAATTTGCATTATTGGGATAAACCCCACTTGATCTATTATTCTTTTTATGTATTGCCAAAAACAGATTTGCTAATATTTTGTTGGATTTTTTGCATTTACATTCATAAGGGAGATTGGCCTGTCATTTTCTTTTCTTGTAATAACTTTGATTTTGATATCAGAGTTATACTGGCATCATCAAATGAGTTGGTATTTATTCCTTTCTGTATTTTCTATAAGACTTTGTGTAAGACTGGTGTTATTTATTCCTTTTTTAAAAAAGATTTATTTATTTATTGAGAGAGAGAAAAAGAGAGCAAGAGGAGAGGCTGAAGGAGAAGGAGAGAATCTCAAGTAGACCCCCCACTGAGCACAGAACCGGACATGGGGCTTGATCTCATGACCCTGAGATCATGACCTGAGCCAAAATCAAGAGTTGGGCACTTACCGAACTGAGCCATCCAGGCACCCCTGGTGTTATTTAGTCCTTATGTATTTGATACAGTTCATCAGTGGAACTAGTTGGGCCTGGATTTTCTTTGTGGGAAGGTTTTAAGTTATGAGCTCAGTTTAAAAAAAAAAAAAGGTTTGGAGTTTTCATATTTTCCATTTTTTCTGTGTCATTTAAGGGAAAGTGCATTTTTCAAGAAATTTGTCTATTCTGGGGCACCTGGGTAGCTCAGTCAGTTAAGGCTCAGACTCTTGATTTCAGATCAGGTCATGATCTCAGAGTCATGAGATCAAGCCTACATTCAATTCCCAGCTCAGCGAGAGTCTGCTTGAGTTTCTCTCTTTCCCTCTGCCCCTCCTCCTGCTTGCTTTCTCTAAAACAAATAAATAAAATCTTTAAAAAATTTGGACGTTCCATCTAAATTATGGAATTTATTGCCATAAAGTTGTGGGAATATTTCCTTTTTATCCTTTTTAATGTCTGTAGGATCAGTAGTGATTTCTCATGTTCCATTCCTGATTCTGCTGTTTTGATTTATTTTTATTTTGATGAGCCCTGCTAGGTTTTGTCAATTTGATTACTCTTTTCAAAGAACAAATTTCTGGCATTGTTAATTTTCTCTATTATTTTTCTCATTGTTTCTACGAAACATTGATTTTAAATCTTTCCTTTTTTTTTCTTTTTCCTAAGTCAGACATTTAAAGCTATGCATTTCCATTATGAACAACTTTAGCAGCACCTGAAAATTTGTGATGTTATATTTTCATTACCACTCAGTTAAAAATGCTTACTAATATCCCTTATACTCTTTCTTTTTTTATTGAAATATTGTTGGCATACAATATTACATTAGTTTCAGGTGTTTAACATAGTGATTTGGCAATTTTATACATTATGCTACGTTCACTACAAGGGTAGCTACCATCTGTTCTTGCGCCTTTTGACTACCTTTGTTTAGAAGTGTGTTCCTTAATTTCTAAATATTTGAGGATTTTAAAGATATTGCTACTTATTTTTAATTCCGTTTTGTTGAAACTATTCCTAATATGCGGAGGTTCTTTCTCTCATCAATGGATGTTGAATTTATCTGTAAGATTTTAATCTTTCAATATTCTTGGGACTTATTTTATGTCCCAGCATATGGTCTATTTTGTGAGCATTCTGCAGTTCTTGGGTACAGTGTCCTATAAATGTTAATTAGGTTAAATTATTTAACAAATCTTCTATATCTTTCAGTTACTGGGAGACAAGTATTAAGATCAACTATTTTTGTGTATTTTTCTATTTCTCCCTTTAGCTTTGTCAGTTTTTGATTCATATATCTTGAACTTCTATTAATAGGTACATACATGTTTGTGATTTTATATCTTCTCTTGAAATGACTCTGTATCATTATGAAATGTCCCTACTTTTCTTTGAGAATACTCCTTGTCTTCAAGTCTACTTGGTTCTGATAATACTATAGCCACACAATATTCTTGGGCTTGCCATTCTCAGGGTATATTTTTTCTGTTCTTTTATTTTCAACCTTTCTATGTCTTTATGTTTAAACTCTATCTCTTATAGGTACCATTTAGTTGGGTCTTGCTGTTTTCCCCCATAGCTTGAGAAACTCTATCTTTTAATTGAAAGCAATGGTATAGTTGTCTTCATTATGTTGCTCTTCGCTTTTGTTTTTGTTTTTCATCTGCTTTTTAAAAAAATTTCTTTTTACTTAAATTCAATTTAGTTAACATATAGTGTTTTATTAATTTCAGGGGTAGAATTTAGTGATTCATCAGTTGCCTATAATACTCAGTGCTCATTACATCAGGTGTCCCACTTAATGCCCATCACCCAACTACCCCTTCCCCCTACTCCCCTCCCCTCCAGCAATCCTCAGTTTGTTTCCTATAGTTTAAAGAGTCTCTTATGATTTGCCTCCCTCCATCTACGCATTTTGTTCTTCTGTTTACCTTCTTCCTTCTTTTGTTAACTGAGTTTTTCTCTTTCCTTTTATTACCTCTTTTGGCTTTTAGTTGTGCTTTTTGGTATTACTTTTTAGTGGTTACTCTAAGGTTTACAATATTCATTCTAAACTTACCATAGTCCACTAAGAATAAAAAACATACCAATTCATATTTCACAATGTAATAACCTTATAACATCTTAATTCCATTTACCACCACCATCTCACCTTTTGCCCTATTGTTGTCATGCATTTTATTTCTATATACATTGTAAGTCTCACCTTATAATGGTATTATTTTTGCTTTAAACAGTCATATATCTTTTAAGAAAATGAATAAAAGGGAAAAAAGATAATCCTTTATCTTTAGCCACATATTTATCATTCCTAGTACTTTTTGGTCCTTCCCATAGATAGAGCTTCTAACAGGTGTCATTTTTCCTTTAGCTTACAGAACTTCATTGATTACCTCCTGTAGTGAAGGTCTGCCAATGACAAATTCTCTCAGCTTTAGTTTATCTGAAGATGTATTTATTTCACCTTTGTTGTTTGAGGGATATTTTTGTTAGATGTAGAATTCTGTGTTGACAGTTGTTTTCTTTCAGAGCTTTAAATATGTCATTACATTGTCTTCTGACCTCCATTGTTTACAATGAGAAGTCAGACATAATCACATTATTACCCTCTATGCAATATGTCATTTTGTTCTGACTACTTTCCAGATTTTATTTTTATCTTTGGCTTTCAGTATTTTGACTATGAGAGACCTAAGGGTGCTTTTCTTTGTATTTATCCTGCTTGGAACGCACTGAACTTCCATCAAATTCAGAACATTTTGGCCACTATTTCTTCAAATATTTCCCCCTCCTCTATTTCCTTTTGGGATTCCAATAACATACATGACATACATATATGACATGGTCCCAGAGGTCATTAAGGCTCATGTTTTTAAATCTTGTTTCTCTCTGATCTTAGTTCATTTCAGTGGACACATCTGTACATTCATCTGTTAGGCCCATCCAATTATTTTTCCGTTCTGATATTTATTTTTCTATTGTTTTCATTTTCTGCTTAGATTACCCACCCATTAAGTCAATATTTTCTGTAAGTCCATAAATATATTTATAAAAGCTGCTTTAAAGTCATTGTCTGCTACTTCTAATATCTGGGTTATCTCACTGCTATCAACACACTCTCCTTTGGGATCTACCTCCCTGAGCCATGGTCAAGAAACTGTCCCCAGCCAGAGAGCAAGACTAAACACATGACTCCTGTTGGGTGCGTTCCTTCCCTCTAGAATCACTGTCCTGAGGGAATGTGGCATAATGATGTGTCCAGAATTTTATCTGTTTACAGTGGGAGGGCAAGTCCAGTATGAATTGTTCCAACATGGCCAGAATATAAGTCCCCTACACTAAGGTCTTTAAAAGTTATATATAGTGTGCTACATTTTAAAATTCATTGCAGAGGGGTGTCTGAGTGGCTCAGTCAGTTAAGTATCTGCCTGCCTTCTGCTCAGGTCATGGTCCAGGGGTGCTGGGTTCAAGCCCTACATTGGGCTCCTTGCTCAGTGGGGAGCCTGTTTCTCCCTCTCTCTCTGCCTGCTCCTCCCCCTGCTTGCTCTCTCTCTTTCTCTCTGTCAAATAAATACATAAAATCTTAAAAGTAAAACAAATTCATTGCAGAAACAGGCTGTTTAAAGCCCTCACTCAACACTCACACACACACCCAGGAACAACAACCCTAAAGGAAAGGCTTTTGTAAAGGACAGAACCTTTTGTAATGTAAATATCAGCCCTGAATGGAAGCACTGAGCTGGAAGAAATCTGAGGCCCTGCACAATGTATGGGAAAGAGGTTTTTCTCGGAAGCAATGTAGTAGTTACTTCGGAGTAAAGCAGGTTATATCTTACAATCCTTGTAAGAGAAACTGCCTGGCTCACAGTTCTGACTGCTTAGAAAGCCATGCGATCTTGTCTTTCCCTGATACAGTCTAGCATGAACAGATAAGCTAGGGTCAATCAGATTCTTTCTCCAAAGAGTTTGAACTGGGACTCCGGAGCAAACTGGTGATGGGCTGCAGATAGTATGGAGATGTTTGTGAGTTAGAGAGAGGCCAAAGTGGCGTGATAAGCTGGAAACACAATCAAGTTAGGAGGGAGCAGAAAGGTGGAAAAGGTGGCTGATTGGGAAATGAAAGTAAGAAATGAAACATAGTTGCTAAGAGAAGAAGAGAGGCCATGAAAGACACAGAGAAAGTAATGAGTACTTATATCTGTTTCAGAACCAATAGTTTTCCAGTTCTGATTCTAGGCTACTTATGTATTTATAATATCCATCCACAAACCCCCACATACACCTTTCCCCCTTCACCCACCTTCCCTTTACTTGAGGTAACTTGAGCGTATCTCTGTTCTTTGCAATTTAGAGCTTGACTAAAATCTGTGTGCCTTAGAGTTTGCCAGGCCCATAAAGACTAGAAGTAGGAAAGCCTTGGGCATTCCAGGCAGAAGAACAAAATCATTAACAAAGATACAGAGACTTGGAACCATGTGTCTGTCTAGAGATTAGCAGATTTTTCTTTTTGTTTTGAGAGAGAGAGAGAGAGAGAGTATGCGTGCAGGCACACGTGAGTGCTTGGAGAGGGAGGGAGGGCAGAGTTTGGAAAGGGAGAAAGAGAATCTTAAACAGGCTCCATACCCAGCACCAGGCCTACCACGGAGGGGCTGGATCTCACAACCCTGAGATCCCGACCTGAGCCAAAATCAAGATTCAGAAGCTCAACAGACTTAGCCACCCAGGCACCCTGGGATCAGCAATTTTTTTTTTAAATCTATATATATTCCAGTTTGTCCCAAAGCAAGATTTGAAGCTAAATATATGACACATGGGAAAAATAAGTAAATAAGAAAATGGATGTGAGGTAAAAATTAAAGTAGGAAAAAAGCTTAACATCAGGAGTAGGATCCCTACGTAATTAAGAGAATAAAGCTGCTTTGACGAAGACAAAGGCACAAACAGCTTCTGCTGCAGACCCAGAAAGAAAGAAAAGTTAGTGTTCAGAGAATTGTAGTACATACATTTCCATCATGCATTTACTCATCAACTCATTCATTCAGTCATTATTCATTCATCCAGTATTTATTAAGCTTTACTATGTACCAGATCCTAGGATGACAGCTAAAGAAGAACCAAGGCTGAGTTGGTCCCACTTCCAAGAGTTCTCAAATCTAGGAGGTAAGAAAAATAGAGGACATAAACCTACCATACAAACCAGAATCCGGTGACTCCATAAGTAGGACAAAGTGTTTTGAGACACAAAACATTGAAAAAGTTTCATCAACAGCTGTGTCTTTTGCCTGCTTCTTCCATACAACTCCACCTCAGCAACAGGAAGACTGAATGCTCCATACAAATCCCTAACTGGCAGAAAACAATTTCATGTCACTTGCTCACAGCTGGAGACAGAGAATCAAAATTACTCTTCAGCATCAGTTGGCAGGCTGCAAAGCCCAGGGATAAGCACAAGAGTCCTCTGCTATTGTTATTTGAGTACCTGGCATGTTCTGAGTACTAACAATGTGCTAGGCTCTACAGTAAACAGGGGAGGAGACCAAGTTCTGGCTGCAAATGCTCACAGCTGTTTTGTAATCTGATAATTGTACATGACAAACCTCAGACCGTAACTCTGAAAATAGCATGAGTATAATCATAACAGAATGGAACTGCCATTGGCAAAATTTGTCTTCTAGTTATCACTTCCAGAAGGAATTCCATAACACTACTAGGGGAAGAGAAGAGAAAATTCTCTCAATTTCGTGCCCCTAAGCCTCTAAACTATCATCATCTGCATCCATCCCTTCCTCCTTTCTTTTCTCCTGTTACAGTGTTCTGTCTCCTGTCCTACAACTAATCCACTCTCACCTCCTCAGGGACTTGGCTCTAGTCAATATTTTATGTCTCCTATCTCTACCTTCTTCTTCTTTATGCCAGGGTCCTTCCCCTCAGCATTTAACATATTCAAATCTTACTTCCATCCCTACAAAGAAAAAAAAAATCCTTGTCTACATAGTCTTTATTGTCTTCTTAGCTCAGTGCAGTCTGGCTTTTACCTTGAAAATTATTCTTTCCAAGGTTCCCAATGACTTCCTAATTATTAAACCTAATGGCTATGTCTAGTTCTCATCTTCACTAACCCCTTAGCAGCATGCGACACAGTTGACCACATACTCTATAAACACTGTAAACTCACTATACACACTGTAAATTCACTCTAAACACACTCTTCTTTAGGACATTATTCTTCTTTGTTATCTTCTATGTATGTTCTTGTATGTCTTCTGTTCTGTGTTGTCTTCTAACTTCTCTGGTCATTTCTTCTCATCCTGTATTTTGAACTCCTTCCTTTGTCCAAACGTTAAATCACAGTGCTCCACCTGGAAGTTGTCCCTCATTTCCCCAGAAGTTAGGATATCCTACTACATGCTTTCATAACACCCTTTGCTACTTCCCAATCACACTCTATCGTTCACTAAATAATCATTTATTGAGAGCTTCTGATGTGATGGCCACTGTGTTAGGAACTTGAGAACAGATGTGAGCAAAAACATCCAAAGGTCCTACTCTCAAGGAGCTCACAGTCTAATAGAAGAGACACAGAATAATCAAATACTTACACAAACAAGTGAGTAAGTACATACTAGGATGCAGGCTAAGGAAGGAAGGATCAAGAAAGGATCAAGATATATTACTATAGGGGTGCCTGGGTGACTCAGTAGGTTAAGCCTCTGTCTTCAGCTCAGGTCATGATCTCAGGGTCCTGAGATCAAGCCCCACATGGGGCTTTCTGCTCAGCCTGGAGACTGTTTCTCTACCCCCCCCCCCCCCGCCTGCCTTTCTGCCTACTTGTGATCTCTTTCTCTCTGTGTCAAATAAATAAACAAAATTTAAAAAAAAAAGGTATATTACTACATAGTAGAGGAAACAACCCTATCTTCATTAGCTGGGCAGCAACATTGGGGCAGGTTGTGGAGACCGATGACTGGGCTGAAATCTTAGGAGTACATGTGTGAGGGAAGGTTTAAAGAGTGTTCCAGAAAGAAGTACACAGAAGTAAAGTATAGCACTAATAGGGGGAAAGTAATAAAAGTTAAGGCTTAGAGCTCCAAATGGGCCTTAGCCCATATAGACCCCTGAAGGGTTATCTAAAAAATTTGTCCCTATCCTAACTAAGAGCAGTGGGAAGTCACTGAAAGGTCCTGAGTGGGAATGACATAATCAAATTGACAGCTGAAAAAATTCCCTTGATGCAGTTGTAGAGAATGGATTAGAAGGGACAGGAGTGGATGAGGGAAATCCCAGTTACAAGGATTTGCAGCACTCTGGGTGAGAGATGATGTAGGCTGGGCTAAGGAGGTGGTGGGGAATATGAAAAAAGGGGTTTGATTTGGGAGATATTTAGGAGATAAAGGGGCAAAGGATCATATCTAGGGCTTGAAGAAAATAAAAGGTGTAAGGGTGACACTGAGGAGAAGGGTCATAAGAGCATGGATACCTTACTTTGAACACATAGAAACACTTCAGTTGCTCTTAGATTCTGCTCACCTCCTTTTGTCCTTCCAGCTATGGATGCTAGACTGTCACCAGACCAAAAATCTCTGAATCACCTAAGACTCTTTTTTGGCCTTGCATGTATTCTTGCCAATTCTCCCCTACCCTAGTCACCCCTCATCAAGATCATCAGTTTGAAAAGTACTGTCCATGAGGGGCCTATGCAGAGACCATAAAATGATCCAGAAATGCAAGTCTTTTCTTTGGCTCTCACAGGCAAATGATGCAAAACTCCAGACTGATTTTTTTTTTTTTATGGTAACTAACTGAGTTATAAAGAAGTACTAAAATTTGTTAGTCATAAACTAAAATTAGCTTTTAACTGGAGTTCACAGAAGACTCTAATTCAGTTCTCTACTAAGAAGTCTGGCTGCCAGGCAATGTTTGGCAACGTTGCAAAACTCCTCCTGCCCACATACATGCGGCCAGTTGGAATTCTCAACATTTTCAGGAAGGACACTTCGTTATTGGGGCGGGTGATGTTTTGAGCTGGTCATGGTTTATGGTGCCTGACGTTCATGCATTTTAATTACAAATTATGATTCATGGAATTCTATCACAACCAATTTAATATGCCATGGGTTGTTTGATTAACCCTATGGAGTAAAGGGTTTCACCTCTCGACCTGTCACTTCTCGCCTTCCCTTCCTTGCTGATTCAGAACATGTATAGTAAACTTCCGTCTTAGGAACTTTACACTTGCTATACCCGCTGTCTGGAGGCTCTTTCATTCCCTTCAGGTCTTTCTCAAATGCCATCTTTGTGAGGCCTTCTCTGATGACTATATTTAAATCATAATCTTCTGCTTCCCTGAACTTCCTATTCTACTTCCCTGCTCTATTTTAATACTTGACATCTATCACTATCTGATTAACCATATATTTTACTTATTTACTTATTGACAATTTACCTCCCACTAAAAGATAGGCTCCATGAGAACAGGGACTTTGGGTTGTTTTGGTTGTTGCTATATCACCAATACCTAGAACAGTCTCTGGCATATAATATGTGACCAGCGAATAATCGTGGAATGAGAACGACGGTATCATCAGAATTGTTGACCTCTTAAATCTCTAATGCCCAGCTCTTAAACCATGGGTACCTGTGACCCGAATCTGGATCATTCATAGCCCTACTGCCAAAGCAGATATAAACATGAGCCTGGGAAAACATGCTTCTACAGTGACATTTTCTTGTTAGGACTCCCCACTAGTCTCTTCATCCCAAGCTTACCCCTTCCTATCTTTCAAACACACTCAGATCAAAACTTCTAAAGAACAGCACCAGGCATTCAGTACTCACATTCAATTCATTTTCAAAATTTAATATATTCCAGACATTGTGCTAGGTTCAGAGGATGAGATAGACATCCTTGCTATCATTGAGTTTATAGTCTCGGGGGGCTATCACCCTATCCTGCCTCCAGAAAAGGGACTTAAATTCTATAGAATATGACAGCCAAGCTGAGACCTGATGTATGGCCAGGAAATGAAGAGATTTGAGGCAGAGTAGCATAGAACTGGTGGCAGCAGAGAGAAATGATTATACCAAGCAGGTAGAGAAAATGGCAGTTTCAAAGGCCTAGGAAAGAGGAGTATGTGGATGTCACTTTCCAGGAAGTGAGGGCAGTTCAGTGTGCTGGCTCTGTGGAGTTTTCACAGAACAATGGTGGCATTTGAAGTAGGGTTGATAGCAAGGCTAGACCATGCTAGGCCTTGCAGGCCATACAAAACAAGTCTGACTTTGGGACTTTATCCTGAGAGCAAGAGGGAGCCATTGAAAAGTCTGGTCAGTGGAGTGACATGAAGAATGGAGTTAAACTCTTCTCTGTCCCCTAACAAGCTCAATCCTGACCTTCCCTTTCCACTGCAGGCATCTAAGCCATTGATACCTCCTCCCTGAAGCTCTTCTGTGACCCTAACCTACATATCTCTTTTCCTGCCAATCCCAAGGATCCTATCCTCTTTTACCTTTGTATGCTTGTGTTCTGTCTCCCCCACTGGACCGAGTTCCCAGAGGAAAGGCCCAACTTCTCAAACCTCTTCAGACTGTTCCACACCCAGATCACCATTGACCCAGATTGCTGTTCATTGAGACAAGAGACTGAAGAATACAATCAGGCACAACCCATCCTTTTCTCACACCCCATATAACAATACTGACACAGTATTAAAACAACCCTTCCCTCCAGGGGGCAGTGCTGATCTATACAGCGTCAATTGACCCAGGTTTCTCTGCTTCCTGTCTGCTGTCCCCTCTCTGCTTTCAGTGAAACTAGCCTCTAATGTCTCCCCTAACGGGCTGGAGAAATTGACCCCAAGCGTGTTCAAACTATAAGTGCTAGAAAAGACCGATATAATCTGCAGTGACAGAAAGCAGTGGTTACCTGGGTATGGGGATGTGGGGAGAACCGACTGGGATGAGGCACAAGGAAATTTTAGGGGTAAAGGAAGTGTCCTATATCTCAGTTGTGGTGGTGGTTCACAACTGTATCAATTTTTCAAAACTTGTCAAAATGTACAATTAAAATATTCATTTTATTGAATATGAACCAGATATCAGTAATGCTGAATTTAAAACAAACTTCATGTAAATTGAAGTCAGTAGGCCCAAGCACAATACATGAGCTTCAAAACACAGCTCAATCCCAACATAAAACTAGGGCATGGCCGTACAGGAATAGCAGCCTCCTCATGGTTACAGAGATCTAAGAAAGATGAGTCCACCTGCTATGGAAGGCCAGGTGAAAGAAGCTAAGTAGCAAAGGCTAATACGGAGAAGGGCAGATCAAAATATGGACAGTCACAAACATCATGGACACAGGTTTGCTCTCCAAACCTCAAAATACCTAGATCTGAGTGAGGGAAATTTAGAATAAATAAATAGAAGTCCTGCTTCGCAGAGCCAGAAACTACATATTAGTCCCAAGGTGATACTCATAACGGGTTTAGAAAAAACGAATTCTTAAAGGACTGAGTGGCAACCACAGAGGGATCCTTGAGAAGCCGGGCCTTACTTCACCTTCCAGAGTTATGCTGGGGAGGAAAGTAGAACTCTGTACTTGGTGGGTGAAGGGGTTAACTCTTGGGTTTCCTGTGAGAAGGAATGATATCTGGCCAGGTGGCAACAAGGACCCAAAGTTCACATGGCTGAATGAGTCACAGGAGTGGCCCAGGGGCTCACAGGAGAAGGATATATGACGCTCCAGAAACAGTCAGAGGCCAATGTTTGGTGTGTGCAAGTATGTGAGGTAGGGGGACAGGCAAAAATGGGAAGAACGTCTCTCTCCTCTTCCTCTTTACCTGACCTCTCTCTCTTGACAAGTGGCCTAGCACAGAAAATCTAAACCAAACTCCTGTTTATAATCTGTTCTGTGTCTGCTGTACAATTCCTTTGCACTTCTTCTGTGGGCTTTCAAAGGCCTGGGTCCCCACCTAGCCCAGCACCAGGCATACAGCAAATGGCAGGAAAAAGAATTTCTTTGGGACAAGAATGTGAGGGGAATGCGGGCTGCATTACCCCTAGGGGGGCTAGGGGTAAAGAGGATAGACTGGTCAGGAGAGTCTGTGGTATGAGTGGAGAGTGGGAATGGAAAGGTGAGGTGAGGACAAGTGGAAGGGGAGTAGGAAACAGTGGGTCGGGGCAGTGTGGGAGTGGAAGCTAGGATTAGAGGGAGAAAGGACAGGGTTAGAGGTCAGTGGGAGCACAGGCCAGGGGTCACAGGGAGATAGAAGGTTAAAGGTCAACAGGGAAAAGAAGATGAAGGATCAGTATAAGTATGATCAGTGGTCATTGGTGGTGAAGGTCAGAGGTCATTGGGAGAGAGCAGTCAGGGTCTGTGTTACCTGCCTACGAGGCGGCTGTCTCTGGGGCATCTTGAAGAAGCAGAAAACACCTCAACACTTGGAACACCTACAAAATGCTCTCTTGCCTGAGGACAAGGAGTTTGTCCCCTCAATCACGCACAGAAAATCTGGATTCTTTTTCAATTCAATTCCCAGTCGCAGGGGTTCTTTGGGGACAGCCGTCGTTGTGGGTCCCCGCGCCCTTGCAGTATAGACTCGACTCCTCCCTGACGCGGTTGCCAAGCAACCAACCGTTAGCCAAGGCGCAGGCGCCTCTGACGCCCCCTCCCGGCTCGAGGGAGAGGCGGGGCTGGGCGCGCAGGGAACCTCCGGCTCCACTAAGACCCGCCCCCTCAGGAATAAAACGACCGGCAGCAGCGCTCATTAGAACTCCCGCATGTGGGAGGGGCTGGAGCATCCAGGCACTGCCTCCTCATGAATAATGCAGGTTCAGGCGGTGTCCCGGACCCGGAAGTGGAGTTGCAGAGTCACCGCAGTGGCTGAGCTGCTGACAGGAGGCGGCGGCGGAGGAGGAGGCGAGGCAAGACCTGCGGCTCTGCCCGGCCACAGCCGCGATAGCACTAAGGCAAGACCCCGGAGCCACGCCGGCCTCAGCCAGCCAGCGAACCTCGCTCCCCGCGCCCACTCCTCCATCTGCCCAGACGCTTGCCCGCCCGACTCGTCCCGGGCGGCCTAGTTTGCACCACCCACCAGACTCCTGGGGCCGCCGCCCCGCGCGGTCCGGTCGGCGTCCCTGGCCGTGCCCGGCCCCTGGCCCGCTCGCCCGCCGGCACCATGATGGAGGAGATCGACCGGTTCCAGGTGCCCACCGCGCACTCGGAGATGCAGCCGCTGGTGAGGGGGCGGGCGGCGGGCAGGCCAGGACCGGGAGGGGACGCTGCCCGAGGGGGAGGGAGGAAATGAGGCCTTGGTGACTGCGGAGGGGGCGCCTTGGGATAGGGCAAAGGGAGCCTTGAAATCGTATCTCAGCGGGAGGGGGGACTTGCTGGACAAGAAAACCGTGGGAGAATACGCGGGTGACAGCAAAGAGGCCTATAAAGGCTCAGGGCACCGTCAGCAGAGACAGGCCAAGGGACCTACGGGGAAGGCCGTCGGATGGAACGTTTGGGGCACAATGGTGCACACTGCCAGGGGAGGCCCTTAGCTGGGAAAGAAAGGGAACTGTGGTGGGGCACCGCCGCCGGCAGCTCCAGGGGGCTGGAATGAGAGGTGAGGAGCCGCTTAGCCCTGGAGGCCCGTGATGCCTCCTGTGGGCCAGGATCAATTAGGTAAAAGGGACTGGGATTAGGCCGGCAGAAGAGGAGGGGGCCTGGCCCTCCAGTTCGCTGGTTACGGATGGGAACGCGGGGCCGGGGCCAAGGACCGGTGGAGGCAGGGGGTCGGTGCAGCACCCCTGAATTCCATTCCTCTCCTGAGGAGAGCGCAGGTAGTCTTAGGCAGGGGGTGCTAGAGCCGGAGTCACGGAGGAGAGAGAGCAGCGGGAAGGTGGAGAAACAGGGGCGCGGATGAGAGAGCTCGGGAGCCGACGGGAGAGGGGGCGGGGTTGCGGTCGCGGTGGAGCAGCCTGTGGCCACCCTTTCGGAAGAGCCCCGAGCATCCTCGGCCTACGTGCACTGAGTCTTTGCTGGGCGCCCATCCTGCCGCCTGTCCGCGGTCCCGGAGTCTGGGAGGAATGATGTCATCGTTGCCGGCAAGGAGGGGATGGAAGGGGGAGGGCGAGGCGGGAGACCGAGGCCAGCCCTAGGGGAGACCATGCCCGATGGCCTCCGCTCAAGGGGGTTACCTGACTGGCTTGTACACCCGGCGGTGGGCAGCAGGGCGAGAGGCGCCGCAGAGGCCTAGCCAGCAGATATAGGGAGAGGGGGAAGGGAGGGAGTGCCCTGCTCTGTTCACTTTTCTCCCTTCCTCCTTGGAGCCTGAAGAGGAGCTGGAAGCAGACAGGGCAGGCCAGGAACCTGAAGGTCTAGATGCCCTATTCTCTGAGCTTTGCTGGAGCGGAACAGAGCTTTCCAAAGCTGGGAGATCTGGGGCTCCCTAAGGCTCCTCCTTCTACTTTAGGCAGAGAGGTGAGGAATAGGTTCCACTCTTGGGCCCTGGCTGGAGATGTGCTTTGTAGCTTCCTGAGCAAGTAACCTACCCATTACAGCAGATCAAACAGACATTGGCAGGGACCTATGACCCACTGTAAGTCACACCTTTTGGGGGGTGCTAGAGAGAATTATTAGGAGGCATCTATGAGAAGGTAAGTGGCCTTTTCCCCTTTTTATGACTACTTAGTTCTAGAAGCCCAAACAGAGAAGCTTTACAGAAGTGTACAATATTAAAGTGGGGAGAGAGATGCTGATGGACTTTTTTCCTAGCCTGATGCCATCGCTGGAATATTTGGGGGCCAGAAAATCCTGATAAGAAGTCTGTCCCATGAACTTGAAGAACTTTTAGGCTGGCTTAAGAGAACATTGCTTTCTGGAGTACCTTTCCAGCCTGGCTTCTCAAACTAGATTGCCCTTCCAGTTCTAAGCATCTAATCAAGAATCAAAAGGAGGGTGGTTGAAGGAGGAGGAGGAGGTCCAAGTGAGTCAGGAGAAGAAAGCAGTGAGTTGGTTCTTGCCTCCCATCTGGGGTTCCTAAGAAGGTAGGCAATAGTTGTCCAAGGAAAGGGGGGAAGGGATGGGGTCACAAGGCCTTCTTAGTTGTCCTTGGTGCCTTTGTTATTGCCTGAAGTTCTCAATGATAGTTTGAGTGAATAGTGACCCTGAGGTGCTTCTAGTCTGTGTGACTCTGGAGTAGAAACGCTTATGCAAGAAGGCACTTATCAGAAAAGACTGCCTTCAGACACTTTTCTTGAAGGCTAAAGGAGCATTTCTCTGCAAGAGAATACTTTGTTGAGGTTAATGAGAGCCTTTTGGAAGTGGCAATACAATCATCCCTCCATTTGGGGGCATAGATGTCGCCCTATAGACTTCTGCCTCTTAAAATCTGTTCTCAGGTTGGATCCCCTGACCCCATTAAATGCTCCATGTATTATTGAGACCAGCAGACTCTTGGGTGGAGTTTCTGAAAGAGCCTTTGTTTCAGGGCATAAAGAATCAAAATGGTATACCACAGAAGAGAAGGACAAAGTGACTCTTTAGAGGTATTTGGGTTGACCATAAAAACTAGGGTCCCAAGTTTTTATGGTCTTGAACTCAACTGTGACCTATTTCATTGTTTGCCATTATTTATTGAGACCTCTAGGAAGTCTCTCCTCTTCTCTGGATTCAGTTTTGTTATTTAGGAAATGAAGACAAACTATCTCTTTAAAATTTAAACAATAGCTCCTCACTCTGTCTTCCAAGGAACATCACAGGGAGCTGGTACCACTATTTTAGCTAATTCATTCACCAAATATTTATGTAGTATCTGCTCTGTTCCAGATATTACATGAGGTATTGGGGACACAGTAATTAGCAACACAGATACAGTTTGGCAGAAGTTTATTGTTCACGCTTACTCCTTCAATGTAAGCCCCTCTGAAGGCAGAGTGGGGCTGTCTCCTTTAGCCCTAATGGAAACAAGGACTGAGCTGTCCTGAGGCAGGCCTGTCACTGGGAAACCATCATTAAATAACCCTCCCTAGCCGGTAGTGGTGGAAAGAATCCAGAAGGCATTCTTTACTTCAAAAGCTCTTCTAGGGAAGAAGATTTTTATTTATTTATTTATTTTTCTTATTTACTTGAAAGAGAACCTCAAGCTTGAAAAGGAGGCTGAAGGGAGTGGCAGGAGCTGGGAGAGAAGGCCCAGCCAGCAGATCTGGGTGTTTCCAAGGTGCTAATTTAAGCATTAGTTCTCAGCTAGTGGGAGGAAGAGGAAGAGATCCCTGCCCTGTTGCTGCTGCTGTTGCCACAGCTGCATGGAGCCTCCTGTCTGGGATGGGAGTTTGCCTGAAAGGAGTGGCTTCCCTTCTTTTCCCATCACAATTATTTAATTGGCCTGGCTGCCTGTCAGCAGCTGAACCAGGCCTGGGCCTATCACTGAGAGCTCCCCAGGGTCTCTTTCTGTCTCCTCATGAAAGGAATGAGAACTCCTCTTGGAGACCTAGTCCCCGTGCTCCAGTCCAGCTGTGTTCATCTCCTAGACAATTCTGAGTGTTTCTGAGCACTCAGATTTTCCCAAAGACACTGCCAGGGATGGGCGTACCCTGTACTCAGTTCTGTGTCCAAGCCCCACATGCACCTCACTGATCTAGGGAAGCTCCCAGATGTCCAAGTCTCTCTGTTGAGCAGTTGGATTGCATTTGGGCTATTGTTTGTGTGAGCAGCAGGGATAGGCTCTCTGGCCCTATTTGTCTGTTGGGCTGATTGGTGCAGCCTCATAGTCTATGTCTTCTCTTTGGCTGCAATTAGAGAGGAAGAGATTTGTTGCAAAAAAAAAAAAAGAAAGAAAACAAAACAAACAAACAAACAAAAAACAAATAGTGCTTTTAAGAACTTAATTATGTCAGGGAAAAATCTTACCTCCTGCGTTCTCAAGAGACCTAAGAGATCACGAAGGGGGAAAAAAAGCGTATGGCACCAGATGGGGTCTCTGTGCACCTGAAAGAATTACTAGGATGTCCTCCCTGAAACCCATATTATCTGTTAACTCATTTGTTTAGTTCATGAGCATATGCTCATTTCCGGGTACTTTAAGGATAGAGACAAGTGAGATTTCTCTAATAGGTGACCAGGAAAAGGATGGGCTCAAACAGCTATGGGAAGCGTCTAGATATATGTCAGGAAATAGTGGAAATCCATGGAGGGTGCTCCTGGGAAATAGTGACACTTCCCTTGGTAAAAGATGAGGAATGCTGAAATTTTGACCCTTTGACCACATGAGTTTGGAAAGATGCCTCAGACTCAGACTCCTGCCTCTTGACACTCAGAGATGGGGATGGTCAAGACAGTAATTCAGTGAGTAGGCCATAGCAGCTCCTAAAAGTAGTGGAGAGAACTTTGTAAAGATAGCAGGAAACCACTGTAAAAAATTGACCCATGTGTATTTTGTGGCCTGGGAGCCTTATGTTGCCTTCTTGTAGTCCAGTGATTTTTCAGTTTAAGGGTAGATTCTCCTAGCGGGTCCATGTGGCTTATGACCCAGTAGTATTTCCCAGGTTCTGGGAAGAGGCACATCCTTCCCTCTTTTCCTGTATTGCAAAGTGAGGATCAGGTTAGCTCAGATCTCCCCCTTTTCCTTTACTACTCCTCTCTTTAATCAACAAACCTGAAGAACCTACTTTCTGCCAGATGTGGTGCCAGGCTTAATAACACAGAATCGTGCTCGCTTCAGGGATACACAGTCAAGATGGATTGAGGTACTGCAGGCAGTGAGCACTGCACGAAGTAAGAACCAGGTCAGGCAGGGCCAAAGGAAAACAGAAAGCACTCTTATCAAGTGATCAGGGAAGGCTTCATAGAGGAGTCACTGCTAAACGGGTGCTTAGAAGACTAGCTGCTTGGCAGACCAACAAGGTGAGGTGAAGGCAAGCATTCCTGCCAGAAGCATGGAGGAAGAAACAAAAGGGCGCATTTGAATGAATGACGCATTTAATTAGAGGAATAACATGATCAACTTTGAGTTTAGGACTATCACTCCAGGAGTGGATGAGAGATGGGAAAGGTGATATTGGAGGCTGGGAAACTACAATGGAGGTGGTGCAGTACAAATCCAGGCATGAGCTGATGAAAGCCTACACTAAAGCAGCAAGAGAGGAGGGACCCATATACAGTTACGGATAAAGTGAAATAAGTAGGATATGGTACCTGTTTGGAGGCCAAGGATGTGTCAAGGGAGTCAAGGATGAGTCCCAGGTTTTTAGCATGAATATCTGGGAGGCAAGATGCACTATCACCACCGCCAGGAAATTGAGGGGTGTCTGTGTACGTCTCGGGCTTCAGGGACTGCTTATATGGGAGAAAGCTGCTGTTTTTCCTTGCTCTGCTGTTGAAACTGCATTCTTGGGGTTATGAGGGACCCTGGAGTCCTGGAAAGCCAAAGACTTTCCAGGCCAGCATCCCCAACAGCCTCAAAAAGGATACTGAGAAATGTACTCACCTGCCAGTGACTACTTTCCCCCTGAAACCTGCTCTGATGAATGCAAGCGAATTGGTGGCAGCAGGGATCCATGGTGTGTTGTTGTTGTTGTTTCCCAGCAGCAGTCTGATGAAGGAAAAATAAAATCCTTTGTTGGGTTAGAGTGTTTTATGTTGCAGTTTCTAGCCTGGCCTGGTTAAGCTTATAATGGTTTTCTCTCTAATTGGTTGAGCTGGGCTCTTGTACTGATTTCTTTTATTTTTTTTTTCTTTAAAGATTTGATTCATTTATTTATTTGAGAGAGAAAGGGCGTGGAGGGAGGAGCAGAAGAAACAGACCCCGTGTGGAGCCCAACACAAGGCTCAGTTCCAGGACCTCGAGATCCCAACCACAGCCGAAAGCAAGAGCCAGATATTTAACCGACTGAGTCACCCGGGCGCCCCTCACTGATTTCTTTTAGAACAGATGTGTGAGTTAGTGCCTCACCTCCAAGAGTCAGAATGGAAAAGGACACATACTTGCCTTCTCTGTACTTGGGGTAAAAGCAGTTTCCAGGCTGCTGTCTTCCAGGCAAGGTATGCCAAGGGGGCATGCTTCTGGAGTGAGATTGCTCAGAGGTGATTTGTTGTCTTCAAGGATCCAAGTGTAGTCTCTGTAGGCAGGTGCTTTGATGGGTAGCTGGGTGTCAGGCTGAATCATTTTCAGCCCCCAGCTGCCTGCTGCCTTTGACTGACTATCGCTCAGAGTGAAAAGAAATGGAAAACAGAGGGGTGCCTGGGTGGTTCAATCAGTTAAGCGTCCAACTCTTGATTTCAGCTCAGGTCATGATCTCAGGGTCGGGAGATTGAGCCCTGTGTTGGGCTCTGTGTTCAGTGTAGAATCTGCTTGAGAGTCTCAATCCCTCTCCCTTTGCCCCCACATGCACGTATACACACTCTCTCTCAAATAAATAAGTAAATGTTTAAGGAAGAAAGAAAAAGAAATGGAAATGAGAGCCTTCTTCACTTAAATCTGATTCACCCCAGGGACTCTCTCCCCTCCTTGAAAGGGCAGATAGAGCCTTGTGTCTAGGAAGGATATAGGAGACTCAGCTTCTTAGGCTTAGCTGCTTCATGCCTTCCAGTAGACAGACCCTGGGAGAACTGGTACAGGGAGACTTAAAGGGGACAGGAAGAGGAGAATCAGGCTAACAGCAGATACCCAGAGATGCTGGCTGAAGAAAGCAAGAGGCGTGGCTAAAAAAGCTCTCAAGTCATTGTTTCCTAGGGAGACTCCAGTGGGAATATGGCCATCTGAGCCAGAGAAAGGAAGGAAGGAAGGAGGCAGAGCTGAGACCAGCTTTGGATCTAGTTCTGCTCTGGAGTTCAGAAATTGGCACATGACCCAAAGGCTTCACTGTGGGGAAGCCAAGTGAACTCCTGGGCTCTAGAAAGGGACTGTGGAGTGGGGAAGTCCACTAGAAAGGAGACCCCGGAGGTCTGGCCTGGGGGACTTGGAGATGGGAGCCAGGAGGAGTTCACTCTAGGTCTTACCTTCTTAGGAGCCAGTTCAAGCAGATCTGTACTTGGATTTGTTGTTGTTATTATTCAGTGATGTCAAATTGAGGATTAGTTGGTTGTGGTTTTTGAGGGTCAATTTTAAGTTTCTGTGATGATGATGATGTATGTGTGTGCATAAGATGGAACTAATGGCCACAAAGGATGTTTGACCATTCTAGCTCCGAGGAGTGGAACTATGACAAAAGGCCACACCCAGGTGGAAATGAGCCCGGCTACTGTGGTACCTGGCCTGGTTTTCCCAGTTTTCATCACCAGACTCTTGACTGTCATAACCAGAGTCTACCCTATCTATTTAAAACCATATCTGAAGGGGTACTTAAACTAAGATTTATTGAATTAACTGCATCTAAATCTTGGAGTGAGAACCGTGTGCATTTAAATATGTAGTTAACTTAAACATAATTATGTACAAGTTATAAGTGATTTATAGTTCCCCATATTAATTTCCAATTTTATCCTTATAAAGGAATTGGTGAAGCCATCAGCCAGTCATGGCTTAGGCCAGCATTTCTTTGGTATAATTAGCCTTAGCTAATTATACCAAAGGACTTAGCACTAGCCCTTTGGTATAATTCTTAGAAACATTGATCCTTTGAGATAGTTTATGGGGGAATAAAAATGATCTATAGACAAATTCCTTTGGGGAAACACTACACACTCTGTTTCATCACAGTGTTAACTGGTGTTTTAAAGGCACTGAGAAGTCCTGCATTAAGAAACTTCCCCAGCTTTGTTTAACCCAGTGTTTCACAGGCTTGTGTAACTATGGGACCTTTTTTCGTGTTACATCCATTAACATCTTACAGAACGAATGTGGCTTATGGAATATTCTTTGGGAAATGCTGTCTTAGAAATAAGCCTCTCAGGGCATCCACATGGCTCAATCAGTTAAGCATCTAACTCTTGGTTTCAGCTTAGGTCATAATGTCAGTGTCGTGAGATCAAGCCCCACATGGGACTCCATGCTCAGTGCCCAGTGTGCTTGAGATTCTTACCCTCTCCCTCTCCCTTCCCCTCTGCTGCTCCCCCCTGCTGTCTCTTTCTCTCTCAAATAAATAAATAAAATCTTTATTAATGGGGCACCTGGGTAGCTCAGTGGGTTAAGCCTCTGCCTTTGGCTCAGGTTGTGATCCCAGGGTCCTGGGATCGAGCCCCACATCAGTCTCTCTGCTCAGCGGGGAGCCTGCTTCCTCCTCTCTCTCTCTGCCTGCCTCTCTGCCTACTTGTGATCTCTGTCTGTCAAATAAATAAAATCTTTAAAAATAAAATAAAATAAATTAGCCTTTCTTCTGATTCAGTCTAGATTTATAGTCTTTCCAGTTCTTTTGAGCCTCTTTTGTAATCCACACCACTTTGCCTATGCTAGTCTGTCATGGAATGCTGTTGCTTTGTGTCAGGGTCCAGTATTGCCATCAATAGGAAGTTCTTAGTGAACTTTGGTCAAAGCAAAAGCAAATACCTAGTGCCTAGTTTTTCTTATGATAATGTTAAAGGGGTTTTACTTCCTTTCATGTCCATCTACTAAATGTTGGTCTGGTGAAACCAGTATTTTTACCATTAACCTCTTATCGCAGCTTCATTGAGATACTGAGATATAATTCATATACTGTACACTTTACCCATTTAGTACTTTATGTTTTGAATCTTTGTGTGGCTGCTGCTTGCCTCAGTTCTGTTTCTCCTTTGTAGCTGTGGGCTGTGCTCTGCTCTTTTGTGTTCTGCTATGCAGGAGAGAATATAAAGATTATAGTCATCAGAAGGAAATCTCCCATCAGAAGGAATCCTGTCTCAACTGGGATTTAAACTGAAAAAAATGATTCCCTGATTGGGTAGGTACAGTGGTACCTACCTCAGCACTTCTCTGTAGTACCATTAAATGTGCCCCCTGGTCGCAGCAGTTCAGGAGGCGTTCCCACATCATCATTTTACACTCCCTACTCCATAGGCTATATAAAGCATGAATGATAGGCAGGTTTCACTCTTGATGCCAATGCCCATTGATCAGTAGTGGCTGCCTGGAGTTTGTGTTAAGGTGGATTCTGAGGCAGAGTCCTGGTTCAGTAAGAAAGAGTGACATGGTTGATTTTCCACATGTGCTATGGTCTTCATCATTCCTGCTTGCCATCCTGGCAGCCCTGAGCCCTGAGTCATCATAGTTATCCTAAGCAAAGAACTCAGGAAAGGAGGAATCTTGGAGATATTAAGCAGCTCAGCAATCTATCTCATGGAGGGGCTGGAGTCTTATGATATGGCTCTTTAAAAAATGAATGGAGAAAATTGATCTCTCCTACCCTCGTATTCAGCATGGATTTTTGAAGTATTGACTTCATATAAATTTAATAATCCTTTGGAAATAGGCCAGGCAAGAGGAAGTAGCCTTGACTCTGCTGAGCGAGTAAGAGGGGAAAAGAGGCAGATTTAGGAAGAGCCCTCATAAGTACCATATAAGTGGCTGGCCACACTTCAGATGAAACTATAAGCCCTTGACTAAAGGATCAAGGAGAAGGAATAGGCTACAAGAGGAGACCCTTAAGCCAGCAGTTACTAGAGAAGAAGGGCCCTACTGTGGACTATACAGTCTTACCATTCTTTTTCTCCCAGGCTAAGCAAGCCCTGCATTTTCCTTCTGCCATTTTCCCAGAAACTGGTTTTCAAATCTCCAGTTATCCTGGCTGCTCTAGTGGATTTTTTGAGTTTTTCGTCCCTGGAACCAGACCTCTCCATGCAATCTGACCAGTGCAGATTACTGTGGGGCAGCCACTATCCATAATATTTATACTGTACTTCTATTATCATCAGTTGAGGTTTCATGATCATATTTAATAGGTGTGCCTATTGTCATATTGAACTCAAGATACATCTGAAATAGGGCATACCTTTGCCTTAGCAGTGTAGAATCAAGGCAAGAACCTGGAATCACATCTTGGGCTAGGCTGGCTCCTAATACAGGTAAGGGTCCACTGGTGCTAGTGAAATCATAGTTGCATATTCATTAGAAACTATTCCACATGTATGTAATTGATTCTTACTCTCAGAGAGGTAGCTGGCTGAATTCAGCAATATGGGATTTGAATCTGGGTGAGGCTATGTGATTGGATAGGCTAGGGTAGACCTTCAGAGAGCTAGTAGTTACATGGACAGAAAACTTCATGTCAGTCTGCTATGTGACATAGCCATGAACAGAGCTAATGTGCTGTTGAGCTGCATTCAAGCCCTAGGACTTCAGGTCATTGGAGGTGACAGGTCAGTGCTATCTGAAGTTCTTATGCTGATGCTGTTATTCAAGAGGGAAGTGACTGAAATGAAGGAAGGACTCAAAACCTCACCATGTGAGCACAGTTGGTAGAACTGAGGCTGTTTAGCCTGGGATCAAAAACAGTTGAAGGGAAAGCACTTTCAGGTTTTCAAATGCCTAAAGGACTGGAGTTAAGAAAGGAAAAATAGGGCGCCTGGGTGGCTCAGTGGATTAAGCCGCTGCCTTCGGCTCAGGTCATGATCTCAGGGTCCTGGGATCGAGTCCCACATCGGGCTCTCTGCTCGGCGGGGAGCCTGCTTCCCTCTCTCTCTCTCTGCCTGCCTCTCTGCCTACTTGTGATCTCCTGTCTCTCGCTGTCAAATAAATAAATAAAAATAAAAAAAAAATCTTTAAAAGAAAGGAAAAATAGTTAGACTTAATATTACCTGTAGCTTCACAGGGAGGAACCTGGGCCTTTGGGTTGGGAGTGTGAACATGCTTCTATCTCTGGGCTTCATTGCCTTCGTTCCCTGTGGTAGCAGTTCTTAAACTGGGCCAGAGGCCAGGGCACTGGAAGACATGTTCCTCTCTGCAAAATGCCACAGTAAAGTGGGAGCTAAGAACACTCTACCAATGAGCATGGCTCTATCATGTGTGTGTAATATAAACATGCCTAAAAAATCCACTGTAGAATGAGCAGCAACTCTCCTACTTTTCCGTTAATATGTGTTTGCTAATGTTTCCTATCGTTCAAGCCCATCACAAAAATGCCACCTTCTTCATGCGTCCTTTTCTTTCCTTCAGTTAGGTATGAACTCCCCATTCTACCTGTCTTGGTCTGAATACATTCTCTTTAGACTGTGAAGTTTATGGGTGCAATTATCCTTATTGTAAATTCCTTTCTAAGGTAGATGAAATGATGTTTCCAAAGGACCTGAACCACCTGAAATAGATTGGGAGAGTCATTTTTGCCCATTTTACAGATATGCAAGCAGAATCCCAGAACAGTAAATAGGCTTGGCCATAACCCGGCTGGAGGTTGGTGTGGCCTCGACTAGAACCCAGGTATCCTGACTCCCAGGCCCATGATATTTCCTTACAATTTGGAACCTAATTAAGTTCTTTTGCATCAACTTAAACTTCCTCACTGGCTTTTGAAGCATCTACACTGGGCTTTGCCCCTCCCAAGTAGCCATATTTTTTACCATTCATGCCAGCTTTCTGGTAGGTCTTTCTTTCTAGTAGGTCAAGTCAGGCCCCTTACCTCCACTTGTCTGTTGATATCTTGAGGCCTTCTCTCCTTTTGTTTTTTTAAAGTTTGTTTATTTATTTAAGTAATCTCTATACCCAACATGGGGCTCAAACTCATGCTCCTGAGATCAAGGGTCACATGTTCTTTTCACTGAGCCAACCAGGCACCCCAAGACCTCCTCTCTTCTAAAGAATTCTCTCTGCCCTCCTCTTCTGCCTATCCCACTCCTATCTGTTTTTCAGAAGACTATATAAATTCCCTTTCTCCAGGAAGCCTTCCCTGACTATTCTAGTAAAGCTCTCAACCATCCCCAAAGCCTCTATAACCTCTAGCATGTAACTTGATAGACATGATATCCTAATTTGAGGGATCCACTTTGATGTGCTATGTTGTGAGTTTCATCACCCCAACACCCCTTTTAACTCCTTGGCAGATCATTCTGCCACCAAAACTTATAGTCTGGCAAAGAAGAGACTTGCTGTCATGAAACAGAACTACAGAAGAATGCAGCTGGTTTCTTTAAAGATGAGTAAAAAAGGAGAGGATGTTGGGAGGTGATCCTATGGATGGGACCAGTAGAGACCCAGAGGAGAATGAGTAGGTGGGAGTTGGTGAGTGGAATAGAAGGTACATGTGGGGAATTGTGGGAGATCCAAGGGAATACATGGGTGGGGGCACTCATTCATTATTCAAAAAATACCATTGTTGGGCGCCTGGCTGGCTCAATCAGTAGAGCATGTGATTCTTGATCTCAGGGTTGCAAGTTCAAGCGCCACACTGGGTATAGAGATTATTTAAAAATAAAATCTTTAAAAAGTATACCATTGGGCATCTGCTATATGCAAGACATTGTACCAGACACAGGGAATACTATGATGACTAAAGCAAACATGATCCCTGCCTTTATGACTGGCAGTCCAGTGGGAGAGACAGACACGAAACAAATGAAGTGTGTACACAAAATCTCAATTACAAACTATGACAAGTGACGGAAAAGACAAGAACAGGATAGCGTAAGAGAGGATAATAACGCCTTACACATTAGATTGGGGAGGTCAGGTACGGTGGCAATGACAAAGTAACGTTTGGGGCAGTAGATCAGAGCGTGTAACTCTTGGTCTCAGGTTGTGAGTTCGAGCCCCATATTGGATGTTGAGATTACTTAAAAAGAAAATCTTTAGGGGCGCCTGGGTGGCTTATTTGGCTGAGCATCTGTCTTTGGCTCAGGTCATGATCCCGGGGTCCTGGGATTGAGTCCTGCATTGGGCTCCCTGCTCAGCGGGGAGCCTGCTTCTCCCTCTGCCATTCACGCCCCAACCCCCACTTGTGCTCTCTGGCTCCATCTCTCTGTCAAATAAATAAAATCTTAAAAAATAAAAAAATGTTTGAGCTCAGATCACAGAATGAGAAGGACTTTGAGTGTCCTGACACAGAGTGACTTCCTACATGTTCCCCTTGGAGGGAAGGGGCTCCCAGATTTGGTAGTCTGAATCCCTTACAAATTGACCTTTCTGCCTCCCCTCCCTTTGCAGCATTAGGTAAGTTTTCAGGAGTGAAGGACATCGGAGAACATAGGAAGGCTGGTCCAGCTTCTCTCCCGTAGGTAGCATAACTGATGACTGTGCTTTGTTGTGAGGCTGCAAAAGCTATTAATAGAGTTGTGACGTGTACTATTTAGTGAGCAATTTGACTCTCCTGATGAATAGCTTACCTGAGTCTTCCAACATTGTATGACTTGCACACATCCTCCTGGAGATGGAAAAAAATACCTGGAGCTCTTGGAAGGAGGAGAGTGCCAGTCTGGATGGCTTGTTCTTTGTGTAGCAGTTATGGGGTTCACATTCTCCTTACCAGAAAAGCCAAACGCTATAAGCCATTCTGTCCAAGGGCAGGCGTGCCTCTAGTGAGAAGGCCAGTAACCACATTGGCACGTAGACTGCAACAGCTAGTGAAAAGAGCCTCCATTGGACCTCTTGCAAATCCCAAAGGTGTTTCCTAAGGATTTCAGCTTCCAGAAAGTCCTTTCTGCCCTCAGCTGTCCTGCTGCTTCCAGCCCTGGGTCAGAGGATACTCAACTCAGAGAAAGGCCAAGTGGGGATAATGATGTGGGGAGGTAGTGGTGGTAGTTAGTGGTTTGGGGAAGAGAAGGGAGAATTATGTGGAGTCAGGAAAGGAGACTAAGTGGGGAGGTGATAGTCAAGGTAGCAAACAGTGGCACCAAAGGGAACGAGTCAGGAACCATCTATCAGCCTCCCTATAAACTTCCTGGTGGAACCTCATGTTTCAGATTCTTTATTTGCTAAGGGACAGAACTACAGCAGGGAGACAGTCTCAGGGAACTCCATGAAAGGAATTGGCTTGAGTATCCTTGAGGGGCTGTGGAGATCAGGGTGAGCTAGTGAGGGGCACTGGCCTCAGGGCAGGAGTTGTGCACAGTTTTGGTAGGAATTTGGCTGGGCACATTCTAGCTCTACCACTTTTGTTGTCTAGCTCTACTACTTTTAGCCAAGCTCCTAAACTCTTTCAGGCTATTTATAAAATAAATAAGATCACGTACATGATGAATGAACTACAGATTACTGTATCATTTCTGATCTAAGGGTTGATGGTGATTAAGGGGTTGGTGTTTTCCATTTTCTGTTGATGGTTCCCAAGGGAGCTTTTATAGGCGAGGGTGGAGAGATGGCTTATTCTTCTCATCATCAAATGAGAAGAGTCCCTGGCCTCCTTTACTGGGCCATGATGAGACCAGGCTAGAGATGGAAGTGCTCTGTGCTCCCACTGATTCCCAAAGGGGCTTCATTGACTGGAGGAATGGAACTGCCCCTCCCTGTCATGACTGCTGTAGCATTCTTTTGGCCAAGTGGGGCCTTCCTGGAAAGCCCCAGTACTGATGCTGGTGGAGGGTGTCCTGCTGCTGTTTCAGTTCCCACAGGGCCAACACTCAGGGCTCCAGAAACTTTCGGAAAGGTCCGCATTGCTGCTCCTCTCCCAGCGAGAGATAGGGAAGGTGTTTTCTAGTCTGCAGAACTTCTTCAAAATTTTTAAATGTTTTGTGATAGAAGATTTTAATCCTGTACAAAGTAGAGGAAAAAGTAAAAAGAACTCCCTGGTACTCACCGAGCTACAACAGTGATCAACCCTGGGTTGCTCTTCTTTCATCTATACTCCACTGGATTATTTTGAATAGTTATTTCATTTATAATCTTCTCTGTCTCCTATTTCTGCAAACCCATTCTGCAAACTGGTAATTATATCTCAAGGTCTGATTAGATTCGGATACAACTTTTTTGTGAAGAATACTTCTGAGGTGTACTGAGTACTTCCTGTTGCATCAGTCATATCAGGAAGGAGACACAGGACACATGGTTGTCCTACCTTCTGTGAAAGTCAGATTAATTAGTGGTGTAGTTAGACTTGTATCTCCATCACACACATTCCCTTCAGCCTTTCACCTAAGGTTTTGAGCAGTCATTGCTGGTCTGCCTCAGTGCATTATTTAATCAGGACTTTCCTGTACATTTACATAGCAAAGAACTCCTGTTACCTGTAGCCTACACTCTTTCCCCACGGTCCCCCACCCCCACACAAACAGGTATTACAGATATCCCTAGGCCTTTCTCCTTTAAGGCCTACTTATTTCACTACTGCCCTTATCCTATACCTTCATTTCCTTCCTTATCAGCCCAAGATGGCCTTAGGATATCTGCAGACCAGGTACTCACCCAGCTTCACTGAAGACCTTTATTTCTCTGAGGGAGGGTCCTTACTTGGAGTCTTTTCTCACTGAGACAATACTCTCTCTCCCATGAAGTTTCTGGGTCTGTTCTCTTTGAATCTTGCTAAGCCCATGCTTGAGCATGGGGAGAGTGAAGGCAGGTCTAGCGTTTTCCTCCTCTGGGAGGGAATTCAGCAGGGGCTGGGTTTATTTTACCTTCCCAGGGATTTCTAAGCAGTCTTCTTCTCTGTGAAGACGGTCTTTCTCACTTGTTTCCTGAGCTTCCTGCCCCAGCCTGGGCCCTGGCAGGGACCCAGGCCTGATTTCCTGTTTAGCTGGGCTGTGGGTTGGGAGAGTTGGAGGAGGGGAGGGGCAGTCAGCTCTAGCACTCTTAGGCCCTTTTCTCTTTCCAGCCAAGTTTAAAAACCTACGAGAGACAGTAAAGAGCCATCACCTTCTGGTGATGTATTCTTCAGGAATACTTTAGCATTCCTGTTCTGTTTAGGATCTCCATGCTTAGTTTCTCTCCTTACAAAGAAAAGATTGTGGAGACTGTCTTCTGTGCGCATGTGCCCCCAACAAACACAATGCATGTACCGTGGGTGCTGTGAGCCAGCTAACCAGAAAGGCACACACAAGTTGAGAGCTGCTTCTTGCAAGGCTAAACCCACCCCTGCCCACAAGAGTACTGTACCTCTACCACCCCATCTTACTAGCTATTAATTCTTTGTCACCAGGTCCAGTACAGTAGACAATCTGTTGGGGCAGAAGTCTGAGATGTGCAGGCTGACTAGAGACTTGGTCATGCAACAGTCAGAAAACATTAGGAGTTCTGTAGTGACAGCCTATCACCTGTAGAGGATTTCTGATGAGAGTCTCATAGCCCTGAATGCCCCACTCACATTCCTCTTCATGCCTAGTTCTTCCTTGGTCAATGAGGATTCACAGGGCCTCATTCTGTCTTGAGAAGAGACCTGTTGCAGATTACTTTTTTGCTCCTTTCTCCCAGGTGACCACAGCAGGAATTGTGTGAAGACCTGTTCCCTATATCCCCTATGAAAGGAGATAGCAGAGGAAGGTGTTGCCAAGTAGTAGGGGTGCCCTGTGCAGACCCTGGCATTTCAACAGCTTCCCTCTTGTTCTTATTATAAAGCCTCAAATCCTTAACATGGCCTGCAAAGCCTTACGTGATCTGGCTCCTACCTCCTCCAGCTCACCTTGTACCACATTTACCCCCATCACTGCACCCAACCTTACTGGCCTTTCCTCTATTTCTCTGATGTCCCAGGGCCCATTCTGTTTTAGTGCCTTTGCACATGTTCCTTCTGCCTGGAATGCTTTCCCTCTACCTTCTACCATTTTGGGTTCACTCTTACTCACCCTTCAGATCTCAGTTCAGCTATAATTTCATCACAGAGGGCTTCCTTCAAACTCTAGACATTGTCAGTGGCCCTCTTCTTATTGTGGTTTTTCGTTTATAATTTCACATATGTTTGTATAATTACTCTACTCATACAGGTCCTTCTGAAGGCCACATTTCATGAAGGCAGAGATTATATCTATTTTTACTTCCCATTATGTCTCCTGTGCCCTGTAAGGTGCCCTGCACACAGTAAACATTCACTAGATCTCTTGAATGAATGAATGAATGAATGAGTGAATTCAATCTTATCTCCTTTCTTAGTTACTCCATGTCATATCTGACTGTCATAGTCAACCCTACACCCTATGATGTGTCCCCTGCTGCTTATGGGCACTTACTAGGTGTTTTCCACCAGACACACATTTCACTTAATCCTTTCAACAATATGAAGAAGGTATACTCTTAATCTATGAAGGAGACAAGTGAGACCCAAGGTCACACAGCTAATAGCAAAACCCTTATTCAAACCCATTTGTGAAGGTAAAGCCTGTGCTCTTAAGCATAACACTACACTGCCCCCTTTTGGCAGTTTGGAGAGTTGTTACAGGGTTTTTTCTGTCACAGGGCTTTTTCTGTCACAGGGTCCTGGTTAATTTCAACCTTAAATCAATAATTTTGGGAACTTAAAGCCCTAAGAAGCCATGATTCAGTTCCAGCCTTTCTGCTTTTAGGCCAGACTGTGTAAGTACACAGGGAAGAGAATTCATCCTGGACTCCCCAGTGTCCCAGGATGCCTGTGTCTTCAGGTCTGTCTCCCATCTGTTTTCCTTTGGCCCTTTCTAGCCTCGAGGGCTTAATGCAGTGTCCTATTTTAAAGAACAGAAAGGCCAGCTGTTAAAATGGCCTGATTGACAGTGTTCTAGGGAATAAACATGGCTTGATTAAGATTCTAGGAAAGATCATTGAGAAGGGGAGAGTTTGTCTCTTTGTGATTTAGTCACTAAAGATAGAGTTCTGGAAATTGGCTTCAAGGCTTTCCTAGGAAACTGAGACTCAGAAAGAGGGCAATATCTCTTGCTGTTGATTAGAAAAACTTCAGTTAGTCAGTATCCCCAGCTCCTTTTTAGTGGCTAGGGAATTGGGGACTGATGAATACTGTAGACTAGATGGAAACCAAGTAAGCGAGGAGAGAGCAGCATGAAACAAAACAGAACAAAACTTAGCTACCATTTGTTATATGTGTCAGGCATGCTGTGAACCATTTTACATACAGAGTTTCATGTAATTTTAACACTGGCCCTGTGAAGTGGGTAATATTACATGCCTAGAAGGGAAAGGGATGTTAAGAGAGGTAATTCACGGGGTGCCTGGGTCACTTAGATGGTTGAGCATCTGCCTTTAGCTCAGGTCATGATCTCCAGTTCCTGGGATCGAGCCCCACATTAGACTCCCAGCTCATCAGTGAGTCTGCTTCTGCCTCTCCCTCTGCTTGTGATCTCTCTGTTTGTTTCTTTCTCAAGTGAATAAATAAAATCTTAAAAAAAAAGGTTTTAAAGAAATGTAATTCACCAAAGGTCATACAACTGACTGTTATAGAACTACTCTAGGTGTTTCTGACTTCAGAACCTGAGTACTTTGCTGAGTACCCTGTTGCTGAGAGTATACATTCCTGCAGCCTCTCTGGAAAAACAACTGGCAGTACAATGTGTGCATACCCATTGACTCCCTCATCAGTTCTACCTCCAGGAATTTATTAAATTAAAGAAGTAGACAAGTGTACAAAGACTTTTTAAATAAGATATTATAGTAGCTATAAATAAATAAATAGTAACAATATTATAACATTATAATAGTTATAGTAGATGCAACATTATGATGACGCGGGAGGAGAAAAAAAGAAACAACATGAATCTCCATCAGTGGGGACTAATTAAATAAATCATGGTACATCCATCCCACAACAGACCTATAGGTGGCCTTTTATTTTTGTATTTTTTAAAGATCGATTTATTTATTTGAGAGAGAGAGCGTATGTGCATAAGCAGGGGGAGGAATAGAGGGAGAGGGAAAGAAGACAGACCCTGCAGGGCTCTATCTCAAGACCCTGAGATCAAGACCTGAACCGAAACCAAGAGTCAGAGGCTTAACTGACTGAGCCACTCAGGTGCTCCTCGGCAGCCTTTTAAAAGGAGGAGATAAAATCTAGTAGAAGATCTAGCATGGAAAGATGTTCAAGATATATATCTTTTTTTATTGTGGTAAAATGCATTTAACATAAGAGTTACTATTTTCATATATCATTTGGAATATGGATGATATGATTCATCTATGCCTACCCAGGAGATAGAGCTTTTACCTCATAATTCCCATATTTTTCAATCAAGTATGCACATCAACAAGTTATTGAGATGAATTGGCTAAGGAAATGCTGCCAGATCCCTGGATGCCACCTATACGTCCAATCTTGTTTCTGCTGGACACCCCATGCTCTAAAGTGGACTGGCGGCCACACTTGACTCAGTTCTTCTCACTTCCTTCTCAGGTTCTGCAGAGCCCTGTAGCTTTGGGGAGGCAGAACGTTTCTTGGAAAAGAGAATGCCATCACACCAATCAGATACATTTCTGTTTCTTATTTCCTTTTTAGAGCTCTCCCACAGTCTCACTTTCACCATAGAAGAGAAGCAAGGGAACAGAATGATTCTCATATTCCCCAAGGTAAAACCATGACACTGATGTGTCAACATTCTGAGTGGTTCTCTTTGGCTTCTGGCCTTCCTCCCATTAGTGTTGCTGCTCATTGTGGTTTTCAGTATGGTGTTTTAATGAGTAAAGTAGGAAAGAGGTCAGGAAACTTGGGATCTAGCCCTGGCTAGGAGACATTAGGGAAGCTGATTAGCTCTACGGGGTTTTAGGTTTTTTCCTAAGATTGGGCTAAAGAATAGATGCTGGATTTTTAGGGCAGTGAAAATATTCTGTATGATACCATAATGATGGATACATGTCATTTTACCTTTGTCCAAGCCTATAGAATGTACAAAACCAAGACTGAATCATAATGGAAATGATGGTCTTTGGGTGATTATGATGTATTACTAAAGGTTCATCAGTCATGACAGATGTACTACATGGTGGAGGATGTTGGTAATAGGGGAGGCTATGCATATGTGGGAACAGCGGTACATGGGAACTCTCTGTACCTTCCCCCTCAATTTTGCTCTAAACCTAAAACTGCTTTTCAAAAAAAAAAAAAAAAAAAGCCTTTATTTTTATTTTTTTAATTTTTATTTATTTTTTATTTTTTTATAAACATATTATTTTTTAAAAGATCTTATTTATTTATTTGATAGAGATCACAAGTAGGCAGAGAGGCAGGCAGAGAGAGAGGGAGAAGCAGACTCCCTGCTGAGCAGAGAGCCTGATGTGGGGCTCGATCCCAGGACCCTGGGATCATGACCTGAGCCGAAGGCAGAGGCTTTAACCCACTGAGCCACCCAGGCACCCCAAAAAGCCTTTATTTTTAAAAGAGATGCTATTTCTATCTCTTAGGGTTGTCAGAGATTTAATGAGATAATAAGAAAAAAGCTTTGAGAGCATACGTTGCAATGCAAACATAAAGATCTATATTTTTCTGGACTTAATCTTTTCTGACTTGCATTATATAGACTTTTTGTTAAAGATTTTATTTATTTATTTGACAGACAGAGATCACAAGTAGGCAGAGAGAGAGAGGAGGAAGCAGGCTCCCTGCGGAGCAGAGAGCCCGATGTGGGGCTCGATCCCAGGACCCTGGGATCATGACCTGAGTCGAAGGCAGAGGCTTTAACCCACTGAGCCACCCAGGTGCTCCTCTGACTTGCATTATAAACTCTTAATTCAAGAAGCATGTCTCTAAATCTGTTTGCTGTGATGTAGCAACTTAATAGAGAGATAGGAAAGATACTGAACAATCTGGAAATCCACTTCATTCTTAAAATCAACCTGAGGGGTGCACCTGGATGGCTCAGTCAGTTGAGCATCCGACTTCTTTGGCTGGGATCATGATCTTGAGGTCCTGGGATTAAGTCCCAAGTCAGGCTCCCCGCTAAGTGGGGAGTCTGCTTGTTCCTCTTCCTCTCCCTATGCCCCTCCCCCTGCTCATGCTCTCTCTGTCTCTTTCTCTTTCTTTCTCTTTATTCTCTCAAGTAAATAAATAAAATCTTTAAAAAAAACAATCTGAGAAAGGCAGAGGGCAGAGAGTCAGAGACTCATTCTGTTTTAACCATTTGGCATTGTTTTAATTATCCCCATTTAACATACATAGCTTTTGTAAGTTAAAGAAATTAATAGAGATTTTTTTGATGGATTAAAATGATAGAGGTAGAGATAGAAAGTGGAAGTTGTCTGTGCATAGAGTTAACAGCTGGGGCAAAGAGAACAAAGGATTTGGAAAGATGAACAATTGGAGAAGCAACCAGATTGTCAAGTTGGGCCATGTTGTTAAAACTACTGAATGCCAGGTCAAGGAGTTTTTAAGTGATAGGAGCCACTAAAGGGTTTTGAACAAGGGAATGATGTAATAAGAGAAGTGTTTAATTCTCAGAAGGGTAATTTAAGAGTAATGTGTAGGATGAGTTGGAAGAAGAAGAAACAGGATGGGGAGATGAGTGGGTTACCACTGCAGTGGTCCTGAAGTATGTTGATAAGGATCTGAAGCAGGATATTGCAAAAAAAAAAAAAAAAAAAAAGGGGGGTGCCTGGGTGGCTCAGTGGGTTAAAGCCTCTGCCTTTAGCTTGGGTCATGATTCCAGGGTCCTAGGATTGAGCCCCGCATCGGGCTCTCTGCCCCGCAGGGAGCCTGCTTCCTCCTCTCTCTCTGCCTGCCTCTCTGCCTAGTTGTGATTTCTCTCTATCAAATAAATAAAATATTTAAAAAAAAGGAAACAAAAAGAGAAAAAAGAATGTTACTATATGTTCATGATTAGCTTGTCAGAAATATAAGGAGGAAAGAGGTAGATTAAAATGACCCCCCAGGCACATCAAAAGGAGATAGGAGCCAACTTGAAAAAGGTTCCAGTAGCCAAAGTTGGAACAATTTGAACAACAAAATAAATTATGGTAGTATTGGATTATCACCCCCCAAAATATAATAAATGTATATTAATCCATACTGATATAAATAGTTCAACAAATAAATAGAGGGAGAAAGAACAAATTTTCAAGAATTATGATATTTACATAATTTAAAAGTTTATTAAAATTTATTTAAAAGTAGTTTTTTAATAGAATGAGAGAAATTTAAAAATTATCTTTAGAACATCATAGTAATAATTGCTGCTGGCAGGATCCACTGATTGCTAAAACTAGTGGGTGAAACTTTAAGGAGAAATAAGAATTTGCACAGCCTATAAGAACTTCTACCAAAATATGTATTAATTACTGTAGTAATCTTAACATATGTCCACAAATTCTTTCATACTCCTCCTCTAGAAAGTGGAACTCAATTCTCCTCCCTTGAGTGACTTGCTTCTGACTAATGGAATATGGTCAAAATAAAAGAAAAATAAAAACTTAAGTGGAGAAACCTGGTAAACACTGCCCTAAATGATTAAAATTAGTACCACCAACAATAAGTCATATACTCATATCATAAGTCATATGATAGGCTGTGATACAAGGATGAATCACCTAGGAGGTATTCTTCCCCCAAATCCATAACCTCTGTCTAATCATGAGAAAACAAAGCAAATCAAAATTGCAAGAATTTTTTTCAAGATTTTATTTATTTATTTGACAGAGAGATCATAAGTAGGCAGAGAGGCAGGCAGAGAGAGAGGGGGAAGCAGGCGATGCAGAGCTCGATCCCAGGACCCTGAGATCATGACCTGAGCCGAAAGCAGAGGCTTAACCCACTCAGCCATACAGGCACCCCAAAATTGCAGGAATGTTTTAAAAAATACCTGACCAGTAGTCCTCAAAAGTCAAAGTTGTGAAAGTCAAAAAAAAGAGGAAGAAACTAAGAGACATATCAATGAAATGCAATATGGAACAAAAAAAGGGATTTTAATGGAAAAACTGGAGAAATTTGCATAAAGTCTATAGTTTAATGAATAGTATTGATTTGTTCAATGTAGAATTGATCAACGTACATGGTTATTTAAGATGCTAACATTAGGGTAAGCTATGTGAAGAGTATACAAGGATTCTCTGCACTTTGTAATTCTTCTATAAATATAAGACTGTTTCAAAATAATAAGTTTCTTTAACGACCTTTTATGTTTTGAGTTTATTTAACTGGCAAAGTGGTTTGTGCCGTTAACAAGATAAGGGTAGTCAACAGGAGGAAATAGACTGGCAGAAGGGTAAGACATCAGTGAAAGTAGAAGGCAGTTGGAAATGTGGGTCTGGAGCTTAAGAAGTCAGAGCTAGAGATACAGATTTGGGTGCAAAACCGAGAGATATTTGAAATAATAAGTTTATAATATAATGTTATATTTCCACATGCTGAAAGAACATGTGGAAAATGAGTCAGTGACCACACTAAGGAGAGGATCTATGTCTAGAGTATCAGAGAAAGAACAGTAGGGAGGGTAGTCAGAACAGATAGGGATAGGATGTTTTTACAAAAGCCAAGGGAAAATAGAATCTCCAGAAAGATTTGGTCAGCACTGTCTACTGATACTGAAAGGTAATGGATGATCACCTGAGAAAAGACCATTGCATTTTATTTAGGAGCCCGTTCTGACCTCAAAGAGAATAGGGTTAGTAGAGCAGGTATGGAGAGGTGGAGTGGTGGGCATAGTACTCAAATGCCCGGGATGTAGACGGTGAGGAAGTAGGCTTGCCCAAACCAGACAAAGGGACTTGTGGGTGCCAAGAGGTAAGGAACACCTGAAGGAGAGTGGGACAGGAGAGTGGGGCACTCAGGGCAGAGAGGTAGAAAGTTCTGGCTAGAGGAAGCAGGCCAAAAGGCTGGGGCCCAAAGTTCAAGAAGAGGAGAGAACCCTGACCAAAAAAAGCCCCTGCCATTTCCTGGCTGCAGAGCTCAGGCTGAAAGCAAAAGCCCTGGATCAAGAACTGCCTTTTTCCCCTTTCTGAGCTAGGAGGCCATTTTATTTCCCAAGTCCCAGCTATCATCACTGGCCTGGAAAGTTAGGCCAGATAGAAGATGAAATAAACTGAACTTACTCATTGTCTCTTCAGCTTTTCTCTGAGATGGAGAATAGTCTGGTTTTAAAATTAGGCATCAAGCAGTATTAGAGTGATTTCTGTTGGGTGTGTGTGTTGTGTGTGTCATGTGTAATAAAAGCTACCCTTTATTGACTGCTTACCAGGCATCAAGCACTGTAGTAAGCACTTCATATACATTATCCTATTTAATCCTCCCAGCAATCTTTTGAAATGGGTACTATTATTTTCCTTATGTTAAAGGTGAAAAACAGGGTGGGAAAACTGAGCAGTGAGACCTAGAACTAAAGTGGGGAGACTAAAGAAGTGCAGGCCACTGAGGCACTACACACTCTTCCAGCTCTGATCCGCTGTTGTACCAGGGGTCCAGTTGAGTGTGTGCCTGCCTCCTTCCTGGGTAGGCCAGAGATCCCGTCTAAATAGCCATCTACAGCAGCTCTGTACTCCAGGTGGCCAGATGGGTGTCCAGATCACTGTTGTCTTCCAGAACATTGACACAGTGACCAAGTGGTGCTGGGGCCACTACAGTTGGTGTGACTGGTTCAGGAGCTTTGGAATAGTGTTTGGTAGTTTTATCCTTGGCTGTGCCAGAAGCCCATCTCTCAAGCAGCAGCTCTTCTCCTGTGCTATTCTGGGCTTTACCCTATCTGAGGCCATGGGACTCTTCTGTTTGATGGTCACTTTCCTCATCTTCACCATGTAGGCTCTGTGAGGGTCTCCTACCCATCCTGCTGCTTCAATTCCAGGCCATGCCTCTACTAGAGTGAACTAAGCTTTACCATTAAACACAGTATCTCTCTAAACCTCCCCCCATACACACCAAGAAATTTATGAAAACCAGATCCAGTGAGGTCAGAAACTTGATCATGATCACACAGACAAGTAAATGGCAGAGGTAGAACTTACTCTAAGACTCATACTTTTAACCACTGCACTATACTGGCTTTTACTAACACTTGTAGTGTGGGTGTGCATGTGCGCACATACACATGCACATGCACACAACACACACACACAAATACACACACAAGGGCCCAGGCTGTGTGGCAAGAAGTTAACATGGGATATAGCTCTGGATGGTAAGATTTAGGGTGATTTTTTTCTTCTTTTGTGCTTATCTTGACTTTTTACAGTGACAATATATTCCTCTTAAAATTAGAAAAAAGCAATATTTTATTTATTTAAGTTTTAAGTTTTGGTATTCTTTGCCAGATTTCTGTAATATCCGTGGTGAGAACCAAACAGTACATTATGCTCAGGTGTGGACAAAGGAGACTGTGCCTTCTCTGTAGCAGTAAGGCTCTACAGTGACAGAACAGAAAATCTGGCCTCTGTGTATGTGCATGCGTGTGTGTGTGTACTTGCACATGTGTGCAGCGGCCACTGAGGTGAGGGGAGGAGTGACTGATGTGTCTGAGGATGTGCCACATAGAGACCTCTTTCCCTTCCCTGTGACCAGCCACCTTGTCCCTGAGCCAGGCCCATTTATTCTTGAGCTTCCAGAGGGACTGGGAGACACTTCACAAACACCAAGATCCTCAACCTCAACTTCATCCCTTGTTGAAAGTCTGGCCAGCCAACCAGGCTGCTAGCAAGGAGCCCAGGTTGCACCCATAGAGAGTGATTTGAGTTATGGTGGAGCTACTTCAGGCAATGGGTCCAAGCAGAGATGGATGGAGAGTAGCCAGTAGCATTTAAGGTCAGCATTAACTGGCACGTGGGGCTCTTGTCCAGAGGCTCCAAGATCTTCAGGTGGAGGCAGTTCAGGACCTTGGATAGCTCCTAATGGAGCCCAGTCTTTGTCACGTCTGCAAAGCCACAGTGCCCAAGTTCTTAACACCCTTTTTATTTAATTTTGAATAGCTTTCTATACATGTCTCTGACCTCTTCTGTCTCTGAGATCAGTCCTATGGATCGAGGGACCCCCCCTCCTTATCCTCTCCAGCCCTTGCCCCACCTTCCTCCACATACATCTAGCCTGACTCGAGCTCTTTCTTGAGGTTACCATCTCTCTGAAGGTGAAATAAGCTTTCAAGACAGCATTTGAGCTGTCCCTTGGCAGGACTGTAGGATTTCAGAGGGAGGAGGTAAGAATCTAGTGAAACAAGGGAGTGTTAAAGCCAAAGGCTCTAATACCCCTGCATTCCGATCTTTAGTTTTGTGTGTGAGGCAGAGGAAACTAAGGAGAAGCACTGAGCAGAATTCAAGGCCTGAAGCTAGAACATTTCATGAGCTATCACTGTGCAATCAGTGTGCCACTGACTATGCACTTGATTTAAAGATACCTTTTTTTAGGGAAAGAGCATTGACATAGGTGGTTGGGGGGCAAGTGTAGCAAGTAGAAGCAGAAATGAAACTAGTGAGTCCAGAGGTTCACAGCCTGCCACCCCCACCCTAGCCACGCACTTGGGCCCTTGGCAAAAGAGAGTTAGATTAACATTGCAGAGGGGTTTCCTTCCTGATTCCCCAAACCATCCAGAGGAGGGGTTTGTGAAGAATCTGGAAGGGCAGAGGAATCGAAGTGACCTACTAGGGATTGGATTTTTCTAGTTGAAAGCTCCTTCTCTACTTCCAAGCCTCTTCCATAGCTAAATGAATCAAAGCCAACAGATGAGGCTACTGTGCTCTCACTTGGATTGCCTTAGCTGGTGAGTGAGGAGGGAAGGTAAGTTTACCTGGACTGAAGCTGAGTGAAAGCACTCATGATCCCATCCCTCCCAGCGAGCCCTGCTCTGGGCCTTGTGTAAGGCTCTGCATTGTTTTCTTCACCTCTCATTGACTCCTGGATCCTGTATTGAAAGAACTACCTGAGCTAAAAAGGCCATTACATGCCTTACACTTCAAAGAACTTCCTGGTCAAAGAAACAAGTGCTAAAGCAATATTAAACCAGCAGAGAACAGCTGCAAGCTCCTGCTCTTAGCACCACTGGTCATAATAGGACAGGCCAGGACAGGGAGGAGAAAAGAGCCTTTAGATTTTGCTGAGCCATGAGTAGACCTGACAGAGTTTGAGCTGGAAGGAATAGGGCTGCCTCCACCCCACCTGAAGAGGTATAGCTAGATAACAGTCCTGGAGATGGGAGCATTGACAGTGTAGTAACTAATTTAGGGATGAAAAGATACTCAGAGGATCTAGGTCCAGACTATCCCTCAGGCTGGCTCCTCTCATGTGTGGAAACTGTTTTCTAGCTTCCAGGATAGGCCCTTACTGTGGGATTAAGCACAGGCTATCGACACATAAGGAAGCCTGGACAAGAAACAAGAACAGATGAGGACTCTGTCAGATCCCAAGAGAGTTGTTTGTGTTGGTTTATGTTCAAGTAGAACAGGCCTAACCTCAGCCAGAACTTACTTTTGGCCTGTTTTCTCAGGGGCAAAGGCTCCTCATGTTTGCCTTCCCTAACAGCGGATGCTCTGTATTCATTTTTATTAAGAGCAGTGATTATGTGACCACAAACCTTACTAAATTGAATATAATCCTGAGCATTCAGAAGAAACAGTTCAGGACTCAGGGGAAGGAGCAGCTGGCTGGAAAGAAGGGCCCACGAATTCTAATCCCAGGGCTGCCATCTGGCATTGCCCTGGGACAACTCATTTACTCTCTTCCCTGGAGGCTCTTTCTGGAATCTCAGGCCTGAATAAAAACAGACCTGGGAACTCAGAGAGTGAAATGGCCTGTCTAGACTCCAAAGTCAGTGCAGTTCACAGGCAAAACTGGAATCCACAGGCCCTATTCTCCAGCCAGAGGTATGCTTACAGTTCAGGGAGGTTTCTTGTGTTTTCCTTTGCTGTCTTCTTGCCCAAGCACTCCCATGCCTTGGATGCTTTGCTGCCTGGTAAACATGGTTGTAAGCCTCTGGTTGCCAGAAAGCAGTTTGCGCAGACAGGATCAGAGCAGCTCTGCCCCCATCTCCCTCCAAAGGGTTTTCTGATGGTTTGATTCCAAGCTGGCTTCCCACTCCCCTAAAACTTTGGTGGCGGGAGTGTGTATCTGCAAGCAGTATCTGAGCCTGGCCCTAGAGTCTCAGAGAAAGCTGTTTGCTCAGCTGATGATCAGTCCCCCCAGAGGGCAACCTGAAGTTGGGCTGCCGCTTTGGAGGACCGCTTTGGACCTTAAGTGAGTTCTAACTAGGACAGCCCTTCAGGTGAGTGAGTAAGTGAGGGTTTGGGGACTTCTACTTTGGCTGTTCTCCAAAATAACTTCCTGAAAGGCAATCTTTCAGCCCCCAGCCAGAGACTTACGTAGAGAAGTGGCCCTACAAAGAACACGCAATACAACATCTGTCTGGGACACCATTAGACAAGGCCCTGGCACGGCCTGGCAGGCCACCGGACTTTTGCCACCTCTGTCACAGAAAGAGCCTTGCTGTGGCTCAAACAAATGGAAGCAATCTGTTCGCTTGTCATCAGATTGTGTTCAGTCTCTAGGCACTGGGAGGACACAGAAATAGGCATGGCCTCTGCTTGCATGAATGTTTATTAAATAAATTATACTAATATTCAAAGTAAAATTTGATAAGTATGTGAAAGAAATGGAAGGAGGTGGTGCTGTGAGAGTATACTATAGGGGGACCTAACCCAACCTAATATTCGTGGGAACTTTTTGATAAGAGATTATGTGTCTGCTGAGGCCTGAAGGACAAATAGGATGTAGCCAGAAAGGGAGCATGAGGCAGGAAGACTCTTCGTGCTCCGTCAGGAACAAAGACCAGTGATGCAAAGTATGGTAATCTGGGGGAAGAGTGGCAGGGGATGAGGTTGGGGAACTGGGAGGGAAGGCAAGCAGCTGTCTGTCTGACAGATTTGTAGCCCAGTCTGTAGCCCCTTTCCAAAAAAGGGCCAGTTGAGACCCACCCAAACTGCTGTGGCACACCCGCTGGGGAGGCTGGCACCTCCTTCATATCCCCAGTACCTCCTCCATATCCCCACATCTCACAGGGATGCCCAGGAGAGGAGCTTCTAGCTGCAGCTTGGGGTTCACACAAGTGGACTGGTCACCTGGCAGCAGAGCTCAGAGGAGGGATAAGGAGAGGCCAAGAAGGACCAGACACTTAACTTCCCCTACAAATGCTCTCTGTACATTTTTCCATTCCTTTGAGCTGTTTATTAATATACGACAGAAGCCATCTCCGCATTTTGATGGTTCTGCTGGGAATTCCACACTATCATCCCCGTCCTGTGGTGGATAAAAAATGTCAGCTTACGGGGCACCTGGGTGGCTCAGTGGGTTAAAGCCTCTGCCTTCGGCTCAGGTCATGATCCCAGGACTCTGGGATCGAGCCCCGCATCAGGATCTCTGCTCAGCAGGGAGCCTGCTTCCTCCTCTCTCTCTGCCTGCCTCTCTGCCTACTTGTGATCTCTATCTGTCAAATAAATAAATAAAATCTTAAAAAAAAATGTCAGCTTTCAAGATTTCCTACTTGGATTTCAGAACTAAATTGCATTACTGTGTCGGGTGAGACGGCGCCATTCCCTGTTCCTATCTGCATGCTCCAGGCACTATGAGGCTGATAACATCAGCGTGTCAAAGCAGCTCGATCCCCGACAATTTGTAGCTGGCTGGGGTTGGGGCAGAGGGGGTGGGTGGCAAAATTCTCTTAGAATCCATAGCAGCCCAGGGTTGACTGGATTTTGGGGTTCTTTCAGTACACCATTTGTTCTCCTATCAGTAGAGAGAGAACTTGTCCTGGTCCCACCTAGATGTCACAAGGAATTGAGAAGTACTCTCCTCAACACTGATAGGATAAAATCACTGAAGAACCAATGCTCAGGTTTTCCTTGTAGTAGTGAAAGATAGAAGAGAATAGGGAGAAGAGTGGAAGTCGTAATAGGAACAAGACAGGTCCCTACTGCCTGTTAAATTAGGTGTCCATGTAGAATCCAAAACACTCCTGGAAATGGTTATTCTCTGCTTCCTTGAAGCCCAGATGTGAGGCCTTGTAACTAAACTTCTGACTGCCTTGAGGTTGTGAAGCAAATGAAGAGAAAGCATTGTTCCCCTGCCAGGAAACACAGGAACTTTTGGGGTTTCTTTTCTAGTTGTAACCACCATTTCACTCTATGGAACAAACATTCCTTTCACAGAAAAAATTTTCAACTTACTGGGTTATTTCAAACACATCAAATAGCATAAAACATTCATTCAACTCTGGCAACATTCACAGACCCATTTTTGTATATAAGGAACAGGCTCTTCATTCCCAAAACATGATGTTTTCAAAATGTAGTAGCTCCCAAGGTCAAGGTTTTGGGAGGAGTCAGTCCAACCTCATTGAGGTTGCCAGGGCCAGTGCAAGCCCAGTTTTCCTGCCCACTGCCCACTCACCTATAGGTTCTGGTGTTTGGGTGCAGGAGAAAGACCTAGTATCTACCCTTAACTCTAATTGCACATATTTTACCTTCTCTTACAGTGGAGGCATGCAGTTTACTGACTCCTTTACTATATCTAAGAGATGAATTAATAATTAAGTCAAATTATTCTTTTTTTAAGATTATATTTTTAAATAATCTCTACACCCAGTGTGGGGCTCGAACTTAACAACCTGGGATCAAGAATTGTATGCTCGGGGGCGCCTGGGTGGCTCAGTGGGTTAAAGCCTCTGCCTTCTGTTCAGGTCATGATCTCAAGGTCTTGGGATGGAGCCCCACATTGCGTCTCTGCTCAGCAGAGAGCCTGCTTCCTCCTCTCTCTCTGCCTGCCTCTCTGCCAACTTGTGATCTCTGTCAAATAAATAAACAAAATCTTTAAAAAAAAAGATTAAAAAAAAAAGAATTGTATGCTCTACTGACTGAGCCAGCTTGGCACCCCAAATTCTTTTTTTTTTTTTTTTAAGTAAACTTTTTGCCCAGAGTGCTTGGGTGGCTCAGTTGGTTCAGCATCTGTCTACGGCTCAGGTCATGATCCTGGAATCCTGGGATAGGGCCCCATGTGGGGCTCCCTGCTCAGTGGGGAACCTGTTTCTCCCTCTCCCTCTGCTGCTCCCCCTGCTTGTGCTCTCTTGGCCTCTCTCTCTCTCTCTCAAATAAATGGATAAATCTTAAAAAAAAAAAAAAAGTAAACTCTATGCCCAATGTGGGGCTCGAACTCATGACCCCAAGATCAAGAGTCACATGCTCTACTGATGGAGCCAGCCAGGCACACCTAAGTCAAATGATTCTTTAGTTTTATTTGTGTATTTTTATAGAAAAGTATTATTGAAAGTTTTAAAAGTGAGAAATCATGATCACTGCACAACCAGACTCACTTGGAGTATAGTTTCTAACGCTGAGCCTCTCCTGGATGTCCACAGTTGTTAGAGCAGGTGTTTCAGATTCTTGAAAAAACTCAAAGCAGTGGTGCCTGGGTGACTCAGTCAGTTAAGCGTCTGCCTTCAATTCCGGTCATGGTCCCAGGGACCTGGAGTCCTGGGGTGCTGGGGTCCTGGGGATCAAGTCCTGCATCAGGCTCCCTGCTTAGCAGGGAGTCTGTTTGTCCCTCTCCCTCTGCCCTGCTCATGCTCTCTCTCTTGGTCTCTCAAATAAATAAATAAATAAATAAAATCTTAAAAAAAAAAGAGAGAGAAAGAAAAAGCTCAGGGAACCTATTAGGTCTATGCAGGCCTCCCGCCTAAAGGACTAGAAGCCCAGGGCTTTTATACTTTTTGCCGTGGCCTGAGGAGAATGGCCCAAGGCTAAGTCATGGGACTGTGGTACAGCCAGAACTTGGGGCAACTGCAACCCCCTACCCCAACCCAGCTTGCTTTTGCTTTGAGATGACCAGGCCCTGGTCAGCCTCCCTTATCTTCAAACCACTCTTACGCACACTTCCTAAGAAATAGCAGACTTGCCATGCTCTCTAGACCAGGGCTAGACTTCTCTAATGGGGCTTATTTCTGGGGAGTCTCAAGCTTCACAGGTATCAGCACATAACATTGAGAGAAAAACAGAGTTTCTGCTGAAATGTCAGCAAACCACAGAGTAAACAGTGAGTCTTGAATTCTCTTTCCTGACATCTTCAAGTATCTGGCCCTTCTCTACTGGCTCCTACCTCGTAGCCTCAACCATCCTCCACTCCAGTCTCTCTTGTCATATAAGAGCCCCTTGAGAACTCTGGTTCTGTTTCTCCCTGTTTTACATTCTCACAGCCCTATCCTTCCCAGACATCCATGACACCAGGTTCTCCTGGCCCTTTGCTGTCAGTCCTCTTCTGTCTACCCCTTCAGTATTAGTGTTCCCCAAGTTCTTTCCTCTGATCCCTCATATTTATAGGTGCACACACACACATGCACATACACGGAAACCTAGGAGTCATCTGTGCCTAGGTCTTTCTCCTCAAACCCAGATCCAGTCAGCCAACTAAGCCCTAGCAGTATGACCTTGATACACTTTTCTTCTCCAATCCCATTATTTTCCATTAAAGTCCAAAGTCCTGATTGTGATTTCCAAAGCCCTTCATGATTTGAAGTCTCCCTCCTGTTCTGGTCTCATCACTCGCACTTCACCCCACCACTAAACATTCCAACAAATCTGTGCTATTCCTTTCATCTGAGATGGCTGTTTTCTTGCCTTTGCTTTTCTTTCCCTACTCCTTTCTTCATCTGGTTCATTTCTATCTCCTACTCATTCTTCATGCCTCAGCTTTCTTTGGAGAAGTCTTCCCTGATTCCCCAGGGTGGAATAGGTACTTCTGTTCTGTATACAGACAACACTATATACAAATCTCTGTTGTAGCACTTGGCATATTATTAAACATTATCTGTTTATTCATTTGCCTTACATGATGGCTCTTCACCAGTAGAGATCATAGTATCTTTGTATCTGCGAGTACCTAGAATATAAATGGCCCTAAAATTTAGGACCAGAACTGAATTGGTGACTGAGACTCCTTTTTTTTTTTAAATTAAAAATTTATTTATTTATTTGCTAGCACGAGAGAGAGAGCAGAGAGCTGCAGGGAGCAGCAGGCAGAGGCAGAGTGCTCCCCACTGAGCAAGGATCCTGATGCGGGAGTCGGTCCTGGGCCCAGGGATAGTGACCAGAGCCGAAGACAGACACTTAACTAACTGAGCCACCCAGATGTCCCATGACTGAGACTCTTTCATCTCCTTTTTAAAATACTGTCACCATCTTTTCTCTCCTGGGCTCAGCATTCTCAGTCCCCAGTGCTTTTTCTTGCTTCCTGCTTCCTGCTAGTGTCTCTCTCTCTCTCTATCCTGAGGCAATGACTGCTTCAGTGACTCCAATATTTCCTTCCTGTGGAGCACTTGTTGAGCAGGAGGTTGGTAATCAGAAAACATCCATGCCATTTCTGAAGAGGGACTTCAAATGTGTGCAGAGCCCTGGAGACAGGATGAACTAGCACCAGCCTTCCAAGTACCTGCTTTACAAGACAGCAGTCCCACAGCTGCGTAAGTTCTGATGTGTGGTTAATCTCTTGACTTTATCTGATGTCTCTAAGAAGGGTTTGGGTATAAGAAATGATAAGTACATTTTAGTGCCAACCACCTTCAAGGCATGATTTTGAATATATTACTTTAGATAACCTGGTTCTTCAATATTAAAATGGGAATGATATTTACCTTACTCGGTCTTTTAGGAGGGTTAAATGAGGTAATATATACAAACCACCAAGCACCATAGCTGTACATATAGTTGGTAACTATATGTAGTTGTGTTGGAGGTGTTGGAGCAATATTAACTAAATGATCTGCTGAATTCCAAAAGAAATGCACCTGGTCTGCATTGTTATGAACAACTCCCTGCCTTGGCCTAGCCAGAGTTCTTAGCAGACCTGCCTCCACGACATAAGCTTTGAGTCCTCTCTCCTCCTTCCTCCCCCACCAAACCATTGTCCTCTCTTGGCACTAAGTATAAAATCAGGTTAAGGTGGAGGCAGAGGGCTGTTTGAAAGGTTGTCTGGGGATGGTGTGGGTGCACAGAGGGTGGTCTAGAGCCTTGAGGCCTAGAGCCTATTCAAAGTGTGGACCCTGTATTCAGAGCATTGGTATCACTTGGGAGCTGGTATGAAATATAGCCACTTAGGCACCATTCAGATCTACTAAACTGGAATCTGCATTTAAACAGTATCCCCAGGTGATTAAGAAGCAGTATCCTACAGGCACACAGAAAAGCTCAGCAGGTGTGGAGGGACATAGACTATGTCAGAACTCTCTAGAAGAGATGAAGGCTGCACAGGTGGGGAGGAGCTGCAAGGGAGTACAGTCAGAGCAAAGGAGGTTCCTCAGAGGTATGGGCTATGGAATTGTAGGGGGCTCTTTGGGTAAGTATTGGTTATGTATTGTTTCAGGGCACCTTCCTGTGGATGCCCCAGGAATGAGATTATACCTTTGAGTTAGCTGGGTATTGCCATTGCACCAGCCAGAGTGACAGAGGAGTAGAGAAAGGCTCTCTACCACCATAAACCTGGGGAGACCTTCCAACAGGGACCCCAGGACCATCTAGTTCAGCAGATAAGTACTGTTTCCCTAAAGAGATGAATAACCAGCAACCAGCTGACTTCACAGCTGAGAACTTGCCTCGAGTTTGTGCTAGGCTAGATTCTTCCCTCCCCCTACTCTTCCTCCACTAACTGGCAAGTCTCTCTCTCTTTCACTCTCTCTCTGCCTCCCTCCCTAAGACACACACACACACACACACACACACACACACACACACGCATGCAAAACTGACTTAACAGAAACTCAGAGCTTTATGAGCCTTTGTAGAGTTAACCCTGTCTTTCCCCTCTCTGACCTCCTTCTCTGGGCTGGGCTCTGAGCCTCCAGGAGCCTTTAACATGAACATCTCCACTGCGCAAAGCATGCCTCATAAGAGTGATGGCAGGCCCTAGGCTTGGCTGGAAGCGGCAAGAATTTGTTTTACCAGAGCCACCATATCTCCCTCTTAAGCATCCTTATGACTCTGAATCTCTTTTTGGTTTTCCAATAGAAACACTTCCCAGCCATCCACCTAGAGCCTCTTGACCTTTCTCTGTGGGAGAGTTGTTTGTACATCTCAATGGTAAAGAAAAGGCCCTGTTGTACTTGCCCCCACCCCCAGAAATGGAGTAGGCTAAGTGCCTGGTAGCATCAGCAATAAATAAAAGTCGTTAGAATAGAGTCCTAGCCCTAAGCCTCAACTGTCATTGTTCTTTGCCAGCCAACCAATAGGTGAGCCTCTGGTTTCACCAGGTTTCTGTCCAGGCCCAACCCTCTATGTTAGGGAGGATAACAAACCATCACTACCATCACTCTCTCCTCTGTGCTTCTACCACCCTTCATGCATTCCTGACTCTCATGCTCCTCTTGCTGCCTTAAATGGACCATTCTGTGTTCCTGTCTTCTTTTTACCATTAGACTAAGTCTTCTTGGCAAGAATCTCATCTTGGTATTTTTTCCTCCCCAAAGTACATTGTTCCCTGCCTGCCAGATGTTGGTATTCAATGACTATCAAGGTTTTTTAACAGTGGTGAGCTCATTGATATTTAATTATTGGTATGACAAAAAGGAAAGAAGATGAGACAGCTCTGTCCAGAGAGCTAAGCTTTAGAGCTGCAAGCTGTCTTTTGTGAGCAAAAGTGCTTGCCAGGCATAATGAAGGTTAGAGAGTTAGAAGCGGCTGAAAGGTGAGGAAGAGGTAGGAAATTACACAGAAGGGAGAAGTTGTTTGATACCAGCCCTCTGAGTCCATTGTCTATTGCAAACAGGTAGCTTTTTACTCTTCCATGTCGAGAGGAAAAGAATCAGAAATGGCAATTGTGTGAAGACATCCCATAGACTGCCAGATTATTACTTCATTTTCTTGGAAAATAAGGAGTCCAAAAGATTCATGAACCAGTGCAGGACAGGCTCAGACCCTTGAGTAATTGAAACTTACAGTGAGATTTGGGGCCAAGATCCAGGTGAAGATCCACAAGTCAGTCTGGCCTAGACCAAATGTTAATGTTTGTTGACATTTCTCCGGCATCAGCTTCCTACCATGTGCGGGGCTGAAGGACCAGTCTCAAGGACTCTCCAACCAAATGCCCTCTATTGATTCGTGGGCAGCCTCTTTCCTCAATGTTCTGTGCTTCCATCCTTACCTTGGGAACTAGAATTCATATGCTGGAAGGAAACTGAAAGATCCTCTGGATGTGATTCCTAAAACTTTGTTAGCCCTAAACATCTGGTTCCTTCTTGCCCTCCTCTGGGCCCTACATAAGCAGAAGGACCCCAGAAACTCAACCCAGAATTTCTTGACCCCTCCAGGAGCTCCCTTGATTTTAGAATAATTTCCCCCTCCTTTCATAGGCTTCATCTCCAAAGTCTGTGTTAGCTGAAACTGAAACAAAAAAGAGAGAGAGAGAATAAAGAAAATAGAGAGAAGGGACTGCCTTCTATCTACTGCCCACCCTCACACATTTTCTCCTTCTGCGTCAGGCCCTACCAGTCCATTTTCTTACATTTTTTTCATAATGTAAAATTAGCCATTTTAACCATTGTTGATCTATTTTTAAAGAACTTTACGCGTTTACCCCTTTTGCCATTAAGTGAGATAGTCTTCTCTATAGAGGTAGAAATGGGGGCCAAGGGAGGTATGGCAGGATAGGGAGCTCAGAAACCCTCTAAGTCACAAGATTATATTAGCCATGACCTGTGTCTCTAGCTAGTCCAAAATAAGGCAGAAGACTCTTGAACATCTGGTTCAGGCTATAAACTTAAGGATAGGGATGAAAGTTGCAGGGGCTGGGCCAGGCCAGGTCTCCCGGAAGAACTAAGGTTTCTCAATTCCTGGCTCTGGCTCCTGCCTCTTGGGTTATGAGGTTTGTCCCCTAGGCCTTTATGTCCCCTAGGCTTCCCTCAAGACACAGCTGCTACAGTGGGTATCCCTGAGTTGAGGTATTTGTCCTATCTCCCAAAGAAAGACTTTTTAGTCATAGGGTTCCAGGTGAGTAGGAATGGGAATGAATAGCAGAACATCAATGTGGGACAGGCAATCCTTACCATGAAGGAAGCAGAGCAGGATTCTAATCTTTTTTAAAACTCACTAACCCCTTGTCTCCCCATTTTAAAAAAATTAATCTAGTCCTTTACCATCCCAGTACTAGCTTCATATCTTTCACCATTCTTTTTTTTCCCCTGAGTAGTTTCTGAGTAGCTATTTTTTTCAAAGATTTTATTTATTTATTTGACAGAGAGAGACACAGTGAGAGAGGGAACACAAGCAGGGGGAGTGGAGAGGGAGAAGCAGGCTTCCCATCAAGCAGGGTGGGAAGACCCCTGACAGGGGTCTTGATCCTAGGACCCGGGGATCATGACCTAAGCCGAAGGCACACCCTTAAGGACTGAGCCACCTAGGCACCCCTGAGTAGCTATTTTTGAAAACTAAGTAATGAGCAAGGGAGTAGTAGCTCTACTCTCGCTGGGATAACTCCAGAACCATTTTGGTTCTGGACTTCTCCTATCCCAAGTCTGAAAGCAGGGGATACTCATTCTGTGAAGTTTGCCTCCTGGCTCTGCAATTAGTCACGAATCCTACAGCTGATGTGCTGGCATGGTCAAGGACCAGCTGAAGCATAGTGGCCAGCCACCAAGCAGTACTGTCCCCATTTAGAATTTTCCCCAAACTTCAGTGTAACAAAGTCTTCTCTCCTTTTGTTCTTAATTGGTGGCCTCAAGTCAGGCGTATTTTGTCTAGCAGGTGATGTCCAGAAGGAAATCTTTTCTTTGAAAGAGGATTTCCCAGAGGCCATCAGATAAGTAAGGAGGCACAGTTCTCTTGCAAGATGATGGATAGATGTGATGACCTGAAATCCCCTGGCACACAGTGAGAAATAAAATATTAAAAACCAGCTATAGCCCTCAGTCATGACTGGAGGCATTGTAAATTGGAACAATCCTTTGGGAAAGCAGTTTGGGAATATGTATCAAGAGTCTTAAAAGCACTCCTGCTTTTTGACCTTATACTTATACTTTAAGAAATTATCCTAGGAGCACCTGGGTGGCTCAGTCTGTTGTGCGGTTGACTTGGTTTTGGCTCAGATCATGATCCTGGGGTCGTGGGATTGAGTCCCACATCAGGCTCCACACTCAGTGCAGAGTCTGTTTGAGATTCTCTCTCTTCCTCTCCTTTTGCCCCTCCCCCTACTCGCACTCGCTCTCTCTCTTTCTCTCTCTAAAGTGGATAAAATAAAATCTTTTATTTTAAAAGAAATTATCCTAAATGCAAATATATATGGATTTCATCATAGTGCTGTTTATAATAGTGAAAAATTATAAGCAACCTGAATGTCCAAAATAAATGAATGGTTAAAAAGTTATTATACAGAAAAAAAGTTATTGTACATTCCCTCTACGGATATTATGCAGCCATTAAACTAATGATTTCAAAAACCATATAAAAATATGGGGAGTTGATTATATCCTATTACTGATTTTTAAAAATCCAGAATTATAAGGGGTGTCTTGGTGGCTCAGTCAGTTAAGCATCCAACTCTTGATTTTGGCTCAGGTTATGATCTCAGGGTCATGAGCCTGCTTAAGATTCTCTTCCTCTCCCTCTGCCCCTCCACTTATATTCCTCTCTGTCTCTCTCAAAAAATAAAAATAAAAATTAAGAATATAAGATACAGTTTGTTTTTATTTATTTTTATGTATTTATTTGAGAGAGTGAGTGAGCAAGGAGGAGTGGGGGGAGGAGCAGAGGGAGAGGGAGAAGCAGACTCCCTGCTCAGCAGGGAGCCACACACACAGCTTAGTCTCAGGACCCTGAGATCATGACCCAAGCTGAAGGCAGATACCTGACCAACTGAGCCATCCAGGCACCCCAGTTTGTTTTTCTTTTAGTGTTGTTCTGGTATGTGTATTAGTTGGCACTCTGGTTATAGTAACAAATTTCAACTCAATCTATTCTAAGTTAAAAAGGAAACTAGCTATAAGGACACTAGGATTTCTCATAGTATTCAAGGACAGGTGTACCCTTCAAGCCTTAGAAGGTAGAGCAAGTTCCGGAACCAGAGCCTAGGAAGGACTTTCTGTTATCTCTTATGTCTGCTTCTTTCTGAACATCAGCTTTATTCTTGTCTTCCTGCCCAGTGGCTTTCTCTGGTACCTAATCTACAGTCTTGAGCTTTACATCTCCTCTTAGTCCTACTTCCTATTCTGGGGGAGACTCTGACTGGCTCCATCTGATCCAAGCAAAAGTGGGACAACACTGAACCAACATGGTACGTGGAGCCCACCCTGTAATCATGAAGAGAGACACCAGCTCCTAGAGAGGGAAACCCAAGTGTTACTACTGTGCTATACACACAAGACTTAAATACACTAGAACATTAACAGCGCTTGTGCCGAGGTAGTGAAACTAAAGATGAATTTTAAAAGTTTTAGCGTGTATTACTTTATAATAGAAAAATCTAAGGGCACCTGGGTGGCTCAGTCAGTTAGGCATCTGCCTTCAGCTCAGGTCATGATCTCAGGGTCCTGGGATTGAGACCTATATTGGGCTCCTTGCTCAACAGGGAGCCTGCTTCTCCCTCTCCCCCACCCCTCCCCCCAGCTCGCGCTTTCTTGCCCGTGCTCTCCCTCTCCTCATTCAAATAAATACATAAATTCTTTTTTTTTTTTAAAAGAAAAATCTATTAAACTTGTCATGGCTATGATTGTTATTAGGCCTGGGGCCAGCAGAACACTTCTGCATTTTTGTTCTCCCAAAGATAGCCACTACAAAGATACTAAAGCCTGATGGTGCTTGTTTTGGGAATGAATTCCATCAAGCCGTTTAAGGAGACAGAAAATTTTCAGTTAATCACAGGACCAATTTGAGTTCTCATACTCTAGCTGTAGCATAAAAATCCTTTCTACTTCTTTGTGGTTAATTTACTTTGCCCCTAATTGCCTCTGCAGAAGTGTGGTATGTATAAAGAAAGAATACTTTCTTGCTTTGCATGCAACCACCAGTAGCTACTCCAGAGCTGGAAAGAGAGTGGACACTCATTGTATTGACTTTATTTGAATTGAGCCTTCTTTTGGTGAAAAATCTAGAAGATTAAGGAGATTTAGACTAATAAGAGAGGCCTTTCTGAACTAGACAGGATCTTCTGCCCCCCCCCCCCCTGCAAATTTAGGCTTCATAGATTTTTTTTTTAAGATTTTATTTATTTATTTGACAGAGAGATCACAAGTAGACAGAGAGGCAGGCAGAGAGAGGGGGGGGGGGGAAGCAGGCTCCCTGCTGAGCAGAGAGCCCGATGCGGGACTCGATCCCAGGACCCCGAGATCATGACCTGAGCCGAAGGCAGCGGCTTAACCCACTGAGCCACCCAGGCACCCCATAGATTTTTTTTCAGTCCTCTTCCCCTCTTTGTACAAGCCACTAGCAGCATTTGGAAAGATGGTCTCTTTTATGTTTCCTTGATCTTACCCCAAAGACCTTACACTTGTGAGAGGTATTTGTCCTTCTTCATAAGTGGGCCCCATAAAGGTCTTCTTATGTCCCCAGAAGATAGAAGTCCTAGGCAATTGCCTGGTACTGCAGGCAGCTCCTGGAGAAAGGGAGATGGGGAGTTAAAGTGGGAGCTGTGCAAAACTCAGACTTAGAAAATAGGACTCAGGACTTCAGGTCATACCAAAAGAGCTGTTATTGGTTACATGATTCTCATGTTGAGGTGTGGAGTCAGAAACAGATGGGAATGCCTTTTAGGCTGAATAAACAGCCATCAGCAGGGAAGTAGAGAGGTCTAGCCAATGCCTACGTTGCTACTGAATATTCTTAGATGGGAGGTTAGGTTTCTGCCCAGCCATAGACATTGGAAATAAAGACATTGAGTTGTATTTTCTGTATCTCTCTCTAAAATATGATATCTAAACCTCTTTGTTTCTACCCACTGGCAAGAAACATTTTAGGGAGTGGCATAACCTTGAGAATAGGAGACCCGAGGTAGTTTCTGAGCTGACCTCTGGACAAATTGTGACAGAAACAAGAGTTGGTCTTTGGTGCCTTATCTTGCTGTACCCACGTGTCAGAGAGTGGCCTGAGCTCCAGGTCTTCCCTGCTCTCCTGTTTCCATATCAGTGTTATCTTTATTCCTGGCCCTGTTCCTGCTCTACGTTTGCCCTGCTTCCTGCTTCCACCCAAGGGAACTGAACAGGGTACGGACAGGACTGTTCCAGAGGTAGCCTTTCGCAATTCAAAACTGCCTCTGCCAATTCCCTCAGAAACCTAGAGGAAAATTCGGTGTTTGGTAAAGAAAGCTTAGATAGTATTGGTACAAACACTTTGCCTCTTCATACTTCATTCTGAATCCATTTAAATTTCTGTTTTTCTGAGAATTAGTGCTTGGAGGTAAGGACAGAGGTTACCTTTCTTGTGGGAAAGCTAAAACTGAATCATGTCTCCAGATCATTCATGTTCAGTCCACAAGGCAAGGGCAAAATTGTTCAGCACCATGGAGAGCGTTTCCCCCATCCTGGTCACAACATCAAGGGCACCTAGGTAAAAGATAAGGATTTGTAGCTAGAAGCCCATCCAGTCTAATCTCCTTACTCTTCTGGCCAGTCACCAAGTACCCCTTTTGTCCCCCACACTCTTAGTACTCAACTGCCTTCTTTGCTTTACAAGGCATTTAGGAATAAACTCCTTTAACTTTCCACCTACCTTTCTGCTTCCGTGTTCTCTGCATCCCCCACTCATCTTTTTTTTTTTTAAGATTTTATTTATTTATTTGACAGAGATCACAAGTAGGCAGAGAGGGAGGCAGAGAGAGAGGAGGAAGCAGGCTCCCTGCTGAGCAGAGAGCCCGATGCGGGGTTCGATCCCAGGACCCTGGGATCATGACCTGAGCCGAAGGCAGTGGCTTTAACCCACTGAGCCACCCATGCTCCCCCCTGCCACTCATCTTTACCCCCTTCCATTTCAGTAGAGAACCTTACTTCTCTGGCCCAAGGCTCTTGTTTCCATCTCCTCTTGAATCCTCCAGGACCATGCCCTATCAAACATCTCCTTTTCTACCTAGCTTCTTTTGCCTCAGTCTAGGACATTGTCCAAGCATTCTGTAGGACCAAAGAAATTTTTCGACTCCAAAGTTTCTTACAGTTAGAATTTCTTCTCATTCCTTCTTTTCTCAGTCTGGTTCCTTGAAAGAATATCTATGTTCACTGTTTCTATTTTCTGTTTTCGTCTTCCCTCCTTAATCTTCTGTAATCTGTATTCTATTCCTACTCTTGAACTAATACTGTATTTTCTGAGGCCACTTATGACTTCCTTATTTCTAAGTACTGTATTTATCTTCTGGGACTCATCTGGTTTTTTGACACTGTTGTTAATTACTGGGAACTCCTTAAGGATGGGACTTTTTTTCTGTTTATCTTTATGACCCCCCAGGCTTGCCACTGATAAATATATGAAGGAAATACTGTGTATAGGGGTAAGGAGAGAAGGGAGGCAGAATGCCCCCTGGTCAGGCTCCTCCTCACCCTGTGGAGGGAGTACTTTTTCCACAGATACTTCCCTACATAATACAGGCCCCAACCTGTGTGATGCCAGGGCTGCAGCTGTGGGCAAGTCACTTCCAGGGCATAATGTCCATGATTGTGTGGTGTGGGCCTTAAGGAACCTCTATCAATACCTTTATAACTAGCACAGATATATTGCTTAATATGTACTATAAAGTGCTCATAGCTATTGACTTATTTTAGCCTCATGAGAACCTTTCACGTAGGTATTAATATTATCCCATTTTACAGATAAGGAAACAGAAGCTCAGATTACACAGCTAGTAAATGGAGGGGACAAGATTTATTTTTAAAAAAATGGGTTGGGGTGCCTGGGTGGCTCAGTGGGTTAAAGCCTCTGCCTTCAGCTCAGGGTCCTGATCATGATCCCAGGTCATGATCCCAGGGTGCTGGGATCGAGCCCCACATCGGGCTCTCTGCTCAGCTGGGAGCCTGCTTCCTCCTCTCTCTCTGCCTACTTGTGATCTCTGTCTATCAAATAAGTAAATAAAATCTTTAAAAAAAATAAATTTTAAAAAATGGGTTGATGAATTGAATTTGTCGAAGCTGATGATAAGTACCCAGGATCTCACTACATTATTTTCTCTACTTTTGTGTAAGTTTAGTAAGTTCATAATAAAACATTTTTAAAGGATCAGATTGGATTAAATCAATGGATTTTTAAAAAGATTTTATTTTTAAGTAATGTCTACACTCAGCGTGGGGCTCAAACTCATAACCCCAAGATCAAGAATCACTCGCTCTACCGACTGACCCAGCCAGGCACCTCAAATCAATGGATTTTTATTTTGTTGTTATTGTCATAGTTGCAACAAAACCCTTTCTCCAACCAAAATTTTATAGAAAAATTGGTGTATAAGTGAAATAAAAGAGGATCTCCAGTCTCACTACTATTGCTTCCCTCTTGCACTCAGCCCCTTCCAAGGCACAGGGTTCAGGGAACACAGTTTAATGAAAATCACTGGACCAGACCAACTCCAAGGATTCTTCTAGCACTTTTGCCTTCGTCTAATTATATTGGCTTTGACTGGCCATTAGCCTATATATCCTGTCCCAGAAACACTGCGACTGGGTTATTAATCATTTCTGCAGTCTGTGGAGAATTTGTTTGAAGGGTTGCAGAAACATGGGTTGCTGTTAGAGATGCATTTCAATGTCTGCCTCTACTGAGTGTTTAATAATCTTGCTAATCCCCACTCTAGTTCCCGGATCTAGCTAACTCCTGTCAGATGTCCTTGGGGGACATTTTAAATTCTCCCTGATTTCTTGGAGCCAGACGTTTCCCCTCTGCTTGGATTCTCTCTGATACTTAACATTCATGAATATTTCACATTTAACCTGATTACATTTCCATGCAATGGTCATGGTGCATTGACTGTGTCTCTCAGGGAAGACATACAGGAAGCCCACAGTAAAGACTTGAATTTTTAGGCACAGTGCCAGAGATCTTTGTTTTTGCCATTAAGATGGTCTTCTATCATGGACAGTGACAGCGGAGATGCTGAATGGTGGGCTTTGCATGGACCTTCTCAAGCCTGGGACTCTGCACCCTGGCTTATGACCCACAGAAACTGTCAGTTTCTGTCAGGGATCAAAAGCCACCAAGGCCTGCCCAGTGGCATTGAGGACCAAATATGGGTCCTTGTGACCAGAATTGCTTAACAGCTTCCCAGCCCCCACTCAGACCCTATTCTTCCTGCATAGTTTCCGTCTCATGTTACCATTTCCACCCAGTACCTCCAGACTGAGAAGCAACTCTGATGAACTCATCTGTGCAGAGGAGGGAAGGGTTAGCCCCAAATGCCTGAGGAGCTCTTGTGTTTACAATTGCCCCCAGGGAAAAGACAGTGAGGCTTACATGGATGGATGAGGTGGAGGGTTCTAGAGAAGATGCATGATTGGGAAGGCCATAGATTTAGAAGTCACCATGGTAAAAATGTTATTCTAAACTATAGGAGACATCAGGGCTCCCCAAGGAGAGAGGTGGGCTGAGGGCCAGAACCTGCTGAAGACACAAAGGGCTGTGGGAGGAGTAAAAAATGATGGTTAAAGAGGTAACATGAGCCAAGGATTACAGTGTCCTCAAAGCCAGAAGAGGAAACCATATCCAAATGGATATGGTATGTGTGACATCTGAGAAATGCTACAGAAAAAGTAATGTGACTAACGAAATTGGAAAGGTGCCAGTGCTTCCCTGGTAGGATCCTACAGGCATGTTTATGGGCATTACCCTCTGAGAAGTCATCCCTCAAGCTGCTTTGGGAGTGAGTCCTACCTGTGGCCAAAGGGGAAAGCCAGACCCCAGCTGTCAGGTCTTAATGTGCCCCACAGGTAGCACCTCACGGCTGTTTTGGCCACAGAGAGTCATGTAAGGGCCTAGGTCTGCATGGGACAAATGCTATCTGTTAGGAGTCTCTCGGAAGGAACTGAGACAAGGAGGCAGAGAATAAAGGATTGGAGAGGACTGCAGCATTGGAAACTGCCCAAGATGCACTGGGGCACTGCAGCACCCCACTTGTTCTGAGACCTGCCCCCTACAGTCCCAGCCAAGGGGTATGGTTCAGAGCTGAGGACAGGGGCCCAGGTTCTGCCCTCAGGAACCCACAAACCACTGTGGCAACAGAGCCAACCCAGGGTCTTGTACTCTGGATGGCCTGGAGGAACACAGGCAAGGCCAGGATTTCCCTCCAAATATTATAGACTTTTCCCTTTCCCCTTAATGGCAAGCATGTTTTCATCCTCACTGCTTCATTCTAAAGGAACAGAAGCCACTAAAATGATTTTATGTCCTTCCCTTGCTGGGTCACTCAGATCCCTGACCTGACACTATGGGGCCAACTCTGAAGCATTCTATGAGTCTGTCTGCTGTCTGCACCCCCAGAGGCAGAACAGACATAGCCTTGAGTCTACTCTGCAGTTCTCAGAGCTTCGGTTTACCATTCTTTAATCCTAGGCAGATGCCTAGAGTGGTCATACCCGTGTCAGTGCTTGGTCATCAGTTTCTCAGGGAGAATGTGCATGACTCCAGCTCCTTCCAACTGACTACAGTAAGGTGGACCAGGGCCCTGGGCCTTGTAGCAGAGGCTTGGAGTATTTTGGAGGAAACAGTGATGCCTGATCACTGAGTAGCACAGGACTAACTGGTCCCCAGGTGACTTGCCATTATTCATGTTCTCACCTACCAACCTTTCAGGTGACACTCTTTAGGATTCATCTGTGAAATGAAGAAATTCTCATGAGAACTCTTTTGTCCATTGGCTATAGTCTTGAAGTCTGGTCTGGCTTGGCCAGTTAGTTCTCTGGATCCAGTGAAAGCACCCGTCCAGTGCTAGGGGAAACAGAAGGAGAACCCTGTCTTAGGGAGCATCTACTCTGACCTTAATTCAGACTTAAACTCACAGGAACCTAGAATGGCCTTTCCAAACAAGTATATAGGAAGGCCCCTGAGGAACAGGGCAACTTGGGAGGTTGGACAAGGAGATCCTATGTGTTTAAGGAATCACACAGTAGGCTTTCTAGGGGGAGGCTGGCTCACACAGGTCTTTGAAGACAGACACCCAGGTGAGTGCAAGTGGGGCTGAGATCTGCAGCTCTTTTACCCAGTTCAGAGTCTTCTTCCAGCATGTATGGGTCTACCCTTCTGCCTTTGAGTGGCCTGTATACTGCCAGGAGCAGAGTGTCCCCAGATGACTGGCAGGAAGACCAGCTTCAGGACTGAGAGCTCCTCCATATATTCACCACCCTAATAACTTTCTGTCTCTGCTTTCTCCTCATAGGACCCAGCCGCCGCCTCCATCTCAGACGGGGACTGTGACGCCCGGGAGGGTGAGTCAGTAGCCATGAATTACAAACCATCCCCGCTCCAAGTGAAGCTGGGTGAGTGTGTCTGGGGGGTGAGGGAGATGTGGGGAGTGGACAAGGTGCTCTGGGCTGGGTCTGCAATGAGGTGGCACAAATAAACCAACCCAGAGTAGATGATTGCAAGATGCAAGCCACCAAGTCATTGGCACTGCCAGACACCTTATCTCCTGCAAGGCAAAAAGGGAAGTTACAGTTCTCCGCAGGACCCAAAGCTCTAGGAAGCATCTCTGAGGCCAAGAAGAGTCCAGGTATTCCAGGGGATAGCTTCAGGGATAAAACCATGGAACCCCAGAGAGAGGGTTGGAAGTCCCATCCAAACACTGGGCCAGGCTTGGAGGAAACTGCCTTAGAGGTAGGTGTCAGTTATTCTGTTTGAGGGGCAGAAAGGATCCCAAAACCTAGAAGCCGAGATCCTCTCCATATTCCTTCCTCACCCATCTAAAGATCTCAGGGCCTGCTTGGCTCCTGTTTTGAGGAGCTTTCCCTTGGTTTTTTAGCAAGCCCAAATATCTCCCCACCCCCTTTCCAGGGACACCTTTCCTTTGGGGGGTTATTTCATGTCCATTCCAAAGTCAGTCGGAAGCCGCGTGCTTCTTTAAAGCCACTTGGCTCCCAACCACTGCCCACAGCTCCCACAGCTGCTCTTCTCACTTCACCCTCTGCCAGACATTGCCCTTCTCCCTTCAGGGGTCAAAATTTCACTCACCAAAGGCTGCCGCATATACCAGACTTACTAAATTTTGGTTTCGTGAAGAATTACAGCACAGTGCATCCAGGAAACAGTTTACAATTAAATATAACTCATGACTGTCCTTCAAAACTCCTCTGCCATCCCTGCGACCCTCTTGGCCATTTTCTCCTCAGACTCTGACTGCCCACTAAATACTAGACCCCTCCTCTTCAGAACCTTTTTCCATCTGTTGTAAAACCTTTTCCTTCTGTAGCTGCTGGAGCTCCTCTTCACAGAGTCCTATTCTTTTATTCAGTTTTTCTGTTTGTTTGTTTGTTTTCTTTTCTTGTGGTGTGTGTGTGGGGGGGGGGGGGTTTGTTTTGTTTTGTTTCGTGTTTATCTTGCTTCTCTCATTCCAGACCACATCCAGGGATCTCCTCAGGCTGTTTTTCTAAACAAGAGAGCAGTTCTCTCAGTGGATTTGTTCATCTTCCCAAGACACCAGACTCGAACTACAGCCAGTTTTATTTGTTATTGTTTAACAATACAAGTATTTTAACAAGTATAACTTTCTATTCCTCCCTCTACCATATTCTCCTCCCCAGGGATAATCATTTTAAGCTTTTCTTAGTTTTTCTTGTTTTATTTTATATTTTAGCATAAGGGGTATCATACTGTACACATTTTCTGAAACTTTGTTTTTGTTTTTGTTTTCCATTTAATGCCTTGGAGCCCTGGCAATGTCAGTTTATAAAGAATGACTTCACACTTTTAAATGGTTGCATAGTAGTCCATAGTTTGGTTTTGCCAGTTTATTGTTTGCATTTTTTTCACTATTTCAAACAATTCCAATATGCTTTTGAAATAACGCTTTTTTCCCTCCCTGTTATATTACCACCAAAGCTCCTCCTGAAAACTCAGAACCTTGTCCCAGTTGCAACCAAGGAAAATCACCACTGGGAACTTTCAGGCAAATTGCACCCCCTAGAGTCTTAGAATGGTAATGGCAGCTGCTGCCCCCTGGAAAGAAGCTGGGAAAAAACTGGAGTTAGAGGACGAGCAGTGGCAAAGACAGAGGGTCAGAGACTGAGAGATGAGAAACTAAGAGACATGGAGGTCAGGGGAAATTTCAGAGTCACAGTAGCTGGAAAGTCCCATTCCATCCTGCCTTTCTGGAGCTAGTGGTTATTTTATGAAAGCTTTCCCCTAGCATCCATCTCCACCCAGCAGTCCCTTTTTCCACACCTGGGCTTAAGATGAGTAGGAAAGGGGAGGCAGGCCGCCTCCAGAGCCCAGGAGGCTACTTGCTACTGGTAACACTGCCACATACCAGACAGTGGGTCACCTGGTAGCCAGCCCCACAGATCTGGTGTGACTCTAGAGCCTTGGAGAACTCAAAGGCTAGCACAGGTGTAGCAGCTCCCCAGCCTCTTGCTCTTTACCCTGCCAGCCCCATTCTTCCCCTCCCACACCACAACTTCAGTAGCTCCTTTGGCTTCTGCATTAATCCTAAGTTCCTTTGTCTAGCATTCAAGGCCTTCAAGCTCTGAGTCTGTAACCGGAGGGAGCCCCCAACCCCTTAACACAGGACCTAAGACATAACGGTGAATGGTAAATAAATAAATGACTGAATAAACATATCCTATTTGTCCAATATTTGACCTCCCTCCAGCTTCACCCCTCCATCCCATCTGGATCCATACTTATTTTTGCTTACTTATAAATGTATTTTTGTATATGCTGTCCCTCCTTCCTAGAATCCCCTCCTCTCTCCAGCTCACAGTATCACATCCAAGGAGCCCTGACTTCTCCATCCTTCTGCTTCCTCACTCCTTCCCCAGCGTTTCTCTGGAATCAAGTATACACTAACTGCCCCCCATAGGAGTACAGCTTCTGGAAGACAAGAGTCATCCTCTTCCTATTGCCTCTTACTATCTGCCTCAGGTTGTGCAGGACCAAGTACTGTCTCCACCAAGAACCAGGGCGATCCTGGAATCCCTGCCTCGGTTCCTAGAGAAGCAAGGGGTTTCACAGCGGAGGCCCAGCCCAGTCAGTCCTGAGCAGTAAGGTAGGGTGGCCCTGGGAGCAGGACACAGCTTCCTTCCCATGTTCTCCTGCAGAGAAGCAGCGGGAGCTGGCCCGGAAGGGCTCCCTGAAGAATGGCAGCATGGGTAGCCCCGTCAACCAGCAACCCAAGAAGAACAATGTCATGGCCCGGACAAGGTAGAGGTCCCCCTACCCCACCCAGACCCTGCCAGTCAACATCTATTTCTGCTGGTCCTATGCCTCTCCTTCTTCCCTCCCTCCTCAGGCCCAGCTCCTTTGTGAGAGGAGAGTCTCAACAGAATCCAAGGGGCAGGGGGAAGTGGTGGGTCAGGGCCCAATCCAGTTCCTCACCAGGCTATGTGCTCCAGTTGCCAATCCAATCCCCTAAATTTTCTACCCAGGCTTGTCGTCCCCAATAAAGGCTACTCCTCGCTTGACCAGAGCCCAGATGAGAAGCCACTGGTAGCCCTTGACACGGACAGGTGTGTACAGGGATGCTGGGGCAGCCGGGCAAGCCACAGGAATCTTTATGAATGTATAAGTGGGCTGTATGAGCCACACCTGCTATATTGCCAGAATTGGGATGTGGGGTGTTCCTCAGACAGCCAGGAGCTCTCCAAGGATAAATCCCCCGGGAATGGAATTTTTTTAATCTGGCAGTAGGAAAGGAGCAGAGAGAGGAAAACGGGACTGGCACAGTCTGATGCTGTCCTGAGACGGCTGATGCAATCGCTGCCCCTTGACTGGGCCCTGATGCAATGTCCAACATCCTGCTCCTTCTAAGGGAGGAGTCCTACTGCTGGCAACACACCTGAACTTGAACTTTGGGGACACCCAACAAGTCAGAGGGATTTGAGCCTAGAAAAGAGGTGAGCAGAATCAGGGTGAGGAATGTAACAGGTGTTTAGAAGGTTACAGGGGGCAGTTCATTTAGAAGGGCAGGGCTAGAGGAGCTGGGCATTTGCACAGCAGGCACAATCTTTTATTTAGATCTGCTGTTTACTTGGAAGTGTGGGGGAGGGGAGGTATGGACTGATGGGTGAGGTACAGGGAGTTTTCCATTTAATATCAGGGAATCACTTTTCTGTCTTTTTTCTTCCACCATCAGCGATGACGACTTTGATATGTCCAGATATTCCTCCTCTGGCTACTCCTCTGCGGAGGTGAGGCCCCACTCTTTAGGACTCTAGATGTACCTGAGCAGGACCACCTCCATCCAGGAAAAGGGGTGGGGCACCAAATCACACCCTGAGAGGAGCAATGGGCAAAGCGAGGTGGAGCCCTGTAGGGACTGGACATAATGAGGTAGGGCCTGGGATGGAACAGTGTTGGAAAGAACACAGAGGCTGTCAGACAGCAGAGGCTGCCTCAAGTATAGGGAACCCAGTTTTAGGGGTGAGGCTTGAGCTCATGGTTAAAACAAGGCTCCTAAAGAGAATGGAGTATGAAATCCAGGCGACACTCTATGGGGCGAGGCCTGAAATAGGGACCAGCCTAACAGCGGCAGAAGTTGCCCTTAGAATGGGATGCCCTCTGTAGAGAGGTGAGGCCTCAGGGATGTACCTGTAAAGAAGTGAGGCCAGAACTGAGGCTGGGGCCTAAGAAGAGGGAGAGCTTGGCCTTTCAGTAACCCGTGATCGGACTGATGGCCTGGGGATGCCACCTGGCTGTGGGTGGTACCTCTGGATTGCCCTGAGCCTGACCTCCCTCCCCTTTGTCTACAGCAGATCAACCAAGATTTGAACATCCAGCTGCTGAAGGACGGCTACCGGTTAGACGAGATACCTGATGACGAGGACCTGGACCTCATCCCCCCCAAGTCTGTGAACCCCACCTGCATGTGCTGCCAGGCCACGTCCTCCACTGCCTGCCACATTCAGTAGTGGGTGGGGCCATTGCGGCCGCCTGGGGCAAGGCCCCCGTGGGCCAGGTCGGACAGGGCAGGGGCCAACCCCTCCCCAGCTTGTCCACCTGCCCCTGGCCCCCGTGCCCCCTACAGCCGCCAACCTCGTAACAGTCATTGCTTCCTCCTATGGTAGGACGTGTACCTCTGTGTGTTCATGGAGCCGGAGAAACCAAAACCGGGTCTTTCTCCATCCCGGGGGCTGAGGAGCGGCGGGGGCTGTTTGTTCAGTTACTTGGGGGACCATGCCCAGCACCCTGCCCCCCTCCCCGAAGCTGCTGTCCAGGGGGGAGAGGAAGGACTAGACAGCAGGGAGACCAACACTAATGAGTGGGGTAGGGATCACAAAGTCAGGGGCTTGGCCTCACCCCAGCAAAGCCATGAGCCCCCAGCCCCAGCCTGACAAGGAAAGGGGCTGGGAGGGAGAAAGAGCCAGGGCAGTGGGAGCAGGGCCCAGCACCTCAGAGCCCCCTCCACATGCCTCCTGCCGGCCCATATAACTATTTGTTTCCCCCTCCTCTTCAGATGGGAAGCCTGGCAAAGCTGCCCAGTGGGATACTGCCCCCCGCATAGAATCACTGCCTTCTTCCTCTTCTTTGCCCCCTTCACCCCCTTCCTTGCTCTCTGGGTTGTGGGGAAGGGTAAGGTGGGCCTTGCAGACAGACCAGTTTGGGGTGATATGATCTGTCCTCACCCACCCCCAACCAATGCATCTATTTCTCTGCCAGCTCCTCCCACCCCCCACACTTCTGTTCATTGGTCTCCATCCCAGGTTGGAAGCAGGAGGTAGGGCTGACCTTGAAAGCCCCATTCCCATCTCTCTCCAGCCCAAGATCCCAGACACCACTTCACCACAAGAATCTTCAAGGAGGCAAGCTTAGGAGAAAACAGTGGTAGCATGTGCATGGTAGGGAGAACTTGGTGGAATGTGTGTGTATGTGTGTGTGAGGCTGTCAGGGTGTGTGTCTATGTTTGTGTGTTGGGCCTGTCTCTCCAGGTGTCTGTTTCTTCATGGACGTGCGTGTCCATGGTGGGAAAGTGACTGTGTGGTCTTTTAGTGACATGAGGTTGCTCAGCAGTGGGCTGCGAGCCCTGGCCTGGGAGTCAAAAGCTTGGGTTGTGGCCCTCGTGCTAGCACTCTCTCCATGATCTCAACAAGCACTTGTGTTCTCTGGGCTTCAATTTCCTCAAATGTAAAATGAGCAGGGTCTGAAATTACTTTTAAGGTCTTTTCAAACGAAGGAATTTCTTCATACGAATTTCTGTGGAGGTGTGTAGGCAGGTCTCCGTGTGTCTGAATACACCTGTGGGGCTTCCTGAGTTCTGTTTCTATGTGGAAAGGAAAGGGGAAGTTCCTAAGGGACCTGTGTGTGTTTGGGATCTATTTGGGAATACATGTGTATTCCACGAACATGTGTGGGGAGGGGAGTATATGTTGTGTGTGTAGCTCTGTGCGGCATCTGGGAGTCAGAGTGCGTGTGCTGCTGCTGCTGCTGGGGCGGGGAGTGGGGAGGACAGAAAAGCTGAGGATAAAAATCAGAGGGAGGAGGTGACCAAGCCCCCCACCCCTGAACTAGGCAATAGAGACCTGCCCCCATGTGAAGAAACACAAAAGCACAGAGCGCCTAAGACTGCTCAGGTCTTAGACCTCACAAACCCCATATCCCAGGACCAGGGTGTACACTCCCCATTCCTCCATGCTGACAGTCCACACACGCTGGCGTATCCACTCATATATACCACTCATATCCACTCATATATACCACTCATATCCACTCATATATACCACTCATATCCACTCATATATACCACTCATGTGTTGCAAGTGTGCAGAGGATACCCGCACAGCCCACTCCCTGGCTGCCATTCCTGGGAGAGGGGAGCTGAAAGGAGGGGAGGGTGGTGAGAAGAGAGAATAAGGCTGCTAGCTTGAGAAGGGTAGCCCCTCTCCATGCACCACACCCCCAGGCTGCCAGCTCCAAAGTTTTGAGGTGCAGCTTTCTACCCTCAGTTCCTCCACCTTCTCCTACTTCCTCGAGTGCAGGGACCCTGGTTGGGTGAGTAGAAAATGCCAAAGGAAGGCAGGGACAAAGAAGGCACCTGCAGGGCCTACAAGATCCATACTGGCTCCCATCTGAATCTCTCTCTGCCACCCTGGTCAGCATCCCCATCCCATCAGCTGGGCCCCACAGTCAAGCTTCCTACCACTACTATCATTACCCTGGGCTCCCTGACTCACCCTTCTAGAACATGGGTACCTCCTCTCTTCTGGGCAGGGCCCCCACGAGGGCTCATTTAGACTACTGCCTTTGCTGCTGATTTGCTCTATGACTGGCCCACTGCTCGACCTCTTTGGCCCTGAGGCACCCTACCCACAGGACACACTAGTTCCCTGGCAGGCAAGGGCTTCCAACTGAGGCAGTGTACAAGTGGAGAGATGTAGGAAGCTGGTAGCCAGCATCTTCTGGGTCTAGGAGAGTGTGTGGGTCTCTCCTTCCCTGTCTGGGATGTTGGAGGGGTGGAATTGAGGCCTTAGCTTGCCCCCCACCCAACCCCATCATCCTTCCCCCTTGTAGATACTGCCTTAACACTCCCTCTACCCTCAGCTCTGGCTGCCAACCAGCCAGGTTTCTCCGTGCTCACTAATTTATTTCCAGGAAGGTGTGTGGAAGACATGAGCCGTGTATAATATTTTTTTTAACATTTCCATCGCAGTATTGACCATCACCCTTGGTTGTGTATCGTGTAACACAAATAATGATATTAAAAGCATCAAACAAGCCAGCCTCAACTCCCTACCTGAGTCGTGGGCAAGGGGCAGGTGGGCTGGGAAGGGGAGAGAACTGATTCTCTGGATACATATTTCACTCTGCTTCCACTCATGGGTTCCCAGGCCAGGCCTGCCACTGATGGGCTGCATGACCCTGGACAAGTCACTTGATGCCTCAGAACCTCCATTTCTCTTCATCAAAATGAGGAGTTTGGCCTAGGTGATCTCCAGGGACCCTCTGTACTCTTGGAAATTGGACTCTTTTGAGAGGCTTGAGGCTGGGAGTAGGGAGGGAATTGGGTCTCCTCACTTCCCCAGGGATGGGGCTGAGCCAGGTGATATCATAATGGGTGGTGCCCATCCTAGAGGAGGAAACAGGGTGGGGTAGGAGCTGGAAGTTTGTGAGGGAGGGCAACTGAGAGATCCTCTATAGGACGGGGTCACAGCAGCTAAGGGACACCTGCCAGGCGGGAGGTGTAGGCTTTCTGGCAGTGAGGGTTGTCACTGATGTCTTACAGAGCCCTTGGTAGGTAAAGCCCTCCACGGCATCCCCTAGACCTCACTATGTTCCTCTTCTCCCGCAAGACCAAGACCCCCATCAGCACCTACAGTGACTCCTACAGGGCTCCTACCTCTATCAAGGAGGTCTATAAAGACCCACCTCTGTGGGCCTGGGAAGCCAACAAGTTTGTGACGCCGGTGAGTAGAGACTGGGAGGATGGGCAGGCCAGGGTATGGTCATGTGTGTCTGAATGACGGTAGTGTGTGGTTGCTGTTATGTGTTTGTAATTATTTGTATCTCTCTGTGTGTGTGTGCACATGTGCACACAATGCATGTATTTATTCATTTGCCTAGGCACGGAATTTATAACAACATATAAAATAGTACAATATTCTGTCCTCATGGTGCCCTCCTACTTCACCAGGGTAGGAGGTGGAAAGAGACAGATAATTACCAAGAAATAAACAAGTTTTATAAATTATCCAAAATGCTATATAGGAAATAAACAGAGTAATGGAAATAGAAAATAACCAGGAAAAACTACTTAAATAGGGAGGCCATGGAAGACCTCTTTCTTAGAGTGACATCAAGCAGAGACCAGAAAGGTACAAGAGAACTAGCCCTGTAAAGAGCTGACAGAATAGGGTTCCAGGCAATGCAAAGGCCCTGAGGCTGCCTGTGGGATATGCCAGAAAAGGTGCTATAGGGATGTTTTCATGCATATATATCATAGTCTCCTTGTGTCTATATGTCTGTACTTGAAGGTGAGTGACCAAGGGAGTCTGTGCAGCTTTCACAAAATGGAGACAAGATCTGTGAGTCTACTTGTGACTCTGCCTAAGGGAATTTATCTGTGTGTACCATCCAACAAATGGTGAGTATCTACATGTGCCAGGCACAACGCAGATACAAAAAGAAAGGCCAGTCCGTGCCTGTGAAGAGCTCTCAGCAGACAAGTGAACAAAATAGGGTCGTGCAGTGGATATACCAGTACAAGAGCTGGAAAAGAGAGAGTGTTCCTGGTTTGGAAGGGCAGGTCTACTAAGAGATCCTGAGGGAGGAGGCTTCCAACAGAGAAGTGTCGGGAGAAAGGGCAGCCTATGAACAGGGATCCTCCAGGAATTAAGAACTGGAGCAGAGGGAGAGGCTGGCCCAATGGTGAGAGGAGCCACAGTGGCAGGAGACTGAAGGGGTTGGGACTCAGGGCAGGAAGCCTGTGAGGTGGTGAAGGATAAGGGAGGAGGGTGTAGGTGATAGATAAGGAGAGACTGTGGCAGTGAAAAGGGAATCTTTTGAATAGGAGAGAATCTTTTAAATAATGGTTATAATTATAAAATAAATATATGCTCAATGCAGAATAATTTCAGATAACTGATATCTGAGATAATAGCTCAGATAACCCAGAGAAGCACAAAGTAAAGAGGCCTATGATCTCACTACCCACATTATCCATTGTTAATTTATTAGTATATGCCTTTTTAGGAAGCAAACATTTCTTATCAAAATGACATCACATTGTCTACTAACACTTTGAATCTTACTCTTTGCATATAACCACATATCAGGTACATTTTTTGTGGAAAAATATTCTATACTGTCCTTTTAATGACTATGGTATCTTATTTTATGAATGTACCAAAATATGTTTAAGGAATCTTATTGGAAATTTAGATTCTTTACAAAATATTGCTAGTATAATCATTTGTGTATATCCGTAAATATCAACTATCTCCTTAGGACAAAATACTAGACATGAAAGTGTTGGGAGAAAGGATATGCACACTTTGAAGACTTTTGACGCACACTTCAAATTGCCATAAGAGTTATAATAGTTTACATGCCCACCAGAAAAATATGAGAGTGCCTGGATGCTTTGTGACATTCAACAGAAGGGAATTTTAAGAAGTAGATCAATAGATCTTGGTCACCATCTGGGTATAAAGAAGAGAGGAGAGATTAGGATGACTCCTGGGTTTAGGGCTCTGGCAACTAGAGGAATAGTAGTTCTGAGATTTGGAATTGCAGATTAGAAAAATATTTGGAGTTGCTTTTGGGACAAAAATATTCAAGGACTAACAGGAGATATCTGGTAGGTGGTTGAATATACTTATTTGAAGCAAAGGGAAAAGGGCTGGGCTACAGATACAGGGCTGGGCTACGGATACAGATTTTGCAGTCAAATGCTCTACCACTGAGCTATACCCCCACAGATACAGATTTTGAAATCATCAACATACAGGCAGTAGTTAAAGTCGTAGGAATGTATGAGATTGCCAAGGAAAAACAAGAAAGAGGTCAAGGATGGACTTTGGAGAATACAGATTATTTAAGAGGTAAGTAAAAGAAGAGCCACAAGAGGAGACAGGGTGATAGGAGGAAAATCAAAGAGAAACCGACAAAGACAGCATTTTAGACAAAGGTCAGTGTCAAATGTCAACACAGACCTTGATCTCTTGGATGTAGTAACCCTTAGCAATCTGGCCAGACAGGTTCGGTGAGTGGAAAGGAGTGAAAGCCAGACAACAGTGGGACTAAGAATGAAGGAAAGGTTTCTGCTTCTGACAGTATGCTGATCTAGAGACTCTCAAGTGCCCTCCTGCTTGAAAACAACTAGGTCTTTCATAAAAATTAATTTTTTTTTCCTGGACTCTCATAGAGGTGAATGGTGAGTATACTTAGGATGCCCTGAAAATGAATTCCAATATCAGCACTACAAGCAGGAGTTTAAGCCTTAAATGAGGTGAAGAAACTAAGCCTTATACTCCAAAATAACCCAGAAAGTTTAGTGCTCTCTGGCTCCCTGCCCCCACCACACACACACACACACACACACACACACACACACACACACACACGATGAATGTGTATCCTCTGTAGTAGAAAATACCCTTAATGTAGGTTTCCAAGTATGTTTCAGAGTAAGACCAATCAAATCTGAGTTCGCAGTAAGATATACAGGGAAACAAACCACCATATGACAGTCAGCAGAAATAACAGATTAAAATCTCCGAGGACTTAACATATTAGACTTAACAGTTAAAGAATATAAAATAATTACTATGATTTTTAAAAATAAAATGAAATCATCAAAATGAGCAAACAACTAGTGATTATATTTAAAGACCAGACAAATGTAAAAAAGAAGAGAATAGAAATTTTAGGAATAAAGAATGTATGTGTTAAAACCAATACCTCAGTAGATGGGTCAAAGGGCAGATTAGACACAGCTAAGAGTGTCAGTGAGATGACACAAAGAAATGGAATGACATTCCTTGCTCATGGATTGGAAGAACAAATATTGTTAACCTCTTTGGCGTTGGCTGAAGCAACTTTTTTCTAGATATGTTTCCTGAGGCAAGGGAAACAAAATCAAAAGTAAACTATTAGTCTAAATCAAAGTAAAAAGCTTCTGCACAGCAAAGGGAACAACCAACAAAGCTAAGAGGCAACCTAGGGAATGATAGAAGATATTTGCAAATCATATATCCAATAAAGGGTTAGTATTCAAAATATATAAAGAACATATAAAACTCAACCACCCAAAAAACAAATAACCCAACTTTAAAAATGGGTAGAAGAGGGACAACTGGATTGCTCAATCACTTAAGTGTCTGACTCTTGATTTTGGCTCAGGTCACGATATCAGGGTCATGAGACCAAGCCCTGCATCAGGCTGTGTGCTGGGTGGGGCTGGAGGGGAGCCTGCTTAAGATTCTCTCTCCCTCTGCCTCCCCCATGCTCTTTCTCTCTCTCTCAAATAAATAAAATGGGCAGAAGAGGGGCGCCTGGGTGGCTCAGTGGATTAAGCCGCTGCCTTCGGCTCGGGTCATGATCTCAGGGTCCTGGGATCGAGTCCCACGTCCGGCTCTTTGCTCTGAAGGGAGCCTGCTTCCCTCTCACTCTCTCTGCCTGCCTCTCTGCCTACTTGTGATCTCTCTCTGTCAAATAAATAAATAAAATCTTTAAAAAGAAATGGGCAGAAGACATAAACAGATACTTCTCCAAAGAAGATATACAGATGGTCAATAGACACATGAAAAGGTGTTCATCATCACTTACCATTAGGGAAATGCAAATAAAACTACAAAGTGCTATCACCTCACACTTGTCAGAATGGCTAAAATCAGCAACACAAGAAACAACAGGTGTTGGTGAGGATGTGGATAAAGGGGAACCCTCTTACACCGTTAGTGGGAATGCAAACTGGTACAGCCACTCTGGAAAACAGTATGGAGTTTCCTCAAAAAGTTAAATATAGAACTACCCCGCAATCCAGCAATCACACTACTAGGTACTTACCCAAAGAACACAAAAACCCGAATTCAAAGGGATACATGAGCCCCTATGTTCATAGCAGCATTATTTACAGTAGCCAAGATATGGAAGCAGCCCAAGCGTCCATTGACAGATGAAAGGATAAAGAAGGTGAGGTGTATATGTATACAAGGGAATATTATTCAGCCATAAAAAAGAATGAAATCTTGCCATTTGCAACAACATGGACGGAGCAAGAGAGTATAATGCTAAATGAAATAAGCCAGAGAAAGACAAACGCCATATGATTTCACACATGTGGAATATAAGAAACAAAAAAGCAAAGGGAAAAAGAGACACAAGAGGCACCTGGGTGGCTCAATTGGTTAAGTGTCTGCCTTTGACTGAGGTCATGATCAGGAAAAGCAACACTGTTCTCTCTACGCTCTGAGCTCCTCCAGGAGAAAATTATTTAAGTATAATGTGTTGTTGGTTTTGTGACAATTGTCATAGCATATTATTTTTGTTACTGTTGTGTTGTTGGTGTTGTTATTTATTATTGTAATTTCAGTTTGCCTCTGCTGGAGGATCTCAGCGGGAGTTGGCAGCCTGTCTCCCTCTCCACCAGACTCTACCTCTGAACGTGCTGGGAACCTCTTAGCACCTGTCAGGGACTCCTCACTGCTGAACTATTTATTTATTGTTGACAATGGAGCTGGTTTCCTAGATAAGAAGGATGTACTTTACCCTTGTTTCCCTGTTTTAGCATGTTATATTCTTGTAAAATAAAAATAAAATCCAAATACGAAAAAAAAAAATCCCAGAGTCCTAGGATTGAACCCCATGTCAGACTCCCTGCTCAGCAGTGAAGTCTGTTTCTCCTTCTCTCTCTGCCCTTCCCTCCTGCTCATGTTCTCTCTCTCTCTCTCAAATAAATAAATAAATCTTAAAACAAAAAGGGAGAAAGAGAGAAACAAATCAAGAAACAGATTCTTAACTGTAGAGAACAAACCAATGGTTACTGGAAGGGAGGTGGGTAGGAGGGATGGGTGAAATAGGTGATGGGGATTGGGAGGGCACTTGTGATGACCATTGGGTGATGTATGGAAGTGCTGAATTACTATATTGTACACCTGAAACTAATAACACTATATATTAACTAACTAGAATTAAAGTAAAAACTTTAAAAAAGAGCATTAGTTAAATGAAAGAGCGAAAGATATTTCCCAGAATGCAGCACAGAGACCAAGTGGTTAAAAAAAAATGAAAGAGGGTGCCTGGGTGGCTCAGTGGGTTAAGCCGCTGCCTTCGGCTCAGGTCATGATCTCAGGGTCTTGGGATCGAGTCCCGCATCGGGCTCTCTGCTTAGTGGGGAGCCTGCTTCCTCCTCTCTCTCTCTCTGCCTGCCTCTCTATTTACTTGTGATCTCTGTCAAATAAATAAATAAAATCTTAAAAAAAAAATGAAAGAAACATTAAGCAATATGAAAGACAGAAGGAGATGATATCCTATAGCATCTATCTATTCAGGGTCCCAGAAGGAAAAAGCAGAAAGGAGAACAGGCATTATCTGAAGATAAAAAGGCTCCAAATTTTCCAGAACTAATAAAAGAAATGAATCCACAGATAAGAATAAATAGCAATTTCACATGTAATTACCTCACAGTGGAACTGCCCAACACCAGCTTAAGAGATAACCTTAAAAACAGGCAGAGAAGAATCGTTTTCAAAGTGTCTTCCTTCCTTCCGTTCTTTATTTCTTAAAGATCTTATTTGCTTGAGAGAGTAAGAGCAGGGAGAAGGGGCAGAGGGAGAGGGAGAAACAGACTCCCCACTGAGCAGGGAGCCTGAGGCAGGGCTGGATCCCAGGACCTCCAGATCACAACCTGAGCTGAAGGCAGACACTCAACTGACTAAGCCACCCAGGCACCCAAAGTATCTTTCTTTCAAGAACAAAAGAAAGATAAAGTCTTTACAGGCAAACAAAATAGAAATATTCACTACCATCAGAGCTATAATAAAGGATCTTCTAAAGGATATACTTTGGGGAGAAGGAAAGTGATCACAAAAGGAAAGTCCGAGATGCAAGAAGGAATGGTGAGCTAAGAAATTGGTAAATGTGAGTTAAATTTAAGCAACCAATGTCAATGGAAAATACTTATGATTTTTAATTTGTTAAATTAAGAAAAGTGCCAAAATTTAGAAAAAAATATCAGATAAGTTGTATTTTAGAAAACAATATTATGTAAGATACAAGGGTAAGAAAGGAAGACAAAGAACTTACTATTCACAGATAATACAGTTGTGTACATAGCATCTACAAAGTATTAGAATAAGAATTTAAAAGTTGGGTAAGATAAGATAAAAAGCCAATCACATTTCTTTACCTCAACAGTAAATATTTAAGAAACATAATTATTTATAAGTTTTAATTTATTTATTCATTTTAAGTACACTCTACACCCAATATGGGACTCAAACTCATGACTCCGAGATCAAGAGTCACATGCTCTTCCAAACGAGGTGGCCAGGTGCCCCGGGAAGCATAATTAAAAAAAAAACAAATGCATACACACACACATATAAACCTGTATATGATTCTGTCAACAAAAAGATCAGTAGGAATCTAATAATGTGTATAAAAGTATATGGATAATATAAAACTTTGCTTAAAAAAATAAACAGGTATATGGGTGCCTGGGTGGCTCAGTGGGTTAAGCCTCTGCCTTCGGCCCAGGTCATGATCTCAGGGTCCTGGGATCAAGCCCCACATTAGGCTCTCTGCTCAGCAGGGAGCCAGCTTCCCCCACCTTTCTCTGCCTGCCTCTCTGCCTACCTGTGATCTCTCTCTCTGTCAAATAAATAAATAAAATTTTAAAAAATAAAATAAACATGTATAACATGCATGTGGGTAGGAAGGGTGACTAACATTTATAAAGTATAGTATTACTATAGGAATAGCCAAACTGATAGAGAATGAAACAGATCAGATATGGGACTATATATACATGGAACAATATACAACAAAGATGATTGAAAGTAAAGCTATGGGAAAAAATACATCAGAATTGGGGTAGCATTATATATTGGTGCGGGGGGCCAGGGGGAGGGTGCAGGGGGAGATAGACTATTCAATGGGACAGTTGGTTATCCAGATGGATAAAAAGAAAACTGATCCTTAACTCACACCAATGGCAACTCCTGATAGATTAAAGACTTAACTCTGGAAAATAAAACTATTTCCTTTTAGAAGAAAATATAGGATATTATTATCTGAGGCTATGGTTGTATTTATTAAACAAGTCACAAAAGTACTACCTAAAAGAAAAGATTAATAAATTCACACATGTTAAAATTAAGAACTTCTTTTCATCAAAAGACACTATAAAGGAAATGAGGATACAAGCCACAAACTGAGAGAAGGTATTTGCAACATGCAATTGACAAAGGATTAGTATAAAGAATATACAACTATAATTTTCCAGATTGAAATTGAACATATGTATTTTGACTCTCTCCTGAAACCCTCTAAAACTCCTGTAAATGGATATTTCACACGTAAACTCACAAGACTAGTCGGAAAGAAAGGACAATGGCCACAAAATGTCAGAAGCTAGAAAGTACAATCAATTAAGTAGTACCTGACAGCAGACTTCAGAAAGCTGAATCCAAAGCCAGAGTGGGAAACACAAGACATGATTCAACTTAAAATTGCAGAATTTCCAAAAAGGCTCAGGAATTGGTAATACTGGACTTCTCTGGAACTGAAGATAGGAGAGGACCACAGCTAAAATAAGGATGATTTGAAAGCTGTTTAAGAACCAATTAAACCGGGGTGCCTGGGTGGCTCAGTTGGTTAAGCAACTGCCTTCAGGTCACATCACGATCTTGGGGTCCTGGGATCCAGCCCCTCAGCAGAGCCGCACATTGCATCAAGCCCCCCATCCAGCTCCCTGCTCAGAGAGGAGTCTGGTTCTCCCTCTGCTCCCTGCTCCCCCCTCCCATTTCCACCCCCACCCTCCTGCTCATGGGCATGCTCGCTCTCTCTGTCTCTCAAATAAATAATATATATATTTTAAAAGCAGTTAAACCCACTAATCCCCTCTTCTATTCCATGCTGTGGGGTGACTGCCTGCTCCATCTCTGCAAAAATCAGAAGGCTAATTTTTTTGGTAAGGATCTCAGGAATGGGGCTAACAGGCCCATCTGAGGGCAGGGTACCATAGTGAAAACAGGTAAACCTCCACATACTGAATGCCAACCCCACCCCAGCTCCCCTCTTCTCCACTAGATTCTCAGAACACTGGCAACCAGGCCACTACCTGTAGGCCAAAGACTGAAAGTCTCTTCTGAAGGATCTGATCAGCTCAAGAGGGAAGACCTAGAGATACTGACAGAATTCAACAAAAATAGTTTGCCAGACCACCCTACAATGATGCTCCTGGTTGACAAAACCCACCCACACCTCAAAGCCTCCAATAAGCTTTTTTTTAAAATATTTTATTTATTTATTTGACAGACAGAGATCACAAGTGGGCAGAGAGGCAGGCAGAGAGAGAGGAGGAATCAGGCTCCCTGCTGAGCAGAGAGCCCAATGCGGGGCTCGATCCCAGGACCCTGGGATTATGACCTGAGCCCAAGGCAGAGGCTTTAACCCACTGAGCCACCCAGGCACCCTCCAATAAGCTTTTTTAGTTTCCGACTCATAAACCATGAGCAGACAATCAAAGATAGAGACATGTGAGGAAAGCCTCTAAGGGGAAAATTGATGACATCTATGAGTTCTCCTAAATGACTGGGGGGGGGGTCTTTGAGGGCAGTAGGGGAACCAGGTCTCATCTTGGCCAGGAGAAGCCTTTGCTCTTCAACTCATAGGGGGGAAATGCGGGCAGCAGTGTCACGATCCCAGCTCCTTGCTGCCAACTATGAGGAAGTCCTTTCTAGTCTCTGACTTTGCTGGGTGTCCCACCCCTGTGACCCAGAATTGGGGTAGCATTATATATTGGTGCATTATATGGTAGCACTATATATTCAAATCGGCTGCATGCAGAGATCTGTTGGTTTACAACGAGACATTCTTCCCTCAGCTGAGGACAAGGGAGTTCCAGAGGCAGGTCTTAATCAGGAATTCCGCAGATCTAGCTCAAAAAGAGATTGAAGGAAATAAGACAAGGTAAACTCCAAGAAGCAGAGGAAACCAGGGCCTGAACCAAGATTAGGAAAAAGGTCAGGGTAGGATAAGCACTAGGGCAAAGTGAGTGTCAGGGTCAAGGGTGATATTGGTGTCAAGATCAGAGCCACAGTAGAGTCAGGATGAGGTTGGAGTCAGGGAGATTTAAAATTAGGTTTCCCTCCGGCTGCATCCTTCATCTCCTTCAAGGTGCCAAATTCCCAGAAAGCACTCCCTTCCAAAACACCTGCATCAGGTAGCTGGCTCCCAGGGCAACCAGCCTTTCCTGAGGCTCCAGGTTATACCAGGGGCTTGTTGGTCTGTTTGGGGAGACCCAGGCCCTGCTCCCAGATAGCACAGTCTACAAGAAAACAGGAACATCCAGCTCTACCCTTACAGAGGTCCCAGTCAAGGAAAGGACAGAAATGAGAACATCAGAAAAGCACTCAGAGGACAAATTCCTGTTTCCAAGCCCTAGCCTTGGATAGAAAGAAAGGAAGAAAGTGTGATTCAAACAAAGAAGTACACAGAGGGGGCCAAGACTGGCATGGGGATACCTCTGGCATAAGGAAGACACCCAACTGGGCTTTCTCAATAGGCGCTGGATATGGGTCCAGCAGGACATGGGGTCTTTAGGCACCTAGTCATTTCCTCTCCTCTCCCCTTGCCCAGGGCCTGACTCAGACCATGCAGCGCCACGTGGATCCTGAAGCCCTGCAGAAGATGGTCAAATGTGCCGTGCAGGACTACAGCTATAAGGGTTCTATATCAGGCCACCCCTACCTTCCTGAGAAATACTGGCTCTGTCAAGAGGAAGGTAAGACCTCACTCCTTACCTACGCAACAATGACCCTGCTCAGGGACTTCAACAATGACCCTTAACTTGAGCCCAACTTGAATCCTGACCTCCACCCTGATCCCATATCAACTTTATCCCCACCCATAATTTGGGCTTCTCCAGTCACCTCCAGTCCAGCTTGACTCCCAACCATCTGATCTGACCCTAACCCTGACCCTGGAGGAGGAGATCCAGGACTTCCCTTTTGGGAAATCCCTATTTGTGCCAAAGAACTGGAAGAGGCTTGGGTCCTATCCCTAGAGAGATGGAGGGAGTATTAACCTCTTCCAAACAAATCCCTCCAGGTATATTCCAGGGCCATCTTTTCCCATCTTCTTAGTGACCCCGTTTCACCAGTTTCTCCATCTCTCCTACATCTCTCTGCCCCACTTCACCCTCTTCCCCTTGACCTGGAAGCCTTTTCTAACCCCTTCCTGCCTGAAAATCCTCTCTTGTTCCTCCCCTTCACAGCCAAGATTCTTAGAAACATCATCTATATCACTGTCTCTACTTCCTCACTTCTTGTTACACCTTATGAGAAATTATCTTTCCCATTTGGTTAGGTGTTTGTGATGTCTCACTGTACATTCCGAAAGAGCAGAGTTGTTTCTTATTTATAGCTGTGCCCCTCCATCTAGTATAACCAGGCCTCATAAGTGTTTATTGAATTAATTGATGATAAATATTCAGTTGAAATTGGGAGTCTTCACCTCTTACATTCAAACACTAAAACTGCTCTTGTGTAGTTCTAATCACCACATTCATGAGACTCTTCAGTCTCTACCTTATAAGCCTTACATTATGAATTTCACTCTGACCACTCTACTTCCTTTTTTAAAGATTTTATTTGTTTGTTTGCGAGACAGAAAGAGCAACAGAGGGGTGAAGGGCAGAGGGAGAAGCAGACTCCGCACTGAGCAGGGAGCCCAATGCAGGACTCGATTCTGGGATTCCAGGATCATGACCTGAACTAAAGGCAGACGTTTAACTGCCTGAACCACTTGAGTGGCCTCTACTTCTTGATACTCCTTCCTTCCTCAGCTTCTCTGATGCCTCCATTTCCTGGGTTTCTTTTCCCCCCATTCTGGAAATGCAGGGTTCCTTGGGGTGCTAATCTGAGCTCTCTTCTCTCCTTATTCCTCTCCTGAGACTCTAACCAGTGTCTTAACTGACAACTCTAAGTCTTTATTTCTACCCTTGACCTCTTCCTAGAATTCCACTCTCCATCTGAGTTATGGTCAACTTTACCTGAATGTCCTCAAACACCTCATACTTAATATGTCCAACTCGCCAATCCAGAGCTCCAAATCCCAACACCCTGCCCCACACATACACACACCTGCTCTTCCTCTAGGGCTCCTAGAACTCCTTTCCTGGTGTCTTGCACGTGTGTTCTTTCAGACTGTTAGGGTAGTAGATCATGGAGGGTCTTCAGGACAGACTTAGACGACTGGGTGGGTGGGGCTTTGGAGGATTTTTAGTAAGGAAGTGTCTTGGTCAGATTTTCATTTGTGAAAATCTGTGTAGAGATTGGATTATAGAATTTCAAAAGGAGGTAGGGAAGTTTGTAGGCCAAGAGTAATAACGGTTTTCTATGTGCCAGGCATTGTTCTAAGTGTTTTACATGTATGAACTCATTTAAATGTCACAACAACCTTATGAGTTAAATAATACTATTAACCCCATTTTAAAACTGAGGAAGGTGAGACACAGTGAAATTAATTCATTCAGTCAAGGTCATACAGAGCTATTTGGCAGAGCTGATATTTAAACACCAAATGTCTGTAAAGCCCATTTTATTAACCATGACATGTTACTGTCTCCTTGTTATGGCACTGCAGAGATACAGGGGTGACTAGAAGAGGGGATAGGTTCAAGTGGTTTTAAGGAGGCAGAATAAGCAAACTTTGGAACCTGGATGTGGAAGATAAGAGGGAGAAAATAGGAAGAGAATCCATTTTAGGGTTGACTAATTCAGAGAGGTTGATGCCAGGATGCAAAGTGATCAGCTCAAAGGATCCAGACCCCACTCAGAAACTTGCCTTAGGTGAGAAATGGGCTGCATCTCAGTGTGTAAATCTGGGCCCCGGCTGGGCCTGCCTGGCCTGAGGGATATTAGTAAAAGTCTAGTTTTTTGCTGGGGATCAGAGGAGAAACATCTATGAAGACACAGATCCTGGGGTAGAATGAGGGGTAACAATATCTTATGCTTCCATCCCCATGATCGAATAGACAAATGGACCCCATACTACCTATGTGGTGACCGGTATAACACATGGAGGATGGAACCTTACAACTGCTCCGGCTGGAACAAATATACCACATGCCTTCCCCCGCTACCTAAGGTATCTACTGTGACCAGCACAGATGCCTGGGGTCTGGGACATACATCTCCCTCCACTTCCAAACCACAGTGACTGATATCTCACCATTAGTTCTTCATCTCTTTCCCATCAACACTACTCCAGGGCTCTTTCTCAAGTGTGAAACTAGGGTTTGTATTTTCTAAGAGACAGGGGAGCCCAGGAGTGGAGCTGTATGAACAGACTGGATCCCAGTCTGTGGCTGGGCTCTGTGGGGACACAATGAGTAGGCATCTCTGACTTGCTACCTTCTCGAAGCTTGCCACCGGGCCCCTCCCCACACAGTCTGATTAATGAGAGGTTGAGTCTCCCTCCTTTATGATGTGAGCAAGGACAAGAGAAGGGAGAACAAGGCCACCCAGTGGCGGTGCAGACAGATACAGGAGAGTCTTCCAAGGAGATAGGAAGGAGCCCAGCCGCAGGCCCAGGGCAGAGGGAAGAGGAAATTTGAGAGGGCCCAAGGCCAGAGCAGAGGTTCTTAACTATAGCTGATGGCTGATCCCCTTGACTTTTGAATCAGAACTTCCTCGAGAATCAGGATTTTTCACAAGTCTGCCGGGTGATTCTGATGGGCAGGCAATATTATAATATTGACACTACCTCTCCCCAGATAGAGACACTCCAAAGACATAACTACAGAGTCAGGTAGACAAAGAGGTAAAATCAAAGGCAAATGCTAAGGCAAGGGTGCCAAAGGCCTAGGGTCCAGACGCCATCCATTTATAGCTCCATTTCCTTCCTTTCCCATCCTCCACCCCCCTCCCCCCTCCCCCGCACCCCCCCACCCCTCCCCCGCCCCCGGAGGCGGAGTACCCGTTGCCAGGTGACAACCCAAAACACTGAGAGCCTGGGAGAGTAGGGGAGCATCTGGAGCGCGGGAGAAGACACGGCCTGGGACTGGTCTGGGTGTTCAGGGAGGATCTCCAAAAGGAGGAACTCTCCTGGGTCAGAGTTTGAGATAGCACGTGTGCCACTTTCAGGAGGCCGCAATGGAGACAGCTGTTCGAGGAATGCCTTTACAGTGCCCTCCTAAGCCAGAACGACTCAACGCCTACGGTAACAGATGGCGGGGCTGTAGTGGGGTAAACCAGAGGGACGGTGGGATGGGACCTGGGGGATGAGGCAGAGGCCAAAGATAGAGGGTGTAACCCTGTCTCCTCTATCTGTCGCTGTTTTTGTTTCCATCTCTTCCTATCTCTGACTCTGTCTCTTCCCTTTCCTGTAACTCTGTATCTGGGTCTTTCCGGCTTGGGTCCATGGGTGCAGAGCGCGAGGTGGTGGTGAACATGTTGAACTCGCTGTCACGGAACCAGCCGCTGCCGCAGATCACGCGCCGGTGCGGGTGCGTGGACCCTCTGCCCGGCCGCCTGCCCTTCCAGGGTTATGAAAGCCCTTGCTCTGGCCGCCACTACTGTCTGCGTGGGATGGACTATTACGTCAACCGAGCACCCTGCGCAGAACGTCGCTTCCGGCCTTTGTGCACAGAAGAGCCGACTGTAAGGTTCGCAGGGCTGCTCCTGCCTTAGGCAGGCCCCCCTCCCCAGCAAGCCCCTAATGCCCCCCAATCCCCCCACCCCGCCCACCTGAAAGTCCAGCCTTACCCCAGCTGTGCGCACCCCAACCCTCACCAGTTCCAGCTGTGCTCTGCCTCTGCGCGGAACCTACCGTGCCTCCCGCCACCTCTATCCATTTACTAGGCCCTGTCCTGTCCCGCCCTCCCGCCCAGGGCCTGAGGGGACCGCTGAGACCAGAGAACCTGCATGAATATTCCCCCAGGTTCCTGGCCCTATCCCTTCCAAACTGGGCTCAAGGTCAACCTAGCTCTGGAGGCTCGAAGGTGGTTTGTTTGTCATATCCCCTTCCCACACCTTGTTCCCTACCTGGACACCCGGCCATAGAGACGCAGGTTCTAGCCTCTGGGGTGCCATGTGTCCTCATAAAAGCGGCCTCCATTTCTGGGTCTTGGGTCACCATCTATGGGCAGGGTCATTGCCGGGTGTTATGTGAGCAAGGAAATGTTAACTGTATTACCAGAGGGGTCCTGGCCTTAGAACACCATACCACCTCTGAAGAAAGCCTAAGTTACTGCTGAGGAAACAGACCCCAGAGCTCAGCTGCAACCCAGACTGCGGCGCAACCCTCTTCCCGCACCAGGTGGCAATCAAGGCAGGCCGAGCCTGGGAGAACTCCAAAGTTGGTGGTCTAGAAAGCTTCCGAAGGAAAAGCCGGGGAGGGGGTCCTAGATCTTGCCCCTACCCCACTGTGATTTGCCCCGCCCTTCCCCAGGAAAAAAGTCTGATTGTGTGAGGCTGAGTCTCATCTGTTACAAGGGCAGGGGGGAGCGTGAAAGTGCCTGAGCCTTAGAAATGGCTTTAGTGCTGGAATAATTCCCCTCCAATGGAGAGGACCCGGGTGCTCCCAGCTCTTTGACGACTGGAGCCTGACACCCCCAGAGTCCAACGTACTCCCACAGTCCAGGCTGGGCAGGGCAAACCAGGCCTAACGAGGATAGGGACTTTCACGTGTCATCTTAGAGGTGATGCTTCGATGGGGTCTTGAAGGGCTAAGAGGCCCGAGGAGAAGATCACCGCTCAGGGTCTTAGTCTGGGTTTTGAGGCCCTGCCTCTCCGAGCCCACCACTTCCTTCTCCAGGAGTGTATCGCCCTACGAGCACCGGCCCGGAATGCAATGTGCTGTTATAACTCCCCCGCCGTCATACTACCCTTGTCCGAACCTTAGGTAAGTTCGGCCCAAATGGCATTTGGCGCAGCGGGGAACGCGGGTTCGAGTTGGAGGGGTGGGCCGCGGGGAACCGACCGCTGCGATGCACTGACCGGAGGATGCCACCAGGGGGCGCTAGCGTCATGGGGGTCATCAAAGCTGGCAAGGGAATGGAGGACCCTCCCTGAGAGGGCTCTGAGGTTCTGGCCTTCAAGGGTTACAGGTTGGCAGTGGGGCTCAGAGTCAAGAGATCAGGGCATTAGGTTCAGGGATTGAAACAGAGGATAAGAAATTAATGTTAGGGAGCCAGTACTGGGAATCAGAAATTTAACAGTACAACCTGAGGTCAGAAGGTCAGTGTTGGAGCATGGGGTAAATATTAGGGGCAAAATGTTGGGATACAGTTAGCATTGAGAAATGGAATCAGACCTGTGAGGGTCCAAAAGGGCTGACCCATTTCTCCCTACAGATGGGACACAAGTCACTTCAAGAAGACCGGTGGCCCCCAGAGAAACAGCTATGTCATCCACCCTGAGTTTGTGTCTGAAACCTATCCTGACTGCTACTGCTGGTAGAGCCCAGGCTGGCGGGGCCAAGGGGGGCGAGCAGTAAATAAATTCTTCACCCCAAAAGCTGCCTCCTGTGTCCTTATCCCACAGGATCTGGCAGTGAGGAACCAGTCACTCAGGCTGCTGCCTCCTTAACTGAGATGCATTTTCTTAGTCATCCTGTCCTGAGCACTTCTTGCCCCCACCATCTCAGTACTTCCCTTGGGTGACCCTGAGTGCCCTCCTGACACATAACAATAGCTAGTGGCCTGCCTCTATCCAAAATAATGGTTCAACCTAGCTGTGCAGGGCCACCCCAAGAGGGCCCTCCAGCTGACATTTGTTCAGTATCCCCCAAACCTAGATGTTCCCTCACCCCCCTCATCTCAGGAGATGCAGTCTTCCATTCTGCAGATACCTGTCCCTGTACCTAAAGTTCTTGATCTCTACTCCCAGAGTCTCCATGACAGCCCTGAAAAAGCCTATGTTCAGACATCCTTGCTGCCCTCCCTTACCCAAGAGTCTAAAACATAATTTTGGAGGGTTTCATGACTAAGAAATTTCAAATTACAGAGCAAAGCTGTTTCTCTGTCCCTCCGGAAATGAGGTGGGGTGTTCTGCAATCTCTGGGATCTTTAGTATTTTTGCACCCAGCTGGTCCTCAGAGCAGGGGTATGACGGGGCACGTTCCCCAACCTACAGCATGGGCATTTCTAACGGTGTCACCACGGGATGTGCGTTGCCGGGGGAGACCAAAGGGGGCACTGCAAAATACCGAGGTCGCCAACCTCAGATACTACCGGTCTGTTCCGGTGGGAACTGAAAACGGGCCTCTGGCTGGTGGAACTAGACTCCTTCCGTGGGGTCCTTGATTGGATCCACCCTGTACTGAGCCTCTGCGATTCTCCCAGAACTCCGCCACCCTTTTTCTATATGAGGGAACTTTTTCCGTATGGGAAACTTTTTCCGCATAAAGAGCTTAATGAGAACATTATACAAAGATGGCCTCCACCTGCCCAAATCTGGAGGGAAAGGAATCCCAAGAGCCAGCCCTGCCCCCTTTACCCTGACGCTGGCTCGCTCCTCATACACATCCCAAATTTAGCTTAGAGGTGCGAGAACCCCAACACTCTACAACTGCTCCTTTCTCCAGAACTACATTTCCCAGAAGACCTAGTAAAGAGCCCCGCCAGCATGCGGTGAGCAACGGCCCAGCGGGGGCGGACCTGAAGGCAGAGGGCGGAGCCAGGAGAAACCCTGCTGGTGGCCGGTCAGAGTTGTTCCGAGGTGGGCACAGAGCAGTGGGAGAAAGGTGGGGGCGAAGGGGTGGGACCTCAAGTCCGCGTGACAATGTGGGAGGAGGGCTCGAGCGCCAGGGGCGGGGCTGGACGCCAAGGCCCGAAGTGAGACCGAACGACCGGGGCGTGGCCGAACAGCAAGAGGGCGGGTCCCGAGGAGGGCCTCAGCTGTTCCCAGCTAAGCAGCGCCCAGCGCAGCGCCGTGGCAGCTGAACTCCCGCTAGCTTGGAGGGAATCTTCGGGAGCCTCCCTTCGCCCCCACTTCTGGGGTCACTGCCGTGAGTGAGCCCAGGGGGAGGACCTTGGGGGGTTGCTGAGGAAACACACTTCCTGAACTTTCGCTCCTACTGAATGAGTAGGGGGCACGAGCCTGGACATCTGGGCCCCTCCTCAAGCCGCGGTTCCCAGCGGGCCGCCGGCCCTTTGACCTCAGTCTGTCCCTTCGGACATTGTAGCTGTAGCGCTGGGGTGGGGGTGGAGTATTCCTACAGTGTAGTATTCCCTACAGGCTGTAGGCGCAGTCACTTGATCCCCTCCGATCCCGTCCTTGGGGAGGGCAGGAAGATGGGCTGGATCGAGTTGCCTTTGACATTTCCCCCCTCCCTGGAATTATGTTCTACAAAGGACTCAGTTTGGCATGACCTCCCTGCTTTGGGGCCGGGCCGGGCCCTCCCCTTCAGATCGGGCTAGAGCCTGGCAGCCAAGACGGAGCTTGAGTGTCAAGTGGGGAAAGGTTTGGCTAGGGCAGACCCCACCTGACGGCATTAGCCTGTGGTTAGCCAGATGACGGAGCCGGCAGATTACAGGGGTCTCTCGCGCTGTTAACACGGGAACCACAGTTCCTCCTCCACAGCCCCAGTACAAGATGCCATTAAAATTGCCCTTTTCCCACCCCAAGGACCCTTTCTGGAGTAAGCAGCAGCATCAGCCCTTGAGAAGATAGGCTTCATTATGCACACATCCACCTGATGGGGCGCCTGGCCCACCCTCTGACCCACAGAGCTCCTTTCCTCTGCTGCATTCAGACTGCCAGTCAGACCATTATCTCTCAACTCCTAAAAATTGTGCTGCAGAGAGTTAAGCTGGGATTTCAGATTTAGGCAACCTTGCCACCTAGGAACTTCAAACAGTTTCCTTTTTCTGTTTGGACAAGTTTCTTCATCTGTAGACTAGGCACTATAGCTATGCCTCTTAGTCAGTATTATTGTTAGCATTGAATGCTGTGGTGGGGGGAGACCAGCACAGGGCCTGCATGGAATGGGTTCCCAGGACTGTGAGCCCCTGTCCTTCAACAAAAAACCTTGGAATCCTAGAATATTAAGATTCTCAGAACCTACTGGAAATGGCTTTTGAGGTCATCTTGGTGGCCTCTCCATGCCCCTAGTGTCATGGGATGAGCTGACTTAGCATGAAAGTTTCGAGGATGAGGTGTTCTCTGTCCTCTTCAGATATGGACCCTTTTCCCTTATTCCCTCAGTGCCCCAAATGGGGCCTTGTTTGTCCTGAATGAATGAATATAAATGTATGGCAAGTCTGGCCTGGGCCACTTAAGGCCTTCTTTGGGTTCTGCTTAGCTTGAGGGCATCAGCTAAAAGCTTGTGTGCATTCTGCAGGAGGGCTTTTCTAACCTGTACACTGGTAGGGGATGCAAGAGAGGAATGGGAGGAATGAGAGGCAGGGAGTAAGAGGCTGTTCCAGACAGCTGTTCCAGCTGGAACTGACCAGCTTAGAGATTTAGAGAGAAGGAGCACAGAGAATGAAGCCCTGAGACAAAATTGTAGTGAGCTGTATATTGACATCTGGGATCAAAATTCTGGTCTGCACCTGTCATTCTTTTTTTCTTTTAAGATGTTTTATTTATTGGAGAGAGAGAGATCGTGAGCAGAGGGGATGGGAAAAGTCAGAAGCAGACTCCCTGCTGAGCAGGGAGCCCAATGTGGGACTCAATCCCAAGACCCTGGGATCATGACCTGAGCCGAAGGTCAGGTCGCTTAACCAGCTGACCCACCCAGGCACACTGCACCTGTCATTCTTGATGATAGTCTCTTCATGGGAGAGGTGGGGGAGGTGAGAACCCTGAGAGTTCTGGCATCTCCTTGGAAGTAGCTGAGGACTTAGAGACAGACACTGGCATCTGGGAGAAGGCTAATTACTGTTTGCCAGTCTCCCTCTCTCCTTCCTCCCAGCTGGAACAGATGGGCAGCTGCCTGGCTGGCAGCATATATATCTGTGTGTACACCTGGCTGGTGCTATTTCTTTGTGGAACTCTACCCTGAGCGCTGAGGTATGGTCAGTGGCCTTGGGCAGCAGATTAGGACACACACCTCCTCCCCCCAAATCTATGGTTTTTTTGCAGTCATATGTTTAACATACAGTATATGAGGGTCTATGTGTGTAGTAGGGGGTGTCCACTCCTTGGAGAGTTGATAGATGGAGGAGAGACATTGGCTCAATGTGGGTAGGTGAAAGTTCCTAGAGCAGATGGCTGAAGGATTTAGGTTAGGGAAAGAATAAGCTTGGTGGTCATAGGACAGGCCTGGTTGTAAGTGGAATCAGAAAGGCAGATGAGACCACATCATGCCTTGACCCTCAATTGCAAAGCTTATACTTCTGAACTTAAACCTAGAGATCATGAGCAGCTCTCTAAAGTAGGAAGCGATATTGTCTCATAAGCTTTAAAAAGATTGCCATAGTTGCTGTGAGCAGAAGGCACTGGGGCAAAAGAAGGTGGAAGCAGGGAGGCCTACTGGGGAAGTACTGCAGTGATACATGGGAGAAATGACAGTGCCCAAAGTAGGGCAGGGGCAGAGGAGAGTGACTGTGTAGAGGAGACAAAGCCAAGAGGTAGCCAGCCAACAAATGTGTTGCCAAGAGGAGAGCAGGAAGGTTGGCAGAGAAATGGACTTGGTGATCAATTGCTGAGAACAGGGTGGAATTTGAGAGCAAGAGAGTGATCTGAGAAGTCACCATGGCCCCCATGCTAAACTTTTTACCCCAGCCCTAATGTACAAACTCAACCCTGCCCCTCTCCAAACCAGGCCCAGGGCTTTGGGTATCTTCTCTAATCTCCAGATTTAATCTGGCTTTTGACTAAAGATTAAATTCCATGCCTAAGATGTTCCCCCTTCCTCTCTCCTTTCCCCCTGCAGGGGCAGGAAAACCAGCCCACTGCCCTGTTGAAGATCTTAAAGAGCTGGTTGGATTATCTGCCCTCTCCCACCATTGCCTTCTCCAGACCCCTTGCCTGCTCCTCAGCCTGAACTGGCCCAGGCATGATCCACCTGGCTAATTCTGTGATCCTAGACAGCTCCCTGACCCTATCTGGGTTGTTTCTCCACCAGGAAAATGGGGATGCATGCCATCTGCCCCCTCCATTCAGAGTCCTAATTTTGGCAAAAGCTTGTGCTCATGAGGAAGAGTGGTTTAGACACAAATAGATGGTCCTGGTAAGGGTTAAGCCTTTACGCCCAGAACTTACATCCCAGTAATATAACCTTCCCAAAATATACACCTCTTTCTGATGCAGCAAAGGGAAATACTACGGAATGAGAAACCTCAGTTCTACATCTCTCTTCCCCTTTCAGAATCAGGCAGTCCAGGTTCAGATGTGCTTTGTCAGGTGGTCCCACTGCCCACTCCTTCCCTAACTGGGGACTGATGCCCCAGAACCCTCAGGAGAAGAGCCACGCCTACCCCCGCCGCCGCCCTGGGAGCCACGCGGACCATAAGAGCTCCAAGGCCATCGCAACCGCAGCTATGTACACCTTCTTGCCTGATAACTTCTCGCCCGCCAAGCCCAAGCCCTCCAAAGAGCTGAAACCACTACTAGGGTCCACGGTACTGGGGTTGCTGCTGGTGTTGGCTGCAGTGGTGGCCTGGTGCTATTACAGCGCCTCTCTACGCAAAGCAGAGCGCCTGCGCGCCGAGCTGCTGGACCTCAACCGAGGCGGCTTCTCAATCCGCAACCAGAAGGGCGAGCAGGTCTTCCGCCTCGCCTTCCGCTCAGGCGCGCTGGATCTCGACTCCTGCAGCCGCGACGGCGCAGTCCTCGGTTGTTCTCGCACGGCCGATGGGCGCCCCCTGCACTTCTTCATCCAGACCGTGAGGCCCAAGGATACAGTCATGTGCTACCGCGTGCGCTGGGAGGAGGCGGCTCCAGGGCGTGAGGTGGAACACGCTATGTTTCTGGGCGATGCAGCTGCTCACTGGTACGGCGGTGCTGAGATGAGGACCCAGCACTGGCCCATCCGCCTAGAGGGCCAGCAGGAGCCGCAGCCTTTCGTCACCAGCGATGTCTACTCCTCTGACGCCGCATTCGGAGGCATCCTCGAGCGCTACTGGCTGTCATCGCGTGCAGCTGCCATTAAGGTCAACGACTCAGTGCCCTTCCACCTGGGCTGGAACAGCACGGAGCGCTCGCTGCGGCTGCAGGCACGCTACCACAACACGCCCTACAAGCCGCCTGCTGGCCGCCCTGCGGCGCCGGAGCTCAGCTACCGTGTGTGCGTAGGCTCTGACGTCACTTCTATCCACAAATACATGGTGCGGCGCTATTTCAACAAGCCTTCAAGAGTGCCGGCCCCTGAGGCCTTCCGGGACCCCATCTGGTCCACGTGGGTGCTGTACGGGCGTGCCGTGGACCAGGAGAAAGTGCAGCGTTTCGCCCAGCAGATCCGCCAGCACCGATTCAACAGCAGCCACTTGGAAATTGACGACATGTACACACCAGCCTATGGAGACTTCGACTTCGACGAGGCCAAGTTCCCCAATGCCAGCGACATGTTCCGCCGTCTGCGTGATGCCGGCTTCCGCGTCACGCTCTGGGTTCACCCGTTTGTCAACTACAACTCCTCCTGCTTTGGTGAGGGAGTGGAACGCGAGCTGTTTGTGCGTGAACCCACCGGGCGGCTGCCGGCGCTTGTGCGCTGGTGGAACGGCATCGGCGCAGTTCTAGACTTCACACGCCCGGAGGCTCGAGACTGGTTCCAGGGTCACCTGCGGCGGCTGCGCTCGCGCTATGCTGTGGCCTCCTTCAAGTTTGATGCAGGCGAAGTCAGCTATTTGCCGCGGGACTTCAGCACCTACAGGCCGCTGTCCGACCCCAGTGTATGGAGCCGACGCTACACGGAAATGGCGCTGCCCTTCTTCTCTCTGGCGGAGGTCCGCGTGGGCTACCAGTCACAGAACATCTCATGCTTCTTCCGCCTAGTGGACCGCGACTCTGTGTGGGGCTATGATCTGGGGCTGCGCTCACTCATCCCTGCCGTGCTCACCGTCAGCATGCTGGGCTACCCGTTCATCCTGCCTGATATGGTGGGTGGCAACGCAGTGTCTGAGCGCACAGCCGGCGGTGGCGAGGTGCCCGAGCGGGAGCTCTACGTGCGCTGGCTGGAGGTGGCCGCCTTCATGCCCGCCATGCAGTTCTCGGTCCCACCCTGGCAATATGATGCCGAAGTGGTGGCCATCGCACACAAGTTTGCCACCCTAAGGGCCTCGCTTGTCGCGCCGCTCTTGCTGGAGCTGGCTGGTGAGGTCACTGACACAGGAGACCCCATCGTGCGTCCGCTCTGGTGGATTGCGCCTGGTGATGAGACGGCACACCGCATCGACTCGCAGTTTCTTATCGGAGACACTCTGCTAGTGGCGCCAGTCCTGGAGCCCGGCAAGCAGGAGCGAGATGTATATCTGCCTGCAGGCAAGTGGCGCAGCTATAAGGGAGAGCTTTTTGACAAAACCCCAGTGCTGCTCACCGATTACCCGGTTGACCTGGACGAGGTCGCCTACTTCATCTGGGCATCCTGACCCAGCCCAGGACCTAGGAACCCAACAGCCCTAGCCCCTGCCTTCATGCAGGCCTTTAGCCCTCCATCACAACCACACCGTGTATCCCCAGGAAGTCCCCACCTCTGCACCACCCACCAAGCAGGTGCTGACAGAAATGTGCTCCAGCCAGCCCCAGGGGACAGGTGAGGGGGCACTGAAGCAACTTCCCATTCTAAGGCTCAATCCTAAAGACCTTTTTCCCTCCACACTCACTCCACTCTGCAGAAACCTATTTCCTGAGGTGAAGGAGAACCCAGAAGGAAAATATCAGCTCTCTTCCTGTTACACATGATTGTGTTTTAAAAGCACAAAAAGAAACTTTACCCTACATTCTGGCCTGAATGGCCATCTTTGCCTTTCTGAGGTGGGGACCTGATCCCATTTAAAGTCCCAAGATAGCCCCCTGCTACACTTAGAAGGGCATGTTCTTGATGTTGGAAGCCAAGCCCAGAGTTCCCAGCAGTGACCTGAAGTGTGGCTGACCTGGTCCCACCCCAGCTAGGGAGATGGGATGGTGGTGTCTGGGCAGCAGACAAGGAGGAAGGCGGTCCCATCCCAGAGGACAGGAAGACTGGGCAGAGCACGGAGCCATCATTGTTGTCCCTCGTTTGTGAAGAGACTCCTAACACTACACTTAACCCATCTATGTAAACACATGGGCTCAGCCCTGGGCCAGGGCCATGGGCTACCAGGCAAAGACTTGCAAGGCCATGCAGGCCAGACTTGGTGCCTTAACTCAAGAAACTTTGTGTGTGTGTGTGTGTGTATGTGAGAGAGAGAGACAGACAGAGACAGAGACAGGCACCATGTTTTCCTGAATCTGTGGAATAAACTCAACACTTTTGAAGCTGGATAAGCTGGAAAGAGGGGGCAGGGAGCAAATTGGAGGTTTTGATTGTTGAGAAGCCTCCTCCTGGTTGATGTCCCTGGGAACATAGTAGGAAATAAACAGCCCTTTCAAGATCTCTCAGCTGCTTCACTCCCTGCATACATGGCAGGAGTGTGGCCTAAAAGGGAGCACTGTTCTTGTGGTGGTGGTGGTGGTGTGCTTCCGCACAGGAGCTCCACGGGCACATTAGCACCTGTAAATACCCATACAGGGTAAGCTCTTCCATTTCAGCCATTTTCTCTTTCTAAGAAGAGCAGCCTCAGCCAGAATGAGTTGTTCCTGCCTTCACAGCTGAGTCTGAGGAAGAGATGGCTTGCCAAAGTGGGGACGTAGGAAACAGGGCAGGGCTCAGCTTCCCTCAACCCCTAAAGAATGCATCCTTTTGCCCACTCCTCCACCCCCTCTCTTTGCCCTATGTGAAGAATGCCTAATGAAAGTTTGGGGGCTCTTTCGGAGGTCCATGTTGACTCCTGATTCTACCACTCTCATCTGTAAGCTGTGTGATTTTAAGTGAGCCACTTAACCTTGTTGAGCCTCAGTTTCCTCATATGTAAAATGGTGATGATAATGCCTACCTCCCAGGCTGTTGTGGGAATTAGAAGCACTGATGTATGTAAAGTGCCTGGCATGAGTAGGTGCTCAATAAAAGGTAGCTATTGTCCTGTTATGCTGTTTCTTGGGGGGGGGGGGTTGCACAAAAATAACAAGGATTTTTCCAGGCCCTAGCTCGTCGCCCAACTGGCTTCCTATGGGCCTGCCTGTGACAAATGTTTCCCAAACTTTGGTATATAACACCCAGCTGAGCTCTAAGTTTGTGACCCAAGGGACACTGTGGTCCAGGAAAAAGGCAAGAGGAAAGCTGTCTGAAGATGAGATGTCAGGAGCCAGGATTCCTGGGTCTTCAGGAGATGGTGAGTAAATGAATTAGCTTCCTTCTCCTTTTTGTCAAGAGCATCCACCAATCAGTACTCAGTAATGAACCTCCTGGGGCTCTGGCACCCACCCATAGGCTGTGAAGTGACTATAGAGGCAGAACACCGAGGCTGGGCCCTGAGAGGTTCCCTAAGTGGCTGGAGAGCATGACTCTTACTTGAATGGCCCTCCAGCTTTCTGTGCAAGCTGAAGCCAGTTTAACCAATCTCTTGAGCTTTGGTTTCTGCATGTTTATTTTTATCTTTTTTTTTTTTTTTTTTTTTTTTTTTTTTTTTTGAGGGAGAAAGAGAGAAGAGGAGGGGCAGAGGGAGAGGGGGAGAGAGAATCTTAAGCAAGTTCCATGTCCAGCACAGATCCCAACGTGGTGCTCCATCCCACAACCCTAAGATCATGACCTGAGCTGAAATCAAGTGTAGATGCTTTACCGACTGAGCCACCCGGGCACCCCAGTTTCTTCATCTTTTGAATGGACTTTCTAGGATTCATTGAGATGTGCCTGTAAAAAAATTTTATGCAAAAATTGTATGTAAAAAAATTACATGCAAAAATTTGCAGACAGTAAGTGCTCAGTAAGTGGTAACTCCTGAATTTGGAGAGATGGGGAGGTTAGGGAACAGGGCTGGAAGCTACATCTCCCCTATTCTGGCCCCTTCCATACTTGTCCAGCACCCTATCTCTGCCCCATCCTCTTGTGCATTCCAAATTTATGTCTCCCTGCACATTTGGATGGGAGGACTGTCTCTATTCCATGGGACTTCCAGCACCCTTGTATGGTCAGGATTTCTCATTTGTCTCCCCTGTACTATTGGGCTGGTTGATGGGAACTGATATGTGGGAATGGGAACTCTTCCAGAGGTAATGGAGAGGTTCAGGAAATCTGGGACTGGGGCCTAATGCCCCCATTCTGTGACCCTGTGCACCCTGAGAGTCTACTTTAGTCTCCCTTCGAATACCATATGAATTAGCTGAACCCTACCCATGCCCTCTAAGCCCAAGATGTGAGTTTTCTGAGGGTCTTTGCCCTGTTCCCCAAGATTTGGGTAAAATGTCTCTCACCCTGGGTGGCTCCAGAGAAAGTCTTCTGCTGGTTCCCTCACCAAGTTTCTGGTAGCTTTTCCCCTCCTCAGGTCCAAGGCTAATGGTGACCTCTCCATTCCCTTACCAATTCTAGCCTGGACCATGGCAATGCCCTCCTAACCTTTTCAATTCTGGGACCCTTCAATCTAATCCACATAGAAGCTCAGGAAATCTTCCTGAAATTCAATCAAATCACTTAGGAAAATATCTAAGCTCTGATGTTCAAGGCCTCTAATATCTGAATACTTTTCATACCTCTGTTTCTGTTTACTCACACACACATACTTATGAGTATATTTTGAAAAGCATTTGAAGAAATACTACCTTCTGTTCTGGGAACAGCTGCATGACCCATCCCTGCAAGGCGAGGCCTGCCTGGACCCAGCCTTGAAGAAAACCGCAGTGGCAACTGGGTGATTTCCTTTCCTGCCATTGTCCAGCTCAGTGGGACTTCTGCTGACACCCTCCCTTCTCTGGCACACACCCCAGCTCCCAAGGAAGAACCTGGTTTTTATCTTAAGGCTGGTTATTTACTTCATCATGACCAAGAATCTTTCCAGCGGCTTGAGGGGAAGGGAAAATCCTTTTTTTTTTAAATTTTTAATGCACTTTACCATTTTAATGGATTATAGTGGAAAACAGAGGCTGACCTTTTTTTTATATTGAGATATAATTGCTATAACATTATATTAGTTTCAGGTGTACAGTGTAATCATTGGATATTTCTATGTATTGCAAAGTGATATCATAGTAAGCCCAGTTAACATTCATCACCATACATAGTTACCAAAAAAAATATTTTTCTTGCAATGAAAACATTCAAGATCTACTCTCCTGGCTACGTACAAATACGCAATAGTTTTATTAACAATAGTCACCATGCTGTACATTACATCCCTGTCACTTACTAATTTTATAATTGGAAATTTGTACCTTTTGACTCCTTCACCCATCAGGGTATGGGGGAATTCATGACCTTAAGTGGCAAGCCCTGAGCTTGGCTGGGGTTGGGCTTGGATGAGGAATGGGAAAAGACAGAAGAGGGGGTCCTGTCCCTGAGAATTCCAAGTCTGATGAACAGGAAGAGATTGAGCCTCTGTCCTCTGTATCCTTATGCTGTTTTTCCCTCCTTAGCCCCCCTTTTCCAGCAAGACATGAATTGGGAGAGGAAAGGAAAGGGAGGGGGGTAAACGGGGAGTAAGGCACAGAGCTGATCCCACTGGGTACCTACAGCACAACCTGGAGGGGGCAGCAGCGGGCCTGACACAGCCCTCCTCTAAAAAGGGAAGGGACAGGTTGGGCCACAATCTGGACCAATAAAGATGTAAGCCTCTGCTCCCCAAACATGGGGGCCCCACTTGGTGGGGGTCTCATACCTGCAGAAGTATTTCAGTTGAAATTCTGCCACCAAAACTACCATTATAACTTCATTCCTTTGGGTCTTCAATTCAGCAAACACGTGCATACCGTGGGAGTGTCAGGTAGTGTGTCTGGGAGTCAAGAGGGCATTTGAGTTTTCCAGAGCGCGCCCTGGTGAAGATAAGTCTGGTAAATGCTTCTTCACCCTCAGGTGGTGGAGGCGGCATATTGGGGAAAACAAGTGGAGCTCCAAGAGGAGCCTCTTCAGGTGTAGGTGGGGAAGCAGGATGGTATTTACAGCCTGGGAGGTGATTAGGGAAGGCTTCCAGGAGGACATGCTCTGGAGCTTGGAGGGCTTGGGATGGAAGGGAAACCGTGGTCTCGGTCCCGCATCTCTGGGTGAGCCGGCCAGAAGCAAGGTGGCGGTGCTGCCAGAGCCCAGTCAGCTGGCTCGTCCGGCTCAGTTCCACTTTCCCGCCTCACCCACCTCCCGCAACAGGTCCTGGTCCCACCCGGCTGGGAGTCCTTCCTGCAGAGACGAGACGAATGTAATTTATGGGCCTCCCCTCACCAAGGTAAGTGTGCTTTATTTATTTTTTTTAAAGACTGTATTTATTTGACAGAGAGAGAGACAGCAAGAGAGGGAACACAAGCATGGGGGAGGTGGTGGTGGGGGGTAGGAGAGGGAGAAGCAGACTCCCTGAGCTGAGCAGGGAGCGTGATGAGGGCTGGATCCCAGGACCATGACCTGAGCCGAAGGCAGACGCTTAATGACTGAGCCACCCAGGTGCCCCTATTTTATTTTTTAAAAGGTTTTATTTATTTATTCGACACAGCACAAATAGGGGGAGCAGCAGGCAAAGGGAGAGGGAGAAGCAGGCTCCTCTCTGAGTGGGGAGCCTGATATGAGGCTTGACCTCAGGACCCTGGGATCCTGACCAAGCCGAAGGCAGATGCATAACCAACTGAGCCACCCATGCGCCCTGCCCTCTACCTTTTTAAGCCTCAATTTCCCCAGTTATAAAAAATGAGCAGCAAAATTAGGTCATTTTCCAGGTCCCTTCCAACTCTGACGTATAAGGTTTTAGCATCTTGAGCTTCAACAGCCTCCCATGCTGAGAGCATGGGGCTGGCCAGCCCTTGTTAGGAGGCAGCTAGCCTGTGGTTTGGCACCACTGCCCAGCCGGCATTTATTAAATCAGTGGGATGTGGTCCCTGCTGGCCTGGAAAGAGAACATTAAGCTCCAAAAACTTCCTGCAGCAGGCCTTCTTCAGAGAGCACTGTTCAGAGGATTGAGGAACAAAACCATTCAGGTCCTTGGCGGTGCTCCAAGATCCTGTTCGCTAGTATTTTTGCCCTGTCTGCACGGAGAACCAGTGACTGAAAACATCTGGAAGCCTTTTAAAGACTTGGGTGACTTCTCCCTCCTTCCTTCAGGGGTGGCTGTTCTCAACCTTGGTAATCCAAGTTGACCTTCGCCAATGCCCTTTTGCATCCAACATTCTGCACTTCACTAGGCAACAACGCTCTAATAAAATCCACATGAATCCCTCTGCTAACAGCTCCTGGAAGAGCTGGAGGGTCTCACACCTGCCCTGCATTCCTTGAGCCCTAGTAGCAAGGGAAAACAGGGCTGAGACCAGCTCTTGCTCCCCCGGGTCTTACAGTGGAATTGGAGAAAGGGAGTAGGTAGGAAGAGAGAAATGTCGGTGATGAGAGCTTGCTAGGGGTGGAAAAGGAAGCTGCAGGCCAGGAGTGCCCAGGTGGAGTGACAGGGCTGCTGGGTAGCCTAGCAGAGTCCCTCAGGCCTGGGCATACCTCTTGCTGATGACCTCAGTCATGGTGACCAGGTCCATGATGACCCTGGGAGACAGGACTGGGCTGAAAATTTGGGGTCCATGTGTCATGGGCCCAGTGGTCCAGAGTCATCTCTCCCTCTTGTGACCTGGGATATGTCGCAAATTCCTTGGGTCTCTATTTTAGGAAGTGCCTACTGAGTACCCACAACATACGTGCCTGGTGCTGGAGAGAGGATGCATCAGAGTAGAACACACCCAGCTCCTGCAATCTGGCCCCACTCATTTGTATATCCTGTCCGACTACAGGCCACAAAGTTGCAGGGACACTGGCGGGCTAGGGTCAGAGTGCTTGGATTCCACAGGCAGGAGAACCACCCTGGCAGTGTTTGCTTGATCCTCCCTGACTTCTTCCATTAGCTTCTCTGGGGCACAGTGTGTGGACACAGGATTCCTGCTGGCTAAGGTCAGAGCTCCATTTCACTCTTTCTCCCCACCACAGGCAAGAGTCCAAGAAATAAAGACAACAGGTGAGAGGGACAGATAAGCTGCCTGAAGTTTATTTATAAAATACAAGAACGCATTATAGCGCCTAGACTTTTTTCTTTTTTTAAACTTCTCATTTGCCTTCTTTGCACCCAGCTGAGGCTTTTGTTTGCTCTCCTCTGAGAGTTCTCAGCTGATTTTACTCAGCGATCTGTTCTTTGCTACACTGAGCCCAAGACCCACACAACCTTCCCCAGAGCTGATAGTGTTCATCTCGGGAGGCCCTCAAGGATCCTCCTGAGGTAAATGACTCGGCTCTGGTCAGCTCAGGATGCTGTGGAGCAGAGAAACCGGTGTCCTTCTTGGAGGGCTGCCTTCATCTCCTTGAACTGAGCCAACTGGCAGGCCTCGTCCAGCCCCAACCAGCGGTAGGCTTGGTGCTCTCGGGAGAGTCGGATCTCCACATTATAGTCCTTCACCTCGGCCAGCCAGTAGATGACCGTTTTCGGCTTCTCCCAGGCCACATATCTGAGCTCCCTTCTGAAGCCCTCAATGATTGTCAGCTGGTCTGCCGCTATGCCCGCTTCCTCCTGAGTCTCCCGCAAGGCTGTTTCCAAGTCATTCTCTCCTGGTTCCACATGGCCTGGTTAGGAAACAAGAGGAAAAGGAGCAAGAGATAATCTTCAGCAAAGGTGGAATTTTCAGGTCTGATGATTTAAAGATGGGGTCTTTGTTGACTTTTCTAGATGTTGCTAGGCTAAAGGGGGCCTAGAGATGGGCGATATCCTAACACGCCCAGGAGTGGGGCACAGAGCGGGTAGTGTCTGGACAATTCCTCCTCTGCACCCCATCTTCTCTGCAGAGAGTTAAACAGACCATGTGTTTGGCAAGTCTGGTCTAGAAGATGGCTCTTCAGTGGTGAGAGAGATGGCCTCCCTCAGACCTTCGCTTTCTTATCCTTTGGAGCTCTCATCCCATGTTCTCAGGGAGACCTTTCCCCTGGAGACCTTAAATTGATTTTCTGAAGGAGGAGCAGCCCCTTCTTGGCAGACAGAAGTTGGCCGAAGAGGGAGCACTTTGCCTACAATCTGCAGTGAGGACTTAACACTGTCTTAGTTGGTCCCCGAAGTCCCAGGGCCAACAGACAGGCTCCAAGCCCTGCACTGCGGCACCGGCAGCTGTTTCCAAGTAGCTATCAAGGCTTTTCCAAATTGTTTTCATCTTTGTAACTGAGCAAGGCCAGATTCCAGTTTCACAGGGAAATTCCTGATGGGAACTCAGACTAAGGACACAAGCTGAGAGCCAGTTCTAAGAAAATTTGTTGGCAAGACCCAAACCCAAGGAGACAGCTGCCAGGAAACTGTTCTAGGAGAGCCTGAAGCTCTGCAGACTGGGAGCAGCCCACAGTTTTGCCTCTAGGCCCTCCCTGCAAATTCTCAGCCTGCCTGAAGGGGCCAAGAAGGACAGGGAGGGGTCTGGCAGCATCTGTCAACACATGGTTCCAGTGAGTTCTGGGGGCCTCCTGGTTCAGGAGCTCCTGGGGAGCAGGAATTGTTAGCTCTTCCCTTCTTGGTTCAGGGACAGGCCTATATCCTAGCTCTCCTCCTTCTCAGGGTTCTCATAGCAGTGCCCTGAGCCAGAGGGGCTGCTGTAAAGCTCCCACAGAAAGCAACCAGGAGTCAGGACTTAAAAACCTAACCTAGTTCCTGGCTTCTGGGGAATTTTCTCTGTACAGCACCTCATGTAGTGGTGTGCACAAAGCCAGGAAGGTACTGCATGGGGGGCGGGGAGAAAGGGGTTTTGGTGGGGAGAGGTGACACTGATCCTGACGCCCCATCTGCCCTCAGAAATGTGCGGATTCTGTGAACATGCCCTTCCCAACAGCATCTGTGCTCCATTCTACCCAGCAGTGTGAACTTGATAACCTCTTTCCAGGCCCAAGCAGGACAAAATCTAGAGAGGTCCTTTGAAATCTTTCAGTGAGAGGCACTATGCAATATGACTTTGGCGATCAGGAGACAAGTGTGAACAATCCTATTCATAGTATTTGTGACACTTCTGGCCCTCTCTTTCACCTTATTTCTCTTTAGTAAAACGCAAATGTGCAAAGTCTATTTCCTGTTCCCCTTTCCTTATTTTCCTCCAATGCTGGATCCTTGTTCACCCCTCTCCCACGGCACTCCCCTTTAGAGTCCTGCTCCCTTCTCAATGGCTTGCTCATTCCGGGCTCCTGACCTGTAATCCAGTAATGACTTGACCCCAAGGTCAAGGCCTTTTCTCCTACCCAGCCATTTACCACAAAGGCTGCACTCCAGTGAAACACACACACACACACACACACACACACACACACACACACGTATATGCGTATATGCTGCCTCTGCCCGGGGATTCAGAGTTGTATTTCCAGTTATGACCTGGCATGGAGACCATGTATGTCAGAAAGGATCAAAAGCTCCTGCCCACCCTATCCCCTCCTCTTGCACAGTCACTGGGATGTAAGCTTTATGGAGGGCCTGACAGGGTAGCTTTCCAAGCAATGCTTGGCACTTTCTTGAAAGCCAACCCCTCTGCCTTGCACCTTTGGGAGGAGTCCAGTGATGAATGCCATTTGATGCCTGCAGCAGTAGAAACTCAATTGCAGGTTTGTCCACTGTGGGAATGAGGCATCTTCGGAAGATGATCAAGCCACACGCTCTCAAGGCCATGGTCTATCTGAGGACTTAAAGAAGAAGATGGGAGACATTAGGAGGTTACACAAAACAGGAAGATCAGGGCACCTGGGTGGCTCAGTGGGTTGAGCCTCTGCCTTTGGCTCGGGTCGTGATCTCAGGGCCCTAGGACCAAGCTCTGTATCAGGCTCCCCACTCAGTGGGTAGCCTGCTTCCCCCTCTCTCTCTGCCTGCCTCTCTGCCTGCTTGTGATCTCTCTCTGTCATATAAATAAAATCTTTAAAAGCAAAACAAAACAAAACAAAACCAAGGAGGATCCATCCTGGAGGCAGCCTCTGGTGCTGGGGAGTAGCACAGATCAGCTAATGGTGACCTCATCAACTACAGAAAAAGGCAGCATTCCAAGGACCAGTGTGGGGAAACCAGGAATCAGGGACTGATTTGAGTGATGGTAGGACCCTGCCCTCTACTGCTCAGGGCTGATGAGTGTGTCTTAGGAGACCAGAGGTCCTCGGAGGCAAACCCACTGAACCTGGAGAGATGCTGGGAATGGGTGAGATGAAGAACGTCATCCTCAAACCCATGGTCCCATTTCCCTCAGCCTCCAGCCTGAGTCTAAGGGACAGAGACTCCAACGATGGGGTTTCTGATGGCTTGAGGGGTCACTTAGGAAAGGGAGCTTGGTGTACTAAAAACACTTTCGTTATTGATTTTTTAGTCTTTTATCCATGTTTTAGAATGTTATACATTCACATGATACAAAATTCAAAGTACAAAAAAGCACACACAGTAGTAAGTCTCTTTACCACCCAGTGAGAAGCACACTAGCATAGCGGTCAAGAGTGTGACTCTGCAACCTAGGCTTAAGTTCTGACTTTGCCACTTACTCACTGTGTGATTAGCTCCTAAGCCTGTTTCCTCTGCTGTGAGACATGATAGTAACAGTTCTACCTGAAAGGGTTGCTGTGAGGATCACATGACTTAAATTTTGTAAAGTTAAGTTGTAAAGTTAAGTTTTGTAAAGCTTTCGAACAGTGCCTGGCTTCTAATAAGCACCCAGTAGGTTTCAATAGGCATAGGAAAATGTCTGGAAGGATACACATCATTAACAGTATTTTCTGGAGGATGAGATTATGGCAAGACTTTCACTTGCTAGTCCCTATACTCCATATTGTTTGGAAGTTCACAGAGAACATTTATTAATTTTACAATCAGCAATTCAGTAAAGACCGAAATTTTTTAGTCTTTTTCATTTTAGTTACTTTTTGTTTTTTAAAGATTTTATTTATTTGAGAGAGAGATAGCGAGAGAGCACGAGCAGAGGGAGAGGGAGAAGCAAGCTCCCTGTGAGCAGAGAGCCCGATATGGGACTCGATCCCAGGACACTGAGATCATGACCTGAGCTGAAGGCGGATGCTTAACCGACTGAGCCACCCAGGTGACTCTTTCACATCCAGTGAGAAGTGGTTACTTCTTTCCATTTCAGTTACTTTTCTTTCCACTTCAGAAAAGACCACCACCACCACCAAAAGACAGAAAGGGAGAAGAGTAGGAATATCTGCAGCAGTGAAAAAACAATGCATCATCTGAAGGGGGCATGTCATCAAGGTAACAAAGAATATGGAAGATCTCTTATGTAAGCCTTGCTAAAGAAAATGTCATTGGTTCAGTCAACAAGTATTTATTGAGTACTGACTATGTAATAAGTACTGTGCTAGGCCTTTGCTCTTAAGCAGTTTATATTCTAATGGAAGAGACAGATTTTTAATAAAGATTTATTTATTATTTGAGAGAGAGCGAGCGTGTGCTGAGCTAGCAGGGGGTAGGAAGGGGGAAGAATCTTAAGCAGATGCCATGCTGAGCTCAGATCACATCCTGGGGCTTGATCCCACAACCCTGAGATCATGACCTAAGCTGAAACCAAGAGTTGGACACTTAACCAACTGCACCACCCAGGTGCCCTGGAAGAGGCAGATTTTAATAAAATAATTAAGCAGATTAAAAAATAATCGCCAATAAGGAATGTGCTACAAAGGAAAAATGTGCGATTGGTAACCTGACCTTGTCTGAGGGATCAAGGAAGGCTTCCTGGAATAAGAGATTTTTGAGCAGAGAAGTAAGGATGAATAAAAGATAAGTTGGCAATGGGAAGGAGGGAGAAAGTGTGTCCCAGGTGGAGGGGACAGTATGGGCAAAGGCCCCGAGGTGGGATGGCAAGGCTGAAAGAAAATCAGGTGTCTCAAATGTAGCAGAAGCCTAGGACAGTGGGCCAGGCAGGAAAAGATTCAAATCAGTTGGGCCTCACCTGCAAGATTCGAAGGCCAAAGAGGCACTGGTGGACAGATAGCAGAGCTGATGCACGGCTAGAGCTGGAGGTGATTGTCTCCATGGCTCCCTTGCTGTTTTTCTTTTTTTTTTTTTTTTTTTTTTTCCCTTGCTGTTTTTCAATCAAGATGAGCCTGGGGGCCCCTGGGTGGCTCCGTTGGTTGAGCATCTGCCTTCTGCTCAGGTCATGGTCCAGGGTCCGGGGGGAAAAATCCCTCAGCAGGGAGCCTACTTCTCACTCTCTGACCCTCCCTCCTGCTCTCTCACTCTCTCTCTCTCAAATAAATAAAATCTTTTTTAAAAATAAGGTAGAGGGGCGCCTGGGTGGCTCAGTGGGTTAAAGCCTCTGCCTTCAGCTCAGGTCATGGTCCCAGAGTCCTGGGATCGAGCCCCACATCGGGCTCTCTGCTCTGCGGGGAGCCTGCTTCCTCCTCTCTCTCTCTGCCTGCCTCTCTGCCTAGTTGTGATTTCTCTCTGTCAAATAAATAAAAAATATTAAAAAAAAAAAATAAGGTAGAGGGGCACCTGGGTGGCTCAGTGGGTTAAAGCCTCTGCCTTCGGCTCAGGTCATGATCCCAGGGTCCTGGGATCGAGCCCCACATCAGGCTCTCTGCCTGGCAGGGAGCCTGCTTCCTCCTCTCTCTTTGCCTGCCTCTCTGCCTACTTGTGATCTCTGTCTGTCAAATAAATAAATAAATTCTTAAAAAAAAAAATAAGGTAGAGCCAAATGTGCTGCTTTTAAAAGATTTTCAGATATACTTTCAGACAAGTGAAAAAAGTTTGGTTCAGCGTAAAATGTATAACACAATCCTGTTTAAAAATTCACATGTAAATTGGTAACAGGCCTTTTAAAAAATGTATTTATTTATTTATTTATTTGAGAGAGCGAAAGAGAGAGCATGTAAGCCTGAGCAAGGAGGGGAGGGGAGAGGAAGCAGACTCCCCACTGAGCAGGGAGCCCCACGTGGGGCTCAATCCTAGGACCCTGAGATCATGACCTGAGTGGAAGGCAGACACTTAACCGACTGAGCCACCCAGATGCCCTAGTAGCAGGCTTTTTAAAACATTATATTCTAGTTTCCTGGTCTCCCTATTTATGCCAAGAACTTTCCCCATTCTGGAAACCAGAAAGCAGCACCCTGTCACCACAGAACTGGCAGACAGAGATTTCAAATTACTGGTTCTGGTTCAGGTAAAAACAGGTCCCTGATCCCCTGCCCTCCTATCAAAATGCTCATTAAGTATTAGCAAGTTCCAGATGAGGCGAACATTGTTCCTGCTTTGTGTAGAGTCTCATGGAATGAATGCTGGAATCCCTAGATAAGCTTAGGGGTCTAAGACTAGAGGGCAGTGCCCTGCCTGGGACAGGAAGCCCCAGAGCTGTACACCATTGCCATCACCCATACACCATGGGGAAACAAAAATACCTGGATGGGGGACCAAGAAAAACAGGCCTGAGGGGTGGCTATGTGGAACCACTGGAAAGAGGGGAGCAGGCCAATATTTTCCCATGAGGGGAGAACCTTAGGGTAGTGACAAGGGCATATTTAGCAAAAATGTATCTCAGTAGGTACCAATGCATAGGGATAACCACATCTAAGAACCAGACGAACCAATAGTTCGTCTCAATGGAACCAGAAGAGCTAGAATCATGAGCTAGGATCAGATGTCCACTTTCTCTCTATGCTGAGGACCCATGGAGAGGACAGCTGTTCTAGAAAGGCAAAACTCCTATCTACCCTTTGGCTTGAGCCAGCTGTTCTTTAGAATCTCTCCCCTTCCCCCATACACATTAGTTCCTACTCATGTTTTCAAAAGCAGCACAGAAGAAAGCTCTTTTGTGAAGCTTTTTGGCTTCTAATCATTCCATCTTCTGGGCCTTTAACATGGCTTGAATAAACTTCTGCAGGCTTTGATCGGAGTAGAACACTATGAGAAAATTAAAGAGTTAGTGTAGGGATTAGATCTTGTGCAGTTATGGAAGTTGATGGAGAAATCCATGCAAATCTGTCACCTCTGCACCTGAAGTGCAGAGGCTGAAGTCTCTATATTTCAGCAAGGCCAGCAAGGGGGAAGGGAGGCTGGATGCGAAGTGGAGGAGAGCAAGGAAACTGGAATTTGTGAAGACAAACCAGATCCTATGAAGACAAGTAGAACTCCTGAGGACAAACCAAAACCTGTGACTTCCTTTGACCATCTCCTAGCTCATTAGCGTGGGTAACTTCAAGGAGCTGGAGCCCTTTGCCATACAGCTAAATGTTCATCTGGCCCATCACCCGGATTATCTGCAGGAGGAGATTCAGCTGGAGTTGCGGAGCTGCAGGCCTGGGTGCTTTACCTGTCACCAATAAGGTGAACCAGCCCATCAGCATCCAAAGGGAGGCACTGCACATGCTTGGTATCCTGTTCTGTCCTTCACAGTGTGCTGGCTGCTACTTCACTTCAGCTTTCCAAATCTTGCACACAATTTTCCCGAGGTTGACCCTAACTTGGAACCCTATAGGAAGGGAATCCTGGGAAACACAGTTCCAGCTTAGCCAAGTGGACACAGTACAAAGCCAGCACAAGCCCAATACCTAGTCTGGTAAGTCTCAGTCTGTACCTTTGGCAGGGAAGAGCCAGACTACGCACTCTGTCTCCTTGGGACCCAGCACAGCAGCTTGCAACAGATGTTCATGGACTCAACAGAACACTCTCCCCACATCCCACTCAAACAAATGCTCAGGGTACGTTCTGGGATTTTGGGAAACAGCCCAGTGTTTTCCTGAAGAGTGCCATTTACATAAAAGTCAATGGAGCTATTGTTGTAGGTTTTCTGTTTTTCTGGAGACCAACGAGTGAAACTGTCCTGGGGTTTGAAAGGAGCCAGCTTATAGAGAAACACACACATACACACACACAGACACACATCACGCACGCTCCAAGTGGATTCAAACCTCAGGGGGTTAAAGAACACAGCATCCAATATGCAAATGTGCTTGCAGCCAGGATTGCAGAGATGAGAACTCCAGGCTGACAGCAGGCAATTCACACTTCAGAAAAGTGGCAAAGTGCCTTAGGTGGTTAAAAAAAAAAACAACAACCCTGAACAAAAAAACTCCTCAATGTCATCAGAAGGTTCCAGAAGCTAAGGAAAAGTGCTCTTGCCTTTCTCTAAATATACATTTCCCTTACAGCTTAGGAGATTCAGAACCTAGGTGCCAAAAAATAATTCACAGATAAATGGCTGTACTGATATGTTGTGTTCCAGTGTTTTCATCAAATTAATCAGTGTGCAACTGCAAGCATAGCTCAGCCCCCAAAGCCCTCACAAATATACCTTTAGATACAGAACGACCTCCCCAAATCCTCTCAGTATGTTCCTTATAATCTAAAATCCCTTTTGCAGAAATGGTTTCACGTCACCATGTTATCAATGAAGCGTCCCCACTGGGACAGCTACACTGTGCCAGGTTCTTCACCTGTGTATTTTAAATGCTCAAGACAAATCTTCATCATAAGCAGGATCGTCTCCAGTTTTGGATGAGGAAACTAGGACTCAAAAAGGTTAAAATACTAACCCAAGAGCACAGCCGGCCTGTGAATGGCAAGATTTGAATCCAAGTAAGCCTAACTTCAAAGTGTATATTTTTCCCCCTTCCTCAGTTCTGCTTAAGGTGAAAACGCAGACCTTAGGGCACAAATGGTCCGGAGAGAGGACATGCAAATAATTTATAAAATTATTTCCAGTTCTAAAAATTCCCACTCTTTGATTTATATTTGCATTGAGGATTTTTAAGGTACCTGGCTGGAATCCTTTCCATAGGACCGGTTTTAGTTGGGGCAGAGGAAGGAGGGAGGGTGTGTAGGTGAAGGTCCTGGTGACCAGAGTTGACCCTGGAGAGGTAAAGTATAGCCTGAGGCCCCGAAACTTTGCCTATCTGATAAGAGAGTCTCTGCGTCCTCTGCTTTTTCTCTGGGAAGAAGGAACCTCTATCACATGTTCAAAACCATATCAGGTAGCCTGGGGGTTCCAGTGTTGGGAATACCTTTAAATGCCAGCCTTGGACAAGCACACAAGCAACTAATTTAGCGTGCTGGTATCCAGGAAAGTTGCCCAGGCCACTCCACCATGAGGAGGAAGGCCAACTCTGCCTGCCTACAAACAAGCAGCTCTGACTGCTCGGTTTTCCGAAACCTCTCTTCCCACATAATGGCCTTTTCTGATTCTCCAACTCCCTCCCTTGCAAAGGATTGAACAGAAATGAGGTGCCCATCTGTGAATAAAGCTCCTTCTTATAAAAACAACAAAAAGAGAAAAAGAAAAAAGAAAAGGAGAAAGCTCCTAACTACTGTGAATAAACTGAAACAAAGAAAATGCCTTCTCAATTGGACCTTTTCCTGGACATCTGCCACTCTCTTTTCTCATAGAAACCAACCTGCTGAGTCATCTTGCTATCTTTACTATTTGGCTGAAGGCAGAAACAGGAGATTTCACCTGTAATGGCATAAATATTGGCTTCTAGGATGAGGCCAAAGTCAGACAAGGTTGGAACAGAAATCATTCCTCATAAAGGGGATCTGTTAAGTGGCCTATTAGTGCCATCTGCTGTACAATTCTAGAAAGCAAACATGGGGAATTCTAATATTAGAGCCTGAAGGGATTTACTTACTCATCTAATATCTGTTGAGTGTGTCCCACTTGACAAGCAGTGTGACAGGATTGAAAAGTAGATATGAAGCTATTATAAAGCCCCAGCTTTCTAAGGGTTCACAGCCTCATGAAAGTGGAAGGGACTTAGACAAGTTGCCAGTTTATTTTGAGCTCCATAGGGGTATGTGTAAGATGGAAAGGAAGCAAAAAAAAAGTGACTATCTTTGGGTCAAGGGGGCACCCCATAAGGATCCTGATGGATGGCTAGGAATTCACCAGGCAGAATAAAGGTGCAGGCAAGGGGCATTCCAAGCAAAGGGAGGAGTGTGGGCAAAGACCCTTAAGAACAAAATGACATTCCAAAGATAAGTTTAGTTTATATTCTTTGGCGATGAGGAGTAGCTTTTGACTGGTTTTAGGCAGGGCTGGCAATATGGTCAGACTGACATTTTACAAAAATATTCTGGCTCAGTTGTTAAGCATCTGCCTTCAGCTCAGGTCATGATCCCGGGGTCCTGGAATCAAGCTCCGCATCAAGCCCCACATCGGGCTCCCTGCTTGGCGGGAGGCCTGCTTCTCCCTCTCCCACTCCCTCTACTTCTGTTCCCTCTTTCAGTGTGTATCTCTCTCTGTGTCAAATAAATAATAAAAATAAAATCTTAAAAAAAAAAAGACATTCGGGCAGCAGGGAAGGTGGAGAATAAATTAGAAGATTGCAGGCAGGAAGACAAACTAACAAGCTTGTTGACAACAGTCCAGATGACAAATAATACAAAGTTAAATTAAGGCAGAGACCCAGAGAAAGGAGAGGAAGGATGAATTTAAGAGCTATCTCAAAGAGAAAACTAACAGTATCTAATGTTTCATTGTCCAAGGAAGAGGGGCGGGGGAGGGGGAGGGAGAGAGAAAGAAAGAGGGAGAGGTTGTTTGGTTTGGGTGACTAGAGAAGTTGGTGGAATAGGGAGTATAAAGTAAGCTAATGATTTGTTTGGGAAAAGATGAATTTGAAGTGCTGTTGACTACCCACAAGGTAAATGAAAGGATGGAATTATGCTCAGGGATCATCTCATTCCATCTCTTTATTTCCAAAGGTGAAAATTAACCACTGGAGTAAGATTTTGCTCCCACCATAGATACCTCTGCAAGTCACCTCCCTCCACTTGGGTAGTCTGCCTGTGCATCTGGTATTCAAAGGATTTTATCCTCCTTCAGAGAGTAAAAACATGGAAAAGTATGGCTAGCTTTGCAGTGAGAAAGACCCAGCTCCCTAATTCAACAGTTATATTACTTTAAGCAAAATACTTCTCTAAGGCTCATTCTCCTCATCTGTAAAATGAGGGTAACTTCTACTTTACATGATTGTTGTAGAGTTTAAAATAAAAAAAAACATACATAGGATCTGACATATCAGAAGTACAGAGCATATATTAGTCACTTACACCCCTGTTATCATCAAAGGTCATCAGAAAGCTTCTGGCATGCTCTTACCTTCTATTGATAGCTGAATCAAGAAATGGCTTTTCATATTTCCAGCAAAACTGCTCACCACACCATTATATTCCTTATGCATAAAATACTACAAGATAAATTTCAATATAAGTACTAGGAAGAAATTCCACTCTTTTGAAAAATGGTTTGCCTTTATTATTTCTCTGACAAGTTTTGAGCTAAATTGGGTACTTGCAGTTAAGTCTACTGGCCTTGTGAGCTAGTATATTTGTTTGTTTCTATTATGAAGGTAATAGGTACCATTTTTTGAGGCATTGTGCCACGTGCTTTACTTTCATTATTTTACTTAATTTTCACAACAACCTTTTGAGTCTTTAACACGATTTTGCAAAAGAGGAAAAAGGAAAGCAGCTCTGCCTGACTTCCAACATCATTGCTTTTAACCTCGACGCTGTATTAGTGTTTTACATTGGCTATTTCATTGCATTCAGTTTATTTTCTCTCTCTCCCTCTCTCCTTTCTTTCAGAGATACAATAACAAATACATAGGTGCCAAACCAGGCCACAGCAAAGGAAAAGTAAGTTTTGTTTTAGGTGGTGGGACATTCGTGTGATTTTTCTTTTTTAACTACTGCTATAATTGCCAAGATATTATCAGTTCAACAGATGAAGCCATTAGAACATACAAAATCTCGGGGCGCCTGGGTGGCTCAGTGGGTTAAAGCCTCTGCCTTTGGCTCAGGTCATGATCCCAGGGTCTTGGGATCGAGACCCCCATCGGGCTCTCTGTTCAGCAGGGAGCCTGCTTCCTCCTCTCTCTCTACTTGTGATTCAAGTAAATAAAATCTTAAAAAAAAAAAGAACATACAAAATCGCTTCTGGAAAGCAGACAGGGTATAAAAGGTAACAACAAAGTGAAACAGGCCGCCGGTGGCTAAACTCGGAACTCTGGAATTCCGAGGTCCCACCCCTTCACCATCAGCAAGCGGGCCAGGAAGCTCAGAGCCACAGAACCCTCCCCTTTCCCTGTGCACAGAAGAAAACTAAGGTCCTGCGAGGGGCCTGGCCTGCCCACGCCTCAGTGACAGCCTGGTGCGTCCACCCTTGACGGTGCAGCGACGGGAAATTATCCAGTTGCAGACTCCCATCGCTCCAACGCTCAGTTCCTCCGTGGAGAAGAACACCCAAAAGGCCCTCTCTAAGACTACTCACCCAAAGCCCAGGGCCGCAGGAGGCAGGTCTTGAACAGAAAGGGGGAAGTACGACGACCAATCCCGAAGGTTCGGTTGCGCTTAGAGCGACCAACAGGATAGGGCAGAAGGCCCCTCCACCCGCCTCAAAGATGCCATACTTTCACTTGGAACTCGCGAGATCTTCACTCAAGCGGTTCGATTGGTTGAAAGACGCAGTTAGAGAGTTACGCCCCTGCTTCCTCGGATCTCTGATTGGTCTTCTGGAGAAGAAGGACTCGCACGTAAAGGAGTTTCCTCGGTGCCCATTGGTGGATGAGGCGGGGCTGCTGGCGCGCGGGCGCCGGCGCGGGCTTTCGAACCCGCGCTTGGTGGCGTTACCATGGGGATGCAGCCAGGCCGGCGCCTCAAAAGCTGGTGAGTTGACAGCACGCCTGCCAACTTGGGGCTCTCCTGTCGGCATTGTCTTCTGTCCTCAGACAGGGTTGACCGAGGGGAAACTGCGAAGCCACTGAGGTGAGAAATGGTGGGAAGAACCGGGGAGGAGTGGGGGTAGGCCTCTGCCCCGCGGGAAAGGGCACTCTGGACGCCTAACGAGCGCGAGAGGAGGCGGCGGTTGCAATGAAACCGGGGTTTGGCCTCGCCTGGTTGTTCGAATGCTCACCTACTTTCCTACCCTTCATCTCCTTATCTCTGCCTTTTCTTCAGTGATTCTCTCTAGTGCTACTTCTCCCATGAAGCCTTTCTGAGTCTCGAAATCTTGCCTTTGAGCCGATGGCCCTGAGTGGAACCTTTCTTAGAGCACTTCTCTTTGGCCTTGGGTTATTTGTGTACTTCCGTGAGCCCCATTCTCCTCGTTCCTCCCTTATCATTTGGTAAGGTCTTTGAGGCAGAGCGACGTCTTTCATTCCCAGTGTCTTCACACAGAGTTTTCAGGAAATTTTTGTTGAGTTGAATTTAATTCACCAGAAATAGATTGGATTCCTCTCTGTGCACTGCCCTGTTTTCCCTCCCATTTAGAGGGTTATTGTTGTTGTTGTTGTTGTTGTTGTTATTTTTATGGGAATAGAGGGAGGGTACCCTAATCTCATATTCGGAAGGGCCAGAAAGTCCACCGTGGGCCTTTCCACTGTTTGTGAAAAGGAAAATCTTTTTGGAATGCTTGCTACAACTCTTCTGGCATTGTGGCTTTTAGACTTAATATCCCAGTGCTTTTAGTAAACTCCTTAATGAATCTTTGCTTAAAACAAACCATTCTGTTGTTGCTGAATGCCAGGAGTATCTCAGTTTCTTTAGTGACCCACAGCTATTGTCACATTTTAAGAGTGCTGTGAAACGGTTTTGAAGCATTTTCTCCTTTGTATTCTCCTTGTAGTCTCTGTGCTTCAGATGCATGTAACAGCTGCTCTGGTAACTATCCGTTGGTCAGCTGTCTGTGATAGAAGTGCATTGCCAAGGCTATCGTTTTGTCAACTCATGAGACTATATATGGCCAGTCTGGATTGTTGATGATTCTCATGTGAAATTCGTAGCTCAGTGATGTTTTTAACAAAAGGATTGGAAAAGTCAGGTATAGCAGCTATGTTATTATCTTCTTATAAAAGTTTGACCGCAACCATATAGCTAAACTGCAGATCTGTGTCATGTAATCGAAATTGGATTGAAGATTCAGGGTTTGTCTTTGGCTCTGTCTCTATTCACTTACTGTGGCTGGCTTTGCAAGTCATTTAGCCCTTTTAGACATCACTTTTTCCAGCACAAAGTGTTGAATTAGATTAGAATTCCTGTGGCTCTATCAACTTAGTCAAGCAACTGGTTATTTTTTAAAATTCCAGTATGGTTATTACACAGTATTATTAGTTTCAGATGTACAATATACTGGTTGAACAATTCTCTACATTACTCAGTGCTCATAAGTATTCTCTTAATCCCCTTCACCTGTTCACCCATTCCACCCACCCACCTCCCCTCTGGTAACTATCAGTTTATTTTCTGTATCTAAGAGTCTGTTTTTGGTTTGTCTCTTTTCTTTGTCCATTTGTTTCTTAAGTTCCACATATGGGTGAAGTGAGATAGTATTTGTCTTTCTCTGACTTCTTTCTTTCTTTCTTTTTTTAAAGATTTTATTTATTTATTTGACAGACATAGTGAGAGAGGGAGAAGCAGCCTTTCCGTCGAGCAGGGAGCCCAATTGGGGGCTCGATCCCAGAACCCGGGATCACGACCTGAGCCAAAGGCAGATCTATCGACTGAGCCATCCAGGCGCCCCTATCCGACTTATTTCACTTAGCTTTTTACCCTCTAGATCCATCCATGCTGTTGCAAAATGGCAAGATTTCATTTTTTATGGCTTCATAATATTCCATTGTATATATCTTCCATCTTTACATGTTCATCTATGAATGAATACTTGGGCTACTCAACTGTTGTAAGTAATGCTGTAATAAATAATGCTGCAATAAACATAGGGATGCATATATACTTTTTTTTTCTTTTGAGAGAGTGCATGGGCAAAGAGGGGAGGGGGAGGGGCAGTGGGGGAGGGAGAAAGAAACTACCCCCCCAAAGATTGTATTTGTTAGGGGCACTGGGTGGCTCAGAGGGTTAAGCCTCTGCTTTTAGCCCAGGTCATGCTCTCAGGGTCTTGGGATCGAGACCCGCATCTGGCTCTCTGCTCAGCAGGGAGCTTTAAAAAAAAAAAAAAAGATTGTTGGGGCGCCTGGGTGGCTCATTGGGTTAAAGCCTCTGCCTTTTGCTCAGGTCATGATCCCAGTGTTCTGGGATCGAGCCCCGCATCGGGCTCTCTGCTTGGCGGGGAGCCTGCTTCCTCCTCTCTCTCTCTCTGCCTGCCTCTCTCCCTACTTGTGATCTCTGTCAAATGAATAAATAAAATCTTAAAAAAAAAAGAAAAAAGATTGTATTTGTCAGAGAGAATGCATGTGCACGAGAGAGAGCATGTACGGGCTTGGGGGGGGAGAGCAGGAGGCAGAGGGAGAAGCAGGCTTCCCACTGAGCAAGGACCCTGGATCATGACCTGAGCCGAAGGTAGACACCACCCAGGCCTTCTGAGAAAGAAAATCTTAGGCAGGCTCCACACCCAGTGCGGGGCCCAAGGTGGGGCTCAGTCTCACGACCCTGAGATCATGACCTGAGCAGAAATCAAGAGTCTGTTGCTTAACGGACTGTGCCACCCAGGTGTCCCTATTTTCAAATCAGTGTTTTTGTATTCATACTCATATGCACCAGTTTGCATTCCTCCCAAAAGTGCACCAGAGTCCTTTTTCTCTCTTCACCAACCCTTGCTGTTTCTTGTGTTTTTTTAATTTAACCATTTTAACAGATGTAAGGTGATATCTTTTTGTGGTTTTGATTTGCATTTCCCTGATATTAGTGATGTTAAGGATCTTTTCATGTGTCTGTTGACCATCTATATGTCTTCTTTGGAAAAATGTCTGTTCATTTCTTCAAGCAATTGGTTATTGATGTCAGGTGAACATCACATGTTCAGCCTTCCAAGGACTGTACAGCTGAAACTGATAGCTGCCATTTATTGAGCATTTACCCTGTGCAAAGCACTATATCAGGGCTTTATATAAATATTACATTTTTCTTAGCATAGTACATCAGTATACTGCCTACATAGCATTTCATTAAAAGCTTTTGGTTTATGTTATTAATTTAAGTCTTTAGCTGTTATATGTCTTAATACAGTGTCTGTGGGGCAAACTAGGGCATGATCCTCTCATCTTCTGGTTTAGGAGAAATAGCAGTTTCTTTGGGCTGCCATTTCATTATTTGTAAAGTAAGATGTTGAACTTTTCTCAGTCCCTTACAAATTATAACTGATCAATTAATCCACTTTCTTGTACTGCCTTAGCGAACCTGTTCATGATTTTTTTAAACTTGTTCATAATTTATGTAGAGTAAATCTTCAAAGAATTTTTTGTTAAATGAGTAATAGAGTTTTTCTCATACCTTGAGTGTTGAGTATAGTTATTGTGGTCATTGTATACTTCCCTAGTTATTGTCTTAAGGATTTTGATGTTCATATCCTGTTAAACAAGAAGACTCTTCAATAGGCATAAACTAATAGTAGGTACCATTTGTCTTGGGAAAACTCAGTCTTCCATCGTATGGCAGATGCTTAACCAATGAAACCACCCAGGTGTCCCTCAAAAATGATTTCTTGAGTGACTGGATGGAAGGTTCTTGTTGGAGCTGTGACCGTAGCTGTGTCCATAGCAATTCATTTGAGAAATACAATCTTGTTTCATTTTATTGCCAAAGGAGCAGTGAGTCAGGGCACCGACTCTGATAGAGTTTTCCTGAGCAATCAAATTAACCTGATACAAAAGTTTCTACCATCTATAGTTATAAATGGTATTAAATGCTTTTGTATAGTTTTAAAAATAGTGTAGGGATATTTATTCATTTATTCATTAAATAATTATTGAATGTTACTTATTTCCAGACACTGTTTTAGAAACTGGGGATAAAAAAGGTGAACAAGACACATTCCTTTACCACAATGACATCATATATTGTAGTGGAGGAAATAGACATCCTCATAGATAATTATTACAGGATGCAACTGCAGTGATAGAGACATGCAAAAGGTATGATATGAACATATAAAGGACTTCCAGCCACATACAAGGAGATCAGAAAAGACCTCATTTATGCTTTAATCATTGAGTAAGAAGTAGGCAAGTAAAATGAGGTTTGATGAGATGGGAGGAGACCATTTAAAAGCGCAACGTGAATAAATCCACAGAGAAAACAGTCTAAAAAGTTGACTAAACTGGAAAGAGGAGGGGCCAGACCATAGGAAACTTTGTAGGTGTGCTAAGGAGCTTGAACTTTGCCCTTTAGATAGGTGACAGGATGACAATGAAGGGTTTTAGATAGAGAAGGGTCATGGTCATAACTGTTCTTTCTAAACACTGGTGGACTGTAGTATAGAAGTTGGAGAGGGCAAAACTGGAGGCAGGTGGAGCAGTTAAGAGACATATAATTATGTAGGTGAAACGTACTGGGACTGAACCACCAAAGCTGTGGTGGTTGGAATGTGGATAGAGGACATTTAACAAGTATTTGTTTTTAAATAGACTGAACCTGTTGAGTAATTTTGGGATTAAAGCAGAGGAAAGGAATCTAGGATGCTTCTCACTTTAGCTCTGAGTCACTGGTGGATGTTAATTGTCACTTACCCACACCCATGCCCCTATCAAGGAAAAAAGGTGGAGGGGCAGTTTTGTGGAGAGGTCATGAGTTTGGTTACTGATGAGCAGTTTAGATGCTTAATCATGGAAACATTTTGATAATGATCCCAGCGTGTTTTTTGCTGCAATACACCTGTAAGATTGTCGATTTTTTTGTGAGGTGAACTAAAGTTATATTGGAATTCTAGGAGCATCCAACTAATAATATTGTACAATATTAAGGCCAGAAAGGCTCTAGGTAAGGTTTCACCAGCAGTAAGGAACAGTCTTTTTTTTTTAAGTATTTATTTGTTTAACAGAGAGAGTGCACACCTACAAGCAGGGGGATAGGGAGAAGCAGGCTCCCCGCTGAGCCAAGAGCCCAACATGAAGGCTCCATCCCAGCTCTCTGGGATCATGTCCTGAGCAGGAGGCAACCATTTAACTGACTATGCCACCCAGGCACTCTGAGGAGCAGTCTTTTAATTTTAAGTTAGTTACCTGCTTGTGTTGAGGTTTGATTGGCATAGAATTGCATAGTCAACATGCCAAATTCATATAGTCGGTTTTTGTTTTTGTTTTTTTAGGATTTTATTTATTAGAGAGAGAGAACACAAGTGGTAGTGGGGTATGAGCAGAGGGAGAAGCAGACTCCCTGCTGAGCAGGGAGCCAGACTCTGGGGTCCATCCCAGTACCCTGAGATCATGACCTGAGCCCAAGGCAGATGCTTAACTAACTGAGCCAGCCAGGCACCCCTCATATAGCTGTTTTTTATTATCTATGCCCTGGTTTCTTCATTTTTAAAAAGGGAGGTGATAATTGCCTTGCATCACAAGTCTTGGAAGATTAATCAGGTAGCACAATTAATTACATATTTTAATAATTTAGATCCCAGTGAATGGAATTATTCTTTAAAATTTTCATTGCTTTTTCAGCATCATTTTTTTTCTTAATTTTTTAAAATTTTATTTATTTTTTAAGTAATCTCTGCACCCAAGTTGGGGCTTAAACTCACAACCCTGAGACTAAGAGAATTTTTAGTTGGACTCTACATGGTTTTTTTTTCATGTTATTTGTTTCAGGAGTACAGGTCTGTGATTCATCAGTCTTACACAACACCCAGCACTCACCACAACACATACCCTCCTCAATGTCCATCACCCAACCACCCACCATACCCCACCCCTCTCCCCTCCACCAACCCTCAGTTTGTTTCCTAAGATTGAGTCTCTTAGAGTTTCTCTCTGGTTTCATCTTGTTTGATTTTTTTCCTCTCTTCCCCTATGATCCTCTGCCTTGTTTCTTAATTCTGCATATCAGTGAGATCATATGATAATTTTCCTTTTCTGATTGACTTATTTCAATTAGCATAATATTCTCTAGTTCCATCCACCTCGTTGCAAATGACAAGATTTCATTTTTTGATTGCTGTGTTTTATATATATATATATATAAATAAAAGATGTGATATATATATATTATCTTTTTTAAACATTCATCTGTCAGTGGACATCTGGGCTCTTTCCATAGTTTGGCTATTATGGACATTGCTGCTATAAACATTGGGGTGCAGGTGCCCCTTTGGATCACTACATTTGTATCTTTGGGGTAAATACCCAGCAGCGCAATTGCTGTGTTGTAGGGTAGCTTTATTTTCAACTTTTTGAGGAACCTCCATACTGTTTTCCAGAGTGGCTGCACCAGCTTGCAATCCCACCAACAGTGTAGGAGAGTTCGCCTTTTCTCTTCATCCTTGCCAACATCTCTCGTTTCCTGAGTGGTTAGCTTTAGCCATTCTGACTGGTGTGAGGTGGTATCTCATTGTGGTTTTGATTTGTATTTCCCTGATGCTGAGTGATATTGAGCACTTTTTCATGTGTCTGTTGGCCATTTGGATGTCTTCTTTGTAGAAATGTCTGTTCATGTCTTCTGCCCATTTCCTGATTGGATTATTTGTTCTTTGGTGTTGAGTTTGATACATTCTGTATAGTTGGATAATAGCCGTTTGTCTAATATGTCAGTTGCCAGTATCTTCTCCCATTCTGTCTGTTGTCTTTTGGTTTTGTTGACTATTTCCTTTGCTGTGTAAAAGCTTTTTATTTTGATGAAGTCCCAACAGTTCATTTTTGCCTTTGTTTCCGTTGCCTTTGGAGACATGTCTAACAAGAAGTTGCTTCAGCCAAGGTTGAAGAGGCTGCTGCCTGTGTTCTCCTCAAGGATTTTGATGGCTTCCTGTCTCATATTTAGGTCTTTCATCCATTTTGAGTCTATTTTTGTGTGTGGTGTAAGGAAATGGTCCAGTTTCATTCTTCTGCATGCGGCTGTCCAATTTTCCCAACACCATTTTTTGAAGAGACTGTCTTTTTTCCATTGGAACATTCTTTTCTATTTTGTTGAAGATTAGTTGGCCATAGAGTTGAGGGTCCATTTCTGGGTTTTCTGTTCTGTTCCACTGATCTATGTGTCTGTTTTTTGTGCCAGTACCATACTGTCTTGAGGATTACAGCTTTGTAATAGAGCTTGAAGTCCGGAATTGTGATGCCACCAGCTTTGGTTTTCTTTTTCAACATTCCCTTGGCTATTCAGACCAGGGTCTTTTCTGGTTCCATACAAATTTTAGGATTATTTGTTCTAGTTCTGCGGAAATAGTTGATGATACTTTGATAGAGATGCATTGAATGTATAGATTATTCTGGGTAGTGTAGACATTTTAACAATATTTATTCTTCCAATCCATGAGCATGGAATGTTTTTCCATTTCTTTGTGTCTTCCTCAATTTCTTTCATGAGTATTCTATAGTTTTCTGAGTCATATCCTTTGCCTCTTTGGTTGTATTTATTCCTAGATATGGTTTTGGATGCAATTGTAAATGGGATTGACTCCTTAATTTCTCTTTTTTTTTTTTTTGTCTCATTGTTGGAGTATAGAAATTCACCTGATTTCTGTGCATTGATTTTATATCCTGCTACTTCATGAATTCCTGTATGAGTTCTAGCAGTTTTGGGGTAGAGTCTTTTGGGTTTTCCACATAAAGTATCATGTCATTTGGAAAGAGTGAGGATTTGACTTCTTTGCTGATTTGAATGCCTTTTATTTCTTTTTGTTGTCTGCTGAGGCTAGGACTTCCAGTACTATCCTGAATAGCAGTGGCAATAGTGGGCATCCCTGCCATGTTTCTGACCTTAGGGGAAAAGCTCTCAGTTTTTCCCCATTGAGAATGATACTCACCGTGGATTTTTTCATAGATGGTTTTTATGATACTGAGTTATGTACCCTCTATCTCAACACTGTGAAGATTTTTTCATAGATGGTTTTTATGATACTGAGTTATGTACCCTCTATCTCAACACTGTGAAGAACACTGTGAACACTTTAATCAAGAAAGGATGCTGTACTTCGTCCATTGCTTTGTCTCCATCATATGGTTCTTGTCCTTTCTTGTATTTATGTAGTGTATCATATTGATTGATTTGTGGATATTGAACCTTCAGCATCATCCTTTAGAAATAATTCCTGGTACCATTGTGGCCACAGTTCACAAAAGGATGTAATTTTGTGTAAAAGAATCTATGTCATTTTAGTAATTTATAAAAAGCAGATTATAATAGGGGAGTCTGGCAGTGGAGCATGTGACTCTCCATCTGGGGGTTGTAAGTTTGAGCCCTATATTCAGTGTAGAGATTACTTAAAAATAAAATCTTTCTTTCCCCTAAGATCTTTTTATTCATTAGAAAGAGCATATGCACATGCGTGAGCTCAGGAGAGGGGCAAAGGGAGAGGGAGAGAGAATCCTCAGATTTCCTGCTGAGTGTGGAGCCACACACGGGGCTCCAAGATCATGACCAGAGCAGGAAACGAGTCAGCCATTTAACTGAGTGAGCTACCCAAACACTCCTAAAAATAAAATCTAAAAAAAAAAAAAACCAAAACTGATTATAATAGTTATTCTTCCAGTGAAACACATGAAGATGTATTTTGTTGAAAGTATTTTATAACTGCAAAATAGCAAAAATCTGCAAGTGACAATTTATAATTGGATTAGACCAGGATTTTAAAATTAAAGCACTGAATTTAAACCCAGCATTGGTTACCACGTATTCCTGGAAATTCTTAAAAATTAAACCTCTGTATTTAGAGAGAGTAATACTTGTACTTTTTTCAGATAACTGAGTTCAGTTTTGTTAAGTTTATTTTTAGGTGATTGCTTCCATGATTTTTACCAAACTTAGAAACTTAATAAGCTCATAGTGGGGCTTTGGAAAGAAATTGCAGTAATTGCAAACTATTAGCTACTTAATCATAAACTTGAAACTTTTCTTTATCCACTGAAAAAAGAATCCCTCAAAAGCTGCTTTGGGGTATAACTCACATGATTGTTACCGCAAAGTCCACATCTAGCCCTAAGAATTCCATTAAGTGTCATATATTCTCATTCCTTTGCAGCTGTTGTTTTGAGCAGTTGTTTAGTATCACTTGTCTTCTGTTGAGATCACTGGTCTATAGATAGAATAATCCCTAGAGTTCTAAATAACTAACTCCCTTGTTGGGGGAAAAGTATGCTGTATCATTCACCTTTTAATCTTCCAGTGATAATACTGAATTGCTTATGTTACTATTAGGGACCTTATGCCTAACATGGGGTACAGAAACATTTTAGTGAAAATTGATTGAGAATGTTGGGTTTGTATTATATACATTTCTAAAGGTACAGTGGACCCTAATGACTTAAAAAAAAAAATTTGGAAGGGGAGGCGAAGCATAAGAGACTATGGACTCTGAAAAACAACCTGAGGGTTTTGAAGGGTCAGGGGTGGGAGGTTGGGGGAACAGGTGGTGGGTAATGGGGAGGGCACGTTTTGCATGGAGCACTGGGTGTTGTGCAAAAACAATGAATACTGTTACGCTGAAAAAATAAATAAAATGGAAAAAAAAAAAGTGATCATTGTTGGTGTGTCCTACAGCAGAATGGGTTAAAAGTTTATGATGTGAATACACACTAAAAGCCACTGAATTCACTTTAAGTGGGTATATTATATGCTTTGTGAATTAGATCTCAGTAAAGTTGTTTTATATTTTTAAAAGTGGTCATTGTCACAATTTAGGGGAACTCAGGTGAAATATTTCTTGGCAATCAAGCTATTTTAGTTGGGGTGCTGGGGTAGCTTAGTCAGTTGGACATCTAACTCTTTTTTTTTTTTTTAAGATTTTATTTGACAGAGAGAGACACAGCAAGAGAGGGAACACAAACAGGGGGAGTGGGAGAGGGAGAAGCAGGCTTCCCACCAAGCAGGGATTCCAATGCAGGGCTCGATCCCAGGACCCTGGGATCACGACCTGAGCCGAGGGCAGACACCCAACGACTGAACCACCCAAGTGCCCCATGGATGCCTAACTCTTGATCTCAGCTCAGGTCGTGATCTCAGGGTCCTGAATTCAAATCCCATGTTGGGCTTCATGCTGGGTGTGGAGCCTACTTTAAAAATAAAAAGCTATTTTCATCCTTTTATTTCCATACTCCTATAATAATAGAGTATAATATGTTCTAATGCCTGCTGACCTTCCTATGTAGTCCCTTACTTTCAAGAACAGCATATTCATTTAAAACATACATAATTGAATATATAGAAAGTGGAAAATAAGAGGTTTAGCCTACAAAAGCTATATGACCTTGGGCAAGTCACTTAATCATTCAGAGCTTAAGTTACCACATAAAATGAAAGTGTTCAACTACATCCTGGCTCTCAAACTCAGATGCCCACAGGGCTAACCAATTAATGTAAATTAATAAAGTTGGTTGGTTGACATAAACCCAGAGCAGAGAGAGACCATGATATATAAGGTAGTATATGCTCTTCTGAAGAAAACAGACATAACTCAGTTTTCATTTTTTGACTTATCTTATTGTAGGCCCAATGTAACTATCTTTTAATCTTCAAGAAAAGTAGAAACTGGATTATCTTTAATTGCTCTTGATTTTTAAAAGTGTAACTAATTCTAAAAAAAAATTTAAGCACTCTGTAAGCCAAACTGCAAAGTATAAAGGAATCCTTCATGGGCTAAATATTCTAGATTAGGTCAGCTGTTGACTAGATGATTTCTATTGACCTGGCTAGCTGTAGAATTCCTTCTCTTTTCTTTTTTTTAATCTTATAGAAATACAGTGTGGTGCAGACCAAACAATAAGTGTGAAACATATATGTAGGTTATAAGGCATAATACAAAATGAATAAATATCCAAGACCTAACACATGATCTCCCTATGTTCTCCTCCTGTTACACATTTCCCTGCTCTCCCCTCAGAGGTAACCACTATTCTACATTTTGTGCTTGGATGTCTAAATAATATGTTGGATTTGCTTGCTTTTGAACCTTATAAATAACAACATAGCTTTCTAGGATTTGTTTTTCTCATGATGTTTCTGAGATTTGATAAGTTACTGAGTGTAGCCGTAGTTTGTTCTTTTATTACTATTATATAACATTCCTTTACATGTATATAGCCAGATTTATTTATTCTCCACCCAGTAATATTCAGGTTATTTTCAGCTTTTGGCACTTGTGAAGAGTGTAGTTATGAACATATTTTTATATGCCTCCTGAACCATGTGGAAACATTTTGTGAAGTATATACCTAGGAGTTGTGTTGCTTGGTTCTATGATACAGGAAGGCTCAACTTCATAAGATAATGCCAAACTTTTTCAGTATTACTGATTTAGCCCCATGATTCTTGATTCTGAAAGTTTTCCATAGCTCTCCCCTAATTTATTCTGTTCTTTTCTTGCACAGTTCTTTTCCCTTGGTGGAGATAACCTGCTTCACTGCCCCTCTATTTTCTTTTTCTCAAGAACTGTGTGTTCTCTGCCATTTCATTAAAGAACTTCTTTCTAAAAGCTTTTCCATACAGAAATATTTACTTAAAATTTAATGGTCATTGAAAGATTTTTATTTACTTGAGAGAGAACATGAGAGAGAGAGAACACAGAGGGAGAAGCAGGGAGCCTGATGTGGGACTCGATCCCAGGATCCTGGGAATATGACCTGAGCTGAAGGCAGATGTTCAACTGACTGATCCACCCAGGCCCCCCAAACTTCAATGGCCATTTAAAGAACTTTGTTATTTGTCATGTTCTATATAGGATTAGTTACATTTAAGTTCTGTTTACTATATGGCTGTGTTTTTTTAAATTTCCTCACAAATGATCTGGATAATTCTGGCATTTATGAGCTCTTAGTTGTTTCAGGAGTTGCTTAGCATATATAATTTGAAATTTTGGGGCCCCTGGGTGGCTCAGTCAGTTAAGTGTTTACCTTTGGCCCAAGTCATAATCTCAGGGTGGTGAGATGGAGCCCAGCGTGTGGCTCCCTGCTCAGCTGGGAGACTGTTTCCTCCTCTTCCCTTTCCCCTACCTCCCCGGCCCTTGCACTCTCTCTCACTGTGGCACTCTCTCTCAAATAAATAAATAAAATGTTTTAAATAAGTAAATAATTTGAAATTTTATTGTTGAATGGGGAGATTTTTTTTAATTTGGGAATGTGAATTTTTTCTGTAATCAATTTGAGTATTTTTTAAAAAAATTTTGAACACACACGTTTTCAGAACTTATAAAAGCTACCCAAAGCTGCATTTTGCTTTCCTCTTCACTGTGTTTATAATAGAAATAAATAACCTTTAAAGAGGAATTATTTAATCAACAATTATCAAAATAACAAAGATTATTTGATACTCTGAAGTCCATGTACAAGTGAGTCAGGCTTTTTTTTTCCCTTTTCTAAATATTTATTTTATGTAAAATATATAAGGAGGGGTGCTTAGGTGACTCAGTTGGTTAAGCGTCTGCCTTCGGCTCAGGTCATGATAATGGGGTCCTTGAATGGAGCCCCTCATCAGGCTCTCTGCTCAGTGGGAGCTTGTCTTTCCCTCTCCCTCTGCTGCTTCCTCAGTTTGTGTTATCTTGTTCTCTCTGTCAAATAAATAAAAAATTTAAAAAATAAATAAGGATAGGGTTCCTAAGCATCTTTTTTTTTTTTAAGATTTTATTTATTTATTTGACAGAGAGAGATCACAAGTAGATAGAGAGGCAGGCAGAGAGAGAGAGGGAAGCAGGCTCCCTGCTGAGCAGAGAGCCCGATGAGGGGCTCCATTCCAGGACCCTGAGATCATGACCTGAGCCAAAGGCAGCGGCTTAACCCACTGAGCCACCCAGGCGCCCGGGTTCCTAAGCATCTTAATAAAATGATTTTGGCTTATCTGTTTTTAGGCTAATACTGAATTACTTTTTTTTTTTTTTCATTTTTATTTTTGTTCTTGTAAAGATTTTATTTATTTGAGAGAGAACAGGAGCGGGGCCAGGGGAGAGAGAGAGGGAGAAGTAGACTCTCTCCTGAACAGAGACCCTGAGATGGGGCTCCATCTCAGGACCCCAAAGGCAGACCAATTGAGCCACCCTGATGCCCCTACTCTTTTTTTTTTTTTTAAGTATTATCTACACCCACTGTGGGGCTTGAGCTTACAACCTGAAGATCAAGTCACATGTTCTACTGACTGAGTCCATCAGGCACCCCCTGAATTACTTTTTTTTTAAAAATTAATTTATTTTTAAGATTTTACTTATGTATTTGATGCACAGAGACACAGTGAGAGAGGGAACACAAGCAGGGGGAGTGGGAGAGGGAGAAGCAGGCTTCCCGTGGAGCAGGGGGAGCCTGATGCAGGACTTGATCCCAGGACCCTGGGATCATGACCTGAGCCGAAGGCAGATGCTTAACAACTGAGCCACCCAGGCGTCCCCTTGGATTACTTTTTATTTTTATTTATTTTTTAAAAGATTTTATTTGTTTATTTGACGACAGAAATCATAAGTAGGCAAGAGAGGCAGGCAGAGAGAGAGGGAAGCAAGTGCCCTCCTGAGCAGAGAGCCCGATGTGGGGCTTGATCCCAGGACCCTGGGATCATGACCTGAGCTGAAGGCAGAGGCTTTAACCCACTGAGCCACCCAGGCGCCCCTTGAATTATTTTTTAAAAACTATAGCCATCACACCCACTTAGAACAGGTTTATTATACCTCTCTATTCAAGTAAAGCTCTTGAGATTTTCGTTCTCTGCCTAAAGATTCTAAATAAGTGTTCAGCATGTGCATTTTTTAAAAAAGTAGACTTCATGCCCAACTTGGGCTTTAACTTAAGACCCTGAGATTGAGAGTTGCATGCTTTACTGACTGAGCCAGCCAGGCACCTCCGCAGCTCAAATTTCTGCAGAAAATTTTAGTACATTTTCTCAGTTTCTTACATGGTTAATTTTGGTTTTGATAATTATAGAAGTGAACGCTTCAGGGGAAGAGCTTTTCCCTTTTAGATGTTAATGTAATATCTAAAATTTAATGGTAGAGGTTTCTTTTGGAGTGATAAAAAATGTTCTAAAATTGGATTGTGGTGATGGTTGCACAACTCTGAAAATACTAGAACTATTGTACACTTTAAATGGGTGAGTTTTGTGGTATATGAATTATATCTCAATAAAGTTATTGGAATTTAATGATGTCCTGGAGGGATTTATTGACCCCTTTTTCCTATTTCTTCTTTGATAACTCAAGTATATGTGATGTCACATGAATTTGAGAAGCTAAAAATAACTTGGGTCCTTTTGAACTTGGGCCATTTGCCCTCAGTTTTTCTGATTAGCAAGGAATATATAGACCTTAGATTTAGATTTTCTACTTTTTTCTAGCAATCAGGAATTTTTATTAGACATACTGAATAGTCTGCTTACAGAATTGTGAGGATATTTTCTCAGAATTGTGAGGATATTTGTGAGGATTCTGATATTTTCTTCAAGTTTTTTGAAATACTAATACCTGTTGCTGGGTTCATGTTAGTTACTCACTTGTCTCCCCCTTGATGTAGATGAACTCATTTAGCAAAAATATCCTATTTACTGGGGCACCTGGGTGACTCAGTCAGTTAAGCAGTCTCCCTCAGCTCAAGCTGTGAACCTGGGTCATGAGATCTTGATTTCGGCTGAGGTCAATGATCTCACGTGTCATGAGATCAAGCCCTGCAGCAAGCTCTGTGCTGGGTGTTGAGCCTGCTTGGGATTCTCTCTCACCCTATCCCTCTGTCCATCCCCCACCTTGTCCCTCCCTCTAAAATAAAAATTTTAAAATATATATTCAGGATGCCTGGGTGGCTCAGTCAGTTAAGTGGCTGCCTTTGGCTCAGGTCGTGATCCCAGGATTCCAGGATGGAACCTGTTCAGCGGGGAGTCTGCTTTTCTCTCCGCCCCTGTCCTCCCACTCCACCACTTGCGCAGTCTCTCATGCTCTCTCTCAAATAAATAAAATCTTTAAAATATATGTGTATATACATTTATATATATTCTGTGTTTGTGTGTGTGTATAGTCTAGTTTACCAATGGAATCACTTCAAACAATTTTTATAAGGAATATTTTTCCCAAGTCATTGACACTATATATATGTTTCACTAACTCCTTGTTTTCTCAGGTTGACTTAAAAAAATTAGACTGATTTAAGAAATGACTTCCCTAGATGACCTATCATCTAGGTCAGTGAAAAAAGTTATGAAAACTGGTATCATTTTAACTTGTTTCCAAAGGCCTAAGAAAGAAAAATTACACAGTCTAAAATCTCTTGTTTCTATATGTTACATGGATTTAAAATAACAATGACACTATATGATTTTATTTAATGTGAAATTCTAGAAAATACAACTCATTTTTAGTGACAGAAAGCAGGTCAGTAATTACTTTGGGCCCACAGTAGAGTGGAGGACTGCTGAGAGTGAATTAGGAACTTTTAGAAATGATTGATGGGACTGTCTTGATTGTACCTTGTCAAAACTCATATGTAGCTCAGTCAGGGGCACCTGGGTGGCTCAGTCATTAAGCGTCTGCCTTCGGCTCAGGTCATGATCCCAGAATCTTGGGATCGAGCCCTGCATCGGGAACCCTGCTTCTCCATCTCCCACTCCCCCTGTGTGTGTTCCCTCTCTTGCTATGTTTCTCTGTGTCAAATAAATGAAATCTAAAAAAAAAAAAACAAAAAAACTCATAGAACTATACTCCTAAAATGGGTTTAGTTTATTATATATACATTGATTAAAAGAAAAGTCAAATAAGACCACACATACACATGACTTCTATTTATATCAGGTGTTAGCCTTTGAATATATAACGTCATCTATCTCTGCATTATATGTGTAATCAGACATTAATGTTAACTATGAAAGAAAAGTACTTGTACAACTGTCATTGATAGTTTGAAGTTAATAGAAGCCTACACATACTATTACTATTAGTGTATTTTACAAGCTTATCTAATCTCTAATCCCTTACCTTTTGATTCTGTTTTATATCTTATATACATATAAGATATATATACATATATATTCTATGTTATATATTCAACTTTTCACCAAATAATAGAAACCATCTTTTTTATTTTTTTAAGATTTTATTTATTTATTTGTTAGAGAGAGAGCACATGAGCACAGGCAGACAGAGTGGTAGGCAGAGGCAGAGGGAGAAGCAGGCTCCCTGCCGAACAAGGAGCCCGATGTGGGACTCGATCCCAGGACACTGGGATCATGACCTGAGCTGAAGGCAGCCACTTAACCAACTGAGCCACCCAGGTGTCCCAGAAACCATCTTTTAACAATGTTAAAAGTCTTCATATAGTGCATCTATTTGTATATAGTCAGGCAACCAACACTTCCTACATGCCAGGCACAGTGATCAGTGCTGAAGAAGAGAGCATAGCCCCATCCTTATGGAATACTTTACAGTTTTCAAATTAGTTTTGCATAAATATCTTATTGCATCCTTTGAGAGCGGAAAATGAAACTCAGAGAAATTGACTTTGCCCGAGTTTACACAGCTCGATGACCGAGAGTTAATCTCATTCCAAGTTCAGTTTCAGGCAATTTAGGTGGATAAAGTTACATAGTTTAGGTAGATGAATGGAGAGTTTGAGAGAACATGTGAAATAGTTGGATCTTATCCACATCCTGGAATGTGAACAAACTTCCTTAATTGTGTATAAAGTTGCATGTATTCCTTCCAGTTGATTTTCTCTAACACCAGGATAAGAAAGTTTGAATTTCTGCCAACTGGCTTTCTTCCAAGACTATTTCTGATTGTTACCCCAGCAGCTGAGACCTAGCAGATTCTTGGTGTCACAAAGGAGAACTCTGCATACTTGTGGCATTGAATGTGAGTGGGCCATATGAATAAAAATCTGCCCATCAGAGTGCCTGGCAGCTCAGTCGGTTGAACATCCAACACTTGATTTTGGCTCAGGTCATGATCTCAGGGTCGTAGGATTGAGCCGTTCTGTCAGGCTCCTTGCTCAGCGGGAAGTTTACTAGAGATTCTCTCCCTTTGCCTCTGCCTGTTTCCCCCCAGCCCCTGCTTGCATACACTGTCTTCTCTTTCAAATAAAATCTTAAACACACACACACACACACACACACCCCACCCCCCCCTGCCCATCTGGCCCCATTTGGATTTCACTGATTTGCGGGGAATTTCTTGGTGGTAGCAGGTGTGAGTCATTCCCTGGGGCAGCATAAATGCAGGGGGCTGCTGGTCTGCTGAGCGGTGTAGGCAGTAGGTCTGTCCTGGCAAGAGGATTGCAATGTGGCTGTCTTTGCCACTACTTGTGAAGGAGGCACCATGGAACAGTGGAAAGAACATGGGACTAGCCATGAGAAAACTTAAGTTCCAATCTTAGAACTTACTTGAGAGCTGTATTACTTTGGGCCACTCACTGATTTGTTCTAGTTTTTCTCCTAAGTAAAATGTGGGAGTGAAGTGTATCACAGATAAATCCTAAAATCATCCTGCTAAATGAAAGAAGCCAGATGCAAAAGAGACTATATTGTATAATCCCATTCATATAAAATTCTAGAAACTCCAAACTAATGTATAATGACAGAAAGCAGATCAGTGGTTGGCCAGGGGTAGAGAAAAGAATACAATGCAAAGAGGCATGAGGAATCTTTTGAGAGTAATGAAAATGTTCTATATTCTAATTGTGGTGGTGGTTTCACAGGTACATACAACTGTCAAAATTCATATAATTGTATGCTATTGTGTACACACACCCAAAAAAGGAGATTCCAACTTTTAATAAGGGTTTAATAAGAAAAAAAAAACATTGAAATAGATTTGGAGATTATTTACCATGGGTATAGGAAGGGTGAAAGCAGCACAGATATGTACTTGAGTATTTGTATAAATATGTATATATTTACCCACTTTGCTCTGTAATTAATATGGTAGGAATGCTCAAACACTAAACAAAATCAAGTCATCAGCCTTGATCTCTAACTCCTCCTTTATCCATTTATCATGTTTATCTAAAACGTTATGAACTAGTAGTGGTAGAGGACATTTGAGGTCAAATTTCTTAAAATATTTGAAATACTTAATTTACTAAAAATTTTGGTCCTGATACTCTTTGATAGTTTGCTTCTTGGTGGTTGCTGTATCCTATCACCTTTATGTTGCAGACGTATTTACATCATTTTATCACAGTGTGACAAAGATGTCAGTGGTAAATTCTTAACTCCAATATATGAGGAACACAAGAAACAAAATGGAAATGTCAATGACAATTGTCAAATTGTCAAATGTCAAATGACAATACCCTCTCCCCCAATTCTCATCCTGTATTCTACTAATGGTTTAAAATACTCAAAATCCTTCTTAATAAATACTTGCAGAAGCCAAAACTAATTGTTTGAAGTTGACACTGAAGTTGAAAATTGACCTAGAGAGAATATTCAGTAATTCAAATATGAAGTAAATAGTGACCATTCTGGATTAGTTGTGGCTGTATAGAGCTATTCCTGATCTCCTTCTTTCCCTAATGCTCAGGTTCTCTGTGCTTATGACTTTCTGGGAATGCATAATCTTTAGCTGGATGTGGGACAGTGGCAGCTTCTTCTAAGAGACATGTTTCTTGGAGGAAAGCCAATTTTAGGTTTTGGTCAGGAAATACACAAGGTGAAGCTGTCAAAGACTAAGGTAATTGAAGCACATAGAATATATATTTAAAAAACAAAAACCGTGAGTTAATCATGAATTTTTAAAAAGCACCCACTCCCTCCAAAAAAGGCAAAACTCAAATCCTAAAGGAATTAGGTACCACTCCTCCCTTCATGAACAAACTCTTCTTGGATAATCAAGTAGCCCTAGTTGTTTGACAAAACGTTTTTTGTTTTTTTTTTAAGATTTTATTTATTTATTTGATAGAGACAGAGCAGAAGCAGGGGGAAGCAGCAGGCAGAGGGAAAGGGAGAAGCAGGCTCTGCTGACAGGGGAGCCTGATGTGGGACTCGACCCCAGGACTCCGGGATCATGACCTGAGCCAAAGGCAGACACTTAACTGACTGAGCCACCCAGGCGCCCGACAAAAGGGTTTTCTTTACAGGAAAATTCCACCAGTAATGATATATTGAGAAAATCACCATTTTACAACCCTTCATGAACTAGTTGAGGCAGGTAGCGGTCATCACTGGATGAAACCGTTGGATTAATTGGCTGATGAGAGAACTTTACAATGAAGGAATCATGCTGCAATTCTAGCAGACATTTGCATATATTCTGATGTGATGATGATGTATCTTAAAGCACATGGTAACACCTGTGAAGTATTCGTTCCTGAAATGTAGAAATGTGGAACTTGATTCTAAAGATTTTATTTATTTATTTGACAGAGAGCACAAGTAGGCAGAAAGAGAGAGAGAGAGAGAGAGGAGGAAGCAGGCTCCCCGCTGAGCAGAGAGCCCGACTCAGGGCTCAATCCCAGGACCCTGGGATCAAGACCCAAGCCAAAGGCAGAGGCTTTAACCCACTGAGCCACCTAGGCGCCCCGTGGAACTTGATTCTAATATAGGGTTGCAAGATTAGGCCAAAACAAAATAGGACACTAGTTAAAACTGAATTTCAAATGAACAGTGTTTTGATTTGTTTTAGTGTTAATATGTCTCATACTTGGAGCATACTTGGTTTATGCAACAAGTCAAGGAATAGAAAAAAAAGGATGGGGTACTGCTCTTTAAGGTAAAAGACTTAGGAGACGTAACAACCAAATGTGTGGACCTTGTTCAGATTCTGAGTTAAACAAAAATATTTTTGTAAAAAGATACTTTAAAAATATTTGTTTAGGGTGCCTGGATGGCTCAGTCGTTTGAGCGTTGGGCTTTTGATTTCAGCTTAGGTTATGCTCTCCGGGTGGTGAGATTGAGCCCAGCCTTGAGTTCCATTCTCAGTTGGCTTTCTCTCCCTCTGCTCCTCCCCCTGCTCATGTCCTCATGTCATCTCTCTCTCTCTCTCTCTCTCTCTCTCATATAAATACTAGATAGGGCACCTGGGTGGCTCAGTGGGTTAAGCCTCTGCCTTCGGCTCAGGTCATGATCTCAGAGTCCTGGGACCGAGCCCTGCATTGGTCTCCCTGCTCAGCGGGGAGTCTGCTTCTCCCTCTGCCCCATCCCGTATTCATGCTTGCTCATGCTCTCTCGCTCTCTCTCAAATAAATAAAATCTTTAAAAATAAAAAATCTAATGGAATTCTGGTTTAGCCAGATTGAACAAAATAGTTTATGTAAAGGACTTACACATGCTTAGTTCTTGGCATAAAATGTAACCATAAATTTTAGTTTAATCAGATCATCAAAGTAGAATGACTATGCACGAAGTGCTGAAATATATGATTAGCTTTTTTTTGTTTTTTTTTTAAAGATTATTTATTTATCTGACAGAGAGAGAGAGAGATCACAAGCAGGCAGAGAGGCAGGCAGAGAGAGAGGAGGAAGCAGGGTCTCTGCTGAGCAGAGAGCCCGATGCGGGGCTCGATCCCAGGACCCCGGGACCACGACCTGAGCCGAAGGCAGAGGCTTTAACCCACTGAGCCACCCAGGCGCCCCTGTGATTAGCTTTGTTACATAAAATGTTTTTTGAACTATACTAAGTGTTCAAGGTGACATTGGTAAAGATATTCTGTTGCTATCAGGCTATTGTAGGTTGTAAGGACCCTGAGGTTGTCCCCATTACTTTGGGTGATGGGACTTGTAGAGAGTAAGGAAACAGAGAAAATGGCTTCATAGTCACATAAGCAAGCTTCATGCAGTGTTGTAATCATGTAGTTGCCTTGGTTAAAAAGTAGAAATGATAGAACTTTTTTTCTTTGCTCTGTCTAAGCAGATTGTGTTCCTCCAGCAAATATTACATACTTTCCTGGCTCAAGTGCTAGACTAAACTGATCATACTACTTTTCTCTTGAAGAATTTACACTATAGTATAAGGCAGAGCCACCTTACATCATCTCTCAAACAAGGCTGGCAACAAGTAAATACATATGACTCTGTAATAAGTGCCTTATCAGTTTTACAGTCGAAACACTAGAATTTTGGAGAGAGAAATCACATCTTCCTAGGGTAATTCATCTATTCACCAAATATTATTTATAATTGTGTGAATTATTTTTAATGGCTGTAACAAACAACATATGAAAATGCCTATGTTAAATAAAGTAGACTGCAATATGGTTATGAGAACAATGTTGCATACAACATAAAAAAAATGCATTAAAAAAATAAAAGGCTAGAGGGGAAAACACCAAAATAGTAACAAGTAGCTGTGTCTGGTCAATTTGAGAAGGCTGGGAGGGAGGAAGTTAGGTGGATTTAGAAATATATTTTTAAAATAAATTATAAAGTCACAAAAGTTAAAAAGTCACAAAAGTTAAAAAAAACAGCTGTTCTAGGTCCTGCTTTGGATGATGGAATCAACAGTGAAATAGAAATAGCAATAGGTGGGACGCCTGGGTGGCTCAGTTCATTAGGTGGCTGCCTTAGGCTCAGGTCGTGATCCCAGGGTCCTGGGATCAAGTCCCACATCCGGCTCCTGGCTCAGCAGAGAGCTTGCTTCTCCCTCCCACTCTGCCTGCTGCTCTCCCTGCTTGTACTCTCCCTCTCTGTTAAATGAATAAATAAAACCTTAAAAAAAGAAAAGAAATAGAAATAGGAAAGGTAATAGCTGCGGGCATTTACTGGTATATAATAATCTCCTTCCCACATTGCCCTCTACCAACTAGTTCCCCTCCCCCCATTACTTTCTTGTACATCCTATCAGAGATACTTTATGCCTGATGAGCAAATATATAGATCTATCATAGATAGTTACCTCTCTTTCATTAATAAGTGGTACCTTTACAAACCCTTACAAACATACAAATTGTTCTATACCTTGCTTTAGTCACTTTTCAATATATTGGAGTGTTTACTTTTTCCTCAATAATACATTGAGAGTTTACTTATTCTCTGTAATTGCTTCATAGTATCCCATTTACTGGGTTACTGTTATTTATTTAACCAGTCCCTGTACTAACACTTTTTATAAAAAATATTTATTTATTTATTTGAGAGAGAGAGAGAGCACAGAGGGAGAAGCAGACTCTCTTCTGAGCACAGAGCCCAATGTGGGGTTGATCCCAGGATCCTGAGATAATGACCTGAGCTGAAGGCAGCTGCTTAACTGAGTCACCCACACACCCCCACATAATAATTCTTTGTTATTAAATAAAGTGCTGCAGTGAAAAACTTTGTTACCTATGTCATTTTGTACTTGTACACAATATCTGTAGGATAGGTTCCTGGAAGTAGAATTGAGGGTCAGTGCAATTGCATTTATAATTTTGATAGAGATCAGTGGACTAAAATAATCACCTCGGGAATTTTTTCAATGTTCTTATGTTTGTCCCCCTCAATACCTGGGAAAGTTTTTTTGTTTTGTTTTGTTTTTGTTTTTTTCTGTGCATCTGAAATGGAACTCACTATCTTTATATTTTTTAAGTTCCTAGGGTGATTCTGATGTTCATCCCAGAAGAAGGAGGAGGTGGGAACTTTGTAAAATGGAATGTGGTACCAAAAAAGCATATCTTATTTTAAAACAGAAGAGCAGCTCTTTCTACCCGTGGGCCCTGTCCCTGTGCTTTAATAAAAACACCTTTTTGCACTGAAGGAAAAAAACACAAAAAATAAAAAGAATGTAAGAACTATAGGACTCAGAGAGGCAGCATGCTGCTGGTTCATGTGGAAGTTTGCCAGCGGCTGCTTTAATCTGCATATCCAGATTTCTGCTATCTCCAGCATCGTCCCCTCCCATGATATTATGGGACATCCAAGAATTGCAAGATGAACACATTAGTCTTTCAGACACTGATTAAGAGATACAGTAGAGGTCATGGTAATTAGAGTTTGGTATGTCACCAAGGGAATGGGTGTGTGAAATACAGGATTTTGTACAGCCTGTAGAAATTAAGAAGACTGTATAGCATTTAACCTGTTATTGCTCTGAGTCACATAGGAAATGTAACTGCTTAGAAGTAACTTAAAACATTACCAAAACATCAAAGGCTTATTCTGTTCTAGCTTCTGTGCTAGATGAAGATTAGTAATACAAAAATAAATCACAGTATGGGGCACCTGGGTAGCTAAGTGTCTGCCTTCAGCTCAGGTCATGATCTCAGGGTTCTGGGAGGGAGCCCCACATCGGGGTCCCTGCTCAGAGGGAGCCTGCTTCTCTCTCTGTCTGTCACTCCCCTACTTGTACTCTCTCCCTGTCAAATAAATAAAATCTTAAAAAAAAAAAAAAGAAATCATGGTAGTAATAACTACCAACTCTTCCTGGGCATTGAGTATGTATCAGGTATTACGCTGAGAGTTTTACAAGTATTTTCTCATTGAGTCCTAATCCTCGGTGCTGTGGGGACTATTACATTCCCATTTAACAACTGAGGAAAATGACTTTCATAGATGTTAAATAAGTAATTTGCCAAAGATTACACATGTATCTACTTCATAGGATTGTTCAAAGGTTAACAAATAGTACTTTGAACAGTGCCTGCTACATAATAAACGCTCGACAATATTAGTTACTACTATAATTATTACTAAAGTACGGAGGAAATACCAGTAGTCCTTTGCCTAGAGCATACCTCACAGAAGAAAAATGTAAGTTCGGTTTTTCTTGGGAAAGACAGATATTCCAGGTAGAAGAGACAGTAGTGAAAGGATTAGTGGCCTGATTCAGTTACTCCATAGGGTGCTTGGTGGTACAATGGTAGTAGAGGATGAGAAATGAAAGAAGGCTTCATGGGAGGGTGGGGCAGAGAGCTATCAAGCTATTTTGAAAGGATGAGCTTAACTCATTCTGGAGACAGGGTTCGGAACATTTCAGGCAAAGATACAACACTAAAAATGGCATAGAAGCAGTGTTGCAGTTATCTACTGCTGTACAGTAAACTGCCCCAAAATTAAGTTTATTAATTTATAACTAGTTTATTTACCCACAGTTCTTTTTTTTTTTTTTTTTTTTTTTAGATTTTATTTATTTGAGAGGGAGAGAAAGAGAGAACACAAGATGGGGAAAAGTCAGAGGGAGAAGCAGACTCCCCGTGAGTAGGGAGCCCGATTAGGAGTCCTGTGAGCAGGACTCAATCCTGGGACTCCAGAATCATGACCTGATCAAAGGCAGTTGCTTAACCAACTGAGCCACTCAGGTGCCCTACCCACAGTTCTTGAGTTATGTATTTGGGCTAGCTAGGTAATTCTGGTCTCACTGGGGGTCACTCATGTGGCTGCAATCATTTGGTGGTGTCACTGGGGCTAAGTGTTCTAAGATGGCTTCTGTCACAATGCTGGCTTTGATGATGGCTGTTGGCTGGGCTTCCTCACATGGCAGCAAACAAATTGCAAGACGACAGCAGAAGCTGCAAGGGTTCTTGAGGCCTAGGCATGGAAGTCACACAGTGTGGCTCCACCACATTCTTTCAGGCAAAACAGTCACAAAATCAGCCTAGATGCAATGGGAGGAAAAAGACACTGCCTCTTGATGTGAAAGGACATGTGAAGAATTTGTGGCTTTCCCCCACTCCCCCAAATAGTCCATGAATGGGAAAGGGAAAAATGAGTTTAGGATGTGTAGCATCTTTGGCCTTTTCCTTGCCCTAAGTAGCATTTCCTCCACAGTTAATTATATAAGTTACTTTAATCACCTTTATTATCTGGCCCTGAACTCTGTTTCACCTAGAAAGAAGACAAAATATAAATTAAAATGGAAAACAGAAAAGCTTTATCAAGAATTAATTAACAATTTTAAAAACTGAATTATAAAGCAGTTTTTAGAAAGAAAATTTAGTGTTTAATATTTTCATGAACTTGAACTTAATTAACAGTGGTGTGGAGGATTCCTCAGGGTCCTGATTTTAGTAATACACCAGGATTGTGTGTTATTAACACATCATTTATTAGTATTTGATTAAATACCTTGGTGTTAAAATCTTTTTAAGCATTTCAATATTCAACCATATAAAATCTGTTTTTTCAAGATTTTGTTTTAGAGGGATGCCTGGGTGGCTCAGTGGGTTAAAGCCTCTGCCTTCGGCTCAGGTCATGATCCCAGAGTCCTGGGATCGAGCCCCACATCAGGCTCTCTGCTCAGCAGGGAGCCTGCTTCCTCCTCTCTCTCTGCCTGCTTGTGATCTCTTGTCTGTCAAATAAATAAAATCTTTAAAAAAAAAGATTTTGTTTTAGAGGAGAATGCAAATTGGGGAGGGAAGGAGGGGGAGAGAGAGAGAGAATCTCAAAAGAAATACACCACCGAGCGTGGAGCCCAATGTGCGGCTCACCACCCCGGGAGCATGAGCTAAGCCACAATCAAGAGTTGGGCACTTAACTGATTGAGCCACTCAGGCACCTCTAAAATCTTTTTTTCTTTCTTTAAGAGTATTTATTTATTTATTTATTTATTTATTTATTTATTTATTTTTCAGTCGTCTCTACACTCAGTGTTGGGCTTGAGCTCATGACTCTGAGATCAAGAGTCACGTAATCTTCTGACTGAGTCAGTCAAGTACTCCATCAACCATATAAAATCTTGACCACAGTATTACTTTGCTAAGTTATTTATTTATCCTAGGTAAATTATTTTATTCATATTCTGTACAAGTTAACATCTACAACCACCTACCTTCACCTGCCTTTTAGAATAATCTGAGATCCTGAATTAGATTCTGAATTAATGGTGTTTTTACCTCTTTATTCATTATCAGCACTCAGCAGATACAAATGTGATTTCCTGAGTTATATCAGTTCTGTGGTTTGCTATTTAATTCTGGTTTCCATTCTGAAAGAGTGCTTAGCCTTTGTTCATTAATCATAGGAAACAGTTGTGCAACATGCCTTGACATTAACTTGAACATCTAAAATTAGTCCTGCTACAATCAGTGGTTGGGAACAAGGTTTCAGTAGTTGGTGGCATGTGTTAAGTAGACATTGCAAGGTTGGAAGGAACTCCCTAGAAATAAGTAAGTCACTTGCATTGTGTGTCTATGTCCATGTACCTGAATATATATGCAATTGAAATTCCATTTGTATTAAGCAGATGAACAAATTACATCTGTTACTACAAATGCATCATAAGCATCTTTGCTTATGCACTATGCTATTTAATTATTTCAGAAGAAAAATATATTTGAAAACATGGTATGCTAGAATGGATTTTTCTGCACATTTGTTTTGTGATTTTCATTTTTTGAAGGACTAATTATGTATACTATATTTCAAATAAATGGCTTTTTTTTCCTTTTCAGAATTTATAGAAACTCATTCACAAAAATGACATCCTGGTTGTATGAATGTCTTTGTGAAGCTGAACTTGCACAGTATTATCCTCATTTTACTGCCCTTGGCCTTCAAAAAATAGATGAATTAGCCAAGGTTACAATGAAGGACTACTCCAAATTGGGAGTCCATGACATGAATGACCGCAGACGTCTCTTCCAACTTATCAAAATCGTTAAAATTATGCAGGAAGAAGATAAAGCAGTCAGTAGCCCTGAGCATCCTCTTCAGAAAGACAGCTTGTGTAGTAAGCCTCGGGAATCCAGATCTGGCCCTCGCAGACAACTGCATTTTGATTCTCCTGCTGACAATAAAGATAGAACTACCAGCAACAGTGGGTTTGAAAGGCACAGTTTATCAGATTTTTCTGCAAATGAACAGAAGTCTAGTTACCTAAAAGTGCTGGAGCACATGCTGCCGGATGATTCCCACTACCATACAAAAACAAGAATTCTGAGTGCTGCAACTGCTGGTTCCTATGTGCAAACAGAAACTAACACTTCACTCTTTTCATCAAATCACTTTTCTCCACTCCTGGGGGATTATGATAGTCCCATTATTCAAAGAGTCTCTCATGTTTCAGGGTATAACTATGGAATCCCTCATTCTTGTATCAGGTAATTATTTTTATCTTTTTTGGGGGGGTGTGGGGGAGAGGGTAGCATCAGTCAAGGGCAAGCCTCTCCATGACTGAGAGCAGCTACTCCTTATTTACAGAAAATTAGAGTGAACAATTTCTGCAACGAATAGATGTGCTTTGATGGGGGAAGGTTCGTGAGGAATTGGGACTTTCCAGATGGGAGAAAGATGATATTGTTCATGTATGTCAAACAGCTGCTACTTGCCAGGATCTGCTATTATTCCATTAGCAGAACTATTTCTATTATTTATTATAGTGTAACATGATACATCTAATGCATCCTTGAAGGTAACATAGTTAACTAGCCTTCTGCAATGGAAAAAATGTGTGTGTGTGTGTGTGTGTTCCACAGGATTTTTTTAAGGCTATCAAATTCACTTCAGCCAACCAGGAGACATAAAGCTTAGTTAAAAACAAAGAGCACGTAGCTGAATTGAGTAAGTCTTTTATGCAATTAGCTTACCTGCACACGTTGAAATACGGTCCTGATTTTGAGTGCTTTCTTCAATTCCAGCCCTGCAAGAACATATGATTTTGGTGATTGCAAAAGAGTAAGACGCTTTTGATATAGTTTAGACTTGGAGAGTCAGGGTGACAATAAGTTATTTTCACCAGTGCTTTAAGTTAAATGTTGAAATAAGGTCCCAAAGAGCTGAAATATTGAATAATCCCTAATACCAGCACTGGTATAATAGAAAACATGTTCTTTTAAAAATAGCATATATTTGTTATTTGGTTATTTTAAAAGTTATACATGGTGAGTTATGGAGAAACAAAATACATTTTTTTTTAAAGATTTTATTTATTTGACAGAGGAGACACAGCAAGAGAGGGAACACAAGCAGGGGGAGTGGGAGCGGGAGAAGCAGGCTTCCTGGTGAGCAAGGAGTCCAACGCAGGGCTCGATCCCAGGACCCCAGGACCACGACGCAAGCTGAAGACAGATGCTTAACTACTGAGCCACCCAGGTGCCCTGAAACAAAATACATTTTTTTAAAAAGATTTTACTTACTTATTTGACGAAGATCACAAGTAGGCAGAGAGGCAGGCAGATAGAGAGGAACGGAAGCAGGTTTCCTGCTGAGAAGAGAGCCAGATGCAGGGCTCTATCACAGTACCCAAGGATCATGACCCGAGTTGAAGGCAGAGGTTTTAACCCACTGAGCCACCCAGGCGCCCCAACAAAATACATTCTTAAGCCACAGTTTTTCTTTTAAGGCTATTATTCATACCTTAAAACAAGGTGTATATTTATATCTGGCCTTATATTGGCTAAGGTTTCAGAGGATTTCAAAACCAACCAGTTCTTTTATTCCCCCCAAAAAATAAAAGACCCAATTTTACAGGCAAAAGTACTTTTAGTAATTTTAAATATTTAGTGCATTTTATAGTATTTCTGAAAACTTTATTTCGTTTGCAGAACACAAAGCATATAGGTCCTCCTTTCTTCTTTTAATTGTTGGAGAACTAGATTGTTCCATGACTATCAAAGCCAGGATTGTTGCTGTCCTATTGGTTAGCTCTGCTAAAAGAACAAATATTTTCTTGAATATTAGTCTTTTAATGAACAATACAAAAATCTAAATTGGAATTATTTATAAATATACCACTTTGTACTATTTATTTGGACAGAGTGAATATTTTACTTTAAATATTGCTACCTCATTTATTTGGCACATATTAAGTACTACCTCTTCTAGGTCTGATTCTGGATGTAAAGTTAATTAGGATATGTGGAGGCTCTTAGACTCTTAGGGTGAGTGAGTGGGAAGACAAACAACTATATGGTGAGATAAGTTCTCTTTTGAGGTTTATAGATGACAAACCCAGAGTGAAAGCTATTTCACTGAGCTTTATGTCATTATTTTATCACTCTTCCCTCTCTTTATTATAGTAAGGAAATAAAGATTTAAAAAGGACATTTTCCCCAATAACCCTCATATTATCTTCTCACCTAAATGTCTCTAAGTAGCTGTCAGGATTTCAGAACCCTGACAAACTCCCTCACCAACTTAAGTCTTGCTGTTAGGATGTCATCTTGTCCAAAATGTATTCTCTTTGGATGCCTCAAATCAAGTAAGGTCAAAATAAATTACTGGTCTCAGAATTTTTTTTAAAGATTTAATTTAATTAATTAATTTATTTGACAGAGAATGAGAGAACAAAAGCAGGGGGAGTGGCAGAAGGAGAGGGAGAAGCAGGCTCCCTATGTGTTGAGTGTCCTGTGTCCTGGGGCTTGATTCCAGGACCCTGAGATCATGACCTGAGCCTATGGCACATCCACAACTGACTGAACCACCCAGGCACCCCTGGTCTCAGAATTTTTTTTTTTAAGATTTTATTTATTTGACAGAGAGATCACAAGCAGGCAGAGAGAGAGGAGGAAGCAGGCTCCCTGCTGATCAGGGTTGTAAGTTTAAGTCCTGTGTTGGGCTTGGCACTGGGCGTGGAGCCTGCTTAAGATTTCTCTCTCTCCTTCTCCCCCTGCCCCTCTTAAAAAAAGAACATGCTTTAAAAGCCTGAAGTAGTCCTTTATGGTCTATATTAGTACTATTTGTTCTATATATAGAACTATATTAGAATTGTGTTTGCTCCTTTTTACTAATTTAAATCCTGGCAAAAAGTAATTTTCCAGCCAGTTGGAGGGCTCAAAATTAAAATTGATATGAAACAATTATATAGTGAAATATCCTGTGTAAAATCTATTACAAAGGCTTTTTAGGGGCTATTAATCAAATTCTAAAGTTTAAAGGAATGGAATAATTTGTCTTGCCTAAGACATTCTTTGTATATGGATCAAAGGCATTGATCCTGGTAAACTATTTTCAAGAATCCTATGTTACTCAGGTTAAGCAGAATTTCTATATAGGTAAATGGTCAGTTAGAGATATGCATATATACCCTCTTTAGGCTCAGTAAATAAACCTGATGAATTTTGTATCCCTACCTCAAGGAATATCTCATTAAATATTCTAGCTGTTAAGGTTGATAAGTTCAGGGTGCCTGGGTGGCTCAGTGGGTTAAGCCTCTGTCTTCGGCTCTGGTCATGATCTCAGGGTCCTGGGATCAAGTCCCATATCTGCTCAGCAGAGAGCCTGCTTCCCCCTCTCTCTCTGCCTGCCTCTCTGCCTGCCTCTCTGCCTTCTTGTGATCTCTCTCTCTCTCTCTCTCTGTGTGTGTGTGTGTGTGTGTCAAATACAGAAATAAAATCTTAAAAAAAAAAAAAGTTTGATAAGTTCACTGAAGTCAGAGCCAGAGAAGAAATTCATCTGAGTAGAAGGGTGATAGTGGTGGGCAGCACCAATCATAAGTTTTCCTGGGAAGAAGAAATACAGGATTGTGTTCTAACAAATCTATCAGGTGGACAAAAAGGAAGTAAGAAAGCAAGACAAAGAGGGGCAGAATATACTTAGGAGGAACAAAGGAAAAGTACATTGAAACCTACTACCTAATTCAAGGTATTTAGTAAACCCAGGTAGAATAAAGAAATTAGAGTGAACGGTCAAGAAAACAGTAAATGGGGGCGCCTGGGTGGCTCAGTCATTTAAACATTTGCCTTCAGCTCCTGTCATGATCCCAGGGTCCTGGATCGAGACCTGCATCGGGCTTCTGGCTCAGTGGGGCGTCTGTTTCTCCCTCTCTTTCCTGCTCATGCTCTGTCTCTCTCTCTAATAAATAAATAAATGGAATTTTTTTTTAAAAGGAAAGTGATAAATGTGTAAGAATAATTGGATTGAGAGGAGGGGTGGTTGTGACATACTGTGTCTGATTTTGAGGATTAACCAGCCTGATTTGAGGGGACATATAGAAAAATATCCACCATTAGAAATTTTTGCAAGACCACATCTGGAAGCCAAACACAAAAGCCTTAGAGCTAGAGCAACTAGCTAGTCCTTTGTTGTTGGCAGGACAAAGGATGGACAGATTAGGGGTAGAGACAGAAGTAATCGGGAAGATTTAGTTAATAAGAATTCTCTATGTAGCTAATATGTATAAAGTTACATATTAAAGTGTTGATACTGAGAAAGTTTTATACATAATATGTGTAACGTGTATATATGTTAAGTGTAATGTATATATAAAATAACAAAATGCGGTGATACTTTGACATCTTAAGTAGCCTTATCCAATTATTAAAAATTAAAACCCACTTATAAATATGTATCAGACAGAACACCTCAGAGAAAGAGAGTCCTTGGACTGAGATGGAGAAAATCAGAGTTTGTGTTCGAAAACGCCCTCTGGGCATGAGGGAGTTACGTCGTGGAGAAATTAATATTATTACCGTAGAAGACAAAGAAACTCTACTTGTTCATGAGAAGAAAGAAGCAGTTGACCTTACACAATATATTCTGCAGGTATAATGCTTTCCTTTGTGTTTGGAACTAATATTATCAAGTGTGTCAACTTTTTGCTTTTATTTGAATGGCAGCATACAAATTCTAAAATCCAGTTTCTGCTTTGGACGTTGGCATTCATTCCTGATATAAATCTTTAACACTCTGGGCCTTCATTTTAAAAAAATACAGCGCAGTAGGGGAAACAATAATGTAATTTCTGCACTCTAGGACAATAGAATTGCATCATACATTCGCTTAATACATTTATAAGAGGATGAAATTATACCTCTTGGCAAAAGTGGGAACTGAAAGGACAAAAAGAATGTAGTGAATTGGCGGTAAGTATGCCCCGGAGTGATTATGAAGTGATCCCACAGTCAGTCTCAATTCTTGCTTGTCTCTCACAGTGTGAACTTTTTCTTCTGAGTGTAAGTCTGGAGTTAATGATGGAGGATATGTTTTCAAGAAACAAAGTTCCAGATTGCCACTCAACTACTTATTTTGATTCTCAACTTTCTTTGGGCTTAGATATAACTTGATGGAAATTTAGCTCTTGAACAGGCTACTTTGTATAGGGTAGATTATAGTGCGGAAGTGTAATTCAGGGATATGATTTCACTTTTACATCTAACATATAAGGATTTAAATAAAATACTGGTAACTTAGATGCATAAGAAAATGTTAATTCCCTGACAGAAAGATCCAAAATCTCCTAGGAGAAAGAGTTTGGTATTGAAAGGAACTTATTTCAAGCAAAAAAATATCCTTACAATAACTCTTCAGTATCCTATGGAAGAAGCAGGCCCGTAGATGGAAGCTACCATAATGTAGGTACTCTTATAATTATGAAGCAATTGTAAATAATCTAAAACAGAGGATAACCCACCAGATGTTAAGATTTGGGAATTCAGGTCTTTTTTAATCTGAATCTGCCTCCCTAAACATATTATATTCGTTCATACTATTCTCTCTGTTCTCTTACCTCAAAACCCAGTGACTGGTAGAGAGAAAAAAAGTGGTGAGTAATGTGTTGCTAGCATTTCACCTTAGTTAGCTGAGATTTTAATCTCCAGGAATAAATATGTTAACATTGAAGTCAAATTGTTAGCACTTTCCCCCTCTTTTACAAAACATGCATTGTTCAACTTTTTCTTGGTTATCAAAATTGGGTTTCACAGCAACATTCAAAGTAATCCACTGAGTCTTTCTGTGAGCACTAAATTACTAGGTCACTGTATAAACAACCCAATCACTTCAGCAGCCTTATTGACTGCTGATCAATGCACAGTCTATTAGGTGTAGGTGGGAGGTATTTATTTTGAAGATGGTCTAAATGCCAATTAGTTATGATGTTATCTAGTTCCATGTCTACTTATAACCATAGTAATAGCCCTTTCCAGTCACCATCTATCCAAGAAGTCCTTAATGACACTTCTGTCACAGTAATTCCCTCAAGGAAGCATTGTCTTATCTTTTGTATTTTTCCATTATCCCAAAACATAATAACCTTCCCTCTTTGTCATTCCCATTGGTCGATACATATTGAACACCCATAGTTTTCATAGCACTTTCTCTGCAGTTTGAACTTTGGACCTTTGCTCTCATAAGTCAGAGTCCTTACCTATCAATGCCATCATACAAGTGCTGAGGGGACTTTTACCCCTTTTCTTAAGTAGAAAGAAAAAGGAGGTTCATAGCAAACCTAGAAAATAAATATTCTAGATCCTTTGGACTTTAATTTTTAAACTTATTCAAGAATTAAAACACTAGGTTTATATATCCATTTAATTAAATATCCTATCCTTTCAGATCTTTTGTTACTTACTGTGTATATGATCATATACATGCAGTATGCTTTCCTAGTTACCATTAAATTTTGTGTCAATATGTAAAAAGACAAACAAATTTTTGTATATTTCATTCCAGATTTTTTTGTTGTTGTTGTTAAAGATTTTATTTCTTTTTTTTAAGATTATTTATTTATTTATTTATTTGACAGAGAGAGAGATAGGCAGGGAGGCAGGCAGAGAGAGAGGAGGAAGCAGGCTCTCCGCAGAGCAGAGAGCCCGATGTGGGGCTCGATCCCAGGACCCCAGGATCATGACCCGAGCCAAAGGCAGAGGCTTTAACCCACTGAGCCACCCAGGCGCCCAAAGATTTTATTTATTTATTTGACAGAGAGACACAGTGAGAGAGGGAACACAAGTAGGCGGAGTGGGAGAGGAAGAAGCAGGCTTCCCACTGAGCAGTCACCCCAATTCAGGGCTCGATCCCAGGACCCCGGAATCATGATCAGAGCTGAAGTCAGCCGCTTAACGACTGAGCCACCCAGGGACTCCCATTCCAGCTTCCTAAATAAAGAAATACATAGAGAGGGGCTAATAATACATTATATGTAAATAAAAAATTAAAAAAAAAGAAATATATATAGAAAAAAGTACTGAAATATATCAAAAAGTCAACAGTGGCTATCTCTGGGTAGTAAGATTTATAAATAATTTTCTTCTCTGTTGTTTTCCATGTTTTTAAATTTTTCTCTAATCAGCATGTTACTTTTATATAAAAAGTAAAAACTGGGGCACCTGGGTGGCTCAGTGGGGTAAAGCCTCTGCCTTCGGCTCAGGTCGTGATCCCAGTGTTCTGGGATCGAGCCCTACAACGGGCTCTCTGTTGGGGGGGGGGGCTGCTTCCTCTTCTCTCTCTCTCTCTCTGCCTGCCTCTCTACCTATTTGTGATCTCTGTCTGTCAAATAAATAAATAAAATCTTAAAAAAAAAAAGTAAAAACTTTTGAGTAAGATGGATTCACCTATTTCAAAATCAAAACATACAAAATGGTATGCAGAGGGGCGCCTGGGTGGCTCAGTAGGTTAAGCATCTGCCTTTGGCTCAGGTCATGATCCCAGAGCCCCATATCCCAGAGCCCCATATTGGGCTCCCTGCTCAGCCTCAGCAGGGAGCCTGCTTCTCCCTCTCCCTCTGCCTGCCATTCCCCCTGCTTGTACTCTCTCTCTTCTGTCAAATAAATAAATAAAATCTTTTAAAAAAAAAAATTTTTTTAAAGTGTATGTACTGAAGTGTCCTGCTAATTGTATTTCCTCCTTGAAGGCAACCACTGTTACCTGTTCTAAGTCTATCTTTCCAGAGCTATTCTATAAATACGGATTACTTTTATAATCTGAAAATTTTTATTTAAAAAATAAATTGTGAAACTCTGATCATTATAAGGATAAAGTGTATTAGTACAACCTAATTGATAAAGTATGATCAGATGAAATATATGCGATGCAAAGGACTTTATGGAATGTGTATATATATATATATACATATAATATTTAGATAGATCTTGTGCTAGCATTTATTATATTTATGTAATATATGTTCATTATAATAATCTTGCATGTTTACATATCTTTTATTAAGGATATTTACAGAAGTATTGGGAAAATCAGTACCTAAATCTATTGGAAAGAAAGATACTAATGCCTTTAATCAGTAAGCGTTTTCTAAGGTGTTTACTCAAGAGGTAAAGTTATTCGTAGGTACTCATAGAAAAAGAGAAAGAGAGAAAGAATAGCCATATACTCAATGAAAGAAAAACTTAAAAAATTTTAAAAAGTCCCACATTTACTTGTGTTCATTTTTTTATTTTCCTGAAAAATGCCAAAAATATATTTTAAAATATTTTTTACTTTTAATTATTGCCATTTTCAAGTTTATTCAAAAGTACAGTGAACCCCTATATACCTACCACCCAGATTCAGCAGTTAAAAACATTTTATTAAAATCCTATCACATATTTCATACCCCTAAAAGCTCACAGTCTGTTTATTGTGCTGCACATATTGATTATTTTCTAGCTTTTGGTGATATTTTCTAACTGATAAATTGAACTTTGTGGCCCCAGTTTCTGCTAAGGTGATCTAACAAATTTCTAATGTAATGTAATGGTACACAAAACAGAATCAAACCTGGGTAGAATGACCCATACAATAAATTGGCCCAAATTCACTTTGCTGGATTTTCTCTTAACTGGGTATTTAGATCAGGCCAAAGAGGTAGCAGAAGAAAAGATCTCATTCATTGTATATGGACTGCCATTATTACGCTACAGTCAGGCTTGAAATTAGGATTTTTACTCAGAGATAGTTGGCTGGCAGTAGCTTCTAAGTTATGCAAATGATTATGTCTGCTGAATGAATGCTTTCCAGACCCAGTTTAATAGGGTCTTCTGTCTTTTTCCAGGTTATCATGATTTTTCATTTGGGGATCACCTTGGACTACTTTCTCTCCCCATTGAGTCATATCCAGGCAGTTGCCAAATTTTTCATGCCTCCATCTCCTATATATTTTCATTGTCATCATGGAATTTAGACCCTTCTTAACTCACCACTGGATTACCAGTGTTCCTTTTCTTAGTCCATTCACATTGTGAAGCCAGATTAATCTTCCAGTAAAATGGCTCAGATCATCCCTTTCCTTTGCAAAGTTTTTTATTGTCTTCCCACTATTTGCAAATTAAATATGAACATTCCAACCTTAAGGCTAGTGTCCCAATACCCATGCAGCATAGTCCTAACTCATTATTCTAGCCTTCTGTTTCACCTTTCTACCTACCAAGATCCTATGTTTCAACCACACTCAATCTTCTCTGTTCCCTAAATGTTCCTTGTGCTTCCCTGATTTGACTGTTGCTCATGTTTTCCTTGTGGCTGGAGTATCTTCCCTGCCTCCATCTCTAACTTTTAAATTCCTCATTGTCCCCTACAGCCCTTTCTATGTGCAGTCTTTTTCATAATGTCTTTTCCAATTAGAAGGAATATATTTTTCCCTTGAATTCCACATGTACTTTATTGCTCAAATTTTTTCTAGCTTAGAATCATTTGTATACTTGTCTGCAGTCAAATGCTCTACCCCTGAGCTATACCCCCTGTATACTTGTCTGGATTCACATCTTTAGGTGGTGGGGTGGGGTAGTAGTAAGGTATCTTTGGGCCCTTTGAAGTGCCTCCTGCAGTTATATACATTACCAACTGAGCAATAAATGTTCTTGGAATTAAAAGCTCAGCTATGGGGGCGCATGGGTGGTTCAGTTGGTTTAGCAAGCATTTGTGTTTGGCTCAGGTCATGATCTCCAGGTTCCTGGGATCTGTGTTGGGCTCCCAGCTCAGTGGGGAGTCTCCTTCTCCCTCTACCCTCTACCCCCTCCACCTCATGCTCTCTCTGTCTGTCAAATAAATTAAATCTTCTAAAAAGGAAAGAAAAGCTCAGCTATGTAACCTATGAAATTGAAGTCTTCCTCTGGAATTCCCCCCAAATTTCAAATATGCTGGCCCTACCTGGGCTATGAGGATAATCCCTACAGAATTCATTTCTCCTGGACTTAAGGAGGATTGGCTCACGCTTGTACTTATCAGTTTACAAAACAAAAATTGTGTGCTTTAGTTTTTATATTATAAGAACATGTCTACAGAGATCCTCAAGTAGAAGGCAGCCTTGTCATTTGACAGTTTTGCTTATTTATCTCTTAAGTTTGTCCTAGTCAGTTAATTAGTTAAAAAACATACTTGCACCTTTATTATGCATTAACTAGAATAGTGGTGAAGAAAATCCAGCCAAAATGTCTCTTCCCATAAAAATCACATTTCTTTTTCAGCATGTTTTTTATTTTGATGAAGTCTTTGGTGAAGCATGCACCAATCGGGATGTATACATGAAGACTACTCACCCACTCATTCAGCATATTTTCAATGGGTATGATAGTCATTATTTGCTTCTCTTGCTTCATACTGTTTTCCATAGCAAATTTCTCTATAAGTATCATTTATGTTTTTCAGTTTTTGAATTAGACATGAATTTGTGTTTTAATCTGATGAATTTATTAGACTCTTATAAGGAGTGCATTATCTCTATAGCATTTACTGAGCATTCAGAAATTTTCAGCAAAAATATAAGTTGTCAACGATATAATTTCATCAAAACCCTCAGAATAAAAAGGTTTAAGTGGTTTAGTTTGAACTTCTGATAATAGGAATCATGTATTCTGCCTGCATTTCAGTTGCTTTTTTCATTGGTGTGGGATAGTAAGTGACTATCATCTGTTTTTTTATACATGTATTTTTTAAATTTTGAAATAATTATTCACACTTAATAAACATAAAATGGGACCAAAAAGGTACTAGGGACTTCTGTTGTTTATTCAAAATATAGGCAGATATAGATAGAAAATGCCAAACAGCCTACTAGTATCACTGATTCCAGAGTAGTTTGACTTTTTAAAAATAATTTTTATAACTTTAAAAATATTGAGGTATAATTCACATAAAATTAGACACACAGATCTTAAGAAGTATTCTGTTTTGATGAGTTTTGATAGTTGTATATATCCACGTAATCAATACCTCAAACAAGATAATAGACCATTCCTATCATCCCAGAGAGTTCTCTCGCGTCCCCTTTTAGTAAGCCTCCACTTCCACCCTTAGGTCTTACAGAATCACTGACCTGCTTTCCGTCACTATAGATTAGTTTTGCCTGTTCTAGAACGTTACAGAAATAGAATCATTCCTATATAGGTTCTTTTATGCTTGGCTTATCATAATATTTTTTGATATTTGTACATGTTGCATGTATCTGTAGTTTTTATTGTTGAGTAATACTCCCTTCTATGAATATACCACAATTTATCTAATTTCCTGTTGATGAACATTTGAGTTATTTCTAGTTTGGGACTATTGTGAATAAAGTTGTATGAACATTCTTGTACAAGTCTTTTTCTTGGCCATGTTTTCATTTATCTTGAGTGAAACTTGGAAAGGGAATCTCTGGGTCATAGGATAGGTGTGTGGTTACAAGAAAGTGTAAAATAGTTTTCCATGCACCCATTTTCTATTCCCAACAGCAATTTATATGAATTGCATTTCTTTTTCTTTTTTTTTTGAGATTTATTTATTTATTTGAGAGAGAGAGCATGAACAAGAGTGTGGCAGGCAGGGGCAGCCTGTGAGTTGCATTTCTACATCCTCACCATATTTGGTGTTGTCAGTTTTCTTTATTTTAGTCAGTCTAGTGAGAATGTAACTTGATCGCATTGTGGTTTGAATTTGAATTTCCCAAATGCCTAATGATATTGAGAATCTTTTCAAATGCTCATTGGCTATTCAGATAACCATTTGACTAACTTTTTTGTTTCCTTTTTATTGTCGTTTTGTAGACATCACTAAAATTCTTTTATTCTGAGCAGGCCAAAAAAATGAAACACCTTTCAGGTTCAGTTTCTTTTGTGCCAAATCTAGGGAGTACTTTTTAAGAGAGCAAGTTTCTAAAGTTAGAATTTGAATGTTGAAACAGTACCAATTAAAAAATAAAAGGTGGAGGCACGTGGGTGGCTCAAACTAGTGGGTTGAAGTTTCTGCCCTCGGCTCAGGTCATGATCCCAGGGTCCTGGGATCGAGCCTTGCATCAGGTTCTCTGCTCAGCAGGGAGCCTGCTTCCCTCTCTCTCTCTCTGCCTGCCTCTCTGCCTACTTGTGATCTCTGTCAGATAAATAAATAAAATCTTAAAAAAATAATAAAATAAAGGGGGCACCTGGATGGTTCAGTCACTTGAGCTTCGGACTCTTGATTTTGCCTCAGGTCATGCTGTCAGAGTGGTGAGATTGAGCTCCGCATGGAAGTCTGCTTGAGATTCTCTTTCTCTCCCTTCCCCTCTGCTTTCCGCCTCCCCCTCCCCACCCCGCTTATGCACACATGCCCGTGTGCTTGCTTTCTCTCTCTAAAATAAATAGATAAATCTTTAAAAAAAGAGGTACAAGTTAAATGCATTCATTCTACAAAGGGTAATAAGAGATTTTTCATAACCATATTTGTTGTTTTTCAAAAAGCTCATCACTAAAATGTTCAGAAGATGGGGGACCTGGGTCAGCTCAGTTGGTTAAACTTCTGACTCTTGATTTCTGCTCAGGTTATGATATTTCAGTTGTGAGATCAAGTCCCACGTTGGGCTCTGCACTGGGTGTGGAGCCCTTTTGGGATTCTCATTTTCCCTCTCCCACTACCCCACTCGTATTTTCTTTTGTCTTTCTCTCTCTGTCAAAAAAAAAAAAAAATTCAGAAGATAAGGTTGATATTATTCTTTAGTCTCATTCTGCTACATCTTTAGTGTGTTCACATTTTCCTCCTTTAATCCTTTTCCTCACTGTGCCTCTGCCCGTGTGTTCAAGCACTTACACAGCCAGGAGCCTAGATTCAAAAGACAACAAGTAACTGGTCTCTGCGTAAGCAGCTTAGATCTAGTTAGCTACCATCTCTTTCTTCTCACACTTCGATGGTTCCTTTGCTGTTGTCCTCTTACTTATTCCTTGATTTCTTTCTGGCTTCAGGCTCCTTTCTTCATGTTCATTTCTCTGCACACCTCCAGTATCCCCCCACCTCTGTGTCTGTACATAGACTTTCCTTCTTGGTGCAAGTAGCCACTCTTTTTTTTTTTAAGATTTTTATTTATTTATTTGACAGATAGAGATCACAAGTAGGCAGAGAGGCAGGGAGAGGGAGAAGCAGGCTCCCCGCTGAGTGGAGAGCCCGATGTGGGGCTCGATCCCAGGACCCTAAGCCGAAGGCAGAGGCCTTAACCCACTGAGCCACCCAGGAACCCCGCAAGTTGCTACTTTTATCATTAACTCATGTGATTCCTGTTCAAAAGTCTGCAATAGCTTCTTACTAGTTGACATTATGGTCACTTTCTACTCTGTACTTCATAGTTGGGCCTCTGGTACTCAGATAATCTTGGCCTGTAGCTCCTCTGAAAACACGTGATTGGCAGGTTAGTCTCCCAGCTCTTCTCTCCACCATTTTACAGTTCCTCAGATTCCATTCTGCAGTTGTTCACATTCATGCCCACGCACGTACCCACCCACACACAAGAATAGTGATTCTTACTTAGAATCACATGATGTCAGGCCTAGAAGTGATCTTGAAAATCAAGTAACCCATTAATTTATTAATGAAAGTGAAAACTGAGGCCCTTTAAAAAGCCCTATTGTAAGTCCTTCCTCAAATATTTTGCTTACACTGATTTTTACCTCTGTCTAAACTTACTTAATTTTTTTTGAAGATTTTTATTTATTTGACAGAGAAAGAGAGATCACAAGTAGGCAGAGGGAGAGGGGGAAGGAGGCTCCCCGCTGAGCAGACAGCCTGATGCAGGACTCCATCCCAGGACCCTGAGATCATGTCCCGAGCCGAAGGCAGAGGCTCAACCCACTTAGCCACCCAGGAGCCCCATAAACTTACTTAATTTTGATGAGTAGTCAGTACCACCCTGTTCATATGGTCTTCCATTGTTTATTGTATTTATTTTAATTCTTTTTTACTTCTTTCATCAAAATTACCTTTTAGGATTAAGGCAAAAATCATCTTCTCCAGAATTCTGTAGGGCATGGGGTCCTTATCTTATGGTATAACCAGTTCCATTAAAAAAATTCCTATTAAAAAACTCATGTACTGCTTTGAGAGTATTTTTTCTTCTTCCTTTATTATTATAATATAAACCCCTCCTCTCCTTAAAGGATCATATGCTTAATAGCTGAATTTTATCAGCTATAAACAGGATTCTGTTTCTGAGTTTTGTCATGAAATATCTATGTGTATATTAGCATTTTCTTAGTATATATGTTATACAAATGACTTTTTCCCCTAGAGGCAATGCCACTTGCTTCGCATATGGACAGACAGGTGCTGGGAAGACCTATACCATGATAGGAACTCATCAGAACCCAGGACTCTATGCTCTGGCTGCCAAAGACATCTTTAGGCAACTAGAAGTGTCCCAGCCGAGAAGGCCCCTCTTCGTGTGGATCAGCTTCTATGAAATCTACTGTGGACAACTTTATGACCTCTTAAATAGAAGGAAAAGGTACTGATTATGAGTGGGAAACTATATATTTGTGGATCATTGTTTTAGGCCAGAGTCCCACAGAATCACTGACTCATGGGATTTGATGCAAGGCCTTGTTATATTAGTGCCTTTTTGTGAAATTAGTCTCCTGAATCTGATAAATATTTTTTAAACTGCCAGTTCACCTAGAAAGAAAAATGTAAATAAGCCTTCCATTAGTATTTTTTATTTATTTTTTATTTATTTTTATTTATTTTTAAATTTATTTATTATTTGACAGACAGAGATCACAAGTAGGCAGAGAGGCAGGCAGAGAGAGAGGGAGAAGCAGGCTCCCCGCTGAGCAGAGAGCCTGATGCGGGGCTCGATCCCAGGATCCTGGGATCATGACCTGAGCCGAAGGCAGAGGCTTTAGCCCACTGAGCCACCCAGGTGCCCCCATTAGTATTTTTTAAAGTGATCAATATCCTAATGTTTATCACAAGACTATCCCTTTTATTTTGGTCTATGAAAAAGGTCATCATTTCAGGAAGTCAGGATATCAACATGTACTTAAATTCCTTCCTGTTCTTTTGACCTATTATTATACTGGAAGAACTATAAATAATGTTTCCTGCTTTCTTATTTTTTTTTCTTTCAATAATCTTAGGGTAAGCTTAATGATAGTTTTCTGAAATCAGTAAAAAGAAAGTCTCTCTTCTTCACATTAGACTTCTAGCTCTTGTAAGTCTTAAGCTGTTGCCCTTGCAACATAACACAGTAATTTAGAAATGGATTCATCAACTGACTTTAAATCCCTACTGTATTTTTCTGGCGTTAAGTTTGTTTAGGTTGAAACAGATGGCTTTAATTGAGCAAGAAGCAGTGAAGTTGTGAAGGTAGCAACTGACTGGGAGAAGGAGCGATGGAATAGGGGAGGTGGAAGGATAAAAGAGTAGCATAATAGAATTAACCAGACCTGTGACATGTTGGGAGCAGCCACACAAAGTGGAGAGAGTTAAGGCTAAGCACAGTGGAAGCCTGGGGAAGCCAAATCAATTACAGAAACTAGCCTCCAGCAAAGGTATCCTAGCCCCTACAGAGCTGTCCAAAAGGATGTGCAAATTACACGTGCTTCAGGCAAGCATTGCAATGGGGGTTGGGGAATAGGCAGCGGAGTTCAGTAGGGAGAGCATGTTAGGGCAGGCCCCCATGGTAGAGGGGCACTAGGATATTGAGTTGGGAAACTGGAGAAGCCAACAACTAGGCCTGGGCAGACCACCATCTGTGGACTATTTCAAAGAAAAGGGGACCTTTGGGTATGCCACAGTTCAGAGAATGTACAGGTGTTCAGGGTTCAGTCCTGACATGGCAACTGCCAAATAAGGGAGGGTTCTGCTCTGGGTTTGCTTTGGAGCAGAGTTTTCTTTTCTACCCTCTCTGTTGGTTTTGAAGCCTGAGTTTAGCTCAATCACAGCGGCTCTTCCAAGCCCCAGCACTCTTACTTAGGAGCCCCTTCCAGTCAAAAATGTAGCCGGGCACTGGGATGCTAGAGCATCTGGCTCTGGGGCTCCCAAACAGACCAGTTTCAATCACCAGCCACTGACGACATCCAAAGGCAGAAAACTGAGTGGTGGTGAAACAAGAAAGGAATTTATTTCAGTAAGGCCAACACCAAAACAGCCAGCTACTAATATTTCAGAGACTGCCTCCAACATGCCAAAAATAATACTACTAGGGTTTTTTTGTTGTCGTCGTTGTTGTTTTTGGTTTTCTTAAAGATTTTATTTATTTGAGAGAGAGAGAAAGAGCACAAATGAGGGGAGGGACGGAGAGGGAGAAGCAGATTCTCCGCTGAGCAGGGAGCCTGATTCAGTGCCTGGCTCCATCCCAGGACCCTGAGATTATGAACTGAGCCAAAGGCAGCTGCTTAATCCAACCAACTGAGTGCCCCCAGTTCGCCCCCCCCCCCCACACCTTTTTTTAACTTCTAAGTTTACATAAGGAAAATACAGGACAAAAGTTGGTGGGTACAAGCAGGTGGGTTGTGAAGGTCAAGTTGATCATTATCTTGGGGTCAATCATGGGTGGGGTCTTGCTGGCTCAGGGCAGTCCTTATTGGTTGAGGGGATACTGGGGATAGTTTGGGTTCCCTTATAGGGATGCTGTACCTGTAGGGTCTTTTAGTGAAGAGGTAAGCTGAAAAGAACATAATCAATTAGGAAGTTTGAGGTCAAAATGGAGGTAATTGAAATCCTCTTTGTTTAAAGAACGGTTGGCAGGAGAATAAAAGCTGTTGTGCTGTGTGTGTGTGTGTGTGTGTGTGTGTGTGTGTGTGTGTGTCTGTCTGTCTGTCTGTCTATCCGTCTGTGTGTTTGGGTGAAGGGACAGTCAGGATATCTAGTCAGCTATTTCTGAGTGCAGTTCTTTAATGAATTACTCAGATATACTGCCCTGTATATTTGCATTCTTTAATTGTAGCCAAGAGGATGGGATGTGCTAACTCCTGGCTTTGAAGTTTCTTTTTAGGGCTCACTAGGGAAGACCCACACTTACTCTGTAAGTGGCTTGAGCTGTGGGCGTTTCTTTTTGTTTTTATATCTCTGGTTAATTGGCTAATATCTCTTTTGCCTGTCTTCCTGGGACTTCTGAAATCTCCTGTTTCACTGATGGCACCCTTTCTTTTTATTTAGAGTTGTTATTCTTTATCCTCTTTATCTTTTATTTTTTAATAAATTATATTTCCTAAGAGTAATAGCAAGATTTGACAAAGGTGAATAGAAACATATATGCTCAGTGCACCTCTTTTTTTCAAATTAATTTTTTTTGGACAGAGAGAGTACAAGCAGGTGGAGTGGCAGGGAGAGGGAGAAGCAGGCTTCCAATGATCAGAGAGCCCAACATGGGGCTTGATCCCAGGACTCTGGGATCATGACCTTAGCCAAAGGCAGATGCTTAACCAGCTGAGTCATCCAGGTGCTCCCTCAGACCATCTCTTAAGCTAGAAACCAAAGCTTATGATCTTTTTTTAAAGATCTAATTGATTTTACTAAACAATTCATGAATTGGGCATCATTCCATCTAGCAAGTACAGGGGACATCCAAGGAATTACACAAAATGGAAAGGAGGGTGGACCAAGTAAGTAGCAAAAGAAAAGAAAAGATGGTTCCAGGCAAGATCACCTTCCTTTGTGGGGAAGGGAAGGGGGTCTTATTATGTGAATTATCTCATTTCCCTTTAGAGGGGATAGAGAGGGCCCATGTGACATTACCTCACTGGTGCTTATCAGAAAATTTCTGACTGATGGGTTTAAGACACATTTCTGGGGGAGGTTGAAACTGCAATTATGTAAGGTATGAAGTCCCAAATTAACTCATAAAAGTAGAGGTTAAATTGTTTTTATACCCCTGCATAAAAAGTGATAGAAATATATTTCTTATAAGATTTAAAAATCTAACAGTACATTTTGGGCTGTCCATTAGGAACTTTTCTGGGGTGAGCTCATGGTGTAGGGCCTAAAAAGTATGTTTAGGAATGACATGAGGGCTCTGAAAGCTAGAGCCTTCTTTTATTCCAGAAGCCTAACTGTTCCAATAGTTGTTTTCTGATAGGTCACAGGGATTGGTGAAGCTGTTTTCCTCCAGTCCTTCCATAAAAATTTGAAAGCTTGGGGTGAAACCTAAACTAAGAAAAAAAAGGTGCCTGAGTAGCTCAGTTAGTTAGTCCGACTCTTGCTTTCTGCTCAGGTCATGATCTCAGGGTTGTGGGAATGACTCCCGCATCAGGCTCCCCACTCAGTGGGGAGTTTGCTTGTCCTTCTCTCTCGTCTCTTCCCCCACATCCCTCTCTCTCTCAAATAAATGAATAAATCTTTAAAAATTAAAATTTTTTTTAATGAATTTTTAAATGAATTTTTAAGAAAATTCATTTTAAGAAAATTTCATTTTAAGAAAATGAAAAATCATTTTCTTTTTTGGCTATAAAGTAGAATTCCATTCTTAACCTCAATCACTATCTTATTAAGGGAGAAAAATAATCTTAGAGTCTTTAATAGATTTAATATGTGCCCCTTGATATATCTGATTCAGTGATGATGATAGATTATAACCTTACCTATAGGCCTGAGAAATTCAGTTACAGCACCAGATCTCCCTTTCTCCCTTGGAAGATGTATCAAGACTCCTTAAGTTGGAAATAAAGTAGAATCCTATATATACTGGATTAAGCTATTTAGGGAAGTCTTTTGCTGAAATAACTAGAATGCCTAGAGGAGAATCAGACTATGGGACCTGTTTATTCTAGGAACTCAGGAATGTTATAAGAACCCAATTTCTTTGCTCAGCTCTGCCCTCTATGATATTAGCTTCCAAAACTGGCTCTCTGGTGGGTATAGAATGGCTGGCACTGCTCCCATAACTACATATATTTTCACTTCCAGAAAGAAAGAGCAGCAGCATCTCACTCCCAGGCACCTAACAACCAGAAACTAGGACTTTATTTTGATTGGACCAGCAGAGATCCCATATCCAGTCTTGAGCCAATCACTGCAACCACGAATATACCCTCCACTGATTGGTATAGGTCTGAATCATATGTTCATTCTTTTAATTGTAGCCAAAGATCCTGACTTGTTTACAACAGTTAAGGACCATCTCTGAAGCCCGGGGCTGGGGTCAAGGAAGTGTGGGAATGGGTGGGAGAATACATATCAATCTCACTCAAATGACAGAACTGCTCCCTAATAGGAGAATAATGGAATGTTTTCTGGGGAGGCAAGAACAAAGTTCATCATAGCAGGTCTGCCATACCAACCATGTTCTTGTATCTGCAGGCTGTTTGCAAGAGAAGATAGCAAGCACGTGATACAGATAGTGGGACTGCAAGAGCTTCAGGTGGATAGTGTGGAGCTCCTCTTAGAGGTAACTCTTCTTTCCTTACTACCTACCCCAGACACACTACACAGTAGCCTAAGTACAGGGAAAGAATTCATTTTGCTATTTAGCAAATATAATAGACTCAGATTTAGCCAAATGGCCATGACAAGCATGCCACTTCAACATTTGTAAAATGTGAGTCCTCTGAGAGGATAGCTCCCTTCCCTACAGGGCTGTGGTCTCAGTGCTGTGGAGCATGGGCAGAACCTAATACATGACCAGGGTACTTTTGTGCTTGTTTCACAGGCTGCTAATGTATAGATTTCTATGGTAGTAGGAAAAGCTGCTGGAGACAAATAGCTTTACTTTAAGTAAAAATTGTTTCAGGTAGGGGCGCCTGGGTGGCTCAGTGGGTTAAGCCTGTGGGTTAAGCCTCTGCCTTCAGCTCAGGTCATGGTCTCAGGGTCCTGGGATCGAGCCCCGCATTGGGCTCTCTGCTCAGCGGGAAGTCGGCTTCCTCCTCTCTCTCTGTCTGTCTCTGCCTACTTGTGATCTCTGTCTGTCAAATAAATACATTAAGAAATCTTAAAAAAAAAAAAAAATTCTAACAGGTAAGGGGGGTTCCTGACCGGCTCAGTCAGTAGAGAATGTGGCTCTTGATCTCAGGGTTGTGAGTTTAAGGCCATTTTAGGTGCAGAGAATTACTTAAAAAAAAAATTTTTTTTTAATAGGTAATACTTTCACCTGGGTTCAAAAATTCAAGAGATACAGGGGTGCCTAAGTAGCTCATTCCATTGAGCATCTGACTCAACCACTCAGGTCATGATCTCAGGAGCACAAAATCAAGCCCCGGGCTGGGCTCCATGCTCAGCATGGAATCTGCCAGTTCATCCCCCTGCTGGTTCTCGTTCTCTAAAAAAAAAATAATAATAATAATAAATAAATAAATATCTTTGGGAAAAAAATTCAAGAGTTACAATGAAAATATTCCTTCCATTCTCTTTTCAAACTGAAGCAACTAATTTTAAGGTGTTTTTTTAATATCCTTCCAAAGGTTTTTTTCAAAGGTATTTTTTTTTTTAAAGATTTTATTTATTTGGTATATATAGAGAGATCACAAGTAGGGGGAAGCAGGCTCCCTGCTGAGCAGAGAGCCCCATGTGGGGCTTGATCCCAGGACCCTGAGACCACGACCCGAGCCGAAGGCAGAGGCCCAACCCACTGAGCCACCCAGGCGCCCCTCAAAGGTATTTTTAAATCTTCCTTTAAAAGTTATCTTTTGGGGCGCCTGGGTGTCTCAGTCAGTTAAGCGTCTGCCTTCAGCTCAGGTCATGATCCTGGAGTCCTACAATCAGTCCCGCATCAGGCTTCTTGCTCAGCATGGAGTCTGCTTCTCACTCTCCCACTCCTTCTGTGCTCTCTCTCTCAAATGAATAAATAAAAATCTTAAATAAATACATGTTATCTTTTAACACTTGTTCGTTCATTATTAGATGTAAACTTTACAAAAATACGAAGAGGATAGAAAAATAAAGGCCACCTCCATCTTACTATAGACAGTTCCCTATTCCCCAGAGATATCGACTGTTAACAGTTTAAAATATCAAAACAAAACAAAACACCACACAGCTTAAAACATTTAAATTTTTTCTGTACTGGGAATTTATTAATTTATGTACAAAGATATTTTTGGTGACTCTTCCTTTAATGCAGTGGTCCTCAACGCTAGCTTTACATTGTGTCATTAGGCAGCTTTTTTCCCTTCAGGTAAAAAAATGGTTTAACCATTTTTATTGTGAAAAATAGCACTCTACAGTAAAATGCTTAAAGCCTAAATGTGTTTAGTATAAAGAAACAAACCTTTTTTTCTTTTTTAAGGTTTTACTCATTTATTTGAGAGAGAGACAGAGATAGTGAGCCAGGAGAAGAGAGAAGCAGAGGAGTCTGAGGCAGAGCTTGATGCCAGGACCCTGGGATCATGACCTAAGCCAAAGCTTAACTGACTGAGCCACCCAGGCACCCCAAGAAACAAGCGCCTTTATAATCAATTACCCAGATTAAGAAATAGAACATTTTAGGGGTGCCTGGGTGGCTCAGTTGGTTAAACGTCTGCCTTCAGCTTGGTTCATGATCCCAGGGTCCTGGGATGGAGTCCCGCATTGGGCTCCCTACCCAGCGGGTAGTCCTGCTTTTCCCTCTCCTTCTGCCCCTTCCCCTGCTTGTTCTCTCTCTCTCTCTTTCTCTCTCTCTCAAATAAATAAAATCTTTAAAAAAAAAAAGAAATAGAACATTTTAGCACCCCACAAGCCCCTATGCAAATTTCCAGTCACAGTTCCCTATAATCCTGATGTTTATACTGATTTTTTTTTTTTTTTAAGATTTATTCATTTAGGTGCGCCTGGGTGGCTCAGTTGGTTAAGCGGCTGCCTTCGGCTCAGGTCATGATTCCAGAGTCCTGGGATCAAGCTCTGTATTGGGCTCCCTGCTCAGCAGAGAGCCCTCCCTCTCCCTCTGTCTGTCGTTCTGCTTACTATCTGTCGAATAAATCTTAAAAAAAAAAAAAAAAGATTTATTCATTTATTTTTGGAGAGCTAAAGAAAGCACAAACGTGTGCAGAATGAGAGGCAGAAAGAGAGAGAAAATCCCAAGCAGCTCCCCACTGAGGGCAGAACCTGACTCAGGGCTCTATCCCGGGACCCTGAGATCTTGATCTAAGCTGAAACCAAGAGTCGGCCGCTTAACTAACTGAGTTAACCAGGCCCCTTACACTAATCACTTCCTTGTTCTTTGTTATAATTTGCCACTTACATATTCACCCATTAACTATGTAACTTTGTTTTTGCCTGTTTTTATACTTCATATGAATAGAATCACACTGAATTTTTTAGTGTCTTCCTTTGCTCAACATTATGCTTTTGAGTTCCAGCTGTGTTTTTGCATATGGATGTAATTTTGTTTTTATTTGCTGTATAATATTCAGTCATATGAGTATACCACAGTCTAACCATTCTGTTAATGGATAGTTGGGATTCTTTGGGGCACTGTTCTGCACATTGTAACTGTGCATATCCTTACACATGTATTCCAGTATATAGCATATGAGTTCTCTAGGATATATATCTAGTTGTGAAGTGATTGGGTCAGAAGACATGCATATCTTCACTTCACTAGATGATGCAACTGCTTTCCAAAGTTATGTACACTCCCACAAGCAGTGTGTGAGCAATCCTGTTGTTCTTAAACCTTGCCAACACTTCCATTTAACTTTTAAATTTTTGCCAATCTGGAATTGGTTAATTATATCTCATTGTGGTTTTAATCTGCATTTTGCTGATTGAGAATTAAACTGAATAGCTTTTCATATATTTTTTAAAAGATTTTATTTATTTATTTGACACAGATCACAAGTAGGCAGAGAGGCAGGCAGAGAGAGAGAGAGAGGCTCCCTGCTGAACAGAGAGCCCGATGCAGGGCTTGCTCCCAGGACCCTGAGACCACCACCTGAGCTGAAGGCAGAGGCTTAACCCACTGAGCCACCCAGGTGCCCCACTTTTCATATTTTTTTTAATTTTAAGATTTGATTTTTCAGTAATCGCTATATCCAATGTGGGGCTCAAACTCACAACCCTGAGATCAAGAGTCATACACTCTACTGACTAAGCCTGCCAGGCACCCCACTTTTTATATTTTTAATTTATCTTACGGGTTTCATCTCTTGGGAATGCCAGTTAGGGTCTTTCCCTCCTTTTTGGGTTGTCTTTCTCTTATTGATTTGTATATTCTGGATGTTAGTCATTTGTCAGGTGTTTGTGGTTTTTTTTTTAAGATACTATTATTTATTTGACAGAGAGAGAGACCACAAGAGAGGGAACACAAGCAGGGGGAGTGGGAGAGGGAGAAGCAGGCTTCCTGCCGAGTAGGGCGCCCGATTCTGGGCTCGATCCCAAAACTCTGGGATCATGACCCGAGCCAAGGGCAGGTGCTTCATGACCGAGCCACCTAGGCACCCCTCATTTGTCAGTTATTTGTGTCATAAGCATGTTGTCTCATTCTGTGGCTTGTGTTTCTAATTTCATCACAGTGTATTTTTAATGCTTGCTTGAGTCCCTCTGAGGTCAGTTAAATCAGAATCTCTTGGGATTAGGCCCAAATGTAGATATTATTTTAAACTGAAATATAGGTCACATACCATAAAATTCACCATTTTATAGTGTATGCATCAGTTTTTTAATATATATTTGTGTGTGTGTGTATATATATATATTTTTTATTATTATTATGTTTTTGGAGAGAAAGAATATGCGAGCATGCATGAGGGTGGGCTAAAATCAAGAGTTGGATGCTTAACCGACTGATCCACTCAGGCACCCTACATATCTTATTAAGTTTTAATCTAAATATCATAATAATCACCCTCTTAAAATATACAATTTAGTGAAATTTGCAGAATATTCAAAAAGTTGTGCAGCCATCATCACTATCTAATTCCAGAACATTTTCATCACCTCAAAGTGAAACCCTGTACCATTTGGCGGTTACTCTCTATTTCCTCTGCCTCCAGGCCTGGAAACCACTAATTTCTGTCTTGATAGATTTGTCTGTTTTGGCCATATCATATAAGTGGAATCATACAGTAGGCAACCTTTTGTTTCTGGCTTCTTTCATTTAGCATATTTTCGAAGTTCATCCATGTTGTAGCACATATAAGTACTTCATTTTTATGGCCAAGTAATATTCTATTATGGATATATTATTAATATTTTGTTCATCCATTCATCAGTTGATAGACACATAGGTTGTTTTCACTTCTACAGAAACCAGTTTTATGAATGATACTGCTATGAACATTCACATACAAGTTTTTGTGTAGACCTATGTCTTCCGTTTTCTTGAGTCTATGCCTTGGAGTGGAATTACTGGGTCATACTTTTAGAGGAACTGCCAAACTGTTTTCCAAAGTGGCTGCACCATTTTATAGTCCCACCCACAATGTATGAAGGTAGATGTTATTTTAAAAGTTCACCAAGTGATTCTAACCTGCAGCCCGCAGCCATTATAGTCATTCTTTTATTATATCCAGCAAGCCTGGCCAGAGAGAGAGAAGGCCAGAAGGACAAGCTGGGTTCTTGGCAAAACCTACCTTTAAAACAGCTTCACAATATACCCTTCTTGGTACTTGGGTATTAAAATGGCAGGGTGACCCACCATTGAGGACTTTTTCTAACAGTTTCTTTTTACTAGGACAAATAGATAAATTTTTGCTTATATTTGCCTCTTATTTGTGTGATTTTATCTTATTCCGGAGTCCTGGGACCTAAAACCCGAGGATAGCATATGAGCATGGCTATTTTAGAGTTACCTAAGAACCAAGAGCCCTTTTCTATCAGTTTTAAAAACAAAAGTTTGTGAGATGTGGTGAAATGGCTTCCCTGAGACTGACCATTCTTAACCTGTCCAGAGCTCCCTCCATTGTGGAGTCCTAAGGAAATTATTTCTCATACTCCTATTTGCTATCATTTTCTCACCTGCCCCCTTCCCCAGACATTCCTTCATTGGGCAGGGAGTTGCAGGAGAGTTGGTCCCCATGACGCTTTTATCCCTGAAGATTAAACCAACTGAATGGAAAAGGAGCAAATGTTGGGAGGAATTCCCTTTTCTGTAGCTATGGGCCATCACTGTGTCAATGGGCAGTCTGGTATCAGATCATCTCCTCTATCCTGGAAGAGTTTTATGCACTGCTCTGTCCTGAGTTATCTTTCCTGAGAAGAGCAGAAAGAAGTTTCTTGTTGGTCAATGGGTTATCTCATTGCCATTGATACTCTGTAATATATATGACAGTGTACAAGAAAGCCAGCTGAGATCAAGGTGGAAAGTTGATATAAATTATGGATACCCTCATAAACATTTGACTCAAAACAGCAGCACTTGCTAACTCAGGTCTCACACTTTCTCAGGTGTCACTGTTCATGCTCACTCAGGTATCACCCATGTGTTTGCTCAAGTGTCACGATCCAGTGTCATCTTTGAGTGTCGCCCTCACAGATCACCCTCAGGTTCACTCAGGCATGGCCACTTGTTGCCTGCCTGCACAACTAGCAGTCTCATTTTTTATGGGGTTTTGTCCTTCCAAGACCTTACTCCTTCAGGTGTATTGTACTACTTTTTTTTTTTAAGATTTTATTTATTTATTTGACACAGAGAGAGATCACAAGTAGGCAGAGAGGCAGGCAGAGAGAAGGGGGGGAAGCAGGCTCCCCGCTGAGCAGAGAGCCCGATGTGGGGTTCAATCCCAGGACCCTGAGATCATGACCTGAGCCAAAGGCAGAGGCTTAACCCACTGAGCCACCCAGGAGCCCCTGTACTACCTTGTCTTAATGGGGATGCCAGGTCTTCCCTGCCTTTATGGAGGATGCACCAACTCATCGCATTTGGAATCAAGATTTCTTCTGTCAGGGCATCGATGAGTATTTTTTTAGTTGCAGAAATTTATAGATTTTTAAGTCATTTCTTCAGCCATTTGACATACTTATGGGTATCCATTCTCAAACATCTACTAAATCTGTCTCCTGTTTTAAATTATCATTGCCCTGGCTATAATTGGTAGCAGAGATCACATGGCAAAAGCTTCCCCAGTTGTATGCCAGTGATAGAGACTTCCTGTGTACATGGCGCCTGTACTGCTGAAGTGCTCTTAGCCCTCCTTTGGTATATGTGCAGAACGTGTAGTAATTAAAGCCTCATAACCAGACAGGCCTGGGTTGCAGTGCCATATATCCTTGAGCATGTCCTTTACCTTTCTGAGCCTGAAACATGTGGATGGTAGTAGATGATTGGGTTGGGTGACAGAGAAGGAAATGAGATGACATACACAGAATGCTTCGTGTGATGCTAGCTCAATTTGTCACAGCTATTCCTTTTTTTTTTTTTTTTTTTTTGGTCCTTCAGTTTTGTTGGAAGCAAATGATGAAAACCATTGCTGTTAAAAACATACATAAATGAGTTAAATAAAACCATCAAGTATTTGTGGTTTTTTTTAAAGATTTTATTTATTTAATTGACAGAGAAATAGAAAGTGCACAAGTAAGTAGAGCAGCAGGCAGAGAGAGAGGGAGAAGCAGGCTCTCTGTGGAGCAGGGAGCTGACTGTGGGGCTCAATTCCGGGACCCTGGGATCGTGATCAGAGCAGAAAATAGCCGCTTAATGACTGAGCCACCCAGGGGCCCCTCAAGTATTTGTTAACCAATTGGTTTTCCATTCACTATCGTACTGCCTCTATCAGTACTCCAACTGTTGCTTTGTTTCATGTCCAGGGTATTTTTTTTCTTGCTTTTTAAAAAAATTTATTAGCATATAATGTATTATTTGCTTCAGGGGTACAGGTCTGTGAATCATCAGTCTTACATAATTCATAGCACTCACCATAGCATATACCATCCCCAATGTCCATCACCCAGCCACCCTATCCTCCCCCCCCCCACCCCCCAGCAACCCTTAGTTTGTTTCCAAGGTTAAGAGTCTCTTATGGTTTGTCTCCCTCCCTGGTCCCGTCTTGTTTCATTTTTCCCTCCTTACCCCCCATGACCCCCCTCCCCACCCTGCCTCTCAAATTCCTCCTATCAGAGAGATCCTATGATAATTGTCTTTTTCTGATTGACTTATTTCGCTCCACGTAACACCCTCTAGTTCCATCCACATCGTTGCAAATGGCAAGATTTAGTTTTTTGGTGGCTGCATAGTATTCCATTGTATATATATACCACATCATCTTCATCTATTCATCTGTTGATGGACTTCTAGGATCTTTCCATAGTTTGGCTATTGTAATGTCACATCTATTTTTATTAATAATATTTATTTATAATGTCCCTGAATGTTTCCCAGGCAACAGAATTCAGCAGTTGTTTCAACCTTCTTTGATGGTGGGTCCCCATTTCACTACTCACATAACATCTTTGGTCTAAAGGAAGGACTTAGATTTAGAAACTTGCCTAATAGACTGTAGTTATGGAAGGAGGAATTCGAGAAGGAGGTATTGAGAGGAAAAGGGAGTCTAGTGATTTTTAAGTTGATTATACTAATTTTGCTCAGCTCCTAGACTTGCATTTTCCCCCAAATAAATTGTCCATTTTTTTCTCTTTATTCTCTTTTTTCCTTCCTTCCCCTTTTTTTTCCCCCCTGTCACTTGTACTGGAGAGCCCATAGAATCTCACATTGATCTATAAGGCTCTGTTTCCCCCCATGAAACTCTGATTGTTTTACATTTGTGAAAATAAAGTTTTGGAAGTTTACACAAAGATGTTAGTTCTTGAGGCACCTGGCTGGCTCAGTCAGTCTAGCATGAAACACTTTTTTTTAAGTTTTATTTATTCATTTATTTATTAGAGACAGAGTGCAAGCAAGGGGAGCAGCAGGAAGAGGGAGAAGCTAAGCACGGAGCCTGATGCGGGACTCAATGCTAGAACTCAGAGATCATGATCTGAGCCGAAGGCAGCTGCTTAATGAGCCACCCAGGCGTCCCTAGAGTGTGACTCTTGATCTCAGGTTTGTGAGTTTGACCCCCACATTGGGTGTAGTGATTACTTAAAATAAAAAATCTTAAAAGAGAGAGAGAGAGATGTTCTTTATTAAAATTAATATTTATTGGGTGCACCTGGGTGGGTTTAGTTGGTTAAGCATTGGACTCTTGATTTTGGCTCAGGTCATGATCTTAGGGTCTTGAGACTGAGTCCTCACGTGGGGCTCCTTAATCAGCCGGAAGTCTGCTTGAGATTCTCTCTGCCCCTCCCTCCGCTTGCACAGCAGGTGTCCTCTCTCTCTCTCTCTCTCTCTCTCCCTCTCCAAAATAAATAAATCAGTCTTTTTTTTTAAATGATTTTATTTATTTATTTGACAGACAGAGATCACAAGCAGGCAGAGAGAGGTGGAAGCAGGCTCCCCGCAGAGCAGAGAGCCTGATGCGGGGCTCGATCCCAGGACCCTGGGATCATGACCCAAGCCGAAGGCAGAGGCTTTAACCTACTGAGCCACCCAGGCACCCCTAAATAAATCTTTTTAAAATGAATATTTACTGAGAATTTACCATGTGCCAATCATAATTCTAAATGCTTTACTTGTATTATCTTGTGTCATCTTTTTAGTTGTCTTAAGTAATCTATGAGATTATGATCTTATAGATAAACTGAGGCTCTGAAAAGTTAAGTGACTTGCAAAATTTTGCTCATTGCAGGTTCACACAACCACATGTCAGAGCTGGCACACATACCCAGTCTAACTTCAGATTTCACTACCTTAACCCCTACAGTTAAGTCTGTATGTCACTTAGAAAAATTTGTCTGATGATCTTCACAAACTTAGTCATTTTACTCCTCAGAGTTCAGCTGCTTTATTTCAGTTTCTGAAAGGAATGGTGATTGCAATCTATTTCTGAAGCTGAGGAAATGACCAGAACCAGAAATTCCTTCATGCCTTCCCTAAAAGGCATTTAGTCAGGAAAGTTCTCAACATGTTAGGTTTTCTGAGACATACTCACAGGTAGCTAACACATCATGATAGGTAAGGTGGACAAGGTGCATGGAAAACCATGTGTAAAAATCTATCATACAAGCCCAAAAGTCAGTCTTTCTTGGCTCCCCTGGGGGTGAACCACAACCCATCCTTTGAGTTTCTGTCACTATCTACAGTTCCTGGCCCTGAGGCCTCTCAGAGCTTTCACTATGTCCCAGTGGAAGTAGCATCATTACTTTCACATGTGGCAGAGGACACCGGGCTTCTATCCCTAGCCCGACCATATTTGACCTTTGTGATCTTGGATAAGTCACCAACTTCTCTGTGTTTTTTCCCTTATCAAGCATATTGTTTACACAAATTTAGAGATTTAAAATATCTCCCCTGTCTCTTCATGGTGCTTATAAAAGACCAAAATGAACAAAAAAGCAAAAAAGGTGTGAGAACCCTAAAACAAAAGGAAATACACCAGAATCTTGTTAACTCTGGAATTATGGGAGGTATATATTTTCTTCGTAATATTTTTCCTGTGTCTTCCAAGTTTTCTACAGTAAGCATGTCTTCTTTTCTGATAGAAAAAGGAAAAAAAGGTTTGATAAAAAGAACATCACACATTGTCATCATGGCCTTACAGTCTAAGTAAGCATGAGGTCAGAGTGACAGGGGACATCAGTTATAGATGTGCCTTTCATGACCCAGTTAGCCATGGAGCTCAGTGAGCAGCTCATGGCAGGGGCACCTGCCACACCCATTTTAAGGGACTATTGTTCTCACTCTTCCCATTTTTTATTAGCAGTAACATACTAGCCATGTAGTTGAAAATCCAGTGTTAGAAATTAACAGGTTCTTTTCTTTATAAAAAGATTCATCAGATAGACCTGTTATACTTTTAGTAGACTATTTAAAAAATGAGTGCATCTAAAACATGATTCTAAATTTGATTTTAAAGTACAATTCTAAATCTCATGTACAGATAATTTTTAGAAATACAACTGCTTAAACCATGAAGAACTTACTAAATATTAAAAAAAATTTTTTTTAACATTTTTTATTTAAATTCAATTAACATGTGTTATTGGTTTCAGAGGTACAGGCCTGTGATTCATCAGTTTCATATAATAAGCAGTGCTCATTACATCACTTGCCTTCCTTAATTTCTATCACCCAGTTACCCCATCCCTCCACCCCCTCCCTTCCAGCATCCCTCGGTTTGTTTCCTATGTTTAAGGGTCTCTTACGGTTTGTCTCCCTCTCTGGTTTCATCTTCTTTTATTTTTTCTTCTCTTCCCCTGTGATCTCCTGTTTTGTTTCCACATATGATCATATGATAATTGTCTTTCTCTGACTGACTTATATTACTTGGCATAATACCCTCTAGTTCCATCCATATTAAACTTGTAAAAAGTACCTGCATGTTAAGATATTTTATGGCCTATTGTTGAAGTTTGAGTCTGGCAACTTTTGGACTCTTAAGTTGGAAACTGTGGTTATGTTCAGTAAAATACAAATTAAAATTTTGAAAGATTGAGAAAATTGAGATAGGACTTCCTTACCCTTAATTCACTGCAAAATAAATGAATTTATCAGAAGTACCTGACAGCTTAGTGGAAACCACATGAGCTTTAGAGTTAGACATACTGAATGTGGAATTTGGTTCTGTCACACAACAGCTTTTTGTGAGCAAATCAACTTCTTTTTTTCCTTAAGATTTTATTTATTTATATAGAGACAGTCAGTGTGAGCAGGGAAAGGGCTATAGAGAGAACCTCAGGCAGACTCTGTGCTGAGCACAGAGGCCCTCCCAGGGCTCAATCTCACCACGTTGAGATCATGACCTGAGCTAAAACCGGAAGTTGGACACTCAACCAACTGAGCCACCCAAGTGCCCTGTGACTCAACCTCTTGAATTTGTCTTCAACATGTACTGGGCATAATAGAATGAACTCATCTCATATCTAGGCTGTTGTGAAGAGTCTGTCAAATAATGTTTCATTTAATAAATTTTTTTTTTATTTTTAAGTAATCTCTACACCCAACATGGAGCTCAAACCCACAACACCAAGATCAAGAGTCGCACATTCCACTGACTCAGCCAGCCAGGCCACCCCTCTGTCAAGTAATATTTCTTCACCTTTTTGATTCTCAGTAATCAGCACTCCTCCCTCTGTCTAAAATCAGGGCAGCATGTTCACATATGACTGGGTTTTCAGGGGCAAGAGGCAGTCCTGAGACTTCACCTCTATTTCCCCTTTCCCATCGGACTGTAGGGACCCAAGTTAGTCTCTTCTTCTATGGTCTCAATGGAAATCATGTCAGTTGTGATAGCTCATTACTTCCGTGTTCCCCACACATCATGCCTGGGCCCCTCTGTGACTGCTTCCTGGTGGAACAGGTGATTGTAATCAGTCATTCCATGATGCACATTTCTGTCTTTACTTTAGTTCCCAAGACAGATGGGTGGTATGGGACATTGCCTTGGAGACAAATCATGCCGTGGAGACTGTAGTCAGGCTAAATCTGTCAAAGATATTAAAAAGAATATGTTAGATCAAGAAGTAAATTATCTCTTGAGCTGTTGAATATTCTCCCCAAGGTTAGTATTCCCCATTGTTTGCACTGCTGTTGGCTACTTACTCTGTATGATTACATGTTTAGGCAGCTTTCTACATAGAATGAAAATACTGCTGTGTACTGACAGTTATATGCCTGGTCTCTATGGCTCTCAGCCAACACTTAGGAGCCAGGGGAATTTTTTTACTTCTTGAGGGAATCACCCTATGGATTTTATTTTCAGGTGATTCTGAAGGGCAGCAAGGAGCGCAGCACTGGGGCCACTGGAGTTAATGCAGACTCCTCCCGTTCCCATGCTATCATCCAAATTCAGATCAAGGATTCAGCTAAGAGGACATTTGGCAGGTGAGTTGGAAATATGCAAGGAATTGCATTGTCTGCCTCTCCCTAATGTGACTTTGAAATATGTGTTATCAACAACAGGACATTCTGCCACCGTAGAGTTTTTCGTAAATATCAGGGATACAGAGTAGAGTTGTTAGCCCTGAAATAAATCATTGTATTAAAGTGCCATCAGTTGATTAACCATGAAGTAATGACCTATTGTTGGTCAAGCCTACATTATTAAAAGGGACATTGATTGCTTCTAACGTGAAACACAGTATCAGCAAAGAAATAGTAGGAAATGCATCTCAGCTTACAGGCCAAAAAAAGAAAAGAAAAAAATTAATCTATCCTCCTTGAAAGAAGCCATAAGACAATTGGGTACATTCATTGCTTCTCTGGTGCTATCTTAGCAAACTCTGCCACACTGATGGATGAGGCGCTCTCACCTCTGAGTAATGAGTCTTTTTTTTCTTTCTTACTTATAATTCCTCCTCTTCTTCTTCTCTTTTTGAGGGGGGCACCTGGAAAGCAGCCCACAAAACTTTCTATTTAATTATCTAAGTGGTCACCTAAGTGATTTGCACTGTAGTCATTTAGCCTTATAGGAAGAATGTTTTATTAATTTTATTAATTTCTCACAAATGATTAAAACCAACAGAAGTGTCTGAGCAGTGAGGGCAACAGCTGACAGATCAGAGTCTTCTAATACTTTTGGAAAGCTAACAGTGTGTCTTTTCTTTCCAGAGGTTGGGCCAGTGTTAATTTCTTCCTGCTGCTGCAAAATGCTGACTGATGTAAAAATAAACCAAGGCCCCCAAGAAGTTATCCCTGCTGTGTGTTTTCTCTAGGATCTCTTTTATTGACTTGGCTGGCAGCGAAAGAGCAGCAGATGCCAGAGACTCAGACAGACAGACAAAGATGGAAGGCGCAGAAATAAACCAGAGTCTTCTGGCTGTAAGTTGTTTGAAAGCTTTGATCTAAAAATCCTTCTTTTTTTTTTTTTTTTTAAGATTTTATTTATTTACTTGACAGACAGGAATCACAAGTAGGCAGAGAGGCAGGCAGAGAGAGAGGGGGAAGTAGGCTCCCTGCCGAGCAGAGAGCCCGATGCGGGGCTCGATCCCAGAACCCCAGGATCATGACCTGAGCCGAAGGCAGAGGCTTTAACCCACTGAGCCACCCAGGTGCTCCTAAAAATCCTTCTTGAGAGATTTTTGCCCCTCTTTTACATGCAGCCAGAGTGGGTGAAGATGGGGTGGGGTAGAGTCAGCGGAGCAAGAACATGCTCCTGTCTGGAAGTGGGGTTCCAGGGTTAGAGATAGAGGCTGCCCAGTCAGATTCTTAGAAGTTCTAGGCAACTCTTCCCTTCTGTTCCTGCCTTCTCTTCCTCTGGTCAGTCCCTTAGGAGCAGAAAAGTATTTCTGCAGCAGCTGAATGGTTAACTTAGGTAAGCTTTCTCTCTCTCATCAAGTTTTTAAATTGTATTAATTTTTCAAACATAACAAAATAGAATAAATCACATAATGACCTCCCAAATACTTGCACCCAGCTTCAACACGTGAAAAATCTAATGAACCCTTTCCTTCCCCTGATTATTGTAAAGCAAATCCTGTCATCTTGTCATTTCTCCCACAAGTATTTCATTATCTCAAAGAGATAAGACTCTTACTTTTGAATATAACTGTAATGCCATTATCATACCTGAGGAAGTAATTATGTAATGTTATCTATTATCCAGGAAGTATTATGATTTCTCCAGTTGTCCCATAAATGTCTTTTCACAGTTTGTTCAAATCAAGATGCAAACAAGACCCTTGGATTGCTTTTGATAGTCTCCTTTATTCTATATCAGTTCTTTTGTTTTCTCTCTCTCTTATTTTTTTTTAAAGATTTTATTTATTTATTTGACAGATCACAAGTAGGCAGAGAGGCAGGCAGAGAAATGGGAAAACAGGCTCTCCCCGGCACCCAGTTTTCTCTCTCTTTTAATATCAGTGTATTTGCCCTATAAGATTTTCCAACATTGGGAATTAGGTTGACTGCATTCCCACATTGATGTGTATCATCATACTCTATCCTCTTTTCTATAAAGTGGCTAAGATCTGTACTCGTGCTGTACAGGAGGGAGCCACTAAGCCACATGTGGTTATTGAGCCCTTCAAATATAGTTCCTCTGAGCTGATACATGCCTAAGTGTAAGATACACACTGGATTGTGAAGCAGGTATAATATCTTATTAATATTTTTCTTTTTTAATTTTTTAATATTTAATTTTTATTTTTATTTATATATTTTATTTATGTATTTATATATTTTATTAAGCAGGTATGATATCTTATTAATATTTTTTCATATTGATTACATGCTAAAATAATATTTTGCTGGTTTTTTTAAATGTTTTTGGCTATATTGGATTACATATAGTTAAGATTATATAATTAAGATTAATTTCAGGGTACCTGGCTGGCTCAGTCGGTTTAGCGTCTACCTTCAGCTCAGGTCATGATCTCAGGGTCTTGGGATCAGCCCACATTGGGATCGCTGCTCAGAGGGGCATCTGCTTCTCCCTCTCATCCTCCTACTCATGCTCTCTCTTGCTCACTCTCTGAAATAAATAAAATCTTAAAAAAAAAATTAATTTCATTTTTTTTTAATGTACTAGAGATTTAAAATTACACACAAAGTTTGCTCTTGGGGCTAACATATTCCTATTGGGAAAGCACTGTACTAGAAGCTTGATCAGATTGAGGTTCTGGTTTTTTGGCAGGAATTCATGGGTAGTTTTTAGACTTCTATAGGAACATATCAGGACATACAGAATGTCTGGTTGTCTTTTTGTGATTTTTATTTTAAAGATTTTATTTATTTATTTGACATACAGAGATCACAAGTAAGCAGAGAGGCAGGAAGAGAGAGAAGTAGAAGCAGGCTCCCTGCTGAGCAGAGAGCCTGATGCGGGGCTCTATTCCAAGACCCTGAGATCATGACCTGAGCTGAAGGCAGTGGCTTAACCCACTGAGCCACCCAGGTGCACCTCTTTTTGTGATTTTTAAGAATTAAAGGTTCAAGTGTTGACAGCGTAATTTCTCCTTTATAGTTTCCTATGAGACTTCTTCATTTAATGGGTTTACAAGCTATAGATAAGCATCACCTGTATCTATTGTTCCATTAGGGATTCTGAAATTGTGATATTCTCATTCTCATATTCCTTCTTTATTAGCTGGAAGAATTTTTCTTCAAGTATGTGATTATGATTATCCTGAAATATAGTTCATTCAGTAGAGACGAGATAAATGCTAGTAACCTAAATCCGACCAATTAATTTGTTGTTATTTACTGTTTTGTTTGGTTTTGTATTATTATAGATTCATTGTAATCATTATTCTTTTTGTTATTTAAATTATACATCCTTTGGGCAATGGGAGCCTTTTCAAGTATGTTCCTCTAGTTTTTGACCAACTATTAGTCTAATAGCTTCTAGCTTCCTGGCATTCTGGCAAGACAAGATGTTCCACGCTCCTCTTGTACATTTCCTTCCGCAGACCTTGATCAGGCAATTCTTCAACAAGCTTTGGTTTTAGGAGGAAATGGCATTTCGAGACCAGTTAGGGGTGCTAGGGGTGCTTACTACCACTGGGTTAGTCCTTCTAGGCGTTTTTTTTTTTAGAGCTAGGAAATTGATTTTTTAAAATTATTTTTACTAACATATAATGTATTATTTGCCCCTGGGGTACAGGTCTGTGAATCATCATGATTTTTTTTTGAAAGAGGAAAATACATTAGGGATTCATATTAATAAATTAATTCAAAAGCAGGGGAAGTGGGAGAGGGAGAGGCAGGCTTCCCGACAAGCAGGGAGCCTGATGCGGGGCTCGATCCCAGGACTCTGGGATCATGACTTAAACCAAAGGCAGACATTTAACAATTGAGCCATCCAGGCACCCCACAGCATTTATATAATTTATTTGCTCTACTTTAGTATATGTGTGTTTCAAAATAATGCTGATATTTTTCATAATATTATTGAATTCGGATTAAGATTTCTTTGCAGTTTCCTTTTCACCCTTAGGTTGTATCCCACTTAGATGTACAGTCATAATACGTGTTGCACAGTCATTTGAAATCTTTTCTATGTGTTTAAGCTTACCAATTTCATATTCAGCTAAGTATAAACTGTAGAACAAGCCAATCTGAAAGAAGTCTTGTGTCCATCCCTGTCCCCTCAACCCTATTACCTCCCACTTCTTAGATAATCATTTTTTTTACCTATATATATATTTGTATTCACCTTGAAAAAAAGGGTAGCACACTGTAAACACTTTGCTCTTTTCACTTAGCAATATCCTAGAGCTCACTACATGGCTGTATGTAGACATCTTCCTTGTTCCTTTTTGCAGCTGCATAGTGCTGCCTGTGCCCCTCCATATCATTTAAGTTCTTTTGATCAGAACTGAAGTCTCCACCTAGGCACTTTATTTCCAGGCCTCATGAGGGATAAATTGCAAAGCAGAGAGAGGTGAGAAAGACAATCTGCATCTCTTTTTACTTTTTCAGTTTCTGAATAATTTTTTTTGAAAGATTTTATTATTTGACAGACAGAGACCACAAGGAGGCAGAGAGGCAGGCAGAGAGAGAGAGGAGGAAGCAGGCTCCCCGTGGAGCAGAGAGCCCGACATGGGGCTCGATCCGAGGACCCTGGGATCATGACCCGAGCTGAAGAGAGACTTAACCCACTGAGCCACCCAGGCGCCCTGAATAATTTTTTTTTTAAGATTTTATTTATTTATTTGACAGAGATCAGAAGTAGGCAGAGAAGCAGGTGGGGGTGGGGGGGAAGCAGGCTCTATCCTGGGACCGTGAGATCACTACCCGAGCGGAAGACAGAGGCCCAACCCACTGAGCCACCCAGGCGCCCCTGGTTTTTGAATAATTTTAGATTTACCAAAACAAAGTTGCCAAAATTAAATACACAGCATTCCTTCACCCAGTTTCCATATTACTAATATCTTGTATAACCATAATAAAATTATCTAAATCAGGAAATTAACATTGGTATAATACCAAGACAACAACAATAACATCGGTATAATACTATTAACTAATCTACAGACCTTGTGTGAATTTCACCAGTAGTCCCACTAATGCCCTTTTTTGGGTCCAGGATCCTATATTATGTTTAGTTGTCATGTTCTCATAGTCTCCACAGTTTTTGTCATCTGTGACTTCAACACCTTTGAAGAGTGCTGTCCTGCCTGGTTTTTTGGGTTTGGTTGTTTGTTTTTGTTTTTGTTTTTGCAGATTGTAAATTTGGGTTTATTCAGTGTTTTCTCAAGATTAGATTGAGGTAAAGAATTTTGAGCAAGAATACCACATAAATTGTACCGTTCTCAGTGAATCATATAGGTGGTACGTGAAGTCAGTATGTCTCATTACTGGTGATGTTAACTTTGATCACTTAGTTAAGATGGTTTGTGCTAAGTTTCTCCACTGTAATGTTAACCATTTTCCCTTTGTAATTAATAAGTATCTTGGGGCACCTGGGTTGGTTGGGCATCTGCCTTTGGCTCAGGTCATGATCCCCACATCCCAGGGATCATGCCCAGTGGCGGGATCCCCTCTCATCAGGAAGTCTGCTTCTCCCTCTGCTCCTCCCCCTGCTCATGCTCTCTTGCTTGCTCTGCATGTTCTCTCTCTTTCATAAATAAGTAAGTAAATAAGTAAATAAATGACTTATGGGCAGATAGTCTGAAACTATGCAATTTCCTATTTACATCACACTTTCGCTGCCTAAGTTTAGCATCTGTTGATTATTCTTAACCTGGAACAATCATTACTGTGATGTTTACCTGGTGAGATTTCCTGTTCCTATCATCCTTTTTATATTAATTGGTTGGAATTCTGCTATAAGACAGAGCTGTCCTTTCCCTACAATTAATTTATTAGATTATTTATAACAGTAAGTGGATATTTCTTTTATTTGCTAGATTATAATACATTTTTATTATTTTATTGCTCAGATTGTTCTCAAAGGCTGATAAGGATCAGTGGCCACACTTGGATTTGAGTATGTAAGGGGCAGGTGTAACTCAGGCCAAGGGTTTGGTTACCTGTTTGTCCCTTTTGGAGAACTGTCCCAGTGGTAAAGTTTGGGGATATTGCATTGGTTTGTAATAAAAGAGGAAATTTCCTTGTACAGGTTTCTCCCGCTATCTGAAAATAGAACTTCCCTATGAAATCTTTTGTAAGCCAAAATGGCATAAGGCAAAGAGTGATTACCATTAATTTATATGGAAACAAAGGTGAGCATTCCCAGACCCCAAAAATAACCTCTTGGGCTTTTCTGATACCTTAGCACACATCTTGATAATGGATGCAGAAAATAAATCAAGATAAAGCCAGGTGGGCCTGGCTGGCCCAGTCAGTGGAGCATGTGACTCTTGATCTTGGGGTCATGAGTTGAGCCCCACGTTGGGCATAGGGTTTACTTAAAAAAAAAAAAAAAAACTATTAGAAAAAACAAAAGATAAAGCACAGATGGTTGAAGACACAGTTCAAAACTATGGCTTAACCCACTGAGCCACTCAGGTGCCCCTACTTTTAAATAAAAGAAGGGGCACCTGGATAGCTCAGTGGGTTAAGCCTCTGCCTTCGGCTCAGGTCATGGTTTCAGGGTCCTGGGATCGAGCCCCGCATCGGGTTCTCTGCTCAGCAGGGAGCCTGCTTCCTCCTCTCTCTCTGCCTGCCTCTCTGCCTACTTGTGATCTCTCTCTGTCAAATAAATAAATAAAATCTTTAAAAAAGAGAGAGACTTTAATAAATAAATAAAAGCAAAAATTCTCTATGGATTTCTTTAAGTTAGTGCATGCTCCTGCTCTCTTTCAAAATAATTATCCGAAAACTTATATCTGAATCTACACCTATAGGTGTACATATGTGAGCAGGGAGGTGGGGGAGTGGTATATAGGTATTTTCTGTACTTAAGCGCACCTATAACTGCTAATCATATGAGAGGAAGCAAGAAAAAGGGAGCTGGCAAGCCTAGACTGCCACCACATGAGCCTGGACTCTGGGGCCTGTGGGAAGGTCCCTGGTTTTTCTGCTCCCCACTACTGGGGCTAATCCTAGGATCAGAGCCTTTAGGATGGGAGACCCTCAAATAGACACAGGGAGCTCAGGATGTTCACCCTTCTAGCTTGATTTTTCCTGTTGGATAAGAAGCTACCAGGGCATTTTTACTTCCTTTTGGAGGATTGTCTGAGAATGGCTCTTTTAAGAAAAGTCTGATCTGTTCCTCTCTCTTTGCATGTGGTATTTCCTGTGCTTGTTGTTGATCTACCCCTTTGCAGCTGAAGGAATGTATCCGAGCCTTGGATCAGCAACACACCCACACTCCCTTCAGGCAAAGCAAATTAACTCAGGTAAAGTTAAATGTGAACTTCGAGTTTGTTCTGTTTCATTCATTTGTTTGTTCTTGCATTCATTTGTTCATTCAGCAAAGCCTCCACTGCCAGCAAAGCATGATGCTAAGCTCAGGGAGGGGGAGGGCAGGGAAGGAGTCACATTCCTTACCAGGTCATTCTGGGCAGAGATGGGCATCCTCGGGCAGAGATGCCTGCGGTATGAAGCAGCTGAGCTTTCACAGGCAGTAGTGCACTTCTGGCCACCATCCAACAGCTTTCTGCTTATTTCTAATATAAAGAAACATTTTCGATTTAATGGAGTCTCTGAATGTTTGGCTGGTATAGCTGTACTAAGCATTTTCTTAGCTATGAGACTTAGTGTTTCAAGACAAAAAATAATGGCTAGAGTTAAAGATAAGATAGATCTTTAAAAAATTTTTTTAATTTACTATTTGCTTATTTTTTTAAGATTTTATGTATTGTGTGTAAGCCTGATGATTCACAGACCTGTACCCCTGGGGCAAGTAATACATTATATATTAATTTTTAAAAATGATTTTATGTATTTATTTGACAGAGAGATGAGAGATGGAGCACAAGCAGGGGGAGTGGGAGAGGGAGAAGCAGGCTTCCCGACGAGAAGGGAGCCCAATGTACGGCTCGATCCCAGGACCCTGGGATCATGACCTGAGCTGAAGGCAGACCCTTAATGACTGAGCCACCCTGGCACCCCCAAACTATGCTTCTTAATGAATGGAAAATGCCAGTAATTCAGCACTGTAATGGCTGCAGAACAGTGGCTCAGGTAGGGGTCTACCTACATACAGACTGCTGTGAAGGCCGTTATGGGTGCCCATGATTCCTTTCTGCACTACGTCCTGTGCTCAGTGGGGGACAGACTAGCATAGACGGCAGTCTCGGTAAGGATCTTTGTATTTTAGCAGAGGTTCTTACTCTGTGCAGCTAACCTAATGGCTCCACAGGGCCTGGGGCAGAACCTGTAATATACCTCATTAGACTCATGATCTGTGAGTTGGATTCTATCTTCTCAAACATGATTTCAACTAGAAATTTAAGAACCCCTTTATGGGTGGTTAGTCCTGATTCTAACATTGGCTCTGACATTTTTTTTTTTTAAGATTTTATTTATTTGACAAGAGATTACAAGTAGGCAGAGAGGCAGGCGGGGTGGGGGATTGCGGGGAGCAGGCTCCCCGCTGAGCCGAAAGCCCGATGTGGGACTCAATCCCAAGACCCTGAGACCATGACCTGAGCCGAAGGCAGAGGCTTAACCCAGTGAGCCACCCAGGCGCCCCTTGCTCTGACCCTTTTTAAAACAAGTTCACCATCTCCAGAAAATGCATTCCTATTTAATCCCACATCAGGCTCCTTGCTCAGCAGGGAGCCAGCTTCTCCCTCTGCCTGCCACTCCCTATGCTTGTGCTCTCTCTCTCAAATAAATAAAATCTTGAAAATAATAATAATAATAGTAATACTTCAGAAAAAAATGAAAAAAATAATTCAGGGGCACTTGGCTAACTCAGTCGATGGAGTGTGACTCTTGATCTTGGAGTTGTGGGTTCAAGCTCTATGTTAGGTATAGAGATTGTTTAAAAGTAAAATCGTTTAGGGGTCCCTGTGTGGCTCAGTCATTAAGTGTCTGCCTTCAGCTCGGGTCATGATCCTAGGGTCCTGGGATCAAGCTCCATATCGAACTCCCAGCTTGGCGGGGACCTGCTTATCCCTCTCCTTCTGCCCTGCTTGTGTTCTCTCTCTCTCAAATAAGGAAATTTTTTTAAAATAAATAAATAAAATTGTTTAATAATAATAATTCAAACAGTATATGTATATACAAGTACAAAAGAAGATGGCAAGAGGTATCTGAAAATCCTACCTCTCAGTGATAATCACTGCTACATTTTGGTGACTATCCTTCCAGATATTTTTCTGCCCACATATCTACACATAGATCTACTTACAGTGTTATGGAATCATATGCCTTCTTCACTCAAAGTTGTAGATCTTCTTGTGTACCTAAGTTCAGATATACCTAATTATTTTTAAAGGTTGTATTGTAGTCAGTTAATATTTATTTAGTTTGCAGGGCACCTGGGTGGTTCAGTTGGTTAAGCTCCTGCCCTCGGCTTAGGTCATGATCCCAGTGTCCTGGGATTAAGACCCTCATTGGCTCCCTGCTCAGCAGAAAGCCTACTTCTCCCTCACGTTCTGCTGCTCCCTGAGCTTGTGCTATCAAATAGATTTAAAAAAAAAGAAAAAAGTATTCAGTTCCCTGTTTACAGACTCCTAGATTTTCTAATTATTATAATGCTATAAAGCGTATCCTATATATTACCTTTCTTTTTTAAAACAACTGAGCAATTCTCTCTAGGATAATGTCCTGGAAGCATGCACATTTTTTATATTTTTATACATATTGACAAACTGTCTTCTCAAAAGCTTATACCGTTTCATGGTACACATGAAATAGTATAGCAATGTAGAAAAGTACCCATTTCCCTAGACCCTCACCAGGGCCAGGGTATTACGAGTCTTACTTAATCTTATGGGTGAACAATACTAGTGTTTTTACTAGTTTGTTTGTATTTCTTTGGTTGGTGAAGTACCTTTTTTCTGTGTTTTTGATCATTTGTATTTATTCTTTGTAAATTGCCTTTTTGTAGCAGGGAGGGGAGCTATGGCCCCATGTCCTGCACACAATAAGTAGTCAGTATGTCCTTTGTTAATTGACTTCATTGACCTGCCTTCTGTTTTGGACAGGTCCTGAGGGATTCTTTCATTGGTGATGCCAAAACCTGCATGATTGCCAACATCTCACCAAGCCACGTGGCCACCGAACACACTCTGAATACCTTGCGTTATGCTGACCGGTGAGTTGCTCCCAGGTAGCAGGTTGTGTCTGTGTGTGTCTCAAACACACACAGAAATCCGATCTTGAGCTCCAGCAGAAGTCTGTTCTTGAGGCCATGATCCTAGTACCAGGGGAATGTGCAATTGGTCCTTTGAAGAATGTGACCTGATAGGCCTTGCCTTTTCACAAGTGTGAATGTGACAAGAGAAAAGGGACACATTCCCTGGTTCAGGAGACATCTCCATTAGAGACTTTTGATTTTTTAAGATTTTATTATTTATTTGATGGGGGGAGAGAGCACGTGTGCACACAGCGTGCACACATAAGCAGGCGGAGAAGCAGGCTTCTTGCTGAGCAGGGGGCCCGAAGTGGGACTTGATCCCAGGACCCTGGGATCATAGCCTGAGCTGAAGGCAGATGCTTAGCCGACTGAGCCACCCAGGCACCCTCCTCAGTGCCTTTTAAATGGCTAGTGGGAAATGATAGGTTTCTTTGGAGTGGAAGGCTCAAGGTTTTTTTCCTGCTAGCCTCAGCCCTAATCGTAAGGGAGAGAATACATGTTACTTGTCAAGGCAGAAGCGCTTAGAACTATGTAGGTCCAGAAGACATCAACCCAGACATGACACGTTACAAAAGGTTAAAATGAACCCAGAGAAAGGCGGGAACTTTAAAAGGGCTTATTGGGAACTGGCGGTAAATCTAGCCTGACTATATGGTCAGGGCTCTTTCTGGGGTGACCTTGGTATCTACCAAGGTTCCCCCACCCCCATGCCCTATCTCTTACTCATGGTCACGTAGGTTTCCTAGCATGGGTGAGACACTATCATTTCTATACTTTTCTCTGGCTGCTTTGCTGCCTGGTCCTGTCTTATATCCTTTCCTTCTCTTTGGTCTCCCAGAAGCTGTCTCCAAGATTAAAAACTATTTGAGGGAAACCTGTTTTTTTATTACTGTTGAGGAATCTTTAGTATCATGGGATTTAATGAAGTTCACTGGGAAGGAAAAGTGAGCTATCATTTGAGTTCCATGAGAACAGGAAGCCTTATCTATTTCTCCACTGTATCTACTGCCCAGACAGCTCTTGGTACCTAGTAGATGCACAGTTAAGTATTTGTGAATGAAAGGAGGAACTCTTCCTGTCAGGATGAGGCCCTCTGTGTACCTATCTCATTTAAATAGGAGAGACCCCTCACAAAGTGGTTATAAGAGTGGGCTCTGGAGTCAAGACTATCTGGGCCAATACCCTGCTTCTGCCATGAAATAGCTGAGCAGTCTCGGGCAACAGTTTTGGGCTTCAGTTTTATCTGACAGGTGATAATATTAGCATCTACCTCATAAAACAGTTATGTGGAATCAATGAGGATATGTTACGAAGGGCTTAGCACCACACCAGGAACTAGTTACCATTCAATATGTGTTAATTTAAGCAATAGGTCCCCAAAATAGGTTTCCTTTATTGCCTGGTTTTCTAATGCCTGTGTACTAGCATTCCTTAGAAGAAAGGCTACTTTGTGGGGTGCCTGGGTGGCTTGTGGGTTAAGCATCTGACTCTTGGCTTCGGCTCAGGTCACATCTCGGGGTCATGAGATCAAGCCTCCGTATCAGGCTCTGCGCTCAGTGAGGAGTGTTTGAGATTCTCTCTCCCTCTCCTTCTGCCCCTCCCCCTTTCACACACTCTCCCTCACTCTGCCTCAAATAAATAAATCTTAAAAAGAAAGGCTACTTCACGAACTGAGATCAGATAGAAGATATGAGATGATCCAACCTTGTTGGGACCAAAAAACGAATATGGCTTGAAATTCTTTATCTCCACGTATCCATTACCCAGCTTCAACAATTGATAACGGTAAACTGATCTTGTTTCATAACCCCACCACTCCCCAGATGACATTGTTATCATTTGCTTGAAGTAAGAACTTCATCATTAGGAGCAGAGAACAAGACATTTCCTCTCTTAGTGCCTCAGTAAAGGAAGAGAAAAATAACCCTTTCACATAGGAGAGGTATTAAGTATAATTGAGAAATTATTTGAAATAATTTTGGCTTTAAAAAGAACAGAAAAAGTATAATAGAAATCTCTTCCATTTGAGGCAGTCTGATAAATTATTGAAAATGAAAGCCATTTGTTTTATGTGCTTAAATGAAGCCTAATGAAATTAATTTTAGGTAATAATTTATATACACATGATTTTATTGCTTATTTATTTATTTTAAGATTTTATTTATTTATTTGACAGAGATAACATGTAGGCAGAGAGGCAGGCAGAGAGGGAGGGGGAAGCAGGCTCCCCGCTGAGCAGAGAGCCCGATGCAGGGCTTGATCCCAGGACCTTGGGATCAAGGCTTTAACCCACTGAGCCACCCAGGTGCCCTTATTGCTTATGTAAAAATTTATTCTGATTTAAAATTTTCTTCTCTCCATATACTAGAATATTGCTAAGGAATCCAAAAATAAAGTTCCAGCTGGACCCCTAATAGGTTTACACTTATCAGAAAAGCTCAGTGACAGGATTTTGGGAATAGGAAGAGTACACTGGAAGCATTTAGCATCAATAACCAAATTACCTGTAGGATTCCTTCTGGCACTCCGCTTTCTAGAATTATTTACTGTGAGTCCTACTAGAGGGAAATTTTGGTGTTTCTCTCCTAATGAAACTAAAATCAAGACTTTTATAACAGGAAGTAATTTGGAACCATCTAGACTTACTTGGCACCTCTCAGCCCATTTCCTTGTATGTATGCCCTACTGCAACACCTAAACAAAGGCCCATGGACACGTGTCTTCAGTCATATTCTGCATCTCTTTGCTTAGCTGTATTACCTGCCTGCCTTGGCTCTCACACTTCAAGGGAAGATTTAAATCAAGTCTCAGTGTCAGGCTTAGATCTTGGTTTTCAAAAATGGCCAAAGGGGTCATTGCTCCCTGTAAGGATTGGATTAAAATCAAAACAAAGGCAAAGACATTTTATGGGAGCCCCAGGCAGAAGTACTGCTCCCTCCTGGGATATTTCAGTGAACAATCTACAGACCACTGGAGAATCACATTTTTACTTGATGTCACCTTGTGATTCTAAATTCTTACAGTGTTTTTAAATATCACAAGAGTTAAGAGACTGATCTTGACAACTGAATCCTGGCAGAGATCTTCTCTAAAGTTCCCATGTGGAATAGAGCATGGTTCTCTATTCTCTATCTAGCGGGTGATTTTGCCTCCCAGTGGACATTTGGCAACGTCTGGAGAGATTTTTGATCATCATGACTAGAGAGAAGTGCTACTGGCATTTAGTGGGTGGAAGCCAAGGATACTGCTAGACATCCCACAGTGCATGGGACAGCTCCCTACAACAAAGCAGTACCTGGGTTCAAAGACTGCTTGTGCAAAGGTTGAGAAACCCTAGGAATAGACAAGTCACTTTTCCTTTAACAGAATTAGCACAAGCCTGCTTATTTCCAGAGATTTTGCTTCCTAAGTACCCAGCAAGTTTGAAGGAACTCATTTTCTTAGAGAAGCCTAAAGGAGATGGATTGCAGGAAAAGGGGTCTCTGGCTATGGGGCAGCTCCCGAGTTGGCCCATCTTCAGGAGGTACACATGGGCCCCAACATCATGGATGTAGGACGGTTCTGAGACAAGCTTCCGTGGCCTATCCCATGGGATTGAGGAGACTTCAAAAACTTCTGATCATAGAATGTATAGTATGTATTTATATCCTAAGACTGTACCCATCTTTTTTGTAATGCTTTTCTTTGGTTTTTGAAAAGTATAGAAAAGGAATTAAGGGGCATGCTAGAATATACATTTAACATAAAATGGTCATTTACAGGGTCAAAGAACTAAAGAAAGGCGTTAAATGTTGTGCTTCAGCTACAAGTCGAAATCGGACCTCTGGAAACTCTTCTCCAAAAAGAATTCAGAGCTCCCCTGTGGCCCTGCCAGGGGACAAGTGTTCTCCCAAAAAGGTCAAGCTGGGGCTTCAGCAGTCATTCACGGCAGCTCCTGGCTCCACGAAAGGGAAGGCCCATCCTCTGGCCAGCCACCCGCCCAACATCCCTTTTGCGGCTGTACCTAAAGTTCCCGGTAAGAGGGGTGGATCCAGAGGGGGTCCTCCCCAGGAGTGGGTCATTCAGACCAGCCCTGTCAAAGGAGCCACGCAGTCTAGACATTCAGCCAAAAAAGGGGCAGAAGAGTCTGCACCCTTCTGCTGTGAGAAAAATCAAATGGGCAACAAAACTGCCCGCAGGTGGGGAAGCAAGGCCGCTGGCCCAGGAGAAGCCCTAGCACGTGGGAAGCTAACCTCCAAATGCAAGACGGTGCAGCCTGTGCAGCCTGTGCAGCGGCAGCTGGTGTCACGGGCCGAGCTCTCCTCTGGCAGCCTCCACCACTTAGCAAAATCTGGGCAGGGCAGCAAGGGGAGCACGCCTGCCAGGCCTGCCTCGGAAGTGTGGACAGACATCCCTCCGCATCAGAAAGAGAGGGAGGAACACTTGCGCTTCTATCACCAGCAGTTCCAGCAGCCACCTCTCTTCCAGCAGAAGTTCGAGTACCAACCACTGGAAAGGTTTTTATGCCAGTACAGGCCCCTGGAGGGGCAGCTCCAGAATGAGACCCCTCTCCCCTTCTGCTCTTACTCTGAGAGCCCGGATGGAGCCCATGCTGAGGATCTTGATGACAGCGATTTCAGTGAAGATTCTTTTTCACATGTCTCCAGTCAGAGGACCACAAAGCAGAGAAACACCCTAGAGAACAGTGAAGGCTCGTTCTTCCTTCATCAGAGGGAGCAAGGCCCTGCGGAGGTGGCCAAAAGGCAGCAGAGTCTGCTTTTTAACCCCAGGACAGATGGTGACGAGAAGAGTCCAACTGGAAACTGGATGTACTCTAGGGACCCCACAAACTACAGAGGAGCAGCACTCAGTCATGGCCACAGTCCAAGTAAGGTGACTTTGGACTGCAGCAGAGAGGAGGAGTCTTCCTCCTCGGGGCTTTCCCCCAGAGACAACCCTGCAGAGAAGCCTTACTGTTCACAGGTAGACTTCGTATATGGCCAGAAAGGTGGTGGGGACCCACCCTCTGAACTCAGACAGAATGCTTTCAGAAGTGAGGTTCCTGGGCAGGCTGAGGGTAGTTCACTACCCCCAGAAGAAGACAGTTTCATTTTCTCACTATCCCACGAGGCAGTTCCAGGATCTCCAGACCAAAGAGAGATAGTCAACACGCTTCTGAGAGAAGTTGGCCGAGACAGCCCAACTCTGGTGACCGAAACCATGAAAAACAGTTACCCTTACCAAGAAGACAACTGTAGAGGGGAATCAGGCACATGTTCTGAATATGCTTCTGGACTGATGGCTCCCCTCACTGTGTCCCTCCTGGAGAACACAGACGATGAGGACCCTCTTCCCTTGGAACGGCTGGCCCACGATGGGCTTGCTCACAGTCTAGTGGCAGCAGGGGGCCCACCTGTGGGCCACACAGCGTCATCCGGTGATCAGAAGGCACTCCTGCCAGTGTCTTCAGCAGCTGGGCACTTGTGGCTCTCATCATCTCCCCCTGACAATAAGCCAAATGGTGATCTTCCAGCTCTGTCCCCGTCACCCATCCGTCAGCACCCACCTGAGACGTTGCCCATCAGTGAGACTGACCCAGGGGAGGTCTGCCAGAGCAGAGAGCCTGTACTCTCCTCCCAGGAACACTCGAGTAGCCAGCAGTGTGATGCTGATGCTGAGGCGGCAGAGCTGAGCAGCTCCCAAGGTTTTCCAGGAAAGCCCTTCCCCCACATCCATACTGGAGGATCCCACCCTGCACCTCTACTCACCGCACAAACAGAAAGTAGTGATATGGCTGACCAGCCCTGGGCCCAGGAACAGAAACCTTCAAAAGGACTTGGTTGGCAGGAGCTAAGTCTGCTGAGAGACCCCATCAAGTTGCCCTGCTACAACAGCAACATCGTGTGGCTCAAATACAGGCCGATGCCAAGGTGCTTAGTAAGACCAGACTCTCCCCTGGCCCCTGGCTGCTCTCCAGAGACTGCAGGGATACTCCATCAGCTCACCCTGGGGCCTGCACAGTAAGTTGGACACCCTCCCCAAGACTGGAGGCCCTCTGGCATCCCTCCTCCCACCCCAGCTAAACATTTGTCTGTTCTGGAAACGGTTATCGTTGGTTCAGTGTCAGAGCTACACTACAACTAGACAGGCTTTGCCCGCTTTTCAAGGGAGCAGGCCTGCCCGGGTGGGTGAACCCTGAGTCAGGGAAAGCTGGGCCTTGAGTGAGAAAAGGGAGGCTCTGTCCCCTTCAGCAAGCCTGGGACCAGTGGTGACATCAGAATCCTCTTCATTCTGTCAGGTCTGTGTTCCTGGAAGTGCTGCCCAGGGACACATCAGCTACAGCCTTCTGCCCTCAGAACCAAGGCAGGCTGGGGAACTTGCGAGATGGTGAAGGTCAAAAACAGAGGGACTGGTGATTTGTGCGGCTTTCCCCCAAGGATGCTGTGAACGGTGCAACAGAAAGAGAGGCAACAGAAAGCATAGAGAAAGAAAGGAGGCAAAGAGATCCAGCAGGGCCCCTCAGCATTAGGGGCCGGGGAGCTGGTGGGTGTATGGGAACAAAGGCTACAGCCCTTTGCGAGGGTTCATGGTATCTAGGCCAGCTGTGTGTCTCCTGCTCACTGGGGCTCAGGCCAGGGCCAGAGACAAAGAGGACATAGAGGGATACACAGATGAGGAGCCTGCCTATCCCAGGAGACGATCTTGCTGTCTCCATGGCCTCTACCTGGCAGTAGGGTCTGACAAAAGGCAGATCCTCCAGTTTTGAACTCAAAGCCCTTGCTTTGGTCCCTGGACTCCCCTCAGGGAGTAAAAATGATGGCAGGCGAGGCAGCAGGCCGCACCTTGCCCAAGTGTGCCAGCTACAGTGGTCATAGCCTTGAGCCTTTGGGCAGGGAAGCCATGGGAAGCTCCTGTAGTACGGGAGAAGCAGCACTCATCCCTGTCCCTCAGTGTAGCTGGGAAGGCAGGGACAGATCGAGAAGCCCCTCTTTCCCAGTATCTTCTTGGTATAATTTAGTCCCTGGACAAGTCCTGAGAAGAACACGTGATGGCGGGGGGGGGGGGGGGGGGGGGAGGGGGGCGTGGCTGGTCAAAGCTTTGACCATTCTGAGGAGGGGCAGTTCCTGGCCTGGAAATGAGGCTTAGCCTCAGAAAGCTGCCTGGGAGAGATGGGAGGCCCAGAGGATCACACTATCCCCTCTGGTGTTCCCAGGCAGGTGGTCATCCGAGCACACCAGGAACAACTTGATAAAATGGCAGAACTGGTCTTCAAGGAGGAGACCCTGATGAGTCAGCTGGCTCTTCATGTAAGTAGCCTTGGCTAGACACTCAGGGGCTGGTGGGAATTAGCCTGCAGGTACTCTGCTGGTCACTCTTGTTTGCTGTGGTTATGGTGAAGGGTCTGCTGTCCTACTCTTAAGAGGACTTGGGCCTCCTCTTGCCATTCCTCTGACATAGCTCAAGGGGTTACAGGGACAGGTGGGAGTTGGAGTTGCACTCCCCATTTCCAGGCTGTTTCCAGCCTCTATCGTTTGCCATTCTGCCTTATTGGCTTGCTGGAGCCCCTCCCTGTGATGGTAAGTGACCTGCCACGTGCTGACCAAAGGTACTTTGTTTTGTTTTTCTAAGTAGGCTCCACACCCAGTGGAGGCTTGAACTCACAACCCCGAGATCAAGACCTAAGCCAAGATCGAGAGCTGGACACTTCACTGACTGAGCCACCCAGGTGCCCCTCAGCCAGAAGTACTTTTGCAAAGATACCCCTCTGCCCTGCAGAATACCTCTCTACATAGAAGTTTCTCAAGTGCAGGGGTGCATGGCTGGCTCAGTCAGTGAAGTGTGCACCTCTTGATCTTAGAGTTGATCTTAGGGGTTCGAGTCCCACACTGGGTCTAGAGATTACTTAAAAAAAAAAAGTCTCAAATGCAGAGAAATGAGCCTCACCCTGTGTCACAGGTAGTGTCCTGCAGGCTTTCTAGCTGAAGAACGGGCCTAAGGGTTCTGAAAATTCCCTGCAAGAAAAGGGACTAGAAAAGCAGATCCTGACAGAAGGCCAACAAAACCAAAAGCTCCGTTTGTCCTTTGTTTCCTTTCTCAGGATTTTGAAGATTTTGTGACCCAGTTGGATGAAATCCTGGCTCTGAAATCCCAGTGCATCCAGGGTCTGAGGAGCCAGCTTCAGCTGTACCTGGCCTGCCACAGGCCAGCCACAGCCCCTGAGAAGACAGTGGTGGTTTAGAACAAGACCCGGTATGAGGTGATGGGAGCAGCTCAGGAGGCTGTGCTGAATTCCCAGGGGCTGGAGGGGCCTCTGCCAGGTCCTCCTTACAAATCCTAGAACCTACTCCCTTTTCCTGCCCATGTTGGCCTCTCCCCAGCCACACATGGCCTTAACTAGGCCCAAGCCTATGTCCCTCAGTTCCAAGCACAGGAACATTTGTAGGGAAGGGCAGAGCAGCCTGAAAAACTTAATATGCCCTCCTATTCCTATGGTATTAGAAGAGTGTTTATCTTACTGACCCCTTGTCTGTGGAGACAAACTTGGTTCTAGTAATCTTGCAGATATTTCCAAATTTGAGGACCAGAGGATGGGGTGGGCCAGTGCTAACCTAGAAGCTGGGTAAGAAAACATGATGAATTTCAGGAGCTTGGTAGCTGAATGCTATTCTTCAAGACTTGACCAAAAACTAAAACACTACCCATTAGCCCTTGGAGAGTGGTGGGACAGGCCTCATGTCCCCAGTTACCCTCCCTTCCAGCAATTCAGAGACAGAAGAGAGTGCCCACATCACTGCATTACCCTTTTTAACAACACTCAAGTTCCTGTAGCAGTTCCTGGCTCCTGACTCTTCACCTGCCACGCCCTCATGGCAAAGTTAAAGAAGTGGAGGATCTCTTTGCCTTACCTTCTCCAGCATCACCCTGGCTGTCCACTCTCTCCTAAGGGCCTGTGTTCAGTAGTATCTTGGCACTGAAAGTTCTAGTCAACAGTCTGAGACTCTGAGGCAGAATTTTTTTTACACACACCTCAAGACAAATACAAAGTGGTCTGTCACTTCCTAGGGCCACCTTGGGTCAATAAGATGCAGGTGTCACGGTCTTGGCTCTGATGCCCCCTGTAATGTGCAGAAACTTAAATTTCTTACAGGGAAAGGATACCTTTTTAACGTTTAAAAGGAGGGCTTATTAAAAGGGTAGGAGAAGGGTGCCTGGGTGGCTCAGTGGGTTAAGCCTCTGCCTTCGGCTCAGGTCATGATCCCAGGGTCCTGGGATCGAGCCCCGCATCGGGCTCTCTGCTCAGCAGGGAGCCTGCTTCCTTCCCCTCTCTCTCTCTGCCTGCCTCTCTGCCTACTTGTGATCTCTCTCTGTCAAATAAATAAAATCTTTAAAAAGAAAGAAAAAGAAAGAAACCTTTAAAAAAAAGGGTAGGAGAAGGTCTGACTGGCTGACTGCAGCCCTGTCATCCTTTGCCTGATCTGAGCACTAGAGGGCGGCCTTTTTCCAGCTTCATGGCCCAAAGGTTCTGCTGTCTTAATGATCATGTGATCCTTAAAAGAATTAGAGACCTGCTCCCAGCCAAAAGCACTAGAGGGACTGTGGGATGACAGTTAAGTGTAAGGACAAGAAACTTAAGGGAGCAATCTAGTTCCCTCAGCTACTGCAGCACCACTGAAAGCTGGTGAAACAGTCTGAATCCAGTCCTGCCTGCAGCACAAACATGCCTGACGCGTCTCACAGGAAAAGGTACTTCCCCTCTTCTGAGTGAGTGCCCTGAAAGCCCAGGCTGTCTAACCTCCACAGTCTTGCAGGAAGGCATGTCCTTGGTTCCAGAGACTGAGCTTAGGTCAGATTTATAAAGCCAGGGCCGACTGCATGGCCAGCTCCTGGGTCCCACAGGCCTATAGTGGGAGACAGTACTAAAAAGACAGAAAATGGTTAGTGCCTGTTTCATCCCAGGCAAATTCAAGCAGGAATCCCATTCTCACCTACCCCAACCCCTCAATAAAATAGCACTTGGCAATAAATGAATTATCACAGCAGGACATACCTTTTAGATTTTTATTAGTAGTTCTCTGAAGAATCAAAATAGTTAGCAAATTACTTTAGATTCATCAAGACTGTATATCCTTTGTATTTAGATTTTTAATGATGTACAACAGAATATAAAATGAAAGAGACTGATTTCTATGACTAGGTGTTACTCATTGTGTCATCCTAGAGCAGGGGGCTGGAGGGAGGCTGTTCTCCAAGGAGAACTGAGGTGGAGTTAGTGCTGGGCTACTATACTGCAGCCTGTTTCTCCCCGACTCAGTGTGCTAGGAAGGGGCCAATGATTTCTTAAACTGACTTTCCTAGAGTAGGGGGCTCTAAAATCCTGGGTAGCAGAGGACAGTGGTCCAAACCAAGCCAAAAAAAACAGGTTGGGGCAGGGAAGCATGGTGACTACCTGGCAGATGAGGCCAACTCCACATCCCATGGGGAAAGGGCATTCTTTGCACCTCAGAGACATTGCAGAACCAGTGTAACACTAAGAGACTTTGTTAAAAAAGGGGGCAGGGGGAAAAAAACCCTGGAAGAACCTTTTCAATTGCACTCAACTTGGATTAGAGTTCAGCCCACCGGTGCAGCAGAGGGAAGCATCTAGCCCTAAAGCAGCACTGAGTCTGGCCCTCCCACCCCTTCTCCCTGACTCCTTTTGGCAGCTGGGCCAGGTTTCGGCTGAGGACATACAGACCCCTGGAGGGCCAAGGTGGGAAGGACACTTCTCAAAATACAAATACATTTAATATAGAAGGAGCCAGGGCCATGCTGGAGGCATTCACATGCCCGAGTCTTTCCTACTTTCTCCCCAGCTCAGAGACTGGCAAGCACAGTCTCCACTCCTGACCTTCCACCCCCAAAAGAAAACCAGAAGTGTGCCCCTTCTCCTTCCCCACACATGGGCTCCTCAGGGCCTCCCGCACGGGCGGTTCCATGGCAGGGTCTAGGCAGCGTCTGGTCTCAGCTGGCTCCTGCCCGAGCCATGAGGTCTTCCAGAGCATTGTCCTGGTCATTGTTGTGTAGTAGCAGAACCTCCTTAATGTCTTTCAGTTCAAAGCCCATTTCCTTAAATTTGCTCATTAACTGGAGAAACTCCATCATCTAAGGGACAGAAGAGAATAAATATTGAAGAAAGGGGTCAGGCCACATAGCAGAATAGAGGAATGTGCATGCAGGGAGCTGCTTGGGGAAGTCTGCATCTTATGAGTCCCTCTGAGATCCCCTAGCAAGCTGAGGGTGGCTGTGGAGGAAGCCAGGGGAGACTGCTTGATGCTACAACCCAACATCCTTAAGGAATTTTGCCCAGTTCCAAATCTTGCTAACTCATGGGTCCCACTAACCAAAATCCACACTCACACCAAGGCAGGATACTGAAACCAGAAACAGCTAACTCTCCAGGGAACAGGATAGGCAAAGCGACTAGCAATGTCCCCAATCATCCAAAAGTCTAGCTTTTTGCCCAGGTCATTTCCCTTTTCCTTCCTTGGGACTCCAGTCATCTTCAACCCCATTCTTCATTAAGCCTAACTACCCAAACTAGCCAAATGCCTATCTGGACACTTTAAAGAGAATGCATTCTGACTACCTCTGCCTGCAGTCACTGGCAAGAGAGGGAGCGGTTCTTGGCCAGAGGATGCTACTTTGTCGATCCTTTGCAGAGGGTTCCCATGAAGCACGAAAGGTCTTACCTTTTCCTCTGAACACTGGTGCATTTCCAGAGCCTCTTCCACTAAAAGAGGGTCAAAGCCCTTCTCACAGAGCTGTCCATGTGCGAAGAGATAGTCGAGAATCTTAAGAAAAAGAAGTGAGCACCTACTACCACTCTTGATGGTGCTTCCCAAGAGTCTTACACAAGCCAGCAATGTGAGGTCTGCTCCCCACCCGGCTAGGACTTGATTCTGTATTGTGAACTGCATCCAACATAGCAGAACTTCAGTGACTATTTGCTGAACAGGTAAGCACACCCTTCTAAACCTGAGTAATTTTTCAAAGGAGTTCCTGTCACAGCTGACTCACATCTCCATGTCAATTCCATTGCCTGGACAGGATATTCTAACAGCCCAAGTCAGAAAATGCCTCCAAGGTTTAGGACTCCAGTACCCTATTTGGGAACACCCCGGGGCAGCTATGACAGGCAAAACAATTCTGGAAGGAGGCATCTCACTATATTTATCAAGCCTAATGTGCCCTCTCAGGAGGGGCAGAAAAGGGCAGAGAATAGTCCCAACGGCTCCAATGCTCCCAGGGCTTTCCTCCAGCCTAGGTCCCAGAGCCCAGCCCCCTAAGTAGAAGCACCACTACTGAGGCTGCTGTCCCCCACAGCAAAATACCATGAGTCCTGCAACTCACCAGAAAGGACGCTGGGGCTATAAGTGTGATTGGACTCTATAAGCAGGACACTGGTCTAGGACCTCTCTCCAGCATGACCCCCTGTCGCACCCCGAGCCAACCAATCACTCACCTGCTCAATATTCTCTCCTTTCTTCTTCATGGCTCTCAGGACACACTCATATGAGTAGCCCATGTTGACCACTGTCTCCACACACTGCCGCTCACTGGGGGACAGTGTCTGCAGTTCAGAATAGGCCTGGGGACAGCTGGGAGTGTTGGGCACTTGTGACATTGAGAAATTAGGAGGTGTGACCTGGTGGTGGAGAAACAAGAGGCTCAGACAGGAAGAAAGAAGACTGAGGCCCCAGAAGCCATGTCACTTGAAGCAGCCCAGTCCAGGGGCTTGCCATTTCTGACACTAATCAAACTCCCAAACAATCCACTTGCAAAGAGGAGCTAGGTTGCTGGCCAGACATCCTGAAGAGGGGTAAGGGAGCAAACAGGCAAGGGAAAGAAAAGCTGGGCAGACACCTACAATTGTGTCTGTCCACTGCCCTCATCCCAGCTTACAGAATGAGAAAATAGCACAAAAGTCGCATGCCCTTCTATGTTTAAATCCCTTGGGCCTGAATTAGAGAAGTTCTGAGGCTGGCCATGGGACTAATGGCAAGATGGCTGCTATGATTTCTCTCCAGTGCTCCATTACCCCTTTCTCAGGCTGTTGTATGTCAAGTCCTAAAAGGATCATTTATCTCAGACACCCCTAACTTTGGGGCTGACTCTCTCCCAACAATGTCTTTATTCTTGCTTCCGTCCCTGGGCTGGGCAGAGAGAGAGAGTGCATGGCCACTTCAGGGGCTCAGGGCTTCGAGGGCACTCCACCTCTGCCCCACACCATGAGCTGCAAAGGTTCAGTGCCCTGCCACAGCTGTTCTCCTACAGAGCCAAGACTGAAGGACTATTAGCCAGCCACACCAGGCTGGGCCTTCAAGGACAGGATGGGATTCTAGTACCCTGCCTCTACTGTCCTGCAGGCAGCCTGTTCCCAGCCAGGGGACCCTATAAACCTCCATCTGTTTGGTGGGTAGAGTCCCATGATTAACTCCTCCCACCACTTCTGATAAGGATTCAGATGCAGGGCCTGAAGGCCGCTCACCCTCAGACCAAAGGACTGAACCAACATGGAACAAGGTCACAGGTGTTTTACAGTTTGGCCCAGCTCCTGAAAACCAGGAAAGTATTTCAACAGAATTTTACTTCCTTTGGGGGGAGAGGGGAGGAAGCATGGAACCCCTGGTCTTAGACATTCAAAATTATATAGCTATAATCAGATACTTTCGTCAAAGTCAGCTGGGAAAAATCAAAACTACAGGCCTTTAAAGCCCATTGTTTCCTCTTACCCATCTCACCCCCAACACCCCTGGCAACCCAGTCACAGGGCTCAGTCATTAACTACTAGGAGTCACAAGAGGGGACAAAGACTCAGGCCACTTTTGCAGGTCCCAAGATAATCTCTCTTCTTGCAGGTCCCCAGATAATCACTCTTCAAGGACAGGGTCTACTTGGGCTTGAGAATACAAACAGCCAAACAGGGTCTGTTTATATTGCTGACACACAATATGTTAATGTGAGCTCCCAGAGGTCAGTTACCATATCACCTGTATTTCTGAATTCCCAGGGCCTGGCTTTAGGTTTGGCATTTACAGGGCTCTGCTCATCAGCTACAGAATAAACAGAGGTCTATTAGCATTTCAAAGGGGGAATTTAACTTAACACAGCAAAGTGACCCTGATTCTCCCTCCCCAAAGCCCACTGAAATGATAATAAGACAAAACTATTAATATTTAAGGCCGAAAAGGGGCACCTGGGTGGCTCGGTTAAGTGTCTACCTTTGACTCAGGTCATGATCCCGGGATCCTAGGACTAAGCCCCACATTGGGCTCCGCGCTCAGTGGAGATCCTTCTTCTCCCTCTACTCCTCTGCCTGTTCATGCTCTCACTCTCTCACTATCTCTCTCTCAAATAAAATCTTTAAGGTCAAAGAAAGAGGGAACAACAATGGACAATATATTTCAATGAAATTTTAGAACACAGAATACTAATGAAGCCACAGTAACTAAGCAGAACCAATTAAGTTGTAAGTAAGTGGGAGAAAGGGGAGTCAGTCCACCAGCTCCTCTCAGCTCCTGAGAGGGGTTCAGCATTTGGAAGCACCAGGCACTGTTGGGATAAAGCAAGGGCACAAAGTGAGTGATAGAGAAATAAAACCCTCCAGCAAAACCTTCCCCAACCGACCCTCAGACTTTTCAGGAAGCAGCCTGCTAGTCTCTAGGGACTAAAATAAGGACACGAGGCACTGCATATGAGAGTGAGTATAAGAACCAAAAGGGGGATTTAAGTAAAAGTCTACACACCAGCCTTCCCCAACCTTCCATAACCCTCAAGCAGAGTTCTCAGACGCAGCTATAAGCCCCCAAAACATTCATGTGTTAACATTTTGCAGAGTTCCCCAAAGCCTAGTAACCTTCAGCCTATACTAAAGCTTAATGATTGGCAAGCACCTCCAAAACATACATTCCCTCCACTGTTAATTTTTTTAAGTGCCTCACTCTTAAATGTGACTACAAAGCCTGAGACACCATACCAAAAGAGGGAACAGACAAAGCACTTGGAAATTTAAAATATGATTAAGTAAAATTTTATTTAAAAGGCTGTGAGATTGGGAATGTAAGCTGGTGCAGCCACTCTGGAAAACAGTATGGAGGTTAGGTTCCTCAAAAAGTTGAAAACAGGGTGCCTGGGTGGCTCAGTGGGTTAAGCCTCTGCCTTCATGATCCCGGAGTCCTAGGATCGAGTCTTGCATCGGGCTCTCTACTTGGTGGGGAGCCTGCTTCCTCCTCTCTCTCTCTCTCTCTCTCTCTCTCTCTCTCTGCCTGCCTCTCTGCCTACTTGTGACCTCTGTCAAATAAATAAAATCTTAAAAAAAAAAAAAAAAAGTTGAAAACAGAGCCGCCCTACAAGCAAGCAACTGCACTACTGGGTATTTACCCCAAAGATACAAATATAGTGATCTGAAGGGACAAGTGCATCCCAATGTTTATAGCAGCAATGTCCACAATAGCCAAACTATGGAAAGAGCCCAGCTGTCCATCAACAGATGAATGGATGAAGATGTGGTGTGTGTGTATACACACACATGTACATACACAATGGAATATTATGCAGCCATCAAAAAACTATCCCCAAATCATGCCATTTGCAATGAGGTGGATGGAACTAGAGAGTATTATGCTAAGTGAAATAAGTCAATAAGAGAAAGACAATCATCATATCTCACTGATAGGACAAATTTGAGAAACAAGACAGATGATCATGGGGGAGGGAGGGAAAATGAAACAAGAGGAAACCAGAGAGGGAGACAAACCGTAAGAGACTCTTAATCTTAGGAAACAGAAGGTTGCTAGAGTGGAGGGGGGTGGGAGGGATGGGGTGGCTGGGTGATGGACACTGGGGAGGGTATGTACTGTGGTGAGTGCTATGAACTGTGAAAGACTAATGAATCGTAGACCCGTACCCCTGAAACAATACATTATATGTTTAAAAAAAAAAAAAAGGCTGTAAGATCAGAAAAAAAAAAAAGAAAAGAAAAGAAAGTTATATGATAGTCAAGGATATATGCAGAAAGTAAAACATAAAGACAAAGAGAGGGCACCTAGCTGGCTTAGTCAGTAGAGCATGTGATCTTGGGGTCAAGAGTTCAAGCACCACACTGGGTTTAGAGATTACTTGAAAACATTAAAATTTTAAAAATTATCTTTAAAAAAGAAGAATAGATAGGAAATAGAAAAAGGTAGCAAATTAGAAAACAAAGAGGTCCAACATCTAGTTATTGGAATTTCAAAAAAGAAAAAACAGAAAATATTAATTAAAAACATCTCAGAGCTGAGCCTTAGTTTGAAAGGATCCAGGAGGGCCTAACACAATGAACACAGCATGGCACACCATGAATAAAATTAAGATCCCAAAAGCTATGGTTGGGGGGAAGAAGGTGGAAGAACACAGAAAAGCAGAGGAATACTAGAAATCAGTGGAGCTTATACTTGAATAAAAAAAGTTTAGGGGCACCTGGGTAGCACACCTGGCTAAGTGACCAACTCTTGGTTTCGACTCAGGTTATGATTTTGGGCCATGAGACTGAGTCCCGGAGTCAAGCTCTGTGCTTAGCATGGACTCTGCTTGAGAATCTCTCCCTTTCCCTCTGCCCCTCCCCCTCCTCTGCTCACTCTAAAATAAATTTTTAAAAAATTTTTTCTTGGGGCGCCTGGGTGGCTCAGTGGGTTAAGCCAACTGCCTTCGGCTCAGGTCATGATCTCAGGGTCCTGGGATGGAGCCCCGCATCGGGCTCTCTGCTCGGCAGGGGGCCTGCTTCCTCCTCTCTCTCTGCCTACTTGTGATCTCTCTCTGTGTGTCAAATAAATAAATAAAAAAAATCTTTAAAAAAAAATTTTTTTTTTTCTTAAAGATTTCATTTATGTATTTGACAGAGAGAGCCACAGCAAGAAAGGGAACATGAGCAGGGGGACTGGGGAACGGGGGGAGGCAGGCTTCCCGCAGAGCAGGGAGCCAAATGCGGGGCTCAGTCCCAGGACCCCAGGATCATAAACTGAGTTGAAGGCAGGCACTTAACCCTCCACTCCAGCAGGAGTACAGACACTTTTGGATATTCAAGGACTCAAAACTGGCAGGTTAACCAGTATGTCTGGATGTGTCTGGGAAAATTACTAGGTCTTTGATGGCTCTCTTGGAGCATTTGGATAAAACCCGCAACAAGTACAAAGAAACTACGTAAGAGTGCCTGAGCCTGGCTGGCTCAGTCGGTAGGGTGTGCAGCTCTTGATCTCTGGTTGAGTTTGAACCTCATGTTGGGTGCAGAGAGTACTTAAAAATCTTTAAAAAAAAAAAAAAAAAAAGGAAAGAAAAACTGCAAATCTTTTAAATGAAGTAGTTTATGAAAAAAAGGTGCAAAAAAAAAATCACAATATAGTATTCAAACGTGGCAGTATTTACCTAATATATCATAATGTGAACAGCAACATTAATTTACCCAAAATTTGTGATCTAATTATGAACGAGGCTATGGGAAGGAAGTGGAGGGGCTACTATACGAGCTAAATCCTCAACTATAACAAGAAGTATAAAACCATCTAAAACTGATAAATATAGAAAAAGCAATACAAGCACTTTATTTAGAAACAGAGATAAATCTCAGCAGAGATAAAGAATTAAAAGTGCCTGACTACAGGAACCAAAACTGGAGTTGGAGACAGAAGAGGCAGGGAGCCACCGTTTTTCAATATAAACCTGGATTGGGCACCTGGATGGTTCAGTTGCAAAAGCATGCAACTCTTGATCTTCGGGTCATGAGTTCAAGTCCCACACTGGGTACAGAGATTACTTAAATAAATTTTTAAAAATAAATGAGTCTGGATGGCTCAGTTGCCTAAACATCTGATTCCTGGTTTCAGCTTAGGTCATGATCTGAGGGTCATGAGATGGAGCCCTGTGTTGGGGTCCAGGCTCTGCACTAAGTGATGAATCTTCTCAAGATTCTTTCCTCTCCCACTTTCCCCACCCTCGCCCCGCTCCTCTCCCTGCTCATGTTCTCTGTCTCAAATAAATAAAATCTTTATAAAAAATAAGAACAGGGGTGCCTGGGTGGCTCAGTGGGTTAAAGCCTCTGCCTTCCACTCAGGTCGTGATCCCAGGGTCCTGGGATTGAGTCCTGCACTGGGCTCTCTGCTCGGCGGGGAGCCTGCTTCTCCAGCTCTCTCTGCCTGCCTCTCTGCCTACTTGTGATCTCTGTCAAATAAATAAAATCTTTAAAAAAAAAATAAAATAAAAAAAATCTAGAGATAAATGACTTCTAAGTATGAAAGCAATGGCAACAGAAAATAAACAGATCTGAACACCTAAAAGCTGAGAGTCTGTATGTCAAAAATTATTTTAAATATACTTTCAAAGCAAACTGGCACTACTGTAATGCTTATCGGCCAAAATTAGTAAATTCATGACTCGTAAGTGTAAGGGAGGAGCAGAAATATTTTGCTAAAGCAACTGGGGAAGAGTAAGGAATATATCCATATCTGGAGAAAAAGAACCCAATGGCAAACTAAGCCTAACCAATAAGCAGAGCAAGGCCCACAAAAGGCTGACATGCAGTGGGGAAAGACGAGCTAAGGCTTAGGTCAGGCAGTTCTGTGCTGGTCTCAGAAGAAGGGCACATTACAAGATTCCTCTCTCATGATCCTGTGGACTTCTCAACGTCTAAGATTAGTTTATATAAACAGTAAAACGTGAAATCAGAATCTGAAAATTAAGACCCAAATACTGGGCCTAAAACAGCCAACAAGAACCAAACTCCAAGAACACTTCCCTCAGAGTTCCTACATAAAGGGTGTATTACAGCCCATCACTGTACTCCACCCATCCTCAAGTCACTAACTATCCTGAAGAGAAGTGCTTTGTTCACTGGGAAAGGTTCTCACTGTGGGCCTCAAAGACTCACTGAGATAGAGGACCAGGAGAAACCAGGCTTTGCTTCTTGGGGGTAAGGGCCATGACTTTCTTAGAAAAACACCAGACCATCAGCTTGGCTTGTCTGCCCCTTGAAGGCAGAAAGTCCCTAAACCAGCAAGAAGCAGACCTCCCCCCACAACCCTGAAATGGACTGGCCCAAAAGGCTCTACAATGAAGTGGGTCAAAAAGTGACAGGTGTTCTCGTTTGAGAACAACCTCTGCCATTAGTTCATGAGCTTTGGTCTCTAAATGGTTACTGTAATTTTAAAGGGGAATCTGAGGCTGAAGATCCCTTATCTTCCCCAGAGTGCTTTCAATTTCTCTAAAGCATACAATGAGTCATGAAGAGTATCCTACTGACCAGAAGATATGAGGATGAAGCCCATTCCTAGGAGGTACCACCACAGTGTTCTTCACTGTCAAGTTTATTTGGGCCAAGGTTCACAGAAGTCTCTAAACAGCAGTGAGCTCTATGACAGTGGAAGCACTCACACACAGAGACAATCATTTACCAAGAATGCTATTGCTGGGACTTTGCTCTTCCTTTAAAGCAGGCCAGGGCTCATCTTTCTACTGGCTTATTACAGTCTCTGACAGATATCCCACCAATACGATCAGGCTCCTCTCTCTGGCTCTAAACAGCCTCTTAATATGCTGTCATTTAAAAAAATCTGTGAACTGCAGGCACCTGGGTGGCTCAGTTGGCTCCAGACATATCTCGGGGTCCTGAGATCAAGCCACACATCAAGCTACATGCTCAGCGGGGAGTCTGCTTGTCCCTATCCCCCTCTCTCTGCTTTCTTTCTCTCTCAAATAAATAAAAATCTTTAAATAAACAAACTTTAAAAATCTGTGAGCTGGTATTGCAAAAAGTTCTTAGACTTCCGTGATTTCTACTTTAAAATGGAATAATGTATCGTTCTGTGCTGCTGAAACTACATCAAGAATTAAGCCTGACCGGGGCGCCTGGGTGGCTCAGTGGGTTAAACCGCTGCCTTCGGCTCAGGTCATGATCTCAGGGTCCTGGGATCGAGTCCCGCATCGGGCTCTCTGCTCGGCAGCGAGCCTGCTTCTCTCTCTCTCTCTCTCTCTCTGCCTGCCTCTCTGTCTACTTGTGATCTCTCGCTGTCAAATAAATAAATAAAATCTTAAAAAAAAAAAAAAAAAAAAAGAATTAAGCCTGACAAATAAAGGAACCTTGCTATGCCTGCAACTTTTTTGTGCGACAAAATCAGATTTTCTTCAGGGTCATAACAAGTTGCAACTCTTCTATCAATCCATCTTTCAACACTAATTCAAATTCCAACCTCCCCTTCTCCCTCTATTTGTAGAAAACTGCACAATTCTTGGTAGTGAGCAAAAAAGGAACTGCAGGATTAAAATCTGTAGGTTTAGGGTACCTGGGTGGCTCAGTGGGTTAAGCCTCTACCTTCAGCTCCGGTCATGATCTCAGGGTCCTGGGATCGAGCCCCATATTGGGCTCCCTGCCCAGTGGGGAGCCTGCTTTTCCCCTCTCTCTGTCTGCCTCTCTGCCTAATTGTATTCCCTCCCTCTGTCAAATAAATAAATATATATATTTTTAAAATCTGTAGGTTTAAAAGTGATATATTTCTACCTTTTGCTTGGACTTCTGATACAAATTTATCTCCCAGCTACTAAGGCACCACATGGTCTGAAGAAACACAGGTAAATCATGGTAAACACATGGTAAATCATGAAGAACCAACCTTCAGGGCACAATGAGATGGAGAGAGGAAAGCAGGAAGAAGATACTATGAGGACTACCAAGCAATCTTCAAAAAATTAATAAAGCAGGAAAAAGTAAAAGGTTACAAAGAAAGCAAGCCTTTAAAAAAAGAGGTAGAAGAGAAAAGAACGAAGTGATTAGGCAGAAAAACATCATTCAAGCATGACATACATTATCTTTTTGAAAGAAAGACCAGAAAGATGCAGGTAGGAACAAGCGAACATAACCCAGGCTAGGCACAAAGCTAATACTCCTTTGTGCTCAGAAAAATAACCAGAACAACATACATAAGCAAGGTCAATATAGCCATGCCCCATCTTGCCCTACACCTTGAAAAGAAGAATGTGAGGCAGCAACTGCTACACAGAATTTAGAAATCTTTAGAGCTCTAACTCAGGGGGATTTAAAAGGCTTACCGTGGGACCTGTATTTGGAGGTGACGATTCTTCTGTGCACACAGACAAGACAGAGAGGGAAGGCATCTGGGAGATCAGATCTGAGGGAGTCAGGGTTGGCACCTCTGTGCCACTGTCCAAGTTCAAAGCTGAAAGCCCAAGAGTATGATGCCCATTGAGCTCACTGGCACTGCTTTGGGTGGAAGGCTTTAGGGAATTCCGGAAGGTGCCATTGCGGAGGCAGGATGTGCTATGGAAAGTGCTCGCCAGCTTGGCTGTCTTCTGACTGCTGTCATCAGAGTCAAGTTTGGGGAAGGACAGTGATTTGATATTGCTTACTGCAGGAATGGGGGGGAGGGACACTTTAGAAGACAGAGACATCTTTTCACAGTTGCCTAACTGTGGTAAGGTTATAAAGCCATTGGGTTTGTGAAGAGGCTTGATATCCAAGGTCGCCCGCTCCAGGGATGCCAGGACCTCCTCATCCTGTAACACAGACCCAGAGCCTCCTCTGGGCAAGTTATTGTCTAGTAACTGAGCCATAATGGGTCCAGTGGTTCCTACCAGAATGTTTCTCAGCTCTTCCTTCTCATCAATAGTTTTTAACTCCAGGTTATCAAATGGGTCTTCTTCACACTCAAAGTCAGCAGGATTGAAATCTGCCTTTGTGTGGGGTGGGCTGAGAACCTTCTGTTTCGTGGTACTGCTGCTGACCCGAGTCGGGGTAAGGATGCTATTGTGCTGTAAGCTGGCAAGGATGGGGTTAATCGGAGGTGGCATTGTGGCTGTACTGTGAGTCTTGGAGAAGCTCATTTTGCTGTCACCCTCTGGGCCACTCTTAGAATTCACTTTAGCTTCTACTTCCTCAGCTTTGCGCTCTGCTTCCCTCTGGGCTTCTTGTATTTTCTTAATATCTTCAGCCCACTCAATAGTTTTCTTTTCCAAGGAGAAGTCATACTGTAAAGATATAGCAAAGAAAGGACATGTGAACCCAGGTGGCTGCTCCTCCCCAACTCAATTCCTCCAATGAATTCTTTCTCACACGAGCACAACAAAACCTGGCAAAGCAGCATTTAAGGTGTATGAGATGATCCCCAGTCAGGAAGACTAAGGCTTCCTAAGCGCCTTATATAGTTTAATCAAACTATGCTCCCAGATTACTTCTAGAAATGAAGTAGAACTCTCACCACTTCTAATTCTACATTACCAGGCCAAAGGTATCCTGCCACCCACTTCCTTTGCTTCTCTTCCCTCAGGCCATTTCCCTTTCTAGAATTCTTCACTGGTGACCAGGCAGGTCTCTGCCACCACCTCTGAAGCCTTGCTGATGGCCTTGTTCCTTCCTCTGAACTCTTTCATAACATCTTTCTATCAGGTGATGATGCCAAGCACAAGTGATCACAGATAAATTTAATCTTTAATTTTTTTTCTAAACACTTCTCCCAACAATCACAAACCTCTTGCAGGCAGCTACTGGGCTTCAGAGCCTCTTCAGGGTCTCCATTATCGAGCACAATGCCCTAGATAGAGCCTATGCTCAACAGTAACAACAGCCCCTAACATTTAAGAAGCACTTAGGAGAAACCAGGCAAGATTCTAAGCACTTTTTATGTATTAACTCTCTGGATCTTTTCAACAACCTTTACAGTAAGTACTATTACTCTCAGTTTACAAGAGCCATGCCCAAGGTCACAAAACTGGTAAGTGGTAGAACCTGGATATAACCCAGGCAATATGACTACAGACAGATTCTATGTTCTTAAACCACCACCTATTAAATTATAATGAACAGATTGTACTCTAAACACAGGAAAACTGATTATTAAGATATCAAGACATACTCAAATTAGGATTTTACAGTGCAAATCGCGTAAGGATTCACTTTATGGTTGGTTCTTTAACAGTACCTTCAAGTATATCTCAATTTACAAAAATTTCATTTGTACACTTGGGGGAAAAATACACCTATTACAAAAAACAAAATTCAGGGGCGCCTGAGTGGCTCAGTGGGTTAAAGCCTCTGCCTCCAGCCCAGGACATGGTCTCAGGGTCCTGGGATCGGGCCCCATGTCCAGGCTCTCTGCTCAGTGGGAAGCCTGCTTCCCCCTCTCTCTGCCTGCCTCTCTGACTACTTGTGATCTCTGTCAAAATAAATAAAATTTAAAAAAAATTTCACCTCAGAAAAAACAAAACTTTTGGTGTTCACTCTCAAGTCTCAGAACTAAACAATATCCAGGTGCACATTCAAGGCTGAAGAGACAAGAGAAGGGGGATGGACAGGAAACAGGCCTACATGCCCAGACAAGAATTTCAGAGTACAAGAAACTCTGGTCATCCCCAAGCCTTTCAGCTTCAAACAACACAAGAGAAGCCTGGAAAGGCACACATCAAGAAGTTTATTTTTCTGGGATGCCTGGGTGGCTCAGTTGTTGGGCGTCTGTCAGGTCGTAATCCCAGGTCCATGGGGACTCCTTGCTTGACAGGAGCCTGCTTCTCCCTCTACCAGCCACTCCCCAACTTGTGCTCACTTTTTCTCTCAGACAAATAAATAAATAAAATCTTAAAAAAGAAAAGCCGGGGGTGGGGGGTTATTTATCCCTGTGAGGTGCCTGGCTGGCTCAGCCTGTGAAGCCTGTGACTCTTGATCTCAGGGTTGTGAGCTTAAGACCCACGATGAACATGGAGCCTACTTAATAAAAACAAAACAAAACAAACCAACTTTTAAAAGAGAAGTTCTTCATATATACCCCTGAGCCAGATGCTGGGCCCCAGAAAGGCACCTGGGCAATCATGACACTTCCTTTCTACCACTAATGGGAGTGAAAAAACAGCACTCAACAGACTGCTGCTTCTAACCATGGAGGAAATTCAATTTTGCATCTTGCTTCTTCCACCATAAACAGGCTGTAACCAACTTCCACCACCTATAAACCTAGGTCCCTGGCCTTTTACTCTCAAGAACTGGAAATTTCTTCACTTTTTTGTAAAACCTTTATTGCCTTCTATTTTTTAATTATGAAAGTAATATAAAATACTTGGAACACAGAAAAAAAAGAACAGAAATATCAGAGTGAAAAAATAAGAGTGTGGTTTGAGTGTACAAATAAATAATAACCGCATCTAATATTTATGGAGTACCAGGAACCAGAGCAAACATTATAAAAGCATTATTTTATTTAATCTTACAACAGCCTTAAAAGCTAATTATCCCCACTTTACAGATGAGGATATGGAGACCCGGAGGGTTTAAGTAATCTGCACAAAATTACACTGCTATTAAATGGCAATTCCAGCTCATGAATGAGTGATACCAGATTCTACTCTAAACGATGACACTAAGGGCCACCCCCTACTACTATGGCCACCACCACTATCGTATTCAATGAAAACTTTGTAGGCCCTAGGTGTAAGAATTATTTACGTGTTTTACTGGCTTACTCTGATGAATTTTTAGCTGAGTTATCTATCAAGTTATCTATCTGTCTAAAGCTCTAGGTCTGACCCTTCTGTGAAAAGAAAGGAGACCAGTACCAATATCACAACCAAATTCCTCATGGAGACCCAGGCAGTCAAAAGTTTAAAGGCACCATACGCAGTAAGAGAATGACAATATTTCAACTGTTTCACACAGGAATGGAGCTCAAAAATCCTCTTTTGTTATTGGTGGGTGCTATGAATACAGTGAGGACAGTACCATGCACTTATTAATGCTTTATGCTTATCAGATAAATAGAAAGTTCCCAGCAAAGCCTAAAACAGCAACATTTGGGATTCAAAACAAGTTTTCTGGATTAATCAATGAAACAGTGAGTAATAAGAGAACTATTAAAAGAAAATTGTGTTTTTTAATCCTATTTTACCAGTAGTATCCTGCACACAGAGAAGTGGTTACTGACATTTGTTATAGCCAATAAAAAAATCACCAAGCAGGATGCAGGGCTGGCTCAGTTGGTAAGCATCTGCCTTCAGCTCAGGTCATGATCCCAGCCAGGGTCCTGGGAGAGTCCTGCATCAGGCTCCTCACTCAGCGGAAAGCCTGCTTCTCCCTTTGCCTGCCACTCCTGGTTTGTGCACTCTCGAGCACTCTCTCTCTCCCTCTCATTCTCTCTTTCCCTCTGACAAATAAAATCTTAAAAAAGAAAAAAAAAGTCACCAAACAGAACAATGTAAAACTTTCTATATATGGGAAATTTGTGTCTCTTCTGGCCCAATAAAGTCACCATACACAGAAGGGTTATTAATTCAGCTTTCAAAACTGAATTTCAACTAATGAATTTCAACATCATTAGTAATTAAGGAAATACACATCAAACTGCAGTAAGAGATCATTGCAAAACCCACAAGGATACATATGATCAAAGATGGATAAGAAGAGTTGGCAAGGATATGGATAAACTGGAACCCTCATGTACTGTGGGCAGGACCATAAAATGGTACAGCCACTCAAGAAAACAGTACAGCTGTTCCTCAAAGGTTAAACACAGTTACCCTAAGACAACCCAGCAGTTCCACTTATACCCAAGAAAACCGAAAGCACACATCCACACAAAAACCTATCACAAACGTTCACACCAGCGTTACTGATAATAAGCAAACAGTGGAAACCACCAAAATGTCCACAAACCAATAAATGGAAAAACAAAATGTAGTGCTTTCAATATAATGGGACATTAAGGCATAAAAATGAATGATGTACCAACACTTCATTCATACAACATGGATAAACCTTGAAAACATTATGCTAAGTGTAATAAGTCAGTCACAAAACACTATCTATTGTATTAATCCATTTATATGACATGTCCAAAACAGGCATATCCATAGGGACAGAAAGTAGATTTATCGGTTGCCAGGGGCTGGGGGGAGAGGGAAATAAGGAGTGACTGCTAATGGACACTGCATTTCTTTTTGGGATAAGGACACTACTCTGGAATTACATACTGACGATGTTAATACACTTTGAATATACTAAAAAACACTTATGTGGACACCTAAAAAGCTGAATTTCAAGGTATGTGAATTATATGTCAATAAAGCTATTATTTTAAAAAATACAACTGAAATTCTCCCCTTTGATTACCTACTGCATATAGACTAGAAAATAAATATGTCTTAGGGTAACATGGTGGTACCTCAGAGAATCCCCCAGAAATAAAACTCCTTTGACAGAAAATTGTATTTTCTAAACTCTCAAGTCACAGAAAGAAGTGTTTGATAGGTAACGTACTTTCCTTTTTCCCATTTAATTCTTTCTCTAAAATGCAAGCTTGTTGAGGACAGTGATCAAGGTATTTATTTCTATCCAAACCCTAGCAGAGCACCGCTCAAAAGTAGGCACTCAATAAATGTGCACTGAGTGAAGAAAGGAAGTCATAGAACATAAGGCTATTTGCTGCTTTCAAGAAGTAATTCTATACTTGTATATGTAACTGAGCTTTAAAGATGAAAGGCTGAGAAAGAAGCTACTAAGATGGCATCTAAGCACATTCTAGAAGAATAAACAGATTTTAACAGGTAGACAGCTTTTAGGACAGTGAGAAAGAGGAAAACATTCAAGGTGGAGGTAACAGCTCATGAGAAAAAGCACAGTACTATAGGTCATATACACGGTATGTTCAATGAATTGGTAGTCACCTGGGTCGTAAGAGACATGGAGATGATGAGCTAAGGTGCTTTACCACAACCTTATGTCTAGATTTGATTAAATAAGGACTGGTGAATCAGTCTAAGTTTTTTTTTTTTTAACAGAGATGTGGACAACTGGAAACTTTAATTTAGAGATATTGTTCTAGAAACAATATGAAAAAAAAATTTTTTAAGTGCTATAAGCAGAAGGGCCAATTAAAGAGGACTACTGCAGAAGTCCAGGTTAAATAAAAAAAAAAATCACATAAGGATGAATTGGGTGGTAAAAGTGAGACAACAGAGAGAAAAAGATTTCCTAATTTGAGTGACCAAGAAGAAAATGAGAACATCAAAAGAGAGAAAAGTAAATGAGCAAGTCAAACGGGCAGTAGGGATTTGTTCTGGACAAGGCACAGAAACCCAGGAATGTACAGTCTAACAGATTGTAGATGATCTGTAATAAATTAACATATGTAAGTGTGTGCGCATGTGTGTGTGTATGTGTGTATGTGTGTGAGAGAGACAGAGACAGAGACAGAGAGAAAGACAATGTGAGCCAAGCAGTAACAGCTGCTATAAGAAACACAAATAAGAGATAGAATGGTTTTTATTCCTATTCACTAAACATCAAAATCTTACTCTTTAAATTTTTAAATGCACTAAACTTTAACTAAAAATCACCACTTACCTGTACTTCTCTGACCACCTGCAAACAATCAGGCAAGGAGAAGCCAATAGGAAGACCAACTTTAGCTGGTGTTTTGAATTTGTCTCCTATCTTAAATGGGACATCATCAAGGTAACTGAAAGTCCCTACAATCAAAAATAAAGTAAAAAAAAATCAGCAAAGAACTTTATTATTTGTTCTGCTATTATCTTACATCTAGGATACAACATAAATTTATGCTATCCTAAAACTAGAAGTTACAGAGACTTGCCACTCTGACTGCTTACCTTCTCCTGACCTTAGACCTCTGTGGAGGAAATCCTGCTTGAGCCTACTTAATCTTATTAGGGTTTATTTTCAATTACACTTAGTATAAAAGCCAAAGTACTCATAGAAGCCTAAAAGGCCTCTCCAAAGCCCATTGCACTAACTCACAGTAATTGTTCCTCAACCACGACAAGGTCAAACCCACCTCAAAATTTCTGCAGTGGCTGCTCCTTCTATCTGGAATGTCCTTCCCTGAAATATTCACGTGACTTATTCCTTCAACTTCTTCAAGTCTTTGTCAAATGTCACTCTCTCAATGAAGCTTATTCTGACCACTCTATTCAAAACCACCTGACCCCTGTTGCAGTACTCCCATGCTATCACCTATCCTTTCGCCCGCAGCACTTATTACCATCTAACATACTAAGGAATTTATTTTTAAATTATATTTATTGTCTGTCTGGCCCAATGGAATATAAGCTCTTTGCAGACAAACAATTAAGTCTATTTTATTCACTGACGTACTGTCAAAACCTATACATATTAGGCACTTAATACTGATGAATTGATAGAACCTCCACAAAAGAACCTCTTTGACTAGGAGTTCTCTACTTTAGAAAGAATCATTTCTAATTAATACAAAGAATTACTCTGCATTTTAAAAAATTTTTAAAAAGATTTTTATTTACTTATTTGACACAGAGAGAGATCACAAGTAGGCAAAGGCAGGCGGGGGGGTGGGGGGAGTGCGGGAGAGGCAGGCTACCTGCTGAGCAGAGATCCTGATGTGGGGCTTGATCCCAGGACCCTGAGACTATGACCTGGACTAAAGGCAGAGGCTTAACCCACTGAACCACTCAGGTGTCCCTACTCTGCATTTTTAAAACTATATTCTGCAGCAGATGTAGAAATATTCAAGAAGCACAGCACTTATGAAAAAAGGAAAACCAGGGTTGCTTGAGTGGCTCAGTCAGTTAAGGGTCTGCCCTCAGCTCAGGTCATGACCTCAGGGTCTCAGGATTAAGTCCCACATTGGGCTTCCCTGCTTGGTGGGGAGTCTGCTTCTCGCTCTCCCTCGGCTCCTCCTTGCTGCTCATGGTCTCTCTCAAATAAGTAAATAAAATAAAACAAACAAACAAACAAACAAAGACAAGACCATGGGAATCAAAAAAGGATTAATCAGGAGACATAAACCACATACAACTGAACTGCTCTAACTCCCCGAAGGCTCTCTTCCTAAATGCTGAATCATACAGAAAGACCAGGACATTATCATTGATTTACAGAGTCAGACAAAATGAGAGTGGCTCTTATATATGACTCTAATTATACACTCCCAATTGTACATGGTTTCTTTTCTGGACCAGATCTGGGGCTAACTTACTGGCAGAACCATCATGGACAATGAAATAGTTCCTACTTTTTTACTATTAAGAGCTAGTAAAATAAGGATTGTTGGGACACCTGGGTGGCTCAGGCCCCTACCTCCGGCTCAGGTCATGATCCCAGGATTCTGGGATCAAGGCCCAAGTTGGACTCCCTGCTCAGTGGAGAGCCTGCTTCTCCCTTTCCTGCCTGCTTCTGCTCTCTCTCTCTCAAATAAATAAAATCTTTAAAAAAAAAAAAAAAAAAAGGATTGCTTCTGGGCCTCACACTGGTTTATTTCCTTGAATGCTTAGACAGAATTATAGACAGAATATTACAATTACAAATATATATACAAATATTAGATAGAATAATACAATCACACCTCTTCCATGAAGATGGCTTCTCTCCCTTTCTAAAAACAGATTTCAAGACTTAACAAACTCAAGATATATTTGAAATCTTCTCATCATTCCCATTTCCTGAAGTAAATACTGCTCTGATACACCTGAAACCCTCCAGCAGAAAGAAGGCCCCTACTTGCACCCTTGGGGGCTGGCCTCTCTCTTTTCCCTATCTTCTAGTCAGAACTGAAACATTTTATGTATCTCCCACTCAGTGAGCAAATTAAATTCACAACCGTGCTCAATTTAACAATTCTTCTGGGGAATAACCATGGTTATTAATACTCTAGGAAAGTTTCTTCATTGGTCATATCTGTAGAAGTACTATTTTCTCAAATGGCAATGCCTAGCATATTCCCACCCTTTTTTTTTACTTGATTACTTCTAGTCCTGTAAGAATGAGCTTAACAACTTCCTTCTTAATCTCAGAACACCCAGTTCATACCAGTACCAGGTCTTAGCATTCTGTGCCTAGACCCTCTGAGTAAAAATCCTGAGTGTCCCTTAAGAAGGGATAAATGTTTCATATCTATACCTCCCAATCCCAGCATAACTGGCAAATAAGATGCTCAGTAAGAACAAATAAAGAAGCATGTTCTATACTTCTTTCATATTTAACTCTCACCCCTATGCTAACTCATATTCAATTAACTTTTATTAAAATTCAAAATGATTTACCTAAAATGGCAAGGCTACTCATAAAAATATATGAGGTACTTCCCCATCAAACTACCAGGTATCATCACAGGTTGTCCAAAAAAAACCAAGTACTGGTTACAACCCTAAAACCCTCTGTCACTTAAAAAATCTTTATATTATAGAAATTAAAAGCAAAGTTCTAACTTAAAATTTTTTTATCTGTCTTCCATGAAAACAGGTGCTCAAATTTTACTAGAGATTAGATTTTAGCTAGAGTCCTGATAGGAGACAAAGCTGAAACTAGCATTTTCTAAGAAGCATTGGCAAGATTTACAGTCAAATTAACAATCACAAAATTAAGTCTTTAGTTTCACAATGTTTATTCATTTAAAGTAAGTTAATTATCACACACACACACACTCTGAAAAAAATCCTACCCATAATAACATAAGAGTGCATGATATACAAATATTAAGAAAACCCACCCAGGGGCACCTGGGTGGCTTAGTGGGTTGAGCCTCTGCCTTCGGCTCAGGTCATGATCCCAAAGTCCTAGGATTGAGACCCAATTTGGGCCCTCTGCTTGGCGAGGAGCCTGCTTTCCCCTCTCTCTCTGCCTGCCTCTCTGCCTACTTGTGATCTCTTTCTCCGTCAAATAAATAAAAAAAAAATCTTTAAAAAAAATCCACACTAAAACTAACAGAATTTTCTTTTTTTCCTAACAAAATTTCTTAAATGAAGAGTTCTTTTTTTTTTTAAGATTTTATTTATTTATTTGACGGAGAGAGATTACAAGCAGACAGAGAGGCAGGCAGAGAGAGAGAGAGGGAAGCAGGCTCACCACCGAGCAGAGAGACCGATGTGGGACTCGATCCCAGGACCCCGAGATCATGACCTGAGCCGAAGGCAGCGGCTTAACCCACTGAGCCACCCAGGCGCCCTTAAATGAAGAGTTCTATTGTAGAATGGTGATGGGAGTCGAAGGAGAAAATTATCTATAAAAAATAACATACTTAACATATCTGAGCCAAATGAGTTATCTTTCAAAGGGTGTTCAGTTTCCTTGCCCAACTTTCAGTTAGGAAACTATGACAGTGCTGTATACACTGATGACTTATATTCTGTAAATTGAAGTAGGCCCTGGCATAGGGACAGATGGATCAAGCATTGTACCTTTAAACAACTGCTGTTTCCCTTCCTTAACACCAATTAAAGGTTTCTGCTTTTAAAAATCAGTTTCATTTCATTAACAAAGCCAATGCCAAGGTGACTTGGCACATCCTCTAACTTTCCCTGGTCTTGATCATTTAAACGTTGTTAGTAGGGAATGAGCCAACAGTTACGCGTTTACTGGAGAAAGGCCGGGGGGGGGGGGGGGGTGGCGGGGAATAAAGGGCAAAAACACATTTAGGGAAACCTGGCTGGCTCAGTTGGTAAAGCATGGGACTCTTTAATGCAGAGATTACTTAAAACTAAAAAATCTTTTAGGGTGGTCCAGTCAGTTAAGCATCCAACTCTTGATTTCGGCTCAGGCTGTGTGATCTCCGGGTCATGAGATTGAGCCCCCACAGGGCTCTGCACTGGGCATAGAAGCTGCTTGGGATCCTCTCTCACTCTCTCCCCTTGTCCCTCCCCACCCCATCAACCCACCTCGTGGTGCATGCTCTTTTTTTGTTTTCCTTTGTTTTTAAGATTTTTATTTATTTGAGGGGCGTCTGGGTGGCTCAGTGGGTTAAAGCCTCTGCCTTCAGTTCAGGTCATAATCCCAGAGTCCTGGGATCGAGACCCATGTCGGGCTCTCTGCTTGGCAAGGAGCCTGCTTCCCCCTCCCTCTCTGCCTGCCTCTCTGCCTACTTGTGATCTCTGTCAAATAAATAAATAAAATCTTTAAACACACACATACAGGGGCACCTGGGTGGCTCAGTGGGTTAAGGCCTCTGCTTTCGGCTCAGGTCATGATCCCAGGGTCCTGGGATCGAGCCCCACGTCGGGCTCTCTGCTCCGTGGAGCGCCTGCTTCCTCCTCTCTCTCTGCCTGCCTCTCTGCCTAGTTGTGATTTCTCTCTGTCAAATAAATTAAAAAAAAAAAAAAAAACACACACACACATACACACACACAAAAGATTTTTATTTACTAGAGAGAGAGAGAGAGAGAGAGACAGCAAGAGAGGGAACACTAGCAGGGGGAGTTGGAGAGAAAGAAGCAGGCTTCCCGCTAAGCAGGAGCCCAATGCAGGGCTCAGTCTCAGGACCCCAGGATCATGACCTGAGCCAAAGGCAGATGCTTAACAACTGAGCCACCCAGGGGCCCCTCTCTCTATTTTATTTTTTTAAAAGATTATTTATTTATTTATTTATTTGACAGATCACCAGTAGGCAGAGAGGCAGGCAGAGAGAGAGAGAGGAAAGCAGGGTCCCTGCTGAGCAGAGAGCCCAATGCAGGACTCGATCCCAAGACCCTGAGACCATGACCTGAGCCGAAGGCAAAGGCTTAAACCACTGAGCCACCTAAGCGCCCCCACCTTTAAAAAAAAAAAAAACTTTTAGGGGCACCTGGCTGGCTCAATGGGTGAAGCACATAACTTTTGATCTCAGAGTTGAGAGTTCGAGACCCATACTGAGTGTAGGGATTACCTAAAAATAAAATCTTTAGGGGCGCCTGGGTGGTTCAGTGGGTTAAGCCTCTGCCTTCAGCTCAGGTCATGATCCCAGGGTCCTGGGATCAAGCCCCGCATCGGGCTCTCTGTTCAGCAGCGAGCCTGCTTCCCTTCCCCTCTCTGCCTGCATCTCTGCCTACTTGTGAGCTGTCAAATAAATAGATAAATAAATAATCTTTAAAAAAAAAAAGATAGCTAAATAAATAAAACCTTTAGTTAAAAAAAAAAAAAGGCATTTAAAGAAATGGCAAAAGGGGCACCTGGGTGGCTCAGTGGGTTAAAGCCTCTGCCTTTGGCTCGGGTTGTGGTCTCAGGGTCCTGGGATTAAGCCCAGAATCGGGCTCTCTGCTTGGCAGGCAGCCTGCTTCCTCCTCTCTCTCTGCCTGCCTCTCTGACTACTTGTGATCTCTGTCTATCAAATAAGTGGATAAAATCTTTAAAAAAAATAAAGAAAGAAATGGCAACAAAGCAAGCAACCTTTTAAATTTTTTTTTTTAATTTATTTATTTGACAGACAGAGAGCACAAGTAAGCAGAACAGCAGGCAGAGGGAGAGAGAGAAGCAGGCTCTCCTGCTTCCAAGGAGCCCGATGCGGAGCTTGATCCCAGGACCCGGGAACCATGACCCAAGCCGAAGGCAGCTGCCCAACCAACTGAGCCACCCAGGCCCCCCTTTAAATGGGCAGATGACTACTGTAGTTTAATTAATGATCATGCTTTGAGGATTATAAAGAATGTATTTTGCAAATATAACTGACTATGTCTTACGAATTATTCATTTTAATCCAATAAATCAAAATACATATATTTAAAGACAGCAATTTCTCATTTCTCAATACACCTTATTTTTTAAATAGATTCAATAAAACTCAATTAACTACATGGCCCAGAGAATTAAACAGTGTGACTAACAAATTTCCAGCTTACCCCAAATACTTTTCAGTTTCGGTCTTTATTATTGAATATCTTTCTAAAATGTCTGAGCTCACTTTCGTAAGTTCAGTTTCGAGAAAGAAAATAAGTATATCTCTGATGACTATGACTGTGGCAGTTCCCTGAAGTCAGTTTCTGCACCTGACTTTGCATTACACCACAGTGGAAGAGAATGGGCTAAAAATGTAGTAAATTAGGATAAATTCTCTGAAAGCATCATAGTGATTTCTTTCTTTTTGAATTGCTGATATAATTTTGTCACCTGCACGTTTTCCTGCAAAAAAGTTGTCATTCCAGAGAAGAGGAGAGATGAATTCATAATGGAGGGTAGAAACCAGAAACCTATCTTACCACAATTGCTCACAATGGCTTAAAGCCATTAGGCTGGTTTCAAACTTAGATTAGGGGTGCCTGGGTGGTTCAGTAGGTTAAGCCTCCAACTCTTGATTTCAGCTCAAGTCATAACCTCAAGGTTATGAGACTGAGACTCATGTGGGGCTCTATGTCAGTGCAGAGTCTGCTTGAGATTCTCTCCCTCTGCCCTTTTCCTGCTGGTGCGTGAACCCCACCTTTGATAAATCAATCAATTAATTAATTAAAGTTGACAGATAGACACACGTGTAGACAGATACACACAGCATTATACAGATATCTGCTACAGGATGTAAAGTCACAAGAAAATGCGACTCATACCTTAACAACAAAAGCCAGATAACCTACAAAATCAGCTTTTTTTTTTTTTTTTTCCAAAATCAGCTTTTTAATATACAATGTCTGGCATTCAATCAAAAATAAGACACACAAAAAGGCAAGAAAATGTGATCCATCATTAAGAGAAGAACCAGTCATCAAACCCAAACTGAGGGATACCAAAGATATCGAAACTATCAGAAAGGTTTAAAGTAACTATAATAAATATGCTAAAGGATCTAATGGAAAAGATGAACATGCGTAAGCAGATGAGAAATTTCAATAAGAGAGTAAATATAAGGAAACAAAGCAACAAAGCCAGAAATGAAAAATGCAGTATCAGAGAGAAAATCTTTGATGGTTCATAACCAGGCTATCCTGATAATCAGAAAATACTTAGCAGAGGAAAGAACCACAGACCCTAAGGGTAGGTCAAAAGAAATTAACTGTACTAAAACGCAAAGATGAAAAAAAAAAAAAAAGAACAAAATGGAACAGAGCCTTAAGAGATATTTAGGACAATATCAAACAGACTAGTATGTGTATGATTAGAGTCTCAAAAGGATAGAGAGAAACAATGGGGCAGAAGAAATATGAAAGGAAATAATAGCTGCAAATTTTCCCAGAGTGATAAAAGATATCAGCCCACAGATCCAAGAAGTTTAGCTAATTTCAAGCAGGATAAATACACAGAAAATCATACGAAGGCACATCACAGTAATAATGCTGAAAACAAAGATAAAATTCTTGAAAGATGGTGGGGGAAGGGAAGCAATGATTCAATGATGGCCAGTTTCTTTACATTACACTGTAAAGCAGTAACAGATCAAGTTTAAAAACAATTTAAAATAAAACATCTTCATCACTCAGCAGAAAAAGTATTTCAATATCCTAGGAGAAATTAAACCAAAGGCAAAATGAACCTCCCTTAGAAGTTAGCTAGCTCAACGGTCATAAATAGGACAGCCTGGCCTTTCAAAGGAAAGAGTTTAGTTTTATTAAGTTTTATCTGATTATATAGACTCATATTTTTCCTAAATTAGAATCTCAAGGAACTTTCTCAGATATTAAAAAAGGAATCTTTTTGTTGAAACTTTTTTCTCCATTTAATTTATTTGAGATAGAGCGAGAGAGAGCAGGAGAAGGGCAGAGGGAACGGCAGAGGGAAAGGCAGAGGGAGAGGGAGAAGCAGACTCCCTGATGAGCAGGGAGCCCCACGCTGGGCTTGATCCCAGGACCCCCGAGATCATGACCTGAGCCAAAGCAGACTCTTAACCAACTGAGCAACACAGGCGCCCCTGTTAAAATGTTTTTAAAAACCCACTTCTGGGGGCACATGGGTGGCTCAGTCCAATAAGGATCCACCTCTGGCTCTCCCTCTACCCCTCCCCCAATGCTTGCATGCTCCCATGCACCCACACACTCTCTTTAAAAAAAAAATAAATAGGGCGCCTGCATGGCTCAGTCGGTTAAGTGCCTGCTTCAGCTCAGGTCATGGTACCAGTTTCCTGGGATCAAGTCCCGCATTGGTTGGGGAATGGGATGTGTCTCTGCTCAGCAGGGAGCCTGCTTCTCCCTCTCCCACTCCCCTGGCTTGTACTTGGTGTCAAATAAATAAATAAAAGCTTAAAAAATAATAACAACAATAAAATCTTAAAAATAAAAATAAATGTAAAAAATGACTTCTGGAAAATAATTTTTTTCTTAAATAAAGTGGAAAGTAAGTTAAAAACTAAAGAGAAGTAACATTTTAAAACACCAGACTCCAAGAAAGGTCTGATTTAAACTGAGCCAAGGGTTTGCAATTTACATAATATAATACAAGCACAGTATTTTTAAAGGTCTTTCAGAATTAACTGCTTATTCTCTCATTCTGTCATTTAGGGATATGTAGTTATTAATGACAGTAGAAGAACTTCTTCCTTAGTTGGAAAAGATGAACTTGAGGAACACCTGGGTGGCTTAGCTGGTTAAGCATCTGCCTTCAGCTCAGGTCATGATCCCAGCTTCCTGGGACTGAGTCCTGCATTGGGCTCCTTGCTCAGCAGGAAGCCTGCTTCCCCCTCAGCCTGCCACTCTCCCTGCTTGTGCGCACACATTTCTCTATCTCTCTGACAAATAAATAAATGAAAACTTTAAAAAAAAGGGGGGGGGAGTGCACCTGGGTGCATCAGTCGTTAAGCATCTGCCTTTGGCTCAGGTCACAATCCCAGGACCCTGGGATCAAGCAGGGCATCGGGCTCCCTGCTGAGAGGTAAGCCTGCTTCTCCCTCTCCCACTCCCCCTGCTTGTGTTCCCTCTCTCACTGTGTCTCTGTCAAATAAGTAAATAAATAAATAATCTTAAAAAACAAAAATGAACTTGGAAAATAAATCAAATGCTAGTCATAGCACAGGATCTAGTCAGCCCAAATATTTAAAAAGACAAAAAGCAATTTAATATTCAGTCACAGGAACAAATGTTACCTCCTTCTCCACATCCCAAATGCCCTGAAGAATTATACACACACATACACTCACTAACCCTAATGAGCCAGTCAGATAATACCTACCTTAGGGAGATTCAATCCACAGGCCTATAAGCTAGGCTGTACCAATCAGATCCTCCCTTGGCCAAAAGATAGAAAAACTTTTAGCTACATGATGTTAGCCACTTAAACTGAAAGATCAAGTAGCAGGCAGTATAATAATGGGGGGTGGCCATTTTTGACCCTATGCACTCTACACAAGTAGGTCAAAAAAGCAAGTCTATAAACAGAAGAATAAAAATGGAGCATGCCCGCAGAGAAAAGCCATAAGAAAAGGCTATGTAGCTTCCTGAGAGATGGAGGGAGTATGAGCTTTAGCTTCCTGGCTTTCTAATTTCAGCTCTGTAAGACCAGGCTGAACTTGATTTCCTGCACTCAGATGCCAACAAGATTGCTATTCTCCCCTCACCTTTTTCTTTTTTCTTTTTCTTTTTCTTTTTTTTTTTTGCCTATTTCCTTTAATTTCTATTCCTTAAACTACATAATATCTAAAAATAAGATTTTTTACTCTTAAAAACTGTAAAGCTACAGACATTCAAGTAGGACCTCCGCAGTTAAAAGCAGAAGCTGAAAAGGGAAAGAGAAAAAAATATTTTCTCGGAGCACCTAGGTGGTTCAGTTGGTTAAGCATCTGACTCTTGATCTCACCTCAGGTCTTGATCTCAGGGTTGTGAGTTCAAGCCCCATGCTGGGCTCCACGATTAGCGTGAAGCCTACTGAAGGAAAGGAAAAAGAAAAGGGAAAGGGAAAGGAGAGAAGAAAGAGAGGCGAAAGGAAAGAAGAAAGGAAAGGAAAGAAAGAAAAAATATTTTCTCAAATTTTACTCATGTAGAATGTTTCACTTAAACAACAAAATTTTGGTGAGGAATGTAAGGAGATGGAGGAATTTCTTAAAAAGTTACTGATGGGGGGGGGGCCTGGGTGGCTCAATGGGTTAAAGCTTCTGCCTTTGGCTCAGGTCATGATCCCAGGGTCCTGGGACCAAGCCCCGAATCGGGCTCCCTGCTCAGCAGAGAGCCTGCTTCCCTTCCTCTCTCTGCCTGCCTCTCTGCCTACTTGTGATCTCTGTCTGTCAAATAAATAAATAAATAATCTTTAAAAAAAAAAAAAAAAGTTACTGATCGGGGCGCCTGGGTGGCTCAGTGGGTTAAGCCTCTGCCTTTGGCTCAGGTCATGGTCTCAGGGTCCTGGGATCGAGCCCTGCATCAGGCTCTCTGCTCAGCGGGGAGCCTGCATCCCCACTTCTCTCTGCCTGCCTCTCTGCCTACCTGTGATCTCTGCCTCTGTCAAATATATAAATGAAATCTTTAAAAAAAAAAAAAAAAAAAGTTGGGGCGCCTGGGTGGCTCAGTGGGTTAAAGCCTCTGCCTTCGGCTCAGGTCATGATCCCAGGGTCCTGGGATCGAGCCCCGCATTGGGCTCTCTGCTCAGCAGGGAGCCTGCTTCCTCCTCTCTCTCTGCCTACTTGTGATTTCTGTCTTTCAAATAAATGAATAAAATCTTAAAAAAAAAAAAAAGTTACTGATCATATAACTTCAAAATTAGAATCTTCTCTCTGGACTGTTTAGCTGGAACACGTAACCTGGGGTTCATCTTATTTTCACTCTAGTCAAAAGGACTTCCCAAAGAGTCGAGATATATAGTTTACCTAAGGACTTCCCAAAGAGTTGAGATATATAGTTTATCTTTGAAATAAGATTTTAAGTTAAAATTTTTCTTTTTTGCTATTTTCTCTCCCAAGCCTTTCCTCTGTCCTTTTTCCTTAAAAAAGTGATCCAAAAAAAAGTTATCTAGAGGCAACTTCAGATCTACCTCTCTACTATCATTTGAATACTTTTAAAGTATTGTCTAATAATCCTTAGACAATAGGAAATAGCTTACCTGGCAGATCTGATGCCTAACCTGCTATAAAGATGCAAACTCCTGGGGCACCTGGGTGGCTCAGTTGGTTAAGTGTCTGCTTTCGGCTTAGGTCATGATCCCAGAATCTTGGGATCGAGCCCTACACTGGGTTGTCTGCTCAGCGGGAAGCCTGCTTCTCCCTCTCCCACTACCCCTGCTTGTGTTCCTTCTCTCGCTGTGTCTCTCTAATAAATAAACAGTATCTTTAAAAAAAAAAAAACCTCAAATCCCTAAGCATGACTAACTTAACTCCAAAAGGACTTAACAAAACACATAAAACTGATGTATGTAAGCATATGCACAATGGTAATTCAAAATATTAAACTGTTACATGAAATATGCAAGCAAGTTAGAACTCCTGCTGCAGCCTGATTGAGCCAACTGATCTGAACTGATTCGATGATCAAGCAACCAGAAGAGCATACCAATGTATGTCGCCATGCAGTCTGGCAAACCATTCTTACAATGACATGATTTTTTAAATGTAAGGACATGGGGCACCTGGGTGGCTCAGTGGGTTAAAGACTCTGCCTTCAGCTCGGGTCATGATCCCAGGGTCCTGGGATCGAGCCCCACATCGGGTTCTCTGCTCCGCGGGGAGCCTGCTTCCTCCTCTCTCTCTGCCTGCCTCTCTGCCTACTTGTGATCTCTGTCAAATAAATAAATAAAATATTTTTAAAAATGGAAGGATAGCTTTAAAAATCTTCATTTTTTTTAAGCGGGGTAGAAGCACAGGGCGGAGAGAGACAATCTTAAGCAGGCTCCACGCCCAGTACAGAGCCTGAAGCAGGGCCTGATCTGAACCCTGAGATCGTGACCTAAGCAGAATCAAGAGTCAGATGCTTAACTGACTGAACCACCAGGCATCCTCAAAAACCCTTTTTAAGGGGCGCCTGGGTGGCTCAGTGAGTTAAAGCCTCTGCCTTCAGCTCAGGTCATGATCCCAGGGTCCTGGGATCGAGCCCCGCCTGGGGCTCTCTGCTCAGCAGGGAGCCTGCTTCCCTTCCTCTCTCTCTGTCTGCCTCTCTGCTTACCTGTGATCTCTGTCTGTCAAATAAATAAATAAAATCTTAAAAAAAAAAAAAAAACCCTTTTTAAATAACTGCGTTGTCTGGATTTCTGGGATTTAATTCTTATCTTCTACTGTATGAAAAGAGAATCTAACTTTAATTCTTAGGCACATCCATTCCTCCCAAATGCAGATAATAAAGTTTATTGAAAGGCTGTATCTTAGAAAAGGATGATAAAGTATTCATTTCATTTCAAATACAAAATTGTAATTACTACTACTAACATTTCTGTAATTACTGATCACGGTTTATTTGTAGTAATTATTTCCTATCACTGTGGGGCAGGAAGGGAGGATGACAGGGATGGACACTAAAGCAAAACATTATTAACTAAAGTTTTAGAGTGTTTCACACCTGAGACAACAAAGAGCTACGACCAGAGAGTAAGAAAGGGAATGTAAGGACTTCAAAACAATACAAATAGGTAGGCTCCCCATCCATCTCTGGTAGTTTCAAGTACAATAACCACAGAGACTCTAAAATGTAACTAACTACTTCAATACTTCAATATTACATTACCTGAAATCCAGTAGAATGTATAGGCTACACTGTCGTACTTTTTCTCAAGCTGTTCATTTAAATAAACAAAAAGGGGGATTTACTTAACGCTAAGTGATTTCAAATCCTCAGAGCAAATCATAACTTAAACCATGATATCTAACAGTCCACTTACCATGAAAATCTGCACCCAACTTCTTAGAAGCCATTTAGAACCTGAAAAACAAAGAAATATTTTTAAGCACACCATGCTCTGAGGGGATAAAAACAAATCATTATGAGAAAATTGAGTCTTCAAAACTTCTCGGTCCCAAAATCTCAAAAAAGGAGAAAGGTAGAGATGCTAGTTTTCTAGAGAAAAGTTAAATATTTCTAAAATCTGCATGTTCTAAAAATGTATGTATGGGGACACCTGGGTGGCTCAGTCGGTCAAGTATCTGCCTTTGGCTCTCAGATCATGAACCAGGGTCCTTGGATGGAGCCAGGCGTCAGGCTCCCGGCTCCGCAGGTAGTCTCCTTCTCCCTCTGCCTCCCCCTACTTGTGCTCAGGCTCTCTCGCTCACTCTCTCAAATAAATAAAATCTCAAAATTTTTTTAAGTGAAGGACAAAAACATAAAACCACACATCTTTGCATTTTCAGCCCCTATAAAAGTAGGTCTGAAGTCCTGTCTCACACAAATAATCTGAGCTCTTATTTTTTTTTTAAAGGTTTTATTTATTTGACAGAGAGGGATCACAAGTAGACAGAGAGGCAGGCAGAGAGAGAGGGGGAAGCAGGCTCCCCACTGAGTGGAGAACCTGATGTGGGGCTCGATCCCAGGACCCTGAGATCATGACCTGAGCCGAAGGCAGTGGCTTAACCCACTGAGCCACCCAGGCGCCCCTAATCTGAGCTCTTAAACCTAAAAGTCAGTCTATTGCCCTTGATATGGTGTTTATACCTGTAACTTAAAAATATAAGCAGGGGAGGAAAATGTAAGCAGGAAAAAAATTAAGGTTAGCTATATGAATTTATGGTCTTTTGTCTATTAGCCTGTATTACAATATACTGTAAGGCATCATACTGAAAATAATCTATTTTCCTCCAAAAGTTAAAAAAAAAAAAAAAGGAAAAGTATATCACACCTATCTTGTGAAAACTATTCAAAATAGAATTAAAATCTGCATAGGATTTTTTTTTTTTTTAAAGAAATTAACAAATTGGGCGCCTGAGTGACTCAGTCATTAAGCATCTGCCTTCAGCTGGGATCATGAGCCTAGGGTCCTGGGATGGAGCCCCAGGTCCAGCTTCCCTCTCTGAGGAAGCCTGCTTCTCCCTCTCCCACACCCCCTGCTTGTGTTCCTTCTCTCGCTGCCTCTCCGTCAAATAAGTAAATAAAATCTTAAAAAAAAATAAAGAAAAATTAATAAGCTGATCTTTTTTTTAAAGTTTTATTTATTTAAGTAATCTCTCTATCAACCTAGGGTTAAACTTGTGACCTGAGATCAAGAGTCTCATGCTCGGGGGTGCCTGGGTGGCTCAGTGGGTTGAGCCTCTGCAATCGGCTCCGGTCATGATCTCAGGGTCCTGGGATCGAGCCCCGCTTTGGGCTCTCTGCTGGGTGGGGAGCCTGCTTCCCCCTCTCTCTCTGCCTGCCTCTGCCTACTTGTGATCTCTCTCTGTGTCAAATAAATAAAATCTTTAAAAAAAAAAAAAAAGTCTCATGCTCTTCCAACTAAACCAGCCAGGCATCCCTATACACTTTAAATGGATGAACTGACAGGGGCACCTGGGTGGTTCAGTTATTAAGCTTTCCGACTCTTGATTTCAGCTCAGGTCATGATCTCAGGGTCCTAAGACCAAGCTTTGCGTTGAGCCCCCAATCAGCTCCACTCTCAACACGGAGTCGGCTTGCCTCCCTCCCTCTGCTCACCCCCCTCTCTCTCTGTCACTCTCTCTAAAATAAATAAAATCTTAAAAAGAAATAAATGACATGGAGGTTCCTCAAAAAGTTGAAAATAGGGGCGCCTGGGTGGCTCAGTGGGTTAAAGCCTCTGCCTTCGGCTCAGGTCATGATCTCAGGGTCCTGGGATCAAGTCTCACATTGGGCTATCTGCTCAGCAGGGAGCCTGCTTCCCTTCCTCTGTCTCTGCCTGCCTCTCTGTCTACTTGTGATCTCTGTCTGTCAAATGAAAAAATTTTTTTAAAAAAAATCTTAAAAAAAAATTAAAATTTAAATTTAAAAAAAAAAGTTGAAAATGGAGCTACCTCCGACCCAGCAATTGCACCACTGGGTATTTACCCTAAAGAGACAAATGCAGTGATCCGAAGGGGCACGTGCACCCAAATGTTTATAGCAGCAATGTCCACAATAGCCAAACTATGGAAAGAACCATAGTTCCAACCAACTAGATGTCTATCAACAGATGAATGGATAAAGAAGATGTGGTGTATGTATGTATGTATATACATATATATATACATATATATATACACATACATATATATACATACACACACACACACACACACACACACACAATGGAATACTACGCAGCCATCAAAAGAAATGAAATCTTGCCATTTGCAACAACGTGGATGGAACTAGAGGGTATGATGCTTAGCGAAATAAGTCAATCGGAGAAAGACAACTATCATATGATCTCCCTGATAAGAGGAAGTGGAGATGCAACGTGGGGGGGGTTGGGCGGTAGGAAAAGTATAAATAAAACAAGATGGGATCGGGAGGGAGACAAACTCTTAATGTCACAAAACAAACTGAGGGTTGTGGGGCAGGGGGAAGGGAGAGGGTGGTGGGGTTATGGACATTGGGGAGGGTATGTGCTATGGTGAATGCTGTGAAGTGTGTAAACCTGGCAAGTCACAGACCTGTACCCCTGGGGCTAATAACACATTATATGTTTATTTAAAAATTTAAAAATTATTAAAATAAATAAATAAATGGATGAATTGTACATGGTGTAGGATATAACACAACTACAACATGGACCAATCTCAAATGTATCATGGTAAGTGAAAGAAGCCAGGCTCTAAAGGTTACATATTATATGATTCTACTTACATATAACAAACTACAGGAATAGAAAATAGGCAAAACTATAGGAAAAGTAATCTAGCTACCAGGGACTCTAAAGGATAGAAAATATTATGTAAGGAGCACCTGACTGGGTCAGTTTATAGAGCGTGTGACTCTGATCTCAGGGTTGTAGATCTGAGCCCCATGCATGTAGAGATTATTTAAAAACAAAATCTCTTAAAAAATGAATAAAATTTTGGGGGCACCTGGGTGGCTCAGTGGGTTGAAGCCTCTGCCTTCAGCTCAGGTCATGATCTCAGGGTCCTGCGATCGAGCCCCGCATCGGGCTCTCTGCTCAGCAGGGAGCCTGCTTCCTCCTCTCTCTCTGCCTGCCTCTCTGCCTACTTGCGATCTCTGTCTGTCAAATAAATAAATAAAATCTTTTAAAAAAATGAATAAATTTTTTTAAAAAGTGGCTGCCTCTAGGTGGTAGGACTGGGAATAATTCATAACAGCTCTATATGGTTTCTGAACATTCTACAGTAAACAGGTATTTATTTTATGATTTTTTTTTTAAGATTTTATTTGGCAGAGAGAGAGATCACAAGTAGGCAGAGAGGCAGGCAGAGAGAGAGGAGGAAGCAGGCTCCCCGCGGAGCAGAGAGCCCGATGCAGGGCTCGATCCCAGGACCCTGAGATCATGACCCGAGCCGAAGGCAGCGGCTCAATCCACTGAGCCACCCAGGCGCCCCTATGATTTTTTTTTTTAAGATTTTATTTATTTGTCAGAGAGAGAGAGCATGAGCAGGGGGAGAGGCAGAAGGAGAAGGAGGCTCTCCACTGAGCAAGGAGCCCAATGTGGGACTCGATCCCAGGACCCCAGGATCACAATCTGAGCCAAAGGCAGATGCTCAACCAACTGAGCCACACATGCATCCATATTTTATAATTTCTTTAAAGCTTTACTTTAAAAGTTTCAATTTTCCAGCATGATGTGGGGACAAAATAGTCTGGTTGATATTCGAATTAATTCTAATGGAGAGTTAAAATTATAAAGGGGATGCCTGGGTGACTCCGTGGGTTGAGCCTCTGCCTTCAGCTCAGGTCATGGTCTCAGGATCCTGAGATCGAGCCCCGTATCAGGCTCTCTGCTCAGCACGGAGCCTGCTTCCCTCTCTCTCTCTGCCTGCTGCTCCCCCTACTTGTGATCTCTCTTTCTCTCTCTGTATCAAATAAATAAATAAATAAAATCTTAAAATTATAAAGTTTATGGATCATCAATTTTCAAAGTAGTAACAAACCATGCTAAAAATGATTAAAACTGGGGCACCTGGGTGGCTCAGTCCCTTAAGCGTCTGCCTTCAGCTCAGGTCATGATCCCAGGGTCCTGGGATCGAGCCCCGCATTGTGCTCCCCGCTCAGCGAGAAGCCTGTGTCTCCTTCTTCTGCTCCCCCTGCTTGTGTTCCCTCTCTCACTGTGTCTCTCTCTGTCAAATAAATAAAATCTTTTTTAAAAAAAAAGATTTAAAACTTTTATGTGAAGATATTTCATTGGCATACATGCTACAAAGTCATCAAAATGTACGTAAATCACAATACTGTGAGACTCCTAAAACCAAGAAGATTCTTGGCAGTCTCACCATTCACACATAGGCACATAGCAGAAATGTGCTTAAGTCTCTGCTGGGAAAAAAGCAGTATTTAAGCATCCACTAAAGACAGCTGCAACACAGAGATGCAGAAAATAAGCATTTTCATCTATGTGTCCCTAGTATTTATTAATATTGTGGGGTATCAGCTGTTGGAAAAAGCAGGTGTTTCTGAGGTAAATGGGTTAGGAGAAACTCCTTGAGCCTCTGATTTAAAAAATAATTTTGCAAACAATCCCCAGAAGAAGCTAACTTCATAAATATTTTAAGAAGTTTCACCAAATGGGGTGCCTGGGTGGCTCAGTGAGTTAACCTCTGCCTTCGGCTCAGGTCATGGTCTCAGTGTCTTGGGAACTAGCCCTGCATGGAGCTCTCTGCTCAGCAGGGAGCCTGCTTCCCCGCGCCCCCCCCCCCCCCCCCCCCCCCGCCTATCTCTCTGCCTACTTGTGATCTCTCTGTCAAATAAAAAATAAAATCTTTAAGAAAAAAAAGTTTCACCAAAAGTAGGCTCTACACCCAACTTGGGGCTTGAATTCATAACCTGAAATCAAGAGTTGCATGCTCTACTGACTAAGCCAGTCAGGTGTCCCTAAATGGATTCTTAATGGCTTTTTTTGAAAAGGTTCAAACAAAAGATAACCCACAGAATGGGAGAAAAATATACTTGCAAGTGATGTATCTGATAAGGGGACCGGATCTAGAATATATAAATAACACCACAACTCAGTAATAAAAAGACAAATAACCCAACTAGAAAATGGGCAAAAGAATACAAATAATCAATTTGCCGAAGAAGACATATACAGATAACCGAGAAGCACATGAGATGATGTTCAATATCATTATTCCTTAGTCAGGCAAATGCAAATAAATTCTCCTCTGTATCTCCCATGTTAAAGCATGCATATTATCTGCAACAAAGCAAAATTTCTATTAAAAAAATTAGAATTAAAATATAGTACCCCTATTACTAAATAAAAGGATGTAAATTCTTTAAAAATATGCCTCAATACAGCTGATAACATGTAGATTTAATAGGGGGGCTTCGTTTTTGTTTTGTTTAAGATTTTATTCATTCATCTATTTGACAGAGAGAGACAGAGAGCACAAGCGGGGGAGCAGCAGGCAGAGGGAGAGGGAGAAAAAGACTCCCCACCGAGCAAGAAGCCCAACATGGGGCTCAATCCCAGGACCCCGGGATCATGACCCGAGCCAAAGGCAGACGCCTAACCAACTGAGGCACTCAGGTGACCCTCTAGGGGGCTTCTTTAAATATTAAAATAGTTCACTGAATGCAACTCATGTTTTCCACAAACCTTAAGAATTTAAGAAATTCAGGGGCACCTGGATGGCTCAGTTGGTTAAGCCAGTGTCTTCAGCTTGAGTCATGGGATCAAGTCCCATGTCAGGCTTTCCCTGCTCTGCAGGGAGCCTGATTCTCCCTCTCCCTCGGCCTCTCCCCCTGCTTGTGCTCTCTCTCTCTCTCTCTCTGTCAAATAAATAAACAAAAATCTTAAAAAAAAATTTTTTTAAAGAATTTAAGAAATTCACATTTGTTCACTTAGAGTAAAAAGATTTTCTAATGTCTACTATGCAGTTAAACTTCATTCTCTCAAAGATCAACAGCATTTTAATAGCTACTTAGGGTCAATTCTTTTTTCCTGGAACACTGGAGAAAAATCAAGTGAGAAACACATACACATTTTTTTTATTTCTTATCAACTTCCTATATTTTATTTAATTATAACCATTTCTTATAATACCTTTCTAAAATCTAAATGTTCAATTTGGGGAAATGATTGAATAAGCAATGGAAAACTCAAATATAAGTTGTAATGCAATTAAAAATGATTATTAAAAACACAGGAGGCGGGGCGCCTGGGTGGCTCAGTGGGTTAAGCCGCTGCCTTCGGCTCAGGTCATGATCTCAGGGTCCTGGGATCGAGTCCCGCATCGGGCTCTCTGCTCAGCAGGGAGCCTGCTTCCCTCTCTCTCTCTGTCTCTGCCTGCCTCTCTATTCTACTTGTGATCTCTCTCTGTCAAATAAATAAAGAAATAAAGAAATAAAGAAATAAATAAATAAATAAATAAATACATACATACATACATACATACATACATACATACATACACAGGAGGGATGCCTGGATGGCTCAGTTGGTTAAGCCGCTGCCTTCGGCTCAGGTCATGATCCCAGGGTCCTGGGATTGAGTCCTGCATCGGGCTCCTTGCTCAGCAGGGAGCCTGCTTCTCTCTCTGCTTCTGCCTGCCGCTCTGCCTGCTTGCGTTCTCTCCCTCTCTCTCCCTCTCTCTCTCACAAATAAATAAATAAAAATCTTTAAAAAAAAAAAAAAGGAAAGGGGCGCATGGGTGGCTCAGTGGGGTAAAGCCTCTGCCTTCGGCTCGGGTCGTGATCCCAGCGTCCTGGGATCGAGCCTCACATCGGGCTCTCTGCTCGGCGGGGAGCCTGCTTCTTCTCTCTGCCTGCCTCTCTGCCTACTTGTGATCTCTGTCTGTCAAATAAATAAATAAATAAAATCTTTAAAAAATAAAAAAAAAATAGGAAAAATAAGTGTAAGGTTCTTTTTATTAAGATTTATTAATCTAAGAGAGAGAGAGAGCGAGCATGTGCTGGGTGGGCAGGAAGGAGGAGGGGCCAGAAGGAGATAAAGAATCTCAAGCAGATTCCCCACTGAGTGCAGAGCCCAACATGGGACTCAATCTCAGGACCCTGAGATCATGATCTGAGCCAAAACCAAGAGACAAACACTGAACTGACTGAGCCACCCAGGCCCCAAGTATAAGTTATAAAATGTTTTTACAAGTTGAACTGAATTACTTAACATGTAAAAAATGTACACAAAACAAGACTGAAAAAAATACATTTGCCCCCAACATAAAACTGTTAAGTGCTCACAGAGGGGAAAAAATCCTAAGAAATCATAAATTTCCACTAAAAGATATATAAATGCATATATTAAAGGAAAAGTATCAAGTAGAAATAAGAACACATTCTATTTTTTTGGGCAGACATTCTTAACGCTTAAGATTTTACACTAATAAAATGTAGACGTCCCTGAAGCACCAAGGAACTTAACAGCAATGTTCTATTTTGCCAGTTCAGTGCCACTTCAATTCAACTGTTACAGAAAAGCCAGTCAACTTAAACTTTTCACTAATCAAAGACATTCAAGAACAAAAAGAGTTGGGCAAACAGGTGAAAAGAACAGAATTGCAGGAGAGGAGGAGCTAGATGCAGAAACAAAAGAGATAGAACAAGGATTTGAACGAGGGCAAGGTGAGGAGGATAGGGGTAGAGGACCAAGAGAAAAAGCAAACACCAACCAGCCAACACACAGGCCCTTTCACAAGGGGGAAGAGAAAGCCCAAGGCAATTGTACTGATGGTCTCATCTTCTTTCTTCCCTTTCTTATATCATTAAATTTCTATTACATGAAATTACATTCTTACAAAGTTTCCTAATGCATAGTAAATGAAAATCTCAGTAAGCTATCACAGTCACACATTATACTGCAATAAGAGCTGCAGTGAGGAATTTCCCCAGATACTAATTAATCCAGGAAATTCTCTTACAGAAAAAGATGGCTCTGGGAATCAAATTTCAAGTCTAAAAACAAGTTAACATCCATACAACTAGCATTCATACCAACATGTATATGACAAAAATCACACATGTAACGGCTATTAGTATGTCAATACAACGCTATACTATATTCATCAGAAAAAGCTTTATTATCTCACAGATCTCAGAGGTATTTTTGGAGTCTTAGTTCCTTCAACAGTAAAATAAAAGGGTAGGAAACTGAATAATCGGCCAACCCTAAACATACCACGAATCTGTAACAGAAGAATAAAAAAAAGCAAAAATATTTTGTTCCCAAATTAAATATTTAGTATTCAGAACAAGTGACATCATTTCCTATACATAGTAACTTTTTTAAAAAAGATTTATTTAAGGGTACCTGGGTGGCTCAGTGGGTTAAGCCTCTGCCTTCGGCTCAGGTCATGATCTCAGGGTCCTGGGATGGAGTCCGTCATCGGACTCTCTGCTCAGCAGGGAGCCTGCTTCCTCCTCTCTCTCTCTGCCTGCCTCTCTGCCTACTTGTGATCTCTATCTGTCAAATAAATAAATAAAATAAAATAAATATATTTATTTATTTGAGACAGACAGAGAGAGTGTGCAAGCAGGAGGAGAGGATGAGGGACAAGCACACTCTTCTAGCAAGCATGGAGCCCCATGCAGGGCTTGATGCCAGGACCCTGAGATCACGACCTGAGCTGAAGTCAGACACCTAACTGAGTCACCCAGGCGCCCCCACAGTAGCTTTTAAAAGATGTCTTTTAAATGATTTCTTTTGGCGCCTGGGTGGCTCAGTGAGTTAAAGCCTCTGCATTTGGCTCATGTCATGGTCTCAGGGTCCTGGGATCGAGCCCCACATCAGGCTCTCTGCTCAGCAGGGAGCCTGCTTCCCCCCTCTCTCTGCCTGCCTCTCTGCCTACTTGTGACCTCTCTCAAATAAATAAAATCTTTAAAAAAAAAATTAAAAAATAAAAGATGTCTTTAGTGACAAAATAAAAAGCTGGCAACCATGTTAATCCCATCCCCCTTTTCAAATTTTAGTCACCCATGAAATCCAAAAGTCTGGAAACCATTTTTCTATATCACATATAAAATAATAACCTCAAAAGAATATGATTATTTTAAAAAATGTATACAGATATCTTTGCATACTGCCTGAAACACAGCAAGAGCGCAACAAAGGCTGATAAAAACATAACTTAGAAAGGGCACCAGGGAGGCTCAGCTGGTTGGGCCTTTGGCTCAGGTCATGATCTCAGGGTCCTGGGATTGAGCCCTTCATTGGGCTTCCTGCTCAGTGGGAGTCTGCCTCTTCCTCTCCATCTGCCCTCCTGCACCTCATGCTCTCTCTCTCAAATGAATAAAATCTTTTTTTTTAAATATTTTATTTATTTATTTGACAGAGAGAGAGGTCACAAGTAGGCAGAGAGGCAGGCAGAGAGGCAGGCAGAGAGGCAGGCAGAGAGAAAGGGAGAAACAGGCTCCTCACTGAGCAGAGAGCCTGATGCGGGGCTCGATCCCAGGACCCTGAGATCATGACCTGAGCCGAAGGCAGAGGCTTAAACCACCAAGCCACCCAGGCGCCCCTGAATAAAATCTTTAAGAAAAAGTTTATATATATATATATATAAAATATATATATATCTGTATATAAATATATACACACACACATATATAAACTTAGAAGTAAACCACTTGCCAAGTACTCTACCAGTAAACTACACACAAAATGTAGATTTTTATTTGAATGTTTAGACTCTTATTTTGAGTGAAGAGCGGGGCTGTGAACACTACACTGAATTTGAGACCTTACGTTGAGTTTCAAGTCAGAATCAGCCAGAGATACTATTTTCAGGATCTATCACTGTCCACAAACTCTGTGTTTACAAAACTAAGCCCCTTTATTATTGGCTGCTGCACATCAGCATATTTGGTTGAAGACAGTAGGCCAATAACAGAGGTCAAGAGTACACAGATTCACACTGAGGAGCACTTCAATAACCCCAGTAAGCTTTTCTTTATGCATTAATTGCTTCTTTCAATTCAGCTGGAATACTGCTTATTCAGTCGGATTTGTCCTGAGCACCACTGTTTCACAGAGAGCAAAAAGGGAAAATCTAAATTTAAGTCACTAACCTACAGAAACAAGAACTAATGCACCCTGCAATTTTTGAAAAGAGGGGGAGGGGTCTGTGTGAATATGGAAACAAATAGGGGTAAGACATAGTCTTATAATGGTGGTATACTTGGACGATGGGTTTACAACGTGTGGCTTTTGGTTTTTCCCTTTGTGCTCTAGTGAGCGCATATCTACTGACTGACATATTTTGTATTTAGAAAAAAAGGGGGCCCCTGGGTGGCTCAGTGGGTTGGGGCCTCTGCTTTCGGCTCAGGTCATGATCCCCTGGGATCAAGCCCCACATTGGGCTCTCTGCGCTTCCCCCTCTCTCTCTGCCTGCCTCTCTACTTGTGATCTCTGCCAAAAAAATAAACAAAATCTTAAAAAAAAAAAAAAATTAGGTAACAAGAGAGGGAAAGAATACCCCAGATACCTGTAAGGGGATTAAACAGAAACAACACAGTATGTAATTAATGAGAGACTGTGACCTCAGAGAGAGAAAATATAATTTGGAAAAAAAAAAAAGGAAACTACTGCTTATTCTAAGACTTTTTCATTTGTTTGAGACAGAAAGAGAGCACAAGCAGGGGGAGTGGCAAGGAGAAGGAGAGGGAGAAGCAGGCTCCCCACTAAGGAGGGAGCCTGATGTGGGGCTCAATCCCAGGACCCTGGGATCATGATCTGAGTCAAAGGCAGACAATCAGCTGAGCCACCGTGGTGCCCCAATAAATCAGTAGTTTCTAATAGACTTCATGGAAGTATAACAGCTGTTTTACTTTATTGAGGATAAAGGATGTTAATCCACGATGAAGAGCTAATGTTATGAACTAACCCAAGTAACACTGTATCACCAAGCATGAAACAAAAACTACAGGAAGCAGAAGAACTAAATAGAAATATATAATTAATAAGATAGATATACTTTATAACATATCAAAAGCACCCTGAAAGCAGGATATACCACAAGTATCCAAAGAACACTACAAAAACCTAAGTAAATATGAGGCCACAAAGAAAATTCCAATAAATATTCAAAATCAGAAACAACACAGCCAATAGTCAAAAGAAAAAAAATTAGGAATTAATTACATCAGAAAATGAAAAGGCCTTACTACCTGAATTTCCAAATTGTCTCTTGATCAAAGAAGGAACAAAAAATAAAACTGCAGAAAACAGTAACAACAAAAATATTACATTTGAGAACCTACAACATGCAGTTCAAGTGATCAGGAAAATCTACAGCAAACAAAAATACTAAGAAAAAAAATTCACAGCATAGGGACCATCTAAGGAAAGCACAAGATAGAAACAGTTAAGGACATAAGCAGAAAATAACCAAAAATCAGAAATTAATATACTAATAAATAAACCCAGGGCACCTGGGTGGCTCAGTGGGTTAAAGCCTCTGCCTTCAGCTTGGGTCATGATCTCAGGGTCCTGGAATCGAGCCCCGCATTGGGCTCTGCTCAGCAGGGAGCCTGCTTCCCTCTCTCTCTCTGCCTGCCTCTCTGCCTACTTGGGATCGCTTTCAAATCAATAAATAAAATCTTTAAAATAAATAAATAAATAAACCCGAGAGCTGGTTCTTTGGAAAATACATAAACCATTGAACTTTTTCTTTTTAAGATTTCATCTATTTAAAGAAGGGATCATTTCCCTTTTTTTTTTTTTAATTTGACAGAGAGAAATCACAACTAGACAGAGAGGCAGGAAGAGAGAGGAGGAAGCAGGCTCCCTGAGGAGCAGAGAGCCCGATGTGGGGCTCGATCCCAGGACCCTGAGATCATGACCTGAGCCGAAGGCAGAGGCTTTAACCCACTGAGCCACCCAGGCGCCCCAAGATTTCATCTATTTAAAAAAAAAAGAGGGCGCCTGGGTGGCTCAGTGAGGTAAGCCGCTGCCTTCCGCTCAGGTCATGATCTCAGGGTCCTGGGATCGAGTCCCACATCGGGCTCTCTGCTCAGCAGGGAGCCTGCTTCCCTCTCTCTCTCTCTCTCTCTGCCTGCCTCTCTATCTACTTGTGATCTCTCTCTCTGTCAAATAAATAAATAAATCTTTAAAAAAAAATAAAATAAAATAAAAAATAAAAAAATAAAGATTTCATTTATTTGATAGAGAAAAAGAGAGAAAGAGGGGAAAAAAGCAGGAGAAGAGGGAGTAGGAGAAGCAGGCTTCCCGCAGAGCAGGGAGCCCAACATGGGCCTCAATCCCAGGACTCTGGGATCATGATCTGAGCTGTGAAGACAGACACTTAGCAAGTAAGCCACCCAGGTACCCCTAACTTAATTAAAAAAAAAAAAAGAGAGAAAGAAGTGTACAAAATAGAGCAAATTAAAATAAGCCAAAGACGGGGCGCCTGGGTGGCTCAGTGGGTTGAGCCTCTGCCTTCAGCTCAGTTCATGATCCCAGAGTCCTGGGATCAAGCCTCACATCCGGTTCTCTGCTCAGCAAGGAGCCTGGTTCCCCCTCTCTCTCTGCCCGCCTCTTTGCCTACTTGTGATCTCTCTCTCGCTCTGTCAAAAAAATAAATAAAAATATTTTTAAAAAATAATAATAATAAGCCAAAGACGCTGCTTTGTTCATCTCTGTGAGAACCTGAATAAAATGATCTTCTAGGAAAGTATTATTTATCAAAACTAACTCCAGGGGTGCCTGGGTGGCTCAGTGGGTTAAAGCCTCTGCCTTCGGCTCAGGTCATGATCCCAGCGTCCTGGGATCGAGCCCCAAGTTGGGCTCTCTGCTCAGCAGGGAGCCTGCTTCCTCCTCTCTCTCTGCCTGCCTCTCTGCCTACTTGCGATCTCTGTCAAATAAATAAATAAAATCTTAAAAAAAAAAAACAAAACTAACTCCACAAGAGGCAGAAATCTTAACCAGACAAATAACTACAAAGGAAACAGAAAAAGTCATCAAAGAGCTCTTGCAACCAAAAGAAACCTAACTGCAGTTTGATTTTTAACACATAGGAAAGCTTTTAATTTTTTTTTTAAAGCAAGCATAATACCGATGCCTTTAAAGAGAAAATTACCAAAAAAATCTCATGTATGCATAGAGATTTTAAAAATCCTCAAAATAGGGGCACCTGGGGGGCTCAAGGGGTTAAGCCTCTGCCTTTGGCTCAGGTCATGATCTCAGGGTCCTGGGATCTGAGCCCTGCATTGGGCTCTCAGCTTGGCGGGGAGCCTGCTTCCCCCTCTCTGCCTGCCTGCCTCTCTGCCTACTTGTGATTTCTCTGTGTGTCAAATAAATAAATAAAATCTTTTTAAAAATCCTCAAAATAAAAAACACAAACCAGTTTTAATAATACATCATGTCCAAGTAGAAAAATTTAGTCCATGAATTCAGGATAGTTCAATACTAGGCATCTGTTGGTACATTTCACCATTCATTAACAGATTTAAGAAAAGACATATAGTCCTCTTCTTAACATGAGGTTAAAAGCAACAACGAAAACCATCTCTCTCAATGCCAAAGTCAGAGAATGCTGACTAATGGGGAAATAGAAGATTCCCACTAAGCACAGGAACAATACAATGATGTCTATTATTATCATAATTTGTTAACATTGTTATTTAACATTAGATGAAAGAGGTTAAAAGGTATAAAAAGTTAGAAAATTCTGAGACTACTTCCCAGGGAAACCCCAGAACTAAAAAATTATTACAAATATAAGAGAATATGGGCGCCTGGGTGGCTCAGTTGGTTGAGCGGCCTTTGGCTCAGGTCATGATCCCAGACTTCCAGGATCGAGTCCCGCATCGGGCTCCCAGCTCCTTGGGGAGTCTGCTACTCCCTCTGACCTTCTCCTCTATCGTGCTCTCTCTCACTCATTCTCTCTCAAATAAATAAATAAAATCTTTAAAAATAAATAAATAGATAAAGAGAATGCAATGAAGTGTTTCCGGGTACAAATTAATACAGGCACACTTCATCTTACTGTACTTTGCTTTATTGCACTTCACACTGTTTTTTACGTACTGAAATTTTAAGACCTCAGTGGACAAAGTGCAGATGTTGTAGAAATAGAAAGGGAAACAGAAGTGAGCCTGAAGATGTGTCTGAATTGCTATAATCTCAGGATAAAACTTTAATGGATGAAGAGCTGCTCCTTATGGATGAAAAAATAAAGTGGCTTCTTAAGATGGAATCTATTCCTGGTGGAAATACCTTGAAGACAGCAGAAATGATGACAAAGGATTTCAAATGTTACATAAAACTTTTTTTTAAGATTGTATTTATTTATTTGACAGAGAGAGACACAGCAAGAGAGGGAACACAAGCAGGAGGAGTGGGAGAGGGAGAAGCAGGTTCCCAGCAGAGCAGGGAGCCCGATGAGGGGCTGAATCCCAGGACCCTGAGATCGTGACCGAAGCCAAAAGCAGACATTTAACGACTGAGGTGCCCCAAACATTACATAAATTTAGCTGATAAAGCAGCAGCAAGGTTTGAGAGGACTGACTCAATTCTGAAAGCTCTACTATGAGTAAAATGTTACCAAACAACATCTCACGCTAAGGAGTAATTGTTCATGGAAGAAAAAATCAAGGATGCAGCAAACTACATTCCTGTCTTATTTTTAAGAACTTGCCACAGCCACCCCAACCTTTAGCAACCACCACCCTGGATCAGTCAAGAGCCATCACGACTGAGGCAGGACCCTCCACCAACAATAAAATTGCAAATTGCTTTAGGGGTGCCTGCGTGGCTCAGTGAGTTAAAGCCTCTGCTTTCGGTTCGGGTCCTGGTCCCGGGGGTCCTGGGATCAAGTCCCACATCGGGCTCTCTGCTCAGCAGGGAGCCTGCTTACCTCTCTCTCTCTGCCTGCCTCTCTGCCTACTTGTGAGCTCTGTCTGTCAAATAAATAAATAAAATCTTTAAACTTTTTTTTTTTAATTTATCCATTTGACAGACAAAGATCCCAAGTAGACAGAGAGGCAGGCAGAGAGAGAGGAGGAAGCAGGCTCCCCGCTGAGCAGAGAGCCCGACTCAGGGCTCGATCCCAGGACCCCAAGACCACGACCCGAGCTGAAGGCAGAGGCCCTAACCCACTGAGCCACCCAGATGCCCCAATAAAATCTTAAAAAAAAAAAAAAAAAAATGCAAGTTGCTGAAGCTCAGATGATGGGCAACATTTCTTACCAACGAAGTATTTTTTAATTAAAGTAGGTATAGTGTTTTTTTTAGACACAATGCTATTGCACACTTCAAAGACTACAGTATAGTGTAAATATAATTTTTACATGCACCTAGAAACCAAAATATTCATCTGACTTGCTTCATTGTGATGTTCAGTTTATTGTGGTAGTCTGGAACCAAAGCCAAAGTATCTCCAACATATATTTTGAAATAAACAGCCTTCATGTATACAGTAACTAGGTTAAGAAATATAATGGAAACATACAATTTGCTCCAAAAGGTAAGAAGCAAGAATAAACTTAAGATACAAAGAAAGAAACTAAAGCTCTACTGAAAGAAAAGAGGACTTACATAATTGGAAAAACATATGATAAACCTTGATTAGGACATGGAACATCATTAAGATCGATTCTCCTTAAGTTTCTCTATTTAGCATAATAAAAGTGAAAACTACAGCCTTCTGTTTAATTAACTAGAAAAGCTGACTCTAAAGTTCATATGGAGAAGCGCCTGGGTGGCTCAGTCATTAAGCCTCTGCCTTCTACTCAGGTCAAGATCCCGGCATCCTGGGATCCAGCCCTACATGGGGCATCCTGCTCAGCAGGGAGCCTGCTTCTCCCTCTCCAGCTTCTCCGAGCTTGTGTTCCCTCTCTTGCTATCTCTATCAGTCATAAATAAATAAAATCTTTTAAAAATAAATAAATAAATAAATAAAAATAGTTAGATAACATTCATACAGAAATAACAATATATGCAACAATAGCTAAGAAAATTCTGAAGATAATAATGGAAACTGGCCTGTCAGATATTAAAATATTTACTGTAAGATATAACACAGCTGTGCCATACTGACACATAGATCAGTGGAACAGAACAGAAATCCCTAAAAAATTACGAAAATATGGAAATGTAGTATACAGTAAAGCTGCCATTTAAAATTTGTGAAATGAAATGCTGGGATGCCTGGGTGGCTCAGTTGGTTAAGTGTCCGCATTTGGCTTGGGTCATGATTCCAGGGTCCTGGGATGGAGTCCCCCATCAGGCTCCTTGCTCAGCAGGGAGCCTTCTTCTTCCTCTGCCGCCACTCTCCCTGCTTATGTGTGCACATTCTCTCTCTGACAAATACATAAATAAAATCTTAAAAAAATAATAGAATTTGTGAAGTGATGAACAACAATCAACAAGTGATTTTTTCTAGGTAGCCACCTAGAAAAAAGTTGAATGCTCCCCTCAAACTCCATCCCAAAATAAATTCCAGATCGATCAAAGGCATAGTAACAGGATGCAACTGCCCAAATACATAATTCCTATTTTCATTCTACTTGGAAAGGTACTGAGCAAAAATAACTGAGACTTAAAATCCAACAAAATGCTTATCCTATAAAAAAATTAGAATATGATGGTTATTTTTATTTATTTATTCTTAGTAATCTATGCCCAACGTGGGGTCAACTCATGACCCCAACATCAAGGCTTTCATGCTCTTCCAACTGAGCCATCCACATGCCCCAGAAAAAGTAGGGTGCCGGAGGGGTGCCTGGGTGGCTCAGACTTGAACATCCAACTCTTGGTTTTGGCTCAGGTCATACCTCAGGATCCTGGAATTGAACCCTGCATCTGACTCTGTGCTGGGCATGGAGTCTACCTGAGAATTTTCACTCCCTCTACACCACCCCAGCCTGCAATGGACTCTCACACTCTCTCAAATAAATAAATATTAAAAGGAAAAAATGCTGTAATGCACAAGTTTTTCTCACTAATTACTCTTGCAAATGAAGTTTTAAAAAAGTTATTAGGGGTGCCTGGGTGCCTCAGTGGGTTAAGCCTCTGCCTTCGGCTCAGGTCATGATCCCAGGGTCCTGGGATCAAGCTCCGCATCGGGGTCTCTGCTCAGTGGGGAGCTTGCTTCCCCCTCGCTCTCTGCCTGCCTCTCTGCCTACTTGTGATCTCTGTCAAATAAATAAAATCTTTTAAAAAATTAATTAAATAAAATAAAAAAGTTATTAATCATATAGCATACTCAAGGCTGTAAGAACAACAACTAGTGGGGCTCCTGGGTGGCTCAGCCCATGATTCCAGGGTCCTGTGATCGAGTCCTACATAGGGCTCCCTGCTCGGCAGGGAGCCTGCTTCTCCCTCTCTCACTCCCACTGCTTGTGTTCCCTCTTTTGCTGCCTCTTTCTCTCTCTCTCTCTGTCAAATCAATCAAAAAATAAATCTTAAAAAACAAACAAACAAAAAAAACACAAAGGGGGCATCTAGGTGGCTCAGTGGGTTAAGCAGCTGCCTTCAGCTCGGGTCACGATACCAGGGTCCTGGGATCAAGCCCCACATCAGGCTCCCTGCTCAGCGGAGAGCCTGCTTCTCCTTCTCCCTGCTGCTCTGCCTACTTGTGATCTCTCTCCATCTAATAAATAAACAAAAAATCTTAAAAAAAAAAAAAAAGCAACTAGTGACTCAATACAAAGTTAATTTTACATAGTTTAAATAATTTGTTTTGAAGATTTTTATTTATTTATTTATTTGACAGACAGTGATCACAAGTAGGCAGAGAGGCAGGCAGAGAGAGAAGAGGAAGCAGGCTCCCTGCTGAGCAGACAGCCCGATGCGGGGCTCCCTGATGCGGGGCTCCCTGAGCCGAAGGCAGAGGCTTTAACCCACTGAGCCACCCAGGTGCCCCTAATTTTACATAGTTTAATACAAACTGCTTATAGGAGAATATTAACTTACTAAAATTTAAAAAGCAACATGTAGTACATAAAAAGATAATACAGTATTGTCAAGGTAAATTACTACTCCAATCTGATTTCATAAGGACTGCAGTTAAGAACTCTAGCTAATTCAGGGGTGCCTGGGTGGCTCAGTGGGTACCCAGGTACTCCTCAATTCTTTAAACTGTGAATTAACATTGGGGGAAAAATAATTTCAAGAGGTAACTGAACCAAAAATGTCATCTCCTCCCCATCTCTCAAAAATCACATCATACCTACCGTAAGAGAGAAAAGAGCACCCTAGACAATTAAAAACATGAATTCCAGTCTTAACTCTTTCGTCAATTTGGGATGGTTTAGGGCCTATCAAAACCTTTGGGTGAGGGGTGCCTGGGTGGCTCAGTGGGTTAAAGCCTCTGCCTTCAGCTCAGGTCATAATCTCAGGGTCCTGGGATCGAGCCCCACATCGGGCTCTCTGCTCAGCAGGGAGCCTGCTTCCTCCTCTCTCTCTCTGCCTGCCTCTGTCTACTTGTCATCTCTGTCTGTCAAATAAATAAATAAAAATCTTAAAAAAAAAAAAAAAAAACCTTGGGTGAAAAAAAAGAACTCAGGGCTGCTTCTGTAAAAAGAGAAGTCTGGAGTAAATGATCTGACAACCTTTTCAGAATTAAGGGTCTGGATCTATTCTTTTATAACTATAGACTATAGAGGCTTTTATGCGCTCATACACATAAGAAAAATACCACAAGACTTCCTTCATATTCTTAGTTATGAGAGCACATAAACACATGTAATCACTTGCTGAATCTATGACTCAGTAAGTATACACAGTCCACACCCACTTTTTTAAGAAGAAAATGCTTACTATTTAACACTAATAACCCTACTTCACCCTACAAGTAGCCAATATGATAAAATTGGTTAACTTTTATTTTACACAAGCTAAGTATTACATCATGGGTTATGAATCTGACCTGAAAGAAATAACAACAAATTTTTTGTTCTTCCAGGAGTCTTGTGGATTACATTGTTCTGACTGTTGGGAGTCATGTGAAATCTGAATGGTTTTTCCCATGGAAACAAAAATCTAACAGAGCCTTGTTCACCAAACTTGAGAACTCACCCCAAAGGGAATACTGTGCAGTACACCAGGAAACAAACAATATAAAGATGGCACAACCCCATAGAGGGAGATGGTCCTCCTTCCGACCTATCATCAGGTCAACAGTAACCTAACGGTATGTCACAATGCCTACTTAACTCATCTCGCTTCAATACAGATATTTTATCATTTCACAAGAAGTACAGTATAATAAGATACTTAGAGACCACATTCACACAATTACAATATATGTCATTATAATTGCTCCATTTATTACTGCTGTTAATTTCTTACTATGCCTAATTTATAAATTAAAATTGATCACATATAGGACAACTCATTGGCTCAGTTGGTACAGCAGGTGACTCTTAATCTCAAGGTTGTGAGTTCAAGCCCCATGTTGGGTGTAGAGATTAAAAATAAAATATTTGGGACATCTGGGTGGCTTAGTCAGTTAAGCACCTACCTTTGGCTCAAATCATGATCCCTGAGTCCTGGGATCTAGCCCCAAGTCAGGCTCCCTACTCACAGGGATTCTGCTTCTCTCTCTCCTTCCTGCTCACGTACTCACTCTCCCAAATAAATAAATAAAATCTTTAAAAATTAAAATAAAATAAAATAAAATCTTTTAGGGGTGCCTGGGTGGCTCAGTCAGTTAAGCAGCTGACTCAATTGATTTTGGGTCTGGTCATGATCTCAGGGTCATGAGATGAAGTCCCTTGTCAGGCTCTGCATTGGCCTTAGAGCCTGCTTAAGATTCTCTCACTCTTCCTCTGTTCCTCCCTCCACCCTCACTCACTCTCTCTCTAACATAAATAAACAAATAAATAAAATTTTTTTAAAAATAAATAAAACTGATCATATGTATATCTGTACAAGAAAAAATACAGTACAGAACTTCATCAACTTTATGATGGAGTGCCATCTCAATAACCCTATCATAAATTGAAAAAAATCCTATGTCAAAAATACATTTAATACACCTAACTTACTGAACACTTTAGCTTAGTCTCACCTACCTTAAGTATGCTCAGAACATTTATATTAGCTTACACATGGGCAAAATAATCTAACACAAAGTCTATTCTATAATAAAGTGTTGAATATCTCCTTTAATTTACAGAATACTATACTGAAAGTAAAAAACAGCTGTATGGGTACAAAATGGTTATGTGTATCCGCTGTTTACCCTCATGGTCAGATGGCTAAGTGAGAGCTGCAGCTGCTGCCACTGGCCAGTATCATAAGAGAGTATCATACTGGGGTGCCCGGGTGGCTCAGTGGGTTAAGCCTCTGCCTTCGGCTCAGGTCATGATCTTGGGATCCTGGGATGGAGCCCCACATCGGACTCTGCTCGGCAGGTAGCCTGCTTCCCCCTCCCTCTCTGCCTGCCTCTCTGCCTACTTGTGATCTCTCTATATATTAAATAAATAAATAAAATCTTAAAAAAAAAAAGAGAGAGAGAGAGTATCATACCAACATTCAGCTAGCCTGGGAAAAGATCAAAGTAGGGTTTCTATTAAATACATATTGCTGGGGCACCTGGGTGGCTCAGTGGGTTAAAGCGTCTCCTTTAGGCTCAGGTCATGATCCCAGAGTCCTGGGACTGAGCCCCGAATCAGGCTCTCTGCTTGGCAGGGAGCCTGCTTCCCTTCCTCTCTCTCTGCCTGCCTCTCTGCCTACTTGTGTTCTCTGTCAAATAAATAAATAACATCTTTTTAATAAATAAATGCATATTGTTTTACATCATAAAGTCAAAAAATTGTAAATCGAACCACTATAAGTTGGGAAACATCTGTATATATGCAGTTCACACTACCCAAAGTTTCAGGCATCCACTGGGAATCTTAGAACAAACATATCCCCTGCAGATAAGGGGGGACTACTGTACACAACAGAATCTTGCTTCTCTATTTTACAACTGAAAAACCTTAATATGAAATGATTTATAATAAAAAGACACAAGAAGGGGCACCTGGGTGGCTCAGTGGGTTAAAGCCTCTGCCTTCAGCTCGGGTCATGATCCCAGGGTCCTGGGATCGAGCCCCACATCGGGCTCTCTGCTCAGCAGGGAGCCTGCTTCCTCCTCTCTCTCTGATTCTCTGCCCACTTGTAATCTCTGTCAAATAAATAAATAAAATCTTTAAAAAAAAAACCTAACTGTACATAAAATTAATGACCACACCCAGAAAATTATTTCATTGACTTCAGAACTCAGTATTCTAACTGCATAGTAGTGTAATATGTTCCAAAAACATAAAGAACTATAAAGATTTTAGATTTTTTTTGTTGGCGATAATATCAGTATTACCATTTTAAAGCGATTTTATGTGAATATCCAATATAGTAAATAATTATGCTTGTATTGTAAGGAACCAAGACTTATGTAAGAGAGAAAAAAAGACAAGTACAATATTAAAGAAGTAAAAAATCCTATAGTTCCTAAATCTAAATTATAAAAACCAATATGAACTTGTGATTTTTAAAAAATGTTTGTAGGGATGCCTGGGTAGCTCAGTTGGTTGAGCGGCTGCCTTTGGCTCAGGTCATGAAACCAGCGGCCTAGGATCGAGTCCCGCATCCGGCTCCTTGCTCGGCAGGGAGCCTGCTTCTCCCTCTGCTTCTGCCTGCCACTCTATCTGCCTGTACTCGCTCGCTCTCTGACAAATAAATAAATAAAAATCTTTAAAAAAAAAAAAATGTTTGTAGGGGTACCTGGCTGGCTCGGATGGTAGAGCATGCAACTCCTGATCTCAGGGTCATGAGTTTAAGTCCCATATGACGCATGAAGCCTACTTAAAAATATAAAAAATAAAATATTTTTTAAAGATTTTATTTATTGGTGGGCACCTGGGTGGCTCAGTCGTTATGCATCTGCCTTCAGCTGAGGTCATGATCCCAGGGTCCTAGGATCAAATTCCGAATCGGGCTCCCTTCTCCACGGGAAGCCAGCTTCCCCCTCTCTCGCTCCCCCTGCTGTATTCCCTCTCTCATGGTCTCTCCCTCTGTCCAATAAATAAAATCTTAAAAAAAAAAAAAAAGATTTTATTTATTGGGACACCTGGGTAGCTCAGTCAGTTGAGCATCTGCCTTCTGCTCAGGTCATGATCCCAGAGTCCTGGCATCAAGTCCCACATCAGATTCCTTGCCCAGGAGGGAGAGCCTGCTTCTACCTCTGCCTGCTGCTCCCCCTGCTTGTGCACATTCCCCTGCTCTCTCTCTGACAAATAAAATCTATTAAAAAAATTTTTTTAATTTTATTTATTTGACACAGAAAGAGAGCACAAACAAACAGGGGAAACAGCAAGCAGAGGGAGAGGAAGAAGCAGGCTCCCCGCGGAGTACAGAGCCTGATATGGGGCTCAATTTCAGGACCCAAGTGTCCTAACCTGAGCCGAAGGCAGATGCTTACAACTGAGCCACCCAGGCACCCCAAAAAAGAAAAGAAAAAAATTAAAGATCTATGTATTTATTTCAGAGAGAGAGAGAGAGTGCACAAGTGGGGTAGGGCAGAGAAAGAGGAGAAGCAGACGCTCAGCTGATCAGGGACCTCAACTCAGGGCTCGATCCCACGACCCTGAGATCATGACCCTAGTCAAAGACAGACATTCAACTGAATGAGCCACCCAGGTGCCCCCAAAATAATATTTTTTAAATTTTTAAATAAAAATATTTGTAGAAGCAAGGACAGTATCAGTGAGCATCCCTGGCACCACATTTTGAGCTCTCAATATCGTTCTGCATTAATTCTTAAAGAAATGGTCATACAGGAAGAATTTGTAAGACAATCCCGGGCCATTTATTGTATACAAAAAGTCTTTCAAAGATTTATAGTTTGGGGCGCCTGGGTCAAAAAAAAAGTCAAAAAAGGGGGGCACCCGAGTGGCTCAGTCAGTTACGTGTCCAACTCTTAATCTCAGTTCAGGTCTTGATCACACAGTTGTTGAATTCAAGCCCCACACTGAGCTCTACACTAGGTGTGGATACTTCAAAAAAAAAAAAAAAAAAAAAAAAAGAAAGAAAGAACCCCAAATACCCTGTTACCATAAGAGGAAACTGTTAGGGGCGCCTGGGTGGCTCAGTGGGTTAAAGCCTCTGCCTTCGGCTCAGGTCATGATCCCAGGGTCCTGGATCTGAGCCCCGCATCGGCTCTCTGCTCAGCAGGAAGCCTGCTTCCTCTTCTCTCTCTGCCTGCCTCTCTGCCTACTTGAGATCTCTGTCTGTCAAATAAATAAATAAAATCTTTAAAAAAAAAAAAGGAAACTGTTACACTAACTCTTTACTTTGAAATTGGTTAATTAAAAGAATGAAGCATTCATCCTCCTTTCTTTTTTTATTTTTACTTTTTTTTATTTTAATTCCATTACAGTTAACATGGTGTTATAGCAGCTGCAGGCATACAATATAGTAATTCAACAATTCTCATCATGGTAAGTGTACTCATCCACCCTTTCCAATAGGAACTATACTTCAGTGTAAGCCTGCTGCTGAGGGAAAGCTCTTTAGAGAAGAACAGTACTCAAAAACACAAATGTAACAGAAATAGCATGATGATAAAATTTCACAACTTTTTTTCTAAATTTATTTATTTGAGAGAGTGAGAGAGAGCACAAGCAGAGGGAGGGGAAGAGGGAGAGGAAGGAGCAGACTCCCCGCTGAGCACGGAGCTCAATGTGGGGCTTGATCCCAGGACCGCGGGATCAAGACCCAATCTAAAGGCAGACACCCAACCGACTAAGCCAACCAGAAGCCCCCATTTTCACAACTCCTAATTAAGTAACTGATTCAAGTATCATCAGTGGATACTAAACTACTAAGTTAAGATTAATAGGGGGGCGCCTGGGTGGCTCAGTGGGTTAAAGCCTCTGCCTTCGACTCAGGTCATGATCCCAGGATCCTGGGATCGAGCTCCACATCCGGCTCTCTGCTCAGCAGGGAGCCTGCTTCCTCCTGTCTCTCTGCCTGCCTCTCTCCCTAGTTGTGATTTCTCTCTGTCATATAAATAAAATATATTAAAAAAAAAACAACAAAGATTAATAGGAAACATAGGGCCTCTGGGTGGCTGAGTTAGTTAAGCGACTGCCTTTAGCTCAGGTCAGGATCCCGGTGTCCTGGGATGGAGTTCCCTATCAGGCTTCCCCACTCTGCAGGGAGCCTACCTCTTCCTCTCCCTCTGCCTGCCACTCCCCATTTGTACATGCCTGCACCCCTGCTAGCGCTCTCACGCACACTCTCTCTCTCTTGCATCCTCTCTGTCAAATAAATAAATAAAATCTTTAAATAAAAAAAGATTAGTAGGGAATATTATAATAGAAGATCAGGCTGACACCATCCGAACACAATAAAATCACTGAAAGTGGGACAACCAGTCATTATATATCTCCTACTGTGATGCAGAAGTAATTACAGAGCATCACCTATGTGGTGCTATTCCCCCCACCATCAGAAAATAAAAATAAAAAACATGAATTAAATCAAGCTTCTAGGGCACCTGGGTGGTTCAGTAGGTTGTGTGTCTGCCCTAGGCTCAGGTCATGATCGGGGAGTCCCAGGATCAAATCCCAAGTCAGGCTCTCTGCTCAGCGGGGAGTCTGCTTCTCCCCCTGACCCTGCCCCGTTTCACACTTTCTCTCTCTCTTCCGACTCTCTCTCTCTCATAAATAAATAAAATCTTTTAAAAAATTGTACTGCATTGCAATCAAGAAAATATTGCCCAAATACCCATAATCCAATGAATAATATGAAGCAATTTTCAAATTTTAAAACTTGGGTATACACCTTAAATATGTTAAAATTTTGTCAAATATAGCACAAGAAAAAAACATATACATATATACCACAAGAGAACTGAAAAAAAATAATAAATTATAAAAAAATAAACAAATCAAGCTTGTAAGCATGGCTCAGTGGGTTAAGCCTCTGCCTTTGGCTCAGGTCATGATCTCAGGGTCCTGGGATTGAGTCCTTCATCCGGCTCTCTGCTCTGCAGGGAGCCTGCTTCCTCCTCTCTCTCTCTCTCTGCCTGTCTCTCTGCCTACTTGCAATCTCTATCAAATAAATAAATAAAATATTTAAAAAAAATAGAAGAGCAAGTGGGAAAAAATAAACCACAAGAATACAGATACTGAATGTAGGATAGCTACAGAACAAATGCCCTGGTTTCTCCAATGAATCAATCATATGAAAAGGGGGGTACTTATCATATAACAAAAAAGCCTTGGACATGAAAGCCAAAAAAGTGGTAAATACCGACCTTATCTGACCTGTGAATGGCACAAACTGCTTGTAAAATGATACTTTTTTTTTTTAAGATTTTATTTATTTATTGGAGAGAGAAAGAACAAGCACAAGCCGGGAGGAAGGGCAGAGGGAGACAGAGAAGCTCCAATGTGGAGCTCAATCCCAGGACCTGAGATCATGACATGAGCTGAAGGCAGATACTTAACTGACTGACCCATCCAGGAGCCCTAACACTTTTCTTTTTTTAAGATTTATTTACTTGAGAGAAAGTGTATGAGAGCACGAATGGGAGGCTCGGGAGAAGGAGATGGAGAAAGAATCTCCAGCAGACTCTGAGCTGAGAGCAGAGCCTGACTCAGGCTTGACCTGATGACCCTGAGATCACAACCTGAGCCAAAACCAATAGTTACATACTCAACCAACTGCACTACCCAAGCACCCTCTAAAGTGACACTTTTTTTTTCTCTTTTCTTTTTTCTTCTTCACTTTTAAGGCAGTAAGAGAAATTTTAATATGGATGGCATTAGATTACAAAGGAACGACTAATAATTATCAGATGGGATAATAGCACGGTGGTTATGTTGTTAAAAGAAAGCCTTATCAGAGGTTCATAATAATGAATGGGGAAAGTTGGGATTTGCTTTAAAATACTTCAGGCCCTGGGGCACCTAGCTGGTTCAGTCTATAAAGCAAGTGACTCTTGATATCAGGATAGTGAGTTAGAGCCCCATACTGGGGGTAGAGATTACTTAAAAAATAAAAAAAAAAAACTTGGGGCACCTGGGTGACTCATTCAGTTATCAGTCCAACTCGATTTCAGCTCCAGGTCATAATCTCAGGATCTTGTGATCAAGTCCCACATCAGGCTCTGCACTCAGGAGTCTACTTGGGACTCTCCCTCTTCCACTGCCTGCCCCCCAACCCGGTCACACTTTCTTCCTCTCTAAAATAAATAAATAAATCTCAAATAAATAAACTTAAAAAAAAAAAAAAAAGCATGCCTAGCAGAGAAGGGTTTCCTAAATGAAACAAAGAGCACAAACCATAAAAAACTGAAATTTTCAATTAATTAAAATTATGAACTTTTCGGGGCATCTGGGTGGCTCAGTTGGTTAAGCATCTGTCTTCAGCTCAAGTCATGGTCCCAGGGTCCTGGGATCGAGTACAGCACTGGGCTATCCCCTCAGCAGGGAGCCTACTTCTCCCTCTCCCTCTGCCTATTGCTCCCCCTGCTTGTGCATGTGTGTGCTCTGTCAAATAAATAAATAAAATCTTTTTTAAAAAAGTCTTAAAAGTCAATCAGAAAAAGAGAAACAACTCAAAAGAGGCAAAGAACTTGAATATACACTTCATGGAAGAAGCACAAATAATGAACACATAAAAAGATGCTTAACTTAAGGAAATGCTAATAAAAACAAAATACACAATATTTCAAACCCACTAGATTAGAAAAAAATTTAAAAGTCTGACAATATCAAGTGTTGTGGAGGAAGTGAGGCAACCAAAACACATACTGCTGGCTCTTGACTCAGTAACCACAAGATTTACAATTACCATAAGCCAATTCAGTGACTCAACCACTAGAAGGGTTTGGTAAGCAATTAAGCAACTGATAATGACCAATCCAGACTTATGAGAACACATCCAGACTACTGCCAAATACGAATTTGGCCCTTCATGAACTGAATCCTACCTGACTCAGCAATACAAGTAAGAAAACTTTAGTCTCTTATCCAGTTTATCCAGTTTATTTTGTTAAGTACAAAATATTCAGGTATTCATCTCCTCCTAGAATACTAACGACATCTTAGTGACTACAATTTTAATGAACTATTATCATCCCAGTTACACTACTATTCCAAAAAGAACATATAGTTTTAAATATCATTATTTTAAAAACAGTGGTTATACTTTAAATTTACTTGACAGGAATTGGAATGACCTTGTGACTGCCTAAGAGTCACAAAGGTGTACAGATATAGTTTGGGTACTGAAGTGTAACAAATTCAAGTCCAAATTCAGACTCTACCATTTTATCTCTAACCTTAAATGACTCGAATTCACTAATTCTCAATTTCCTCAACAGCTAAAAAGCATGTGTATCCCAACCTGCCTACCTAATGATATTGCAAAGACTAAAAGATTATGTAAAGTGCTTAACAATGCCTTCCTCATTAGCTTCGGCCCAGTGTTAGCACTCTTCCCTTTTTAAATCTTGCTACTCTCCCCTAAAAAAATTTTTTTTAAAGATTTTTTATTTATTCATTTGACAGAGAGAGGTCACAAGTAGACAGAGAGGCAGGCAGAGAGAGAGAGAGGGAAGCAGGCTCGCTGCTGAGCAGAGAGCCCGATGCGGGACTCGATCCCAGGACCCTGAGATCATGACCTGAGCAGAAGGCAGCGGCTTAACCCACTGAACCACCCAGGCGCCCCGTCACCTAAAATTTTTAAAGCATAAAATTACAACTCTCAATTCATAGGAAAATATTACTCTTAATTCAAATAATTTCTAATATTACAAAATTGTGCAGTGCAGGTTAGAAGAGAAATACCTGCTTACTTCTTCTCTACCCGAAAGGCTTTCCTAAATTATTAGATTCTGGAAAAAACGGCAGATTTTCATTTATCTTCGTGATACAAAAGCAGGGATGCCCAAGTTATGCTAAAATCTAAACTCAGTCAATTTCTAGGACTCAAGGGTTTTTTAATTCAAAGAAAAACTCTTTTGGGGGGGTAGAGAATCTTAAGCAGGCTCCACACCCAACATGGAACCCCACACGGGGCTCAATCTCATGACCCTAAGATCATGACCTAAGCTGAAATTAAGAGTTGGCTGCTTAACTGACTGAGCCACCCAGGCACCCAGAAAAAGCTATTTAATATTTAAAGTACGACAGACTAACTTTTGCATTTCTTAAAAAGCCCACCTAAAGAAAATTACCTGATTAATGATGAATTGATGGTACTGTTTTTTTTTGGGGGGGGGGGGGCGGTGGTTTGCTTGTGGGAAAAAGATTTACTTAAAATAGCCTGGGTGGCTCAGTAGGTTAAAGCCTCTGCCTTCGGTTCGGGTCGTGGTCCCAGGGTCCTGGGATCGAGCCCTGCATCAGGCTCTCTGCTTGGCAGGGAGCCTCCTTCCTCCTCTCTCTCTGCCTGCTTGTGATCTCTGTCTGTCAAATAAATAAATAAATAAAATCTTAAAAAAAAAAAAAAAATCTCCATGTTAAAAACCTCAAAAAAGGAGAGCCCAGGTGGCCCAGTCAGTAGGCCCAAACTCTTAATCTCCAGGTCATGAATTCAAGCCCATATTGAGTGTAGAGCTTATTTTAAAAACAAAATAAGGGGTACCTGGGTGGCTCATTTGTTAAGTGTCAAGCGTATGCCTTTGGCTCAGATCAAGTGATCCCAGGATCCTGGGATCCAGCCCCACATCAGGCTCCCTGCTCAGCAGGAAGCCTGCTTCTCCCTCTCCCACTCCCCCTGCTTGTGTACCCTCTCTGCTATCTCTGTCAAATAAATAAAATCTTTAAAACAAAACAAAACAAAAACTTTCAAAACATTCAACGATTTAATTAGAGATAAGGCAAAATTTAATACTGGCATCTATATTCTGGGGTGATGAAAATACATTTGTAATGCTGAAAATACTTAGAGATAGTCACGAAATTAAACTTCAGGAATCCTCATTTTGGGGTGCCTGTGTGGCTCAGTGGGTTAAGCCTCTGCCTACAGCTCAGGTCATGATCTCAGGGTCCTGGGATCCAGCCCCACATCCGGCTCTCTGTTCAACAGCGAGTCTGCTTCTTCCTCTCTCTGCCTGCCTCTCTCTGTCAAATAAATAAATAAAATCTTAAAAAAAAAAAAAAGAATCCTCATTTTAAGTATGTTACCATATTTAAGATACAAAAGAAAAGACGCACAAGATAAAGTGACATTTGCCAGTATAAGAAATGTGAACTACAACCACTGATAAGAACTGTCTACAGACCTAATATTATCACATCAGGACTCTGTTACTGTTATCTTAAAAATCAAAATGAAAAATAAAATCTCCCCTGGGGCAAATAATACATTACATGTTAATAAAAATAATTAGTAAAAAAATAAATAAAATAAAAAATAAAATCTTCCACAGGCTCTAGCTGGCTCAGCTGGAAGAGCATGCAACTCTTAATCTTGGAATTGAGTTCGAGCCCTACATTTCATCTGGAGATTACTTTAAAAATTTATAAAATCTTTCAGATTCACATAAAATATGTCAGGATGAAGTAATGGGTCAAAGAAAAATTCAAGAACTTCTTATAGCCACTCTGTTTCATTTACTTCCATAGTCATCATTTCCAAAGTAACACTTTTTCTTCCAATGAGGTTACAGCAAGTTAGTAAGTTATTTATTGTGCAGTGATACAAACATTAATTTTCCCATTTCCAAAATGAGAACGACTCAATGCAATGCATAGTAGGCATTAAATGTTAAATAATCAAAGAAAAACGGAATAGAACTGATTAGAAATAATCTAATTTATAACATTCCACTTAATGAGTTAATGCAGAAAATGTAATTCTTTTAGACTCCGAAAATTTCACATTTTTTGTTATTAAATAATACACAAACTTTCAGTTTAACTAGTTCGGAACATTAATTAGAAAGAACTAGTTATCACTAAAGACTAAGCGCCCTGTCTTTCCCCCATCAAATGTGACAAAATTCCAAAAAGAAAGATCCATCATGTCTATCCAATTTCTCAAGTGCTAATAACTACAACTGAGGAAAGAGAGAAAACACTCATAGGTGGGGTTAGAACACCAAGTATTTAATAGTTAACGAAGTTATCAAATCTCGTTTTCTAACACTCTATGGTGTTTAAAAACTCAAATTTTATTTCAGCTTAATATAAAATGTATTTTCATTTTCAAGAGGCTAGTCTGTGTGGAGACAATCAAAGGTCAGAGATCCCTGACAGATATCAAATAAATGAAAAGTTGATGTTCCACAGTAAAGATCTGGGACTGCTTCTGAGGCCCAAGTGGACTGTACAGGTAAGTCTCCACCCAGGAAATAAACAAAAGAGCAAATATAAACATACTGGAGAAGACCAGACAACGTCAAAGATATCCCCAAAGACCCCTCACCCTGGCTCTGGTTTCCTCCCTTTCTCCCTAATCTCAACGCCTCTGGGAGAAGTAAATCTGCATCTCACTCCCCTAACTCAATCTCAACTCCCTATCACTCGCCTTCTTTACTAAAACCTGGATCCTCCTCCCCGACATCCTCTAATTCCCACCTAGCTCTCACTCCAGCCAGATACATATCTACTGCGCCTGTCTTCCAGTAAGGTATTAGTCCCCTTAATCCGAACTCATTTTTCGGCATCCCATCTGCCTTCCGCCCTTTCAACTCTGGTCCCCTTACTCCGACCTTTCTCCCAGAATCCTCACCAAGTCACGGATCTCTGGCCCCTTTTCCCTCCTACCCCCTCAACTATACCTCCTTTCTTCCCACTTAGCCTCCAACCTCTACCCAGGGAATCCTCCCCGTTCAGTCTCCCGGTACCGGTCCCCTCCCCCAACTCCGCCCCTCTCCCCCCCGCCCCGACTTCTCCCAGAGGGAGGCCCCCTCACCTGAAACGCCGCTGCCGCTGTCGTCCCAGAAGCCGAAACGCGCTGGCGCCGGACGGCCTTTCAGGCTCGGTCCCCGCTGAGCTCCTAACGGCCCTAGGGAAAGCGAACGCCACCACCTCCAACTCTGCCCGCCCCGGGCCAGGCCGTCACCGTAGCCACTGCCAGTACCACAGCCGCCATGTTGAAGTCCTACTTCCCTCCTCCTTCCCCTCACCACTCCGCCTCTTTGGGCGTCTGGCGTCACGGCGCCGCGCTCCACCCTCCCTGGGCCAATGGGAGGAGCCGACAGTGACGTAACTAATCTCTCTTCCACGCCCCACAACTCTAGTTACCTGGACCGCTGCTATTGGAATGGGTGGACCCTGCAATGGGAAGGATGGGGGTCACTGAAAGGGTAAGGCGTAGAGGCTGGGGAAGGGGCCCAGGCAAGAACCTGAGAGGGTCGTACAAAGACTTACTAATGAGACCTATTTGGGAATCAATATCTGGCTTCTTGTCCCGAGTCCGTGGTCTGGTAGAAGTCCTACTCTTTCCGGGCCTCATTTTCCTCGTTTACAAAGATTGGGTTGAAAGGCGACCTCTAAATCTCCCTCCAGTTGTGACATCCAGCGGTTTAAACTAGGTAATCCAATCTCAGACATTCACTGCCTTCTGCATTTATCGGATGTCACTTGGAATCAGGTGCATAGAGGATTCATAACTGCATAAAATGAATCTTTGTTCCCAAAAGTTCCTACTTGGTAAGAGAAATCGAAGCGTTAACAATTAACTCCTCGAAAAATCAGAGAGTGAAAATGGCCTGACAGGTGCATTAATTGCTCTGGAAAAACTGGCTTTTGGCTAAGAGATTAGGAAAGATTTACATCTCTATAATTTCTGGGTACATAAAGAATGTGTAGATTCTCATGCCTAATTCTTCAGCCCTGTTTTCAGAATTCCAGAGAAGATCATATTCGTACTTTGAAGGGTGCAGCGATTTTAACCCACAATGAAAGAAGGTGGGCATACCAGAAGGGGGAATTTAAAGTAAGCAGAGAATAGCAAATCATCAATTCTGGATTATTTGCCGATTTAATTCAGCAAATAATGGGCAGCGATAAAAGGTTTGTGGGAGAGGGGCACCTGGGTGGCTCAGTGGGTTAAAGCCTCTGCCTTCAGCTCAGGTCATGATCCCAGGGTCCTGGGATCGAGCCCACATCAGGCTCTCTGCTCGGCAGGGAGCCTGCTTCCTCCTCTGTCTATCTCTCTCTGCCTGCCTCTCTGTCTACTTGTGATCTCTGTCAAATGGGTAAATAAAATCTTAAAAAAAAAAAAAAAGGTTTGTGAGAGAGCAATGAGCTGAACAAAACTCTTCATCAGGAGAATTAAAATGGCATCAGTGAATAAAATATACTGGAGACTCCATGGCAGACTTATGCACTGAGTAAAAGATTCACACCTGAACTAAAGCAGGACAGCAGGGGTGGAGACTAGGGAATGAACTGAACCAAGATTTAGGGGACTCACTCAACAATACTTTCATGTGGAGACCTGCTGCATGGGAGAATAAATCATAAAGAAGAAAAGCCAAATTCTGGGGGTCTATTTTTAACAGAAACAAGAATGAAGTAAGGTTTACTGAAGTGCTAAAGGAGGTAAAAATGAGTTCGGCTTGCAAATTATGATGGCACGTTTTCTGGAGGGATGGTCAGGAGGGAATGTGAGCTTAGAAATCAGAAAGAGGTAAGGACTACACATGCATGGTATACTGATACTCCTTGGGCAATTAAACTTTTCACTCATCATTAAATAAGCATTTACTGATTGCCAGTAGGATACCAAGCACTGTTCTATGCATTGGGGATATAGCAGTATATAAAAGAACCACCCCTCCCAAAAAAATTCCTGTTCTCACAGTGCGTATATTCTAGAGGAAAATGACTAATAATAATAATGATAGGTTAAAAAGAAAAAATAAAGCAGAGGGAAGGAAATAGAAAGCATCCATGACTGAAATTTATAAAGGATGGTCAGGAAAAGGTGACATCTGAGTAAAGACCTGAGTAAAAGAAGTGAAAGATTGCAGCTGTTTAGGAAAAGAAAATGCCAATCCATGGGAATACCAAGTACAAAGGCCCTGAGATGGAAGTTCATCTTCTATATTCTAGGAACAGTGAATGGAATAGAGTGAGTAAAAAGCATAATGGAAGATGAAGTCTGCTGACAGGGGACTAAATCACATACCAATCTGTAGATCATCTTAAGGACTTGGGCCTTTACTGTTATGTGAGCTGAAAGTCATTGGAGAGTTGTGAGCAGAGAAGGAAAATCATCCAACTTTTTAGCAGGATCACTCTAGCTACTACACTGAGCATAAACTAAGGGCAAGGGTGAAAGAAGAAAGGCCATTAATCACAATAATCTAAGTAGGAAGTGATAGTCCTAGGTAGTACTACAGAGTTGTAATAGCACTGAAGATGATTAGAAATGGTTAGGGTTCTGAGTACATTTTGAATTGGTAGAGGAGTAAGAATTTGCTCACTGATTAGATGCACAGTGTGAGGAAATGGAAGGACTCAGGATGACTTGACAATTTTTTTACTTCAGTCAAATTCTTGCAGGTTTGAGTAGGAGAATAGAAAATCAGATTAATTAAAATTCCTAAGGATAGGACCCTTTGGAACACTGACAAATAGGGTGTGGGAAGAGGAAGCAGATAAAGAATGGAAAAGTAGTGGGGTGCCTGGGTGGCTCAGTGGGTTAAAGCCTCTTGCCTTCAACTCAGGTCATGATCCCAGGGTCCTGGGATCAAGCCCCATATCGGGCTCTCTGCTCAGCAGGGAGCCTGCTTCCTCCTCTCTCTCCCTGCCTGCCTCTCTGACTAGTTGCAATCTCTGTCTATCAAATAAATAAATTAAAAAAAAAAAAAGAATGGAAAAGTAGTGACCAGAGAAGTAGAAAGGGAATCAGAAGTCTATGGTACCATGGAGGATTAGGAAAGGAAAACCTTCAGAGGGGTAGGCCGTGCCTCTTAGAGTAGGACTCCCTGAGACTAGAGATAAGCCTCCCCCATCGGATAAGAACTTTCTAAGATTTCCTCACCAGCCTTGGTCTCCTGATCCAATAATTTTTCCTTCTCCTCCTTCTTGTTTTAGGTGGGCATCTGGTTTCTGACCATCAACTCCTGGCCAGCCTGCTGTGTCTCCCTATCCCCCATAGACACAAACCCATTCTTAAGAAACGAAAATGAAGGGGCGCCTGGGTGGCTCAGTGGGTTAAAGCCTCTGCCTTCAGGGGTGCCTGGGTGGCTCAGTGGGTTAAAGCCTCTGCCTTCAGCTCAGGTCATGATCCCAGGGTCCTGGGATCGAGCCCCGCATCAGGCTCTCTGCTCAGCGGGGAGCCTGCTTCTTCCTCTCTCTCTCTCTCTCTGCCTCGCTCTCTGCCTACTTGTGATCTCTGTCTGTCAAATAAATAAAAAAATTTTAAAAATTTTTTAATTAAAAAAAAAGAAATGAAAATGAAGTGGGAAACAAAAACTACACCTTTCTGGGAGTGATCCATCCTTGACAATTTCCATGTGTAAATCCCAAAGGTAATTCTCTTGGGTCCAGAAGAAACTGAATTGGACACCGGTCCTCTATTACCCCTGCCCTGTCTTTCACCCCCAGCGTATCTGGACAGTAGTGGCACACCAGCTCGTCTACAAAGCAGCACAACACCAGCTTGTACTTCTCCCACTTTTCTTCTTCTTTCTCCCCCACTTAATACACTAGGTTTTTGGGGTGAGTCTAAGAGCAGAAACAGGAAAGACAACAAGCTCTCAATCTTTAGCCATCCAGCATTTACTAAGTCCTACCATATTCTGGCCATCATGAGTCTACAAAGATACTCTTAAGGAGGTTAAGTGAGGGAATCAGACAGGTGTGCAAATAATGGTAGTACCTGGCAGAAAATTATCTTAGTTCCTAGGTGGCACATTGTATGTCTCAGGAGTACAGAGGGGAGAAAGTTTGGGTAGACTTGAGAAATCAAGGAAGACTGCATGGAAAATTGAAACATTTAAGTTAGGCCTTAAAAAACAGGTAGAATGAAGGATGCCCAAAGCAATGAGTACAAAGCAATTTAGGCAAAGGCATAGATTCAGGAAAGTTCCATAAAAATTCAGAATCAGTAAAGGTATAGATAGGAGAGCAGCAGAAGATAAAACAGGAGAGACCAAGCAAGAAGAGGCTTGGCTTGGATTTAACAGTTTTGTTTGTTGTTGTTGTTGTTGTTGTTTAAGATTTTATTTATTTATTTGACAGAGAGATCACAAGTAGGCAGAGAGAGAGGGGGAAGCAGGCTCCCCACTGAGCAGAGAGCCCGATGTGGGGCTCGATCCCCAGTCCCTGAGATCATGACCTGAGCCAAAGGCAGAGGCCCTAACCCACTGAGCCACCGAGGTGGCTTTTTTTTTTTTTTTTTAAGTGATCACTACACCCAAACAGCCAGGCATCTCTAAAGCTTAAGAGTTCTAAGGCTGTTAGTAAAGTCACTGGCAGTCTTTCCCCTGGGAAATTCAAGAGAAAATTCTGGATAAATCCCTAAAATCTTGAAGATCAGGTTGAAACCTTTGCCCTTCTCTAAAAGCTCAAGGTAATAGTTAAGGACTCAGGTGTCTGAGTGATCTCTGGGGTTTCTTCTTGTTCTGAGATCTATGTGATGACCATCATATGGAGATGCAATTATCCTGATGACCACAAATGGATAAAGATGATTTTGAATTCCAGAAGGATGAAAATATGAATACAAGGTAACTCTAAAATATTAGAAGATGGGGCACCTGGCTGGCTCAGTCAGTGGAGCATGTGACTCTTGATCTCAGAGTTGTAGGTTTGAGCCTCACATCAGGTAGAGAGACTACTTAAAAATAAAATCTTGGGGCGCCTGGGTGGCTCAGTGGGTTAAAGCCTCTGCCTTCAGCTCAGGTCATGATCCCAGAGTCCTGGGATCGAGCCTCACATCAGGCTCTCTGCTCAGCAGGGAGCCTGCTTCCTCCTCTCTCTCTGCCTGCCTCTCTGCCTACTTGTGATCTCTGTCTGTCAAATAAATAAATAAAAATCTTTATAAAAAAAATCTTAAAAAAAAAAATTAGGCGGTGCCTGGCTGGCTCAGTCAGCAGAGCATGCAATTCTTGATCTTGGGGTTGTGAGTTTGAGTCTCATGTTGAGTGTAAAGATTACTTAATAATAAAAAAATAAATAAAATAAAATAAGTATTAGAAGAGAATATAGATGAATATTTTTTGAATCATCGGTTAGGAAGAACAATCTAATCATAACACAAAATTCAGAGCCCATAAAGGAAATAGCTGAAAAATTTGATAATGGCAAAAGATCCTATATGCAAAGTGAAAAGACAAACTGGAAGAAAATATTTGTGATCTGTAATAGAAAAGGGATTAATTTCCCCAATAAACAAAAAGCCCCTACAAATCAACAAGAAAAACAGAATAGTTTAATAGAAAAATATGGTATAACTTGTCAAGAGGCAATTCACTTAAAAAGAAATGCAAATGGGGTGCCTGGGTAGCTTACTTAAGTGTCCGACTCTTGATTTTGGCTTAGGTCATGAGATCCAGCCCTATAGTGGGCTCATACTAAGTGGGGAGCCTGCTTTACTCTCTGCCTGCCACTCCCCCTGCTTGTGTACTCTCTCTTTCTTTGACAAATAAATTAATAAAATCTTTTTTAAAAACTTTAAAAATAAAAGAAGGATTAATTATATCCAATGTCATCGTGGATGGAGAAATAAGCATACTTATACACTGTTGATGGCAGTACAAATTGATAAAAATCTTTTGGTAGAGCAGTGGGGCAGTAACTACCACAATCCATTGTGAAGTAAAAAGCAAGTTACAGAATAAAGCATATTGTATCCATCTTTTTTTTTAGATTTCATTTATTTATTTGACAGACAGAAATCAGAAGTAGCCAGAGAAGGAGACAGAGAGAGAGGAGGAAACAGATCCCTATGAGCAGATCCCCACTGAGCAGAGAGTCCGATGTGGGGCTCGATCCCAGGACCCTGGGATCATGACCTGAGGCAAAGGCAGAGGCTTTAACCCACCCAGGCGCCCCTGTATCCATTAAAAAAAAAAAGAAAGAAAGAAACAGGAGCGCCTGGGTGGCTCAGTGGGTTAAGCCTCTGCCTTCGGCTCAGGTCATGATTTCAGGGTCCTGGGATTGAGCCCCACACCAGGATCCCTGCTAAGAAGTAGGGAGTCTGCTTCTTTCTCTCCCTTTGTCTCTTCCTCCTATTTATGCTCCCTCTCTCTCTCTCATTCTCTCTTTCTCTCTCTCAAATAAATAAATAAAATCTTTTAAAAATATATTTTATTCATCTGACAGAGAGAGCACAAGCAGGGGGAGCAGCAGAGGGAGAAAGAGAAGCAGAGTCCCCACTGAGCAGGGACTCCAACTCGGGGCTTGATCCCAGGACCCTGGCATCATGACCTGACCCGAAGGCAGACACTTAACAGACTGAACCACCCAGGTGCACCCTCCCCCTGCCACACATTTTTTTAAAATAAGTAACTGTAGTTTTAGATACTTAAGCATAGATAACATACTGAAAAGATACACACCAAACTCTTATTGTGGCTCTGGAGAGAACAGGATGTGCCTGGAGGTGGGCAGGCAGCAGGACATGGAATCAAGGAGCGAGAGGAAGTAGAAACCATGGAGCAGATCAGACGCACTACTGGAAGATGCACTCACAGCCATAAGAGAGAAGAAGAATTGCCCTGACTTGTCCCTTCCTCCAGCCCTCCAGCCGCCTACCAGTACTTCCCAACTGATGGAATCAAGTTAGTCTTCAGTTGGCAAAAGGAGTTTGGGAATGTAGTTTTCAGAACAGAGATGTAATGACCAACTTCAAAAAGCTATTGAGTGGTTCAGAGAATCAAGGAGATGGAGAACCAGATATGAAAAACAGGAGAAAACCTAGTAAAAAAGAGCAAGAAGCATGGCAAGGGTCATCCTGTGGAAGAGCAAAAGACAGGGACCCTTGGGTAGCACAGTTGGTTAAGCTTTTCACTCTTGGTTTTGGCTTAGGTCATGATCTTAGGGTCCTGGGATGGAGCCCCGGGTGGGGCTCCCCACTCAGTGTGGGGTCTGCTTGAGAGACTCTCTCTCTCTCTCTGCCTCCCCACTTGTTCTGTTTCTCCCTCTATCTCCCCCTCAAATAAATAAATCTTTTTTAAAAAGAGTAAAAGACAATTCATTAATACTAAGTAGTAATAGTAAAAGATAATGTTATTAAATGTGTTTAAATGGTGTGGGTAGACTGTCCTGGCCCTGAGCTAAAAGAGCCCTGTCTCTAGTAATCATTCAGCTAATATACTGAGCTCTGCTATACACCAAACGCTGTGCTACAGGGGGAACAAAGATTAAATAATACCAGGTTTCAATCATCAAAAATTTGGCGGGCGCCTGGGTGGCTCAGTGGGTTAAAGCCTCTGCCTTAGGCTCAGGTCATGATCCCAGGCTCCTGGGATGGAGCCCCGCATTAGGCTCTCTGCTCGGCAGGGAGCCTGCTTCCCTTCCTCTCTCTCTGGCTGCCTGTCTGCCTACCTGTGATCTCTGTCTGTCAAATAAATAAATAAAATCTTTAAAAAAAAAAAATTGGGGGGGCACTTCTTGGTTCAGTTAGGTAAGCCTCTGACCCTTGATTTTGGCTCAGGTCATGATCCCAGCATCATGAGATCGAGCCCCGCATCTGGCTCCACGCTGGAAGTGGGAACCTGCTTAAGACTCTCTCTTTCCTTCTCCTTCTGCCCCTCCCCCCACCAGTGGCATATGCATTCCCTCTGTTTAAAAAAAAAAAAGAAGAAGAATCTTTGGAGGAGACAAATGTATAAACAGTTACAATACTTACTTAGTGAGCTCGAAGACAAGGCCAGCCACTAGGCTAAACTGTGATTTGTCCAGAATAGAAAATGTCATCCTCCTGAGTGGATGCAATGCCAGGCTATAAAGCTTGGCAAATTGAGTGCAGCTGGATTTTAACCCTCTCTGGACCCCTCAGCCAGCCCCTTTTGTGAGCACAAAATACACATCCATACAGAGCTGTCCTGGTTGAGGAGGTAGAGTCTGGCCCAATGGAAGGAGAGCAAAGGCAGCCTGTAAGGACATGCACCTGTGCAGCAGGACTCTCGGAAGTTCAGCCTCTGAGCCCAGAACGTCATTAGAAACCTCAATGATTCCATTTGCTTCTGGTGCTGCTGTGACAACACATTCGCAAAGAGAACCCTCCGCAAGTTTGGAAAGACTCCTTTGAAAGGAAAAATTAACAGATGGTGTTTACAGCTTTGTTTGGGTTCTCCCATCAGAGTGAGTGCCAGATGTTTTCTTCTGGTTTCCAAGATAGTGTATGAGATCAAAAAGGTTCCTTTGCCCAAAGATAATGAAATATCAAAATAACTTAAGTGTGAGTATGTGAGCAAATGAATCCAGGGCCAGTTCAGCAAAGTTTGATTTGCTGCTGTGGTGTTACCATTCTAGTTTTTTCTTTAAATGGTATAACAGCATCAGTGTCCCATAATGGGGGTTTGGCTGGATAAATCCACATGAGACAGTGTTATGCAGCCATTAAAAAGGTTGTTATAAAAGTCAAAATTATAGACATAGTAAGATCAGTGGTTGCCAATGGCTAGGGAAGGGGGATAACTAGTGAAGTACACAGCATTTTTAGGGCCATAAAACTATTCTATGTGATACTGTAATGGTGAGTACATGACATTATACATTTGTCAGAATTCATAGAAGTGTACAAAACAAAGGGTGAACCTTAATGTAAACTATGAACTTTAATAATAATGCATCAATACTGGTTCACTAATTGTAACAAATGGACCACACTAATGCAAGGTGTTAGTATTAGGGGAACCTGCAGTGGGTTTGGGGGTTTATGGGAATTCTCTGTATTATCTGCTCAATTTTTTTCTGTAAATCTAAAACTGTTCTAAAAAAAGGCTGTTATAGATGTAAATATGAAAAGATGCTTATAAAACATTGCTAAGTTTAGTAAGTTTACTAACATATATTCAATATGCTCATTTTTTGTAAAATTATACACACATACACAATATAATTTTGAATTTGAAATTCTGAAAGGACATATGCCAAAATATTTACGGTGGTTAACTCTCGGTGAAGTATTATAGATAATTTGTCATTTCTCCTTTTTGTTTGCTTATTTAAAAATTCTCTAGGGGTGCCTAGCTTGTTCAGCTTGTAGAACACGCGACTCGATCTTGGGGCTGTAACTGCAAGCCCCACGTTGTGTAGAGATTCCTTAAATACAGAAAGTCTTGGGGAACCCAGGGGACTTAGTCGGTTGGGTGTCAGCTCAGGTGAGGTTCCCGGAGTGATCAGTGATCAGGTGAGCTCTGTCTGCTCAGGTGAGGATCCCAGAGTCCTGGAATGGAGCCCCACATTGTGAGGGAAGGGATTCTGCTCCGCAGGAATCTGCTTCTGCCCCTCCCTGCCACTCATACTTTCTCTCTCAAATAAATAAATAAATAAAATTTTTTAAAGAATTTTTTTTTAAGACTTTACTTATTTGACAGACAGAGATCACAAGTAGGCAGAGAGGCAGGCAGAGAGAGAGGAGGAAGTGAGCAGGAAGCCTGATGCGGGTTGGGGGAGAGGATCGATCCCAGGACTCCGGGATCATGACCTGAGCTGAAGGCAGAGGCTTTAACTCACTGAGCCACCCAGGCGCCCCTAAACAAAATCTTAAAAAAAAAAATAAAATGAGATTTGAGAGTGGGATCACTCCTCTTTGGCCATACCACCCAGAACGCGCCCGCTCTCCTCTGATCTCGAGAGTGGGATCACTCACCAGCCTGTTGACAACAAGGAGACCATCGCTAGTGGTAGGTGGAGGATTGTTAACACCTGCATGTGATAACAATGCAATTGTTAAAATTTTCACCAGTGATAAATTGGGATGTTTTGTCTGAAGAAAGGAATGCATGGGAGTGGGGAAAAACAACTCAAGCATTTGAGCAGTAATCAGATGTTTGTTGTTGAGAGTAATAGATACTTTGAAGAAAGGCTAAGTGTCAAAGTTGAAGAGCATTTTTGGCAAGGTAGAGTCTATTATCTCCTGCAGCCAGAGGGCAGAAAAATTTGAGGATCAGGATTAGGCCCAGGACTTAATTATACGATTTGCAGAGCTCCAGGGAAGTTGAATTGTCAGTCATAGTAAACTGGCTACACCCAGGTTGGAGTTCTGATTGACAAGGAGTGGAAATAGGAGGCATGAGATGGCAATATCTGGGTCTATATCTTTACTTGAAAATCTAGAACCTCCAGTTTCCTGGAGGGTTTATAACCTCTAGGCCTTTATAAGTTGCCCACTCCTCCTTGTTAAAGATTAGTTTTGGGGGGCACCTGAGTGGCTCAGTGGGTTAAGCCTCTGCCTTCGGCTCAGGTCATGATCTCGGAGTCCTGGGATCAAGCCCCACATGGGGCTCTCTGCTTGGCCGGAAGACTGCTTCCCTTCCTCTCTCTCTGCCTGCCTCTCTGCCTACTTGTGATCTCTCTCTCTGTCAAATAAATAAAATCTTAAAAAAAAAAAAAAAGATTAGTTTTTGGTGTGCCTGGATGGCTCAGTAGGTTAAGTGTCCAAATCTTGATTTCGGCTCCGGTCCTGATATCAGGGTTGTAAGCTTGAGCCCCATGTCTGGCTCCACACTAGAAGTGGAACCTGCTTAAGATTATCTCTTTCGGTCTCCCTCTATCCCTCTACCAACTCCCCCCACCCTCTCTCTCCCGCTAAAAAATATGTATATATTTGTTTTCTCCCTTGCTTGAAGATGATGCAGAAATCTCTACCCTATAAAAAAAATTGGCCTCCCAATCTGGATCTATCCCAATATCTCAACCTGGCCATTAGGCCAATACCTAAGATTAAGTGACAACACAAATGACCAGGGCATGGTACGGGAGGAAGGGAGCATATCTAACAGACCATAGAACATGACCAATGTACACTGACTGAGGCCATGAGGATATAAATGAAACTACATTCTGAGAATTCTGAGGCTTGATCTAAGTAGGGCAAAGTTGAACCTAAAGTTGGATGAGGAAGAGATTATCAATATGGGAACGTTGTCCTGGGACACAGGATTTATTTATTTATTTATTTAAAGATTTTTTTTTTTTTTAATTTGACAGAGAGAGAGATCACAAGTAGGCAGAGAGGCAGGCAAAGAGAGAGAGAGGAAAGCAGGCGCCCCGCCAAGCAGACAGCCCAATGTGGGACTCGATTCCAGTACCCTGAGATCATGACCTGAGCTAAAGGCAGAGGCTTAACCCACTGAGCCACCCAGGCACCCCTGGGACACAGGATTTAACACCCTGACAAGGACCCTGAGAAACACTGCTAACATGTTGCCAGGATGGTTCTTAAGGGCTTGGAGAAACTCTGGGTCAGAACAAGTGAAGTAGAAATGTCAGAACTGCTGTAGGAGATGCTGAAAACCGGGCTCAAAAAGCTCCGAGGGGGCATCTGGGTGGCTCAGTGGGTTAAAGCCTCTGCCTTTGGCTCAGGTCATGATCCCAGGGTCCTGGTATCAAGCCCCGCATCAGGCTCTCTGCTCAGCAGGGAGCCTGCTTCCCCCTCTCTCTCCCTGCCTGCCTCTCTGCCTACTTGTGATCTCTGTCTGTCAAATAAATAAATAAAATCTTAAAAAAAAAAAAAAAGCTCAGAGAAGAAGGTTGAAGTGCATATAGCATGTAAAACCAGAAAACTCACTACATGACTCTGTTCTATGGGAGGGCCCTGAAGAATGTTCTGAGGAAAGGTCCACAGGCATCACTGAGAAGCTCCATAGTGGCTGCCCCTGCATTTTTCAGAACAGGGTTTCTTGATAGCAAGTGAAAATTATAGGATCCTAACATACTAGAGCCAGATGGAACCCCTAACATCAGAAGCAATGTAAATGCAATTATTGTAATGAACTGCGGTTTGAATGGCAGCCAGAAGCATTTGACTTGCAGAGAGCTATGGAGATGGCTGATAGTACACAATGTTCCTAAGGGCAAGATGGCCAACATAGTAATTAAAATAAATAAATCAAGGGTGAAAGATCAAGGGGCTGAGTCACAATTCATTGCCCAGTTTCTGGACTAGAACTTACAGTTTCCAGACCTGGAAGCCAGTGAGTAATGGAGAGGCCAGGTCTCCAGGAGCAAGGACTCTGCAACACCATGGCAAGTAGAGATGGCAATGATAACTTCACTCCTTCCCCAAAGGGGTCTACTACCATTTACTTGGGCAGCCAGCACAGGGGGAAGGGAAATACTAGTCAAGGAATTCAAGGACTGTTGGGCACAAGGAATTCAGAAGTGAGATGAAATTTATATCAAGGGACCAAAAACATCATCAGGGTCCCCCAATTAGAGTGGGGACATATGAAGATCATGTAATAAATGGAGTGCTGGCTCAGGTTCAATTTAAAATAGATCCATTATGTACACAGACACACCCAAGAATAATTTCCCTAATTCTCAAATGTACAAATTAAATTGACATATTTGGTAATTAACAGAACCACCGCATCGGTCCTGTAAATTGACCTATAAAGTAAGTTATCATCATGGAGAAGGCCAAGTAGAAATCTTTGAAACTTTCCCTTAACCCAGCCACGCAATAAGAAGTATCACATCTTATAAGGAATGACAAATTAGTGACACTCTTAAAGATTTAAAGGATGTAGACGTAGTGGTCCCTCTCATATTTTTGTTTAATTTGGCAGAATCCTAGACAGACTCTAGAGGATAAGTGGACTAAGCAAACTCCCAAACGTAGTAGCCCCGATTGGAATTGCTTTGCCAGGCTTAGTATATTTGCTAAAGCAGATTAACTTTGCTTCAAATATATGATATTTGACCACTGGTTTGGTGAATGATTCTTTTCCATTCCAGTGAGAAAGAAGGATCAGAAACAGTTAACTGTCACATGGAATGGAAAATAGCATTCGTGTATAGTCTTGCCCCAGAGCTATGTTAGCTTTCATGCCCAGTGTCATAATATATTCTGAAGAATTTAAACTGTCTGGACATACCTCAGAACATCATATTGGTCCCAATACTGAAGATGGAATATTAATCTGACTGGATAGGGTAAAAGTGGCAAATTTATTGGAAATCTTTGTAGAGATTTCCATGGCTTATTTATTTATTTATTTATTTGAGAGAAAGAGAGAGAGCAGGGGGAAGAGCAGAGGGAGATGGTCAAGCAGACTGTTTGATCACTTCAGGGGCGCCTGGGTGACTCAGTTGGTTAAGCATCTGTCTTTTTTTTTTTTTTAAGATTTATTTATTTGACAGATAGAGATTACAAGTAGGCAAGTAGGCAGAGAGGCAGGCAGAGAGAGAGAGAGGAGGAAGCAGGCTCCCAGCCAAGCAGAGAGCCCGATGCGGGACCTGAGCCGAAGACAGAGGCTTTAACCCGCTGAGCCACCCAGGCGCCCCAAGCATCTGTCTTCAGCTCAGGTCATGATGCCGGGTCCTGGGATTGAGCCCCAGAACGGGCTCCCTTCTCAGCCAGGCATCTGCTTCTCTTTCTCCCTGTGCCCTTACCCCCACTCATGCTCTCTCTCATGCACTACCTCTCAAACAAATATATATATTTTTAAATCTAAAAAAAAGTTCTTATCACAAGAAAAATTTATTTATTTATTTATTTTGAAAGATTTTATTTATTTATTTATTTGACAGAGAGAGACACAGCAAGAGAGGGAACACAAGCAGGGGGGAGTGGGAGAGGGGGAAAAAAAGCAGGTTTTCCACTGAGCAGGGAGCCCAACAGAGTGCTCAATCCCAGGGTCCTGGGATCATGATCTGAGCCGAAGGCAGATGCTTAACAACTGAGCCACCAAGATACACCAAGAAAAATAAATTTAAAAAAAGAACAGGAAGAAAAGGAAATGAGGGATGCCTGGTTGGGTCAGTAGGTAGAGCTTGTGACTCTTGATCTTGGGGTTATTAAGTTTAAGAGTCCCACGTTGGGTATAGAGGTTACTTATTTTAAAAAATCTAAAAAACCAAAAAACAAAAAAAACCCAAACATTTAATTTGACCTAAGTATCCATCAACAGATGAATGGACAGAGAAGAAATGGGATATATATATATATATATATATATATATATACACATACACACACACATATACACAATGGAATATTACTCAGCCATAAAAAAAAGAATGAGATCTTGCCATTTGTGACAACATGGATGGACCTAGAGGGTATAATGCTAAGTAGAATAAGTTAGAGAAAAGTAAATGCTAATTACCTTATGATTCCACTACTATGTGGACACTAAAAAACAAAAGAAATGAACGAACAAAACAGAGACATACTCATTGATAAGGAAACAAATGATTGGTTACCACAGTGGGGTGGGGAACTTAATGGGACTGATGAAAAGGTGAAGGGGATTAAGAAGTACAATACAGTGGTGCCTGGGTGGCTCAGTTGGTTAAGCGTCTGCCTTTGATCAGGTCATGATCTCAGGGTCCTGGGATCCAGCCCCGCATCAGGGTCCTGGGATCCAGCCCCGCATCAGGCTCCTGCTCAGCAGGGAGTCTGCTTGCCCCTCTCCCTCTGCCCTTCCCTTCTGCTCATGCTCTCTGTCTCTCTCAAACAAATAAATAAAATCTGAAAAAAAAAAGGAGTACAATACAATAAATAAGTCTTGGGAATGGTTTGTACAACATAGGGAATATAGTAAATAATATTATAGCAACTTTGCAGGGTGCCTGGGTGGCTCAGTGGGTTAAAGCCTCTGACTTCAGCTCAGGTCATGATCCCAGGGTCCTGGGATCGAGCCCTACATCGGGTCTTCTGCTCAGCAGGGACCCTGCTTCCCTTCCTTTCTCTCTCCCTGCCTCTCTGCCTACTTGTGATCTCTGTCAAATAAATAAATAAAAATCTTTTAAAAAATATTATAATAACTTTGCATAGTGACAGATGTCAACTAAGCTTATCATAGGGATCATTTCTTTTTTTTTTTAAGATTTTATTTATTTATTTGACAGAGAGGGATCACAAGTAGGCAGAGAGGCAGGCAGATAGAAAGGAAGGGAAACAGGTTCCCCGCCAAGCAGAGAGCCTGACTCGGGGCTCAATCCCAGGACCCTGAGATCATGACCTGAGTCAAAGGCAGAGGCTTTAACTCACTGAGCCACCCAGGAGCCCCATAGGGGTCATTTCTTAATGTGTGAAAATACTAAATCACTATAATGATATACACCTGAAACTAATACTGTATAGCTATTGTATGTCAATTATACTTAAAAAAATCTTTACCTTGGGGCGCCTGGGTGGCTCAGTGGGTTAAAGCCTCTGCCTTCGGCTCAGGTCATGATCCCAGGGTCCTGGGATCGAGCCCCACATCGGGCTCTCTGCTCCGCAGGGAGCCTGCTTCCTCCTCTCTCTCTGCCTACCTCTCTGCCTAGTTGGATTTCTCTCTGTCGAATAAATAAAATATTAAAAAAAAAATCTTTACCTTGAACTAATCAAGACTTTGTTTTAAAGACTTAATTTATTATTTATTTGAAAGAGAGAGCATAAGCAGGGAGAGTGGCAAGCAGATGAACTTACTGTTTAATAAAAGCATCTTCTCAAGAGAGAAGAACTGAGGGGCACCTGGGTAGCTCAGCCGTTAAGCATCTGCCTTTGGTACAGGTCATGATCCCAGGGTGTTGGGGTCGAGCTCTGCATCGGGCTCCCTTTTCAAGCGGGAAGCCTGCTTCTCCCTCTGTCTGCCACTCCCCCTGCTTGTGTTCCCTCTCTCACTGTGTCTCGGTCAAATAAATAAATAAGATCTTTTTTAGAAAAGAAGAACTGAAAATAAAAAAATAATAAACGAATAAATAATCAGTAGTACAAAAGACTGAACAGAGAAAAGTCTCCCTCTCACAGATATCCCTAAACCTCCAGAGTTAAGAGATGTTACTAATTTCTTTTTTTAAAGATTCTATTTATTTATTTGAGAGAGAAGGAGAGAGAAAGAAAGAGCACGATCAGAGGCAGAGGGATAAGCAGACTCCCTGATGAGCAAGCATCCTGATGTGGGACTCCATTTTAGGACCCCGGGATCATGACCTGAGCTGAAGGCAGACACTTAACCAATTAAGCCACCCAGGCACCCTGATGTTACTAATTCCTTTCTTTTCCTTTCCTTTCCTTTTTTCTTTCTTTCCTTTTTGTCCTTCCTTCCTTCCTTCATTCCTTTCTTTTAGTTGGCTCCCTGCCCTGAGTGGAGCCCAACATGGGGCTGGGGCTCAAACTCACAACCATAAGATCAAGATCAAGATCAAGAGTTGATGCTTAACCAACTGGGCCACCCAAATGCCCCATTATGCAAACTTCCAGAAATATATATCGTTTTTACACAAATGAAAGCCTATTCCATACAATATACTATATATTTCTTTCTTTCCTTCGTGACTTCACATTATATCTTAGAGGTCATTACATACTAGGACGTTCTACCTTATTCTTTTCTTTTTTAAAAGATTTTATTTATTTATTTGAAAGAGAAAGAGAGAGCATGAGCAGGGAGAGGAGCAAGGAGAGAAGGAGAAGCAGACTCTCCACTGAGCTGGGAGCCCAACAATGAGGGACTCGACCCCAGGACCCTAGGATCACAACCTGAGCTAAAGACAGACACTTGACCGACTAGGCCACCCCTGTGCCCTACCTTATTCTTTTCTAACAATTTCATACGATCCCATTTTATTCATGTACCAAAATTCTATCCATTCATTAATTCAACAAGTGTCTTTTTGCTATCTATGCACCATGTACTAGTGAAAGAGTAGAAACTCATGCAAGTACATGGAGAAGGGGACACTTAGGGAACAATAAGTACAAAGGTCTAAGAGAAGAAAATGCTTAACGTGTTCAAGGAGCAGCAAAGCCAGTGTTGGTGAAAAACAGTGAGGGAGGATGAAAGTAGAAGGGAGTAAGATGGAAGAGGTGGCCAAGAGTCAGATCATACAGTCTTGTAATGTCCTAGAAAGACTTTAATGTTATTTTTTAAAAGTGGGGGAAATCATGGAGGGTTAGAGCTAGTGTGTACTGTGCTCTGACTTATATTTATGATTTTTTTTTAAATTTTTTCCTAAGATTTTATTTATTTACTTGACAGAAAGAGACACAGCTAGAGAGAGAACATAAGCAAGGGGAGTGAGAGAGGGAGAAGCAGGCTCCCTCTGGGATCATGACCTGAGCCGAAGGCAGACGCTTAACAGCTGAGCCAACCAGGCGCCCCAAGATTTTTATTTTTAAGTAATCTCTATACCCAGTGTGGGGCTCAAACTTACAATCCCAAGATCTAGAATTCCATGTTCTACTGACCAAGCCAATCAGGCATCCCTGGTTTATATTTTAAAAGGATCCCACTGGTGGGGCGCCTGGGTGGCTCAGTGGGTTAAGCCTCTGCGTTCAGCTCAGGTCATGATCCCAGGGTCCTGGGATCGAGCCAGGCATCTGGCTCTCTGCTCAGCGGTGAGCCTGCTTCCCTTCCTCTCTCTGCCTGCCTCTCTGCTTACTTGTGATCTCTGTCTGTCAAATAAATAAATAAAATTAAAAAAAAAAAAAAGGATCTCACTGGCTCCTGGGTGGTGAATGGATCATAAAAGGGCAAGAATGAAAACATGGAGAACAGTTAAGAAATGATTATAGTATGTACTCTAGGCTAGATATGACAGTAGCGTACACTAGTGATGTAGTAAAGAGTTGAAAGGTGATCAGACTCTACATGTTTTATCCTTTTTTTTAACGATTCTATTTATTTGTCAGTGAGAGAGACAGAGTGAGCACAGAAGCAGGGAGAGTGGCAAGGCAGAGGCAGAAGCAGGCTCCCTGCCGAGCAAGGAGCCTGATGCAGGACTTGATCCCAGGACCCTATGATCAAGACCTGAGCTGAAGGCAGATGCTTAACCAACTGAGCCACCCAGGTGTCCCAGATTCCACATCTGTTAAATGTAGAACTGATAAGATTTCCTGATAGATTGGGAATATCACCTGAATTGACAATATAGACTGATTCCAGTCTAAGTACAATAAAAAGTCCACTGTTTAGGTTGTCCTGAAGCAGAATACTCCATATGTGTTGACAATATGAGAGTATGGGGATTGCCAGGAGCAGGTAAACAAATAAGAAAGAACTAGCATTTCTCTAACATCTGTGCAGCAGTGTTCTGAGGTTGCAAGTAACAGAAACTTTTTCTATACAGAAAAAGGAAGTTATTGGAGCACCTGGGCAGCTTAATCAGTTAAGCATCTGCCTTCAGCTCAGGTCATGATCCCAGGGTCCTAGGATCAAGCCCAGCATTGGGCTCCCAGTTCAGAGAGGAGTCTGCTTCTCCCTCTTTCTCTGCCTCCCTACTGCTTGTTCTTTCTCTCTCTCTCTCAAATAAATAAATAGTCTTACACCAAAAAAGAAAGAAAGAAAAGGAAAGGAAGTTCTTGGAAAGATATGCAGGTGCCGGCAGTCTTGAAAGAACAGCTGAACTACCAGGCCTTAGAAAAGACAAGAACCAGATGGCTCCAGGAATCTAGATGGCAAGAACTATTGGCTAGTCGCTTCAGGGTGACACCTGGCATCAATCAGCTCCAACCCATGTCCATCTCTGATTCACCCTTCAAAGGAGGCAAATTATAGGAATTAAGGATCTGGCTAGCCTCAATCAGGTCAGCTGCCCACTCAGCCAGAGCAGAAAGGCATCTTAACTGACAGATCTACCATTAGAGTATGCAGCAGGAGAAAGGTAGTACCCTCAAGGAAAAATCAAAATACGCTACTAGGAAAAGGGAAATCAGGTATTAGTATAGACAAAAACAATAGATACCACCATAGCTTAGCATATGTTTGGCATACACATACATCTCATTTATTCATCACAATAACCCTACGTGATAGATATTAACATCCCTTAGAAAGGGTCAAGGAGGAGGGCGCCTGGGTGGCTCAGTGGGTTAAGCCTCTGCCTTCAGCTCAGGTCATGATCTCAGGGTCCTGGGATGGATCCCTACGTCAGGCTCTCTGCTCAGCAGGGCGCCTGCTTCCCTTCTCTCTCTCTCTGCCTGCCTCTCGGCCTACTTGTGATCTCTGTCAAGTAAATAAATAAAATCTTTTTTTTTTTTTAAGATTTTATTTATTTATTCGACACAGAGAGAGGTCACAAGTAGGCCGAGAGGCAGGCAGAGAGAGACGGGGAAGCAGGCTCCCTGCTGAGCAGAGAGCCCGATGTGGGGCTCGATCCCAGGACCCTGGGATCAGGACCTGAGCCGAAGGCAGAGGATCAACCCACTGAGCCACCCAGGTGCCCCATAAATAAAATAAATAAAATCTTTAAAAAAAAAGAAGAAGAAGAAGAAAGGGTCAAGGAGGTTATGTAATTTATGTAATTTACCCAAGATCATGAAGGAGCTAGGCAGTATAACCAGCATTTGAACTAAGGTCAAAACCCTGTCTTTAAAACCTATGCTCTTTCTGTTACACGAGGCTATTCTACTGGGCAGAAGATTAAATTTCCACTATTCCTCAGTTTTCCCATCACTGGAAAGAAGTAATTACTTTCTCTGAGTCTCCTGAGTAACTTGACTGTTCAAGCCAGGGCTCCCTTGGCAGCGAGTGGCTATTCCCTTTATTTCTTCTGTTACTGATTAGAAGAGTAGAAAAAAAATAGTTTAATGAAATAGATAATATTAGCCATTTTTCAAACGCTTAATATGTTCTGAACATAGTGCCTTATATCCATCTTTGCATTTAATTCTCCTAATAGTCCCATGAGATAGATAATACTATTAACCCAAATTTATAGTGAAGAATACAGGTTTAGAGAATGGAAGTTATTTTCCAGTATCACTGGCTTTCAACCCAAGTTCCTCTGACTTCAAAACTGGCACTCTCAACCATTCCATTGCACAGCACTCTCCTGCCCTGACTGGACCGGGGCCAGAGGATTTTCACTTTACTGGTCATTCTTGGCGAGAGGAGAGGGTCTCAGTTTCCTCTCTGACATAATAAGAGAGTCAGATTTGCTTATCTTTGAGGGCCCCCCAACTCTGATTTCTGCTTCCACAGACAAAGCAAAGAGCTATACTCTGTGTTATCCAAATTGTTTCCTAAAAATGTTACCTAAAATTTGTGCTTCAAGTACTTCAGACATCAATTCCTCAGAGGGTAGAGGTCCTTCCTACTGTACCTCCAGGCCCCAGAAACAGCCCCGCCATCAGGTGATTCACTGTGACTCTTCTGATGGTAACTCAGGCCGGAAGATTTACCAGAAAAAGGAGCAGCATTTCCAACTAGTGAGAGTGATTGAAAAAAAAAAACCTGTGAGCTCACACTGATTGCCTGGGGGCATTACACTCAGAAACACAACAAAATTCTCCTAAAACACAGGCAGAGGGAAGGGCAAGGTCCCACTTCACGGACTTTGTGCCCTGACCAGCCAGGCGTTCTGAACCAAGGGGTGTGGCTTATTCCAGTAAAGGAGGAGGTTCTTGGGGGCACCTGGCTGGTTTAGTCTGTAGAGCATGAGACGGTTGATCTTGGGCTTCTGAGTTCAAGTCCCATGTTGGGCCTAGAGATTATTTTTTAGAAAGGGTGGGGGGCACTCTCTGGAAGACTGAGGATGGAGAGGTGGAGAGCAGATCAGTCTTAGAAATGGCTGGGTAGAGTGAACAGTGCTATATAAAAGAGAAGTGGGTTAGAAAAGTAGACCACCTTTTGAAATAAGCAACTTTCTTCCTTTTCTATATCCTCTTGCCCTCATTTTTAGCTCTATTTTCTTTTTCCCCCATATTCTTTGGAGACTAGGGAGGAGTAGATGAAATTGAGGGGAAATTGCTCAAAGGCAAAAAAGAAAGAAAGAAAGATGCAAGAACTTAACCAACTTTCTCCTCATTCTAGATGATAAATAGTAATCAGAAAGTTTTTGCTCGGGGCGCCTGGGTGGCTCAGTGGGTTAAGCCTCTGCCTTTGGCTCAGGTCATGATCTCAGAGGCCTGGGATCGGGCCCCGCATCAGGCTCTCTGTTCAGCGGGGATCCTGCTTCCCCCTCTCTCTCTGCCTGCCTCTCTGCCTACTTGTGATCTCTCTCTCTCTCTCTTTGTCAAATAAATAAATAAAATATTTTTTAAAAAAAGAAAGTTTTTGCTCACGATTTTTCACTATAGAGAATAAATTTCCACCAGACCAATATACTACCTTTACTAGAATTCTGCTATAATGTCACTAACCTGTATTTAACTGTAGAAAAGATATTCCCATCCTCACCCTGATGACTCAGCCTTGAACTTAAAAGTCAGGTCTGCAAAAGGGAGATAAAGCTGCAAAAGTCTCCATGGGGTGTGTTGGGGGGGGTGTTCACTTTTTCACCCACACGCAGCTCTTGGATATCAGTTAGTGGCCAAGAGTAAGCTGATGTCAAATGGTTCTCTGATGTTTGCCAGTCCCCAGGGTATCAGTGGCACAGCTGGATGGAGAGGATTTCAGCCTAGAGCCCCATCTCCCAGCCCTCTGAAAAAAGTGATCCCATAGCCAGATGGTAGGGATGGGAGTGAAGAAGGCTGGAGAAAGGGAGGATTGGCCAGATTAGCACGTGCTTCCTTCACCAGAGCAGGGGTTCAATGCATCAAGTCAGGGCACAGATGGTCTTCCAAGTAATTAGTGAAATTAAATTCCCAGTATTTTTAATCCTTAAAAAAGAACGGAAGGGAAGATGTGAAAAGCCCTTTGAATCTTTGCTTAGCTAAGATGCTACATCTTGATATTCCTTTCCAGAAGCACTAGGGGTTTTCATCTTCCTTTTTTTAAGATTTTACTTATATATTTCAGATAGAGAGAGCAAGAGAACACATTGGGGGGGGGGGCGCGACGAGGCAAAGGGAGAGAGAGAAGCAGATTCTTGGCTGAGCAGGGAGCCCAGTGCCGGGCTCAATCCCAGGACCCTGAGATCATGACCTGAGCTGAAGGCAAGTGCTTAACCGACTGAGCCACCCAGACGTCCCCTCATCTTACTTTTTTACAATTTCCTGAATCATTGTTGTTTTATTTTGTTTTGCTTTGCCTTGTTTTTTATGTAAACTCTATACCCAACATGGGGTTCAAACTGGCCACCCCAAGACCAAGAGTCACATACATGCTCTACCAACTGAGCCAGTCAAGTTCCCTTCCTGAGTCATTTGATCCCTTGCTCTTCTTCTGGGCCCCACACTCTCTCCCATCTGGCTCATACATTAAGGAGAATTGGCTGAAATATGATCTCTTGGCTATAGCCAGAAATTTCTCTCTTATGGGTTCTTGCTGATTATTTCAGTTGAATTCCCATTAATCATCGAAAAACTCCATTGTCGACATACTCAGTAATGTTACGACCTGACCTAGGAGCCTGGACTGGTGATTACCACTTGATTTTGACCCCACCTTTAACTAGTTGGAATGGATAACTACCCCGACCCTTAACTAGTTGTCACTAGATCTGATTACAAACTCATGGTGACAAGTGTGCAGGATCTGGTTCAAGAAGTACCCTTTGACTCTGGCCAAGGAGAAGGGACTTTACAAAGGACAGGAGTAGGGCTCATGGGTGGCTCCCTTGATTAAGCAGCTACCTTCAGTTCAGGTCATGATCCCAGGATCCTGGGATGGAGTCCTATATCAGGCTCCTTGCTTAGCAGAGAGCCTGCTTCTCTCTCTGCCTGCCACTCCCTCTGCTTGTGCTCTCTTTCTCTCTCTCAAATAAATAAAATCTTTGAAACAAAACAAAAAAGGACAGGAGAGATAAATGATCTTAGCTGAGCTACCTGTGTGTAGAATGAACTTCCCAGAGTGTGATGGGTCTTTGTAGTTTATGAAGTTTTTTTGTTTTTGTTTTTAAAGTAATCTCTACATCTATTGTGGGGCTTGAACTCACAACGCCAAAATTAAGAGTCGCATGCTCTTCTGACTGAGCCAGCCAGGTGCCCCTAGGCCTTTGTATTGATCACATCACTACAGAGGGTGAGTGATGCCCTAATAGTGTGATATGGGGGAAAATTGGATGGCAATTGATAAGGTTTCGGTCCTGTCTCTGCCAGTAACTAACTCACTATGTGTTTTATGCAAGCTGCCTCACCTCTTTGAACCTCAAATCCTTCCTCTTTAGAATAGGGATAATAGTGTTCAGAGATTTTGAAAGACTCAAGTAGAAGAAGTGCTGTGGTATTTTGAAAAGCATAGGGGCACCTGGGTGGCTCAGTCATTGGGTGTCTGCCTTTGGCCCAGGACCCTAGGATCAAGCCCCACATCAGGCTCCCTGCTGCTCCAGAAGTCTGCATCTCCCTCTCCTGCTCCTCCTGCTTGTGTTCCCTCTCTCACTGTCTCTCTCTCTCTCTCTGTCAAATAAATAAGTAAAAAAAAAGAAAAATCTTTTTAAAAAAAGCATAAAGGATTACAAAATAGAATAGAATATGACTTTACCTGTCTTCCCAATCACTCTTTTATATTTTAAATATATGAGTGAGTCCCTCATCCAGATGCTTACTCCCAACAGGAGAAAGTTGAACTGGATTATGCAATGATTTCAGAAGGCACCAGGCATGAACTGAAATGGACTTGAAGAGATGTAGATCATTGGGCCATGATTTAATAGGTTCACTAGGGGCATGTGTTCATTCATTCACACAACAAGTAAGGCAGAAGCAGAGGTCTTCTTTTCTGTTGCTACAACAGCTTGCAAAGGCCTCTGGCCAACTGCTTTATCTAACTACCATGCTGAGCAATCAGCTGGTGCCTGGGTAGGAGAAATGCAGTTGTTGGTCTGCTCTTTCTGAAGGCTTTGGGATGTTGATTTAGGAGATTTTTTAAACCATCTCCAGGTGACTGGATACATCATTAGCAGGTTAAAATGTAGCAAGTAGCTGGGGTTTTTTTCAAACTAGCAAATATTAAGACAGTGACAATAGTCACTATTGGCTAGGATTTGAGAAAATGGGCACGACATCATGGATGATGTGGCCAGATCCATTCCACTCCACCCCAAATTTCACAGCAGAATCAGGCTATAGAAAAGAAGAAGGATATCCGTAGATGCTGAAACCCCATTTTATTATAATTCTGAACATGTTTAAAGCATTTTACAATTTATATATATGATCTCATATGGTCTGCAGTATATTTCAACAACACGTACATAATCATATATCCATTTAACAGATAAAGAAACCACCAAGGTTCAGATTTACCCCCCACCCCGATTTGTTCAGAGGCTCATTGTTAACAAGTGGTGGAGGCAGGATTAAGAACCCTAAATTTCAGGTGATACTTTTTTCCCAAACAAAATGTTCAGGACATAGAGAAAGGAGTTTTTTGCTAGAAGGGACTGACAATACTTTCTGGAATAAGATAGAGTGTAAGTAAATTTTTTTTAAAAAGAAACATTTAGGAGGCGCCTGGGTGACTCAGTCAGTTAAGCGTCTGCCTTTAGCTCTGATCCTGGGATCCTGGGATTGAACCCCATGTTGAGCTCCCTGCTCAGCGGGGGTCTGCTTCTCCCTCTCCCTCTGCCCCTCGCCCGGCTTGAGCTCTCTGTCTCTGTATTTCTCTTTCTCTCTCTGTCTGATAAATAAATAAAATCTTTAAAAAGAAAAAAAAGAAAAAGAAACATTTGGGTACGCATAGTATATGCCAAAGGGTCACTTAGGGAGTTGAGAAATGGTTTTGATATCCCCCGTGGATTATCAAAACATGTTTGGTTGCAAGTAAGGGAAAGTCTACTGAAACTGCAGGAGGTTCCCAGACAGATTTATTAGGGGTGGTTTCTATCTCTTGATTGTTTTCCTCAGTGTTGACTGTATTCTTAGGCTTCCCCATGGGATGGCAAGCTGATTCCAGCAGCTCCAGTCTTGTTTTCTTCTAGTATAGTAACTCCTGCATTATGAAAGCCTTGTCCCTAATACTTCCAGCTTTGGACCAGAACTAGATTATGTATCCAATCCTAGAGTGAAATGGTTGGGTCAACTCTAGGCCAAACCATGTAAACTAAAATTGAGAGTAAAATCAGGATTCTGGTATCAAAAACATAGATACTATGAAGATCAAAATAATACAAGACCCTGTATGGTAATAAGAAGTTAGAGGTTTTGGCGAAAAGAAAGCAGAAGATTTTTTTGTTTTGTTTTGTTTGTTTGTTTGTTTAAAGATTTTATTCATTTATTTGACAGACAGAGATCACAAGTAGGCAGAGAGGCAGGCAGAGAGAGATGTGGAAGCAGGCTCCCTGGAATCATGACCTGAGCTGAAGGCAGAGGCTTTAACCCACTGAGCCACCCAGGTGCCCCAAGAAAGCAGAAGTTTTGATGGAAAAAGAGAACATAAGACATCTGCAATTCCCACATTGAAGACTTCCTCAAATGCCCTTTTACAAAAATAGAGAAAGCTTCCCAGAAAGAAGACAGTTCCTTTATTCCCTACGAATCCAACTGTACAAGGAAGGCAATCTCCTCTGCTCTCTCTGACAAGGGAGATGTGCCTGTCCACTGCCTGGCCAGATGCCTACTGCCTTGCTGTGCTGTGGGGAGAGCTTCTGAGGGAAGAAATGGTTTCCATCCTTAGGGCTATTTTACTGGAAGGTGGAATTAGCAGGAAAAACACAGAAGATATGAGTCCATTGATATGTCTAGAGCTAAAAATATGGAACCAGTGGTATATAAAAGAGCAAAGATGTGTGTGTGTGTGTGCGTCTATGTGTATGTATGTGTGAACACATTTATATATAACGACAGGAAAAGGAGGATGGATTCAAAGAAAGGAAGGGAAGGGGGCCCCTGGGTGGCTCAGTTGTTAATTGTCTGCCTTCGGCTCAGGTCATGATCCCAGGGTCCCGAGATTGAACCCCATAGCAGGCTCCCCACTCAGTGGAGAACCTGGTTCTCCCTCTCCCTCTGCCCATCCCCCACCCTGTGCCATTTCTCACTCTGCCTCACTCTCACATTAAAAAAAAAAAAAAATTATAAGTATTGTAATAATACACAAAAAGCAAAGTTACAAATTTCAGGAAACAAGAAGGCCATTTTTCACCCTGTACAGAGGAATTTTTACCTAACAGTAATGATTTTCTTAAGAGTTAAAAGATGTGAGGTACATAGGTGGCTCAATGGGTTAAAGCCTCTGCCTTCGGCTCAGGTCATGATCCCAGGGTCCTGGGATCGAGCCCTGCATCGACTCTAGGCTCAGTGGGGAGCCTGCTTCTCCCTCTGCCCACTCGTTCCATTTGTTCTCTCTCTCAAATAAATAAATAAAATCTTTTTAAAAAAAGGTGCAAAAAATTGCAATGACTAATAAGTAACTTTAACATTAAAAATTTCTCTTCGAAAGGCAGCAGCTGACACAGAGAAAATACAAGCCACAAACAAGGAAAATTTTTATCAAGTATACATGTGACAAGCATAAGTTTATATTAAAAAATACTATGGGTGGGGGTGCTTGGGTGGCTCAGTGGGTTAAAGCCTTTGCCTTCAGCTCAGGTCATGATCCCAGGGTCTGGGGTCGAGCCTGGCATCGGGCTCTCTGCTCAGCGGGGAGCCTGCTTCTCCCTTTCTCTCTCTCTGCCTGCTTCTCTGCCTAGTTGGAATCTTTGTCTGTCAAATAAATAAATAAAATCTTAAAAAAAAAATACTATGGGTGGGCACCTAGGTGGCTCAGTGGTTGAGAGTCTGACTCTTGATTTCTGCTCAAGTTATAATCTTTGGGTGGAGGGGTTGAGCCCCAGGTTGGGCTCTGGGCTCAGCCAGGAGTCTGCTTCTCCCTCTTCCTTTGCCCCTCCCCCACGCATGTGGGCACTCTCTCTCTTTCAAATAAATAAATAAAATCTAAAAAAAAGAAGGAAGGTAAGGAAAAAAGAGAAAGAGACTTTGGCTTTCTAAGTAGATTTCATATTCTCATGGCCTTTCCTCTCTTCTTCCTGCTTCTCTTAACATATTGACTAGGTAGAGACAAAAACATCAGTGGCTTAATCAAGGTGAAAGTTTCTTCCTCTCCTAGGTAAAAGTCTGAGTTGGTAGACATGAAGACTGGTCAGATCAAGGGCTCTGCTACCCAAGGTCCTCCTGGGACTCAATTCCGTCCATCTTGTTACTCCACTGTGCTGTTATTATCCTCATCCACAAGGTTAAAGTTGACTCACCATTACTTCATCCCCCAGAGAGGAAGAGAAGGCTAACCAGCTTCCTGTTAAAGGTGTGACCTGAGAGTTGCCAAGATCATTTCAGCTGACTTCCCTTTTGGCCAAAAGATAGTCATATTGTTCGACTCAGCTGCAAAAGAAGTTTAAAGTGTAGAATAGCTGACTGCCAAGCACCCAGCTAAGCTTAAGAGGAATCTATTACCAGCTGGAAGATGGGCATATTAGGGAACAATTAGCAGTCACTGTCCTTCACCCTTCTAATCAATGCTAGTTTCTATCCATCGTTCTCCCTTAAAACTCTCTACATCCTTCAAGAATTAGTTTATGTAACCTCTTTTTTTTTTCTTTTTTAGACAAGGAGCTCATGGGAATAGAGGGGAGGGGCAGAGGGAGAGAGAGAGAGAGGAGAGAAAATCTCAAGCAAACTCCCTGCTGAGCAGGAGCCACCCTGGGCTCCATCTCACAACCTTGAGATCATGATCTGAGCCAAAATCAAGAGCCAGACACTTAAGCAGCTGAACCACCCACGTGCCCCAGGATGACCTCTTTTAAGAAGCCATTCGAGATCCTCTTGCTCCACTGAGCTCCCATAAGTCCTTAGACTATATTTTAGTTCAACAGTTTCTCCTACTATTCTTGTTCCTTGAGGGCAAGGGTGAGATCCAAGTCAGATCTCTGACATCTACCACACCTATCACACAACAGGGCCGAAGAAGTGATTACTGAATCAGTGAAACTTCTTCTCTTTTATGGACCTTTTGAGAGTAAGGTGGAAATATAATTAGAATGTTGAAAAAATTAGGGACATCTGGGTGGCTCAGTTGGTTAAGTGTCTGCCTTTGGCTCAGATCATGATCCCAGAGTCCTGGGATCCAGTCTCACAGTGGACTCCCTGCTCAGCAGGGAGTCTGCTTCTCCCTCTGCCTGCTACTCCCCCTGCTTGTGCTCTCTGCCAAATAAATATATAAAATATATTTTTTTAAGATTTTATATATTTATTTGACAGAGACAGACACAGCGAGAAAGAGAACACAAGCAGGGGGAGTGTGAGAGGGAGAAGCAAGCTTCTAACCAAGAAGGGAGCCGGATGTGGGGCTTGATCCCGAGCCAAAGGTAGACGCTTAATGACTGAGCCACCCAGACACCCCATAAATAAAATCTTTTTTAAAAAATCACAGCTGTATTTAAGATTTATAGGAATGACATGACCAGATTCCTGTCTGTACACAAAGATCAACTGATCAAGGACAAAGAAGTTAATGACCTTCCTATGTTTACAGATGTCAATCACCTTTTCTTTTTTTTTTTAAAGATTTTATTTATTTATTTGGCAGACAGAGATCATAAGCAGGCACAGAAGCAGGCAGAGAGAGAGGAGGAAGCAGGCTCCCTGCTAATCTGGGAGCCCAATTCGGGGCTCGATCCCAGGACCCTGGGATCACTCATGACCTGAGCTGAAGGCAGAGGCTTTAACCCACTGAGCCACCCAGGCGCCCCTGTCAATCACCGTTTGATTTCAATCCCTCATCCCCACTTCTCCCTTTTGCTAATATAAAAGAAGAGTGAATTTCACGCTGAGAGGATACAGTTCTCTGAGACAATAGTCCACCATCTCCCTGGTTTGCTGGTTTTCTGAGTAAAGTTGCTTTCCTCCTGCAATATCTTGCTTCTCAACTTGGCCTTTCTTGTAGTGAGCAGAACAAGCTTGGACTCAGTACCAACAGCTGTACTTTTCCATTTTAGGAAATCCTTTTTGGAATTTTTAATTGACTCATTTATTTATTTTTTAAACTTTCCATTAAAAAAATTGGGGGGAGCACCTGAGTGTCTCAGTGGATTAATGCCTCTGCCTTTGGCTCAGGGTTAATACCTCTGCCTTTGGCTCAGGTCATGATTTCAGGGTCCTGGGATGGAGCCCTGCATTGGGCTCTCTGCTCAGTGGGGAACCTGCTCCATCCCCTCTCTCTCTGCCTGCCTCTCTGCCTACTTGTGATCTCTCTCTGTCAAATAAATAAATTTTTAAAAAAAATTTTTTGTTTATTTTTTTAGTTCTCTCTATACCCATTGTGGCTTGAACTCATGACTCCAAGATCAAGAGTCACATGCTCTTCCAGGTCAACCAGGCACCCCTAAAGTTTCCTTTTTCCTTTTTTTTTGTAAGATTTTATTTATTTTACAGAAAGAGACACAGGGAGAGAAGGAACACAGCAGGGGGAGTTCAAGAGGGAAAAGCAGGCTTCCCGCTGAGCAGGGAGAGGGAGCCCAGTAGGGTGAGGGGTGCTGGTGGGGGGCTTGGTGTGGGGTACGGGGCTTGGTGCAGGGCTCCATCCCAGAACCCTGAGATCATGACCTGAACTGAAGGCAGAGGCTTAACTGACTAAGCCACCCAGGCGTCCTTCTTCTTCTTCTTCTTCTTCTTCTTCTTCTTCTTGTTCTTGTTCTTCTTCTTGTTCTTGTTCTTCTTCTTCTTCTTCTTGTTCTGAGAGAGAGAGAGAGAGAGAGAGAGAGAGAGAGAAAGGGAGAGTGTGGGCAGGAGGGGCAGAGACAGGGCAAGAGAGAATCTTAAACAAGCTCAACACCCAGTCCTGAGCCTCACAAGGGGCTCAATCTCACAACCCTAAGATAATAACCTGAGCCAAAATTAAAAGTCTGATGCTTAACCAACTGAGCCACCTAGGCACCCTTAAACTTTCCATTTTTTTTTAAGATTTCTATTTTTAGTGATTTCTACACCTAATGTGGAGAGCAAACCTACAACCCCAAGATCAAGATTCATACACTCTACTAACTGAGGCAGTCAGATAGTCCAAACTTTCCATTTTTAAATAATCTTAGATTTATGGTTATAAGAAATTATTGGGTTGAGTGGGTGACTCTTGGTTTCAGCTTGGGACATGATCCCAGGGTTCTAGCCCCACATAGGGCTCTGCACCCAGCAAGGAATCTGCCTCAGAATTCTCTGTCCCTCTAGACCTCCCCTCACTTGCACGCTCTCTCTCTCTAAAATAAATAAATAAATCTAAAAAAAAAAAAGGCAGAAGGCAAAACCAGGAAACTGGATAATTTACAAAATTTATAATCAGTTCCTGAAGGACTGGAAATTGTCTGTACTTAACACAAAATCCGGGCGCCTGGGTGGCTCAGTCATTAAGCATCTGCATTTGGCTCAGGTCATGATCTCAGGGTCCTGGTACTAAGGCCTACATCAGGTTCCCTACTCAGCAGGAAGCCTGCTTCTCCCTCTGCCCCTTCCCCTGCTTGTGTTCCCTCTCCATGTCTCTGTCAAATAATTAAGTTATTATTATTATTATATAATTATTAAATATTTTTTAAAACCACAAAATCCAACAGTATGCACCAAATTATACATAAAATATAGAAATAGAATTTCTACTCTCACAGTAGTTGATGCTCTAGTAAAATATTTCAGGTTCTGAAAAAAGAAAAAAATATGAAAGTACTAGGAAAATTATAAAATAAAGACCACTTGCAAATTCAACTGGACCCAGATATTTAATGTGGCAGAATTGAAAATAAACTAGAGCAGAAATCCTGGGTTCCAGTCCTCACTTATCCACTGTCTGATTGCATGACTTGACTTTTTTGGCTTCAGTTTTCTGTAAGAGTATGAATTTAACGAGATGTGTTTTCTCTCTAATATCTTCAATCTTTAGTAATCTGTGCCCCAGGATCTGAAAAATATTATCATCCACAGGCCTTGGAGACCTCTAACATCTTTACATCACCAGAGAGCAGTTACTGAGTGCTTACCATCTGTCCCTGTTCATGTTCCCATGTCTTCCAGGTCTCATCTTGCTGTTTTTATTATGGTTTGTATGAATTAAAATCCCAAATCCTTTTTCCTAACAGAAACGCTTTCCTCCCAAGCCCTTTGCTAGCAAGGATAGTTAATTAGCTCCAACACATTAAAGGTAGAGTCATACAGGGAATTGTGGCAACATCTGCTTTGTTTGTTCCAAGGAATCCGTGCAAATAAACAGGAGGAATTACTGTTACTGAGCATGTATAACATAATTATATTTGTCCAAATATTTCAGACATTTTCTTGTTATTTATTCTTTCTGGCAAGACCAAGTCAAAGAGAATATAAGAGGTAAGCAGGTCCTGGGTCCCCTGACCATCGATGGGCCTCCTTCTGCACATCACATTGTGAGGGAAAGGCTGCAAGGACTGACTTGGAGGGATGGGAGTAAAGACGATTAGAACTGTCAAGGTTTTTATTTAAAGCTATAACATAGGGTCGCCTGGGTGGCTCAGTCATTAGGCATCTGCCTTCAGCTCAGGTCATGACCCCAGGGTCCTGGGATGGAGCCTCACATCAAGCCCCACATCGGGCTCCCTGCCAGTGGGAGGCCTGTTTCTCCCTCTCCTGCTACCCCTGCTTGTGTTCCCTCTCTCGCTGTTTCTCTCTGTGTCAAATAAATAAATAAAATATATTTTTTAAAAAGCCGTAAAATAGTGTTTGAAATCATTTTTATTTTATTTTTTAAAAAATTGTATTTATTTGACATAGACACAGTGAGAGAGGGAACACAAGCAGAGGGAGTGGGAGAGGGAGAAGCAGGCTTCCCGCTGACCAGGGAGCCCAGCCCCATGCAGGGCTCCATCCCACAACCCTGGGATCATGACCTGAGCCAAAGGCAGGCACTTTACAACTGAGCCACCTAGGCGCCCCTGAAATCATCTTTAAAAAGAACAATATGAGGGCACCTGAGTGGCTCAGTGGGTTAAAGCCTCTGCCTTCAGCTCAGGTCATGATTCCAGGGTTCTGGGATAGAGCCCCACATTGGGCTCTCTGCTCAGCAGGAGCCCGTTTCCCTCTCTCTCTCTCTCTGCCTGCCTCTCTGCCTACTTGTGATCTCTGTCTGTCAAATAAATGAATAAAATCTTAAAAAAAAAAAAAGAACAATATGTAGGGTACCTGGGTGGCTCAGTCGGTTAAGCGTCTGCCTTTGGCTCTGGTTGTATATCCTTGGTCCTAGGATTGAACCCTATGTTGCCTTGGGCTCCCAGCTCAGTGGGGAGTCTGCTTTCTCTCTCTCTCTCAAATAAATAAATAAATAAAATCTTTTTTAAAAAACATATTTATTTGAAAGAGAGAGAAAGTACCAGCAGGGGGGGGAGTCATAGGGGGAGGGGGGAAGCAGACTCCCCACTGCACAGGGAAGCCTGAGGTGGGGCTCCATCCCAGGACCCTGAGATCATACCATTAGTTGAAGGCAGAAGTTTAATGGACTGAGCTACCCAGGTGCCCCAATAAATAAAATATTAAACAAAAAAATTTCTTGCACATTAGATGCCTTCCTGTGTTCTCCTTCCCATTAGTAACCAGTTAGCAGAGTTAGTAATGACTACCTTGACTTTTTTTTTAAGATTTTATTTATTTATTTGACAGAGAGAGAGAGCATAAGTAGGGGGAGTAGCAGGCTCCTCTGCTTTGTGGGGAGTGGGGCTCGATCCCAGGACCCTGGAATCATGACCTGAGCTGAAAGCTGATACATGACCGACTGAGCCACCCAGGGGCCCCTACTCTGATTTCTACTACTATGATATTGGAATATAAGATACCTATTTGGTCTTTGTTCTGGTTCCTGGCACAAGAGTTCTAAAACTCTTGTAATTTTCTAAGTGATAATGGTGGAAAAAGCACATCTTTTGTTATTTATAATAAGTCTTTCTCAACCAAACCTGAGTTTATGTTAATGGAGTGACTCAAGATGGTTCCTTAGATAGCTTCAGGATGGAGGCTGGTTGCCAAAGGAACCAACCATGTGATTCCAGGTTTGGAACTTTTAGGCTCAACCCCTCAACCTCTGAAAAGGGAAAAAGGAATGGGGATTGAATTAATTACCAAAGGTTAATGATTTAATTAATCATGCCTTCATAATGGAACCTCCATATAAACCTTAAACTATGAGGTGTGGAGAGCTTCCAATTACGTGAATATATCCACATGCCATGAGGGTAGTGCACCCCAAACTCCACAGGGACAGAAGTTCCTGTGTTCAGGACCCTTCCAGACCTCATCCTATATACTTCTTCATCTGGCTATTCATTTGTGTCTTTTATAATATCCTGTATAATAAACTGGTAATAGAAATTATTTTCCTGAGTTCTCTGAGCCATTATAGCAAATTACCAAACCTAATTAAGTCATCATGGGAATCCTCAGTTTATCTACTATTGACTGACATTTGAACTATTTCCTGTTAATGGCTGTTATGAATAAAACTATGAATATTCTTTTGTCCTTTAGTGGACATAAACACTCATTTCTGTAGTTTACCCAGAAATAGAAGTTCTGGATCATAAGGTACGCATACCTAGCTATAGTAGGTACTGTCATAGATTTTTCCAAATTGTACCAATTTATATGCCCACTAGCAATGTATGAGAGTTCCAGTCATCCTACCTCCTCACCAATCCTTGGTATCATCAACAGGATTTTTTTTTAAAGGATTTTATTTATTTATTTGACAGAGAGAAAGAAATCACAAGTAGGCGGGGGGGTGGGGAAGCAGGCTCTCTGCTGAACAGGGAGCCGGATGTGGGGCTCAATCCCAGGACCCTGAGATCATGACCTGAGCCAAAGGCAGAGGCTTAACCCACTGAGCCACCCAGGTGCCCCATTTTTTGGTCTTTTTTTAAAAAGTTTTATTTATTAGAGAGTGAGAGAGAGAGAGAGAGAGAGAGAGATGAGAAAGAGCGTGAGTAGGAGGGACAGAGGGAGAAAGAAGGTTGGTTAAGCATCTGACTCTTGGTTTGGGTTCAGGCAGTGATCTCAGGGTGGTGAGATCTAGCCCCACATTGGACTCTTGTGCTCAGAAGGAAGTCGGCTTGAGATTCTCTCTCTGTCCCTCCACACTTGCGCATGCTCTCTCTCAAATAAACAAATCTTTAAAAAAATAATAAAAGAGTGGCGCCTAGGTGGCTCAGTGGGTTAAGCCTCTGCCTTCGGCTCAGGTCATGATCTCAGGGTCCTGGGATCAAGCCCTTCATGGGGCTCTCTGCTCAGCAGGGAGCCTTCTTCCCCCCTCCCCCCTTCTCTCTGCCTGCCTCTCTGCCTACTAGTGATCTCTCTCTGTGTCAAATAAGTAAATAAATAAATCTTTAAAAAATAATAATAATAAAAGCAACATGGACTTTTAAACTTCCAGGTAAATCTTCATTCCACAGAAATTGTGAGCTCTGCTGGGAGGTTAAACTGGAGCTAGTTCTTAGGATGCCAAGATGAAGTGCACTAACCTTGAGGATTAGCCTGCAGCCTCTGACAGGGGCAGATACCAGGATCCAAGTGCAGCTCATCATGAGCCCAAAGATTCTCAAAGGGATTCCAGGCTCTTGCCCAGTGGGCTTCTGGGTCACCAAGGGCATTGTGAGGCAAGACAGAACTGGAACAATGGGCTCAAAAAGACATTCACTCCGTGCATGTCTCTTAAGGGATAGGCCTGACCAAGTAAGATGGGGTTGCCTTTCCCAAGGTGGCATTGAGATTAGTGGCAGTGCCCACTTGGGATGGCAGAGGACCCTGTCTCAATCTGGTCTTTGTTTCGACTTGGAAAACAAATCCAAATCTTGTAGGCAGAACTTCAGATGGGTCAACAGAACTCCCTGGAGGTATGAGGCCTGAAGCAAGCAGCAGGTAACTGGGCACTACAGCCCGAGGCCGGTCAACCCTAAGCAAGAACATCCTGTTTCCTCAAAGGGTTTCTTTGCCTGAGGAACGTGGAAGCCAGCAAATTCCTACAAGATCTTCTGAAAATGGAGGCAAGGGTGATCCTGAAGAAGCCCCCTTATCTGACTGACAAGCATCGTCCACTCTTTGTGGTTCAGTATATCACCCAATCTGCCCTCATTCAGATGTAACCAGCATCCCGAGTGAGAGGCAGGCAGCAGTAGTCCCCTGCTCCTGTCCTCAATTTAGGACCGCATGGGAGAAGTAAAAAAGAGATGAATTAAGGCGTGAGGTCTATTGCAGAAAGCACAGAAGACAGTTTGGCCGGCAGGTCATGAGAATCTAAAGGGAGGCAAGGTCGTAGCTGAGGGAAAGATGATTTGAAGGGCTGTTGCGGTCAGGGCAGGAGAAAGGGTTAGGCGGGGCAGGTGGCCAGCAGGGAGGCAGGAGACTGAGCGGAGAATGGAGCTTGAGGGCTCTGGAGGGGTGGGAAGAGGACAGAGGCCGCGGGAGCAGTCTGGGCTGGTCATGCCAGGCAGGGCAGGTAGGTGCTCTTCAGAGGAAAAGTCTGGCCACGCGGTTGTTGATTCCGGGCCGGACTTCACCTTGCGAGGGTGGAGGAAGGAGGTCCTGCCTCCCCGCACAGAGTCCAGCCTTTGGTGTCAGCGCTCGGTTTGTGATAGGTTCCGGGAAAGTGCGGCGCTCAATAAGAGATAACCAGTGGCAGCTGCCGGGTAAAGGCGTGTGCTGGGAGGCATTCCTTCCCGGAGCGAGGACAATCGTCCTCACTTCCGGGTGCTTGCGGATGGGCAGGCGAGGGTCCGAGGTCGACCTCCAGAACGCAGATTCCTCTGACCCCAGGTCTTCCACCTACAGCGGCCATCTGACGACCGTTGGAAATGCGCGGGCCGCGGCAAAACAACTGCAGCGGACTCTCCACTTGCAGGCCCTAAACCCCACCCCTGAAGGCCCGGCAGCGTCTCCGTGGCGACAGGCTGCGAAGTGCGGCTGCGCAAGGGTGACGGAGCGCGGGCGAGGGGGAGGGGGTGTTTTGGTTCTAGCCGCTCGCCGTCCTTTCAGACTCATTCGTCTGAAAGCTTCTCGTTCCTTCCTACCCTACCCCTTCCCTTTCCCTTTCCCGGTCCCAGTCCTCCCTCCCTCCTTTCCTTCTGCTGCCTTCCCGGGTCCGGGCCGTTTTCCGGGCCAGGCGCACAAAAGTGCGCGGCCCCGGGGCCCAGTATATGACCCGCCGTCTTGCTAACCCTCTCTACCCCCGCCCCATGTGGCTGCGGGGCCGCTGCGGCGCTGCCCACTATGGCCCGGAAAGCAGTTAGCAGGAAGCGGAAAGCGCCAGCCTCGCCAGGAGCTGGGAGCGACGCTCAGTGCCCACAGGTGAGGGCTAAGAGGCCTGGACCCGGGTTAAATCACCGAAGCACCCAGAGAGAAATAGGGTTCTAAGGTCAGGGAACTGGAACCGGGGACGGAGGTCTGTAGTCAGAGGTGGGCAAGAGCAGAGCCCCAGCCTTTTGGGACAGGGCCGGGCCCTGAGAGTTCATAGGAGATCAGAAAGGCCGGAGGAATGAGGAGCTAAAGGGAAACTTGGAAACGAGGCATACATACTCCGCGGAAGGCCTACAGCCGGTAATGGAGCTTGAGGGGAAACTAGAATCTTGGCTTTGGAGGAAGAAAACCGACGTCGAGGGGGATCAGAAACAAAACCCCCCAGAAGGTAATGGGAAGGAGAGTGAAGTCCCCCTTCCGGGCCCTTGGGAAGTGGAGATGATTGCGTCCCTTATATGGGAAGGAGTTTCCCTCTGGATACCTCAAGCCCTGAGATGGGCTTTTTGGTTCTTGGACCTGTATAAAAAACATCAGTTCTCATATATCATCCCTATAACGCTCTCGTTGAACGCATATTCGGACTCTGATTTCCCATGCTTTCTACCCCATTGGTGTTTGATTTTTCGAATTCTTCAACGGCCTGGAGCGTCGGCCTGGGGACGGGGTCGCCCTGATAGCGCATCCCTGGAAGGCCTGGTACCCCATGCTGGCCCCAGCTACACTCTCCATGCTCTACAGGGAGTACAGACTGAGAGTAAGAAGGGTCCTGGGTAGAGATGCAGCCCAGGTCAGTGTAGTAATTATTTGGTACTTCATTCTGTTCTCTATCAAGGATAACTTAAGGGGCTCTGAAACCTTCAGCCCTAACAGAGCTAGTAAACCTTTTGACCTCTTTTCTGCTTCCTTTCCATTGTCTTTCAGCCCTTGTTTCTCATAGGTAGGTTTGTCTATGAGCAGCATCTTCTCAGTGTTGGAAGAGTTAAACTGGACTTGCTATATTCAGATTTCTGTTCTGTTGTAATTGTATTTCTATTGTACGTAAATCCTGCAGGATGAGTTCTTGGTGAGTTCTCTGATACAGAAGGATCCCTTGTTCTGAAGGAAGGTAGCCAAAGCCCTAATTTCTAACGTTGCTTTCCACAGTTTGGCTGGGATCACTCATTGCACAAAAGGAAAAGACTCCCCCCAGTGAAGAGATCCTTAGTGTACTACCTGAAGAATCGAGAAGTCAGGCTTCAGAATGAAACCAGCTATACTCGAGTGTTGCATGGCTATGCAGCACAGCAACTTCCCAGTCTCCTGAAGGAGAGAGAGTTTCACCTTGGGACCCTTAATAAAGTGTTTGCATCTCAGTGGCTAAATCATAGGCAAGTGGTGTGTGGCACAAAATGCAACACGGTAAGTGTCTGGGGGGTAAGTGAACCTTATCTAGGGGCTTGGATACATTTTGGCTCTACATGTAGAACCTCTCACTGCTTATTTTCCTATCAGTTTCTTTTGGGAGGAGATTGCCTCACTCTGCTTTCTGTTCCCTCCCATCTGTTGATAACCTCTTCCTCTCTTTTTGTCCCTTTTCCGACGTCCTCATCTTCCTGATAAATCTTCAGAGGACTCTGTTTCTTTAGGCCTCTTGCCATACAGCTGTTCCACTGCTTCTAGAGTTTTTTTGGCCTCAACTTTTTGTGTTGCTTTTTAAGTCAGAGATCTTAGAGGAAAGACTTAGGAAAGAATGATGCTCAGGGCATCATTCAGAATACATAAAAGTGGAAACCTAGATCTTATCTGCTAAACTAAGGGCATATATAAAAATATTTTAAGTAGCACTTGGAGGGCACTATGATGCAGTTGGTTAAGCATCGAACTCTTGGTGTTGACTCAGGTCATGATCTCAGAGTCATGAGACTGAGCCCTGGCTTGGGCTCCGCAATTAGCATGGAGTTTGCTTGAGATTCTCTCTCCATCCCTTGGCCCCTCCCACTCATGTGCTTGCACTCTCTCTCTCAAACAAATAAATCGTTAAAAAAAAATAATAAAGTAGGGCACCTGGGTGGCTCAGTTGGTTCAGCAACTGCCTTCAACTCTGGTTGTGATTCTGGAGTCCTGAGATCCAGTCCCTGGTCGCTCTCCCTGCTCAGCAGGGGGGCTGCTTCTCCCTCTGACCTTCCACCTCTCATGCTCACTCTCACTCATTCTCTCTCTCAAATAAATGAATAAAATCTAAAAAAAAAATAAATAAAGTAGCAGTTCGTTCAGGATAGGAATAAAGCAAACCTTTTTTCCCCCCTAAACATTCTCTTTTAGGGAGTAGAATCTAAAGTAGAATTAAAGATATCCTTTAAGAAAGGGAAGAGAATGTGTGTTTGGTGGTATATTTCAGGATGTAAATATTTGTTCTTGGCAAAGTAGCCTCCTGAAAAGGATTCAGAAGAGAAGAATTAAGTATTACATGAGGAGGAGAGTGTTTTTACACAGAATGAGTTAGAAAATAGCTATAAGTGAATGAAAGGAAAAATTTATCAGCTATACAATAAGCACAGTTGTAGGCATAGATAAAATATGTCAGTCCAGGATTAGATATTTACAGATATGATTGGAACAGAAGGACACGAATATCATGATGTCAGAGGAACGGCAAGAGGCAGGGCCTGGAGGTGAAAAATGATTCCAAATGAAGCATGAAAAAAGATGGAATATAGACCCAACTGCTTTCTCTGTTTTCACCTTAGCCTGGGTGGATAGACAAGTTATGTCATGGTGGTTGAATAAATTCACCTTAGGAACACATCTTGGATTAAGTGAAAGAGAAAAGATTGCTCTAGATAAAGAGTGTCTTAAGTATTAGAAGTGTTTATAAAGGATACAGGCAAAGATTTAAACATGAGTTTTAAGGAAGGAAATAATAATGGTGGTGGTTGGGGCCCAGCTGGCATTTCCTCTTCTGTTGAAGGTTGCAGCTTATCATACAGAAGCCTTTGAAAACTGAGTAGTGGTAGCAAGCTTCTACAAAACTTCCTTTTCCTAGTCTCTCAGGCCACCACTCATGGTTTAAGAGAACTGTTATTATTGTCACTTAAGTAGAAAGAGAGTCTCCCATTGGAGGACTTCATTATACTCTCCACATATACCATTATAGTGTTTTGCCCAGCAAATGTTGAATTATAAACTAAGTTAATCATAGTCTTTTTCTTGAATTTATTGACCATGTTTTGAAAGTTTGCATAATGTTAAGCAATAATCTGATGTACTCTTAATACCTACCTCTTTCTGTCTTTCTGTTTCTTTATAACCTAACATGTTTAAGTGAGGTCCTGTTTTCTTTATAATTTGTCTTGTTACTTGCTTAGCTTCCAGAACCAAAGCAGAGAACCAGGAATGCTTCTCTTTGAACTTTGTGACATTTGGCAAATGATTCCCTTATCTGTGCCTTTGTTTTCCCATCAGTAACATGGGAGTAGTAATATCTAGAACTGAGAAGGTGGCTGTGCACATCTTGGGAAATTCTTGATGTTAGTAATATCATTCTTACACAAAAATAGTAGTGGTGTTAATGAATGCAAAGCTTCATTTTTAAAAAAAGATTTTATTTATTTATTTGCTTGTTTGACAGAGACAATCATTGGAAGGTATTTTATAACAAAAGGAGGGGTGCCTGGGTGGCTCAGTCAGTTAAATGTCTGCATTCCACTTGGCTCAGGTCATGATCCTGGGATCAAACCCTGCGTGGGCTCTCTGCTCAGCAGAGAGTTGGCTTCTCCCTCTTCCTCTCCTTCTGCTCCTCTCCCTGCTCCTGCCCATGCACACTCCCTCTCAAATAAATAAAATCTTTAAAAAAAATTAATAAAAGGAGAATACTTGAGTACTTTATGGTAAATCACATCTGCATGATATTATGCAGAAATTAACATAATTGTGAATACTAATAGCACACAGCTTTTCTTCTTTTTTTTTTTTTTTTTCCCAAGATTTTTTTTATTGGGGCACCTGGGTGGCTCAGATGGTTAAGTGTCAGCCTTCAGGCTCGGGTCATGATCTCCTTCCTGGGATACAGCCCTGCATCCCTGCTGAGCAGGGAATCTACTTCTCCTCTCTCTCTGCTCCCTGCCCCAATGCTTTCTCTCTTTCTCAAATGAATAAATAAAATCTTTTTTTTTAAAGATTTTATTTATTTATTTGACAGAGAGAAACACAGCGAGACCAAGTACACAAGCAGGGAGAGTGGGAGAGGGAGAAGCAGGCTCCCTGGTGAGCAGGAAGCCTGATGGGCTCGATCCCAGGACCTTGGGATCATGACCTGAGCTGAAGGCAGACACTTAACCGACTGAGCCACCCAGGCACCCCAATAAATAAAATCTTAAAAACAGGGGCGCCTGGGTGGCTTATTCTGTTAAGTCTGCCTTCAGCTCGGGTCCTGATCCTGGGGTCCTGGGAGCAAGTCCCACATTGGGGTCTCCTCCCTCTCCCTCTGCCTGCTGCTCCCCTTGGCTAGTGCTCTCCCTGTCTCTGTCAAATAAATAAGTATTTTATTTATTTATTTGAAAGAGAGAGAAACCACGAGTGGTGGGTAGTGAGGAGAGGTAGAGGGAGAAGGAAAAGCATGCTCCCCACTGAGTAGAGAGCCCAAGGCGGGGCTTGATTCCAGGACTCTGGTATCATGACCGGGTCTGAAGGCAGCTGCTTAACCAGCTGAGCCACCCAGGAGGCTAAACACACAAAGCATTTGATAGGTTAAATGTAATAAGACACAAAATTGTTATATTTTTAAAAATTTATTTATTTTAGTAATCTCTATACCCATCATGGGGCTGGAACTCACAGCCTCGAGATCAATAGTTGCACGCTCCTCTGACTGAGCCAGCCAGGCGCACCAAGATACCAAAATTCTTATCTCTGCTTATTATAGCTATACACAATTATGCATGCATGTGGTTAAGGACTAAACAGGAACTGGACAAATGAAAAAAACAGATTTGAAAAGAGAGAGGGGACACCTGGCTGGCTCAGTCAGTGGAGTGTGTGCCTCTTGATCTGGGGATCATGAATCCAAGACCCATGTTAGACAAAGAGATTACTTAATAAAAATTTTTAAAAAGGACATTTGGGTAGCTCAATTGGTTAAGTGTCTGCTGTTGGCTCAGGTTATGATCCCAGGGTCCTGGGATTGAACCCTGCACTGGGCTCCCTGTTCAGCGGAGAGCCTGCTTCTCCCTCTCCCTGCTACTCCTGCTTGTGCTCTTGCCTGATCTCTGTCAAATAAATAAATAAATAAATTTTTAAAAATTCCTTTTTTTTTTTTAAAGATTTTATTTATTTATTTGACACAGAGAGATCACAAGTAGGCAGAGAGGCAGGCAGAGAGAGAGAGGAGGAAGCAGGGTCCCCGCGGAGCAGAGAGCCTGATGCGGGGCTCGATCCCAAGACCCTGAGATCATGACCTGAGCCGAAGGCAGCGGCTTAATCCACTGAGCCACCCAGGCGCCCCTAAAAATTCTTTTTAAAAGAGAGAGGATTCAGAGTGCTTTGCCTTGCATTTTATAATTTCCATTATTGTGGATAAAATAATGTTAATAAACTTTTTTTTTTAAGATTTTATTTATTGGGGGGCCTGGGTGGCTCAGTGGGTTAAGCCTCTGCCTTTGGCCCAGGTCATGATCTCAGGATTCTGGGATCGAGCCCTGCATCCGGCTCTGCTCAGCGGGAGCCTGCTTCCCTCCTCCCCCTATGCCTACTTCTCTGCCTACTTGTGATCTCTGTCTCTTTCTCTGTCTAATAAAATCTTTGGGGGGAAAAAGGTTTGTTTTATTTATTTTTAAATTAAAATTTTGTGGTTTTTTTCTTTAAAGATTTTATTTATTTCTCTGACAGAGGTCACAAGTAGACAGAGAGGCAGGCGGGGTGGGGGGGGAGCAGGCTCCCCGCTGAGCAGAGAACCCGATGAGGGGCTTGATCCTAGGACCCTGAGACCATGACCTGAGCTGAAGGCAGAGGCTTAACCCACTGAGCCACCCAGGCGCCCCAAGTCTTATTTATTTATTAGAGAGAGTGAGCACTAGTGGAGTGAGGGGCAGAGGGAGAAGCCGACTCCCTGCTGAGCAGGGAGTCCATTGTGGAACTCCATCCCAGGGATTGTGATCTGAGCTGAAGGCAGACACTTAACTGACTGTGTCACCCAGGCACCCTATACTTTTTTTTTCCTTGATGTTACTTCAGCTAGATGAATGTTGTTAAAGATTTTATTTGTGTATTTGACAGAGAGAGATCATGAGTAGGCAGAGAGGCAGGCAGAGAGAGGGGGAAGCAAGCTCCCTGCCAAGCAGAGAACCTGACGCGGGGCTCGATCCCAGGACCCTGAGACCATGACTGAGCCGAAGGCAGAGGCTTAACACACTGAGCCACCCAGGTGCCCCGAATGTTGTTTTTTCTTAGCCTAAAACAGTGGTGGAAATGGCCTTGCTTAGTTACTATTCATTGCTTGTCTGCTGACAAAGATTAAACACATTATACATGGCTTTCGTGAAGAGGGAATAAAATATGGTGGTAGTATATATAACAAAAGGAGTTTCCTTTCTGAGTCACACAGGAATTTTTTGGAGCCCAGAATAACATCTAGAGAGAGATCTCGCTTCTTATTGGGCAAGTATACAACCGTATTGTCCTTAAGTCTTTATGCTATAATGCTCAGGAAGTAAAAGTGAAAGAAAAAGGATTATATAGTATTATCATTGTTTTAATACTGTTATTACTGAAAGCTTACAATTTCTTAATATACCCAGATAAATAATTAATATGGGACTACAAACTCTGTTCTCCAGGAATTTGTGGCCTAGATATAAGGCTCCCTGCTAATTCTGATTAGATGGCTCTATACCTAAAAATGCTGTAGGGGAAGAGAAAGGTGAGAATATCTTGTACAGAAATTGTTTTCTTCTGAATAATCTGTACATAAATATTAGCATCTTTGAGTGCTGTAGAAATCAATTTCTGTCTTCCATAGGAAGAAGTGAGGACTTGTGTAAAGACAGATAGTCTTTACAACACGAGACCTGATCCCAGGACCTTAGGATAATGACATCAGCTGAAGGCAGCCGTTTAACTGGCTGAGCCATGCAGGCATCCATTCTGTTGGGTTCTGATTTTACAGTTTAAGAGTTTTATTTTAACCAAATGTTTGTCAAGGTGCTTCAAGTAGCTGAACCTCTGGTATACTGTCAGATACTCTTTACTTGCTGACTTTGGGGTGGGTACTAGGCAGAATCTTAGGAGTCTTGCTAAAGGTGACTTTGGGACTTATTTTTACGATTTTTTAAAATTTATTATTATTTTTTTTTTAGTAGGCTTTATGTCCAATGTGGAGCTTGAACTCAACAACTCATAGATCAATAGTCACATGTTCTACCAATTGAGGCAGCTAGGTGACATCATTTTTCATAGAGCCCTCCAAAGTCAGGGATTAGAAATCAACTTATTGGGGGCACCTAGCTGGCTCAGTCAATGGAGGATGCTACTCTTGATCTCGCATGTTGGTTGTGGAGATTACTTAAAAATAAAATCTTAGAAAAAATCTTGCTTATTTAATACCACAGCATGGACAGCTTTCCATGCTTTGTTTTTTTTTTAAATATTTTATTTATTTATTTGACAGAGAGAGACAGCAAGAGAGGAAACACAAGCAGGGGGAGTGTGAGAGGGAGAGACAGGCTCCCTGTGGAGCAGGAAACCCCATGTGAGACTCTATCCCATGACCCTGGGATCATGACCTGAGCTGAAGGCAGATGCTTAACAACTAAGGCACCCAGGCACTCCGAACAGTTTTCCATGTTAATAAAAATCCTCTACTCCATTTTTTTTTTTTTTAAGTAAACTACCCCCAACAAGGGGCTTGAACTCATGCCCCAAGATCAAGAGTTGCATGTTTTGCTAACTGAGTCAGTCGGGCGCCCCATTCTTTATTTTCTTTTTAAGCTTTTATTAGGTAATCTCACCCAGTGTGGGGCTCAAACTTAACATCTGGAGGTCAAGAGTTGTATGTTCTTCTGACTGAGGCAACCAGGCACCGTTGAGCACCCCACTCTTTTTTTTTTTTTTTAAGATTTTATTTATTTATTTGACAGAGATCACAAGCAGGCAGAGAGGGAGAGGGGGGAAGCAGGCTCCCCACCGAGCAGTGAACCCGATGTGGGGATCGATCCCAGGACCCCAAGATCATGACCTGAGCCAAAGGCAGAGGCTCAACCCACTGAGCCACCCACACACCCCTGGGCACCCCATTCTTAAAAGCTCTATAATAGTCTATTGTGTGGCTATACCCAACCCCTGTGGTGTCTCACTATTTAAAAATTTAGGTGCATTTGGATGGCTTGGTTGGTTAAGCATCCAGCTCTTGATTTCAGCCAGGTCATGATCTCAGGGTTGTGAGATCAAACGCTGCATCAGACTCTGCACTAGGCAGGGAGCCTGCTTAAGATTCTCTGTCTCCCTCACTCCCTTCCCCCTCCTCTCTCTCTAAGTAAGTAACAAATAAATGCTCACTTTATTTTTTTAAATATTTATTTATTTATTTGATAGAGTGAGAGAGCGTGCACAAGCAGGGGGAGTGGCAGGCAGAGGGAGAGGGAGAAGCAGGCTACCCACTGAGCAGGGAGTTGGATGTGCAACTTGCAGGACCCTGAGCTCATGACCTGAGCCGAAGACAGAGGCTTAACCAACTGAGTCACCCAGGTGTCCCTTCATTTTATAGTTTTTTTTTTTTTTAAAGATAATTCTTTTTTTTTTTTTTTTAAGATTTTATTTATTTATTTGACAGACAGAGCTCACAAGTAGGCAGCGAGGCAGGCAGAGAGAGGAGGAAGCAGGTTCCCCGCTGAGCAGAGAGCCCAATGTGGGGCTCGATCCCAGGACCCTGAGATCATGACCTGAACCGAAGGCAGCGGCTTAATCCACTGAGCCACCCAGGCGCCCCCATTTTATAGTTTTTTAAAGATACACCCAATGTGCCCATTATGGGGCTCAAACTCAACAATGCCAAGATCAAGAGTCGCATGCTTCACCTGACTGAGCCAGCCTGGTACCCCCAAAATTAATGCACTTTAATTAAAACTGTTTATTCATTTCCTTAGCAGAAGTTTCTAAAATTGAAAACTGTAGTGTTTACACTGTTCAATTTTTGATACATATTGTCTGAACATATTCTGTTGTTGTTCTTTGTCTTTACTCTTTTCTTTGCTCCTACCCATCTTCTTTGTTTGGGATAGGGAATGGATTCTTCTGCTTCATTTTCAGTTGTCTTCTCTTTGCCCAACTTTCAGCAGATTCAGGCTGTCCACTTGTCTTTTCCTGACTTAGTATAATTTATACTATATACTTAGTATAACTGACTTAGTATAATTTATCTTGTTGCCTGTGTGATCTATGTGGATTTGCTTTCCTTTCTTCATTAGGCTGCAGCTAAAACGCTTTGCAGTTTTAGAAACTTTGTGAGCTCCCCTATCTTACTAAGATGTCTTGATCTTTCTATGTTTGTGCATTTTGCATGCATCTATATACACTATACATGCATTCAGAGATGTACTCTCCCATCTTATAAGCTTCCTGATTATAAGGACTTTGCTTTCTTTTTTCCCCTCTCTATCTAGAATGTAAGTTGCAGGGAGCCATTGAGACTCAAACTTACCTTGCCATGCTGCTAATTCCTGACAGGGATCCCAGTAGGTTAATGTAGAACAGCCCCATTCTAGGATTTGTTAACAGAAGCTTCATGAAGCCTTGGCCCCTTGTCAGTGAGCTTGGGGAGATACTCTGTGGCAGCTCATTCACATCCCTTTCCCTTGCTTTGAAAAAGCAAAAAGGATTCTGTCCTTCACATGGTGCTTTGTCATTCCTCTGCAAGAGTGAGATTGTGGGGGCGCCTGGGTGGCTCAGTGGGTTGAAGCCTCTGCCTTCGGCTCAGGTCATGATCTGAGGGTCCTGGGATCGAGCCCCGCATCGGGCTCTCTGCTCGGCAGGAGGCCTGCTTCTCCCCCTCTCTCTCTCTGTCTGCCTCTGCCTACTTGTGATCTCTGTCTGTCAAATAAATAAATAAAAATCTTTAAAAAAAAAAGAAAGAGTGAGATTGTGGGTAAACTGGTTTCCTAGGCTCTCTAGAGACTCAGATGTTACCAACTTTTTCATTTCCCTTGTGTCAAGTGTTTTTCATCAAGAGCAGATGATACTACACCATACAAAACTAAACTTTAGAATAGTATATTACTATTAACTCTTACTTGTTCAGCACCAATTCTGTGCTGAGCTCTGTACTAGACATTTTAGGTTTTATTAGATCTCTTAGTCACCCTAGAAGGCAGATATTATTCTGGTTTTATAGATAACAAACAAGATTCGAAAAGGTTAACTGACTTGTCTAAGATTGCATAGCTAATAGATAACAAATGTGGAGTTCAAATTTAGATTTCTCCCAATCCCAAACTGGAGAGGTTGGACTTAACACTTTCTTGGACATGAATAGTTGAAACCTTATCTCCATACCTTTTCTGGATGGCAGACTGGAGCCCTATTTTAAAACAGGAACGCGCCCCTGCCCCCCAAAGAAACAAAACCAAAATGACAAAGGAATGGCCTAACACAGTGGACTAAAATAAGTCTTAGCCAGATTTCATAGGAGAAACTTGGGTTTTTTTCAGATTGCAGGTCAGTTTAGTTTACTCTTGTATCTTATCAAGATTCATTCCTCTTAGCATCCAGAACAAATTCTGTCTACATCAGTGTTTCTCAAGTTTCAGTGTACCTGGAGATCTTGGGAAACTCTAGATTTTAATTTAATTGGTCTAGGACAGGGCCTGAGACTCTTGGGTTCTAACAAGTTCCTCAGTGGGGCAACTTTTAATAGCAAGGGTCTGTCTAGGTCAGTGATTGTTAAACCTGGGCAGTCATTGGATTCATCTGGAGATCCTTGGGGAAAAAAGTTATTTTTACAGGCCCCAAAGTGAGAAATTTCTAATTGGAGTTGTTTTAGGGTAGGGCCTAGGAATTGTTTTTGTTTTATAGTTTTTCTGAGAAAAAACTCACCCAAATGATTATTAATTTGGGAATCATCAGTCTAGAAGGTAACATGTTATGGGTGCGTTGTCCCACAAAACCACAAAGGCTGGGGCCCCTGGGTGGCTCAGTGGGTTAAAGCCTCTGCCTTCAGCTCAGGTCATGATCCCAGTGTCCTGGATCCAACCCTGCATCCGGCTCTCTGCTCAGCAAGGAGCCTGCTTCTTCTCTCTCTGCCTGCTTCTCTGCCTACTTGTGATCTCTGTCAAATAAATAAAATCTTAAAAAAACAAACCACAGAGGCTTAAGTGAGCAGGTAATTTTCCTTCATTAAACATTTGAGGGGCGGGGGCGCCTGGGTGGCTCAGTGGGTTAAAGCCTCTGCCTTCGGCTCAGGTCGTGATCCCAGGGTCCTGGGATCGAGCCCCACATCGGGCTCTCTGCCCTGCAGGGAGCCTGCTTCCTCCTCTCTCTCTGCCTGTCTTTCTGCCTAGTTGTGATTTCTGTCTGTTAAATAAATAAAATATTAAAAAAAAAAAAAACATTTGAGGGGCTATGTTGTATAGAGTTCATTTGCTCTAAAAGAGTAAGAAACCCACTCATGTTTATTGGAAGGGATAGTTCGCAAATCCACAAAGCAGGAAGTATCTCTGGATCTCAAAATAAAACAGAACTTGGAAAGCCGTTAGAAACTAAAGGTGTTCATGCTATTTCTCTTCTGTTTCCTTCTGTTTGGGGACTGGCTTTGGTAGAAATTAGCCATCCAGACAGTTTGGTCTAGTGCCACCGAGCCAGTTTCACATTCCCGAGAGAATTTGATTCATCCAGTATAGCCTCTGTACTGGTCCTCCCTGAGCGAGGAGGGATAGTTCTCCTCTCTGGGTAGTTTTCTGATCTGGAGGTCTGGTCTTACATTGAACAGACACCTAGATGTGGGGTCCCCCTAACATTGTTGGGCAGCCTGCCTGAAAGGTGTCTTCTACAAGCACTTACCACATAGCTTTGCATTGTTGAGGCAGGATCATAGAACCAGTTAAGATAGTCCCCTGCTCTTTGAATTGGGAAGGCATTATTAGCTTGCAGGGGGAAAAAGACAAGATTTTAAAGCAGCCTGATACAATCTAAGTATTGTGGGTAGTTAGCTGTCTGGAAAACCTACAAAAGAAAAATTTAACCAGCCTGAATATTTAGAAAATATTCAGAGAGGACATGTCTGAACTGAATCATGAAAGATAAGTACGTGTTGGCCAGGTACAGAAAAGCAGGGGGGAAGCATTTCTGGCATTGTGAAGACCATGAACATGAAACAAAACAATTAAAAAAAAAATTACATTTTGTTGCAGATTTTTGTGTGAAAAATAGTTAATAAGCTGTTATTTCTAGAGCATAGATCCATGGCAGGATGTAAAGCTAGAGAGAAAGGTTGGGGCCAGATTGAAGAATCTTGGTGCCATGATAAGGAGTTTAGATTTAGGTAAAGAGAAACCAATTTTTTTTTTTTTTTTTTTTTTTTAAGATTTATTTATTGGATGGGCACCTGGGTGGCTCAGTGGGTTAAAGCCTTTGGCTCAGGTCATGATCCCAGGGTCCTGGGATTGAGCCCCGTATCGGGCTCTCTGCTTAGCAGGGAGCCTGCTTCCCTTCCTCTCTGCCTGCCTGTGATCTCTGTCTGTCAAATAAATAAATAAAATCTTAAAAAAAAAAGATTTCTTTATTGGGGCACCTGGGTGACTAATTCAGTTAGGCATCTGACTCTCAGTTTCAGCTCAAGTGGTGATTTCATGAGGTGAGCCCCTCTGCTCAGCGGGGAGCCTGCTTCTCCCCCCCCCCCGCCCCCACCTGCTTCTCTGCCTGCTTGTGATCTCTGTCAAGTAAATAAATAAAATCTTTTAATAAATAAATAAATATGAAAGATTTAGTTTAGAGAGAGAGAGTGTTTGCATGCAAGTGCGTGAGGGCAAGGGGAGTGGAAGAGAGAATCCCCAAGGAGACTGCCAGCTGAGCCCAAACCTAATGCAGAGCCCAGTCCCACAACCCTGAGCCCATGACCCAAGGAGAAATCAAGAGCCAGCTGCTCAACCAACTGAGCCACCCATGTGCCCCATGGATATTTATATTTTATGTGTGTACACACACACACACACACACTCAACACACTCACACACATATATATAAACTTTAAGTATTTTTTTTTTTTACGCATGAGAGAGAGCATGCTTGAGTTTGGGGGAGGGGCAGAGAGAGAAGCAGGCTTCTGGATGAGCAGAGCGCCTGATGTGGGACTCCATCCCCGGACTCTGGGATCATGACCTGAGCCAAAGGCAGATGCTTAACTGACTGAACCACCCAGGCATCCCACCTATGGATTGCTGTTTTTATAAAGATGACTAGTAGAATATAGAGAATAGTTTTGATGGTGGCCTTGCTTGAAGGCGCAAAGACCAGTTGCAGTTGTCCAGAGAGGTGATGAGAAAGAGGATGAAAGGCAGGAGCCAACTGAAAGAGTAGTTTCTCCTTTCATAGATCTCCTTCCCGTGCAAGCAGGTTACTTTATATAGAGATTTGACATGATTTGGCTTCGTCATAAGAATTGCTGAGAGGATTTTAAGCTACCTTCCTGCATTGCTAGCACCTAGAACAGTACTTGGTATTTTAGTTGGTGCTGAATGAATGAGAGAGTGAATCATTTAATCCCATAAAGAGTTTAGTAAAGACTCAGGAATGTTCTTTCTTAGAGACCGATCTTTTCCATAAAACGTTTCTTTGAGTTAAATCTGGCAGAGTAGAAAGGGGTTATGTTGGAAAAGAGGTGAAGAAGAGCTCGTCATATCTCTAGTCACGCCAACAAACCTAATGTTTACAGTACATTTAATAGTAATTGTGATGGGCTCTGGGAATTTTGGTTTTTTTTTGTTTTTTTTTTTAAAGATTTTATTTATCTATTTGACAGACAGAGATCACAAGTAGGCAGAGAGGCAGGCAGAGAGAGAGGAGGAAGCAGGCTCCCTGCTGAGCAGAGAGCCCGACGCGGGACTCGATCCCAGGACCCTGAGATCATGACCCGAGCCGAAGGCAGCGGCTTAATCCACTGAGCCACCCAGGCGCCCCGGGAATTTTGTTTTTAAGTTTCTACACATGGGTAGATGAGAATTAGATATATAAAATATGTTCAAGGGGTGCCTGGGTGGCTCAGTGGGTTAAAGCCTCTGCCTTCGGCTCAGGTCATGATCGCAGGGTCCTGAGATCAAGCCCCACATCGGGCTCTCTGCTCAGTGGGAGCCTGCTTCCCCCTCTCTCTCTCTGCCTGCCTCTCTGCCTCCTTGTGATCTCTGACTGTCAAATAAATAAAATCTTAAAAAATAATAATAATAAAATAAAATATGTCCAAACTGGCAGAAAACCTTTAATTGGGTTCTTTAGGTCCATAGCCTAATGCACGTCCTCTTTGAAGCTGTCTTTGAATCCCAGGCAGAATTTATTCCTTGCTAATCTGTGTTCATGTAACATGTTATCCCTGTCTCTATTGTATTTTCTTATTTCATTTGACTAATAGCCCTGACTATGCCTTTAGCAATTCCCAGGGTCTAAAATGTTTGAGGGATAATTGAGTGAATAGGTAGTAGACATTAATTAAAGTTTAAGGGATAATTGAGTGAATGGGTGTTTGTACCCCAGGTTAGCCACATGAAAGAGAAACTGTCAATTTCTGTGTCCCTTTTCTTGTAGCTGTTTGTAGTGGATGTGCAGACAAGCCAGATCACCAAGATCCCCATTCTAAAGGACCGGGAGCCTGGAGGTGTGACCCAGCAGGGCTGTGGCATCCATGCCATCGAGCTGAATCCCTCCAGAACTCTGTTAGCCACTGGAGGAGACAACCCCAACAGTCTTGCCATCTACCGGTTACCTACACTAGATCCTGTGTGTGTGGGTGATGTAAGTTTCCCCAGTAACTGTAGAGGTAGCTTTGTTCTTAAGCAGAGCCTGGTAAGTAACATGGACCCTCCTCCCACATGCCCTCTGGGAAGGAATAGTTTTCTCTAAATTTCCGCTTACTACAAGGGTTATGGGGGTAAGTTGTGAGGGTAGAAATATCAAAATGGGGACTGAACTCCCCATAGGGAAGTATAGTGACAGCGTGTGTTTGATAAAGGGATGAGCAGCATACTTGAGGGCCAGCAGCAGTGGGTTGGTGTTTTAATGCAGTGTCCATATATCTCCCATTGCCCATAGTCACCAAAGTTTATTAAATCATTCAGCAACTATTCATTGAGCTTTTTATGTGTGGGCATTGTTTCAGAAACTGGGGACATGCAGTGAATAAAACAGATAAAGCTCCCCACCTCTTGGAGGGAGACATATAAACCAATACATAGACCAATAAATATTTTCCAGCAGTATATCAGAATGTGATAAGTGCCCTAGAGAAGAGTAAAGGCAGATTAAAGGGATAGTGGTGGAGAATGCTATTTAGAGGATGGTCAGGGAAGTCATTGATAAGAATGACATTTGAGTAGGAAGACACAGAGGAAGTGAGAGTGAGTGCAAGTCATGTTGATGTCTGGAAGAGAAGAGTTACAGATCGGAGGAACAGCAAAGAGGTCAGGTATAGCTGTTGTGCCAGGAAGGACAGAGAAGAGTGGTAGGATGAGGTTAGAGGGATTAGAGGTGGGTGATTGTGTGTAGGAGCCCAAAATAAGACATCCAGAGGTTAGAAGGCAAGACCCATGTGTCTACCAGACATGTTCATTGCCTGTAGGAATGCCAGTTTCATTTCAGCTTTGAGCTCCTCCAGACAGAAGTTAAAAATTATAAAAAATAATAATAATAATTTTTTTTAAAAGTTAAAAATTGTGGGATCCTGCCCTATGGGTTAAGCTCATCAGAGATCAGAACTATAATTTTTACAAAGATATTTTCAGTCAGACTGTAAGCTTTTAAAGAGTGTGACTTATAATCCTTTTTTACTAATTTCTTTTTTTTCTCCTCTCTCTATACCGGTCACTCCTCTCCAAGGATGGACACAAGGACTGGATCTTTTCCATTGCATGGATCAGTGATACTATGGCGGTGTCTGGTAAAATTGACCTTTTTTATGGAGTTTTGATGTGGCAGGGAGGAAGGGAGACTGAAAGTTAAAAGGGGTAGCAGTGTGTTTAGAAATAGCCCAGTAAACAGACCATTGGCCAGGAGATCTTATTACCAATATTGGCTCTTTCACTGACTTACTGTGTCTCCTTGGATAAGTCATTTCCCCTGTATATTCCTGATCTGGAAAGAGGAGTTACTAGCAGTCTTCATTTATTATTCGTACTCTGCCTTGTTCCCAAAAGTATGTGTGACAGCATGTTATCCACAACGTTTTTGTGGGCTTCATTGTGACAACGGTTGTGAAAGTGTTTTGGAATAGTTGATGTGAAGTAAGGAGTAGTTACTTCCTGTACAACTATATGGTGTGTTTCTTGTTGATAAAAGCTGTAGAGGATTGGGGGGAATTTCCCAGTGGAAGACATCAGAAAAAAATATATGGAAATGAGTGTAGAGAAGGTAATCTAGAGATACACAAATGCTTTCTGGATACTCACAGCGCCCTAGAAAGTAGGCTCAGAGTGCTAACCAGTTTTGCTTGGGACCCATATGTAAAAATAAAATATCCCAGTTCTAGATTCTTATGAACATTGTATGTCATTAAGAAAAACCTAACAAAAAACCCTCTTAGCTACAGTTTCTTTACTGTCTTCTCTGCTAGTATGCTCATTATCTATATCTTGAATTACCCCTGATATCCTATCTTCCATATTTTTTCTCTGCTTCTGTTCTGTCTTCTCCAATGAATCTTCATGATGCTGCCATACTAGTCTTTAAATTTTTTCCGGGTCTCCTTGGTGGCTCTGTTGTTTGGGCATCTGCCTTCAGTTCAGGTCATGATCCCAGAGTTTTGGTATGGAGTCCCTCATTGGGCTCCTTGCTCAGTGGGGAGCCTGTTTTCTCACTCTGCCTGCTGCTCCCCCTGCATATGCACTCACATGCTGTCTCTTTCTCTCTGGGAAATACGTGGGTAAAATATTTGAAAAATAATATTAAAATTTTTTTAAAAATTTTTCCTTATTATAAAAGTAATATGTGTTTATCATAATTTTTATACATATATTTTAAGATTTATTTATTTATTTGAGAGAACACAAGCAGAGGGAGTAGCAGAGAGAGAGGGAGAAGAAGCAGGCTCTCTGCTGGGCAGGGAGCCTCACGCAGGACTTGATCCCAACACCCTGAGATCATGACCTGAGTGGAAGGCAGACACTTAACTGACTGAGCCACCCAGGGGGCCCCCATAAGAAATTTTTTTAATACAGATAAACGAAAAAGACAGTAAGAATTATCCTCAATATCTCTACCCAGGGATAACCACTGTCAATATTTTGAAAATACCTTGCCAGTCATTTTTCTGTACCCATTTTTTTAGTTGAGGGTCCTGGGATCGAGCCCCACATCGGGCTCTCTGCTCAGCAGGGAGCCTGCTATTTCCTCTTTCTCTCTCTGCCTGCCTCTCTGCCTGCTTGTGATCTCTGTCTGTCCAATAAATAAATAAAATCTTAAAAAATCTCAGCAAAGGATGCCTGGATGGCTTAGGTCATGACCCCAGGGTCTTGGGATTGAGCCCCATAACAGGCTCCCTGATCAGCAGGAAGCCTGCTTCTCCCTCTCCCACTCTCCCTGCTTATGTTCCCTCTCTCTCTCTATCTCTGTCAAGTAAATAAAGTATCTTATAAATAAATAAATAAATGGTAAAATTAAAAATCTCACCAAAGGTTAAAGGTTATATTTTAGCTCCTACATCTTAGTTGAATCATTCCTCTTGTAGCTCTTAATGTTCTCTTTTGCAGTGGGCTACCTGATCAAGCTTTAGCACATCTGAAAATGATGTACAAAGATCTTGGTTTCTGTAGGACTATCCCATAGAGAATTGGGTTATGTCTGACATCTGTGGTCTCCTTGCCCTGTAGGCTCACGTGATGGCTCTATGGGACTCTGGGAGGTGACAGATGATGTGTTGACCAAAAGTGATGCAAGGCACAATGTGTCACGGGTCCCTGTGTATGCTCACATTACTCACAAGGCCTTAAAGGACATTCCCAAGGAGGACACAAACCCTGACAACTGCAAGGTCCGGGCTCTGGCCTTCAACAACAAGAACAAGGTATGAGCTCGCCACGGAGGAAGGGTCTTTCTATTGCTTCAGCTTCTGGGCTTATATCTTGGTACTTGGCTTCTCCTTCCAAGTCAGTACTTGCTAACATAGCTTAGTTCTGAGCCGGTGGAGGATTGAAGGCTGAGGGTTGCTGGTGAGAAATTGTAACTGAGATTCTGAAACCATCCCTTGCACTGAGCTGTGCAGATTTCTCTGGAGGGGCCATCTTTGTGGGTCAGCCACGCAGAGTTACCTTAGGGACATTAAGGACACTTTGATTTGACTATCTCTCATTTGCACATGCCTTTGCAGGTGCTCTATTTTGGGTGTGATTTTCATACATACCTCTGAAGACGATGGCTTTTTTTCTCTTTGGTATTCAGTTTCTTTTCATGCTTCACTGCCTCTTTTCAACCGACCAGCAGGTCTTACCTAATCATTGAGTCAGATCTGAAACTGGGGATATTAAGTAGAATGTTGGGATGGGGACTCAGAGCCAAAAGAGAGGAAAAGCTCCCAAAATCTCAATCAGGCCACATTTTGAAGGGTAGTTCCCTTAATCTCCTAGCTTCTGGCCGTAACTATAGCCTAGAGATAGATTGAGATTCTCCACTAATAGAAGCTCTTATACTGCCATTTATGAAACTGTTCTTTATGTGTTTATTCCGCTGTAACTGTCTAACAGTATGTCATGGGAATGATTGCATAGTAAGAGCTTTTGGAATCATGGGTGTTTACATTACTGCTAGAACCTGGCTTCCTTCTTGAGTTCTCCCAAATAGCAACCTTAATTTAATATGCTGTCCAGCTGCATTCCATAGAGTGAGGTGATGGGCTGACCATCCCTGGCCCCCCTGCTGAAATCATGGGATAAGAATGAATGATGAGTGGGAGGACCCCAACCTTCAGGGTCCTCCCCTGCTTACTACCATGTATTAGTTGCTACAGATTGAAATATAACCTGTTTTTCATTGCTCTTGTAGGAATTGGGAGCAGTATCTCTGGATGGTTATTTTCATCTCTGGAAGGCTGAAAATACACTGTCCAAGGTGTGATGAACATGACTTACTGGTTTTACCTAAAAATTCACCTTTTGGTTAAAATATTTTTATTCTTCCTGAGCCTTTTCATTCTTGTCTAAGTCACCAGTTTTCCAAGGGTCTGGGCATGTTAATGCACAGTGCATGGAACTCTGAGTCTAACATGCCTCTCTTAAAAGTCTTAAAGAGATCAGAGGGGGAGAATCTTTCACATTGCAAGGACTTGCTGTAAATTACCAGCTACTGAGAATCAATTAAACTAAGATAAACTATCTCTGAAATAATAGGTAATGAGAATATTCACCATCTTTATAAGCAACTTTTGCACAAAGTGAAACCTACCTGTGGTCCCTCTTGTCCCAAAGACTTTTGCTGCTTATTACTTCTGTGATAGACTCTTTCTCAAGAGGAAGCAGAGTTCCAGGAATAACTGACTCCTTCATGTCAAGCAGCCTTTAAGCTCCTCTGACCTTGAATGGTGCCTTACATGCAGTAGGCACCCACTAAGGATGGGGGTGAATGACAAGGATCCAGGATTAAGGCTGAGTGTGTTAGCTGAGGTTGACCCAGTCCCATGAGTGTACTGTTTGTGGTGTGTAACTCCCATACAATTGGGAAGCTAGGCTGAGGACAGCCAGAAATCAGCCCCTTTATCTGAAGAACAGTGAGGAGGGTGGTAGCAGAGAGGGTCATGGCAGAGAACAGTGTGACCATGGCTTTAGTGCCCTGGGGTTATCCCTGGAAATAACCTGTAGGTCTAAGCCTTTGTGTGTCTAATTATTTAATTCCAAATTAATCTTTTTCCCTAATCAGTCCTTCCCATTACTGAGATCTTACTGCATATTAATCACCCTCTCTCTCTCTTACTTAGTGGTGGAACGGGGCATTATTTTTGTCTTTTTGTCTCTGACTTTATGTGGCTTGTGTTTGAAGGAAGCCCACAGAACTGGGCATCTAACTAAGAACACTCCCCTGTAGGATGCTCTCTGGTACTGCCATGGGTGCCTCATTTCTCTCTCTGTTTCAGCTCCTCTCCACCAAACTGCCATATTGCCGTGAGAATGTGTGCCTGGCCTATGGTAGTGAATGGTCAGTATATGCAGTGGGCTCCCAAGCTCATGTCTCCTTCTTGGATCCACGGCAGCCATCATACAACGTCAAGTCTGTTTGCTCCAGGGAGCGAGGCAGTGGTAAGAGTCGTGGTATGGCCCCTGTCCAGTAGGAAGATATTGAAGAAGATGAGACCTTACACCTTAAACAGCCTTAAAGATTTAAGGGTCATAATTTTTCAGGGGTAAATGATGAGGAAGCCGAAGGCTAGCTGAAGACAAAGCACAAGCTGACACCCTGCAACTTCCCCCTCAACCCCCACTCCTCTCTTATGGGTGGGACCGGTGTAATGTTCTTCCAGGGATCTCCAAGATAAATGTTAATACCTTGCTAGAGGAGAAAACAACTTAACAATGGCTAGATCCCTAGTATCTTGGAGATGGGTCCTCTTTAGCATATGAAAGTTCTTTTGAAACCTCTCTTTTCCTTACTTCCCCCATCTCTTGAGTCTATATAATCAGCCACTCCTCAAGACCGGAGGCAGTGGCTCTTTTCTGCCCGTGGGTTGTGTCCCTGTGCTTTAATAAACCACCATTTTGCACCAAAAAAAAAAAAAAAAAGAAAAAGAGAGTCCCACTTTGCCCCACCTTAGAGGTGCATTGCAGATGGGTTTTGACTTTTAAGTTTCTAGGTTGGTTACAGAACTAGTGATCTTTATGAAACCTGGTGGAGATATTTGGTGACACAAGAAGGGAGCTTAAAAAATAAAATTAAATTAAAAAAATAAATAAATAAATAAAATAGCAGAATTTAAGATAGTCAAGAAATATAAATTTCTAGGTATAATGTAAATTGATCATATGTTATTAAGGGATTTCTTTTTTGTTTAAATCCCAGATCAAACAAAATATTGTGTATTATCACAGGGGAATTTTTGTCCACTTGTTTGTGATATTTTGAAATGATATTTTAAGAAAATTTTATATGTCAAATGAAAAAAAAAAAAACCCTGCAAATGGCAGCAGAGCCTCAAGCCACCAGAGGCAAATTTGTGGCCACGTGAAGCCTTTAGTGGAAACCAATAGGATATTGGTGGTTTTCCTATTCTTTCACATATCTTGACTTTTTGTCCTTTGGCATTTTTTGCTGGTGCCCTGCCTGAACAGTAAAGTTCATTTATGCTAAGGGTTGATGTGCAGTGAGGGAGTTTACCGAGGGCATGAGGAAACTTTTGAGGGTGGCGGATGGATGGTGGATATATTCGTTATTTTGATCGTTATTTTGATCGTGCTGGTAGTGTCATGGCTATATACATATGTTAAAACTTTAGATTGGGGGTGCCTGGGTGGCCCAGTGGGCTTAACTGCTGCTTTCTGCTCTGGTCATAATCTCAGGGTCCTACTTTAAATATGTGTAGTGTATTGTCTGTCATTTATACCTCAGTAAAACCTGAAGAAAATATCTAGTTTAGTTTTTGTGGGGTTTTTTTTTTTTAGTTCTTTTTTTTTTCTTTTAAGATTTTACTTATTTATTGACAGAGAGATCACAAGTAGGCAGAGAGACAGGCATAGAGAGAGGGGGGGAAGCAGGCTCCCTGCCAAGCAGAGAGGCCGATGCAGGGCTCGATCCTAAGACCCTGGGACCATGACTAAGCCAAAGGCAGAGGCCTTGACTTACTGAGCCACCCAGGTGCCCCCCTTTTTGCTTTTTTTAAAAGATTTTATTTATTCACTTGACAGAGAGAGGGAGATCACAAGTAGGCAGAATAACAGGCAGAGAGAGGCAGAGGAAGCAGGCTCCCAGCTGAGCAGAGAGTCTGATGCGGGGCTCCATCCCAGGACCCCCGAGATCATGACCTGAGCTGAAGGCAGAGGCTTAACCCACTGAGCTACTCAGGCGCCCCATTTAGTTTAGTTAGTTTAGTTCCACTGGGAGTGAATTCAGCTTCAGCCTCCCATCTTTTTTTTTTTTTTGAGAGAGTGCACAAGCAAGAGAGCACAAGCAGGGGGCACAGCAGAGGGAAAGGGAGAAGCAGACTCCCTACTGAGCAGGGAGCCAGATGTGGGGCTCAGTCTCAGGACCCCGAGATCATGACTTGAGCTGAAGGCAGTCGCTCAACTGACTAAGCCACCCGGACGCCCCAGCCTCCCATTTTTTTTTTTTTAAGATGTTTCTGTATTTGACAGAGAGAGATTACAAGTAGGCAGAGAGGCAGGCAGAGAGAGAGGGGGAAGCAGGCTGCCTGCTGAGCAGAGAGCCAGAAGTGGGGCTCGATCCCAGGACCCTAGGATGGTGACCTGGGCCAAAGGCAGAAGCCTAACCCACTGAGCCACCCAGGCACCCAGCCTCCCATCTTTTATGAAATATTTTCTCTGAGAGGACCCTTTATTTTTCAAGGAATAAAAAGACTTATGTTTATCCTGTACCTTAAGATTTCAAAATACCGGGGCGCCTGGGTGACTCAGTGGTTTAAGCCTCTGCCTTCGGCTCAGGTCATGATCTCAGGGTCCTGGGATCGAGCCCCACATCGGGCTCTCTGCTCAGTGAGGAGCCTGTTTCTCCCTCTTTCTCTGCCTCCCTCTCTCTCTGCCTGCCTCTCTGCCTACTTGTGACCTCTCACTCTGTCAAATAAATAAATAAAATATTAAAAAAAAAAAAAAAAGATTTCAAAATACCTTTATCTGCCGTCTTACTTCATCTTACCTGGAACCCTGTGGGAAGCAGGTGGAAAAACGTAAGGTTAGTGTTAACTCTTTTTTATAGATGAGATCGAGACCCAGAGCAGTTAAATAACGTGCTCAACATCATACAGATTGGTGGGAGAACAGCCATAGACTAGAATCCAGATCATTCAGGTTAACAAAGTATATTTTATCTCACTGTTCCCCTTCTCGTGCAAAAATGTAGCTGCATTATCCTGGAAGTCCTAAAAGGCACACTATGGATTACAGTTTAGCCTCTCCCTTCCAAGTATTGTTTATTTTCATGCAGATACTGCAAAAGGCTTTCGTTTGGGGTTGGTTTTCAGTTTATAGTTAACACTCTTGTTTCAGCCCCCAGAGAATAATGTGTGCAGTGAGAGTTGTAAGGGGAAGAATAAATAGGCTTGGCTGGAATAATGTCTGCAAGGAAAAGCTTTAAGAGGGGCACCTGGCGGGCTCAGTCGGTGGAGCATGCGACTCTTGATCTCTGGGTTATAGGTTCAAGTCCCATATTGTGTGTAGAGATTACTTAAAAATAAAATCTTTAGGGGCACCTGGTTGGCTCAGTAGCATGCATTTCTTGTCTTGGGCTTGTGAGTTTGAGCCCCATGTTGGATAGAGAGATTATTTAAAAATTAAAAAATCTTTATTTATTTTTTTTTTAAAATATTTTATTTATTAATTTGACAGAGAGAGATCACAAGTAGATAGAGAGGCAGGCAGAGAGAGAGAGAGGGAAGCAGGCTCTCTGCAGAGCAGAGAGCCCGATGCGGGACTCGATCCCAGGACCCTGAGATCATGACCTGAGCTGAAGGCAGCGGCTTAACCCACTGAGCCACCCAGGCGCCCCAAAAAATTAAAAAATCTTTAAAAAATTAAAAATTTGGGGGCACCTGGGTGGCTCAGTGGGTTAAAGCCTCTGCCTTCAGCTCAGGTCATGATCCCAAGGTCCTGGGATTGAGCCCCACATCTGGCTCTCTGCTCAGCAGGGAGCCTGCTTCCTCCTCTCTCTCTCTCTCTCTCTCTGCCTGCCTTTCTGCCTACTTGTGATCTCTGTCAAGTAAATAAATAAAATATTTTTTAAAAAAATTAAAAATTTGGAGTATCTGGGTGGCGCAGTTGTTAAGCGTCTGCCTTCGGCTCAGGTCATGATCCCAGTGTCCTGAGATTGAGCCCCGAGTTTGGCTCCCTGCTCAGCGGGAACCAGCTTATCCCTCTCCCACTCCCCCTGCTTGTGTTCCCTCTCTCACTGTGTCTCTCTCTATCAAATAAATAAATCTTTTAAAATATGTAATTTAAAAATTAAATGAAATCTCTTTTTAAAGTAAGCTCCATGCCCAAAATGGAGTCCAATGCAGAGCCCGAACTTAACAGCCCTGAGATTTAAGACCTGACCTGAACTGAGATCAAGAGTCTAATGTTTAACCAACTGAGCCACCCAGGCACCCCTAAAAAAAAAAAAAATTAAAAAAAAAAAAAAAAAAAGGCTTCATGAGATTTTGGTTACATTATAGGAGTAGCTTTCATGCCTAATAAGGAAATAGTGATTCCATAGATATTATTGAGCCCCTCTGATGTGCCAAGAGACATCTTTGTATCCCATGCACTTATTTGATCCACAGATGCAATATCAGATAAAGACCTCTTGCACCCTAGTGGTTTTAGGTCAGATAGGAAGAAGTCCTTTTTAATATAATGATTTGTAAATAGCAGATTACCCTGTTTCAGTATAGGTTGCAAACATACTGAAAGAGTTTAGAGCTAGGGAAGATGACTCCACAATGAGTCTAGGGGAGGGAGGTTCTGGGTACACTTAGGGTCTTAGGCCAGAGGCATCTTAGGCATCATCAGGCCTCTGGCACTTCTCTGAGGCTTATGGAAGGGTTCCTGTTAGTGTCTGAATGGGCATTGTGCCACCAGGGTTCTCAGGCTTTCACATGAACTATTCCTGCCATAAACACCTGGGAAAGGCACTGTCTAGTATTTGGAGGTGCCATGGGACCTCAGTGCTAGAGAAATACATGTTAGCAGATTGTCACTGTGTGCTCTCCCTACTCATTGCCCTTTACTTTTGTCTCTCTCAGGGATCCGGTCAGTGAGCTTTTATGAGCACATCATCACTGTGGGTACAGGGCAGGGTTCCCTGCTATTCTATGACATCCGAGCTCAGAGATTCCTGGAAGAGAGGCTCTCAGCTTGTTATGGGTCGAAGCCCAGACTAGCAGGGGAGAATCTGAAACTGACCACTGGCAAAGGCTGGCTGGTGAGTAAGCCCCTCTCTGACATGGTTACTGAACAGTGACAGAAAAATTGCCTTCAGTCTACTCACCTCTTCCCACCCCCACCGATACATCAGCCACCCACATACTTTTTTCGATGGTAAGAGGCACTCCTTAGAGCAGAGAAAGGCACTCCCCCTTGATTTTGCTTCTCCGTCTACATGTCCATGGGAAAACCAAAGCCCGGTAAGATAAGCTAGTTGACTCGGGATTCCCCCTAGGTGATAATAGATCCGGAAGGGGAAGGACACCCCCACTGTGGCGGCCACTGAATTACTAAAGAGTTTGGTTCCGACTGTCCTGAGACTTTAGGTTGGTATAGCAGTTGTTCAGCCTGTTCCTGCCTGATGTTCATTTGGGAACATCAGGCTCCATTTCCCATGAGCACCAATCACAGTCTTCTGACATCAGGTTAAATGCAGGACCCTCTTTTAAGACCAGAAGGCATTCCTGTCCCCTTTCTGCCCTCTCCTCTGCCTCATGGCCTAGAGCTGCTAACAGAGTCTTGTTTTCTTCCCATAGAATCATGATGAAACCTGGAGGAATTACTTTTCGGACATTGATTTCTTCCCCAATGCTGTTTACACCCACTGCTACGATTCGTCCGGAACGAAACTCTTTGTGGCAGGAGGACCCCTCCCTTCAGGGCTCCATGGAAACTATGCTGGGCTCTGGAGTTAATGACAACTAACTCTCTCCCAAAATGCAGAGATTTACACTAACTTCCATCCTTAGTTTTCTTGTTTCTTTTTATTTTCTTCCAGTTGTGTGAGGCCCTCGTGTTAGTGGGAACAGGATAGTTTGCCTATGGTTTAGGCACTTGACAGGAAGCTCTGTACAGAAATCCGAAGCCTTTTTTGTTGTTGGTTTTTTTCTTCTGCTTTTGGTAATCAGAATTTTACTGTCTTTTTTCTTTCTGGCTTCTCAACCAAACACTGTTAATTCTTATTTTTTCCTTAAGTGACACACACTCTTCCCTTTTGGTTCTTTAGGCTGGCGTACTCATTCTCACCCTTACTTCACTCTTGAGAGGTAGGGCTCCTTTATAATTATGTGGTTGCTGTCAGACTTTCTGTGAAAGTTTGGGGGCTGTGCGTATGTGTCTGTTGTGTGTGTGTCTGTGTGTGTGTGTGAGAGAGAACTTGGATGCCTGCAAACACTGTGTGTCACTGAAAGTACCCGGAGTAAGAATTACTTGTAATTAAAATATTTATAAAAAAAAAAACAACCAACTTTATTCACAGAGTCAGCTTTGGGACTAGTCTTTATCTTGTTTTGTAAAAGTCTAACAGCACTGATTATAGGAATTAAAAGCAGAAAAGCAATCACCACCAGGAAAACCCTTTGAGTTAGATTGCAGGCTTCCTAGTGACGCTCATCCCAGGACTCCAGAGTGATCTGTCCCCTACCTAACTTCCCACCTTGGTGTTGCCCAGGTGAGAATACTTCTGTGTGTCTTTTCCATTTTAACTTCCCATCTGCTTAGCCAGTGGCCACTCCCCTAAGATATCAGGGTTTCTATCTGGATGAAGTTCTGGAGGCTGCAGAAGGCTTGGTAGAACTTGGTAAAGAGAATCCCCATCCCAGTCTTCCTTTTCCTTCTTCAAACAAGACCTGATCTGGTATCTCAGGGGCCTGGAGCAGGGAGCCTTAAGTCTGCTAACATTCACATACTCAAGTCCCCTTGGCTTTGGGGAGAAACTTCTCCTTTGCCTTTCTTCTAATCTCCCCAATGGGTTTTGCTTTGCTTTTCTAAATTGGGTTCAGTCCAGGAGGGTGGGGATAAGCAGGGGGTCTATCTGTGTGTAGGGAGTCCTTCATGTGTGGAATGTTCATTTTCTTATTACAGTGGGGCTGGGGTTGAAGCCACCTCTCCCTCTCTGTTGGCTCAGCCCTGGGATGGTGGTGGGTGGCCTATAGCCAGCAACATTGTGCATGTAAAAGCATTGATGTGACTAGTAATTTGTTCCTCCCTTGAACTGTGTTTAGTCAGGTTTTGAAACTTGCAGGCAACTGACTGACCCTGATGTCCAGTTATTCCTTGCTTTTTAGGCATCATGTTGCAGATAGCAGCTGTTCCCACCCACATATTCCTCCTCCATTCTAAGCACATACTCTGCTTCTGTCAGCAGCCTATCCTGGGGAAAGGAAAAGTCATATTTATTCCTGCACTCTAGTTTCTAAATTGTTCTCCCAGTTATCCCCCTCTGCTCTGGGTTTTTTAAGTGGGGAGATTGAAAAAAAGAGTGCCTTCTCCTTGATAATGGGGGCTGGTGGGGGAGACAGCAAGTCCACCCTATCTTGGTGATACACCAGGTGCACACCACAGGTTCTAGAATTCTCATCTAACCTAGAGAAATAGGTGCTATAAACAGGGAATTAAGTAAAATGCTGGATACTATAGATCTTTTAATTATCTTAATTCTTTTTCTATTAAACTACAGTCTGTAGATTTCTTAGTTCTCACAGAACTTCTATCATTTTAAACCAACTTCTATATTAAAAAAAAAAAAAAGATCTTAAGTAGAATGTTTTGTACTGTTGCCAGACCCTCTTCTGTGATGGGTAATATGTTTGATTGTTTGAGATTTTGTTTTTAAAAATGTAGCACTTGACTTTTTGCCAAGTAAAAAAAAATAAATATTATTCCAGTTGCAGAGTGGTTTGAGTGAGCATGTATAGCCAAGGGACAGCAAGAAAAAAGATCCCAAATGATGGTTGGAGGTTTACCTTGGCGGGCTAGGATTGGTTGGAGCAGAAGAGCAACAAGAGTTCCCTCACCGTTAAAGATGGACAGGTCAAGTGCAAACACACAGATACTAACACCTGCTTGCTTCTGGTCCCCAGCCCTGGTCCAAGATCAGTTGCTCTGGGGACCAGTGGAAGATGAATATGCCCAGGCTGAAGATGAGCAAGAAGGCTGCTAGTCCTTGCTCTGAATGACTGGATTTGAGCAAGGTGAGCAGCTCCTCTCACACAAAAGGGTTGGTGATAGGTTCTATCTGCTTCAGTGGAGGGTTCCCTGGGAATGACTAAAAGTGGCTGCACGGTGCCCAGGGAATTGGATATCATTTTTTTAAGTTGGTATCACAGCTCCTAGCTGCCCTTTATAAGAGGAGGAAACAGTGACCATAGTGAATGATGCTCTTCTCAGAGCTTGTTTGGGGCTGTAGCTGAGAGAAAGGCAGACTGCTGAATCATACCACCTTCCTCAGCTGATTCTGGAAGACCCATCAGGACTGGGCCACAGAACCTGGCAAGGCAGTAGATTCCTCTGTCACATGGTACTTGTTCCTTTTTAGGCAAGCTAGATAGAGCTGCCCTTTGCACCGGCCTTGGAGGCTGACTAGTTCAGAGTGATTCATGCAGGAATCTGCCTGTATGATCAAAGGCCATAAAACAGGAAGGGGGAAGTAATTAAGCGATCAAGAGGGCTTCCTAGAGGAGGAGAGCCTTTCCCAAAATGAGATTTTTAGAATACCCAATCCATAGTATAGTGATGGGGTATTTGCAGAATGTGCCATGGTCAGGTTATTCCTGGGAAATGCAGATTTAAACAAAGACATGCTGCTTTATTTCCCAACCTCAGGTTTTGGTTACCATGGGACTTATGTTTATGGAATATGCTCTGAGAAAGATGATGGGCTATGGGAGCGACCTGGTTTAGGCTCCTGTCCTCCGTGCAATCTTGGCCTGCTCCTGTTTTCCAACCAGACTTTGCAGCAAAGTATTTATCTCACAGAAAAGCTTCGTGGACTTGATAGGTTCCCTCCCTTTCCTGCCGCAGTCCCTATTCCCAAGCCATGAAAGAACTTCCTTGTTCTCCCTCAGGCCACATGTCTCATTCCAAATGGTCTACTTGCTCCTCCCATCGTCCTGTGGATCCTTTTACAGACGGCTTTCGAAACATTCATGCTCTAGGTTCCCTACCCTTGCCACGTTGATTAGTATTTCTTTTTCTTTTTTTTTTTAAGATTTTATTTATTTATTTGACAGATCACAAGTAGGCAGAGAGGCAGGCAGAGAGAAAGAGGGAGAAGCAGGCTCCCCGCTGAGCAGAGAGCCCGATGCGGGGCTCGATCCCAGGACCCTGAGATCATGACCTGAGCCAAAGGCAGAGGCTTAACCCACTGAGCCAGCCAGGCGCCCTGTTGATTAGTATTTCTAATAGCGACTCTCAAGCTAGGCTTCTCTGATCCAGCTGCCACACAGAAAATAACAAGTCAGGGTGTCAAGACCCTTGGCTTAGCATTGGGGTCAATTAAAAGAGTCAGCCTATGACCCAAGTGTTTTTTCTTTTTTTTTTTTTAATTTTATTTATTTATTTGACAGACAGAGATCATAGGTAGGCAGAGAGGCAGCCAGAGAGAGAGGAGGGGAAGCAGGCTCCCTGCTGAGCAGAGAGCCTGATGCGGGGCTCGATCCCAGGACCCTGGGACCATGACCTGGGCCGAAGGCAGAGGCTTTAACCCACTGAGCCACCCAGGCGCCCCCCAAGTGTTTTTTCCATTCCTGTTGGCTGATGTCTGGGAGTCAATGGATCGGGATTGGGGAAGAATCGCTCAATGTTACTTGCCATTAACCATATCTCATTTCATGATAGTGTGCTGAGATGGCTTGAAGCTTTGGAAGGGTAAAGACGTCTACTAAGTCTGGAACCACCAATGAAGACAAGAAAGTTTGGGTTTCTTAGCTTGCTTCTTTTGCCCTTACTTCTACTCTTTCAAGGAATAATCCAGAGAAACATGAGAAATTTGTTTCTATGCTACCACTAGAGAGAGAGGTGTGAACCAAGCTGCTCCAAATGGGGCTATAAGCCCTTTTATGATTCAGCTCTCCAAGACAGGGCTGTGAGCTGTCCTCTCAAATTCCTGCTGGGTTGAGCCTCACATCGGAACACTCCTCTTGATTAGTGTGTAATTGCCGAAGTCAGAATTTTTAAAGGATAATAATACTCATTAACTGAGCAGAGTCACATGTTTACTGCATTTCTTGTTAAGCACCATTCAGAGCTGTAATTAACATCCCTAGTGCTATGGACAGGAAGAAAACAAATGATCAACTTCAGTCTTAAAGAAAACAAACTTCCCTCACTTGTAGCTACTTTTTTCATTAACTGGTGGCAGCCTAACCAGAGGACTGGAAATAATAATGAGGCTCCAGGGTCAAGGCCATTTGCCTATTGCAGATAACACTGTACCAGCCTGAGGTGTGGAGGCAGTGCACTGCTTATGTAAGAAACATCCTTCCATCTTCACCACCACCACACTCTCTCTGCTCCTCTAGGATCTTTTGCTAAAAACACAAAAGATTATTGCATCAACCACCATGCTTTAGTTTCCCCCATTAGATCTCCCCTCACCCCACCCACAGCTGGGGAAGAGGAGTAGTCTACCACTGATAAGAGATAATGTAGCTATTCCGCAAGGGGGATCCATGCCATCCCCCAGCACCCCCAAGTGCTGACCAACCTCTCAGGGTAAGTGTGAGCCAAAAGGGAAGGGTATGGGTTCTTTTCTAGTTCTACTGCAGCTGCTTGTGGCCATGACTAAACAGGTTTTTTCCTCTCTTTAGATTGTTTTTTCATCTTCTACAATGAGAAAAGTTGAGATTAGACATTAGATGATTTCCTGGGTCTTTAACATCCACAACTATTCTAGTGCAGGCAAGTCTCAGAAGAATAGGAAGCAATCCCTCTCCTCAAGCCGTTTGTCCTCAAAGCAGGTAAATATTATAGCAGGGCTTGTTAAATTTCTTATTTTCCTAGTGACTTCCAATAAAACATTGAGAATTGTGGGTTGAATAGTGTCTCTCCAAAATTCAAGTCTACCTGGAACTTCAGAATGTGGCTTATTTGGAATCATAGATGTAACTAAGGTAAGAATCAAGATGGAATCATATTGGGTTAGGGTAGGCCCTACCTGCAATGAGAGTGTCCCTCTCTTGTTTGTGTGCTAGCTTTCTCTATCTAAAATGAATAAATCTGGGGCTCCTGGGTGGCTCAGAGGGTTAAAGCCTCTGCCTTTGGCTCAGGTCATGATCCCAGGGTCCTGGGATCAAGCCCCGCATCGGGCTCTCTGCTCATCGGGGAACCTGCTTCCTCCTCCCTCTCTCTCTGCCTGCCTCTCTGACTACTTGTGATCTGTCTGTCAAATAAATAAAATCTTTAAAAAAAAATAAAATGAATAAATCTTTTTTTTTTTAAAGATTTTATTTATTTATTTGACACAGAGAGACACAGCAAGAGAGGGAACCAAAGCAGAGAGAGAGAGGGAAAAGCAGGCTTCCCGCCAAAGAGTCTGATGTGGGTCTAGATCCCACGATCCTGGGATTATGACCTGAGCTGAAGGCAGACGCTTAACAACTGAGCCACCCTGGAACCCTCAAATGAATAAATCTCAAGAAAAAAAAAAAGGAAAGACCATACAGGAATATACAAAGAAGATAATGTGAAGAGAGAAGCAGAGATTGGGGTGACATTTCTTTAAGCAAAGGAACACCAGTAGCCAGTAGAAGAAAAAAATTTCTGATAATACGAAGATGAACAGTACTCACATAATAGTGCTAAGATTTGTAAAAGAAAAAGCCCAGGGGCGCCTGGGTGGCTCAGTGGGTTAAAGCCTCTGCCTTCGGCTCGGGTCATGATCCCAGGGTCCTGGGATCGAGCCCCGCATCAGGCTCTCTGCTCAGCAAGGAGCCTGTTTCCTCCTCTCTCTCTCTGCCTGCCTCTCTGCCTACTTGTAATTTCTGTCTGTCAAATAAATAAATAAAATCTTAAAAAAAAAAAAAAGAAAAAAAGAAAAAGCCCAGGTGGTGCCTTGGTGGCCAGTTGTTAAGCGTCTGCCTTCAGCTCAGGTCATGATCCTAAGATCCTGGTATTGAGCCCCGAGTCAGCTTCCTTGCTCAGTGGGAAGCCTGCTTTCCCTCTCCCACCCCCCTTGCTTGTGTTCCCCCTCTCGCTGTGTCTCTCTCTGTCAAATAAATAAATAAAATTTTAAAAAGAAAAGAAAAAGAAAAATTAAAGCCCAGAACCACACTTGAATTGATTCTGCCTGGACGATCCATTCCTTCTAGGGCCAAGGCAGTAATCCCCAAACTGCTCACCGCTGGTTCTTTTTTCCTACCTATTTCAAACTGTCTGAATATTTTTAGCTTTTACTCAAGGTCATCTTTTCACAGTGCAGACTATAGAGTCAGGATGCTTTGCCATCCTGAGTTTATTGGCCAGTAACACATACAGCTATCTGCACTCTCCCTTGATTGTAGAAGATAATAGATCTAACTAAGGCCTGTCATACCTAAATTTGCCCTATTATAGGATCTGCCTTGTACCTGCCTATGCAGACCTGGTTAGTAGCCAGAGTGTGAGAAAAGATCCCCAAGGATCAAGGATGCATGCATGAGTCAAGGATGGAGGATGCATGAGTCATTAGATAAAACTGGCATTGACTTTATTGTTTCTAGGCTACAGGTTAATCTAACTGGTACCTGTGGTCTTTATTAGGAACCCTTAGCCTATCGAAATGGATTTATTGTGTTGAAAAATTATTGATTATTGACCCAGCAGTTTCACTTCTGGGAATTTTAGGAAATGTTTTAGGCAAGCATGCAAAGATAGATGTATAAGGATGGTTTGTCATTAAAAAAAAAAAGGACGGTTTGTCATGGCATTAATTACCAAAAAACAAAAACACCTGGAAGTATCCTAAGTCTATTAATAAGGAAATGGTTAAATGAAAATTAGAAAGGAAAAGAAAATGTAAAGTATTTGCAGGTCATCGGGTGCCTGGGTGGCTCGGTTAAACATCAACTCTTTTTATTTTTTATTTTTTAAGATTTATTTATTAGAGAGAAGGCACACACATGTGAGCAGGGGAAGCGGCATAGTGAGGGAGAGAGAATCTCAAGCAGACTCCTCACCAAGCAGGGAGGCCGATGCAGGGCTCAATCCCACAGCTGTAAGACCATAACCTAAGTCTAAATCAAGAATCAGTCATTTAACAGATTGAGCCACCCAAGCACCCCAAACATCCAACTCTTGATCTCAGCTCAGGTTTTTAAATCAGGGTTGTGAGTTAAAGCCCCATGTGGGGCTCACACTGGATGTGAAGCCTACTTAAAATATCTGCAGGGGGGGCCTGGGTGGCCCAGTGGGTTAAACCTCTGCCTCTGGCTCAGGTCGTGATTATCAGGGTCCTGGGATTAAGCACCACATCAGGCTATCCACTCAGCAGAGAGTCTGCTCTTCCCCCTCTCTCTGCCTGCCTCTCTGCCTACTTTTGAACTCTCTCTGACAAAGAAATAAATCTTAAAAAAATGTTTTTGCAGGTCAATCTCATCACAAAAAGACCTGCAGATATTATATGCCTCCTGATGGGTTGCAACAGGAAGTTTGTTTTTAAGATTATATTTTTAAATAATCTCTAAACCCAATATGAGGCTTGAACCTATGACCCTGAGATCAAGAGTCACATGCTCTACCAGCTAAGCCACCCAGGTGCCCTTTTGACACAAACTTAATAGAAGTACCTAAGAAGTGTCCTGCTAGAAAACCAAACTTGATTTAAACAAGCACAGATCTATCATTTCTAAGAAAATACAGTGGCTAGAGGAACATATTAATGATATAATGGGCATGCCATTACATGCAAATACAGGATTTTTCCGAGAAACCCAGAAACTTCTAGGGAGACTGGGTAAATTCTCCTTTGAGCCAGTGGAATCCATCATCCACCCAGTAGGGGGAGCCAGAACTTAGTTCCCAAACTCTGGAGGTATCATTGCCGCTTAAACTCAGTATGGTGTGAGCAAAGACACGCACAATACATGATTTTTGAGGAGGGAAAGAGACGGGGCAGGCAGAGCTTTAATATCAGTCTTGAAGGAGGGTTTTGTTGTTTGTTTGGGGGTGGGTTTGCTATAATGAACTTTTCAGAGTAGCAGTCCTTGAACCAACCTCCCCTTTACATTTATGAACAAATTATTTACAAAATGATATGCACTCAACTTCTAAAAAGTGTGTGTGTGTGGCTTTTTTTTTTTTTTAAGATTTTATTTATTTTGACAGAGCACAGGCAGAGGGAGAGGGAGAAACAGGATCCCCACTGAGCAGAGAGCCTGATGTGGGGCTCAATCCTAGGACTTAGGATCATGACCTGGGTCAAAGGCACATGCTCAACCGACTGAGCCACCCAGGCACCCCTCATATATAGGTTAAAGTTAGGTAGGAGGCAGCTTGGAGAAAGAGCACAGGATCTGAGGTCATTGTTCTTAGTTAAATCCTGTCTCTAATGATTAACCAGCTCGCTGGCGGTAAGATGTTTGAATCTCTCTTCACAGATAAGGGATATGAAGATGCTTTGAAATAGCGCGCAACTGTAAAGCTTTCCCATGGCTCCCAACAGTCTGAGCCATCTGTTGAGATTTCACAGTCCCAGGGATGTGGCAGAGCTCCCTCACTTAATCTCAGTCCAAGTAATTGTGACTGTGCGGCAGCCAGGAGCATGGGGACTAGCTGGTGTTCACTTTGACAAAGAGCTTCAAGTCCTCAAGCATCCAGCCAAGCTTTTACCTAAGCAGGAACCATGAGCCTCTGCATCCCTCCTGGCTGCAGCCTCCCCTTTTAACCAGAGAGGTGAGAGTCTCTTAGCCAGACTGCCCGTGCTGAAGTCAGAATCCATGTGTGGCCCTTCCCCCAATACACAGGGGGCCTAAGCAATGCTGGAGAGAGCTCTGGGCTCTCTGAGAGATGATGGAGAGGCAGCATCTCAGATAACACTACAGACTCTGCTAAGAGCTGAGCTGGGAGAATTAGAGAAAGACATTGAGAGGGGCGCCTGGGTGGTTCAGTGGGTTAAAGCCTCTGCCTTCAGCTCAGGTCATGATCCCAGGGTCCTGGGATTGAGCCCTGCATCCGGCTCTCTGCTCAGCGGGGAGCCTGCTCCCCCCACCACCGCCGCCTGCCTCTCTGCCTACTTCTGATCTCTGTCTGTCAAATAGATGCATAAAATCTTGAAAGAAAGACTTTGGTACTCATACTTCCCATACATCATTGCTGATGAGGGTTAGGGAGTGACCAGCACCAGCTTTGTCCCACTGGGCATCTACAGGTACAGGTTGGGTCCACCTGTGTTTGGAGTAGGTGCTGATTTGTGTTTGTGTTCTTCCTGCGTTCTTTTCCCAGCCCAGGTCTCACCTTCTGTAGCTGGCTGTAGCTATAGTTGAGGGCAGCAGTTTTCTGCAGAGGCTATTCTTCAGCAGGGCATGTTCAGGCCTGTAGGAACTGGCTTAACTGGCTTCTGAGAGTCTTGACTCCACCCCAGACTCCTTTAGCTTCAGGGAAGAGGGTTTGGGGGCTGGAGGGAGGAGGAGACAAGATACAGTCAAAGGGAACCATGAAATCTGGAAATCCTTGGACAGGTAACTTTGTTCTGACGGGAGGATTCCTCAGGCTTCCCTGTGGTTCCACCAACCTATTGCCTTATGGGTCCCGGAACAGAGACTGCAGCCTCCTATAGTTTGCATCACTTCTGATTCTTGATAAAGTTGTTCTCTTAGAGAAGACTTCCACGTCCGTTACCATTGCACAGCTCCGTAGAAGCAGTCATCTATGGTCAGGACTCTTTCTGTAAGACTAGATTCAGGCTCCTAAAGGTCAGGAACTGAGCTTTTTTAAATTATTTTTTATTTTTTTAATTGTATTTATTTATTTGAGAGAGAGATCATGAGGGCATGGGCAGAGGGAGAGAGGGAGATCATTTACTTATTTATTTGAGAAAGCAAGAACCCCAGTGGGGGAAGTGGCAGAGGGAGAGGGAGAAGCAGACTCCCCGCTGAGCAGGAGCCCAACTTCTAACTTTATTGACTCCTGTTTTATCCTATGTTCCTGGTGGTTTGCTGTGTTGCACACTTTCAGGCCAAATTAGGGGGTCATAAACAGCATTGTTTTAAAATTCCAGGGATGCCTGGGTGCCTCAGTCCGTTAAATGTCTGCCTTTGGCTCAGGTCATTATCTCAGGGTCCTGGGATCAAGTCCTGCATAGGGGCTCCTTGCTCAGCAAGGAGCCTGCTTCTCCTTCTGCCTGCTGTTCCCCCTGCTTGTACACTCTCTGTTTCTCTCTGACAAATAAATAAATAAGATCTTAACAAAGAAAAAAGAAAAATTCCAGTAAATAAAATAAGAGATATGCTTTCCTTGTACCCCTCAATATCTGTTTTCTGCACTCCTCAGTGCTTCTGTCTGGTCTCTTAGTAACAGCTTCCTTGTCCCTAGCTTTTGATTATGTTTAGCCAAGGGAGACAAGGAGGAAGAAGGGAGGGATGTGAGAGTGTTCATTCTCCACCATACAGTCCACCTCCTAAAAGCAGGGTCCCTGCAGACCCCTGTCAGTATCCCTTCCCATATACTCTGCAGTGATTATGTTTCCCCAAGGTCACTAGCCCTGGGATGTTGTACCACCTCTAGTTGCCTTTTGTTTGTTAAACTCTCTTCGGAAAAAAACGAAACAAAAACCTCTTCAGTTATTCTTTTCTTGTTGGAACCCCGAAAAGATGGGACATATTCCACAGAGATATATGGTTCACCACCTAATCTAGCTCTGTCACTTGTCCATTGGACCTTGACAGGTAACCCAACCTTTCTGAGCCTCATTTTCTTCATATATAAAATACTATAGGGAGGGGCGCCTGGGTGGCTCAGTGGTTTGAGCCTCTGCTTTCGGCTCAGGTCATGATCTCAGGGTCCTGGAATCGAGCCCCGCATCGGGCTCTCTGCTTGGTGAGGAGCCTGTTTCTCCCTCTCTCTCTGCCTGCCTCTCTGCCTGGTTGTGACCTCTCTCTCTGTCAAATAAATAAATAAAATATTTAAAAAAAAATACTATAGGGAGGTATACCTGGGTGGCTCTGTCGGTTAGGTGTCTGCCCTTGGCTTGGGTCATGATCCCAGCGTCCTGAAATCGAGTCCTATCACGTCAGGCTTTTTGTTCAGTGGGGAGTCTACTTCTCCCTCTGCCTGCCATTCTCTCTCTCTCTCTGATAAATAAATAAATAAGTAAATAAATAATCTTAAAATACTACAGGGAGTGAAGAGTTGCTCTGAGGTCACTTTCAGCTCTCTAAATCTTTGGTTCTAAGGTGTAAGTGTAGCTACAGAATTCAACCAGGAAAATATGGACCTGAATAGAAAATACGTAGAATTATTGCACTGGGCATTTGGGCATGGGGGTTGGGGCATTACCCCAGACTTAGGAGTTGGTAGGGAAAAAGTCAAGAAATGCCTCCATCTATGCTACATATATATATTTTTTAGAGACTTTATTTATTTGACAGAGATCACAAGTAGGCAGAGAGGCAGGCAGAGAGAGAGGGGGAAGCAGGCTCCCCGCTGAGCAGAGAGCCTGATGCAGGGCTCGATTCTAGGACCCTGAGATCATGATCTGAGCTGAAGGCAGAGGTTTTAACCCACTGAGCTGCCCAGGCACCCCTGCATATATTTACTTTAAACAGTCTTTCAAGAAATTCTCTAGAGTTATGATAGGAATCAGCTCAGTTAGTTAAGTGTTAGGCTCTTGATCTTGGCTCAGGTCATGATCTCGGTTGTGACTGAGCCCCACGTGGGGCTCTGCGCTCAGCATGGAGTCAGCTTGAGAGTCTTCTCCCTCTCCCTCTGCCCCTCCCCCCTTCACATCCTCTCTCTCTCAAAATAAAGTCCTTTTTTTTTAATGTTTAAAAAGATTTTATACATTTATTTGACAGAGACACAGCAAGATAGAGAACACAGTGGGAAAGGGAGAAGTAGGCTTCTCGCTGAGCAGGGAGTCCGATGTGGGGCTTGATCCCAAGACCCTGGGATCATGACCTGAGCCAAAGGCAGATGCTTAACAAACAACTGAGCCACCCAGGCACCCCTAAATAAAATCTTTGGTTGGGGGGAAGGAGTGCTCACTTCGGCAGCACATATACTAAAATTGGAATGATACAGAGAAGATGAGCATGACCCCTGAGCAAGGATGATATGCAAATTCCATATACATATATATTTTTTAAGTTTTGTTTTCTTTTTTTTTTTAATTTATTTGACAGAGAAAGAGATCACAAGTAGGCAGAGAAGCAGGCTCCCTGCTGAGCAGAGAGCCTGATTCAGGTCTGGATCCCAGGACCCTAGGATCATGACCTGAGCCTAAGGCAGAGGCTTTAACCCACTGAGCCATCCAGGCGCCCCTCCATATTTTTTTTAAAGGAAAATGGAATGCAGAGAAATTTTCTCCTACTGCTTTTTTCTCAATTTCATTCTTTCTTTTTTTTTTTTTCAAAGATTTTATTTTATTTATTTGACAGAGAGAGAGATCACAAGTAGGCAGAGAGGCAGGCAGAGAGAGAGGAGGAAGCAGGCTCTCTGCTCTGCGGGGCTCGATCCCAGGACCCTGAGATCATGACCTGAGCCGAAGGCAGCGGCTTAATCCACTGAGCCACCCAGGCGCCCCAATTTCACTCTTTCTTTAAATCTGTTTCTATATATCTAGTCTCTCTCTGTATTTGTTTCCTTCTTTCTGTTTCTTTCCATTAAAACAAACAAAAGGAAAAGAAAAGACATTTCCCTAGCACCTCCTTAGCAGGTGAGAATCAGTAAGTTCTTAAACAAAGGCACCTGGCCGGCATACAAATGAGACTGCCAGAACTGACCAGCACCTGGAGCTGTCAGTTAGAGTGAAGAAGTCACAGATGCTGGAAACTTTCCCCCTGAAGAAGTTTTCCCAGGCTAAGACCAAGGTCGACCATTTACTTTAACTCTACACATTGGTCTGAATTTATTTTGGACAGAATTCACTTGGCTGTCTTTTGCACCATTTAGGTGCCTTATACCTGTGATTTCAGGAAAAGTTGCTTAAAAACCAGATGGGACACCTAGATGGCTCAGATGGTTAGGCGTCTGCCTTTGGCTTGGGTTGTGGTCCTGGGGCTCTGGGATTGAGCCCTACATCGGGCTCTCTGCTCAGTGGGGAGCCTGCTTCTCCCTTTCCCTCTGCCCATCCACCCCATTATGCTCTCCCTCTCTGGTTCACTCTCTCTGTCTCAGATAAATGAAATCTTAAAACAAAAATAAAACAAAAAGGGAGGCTGAGGTTTCTCTTTAACTAGAGTCATGGGTGGCCCTAAGATTTCTAGAGCTGAAGGGATTTCAGAGATTATATATAATAGACCTCCTTGTTTTACAAATAAAGGAACTAAAATCTAGAGAGAGGAAGGGTTTTGCTTAAAGTCACACAAATTAATCAAGAGTAGAGCTGGGGCGGGGGCGCCTGGGTGGCTCCGTTGTTAAGTGTCTGCCTTCAGCTCTGGTCATGATCCCAGGGTCCTGGGATCGAGCCCTGCATCGGGCTCCCTGCTCTGTGGGAAGCCTGCTTCTCCCTCTCCCACTCCCCCACCTTGTGTTCCCTCTCTCACTCTCTCTCTCTGTCAAATGAATAAATAAATCTTAAAAAAAAAAAAAAAAGAGTAGAGCTGGGGCGCATTGGTAGCTCAGTGGCTTTAAAGCCTCTGCCTTTGGCTCAGGTCATGATCTCAGGATCCTAGGATTGAGCCCCGCATCAGGCTTTGTGCTGGGCGGTGGTGGGGGGGGGCCTGCTTCCTCCTCTCTCACTGCCTATCTCTCTGACTACTTGTGATCTCTGTCAAATAAAACCTTAAAAAAAAAAAAGAGCAGAACTAGTAACAGTTAAAAGGTATATAATGCTGGGCTCTGCTCTGAGTGCTTTTCATACAACAATGCATTAAATTTTCACAACAGTTCTCTAGAGGAAGCATTCGTTATTATCATTTCATTTTTTTAAAAATATTTTATTTATTTATTTGACACAGAGAGGTCACAAGTAGGCAGAGAGGCAGGCAGAGAGGCAGGCAGAGAGGCAGGCAGAGAGGCAGGCAGAGAGAGAGGGAGAAACAGGCTCCCCACTGAGCAGAGAGCCCGATGCGGGGCTCGATCCCAGAACCCTGAGATCATGACCTGAGCCGAAGGCAGAGGCTTAAACCACTGAGCCCACTCAGGCACCCCTTATCATTTCATTTTACAGATGAGGAAACTTGAGGTTCACTGGGCAAAGAAACTTGCCTGCACTGGCATCTGTGTTCTCTATTACCTCACTTTATCACCACCAGGATTATATTATAACTTGAGGTGTTATATTATATTATATTATAGCTTGAGGTGTCCTGTAATTTGAAATAGGTGTGGTAGGACTATTTATGTCACAAAAATCAGCAAGTGCTACAAATCAGGGCTTGTTTTCTTGATTATCATGTCTTAAAAAAGTTATGTGGGTCTCTCTCTGCCTGCCTCTCTGCCTACTTGTGATCTCTCTCTGTCAAATAAATAAATAAAATCTTTAAAAAAAAAAAAGTTATGTGGGGTGCCTGGATGAATCTGCCAGTTAAGCTTCTGACTCTTGATTTTGGCTCAGGTCACAATCTCAGGGTCCTAGGATCAAGATCCAGTTGGGCACTGTGCTCGACAGAGGGTCTGCTTTTCCCTCTCCCTCTGCCCCTTCCCTGGTTCCTTCTCTCTCTCAAATAAATGAATAAAATCTTAAAAAAAAAAAAGTGATGTAGATGAAGAGGCTTAGGGAGATGCAGAGACCCCCATAAAAAAGATGGGAGGATCACCCCAAAAACATCCTTGAATCTGAATAGCTTCCAGATGGATAGCACTTCCACACATTGTAACCTTTATTTCTTTTTAGTTTTTTTTCAAGATTTTATTTATTTATTTGACACAGAGATAGCACAAGTAGATAGAGCGGTAGGCGGAGGGAAAGGGAGCAGACTCCCCGCTGAGCACAGAGCCCAATGCAGGACTTGATCCTGCGGCCCTGGGATCATGACCTGAGCCAATAACAGCCACTTAACTGACTGAGCCACCCAGGTGCCCCCATGCGTAACCTTTAAAGTAAAATCCTTTTAGGGTACCTGGCCGGCTCAGTTGGAAGAACATGCAACTCTTGATCTTGGTGTCATGAGTTCAAGCCCCATGTTGGGTATAGAGACTATTAAAAAACAAAAAAAAACATATTTTTCTTAAGTCTCCCTTATATCAGTAATTGGTAAATTCCAGTGGGGCTGTGTTTAGGCATGATTTATGTAAAATAATATGCAGTTATTAAATATTCAGTTCATTTTGTTTTCACAATGTATACATATACACAGACAACCACTTCTCCAGATAAGGCATAGAACATTTCCTTGACCACAGAAAGTTCATTCAAGCCTCTAACCAGTGAATTTCCACCATGGCTACAAACCTGCTCTTCCCCAACCACTTTCTTTTTTTTTTTTTTAAGATTTTATTTATTTATTTTATTTATTTATTTGAAGACAGAGATCACAAGTAGGCAGAGAGGCAGGCAGAGAGAGAGGAAGGGAAGCAGACTCCCTGCTGAGCAGAGAGCCCCACTTGGGGCTAGATCCCAGGACCCTGAAATCATGACCTGAGCTGAAGGCAGAGGCTTTAACCCGCTGAGCCACCCAGGCACCCCCCAATCACTTTTTTATTTCTTTCAATGATGTTTCAGTCTTCCAGTTGCTCAGGCCCAAAACCCTGGAGTCATCCTTAACTCATCTTTTTCTCTCACATCCCACATCCAAACAATCAGCATTTCCTGTTAGGTAGATTTCAAAATATATCTAAAATCTCACTGTACCCCTGCTGGGCGCCTGTGTGGCTCACTCATTAAGCATCTGCCTTCAGCTCACACTGCTCCACAGGAAGCCTGCTTCTCCCTCTCCCACTCCCCCTGCTTGTGTTCCTGCTCTCGCTATCTCTCTCTGTCAAAAAAATAAATAAAATCTTAAAAAAAAATCTAGTTGCTAAATATATATATTTATACATAACATATAAATATATAAAATATATGTATATAAATATAATATATATAAATATATAAAATGTATGTGAAGTATATATTAATATATAATGTCTATTATTTATAAAATAAATAAAATTGAAAAATCTGCTTCTCATCAACTTCACTGCTGTCTCTGTGGTCCAAGCCACATCATCTCACCTGACTGGTCTCCAGCTTCCTCACATTCACATGCTCCACCCCTACAGTCTGTTCTCACAGATGCCTGAGTGATCTTTTAAAAATCTAAAAGTTCAGGGGCACCTGTGTGGCTCAGTCAGTTAAGCATCTGACTCTTGATTTCGGTTCAGGTCATGATCTCAGAGTCCTGCAATGGAGTCTGCTTAGGATGCTCTCTCCCTCTCCCTCCGCCCCTCCCCACTCATATGTGCTTGCTCTCTTAAAAAAAAAAAAAAAAAAGGCATGGTCAGGTCAGGATACAACTGCGTAAAACTCTCCAGGGCTTACTGTCTCTTAGAGTAAAATTGACCTCAAAGTCTCTATTACTGGCGTACAAGGTCCTCTCCATCTTTTGGATCTCACTCTACTCCTTTTCACTGGCTTACCAGGCTCTAGCTAAACCAGATTCTGCTATTCCCCTGAGCACACAAACACAGTCCTATCTCACAGCCTTTGTTCTCTTGCTGGTTCCTCTACTTAAGACACTCTGCATGTGGCAGAGTCCATTCAGGTTTCTGCCTAGTTCCTATCTTCTTAGGGGGATTTTCCCTGGGGCACCTGGGTGGCTCAGTGGGTTAAAGCCTCTGCCTTCAGCTCAGGTCATGATCTCAGGGTCCTGGGATGGAGCCCTACATCGGGCTTCCTGCTCAGTGGGGGCCTGCCCTCCCCCCCCCCCGCCTTGCCTGCCTCTCTGCCTACTTGTGATCTCTGTCTGTCAAATAAATAAATAAAAATCTTAAAAAAAAAAAAGATCTTCCATGACTGTCCATGCAAAATAACATACTCTTCTGACACTCTGTCCCCAGACAGCATGCTTTATGATTTCTTCCTAGTGCTTAACACCTCACATTATATTTGTTTGTTTATTGTCTGTTTCTTCCAGTGGTTGTGCTGTTAAAATGTTTAGCAACCAGCTCTCTGAAAAGTATGAATGCATAGATATATACACATAATTGTATTTATAAATTTCACTGACATAAAGATGTATACAACACAATTTGCAAATAATCGCAAAACATACTCTTTATTGTAAATTCCCTATTTTCACTTAATGCTTTTGTTATTTGTCAAATTCTTTTTTTTTTTTAAGATTTTATTTATTTATTTGAGAGACAGAGATCACAACTAGGCAGAGAAGCAGGTAGAGAGAGAGAAGAGAGAGAGAAGAGAGAGAGAGAAGAGGAAGCAGGCCCCCGGCCAAGCAGAGAGCCCGATGCGGGGCTCGATCACCAGGACCCCAGGATCATGACCTGAGCCGAAGGCAGAGGCTTTAACCCACTGAGCCACCCAGGCGCCCCTTTTTGTCAAATTCTTGTAACCATAGCCAATCTATCTCTGCAACTAATAAGTATAGTTTCAACATAAATGTGGCTGAGATTTTCACTTACAGGTGGAATGTTTCCACATTTCACATTTCACAAACCACCAAGCAATTCTCTATTTTCAGGTGTATACAGATTGGGTATCCTACAACTTAACTCAGTTTTAACACTATCTAACTGTGTCAGTCCCACAAGACTGCCCCTACTTCAGATGCCAACTGGAAGTCCAAGTTGTCATCTTTGCTTTTGACCGACCTGCTATAAATGGGAGGTTCCCAAGACTTCTTCCTTGGGTTCAGTGATCTGTTAGAATAGCTCACAAAAAAAGCTTTGCGCAGTGGCAGTATCGTAGCCAATGAGGTTTATCCGAGGCGCGATTATTGCTAATAGAATAGCTCACAAAGCTCCGGGAAACATTTACTTGCATTTATCAGTTTATTATAAAGGATGTTTTAAAGGATGCAGATGAATAGGGAAATGAAGAGGTACACAGAGTGTAGTCCAGAAGGGTGCTTGAGTAAACGAGGTACGCAGAGTGTACCAGAAGGGTCCTTGAGTAAATGAGTGCCAACTGGAGTGTGCTATCTTTCCTGGCAGAAGGATGAAGCTCATCACGTCTTCCCTTTGGCGCTCTGGTCGGTGGGTGGAGCTAAAATTTCCAACCCCCTCATCACTGGGTCTTTCTGGTAACCAGCCCCATCCTCAGGCTACTTTAGGACCCCACCCTAACTCACCATTAGCATAAACTCAGTTGAAAGAAAAGGCTCCAGGTATGTGGGTGGCTCAGTTGTTTAAGAGACTCCCTTCGATTTAGGTCATGATCCCTGGCTGGTGGGATGAGTTCTGTATTGGGCTCCTTGCTCAGTGGAGAGCCTGTTTCTCCTTCCTGTTCTGCCTGCTGCTCCCCCTGCTTGTATCCTCTCTCTAACAAATCAATAAATAAAGTCTTAAAGAAAAGAAAGAGGGGCGCCTGGGTGGCTCAGTCGTTAAACATCTGCCTTCAACTGGGGTCATGATCCCAGTGTCCTGGGATTGAGCCCCGAATCAGGCTCAGTGGGGGCCTGCTTCTTTCTTTCCCACTCCTCCTGCTTGTGTTTCCTCTCTTCTCTCTCTGTCTGTCAAATAAATAAATAAAGTATTTTTAAAAAGAAAAGTCTTGTTATGAATAACAAAAGACATTTCTATTACTTGAGAAATGACAAAGGTTTTAGAGCTCTGTGCCAGGAATCAGGGAGCAAATATATACCTTATTACACTGCAGAGTGAGGTGAAAGTGTAGGAATTTCACTTATTCATCAGTTAAGTGAACAACTTCCTTGCTGAATTGAATAATAATAGCTTTGGAATACTGGAAAAAATATTTAATTTTGCTGCCTTCACAGTGTAATAGCTACAGAAATGACACACTTTTAAGTTTAACTGGCATTATTAACATATTTCCTGTCACTTTCCCAAGTCCAGACAATGAACAAAACAAGCCCTGATTTGTAGCATTTGCTGATTCCTGTAGTGTAAATAATCCCAACATAGCCTATTTCAAGCTACGAACATGATGTCACTGAACACAAGTTAGGAAGAAATGCACAGTATATAGTTTTCCACTGTACAAATACAATAGCATAGATAATAGTGAAATTACTAGAACAGAATGAATTTGAGTATTTTTCACATTTATTTTTAGTATAAGTTCTTTAATTTTACACGTATGTAATTTAATTTTTTTTAAGATTTTATTTATTTATTTGACAGAGATCACAAGTAGGCAGAGAGGCAGGCAGAGAGAGAGGGAGGAAGCAGGCTCCCTGCTGAGCAGATAGCCCAATGTGAGATGTGATCCCAAGACCCTGAGATCATGACCTGAGCTGAAGGCAGAGGCTTTAACCCACTGAGCCACCCAGGCGCCCCTGTAATTTAATTTTTGACAATCTACAAATTCCTGAAAATTTAGTAAATGGCTCTCATACGCCCACAGGAGCCAGCTCCAGCACACCCTGGTTTCCTTACTGGACTGTAAGCTCTGTGGAGCTAACATGTAACAAACTCAATAAATGCTTCTTGAATAAATGAATGAAGGTGATTTTACTGGTATTTAGTTCCTTGACACCTAAAGACCCTGACTAAATTTTGGTAAGGGAAAGTAGGGGTGAGTACTATTTGAGTTATTGTTAGACTCTTATGTCTTGTCTAAAGAAATATGGAAGAATGGGGCGCCTGGGTGGCTCAGCAGGTTAAGCCGCTGCCTTCGGCTCAGGTCATGATCTCAGGGTCCTGGGATCGAGTCCCGCATCGGGCTCTCTGCTCAGCAGCGAGCCTGCTTCCCTCTCTCTCTCTCTGCCTGCCTCTCTGTCTACTTGTGATCTCTCTCTGTCAAATAAATAAATAAAATCTTTAAAAAAAAAAAAAAAGAAATATGGAAGAAGGTTAGATGAAGGGAATCAATTGGTCAGGGAGACCTGAAATCTCCGGACTGGGAATGAGGGGAGTGGGAATGTCCATAACTATCACTTAAGTCATCCTTCGCATTGCCACCATCATTATTATTTTTTAAAAACAGGTTTCAGGGGCGCCTGTCAAATAAATAAAATCTTAAAAAAAAAACTTTCAGCTTACATCTCTGAAATGTCTCCCAGCCTTCAAGATAAAATTCCATTAAAAAAAAATATAGGGCGCCTGGGTGGCTCAGTGGGTTAAGCCTCTGCCTTCCGCTCGGGTCACGATCTCAGGGTCCTGGGATCGAGTCCCGCATCGGGCTTTCTGCTCGGCAGGGAGTCTGCTTCCTCCTTTCTCTCTCTGCCTGCCTTTCTGCCTACTTGTGGTCTCTGTCTGTCAAATAAATAAATAAAATCTTAAAAAAATATATATATTTTAAATATATATATATTATATATATATTAATTATATATATAATAATTATATAGTATATATTATAATATTATATATTATATATATTAATATATATTATATATATATTAATATATATATATTTAAAATATATATATATATTTTAAGATTTTATTTATTTAATGGAGAGAGGGGGTCCCAAGTATATATTATATATATATAAGATTTTAGTTATTTATTCGACAGACAGAGATCTCAAGTAGGTGGAGAGGCAGGTAGAGAGAGAGAGAGGAGGAAGCAGGCTCCCCACTGAGCCTAGAGCCTGATGCAGGGCTCCATCCCAGGACCCTGGGATCATGACCTGAGTTGAAGGCAGAGGCTTAACCCACTGAGCCACCCAGGCGCCCCTAAAAAATATTTTATTTATTTGAGAGAGAGAGAGAGAGATCGAGCATGCACAAGCACAAGCAGGGGGAGGGGCAGAGGAAGAAGCAGAATCCCTACTAAGCAGGGAGCTCAGTCTCAGGACCCTGAGGTCATGACCTGAGCAGAAGGCAGATGCTTAACCTTAACTGACCTAGCCACCCAATTTTATCAAGATAAAATTCTAAATTTTATCTAGGCCCTTCATGTTTCCAGTTTAATCTTTATCACTCCATTCTTACCCCCAAACCCAACCTTACCAGGCCATTCACCCTTTCCCTGAATTTGGTCTATGCTGTCCTCTCTGCAGGCCTTGCCTGTGCTACAAGTCCTACCAGGAATGCCCTTCTATTCCTTTCTAGCCCAGAGAAATTTCTCTTTTCACATCCTGCTTATATAGTTTTCTTCTCTCTCATGTCTTAGCTGGTGCTAACTAATTCTCTATTTCCATACATTTAAAGAATTTACACTGGGGAAAAGAAAGCCAAAGTTGGTGGCATCACACTTCTGGACTTCAAGCTCTATGACAAAGCTGTCATCATCAAGTCAGTATGCTACTGGCACAAAAACAGACACATAGATCAAAGGAACAGAATAGAGAGCCCAGAAATAGACCCTCAACTCTATGGTCAACTAATCTTCGACAAAGCAGGAAAGAATGTCCAGTGGAGAAAAGATAGTCTCTTCAACAAATGGTGTTGGGAAAATTGGACAGCCACGTGCAGAAGAATGAAACTGGACCATTTTCTTACACCACACACAAAAATAGACTCAAAATGGATGAAGGACCTCAATGTGAGAAAGGAATCCATCAAAATCCTTGAGGACAACATAGGCAGCAACCTCTTCAACCTCGGTCGCAGCAACTTCTTCCTAGGAACATTGCCAAAGGCAAGGGAAGCAAGGGCAAAAATGAACTATCGGGACTTCATCAAGATCAAAAGCTTTTGCACAGCAAAGGAAACAGTTAACAAAACCAAAAGACAACTGACAGAATGGGACAAGATATTTGCGAATGACATATCAGATAAAGGGCTATTATCCAAAGTCTATAAAGAACTTATTAAACTCAACACCCAAAGAACAAATAACCCAATCAAGAAATGGGCAGAGGACATGAACAGACATTTCTGCAAAGAAGACATCCAGATGGCCAACAGACACATGAAAAAGTGCTCCACATCACTGGGATCAGAGAAATACATATCAAAATCACAATGAGATACCACCTCACATCAGTCAGAATGGCTAAAATTAACAAGTCAGGAAATGACAGATGCTGGCAAGGATGCAGAGAAAGGGGAACCCTCCTACACTGTTGGTGGGAATGCAAGCTGGTGCAACCACTCTGGAAAACAGCATGGAGGTTCCTCAAAAAGTTGAAAATAGAGCTTCACTATGACCCTAAAGATACAAATGTAGTGATCTGAAGGGGCATGTGCACCTGCATGTTTATAGCAGCAATGTCCACAATAGCCAAACTATGGAAAGAACCTAGATGTCCATCAACAGATGAATGGATAAAGAAGATGTGGTATATATATACAATGGAATAGTATGTAACCATCAAAAGAAATGAAATCTTGCCATTTGTGATGACGTGGATAGAACTAGAGGGTATTATGCTTAGCGAAATAAGTCAATCAGAGAAAGACAATTATCATATGATCTTCCTGATATGAGGAAGTGGAGAGGCAATGTGGGGGGTTTGGGGGGTAGGAAAAGAATAAATGAAACAAGATGGGATCGGGAGGGAGACAAACCATAAGAGACTCCTGATCTCACAAAACAAACTGAGGGTTGCCAGGGGGAGGGAAGTAGGGAGAGGGTGGTGGGGTTATGGACACTGGGGAAAGTATGTGCTATGAATTGTGTAAACCTGGCGATTCACACACCTGTACCCCTCGGGCTAATAATACATTATATGTTAATAAAAAAATAAACAATTTAAAAAAAAGAATTTACACTGGGGAGATGTTGGTCAAAGGGTACAAACTTTCAGTCATAATAAATACCAGGGACCTAAGGTATAGGCTGGTGACTACAGTTAACAATATTTTATTGTGTACCTGAAAGTTGCTACAAGAATAAAGCTTTAATATTCTCACCATATCAGCAACAAAATGGTAATTACAAGAGATGAAAAATTTATTGACTAACCTTATTATGGTAACCATTTAACAATGTATGTGTATCAAATCATCATATTGTATGTCTTAAATCTGCATGATGTTATATGTGCAACTAGATCTCAGTAAAGCATGGCGGGGGAGGGGGGGAGTAATTGACATATCTGTGGCCTGACTAGATTATGAAAGCCTTAAAGACAGAATCTGATACATTGTCTCTCATCACTTAATACAGTCTCAAGTATTTATCTAGTAGGCAACAACAATTTTTTATTTAAGGGGTGGCTTAGGGAGAGGAAAGCTTAGCAGCTAATTTCTGTGGGCCTCAGAGCTCCTCTTTAAAATAAGGCTAATGTTTCCTTGCCTGCCAGGAAGTTGAAGTTGATGAGCTCATAGTCATTTCCCAGATACATGACCTACTTCACAATTTTCCCTAGGGCAGAGCCTGGCATCAGAAATGTTGAGAAGCACTGTGGTTTAATCCTTCAACCAAAAGGCATTTGATCCGACTTCAAGAAGCCAACGGAATGGGGAGCATACAGGGAGAAGCCAACAGGTGTAGCCATTCTGTCCCTGCAAAAGGCCATAGTGAACTATCTTTGGCCTGAACATGGGCCAGTCTGCTGGGAGATTAGCATTTGGCTAGGGGAATGTCAGGGAAGGTCTCAGCTGAACAGGTTGTTAAGCCCCCTCCATCGTTCCTCTAGAGTGCTGTGGCAGGTGCACTTTCTTCCTTAGCCAGGCCAGCAATTATACTCATGTTTATCAGAGCACATTTGTCCTGGTGACTACCATGTGTATGTTCTTGGAAGCTCAACAGGAAAGTTTTGCTTAAGTTTACTCAGTAATTAAAAAATGGCATATGGGTTGGGTGTCTGGGTGCCATATAGTTGGTTAAACCTCCAACACTTGGTTTTGGCTGGGGTCATGATCTTGGGGTCTTGGGATTGAGCCCTGCATGGAGCTGTGGAATCAGTGCATCTGCTTGGGATTCTCTCTCCCTCTCTTTCTTCCCCTCCTGCTTGTGCACACTCTCCTGTTCTCAAATGAATAAATATGTTTTAAAAAATTTATTTCTTTATTTTTAAATATTTTATTTATTTATTTGACAGAAATCACAGGTAGGCAGGCAGAGAGAGAGGGGGAAGCAGGCTCCCCGCCGAGCAGAGAGCTCGATGCGGGGCTTGATCCCAGGATCCTGAGACCATGAGCTGAGCTGAAGGCAGAGGCTTAACCCACTGAGCCACCCAGGTACCCCAATAAATCTTTTTATTTTATTTTTTTATTTTTTTTAAAGATTTTATTTATTTGACAGAGAGAAATCACAAGAGAGGCAGACAGAGAGAGAGGAAGGGAAGCAGGCTCTCCGCTGAGCAGAAAGCCCGATGCGGGACTCGATCCCAGGATCCTGAGATCATGACCCCAGCCGAAGGCAGCGGCTTAACCCACTGAGCCACCCAGGCGCCCCAAATCTTTTTTTTTTTTTTTTTAAGATTTTATTTGTTTATTTGACAGAGAGAGACACAGTGAGAGAGGGAACACAAGCGGGGGGAGTGGGAGAGAGAGAAGCAGGCTTCCTGCCCATCAGGGAGCCCAATGTGGGGCTTCATCCTGGGACCCTGGGATCGCGACCTGAGGGGGGAAGGCAGACACTTAACAACTGAGCCACCCAAGCGCCCCACCAATAAATCTTTTTTTTTTTTTAATTGACATGTGAGACCCCTGACTGGTTCAGTCGGTAGAGCATGAGATTCTTCAAGTCCAGCTTGTGAGTTCAAGCCCCATGTTATGCATAGAGCTTACTTAAAAAAAAAAAAAATTGACATGCAAATGAGTGCTCAGTGAAAATATTCTTTATTTAGTGACCACAGCTGGCCCACCCTCATGCTGACAGAACTGGACCTCCAGCAGCAGAGGATCTAAGGGGGTGGTCTCTCATCTAAAATATCCACCCCTCCACCTGTCATTCCATCATTAAAGCTAATTCCTCAGTATCTCTGCGGAGGCTTTTCTGCTTCTAGAGACCCTACTGATATTCCAGTTCTTCAGGAAAGAGAATTTTAGGAGGGATTAGTAACAGGAGGAAATAAATTTTTTAGCCTAACATTCAAGACATTATACAGCCAGATGCTACTGACCTCTATAACTTTATCTCTCACTACATTGATCCACAAAGAACTTTCCCTTCATCCAAACTGGTCTTTGAGCCTACCTTGCATTTGCTTCCCTCTGCCTCTTGTTCACACAGTTTTCCCTGCCTGGAATTCCTGCCTTTCTGGAATATCTGGCCACTCACCCTCTAGCCTATCTCTTTTCCTTTTCTCAGTAGATATTTATTTATCACCTATTACAGTGAAACACTGTGTCAGGGATTTTTTTTTTTTTTGATAATTTTCATAGCACCCAGAATAGAGCTGGGCACATAGTAGGCATCCAATAAAATTTGCCTCTTATTCCTCTCATCTCTAGAATTTGCTAAATCCTAATCTGGATAAACAGGTGAGTGTGTATAGGTTTCTGTATCTCCTTTGTAAGTAAAATGTAGAAATGAAAAACAATTTTATAAGATAATTTTGTGAAAGCATAACTCTTCATTTTATTTTATTTTATTTTTTGAGAGATTTTATATATTTACCAGAGAGAGAGAGAGAACACAAGCAGGGGGAATGGCAAGCAGAGGGAGAAGCAGGCTCCCTGCTGAGCAAGGAGCCTGATTTGGGATGTCATCCAGGAATTTATCCGGGGACACTGGGATCATGACCTGAGCAGGCCTTTAACCAACTGAGCCACCAAAGTGTCCCATCACTCTTCATTTTAAAAATATTTATTGAGGGGCGCTTGGGTGCCTTAGTGGGCTAAAGCCTCTGCCTTCCGCTCGGGTCATGATCCCAGGATTCTGGGATCGAGCGCTGCACGGGTCTCTCTGCTGGGCGGGGAGCCTGCTTCCTCCTCTCTCTCTCTGCCTGCCTCTCTGCCTACTTCTAATCTCTGTCTGCCAAATAAATAAATAAAATCTTTAAAAAAAAATTTATTGGGGCGCCTGGGTGGCTCAGTGGGTTAAGCCGCTGCCTTCGGCTCAGGTCATGATCTCAGGGTCCTGGGATCGAGTCCCGCGTCGGGCTCTCTGCTCGGCGGCGAGCCTGCTTCCCTCTCTCTCTGCCTGCCTCTCTGTCTACTTGTGATCTCTCTCTGTCGGGTAAATGGATGAAATCTAAAAAAAAAAAAAAAAAAAAAAAAAAAAAAAAATTTATTGAGCGGGGAACCTGGGTGGCTCAGTGGGTTAAGCCTCTGCCTTTGGCTCAGGTCATGATCTCAGAGTCCTGGGATCAAGTCCCATGTTGGTCTTCCTGCTCAGTGGGAAGCCTACTCCTCCTACTCTCCCTGCTTGTGTTCCCTCTCTTGCAGTGTCTCTCTCTGTCAAATAAATAAATAAAATCTTTAAAAGAAAATAAATAAAAATATTTATTGAGTATGCTTATTATTTTTTAGAGACTGTTAAATGCTAGAAATACATGCATGAAAAGACATAGAACCTGTCTCAAGAAGCTTACAGTCCACTGGGAAGAGACAAGCAAAAACACTACTGATGGGGCGCCTGGGTGGCTCAGTGGGTTAAGCCGCTGCCTTCCGCTCGGGTCATGATCTCGGGGTCCTGGGATCGAGTCCCGCGTCAGGCTCTCTGCTCAGCAGGGAGCCTGCTTCCCTCTCTCTCTCTCTGCCTGCCTCTCTATCTACTTGTGATCTCTCTCTGTCAAATAAATAAATAAAATCTTTAAAAAAAAAAAACAAAAAAAACCCACTACTGATGCTGGAGAAAATAAAACACCGTGTATGCTAAAGAAAATAAGACACTGTGTTTGGAATTAGGGAGACCTGGACTTGACCCCTAACTCTGCAACTTGGTAGCATTAGGATTTTTGAATTAAGTCTTTCTGAGGGGTCATGATGATTATAGAAATAATACTTCAGAGGCTGCCTGGCTGACTCAGTTGGGAAAGCATGTGACTCTTGATTTCTTTCTTTTTTTTTTTTATTTTATTTATTTGACAGACAGAGATCACAAGTAGGCAGAGAGGCAGGCAGAGAGAGAGGAGGAAGCAGACTCCCCGCCCAGCAGAGAGACCAATGCAGGACTCGATCCCAGGACCCCGAGCTTTAAAGGCAGAGGCTTTAACCCACTGAGCCACCCAGGAGCCCCTGACTCTTGATTTCTACATTGTGAGCTCAAACCCCACACTGGGTGCAGAGATCACTTAAAAGTAAATTTAAAAAATAAATAAAATAAAATAAGGGCACCTGGGTGGCTCAGTCGGTTAAACGTCTGATTTTGATCTCAGGTCTTGATCTCAGGGTCATGAGTTCCAGCTTGTGTTGGGCTCCTTGTGTGGAGCCTACTTAAAAAAATAAATTAATTACATAAAATATGTCATTATTTAAAAAATAATAGTACTTCAGAATTACTGTGGGAAAGTAAAAGTAATTTTTGTAAACATCTTTAAAATGCACTTAAAAAATAATAAAATGAAAAAAAATAAAATGCACTTACTTACAGAGCCTGGGTGGCTCAGTTGGTTAAGCATCTGCCTTTGGCTGGGGTCATGAACCCAGGGTCCTGGATCTAGCCCTGCCTCAGGCTCCCTGCTCAGCAGGGGAGTGCTTCTCCCTCTCCCTCTGTTGCCCCCCATACTCTCTCTCAGATAATTAAATAAAATATATTTTTTAAAGATTTTGTGTTTTTGACAGTAGGAAAGGGAACACAGGCAGGGGGAGAGGGAGAGGAAGATGCAGGTTTCCTGTCCAGTAGGGAGCCCATTGCCAGGCTCCATCCCAGGACCTTAGGATCATGACCCCAGCTGAAGGCAGATGCCCGATGACTGAGTCATCCAGGCACCCCAAAATAAATAAAATCTTTTAAAAAAATCCACTCATTCTATAAAAGACAGATATATTGGGGCACCTGGGTGGTTCAGGCGGTTAAGTGACTTTTTTTTTTTTTAAGATCTTATTTATTCATTTGAGAGACAGAGAGAGCACAAGCAGGGGGAGAAGCAAAGGGAGAGATAGACACTAACTCCCTGCCAAGTCAGGAACCTGATCCCAAGACCCAAAGATCATAACCTGAGCAAAAAGCAGCCACTTAACCATCTGGACCACCAAGGCACCCTAAGTGTCTGACGCTTGATTTCAGCTCAGGTCCTGATTTCAGGGTCATGAGTTTAAGCCTCACATTGGGTTCCACGATGGGCATGGAGCCTACTTAAAAAAAAGACAGTTATGCTAACATCCTTTAAGGAAATACTCATGTGTTAAAGGAGGTCTTTGACCATCGAAAGTTGGGTACAAAGTTGAAGGGTAAGTGTGTTCTATTCTTTTTTTTTTTTAATTTTTTTAAAAGATTTTTATTTATTTGACAGACAGAGATCACAAGCAGGCAGAGAGGCAGGCAGAGAGAGAAGGAGGGGAAGCAGGCTCCCTGCTGAGCAGAGAGCCTGACTCAGGGCTCGATCGCAGGACCCTGGGATCAAGGCCTGAGCCGAAGGCAGAGGTTTTCACCCACTGAGCCACCCAGGTACCCCCAACTTTTAAAAAAATTATTTATTGGGAAAAAATTACTTAGGGGGACACCTGGATGACTCAGTGGGTGAGCCTCTGCCTTCGACTCAGGTCATGATCTCAGGGTCCTGGGATAGAGCCCTGCATTGTGCTCTCTGTTCAGCAAGGAGCCTGCTTCCCCCTCTCTCTCTGCCTGCCTCTCTGACTACTTGTGATCTCTCTGTCAAATAAAATCTTTAAAAAAATAATTTATTGTATTATATTTATTTAAGGGTGTTCTTTTCTTAATAGAATATTAATTCTAGGGTGCCTGGGTGGCTCAGGGGGATAGGCCTCTGCCTTCAGTTCAGGTCGTGATCTTAGGGTCCTGGGATCAAGCCCCACGTGGGGCTCTCTGCTTGGCGGGGAGCCTGCTTCTTGCTCTCGCTCTACCTGCCTCTCTGACTACTTGTGATCGATCTCTCTGTCAAATAAATAAAATCTTTAAGAAAAAGAATATTAATTCTATTAATAGAATAATATTAATTATTCTAGGTAATGCGGTAGGTCTTTCTACTTCCCAAACTATGGAATTAACAGAACTAAAATAATGTATTCCAAGAGGAAGGAAGATAATTTTTTGCCTGCTCCTATTCTTCCTGCTTCATAGAGCCTTAATGTCTCCTCTGTATTAATTTCCTAGTATTGCTCTAAGATAGTACCACAGAGTGGGTGACTTAAACAACAGAAATCTATTTTCTGACAGTTCTGGAGGATAGAAGTCCAAGATCAAGGTGTTGGCAGGATTGTTTTGTTTTTTGTTTTTTTGTTTTTTCCTGAGTCCTTTCTCCTTGGCTTGTAGTTGGCTATCTTCTCCCTTTGTCTTCACATGGTCCTTCTTTTTTCTCCCTCACTCATGCTGGATTACTGCCCACACCAATGACCTCATTTAACCATAAGCACCTCTTTGAAGACCCTATCTCCAAATACAGTCACATTCTGTAGTACTAAGTTAGTATTTCAGCATATGAATTCGAGGGTGATGTAATTCATCCCTTAAGTTATTACAATCATGTCTTGGATTCCTTTCTTAGGGCATACAACTTTTAGTACTGCTCTAAATATTTCATTTGAACATTTTAAAAATCATATAAGACCTGAGTAGTAAAGGTAATTTGAGGGGTACCCGGATGGCTCAGTCATCGGAGCATGTAATGCTTGATTGTAGGGTTGTGGTTTTGAGCCCCACATTGTAGAGATTATTTAGAAATTGGGGTGCGTGGGTGGCTCAGATGGTTAAATGTCTGCCTTCGGTTCAGGTCATGATCCTGGGGTTCTGGATCGAGCCCCATGTCAAACTCCTGGCTCAGTGGGGAGCCTGCTTCTCCCTCTCCCTCTACCTTTCCCCTGCTTTTCTCTCTCTCTCTCAAATGAATAAATAAGTCTTTAAAAAAATAGAAATTAAATCTTTATTGGGCGCCTGTGTGGCTCAGTCTGTTAAACATCTGATTCTTGATTTTGGCTCAGGTCATGATCTCAGGATCATGGGATCAAGCTCTGCATGGGTCTCCACACTCAGTGGGGAGTCTGCCTGGAATTCCTCTCTCATTTCCTTCTGACCCTTCCCCCTGCTCTCTTTCTAAAATAAATAAATCTTTTTTTTTTTTTCGTTTTTATTTATTTATTTATTTATTTGAGAGAGAGAGAGAGCACATGAGTAGAGTTGGGGCAGAAGGAGAGGAAGAGGGAGAAGCAGACTACCCGTTGAGTGGGGAGCCCAATCTGGGGCTTGATCCCTGGACCCTGAGATCATGACCTGAGCCAAAGGCAGATGCTTAACGAACTGAGTCACCTAGGTGCCCCTAAAACAAATAAAACTTTTTAAAAAAATTTTTTAAAAGGCTCCCGGCTCTGTGGGAAGCCTGGTTCTCCCTCTTACAAAGAGTCTCCCTCTTGTGTTCTCTCTCTTGCTCTTTCCATCAGATAAATAAATAAAATCTTTAAAAAATTTTATTTTTAATTTCAAAGATCTTATTTATTTATTTGTCAGAGAGAGAGGGCACCTGGGTGGTTCAGTAGGTTGAGTTTCTGACTCCTGGTTTCAGCTCAGTTCATGATCTCAAGGCTGTGGAATTGGGCCTCCAATCAGGCTCCGGCCTGGGTGTGAAGTCGGCTTCAGATTATTTCCCCCTTCTTCTCTCTCTGCTCCTCCCCCCTATTCATGCTCTCTCTCTCTCTCTAAAATAAACAAATAAATACAACCTTTTAAAAAATAAAATCCTTAAAATACAATAAAGGTAGTTTGAAAATATGGAAGTGAAATGGAAAGATGTTACCTATAATCCCTTTATCAGTACATGGCCCATATTAATATACTTTTTTTAAAAAGATATTATTTATTTATTTGACAGACAGAGATCACAAGTAGGCAGAGAGGCAGGCAGAGGGAGATGGAGAAGCAGGCTCCCTGCTGAGCAGAGAGCCCAATGCGGGGCTCGATTCCAGGACCCTGGGATCATGACCTGAGCTGAAGGCAGAGGCTTAACCCACTGAGCCACCCAGGCGCCCCATAATATACTTTTTTTTTTTTAAAGATTTTATTTACTTATTTGACAGACAGAGATCATAAGTAGGGAGAGAGGCAGGCAGAGAGAAAGAGGAGGAAGCAGGTTCCCCGCTGAGCAGAGAGCCCGATGTGGGGCTCGATCCCAGGACCCTGGGATTATGACCTGAGCCGAAGGCAGAGGTTTTAACCCACTGAGCCACCCAGGCACCCCTATTAATATACTTTTGATGTATTTTTAGTCTTTCTTTCTTATGCATAGTGTTCTTACATAGTTGTACTCACTCAGTGATTTGGTTTTGGCTTTTTATTCCCAATGGTATAAAACAAATGTCTTTCCATGTCCTGGGAATGCAAATGTTATTTATAAAAGCTGTATAATATGAAATCTAGTAAGAATGACATTATTTGCTTAGCCATTTCTCTATAGTCAGACATGTAAGAAGCTTCCTACTTTTCTTTTTTTTTTTTAAGATTTTATTTGTTTATTTGACAGACAGAGATCACAAGTAAGCAGAGAGACAGGCAAAGAGAGAGAGGAGGAAGCAGGCTCTCTGTTGAGCAGAGAACCCAATGCCGGACTTAATCCCAGGACCCTGAGACCATGACCTGAGCTGAAGGCAGAGGCTTTAAACCACTGAGCCACTCAGGTGCCCCAAAGCTCCCTACTTTTACCATTATAAATAAAGTTGTGAAAAAAAAATAAATAAAATAAATAAAGCTGTGAGGGGCGCCTGGGTGCCTCAGTTTGTTAAAGTCTCTGCCTTCGGTTCAGGTCATGATCCCAGGGTCCTGGAATCGAGCCCCGCATCGGGCTGTCTGCTCAGGGGGGAGTCTCCTTCCTTCTCACTCTCTGCCTGCCTCTCTGCCTACTTCTGATCTCTGTCTGTCAAATAAATAAATAAACTCTTTTAAAAAAATAAATAAAGCTGTGAGAAATGTTCTTTTCTGCAAAACTGTTTTTCCTTATTTAAAATTATTTCCTGGGGCAGATGGCTGGCTCATTTGGAGGAGCATGTGACTCTTGATTTGGAGATCATGAGTTTGAGTGCCATGTTGAGTGTAGAGATTATTTTAAACAAATAAATAAACTTTAAAAATTTGAAGTAGGGGCACCTGGGTGGCTCAGTGGGTTAAATCCTCTTCTTTTGGCTTGGGTCATGGTCCTGGAGTCCTGGGACTGAGCCCTGAATCAGGCTCTCTGCTCAGCAGGGAACCTGCTTCCAGTTCCCTCCCCCACTTCACACCCTCTGCCTGCCTCTCTGCCTACTTGTGATCTCTGTCAAATAAATAAGTAAAATCTTTCCAAAAAAATTGAAAAAAAAATTGAAGTATATGTGACACACAATGTTACATTAGTGTCAGGTGTACAACATAGTGATTTTAAAAAAGACTATTTATTTGAGAGAGAATGAGAGAGAGAGAGAGAGTATGAGAGCGGAGATGGTCACAGGGAGAAGCAGACTCCCCATGGAGCAGGGAGCCTGATGTAGGACTCGATTCCAGGACTCCAGGATCATGACCTGAGCCAAAGGCAGTCACCCAACTAACTGAGCCACCCAGGCACCCACCACATGGTAATTTGACAAGCCTATATGTCATGCTATGCTCACAAGTGTAGCTATCATTTGTCACCCTACAATGCTATTACGATAACATTGACTATTTTCCCTGTACTAGACATTTCATCCCCATGACTTATTAATTCCATAGTTGGAAGCCTGAATCTCCCACTCCCCTTCACTCGTTTTGCCCATGCCCCCATCCTTTCCTTACTCCCTACATACTTTTAACGATTATCTGCAAGACAAGAATCTGTGTTCTTAGGAATGGACAGTGAGCACACTACTGTCATGGTGGCAGATGTTTTTGAGGTCTAGCTTAGACTATTAATATTTTTCCTTTCCCTGTGGGTCTTTTCTGAAGGTTCTTTCTGATATCTTAATGCTAGGAAGTTTATATTATGAAACTGGGATATTTCAGCCCCAATGTTTTAGGCATAACAACTTGGACAGCATGGAAATACAGTTGTAATGTACTATTTTAACCCCTTGAATCAGTGTCTCCTTCCCACTTTAAGATTTTATTTATTTATTTGACAGAGAGAGACACACAGTGAGAGAGGGAACACAAGCAGGGGGAACTGGAGACGGAGAAACAGGCTTCCTACTGAGCAAGGAGCTTGATGTGGGGCTCCATACCAGGACCCTGGGATCATGACCTGAGCCTAAGGCAGACGCTTAATGGCTAAGCCGCCCAGACGCCCCTCTCCTTCCCACTTTAGCCTGGACTCTTTACTCTTATTGGTACAGATAGTTCATGACAGTCTGTCTTGAGGTCTGCGTATAGTCAGCCACTAACAGCAAGTATCTGGTTTTTTAAATTATTTTTAAACTTTATGTATTTTTAAAAAATATTTTATTTATTTATTTGACAGACAGAGATCACAAGTAGGCAGAGAAGCAGTTGGAGAGAGAAGAGGAAGCAGGATCCCCACTGAGCCTTGAGCCGATGCAGGGCTCTATCCCAGGACCCTGAGATCATGACCTGAGCAGAAGGCAGAGGCTTTAACCCACTGAGCCACCCAGGCGCCCCAAAAGTTTATGTATTTTTAAGTAAGCTCTCTGCCCAACATGGGGCTTGTGCTCATGACCCCAAGATCAAGAGTCCCGTGCTCTACCAATTGAGTTAGGCAGCTGCCCCCAGGGCAAGTCTCTTTTGAACAAAAGAAAAAGAAACTGGAAGAAAAGAAAAAAAAAATTTTTTTAAAGGTTTCATTTATTTATTTGACAGAATTCACAAATTGGCAGAGAGGCAGGCAGAGAGAGAGGGGGAAGCAGGCTCCCTGCTGAGCAGAGAGCCGGATACAGGGCTCGGTTCCAGGACCCTGAGATCATGACCTGAGCCAAAGGCAGAGGCTTAACCCACTGAGCCACTCAGATGGCCAGAAAAAATTTTTTTAAAGATTTATTTATTTATTTGAGAGAAAGAGCAAGCATGGTCAAGTGGGAGGAGGGGCAGAGGGATAGGGAGAATTCTCAAATAGGCACCACACTGAGCACAGAGCCTCAGTGGCTCTATCCCAAGACCCTCCTGACCTGAGTCCACATCAGGAACTGGATGCTTAACCAACTGAGCCACCCTCATACTCCACTGGAAGAAAATTAACAATATGGGATATTGATAATAGCTAATATTTATTGTCCATTTACCATGTGCCAATGTTCTTAGCTTTTTACTTGTATTAATTTAGTCTTTTTCAATCTGAAGATTTAGATACATTAAAGAGTCAAGCAGTCATGGGGCACCTGCTGGCTTAGTCAGTGGACCATGCTACTCTTGACCTTGGGGTTGTAAATTTGAGCCCCATGTTGGGTGTAGAGATTACTTAAAAAAAAAAATCTTAAACAAAAATCTTAAAAAATAAAAAAGAGAGGCACCTGGGTGGCCCAGTTGGTTAAGTGTCTGCCTTTGGCTTGGGTCATGGTCCCAAGATCCCAGAATCGATCCCCACATGGGGCTCCCTGCTCAGCAGGGAGCCTGCTCCTCACTCTCCCTCTGCCTGCTGCTCCCCTTGCTTATACACTGTCAAATGAATAAATTTTTAAAAATCTCTAAAAAATACCTAAAATAATCAGTTTAGTGGGTTGTGACCTACTGGTTTTTTTAAACTTATTTTGAAATAATTTTACACCTAAAGAAAAGAGAATTTCCATGTACCTTCATCTTGCTTCTCTGAATGGAAGAAATCATGGTAAGAAATGAATGCTAGAAAAAAAAAAAGAAATGAACACCAGTACAAAACTTTAAACTAAAACTTTATTTGCGTTTTTTCATTTTTCCCATTAATATCCTTTAAAAAAAAAAAAATCCCAGGTTCCGGACGCCTGGGTGGCTCAGTGAGTTAAGGCCTCTGCTTTCAGCTTGGGTCATAGTCTCAGGGTCCGAGCCCTGCGTTGGGCTCTCTGCTCGGCAGGGAGCCTGCTTCCCCGTCTCTGCCTGCCTCTCTGCCTACTTGTGATCTCTCTCTGTCGAATTAAGAAAATAAGTAAATAAAATAAAATCCCAGGTTCCAAATCAAGAAACCACAGTGCATTTAGTTTTCATGCCTCCTTAGACTCTGTGATCTCCCTCAGTTTCTGTTTTCCTTTTTTTTTTTAATGACTTTTGACTCATTTGAAGAGTCCCTTAGTATAATGTCCCTCAGTTTGAGTTTTTCTACTGTTTTCTCCTGATAACCCTCAGATGGTAGATTTTTTGAAAGAATGTCACAGAGGTGAGGTGTCCTTTGCATTGCTTCATATCAGGGTGTTCATGATACCAATATGCCTTCTGCAGTTAACTTTGATCATTTGGCCAAGGTAGTGTCTGTCAAGTCTCTAAATTATAAGTTATTAATTTTTCTCATTCCATTCTCTATTTGTTAGACTTGAGTTATTAAGTGCAGCCCACATTTCAAGGTGGAGGGGAATTAAGCTCCAACTACTGACGGAAGTACCAAAGAACCTTTTCAAACACCATACTAGTTTCTTAAGACACATTTGGATTCACTGAAAAAATTTAAAGTAACAACAACAAACCCACCGTAGTAATTCATAGATATTTTGAGGGATATAAAATTTCTCCTCAAACTTTTGTACACTTGTCCAGGCACCTGGGTGGTTCAGTCATTGGGTGTCTGCTTTCGGCTCAGGTCATGATCTCAAGGTCCTGGGATGGAGTCCCACACTGGGCTCCTTGCTCAGTGGGGAGTCTGCTTCTCCCTGGCCTGTTGTCCTTCCCCCCTTCCATTTATTTATTTTATTTATTTGACAGACAGAGATCACAAGCAGGCAGAGAGGCAGGCAGAGAGAGGGAGGGGAAGCACGAGCAGAGAGCCCAACACAGGGCTTGGTCTAAGGACCCCAAGACCATGACCCAAGCCAAAGGCAGAGGCTCAACCCACCGAGCTACCCAGGTGCCCCCTCCTTCCATTTATTTATATCAGTATTGACTCATGGATATTTATGCTTTGAATCAATCAAATGCTATCATTATTTTGTTGCTCAAATTGTCCCATTTTTGGCCATTCAAAACTCTATTTAAAAAAATGTTTTAATTTTGTTACAGAAATTAGCCAATTTGTTATAGGCTAGCAGTGTTTGAAATGGTGGAACTCGGGGCGCCTAGGTGGCTCAGTCGTTAAGCAACTGCTTTCAGCTCAGGTCATGATCCCAGGGTCCTGGGATCCAGCCCAGCATCGGGCTACCTGCTCCATGGAAAACCTGTTTCTCCCTCTCCCACTCCCCCTGCTTATGTTCGCTCTCTAGCTGTGTCTCTGTCAAATAAATAAATAAAATCTTTTTTTTTTTTTTTTTAGATTTTATTTATTCATTTGACACAGAGAGAGATCACAAGCAGGCAGAGAGAGAGAGAGGGAGAAACAGGCTCCCTGCCGAGAAGAGAGCCCGACGCGGGGCTTGATCCCAAGACCCTGAGACCATGACCCGAGCCGAAGGCAGAGGCCTAACACTCTGAGCCACCCAGGCGCCCCTAAATAAACAAAATCTTAAAAAAAAAAAAAGAAAGAAAGAAAGAAAAAGAAATGGTGGAGCTTCTACTGGTCTTTCGATTCCTTCAATCCTCTGATGGCTGACTTTACTATGAGGGCAGAAGTGGTGTTGTAGTGTCCAGGTACCACTGGTGACGGTCTTTATGCAGGAGCCACAGTGCTCGCTCGCTCTTTCTTTCTTCGTTCCTTCCTTCGTTCCTTCCTTCCTTCCTTCCTTCTTTTCCTTCCATCCTTCCCCTTCTTCCTTCCTTCCCTCCCGCTCGTTTGTTCTTTCTTTCTTTCTTTCTTCCTTTCTAGAAGATTTTATTTATTCATTTGAAAGAGACAGAGAAGGCACAAGTGGGGGAGAGGTGAAGGGAGAGGGAGAAGCTGACTGCGGTGAGCTGGGAAGCTGCCGTGGGGCTTGACTGGAGGGACTGGAGATCATGACCTAAGCCTAAGGCAGATGCTTAACCATCTGAGCCACTCTTGAGCCCCACAGCTTGTCTTTTCATCTTGGTTTTGCCACAGAAGGAGCAGGTGTACTTGGGCTCCTGGCTTATTTCAATTTTCTTTATCTTCCTGAGGGAGGTATCATGACAGGTCCCCTATTAACCCATGATTCTGACCTTCTTGGTGCGTTTAGCCATGTTGCCACAAACTAGGTCTAAGCCCCTATTTTATTATTATTATTTTCAAAGATTTTATTCATTTATTGGCAGAGAGAGAGAGACACAGCAAGAGAGGAACACAAGCAGGGGGAGAGGGAGTGGGAGAGGGAGAAGCAGGCTTCCTGCTGAGCAGGGAGCCTGATGCAGGGCTCAGTCCTAGGACCCCGGGATCATGACCTGAGCAGAAGACAGGCACCGAACAATTGAGCCACCCAGGTGCCTCTATTTTTTAATTTTTTATTTGAATTCCAATATGGTTAACATACAGCCTTAGTTTCACATGTAAATATAGTGATTCAACAATTTCATACATCACCCAGTTCTCATCACAAGTCTACTCCTTAATCCCCATCAGTTATTTCACCCATCTCCCCACCCACCCCCCTATCTATTTTTTAAAAACAGAAATAGAGGGGCGCCTGGGTGGCTCAGTGGATTAAGCCGCTGCCTTCGGCTCAGGTCATGATCTCAGGGTCCTGGGATCGAGTCCCACATCAGGCTCTCTGCTCCGCGGGGACCCTGCTTCCTCCTCTCTCTCTGCCTGCCTCTCTGCCTACTTGTGATCTCTCTGTGTCAAATAAATAAATAAAATCTTTAAAAAAAAAAAAACAGAAATAGAAAAAAATGAAAAATATCAGGTTCATGTGCCATGATTATGTAAAATTGTAACATCAAGGAATGCTACATGAAGGTATACTGAAACACTCAGAGTAAATAAATATATGAATAGGTATTGGTTTGTGAAACATTTTCAGTTTTATATATGTATGTATGTATTTCCTCTTGTAGGTTTTGTAAATTACAGTCAAAAAGGATTAAAATAAAAGACACAAGGGCACCTGAATGGCTCAGTCAGTAGAACATACAACTCTTGATCTTGGATCATGAGTTTAAGCCCTATATTGGGTGTAGAGATTACTCAAAGAAAAAAAATCACTTTTGAAAAAAAAAAAAAAGATTCAAACCCCACATTATATTGAACTTTTTAAATCTAGCATTGTGATTCCCATTTTGGATTTGAGAAAACTAAGATAGGATGAGATTAAGTAGCTTGTCTAAGGTCACTCAGAATCTTCTAGAACAGGGATTGCAAACTTTTTTTATATATATATTTTATTTATTCATTTGACAGACAGAGATCACAAGCAGGCAGAGAGGCAGGCAGAGAGAGAGGAGAAAGCAGGCTCCCTGCTGAGCAGAGAGCCTGATGTGGGGCTCCATCCCAGGAGCCTGGGATCATGACCTGAGCCGAAGGCAGAGGCTTTAACCCACTGAGCCACCCAGGTGCCCCGGGATTGCAAACTTTTGTGTGAAAGGCCAGACAGTAAATATTTTAGGGTTTCTGGGCCACATGGTTTCTGTTATAGGTATTCAGCTCTGCTACTGTAGCGTGAAAGTATCCATAGACAATACATGAGTGAATAATTGTGAATGAGTTACAATGGAACTTAGTAGCCTAAAATTTGAATTTTGGGTAAGTTTTGTGTGCCATGAAATATTCTTCTTTAGATTTTGGGGGGCATTTATTTTTTATTTTTTTATTTTTTAAAGGAAAGGAATTTTTTTTAAGAGATTTTATTTATTGGGACGCCTGGGTGGCTCAGTTGGTTAAGCAGCTGCCTTCGGTTCAGGTCATGATCCTAGCGTCCTGGGATCGAGTCCCATGTCGGGCTCCTTGCTCGGCAGGGAGCCTGCTTCTCCCTCTGCTTCTGCCTACCTCTCTGCCTACTTGTGATCTTTCTCTGTCTCTCTCTCTGACAAATAAATAAAAATAAAATCTTTAAAAGATTTTATTTATTTATTTGACAGAGATACAGTGAGAGAGGGAACACAAGCGGGGGATTGAGAGAAGGAGAAGCAGACTCCCCATCAAGCAGGGAACCGAATGTGGGGCTCAATCTCAGGAGCCTGGGATCATGATCTGAGCCGAAGGGAGATGCTTAATGATTGAGCCACCCAGGTGCCCCTTTTTGCACCATTTAAAAATGGCTAATAAGGGGCTCGTGGCTGGCTCAGTGAGGGGAGCATGGAACTTGTTTTTTTTTAAAGATTTTATTTTTTTATTTAAGAGAGAGAGAGAGAGATTGAACGCATGTGCGCAGGAGCAGGGGAGAGGGGAAGAAGCAGGCTCCCCAATGAGCAGGGAACCCCATGTGGGGCTCCATCCCAGTACCCTGATCATAACCTGAGCATAACCAAAGGCAGCTGCTTAACCCACTGAACTTCCCAGGGACCTGCAGCATGTGACTCTTGATCTTGGGGTCAAGAGTTCCAGCCCTACATTGACTGTAGAGTTTACTTTGAGACAAAACAAGGGGTGCCTGGGTGGCTCAGTTGGTATCAGGGTCTTGATTTTGGCTCAGGTTATGATCTCCACATCAGTCTCGGTGGTAGGCATGGAGCTTGCTTAAGATTCTCTCTCTCCTTCTCTCTCTGCTCCACCTCCCCCAAACAAAACAACAACAACAAAAAAACATTCGACTTTGGGGCATCTGCTTGGCTAAGTCAATGGAGAATGGGGCTCTTGATCTCAGGTTTGTGAGTTCAAGCCCCACATTAGGTATAGAGCTAACTTTAAAACAAAAACAAAAAAAAAAAAAAAAAAAAAAGAGGGGCACCTGGATGGCTCAGTGGGGGTAAGCCTCTGCCTTCGTCTTGGGTTATGATCTCAGGGTCCTGGGATTGAGCCCCGCATGAGGCTCTCTGCTCAGCAGGGAGCCTGCTTCCCCCTCTCTCTCTCTGCCTGCTTCTCTGCCTACTTGTGATCTCTGTCAAATAAATAAATAAAATCTTTTAGAAAAAAAAAGAAAAGAAGAAATGGCTAATAATTCTTAGTTAAGTCTTTGTAGAAAAATAGGAGATGGGCTAATTTTGACCTATGAGTTGTAGTTTGCTGACCCTTGTTCTAGAATTCAGGCCTTCCAGGATTCCTCTAGAACCCAAACCTCAACCACTGACTTGGTTTATATAAGCATTGATGAAATCAAATAATGGTTTTCATGGTAGTAATAGTTTCTTAGGATTCTTAAATTCCAGTTATTTTCTGAGGACTTTAATAGGCAGTGTCTTGCATGAACTCAGCAATGCCATGTAAAATAAGCAGAATTTCACTACTTTAATTTTTTTTTTTTAAATTTTATTTTATTTGACAGATAGAGATCACAAGTAGGGAGAGAGGCAGGCAGAGAGAGAGAGAAGAGGAAGCAGGCTCCCTGCCAAGCAGAGAGCCCGATGCGGGGCTCGATCCCAGGACCCCGGGACCACGACCTGAGCAAAAGGCAGAGGCTTTAACCCACTGAGCCACCCAGGCGCCCCCCGAATTTCACTACTTTAAAGATCTATTTATTTATTTGAGAGAGATAAAGAGAGAGAGAGCGAGCTAGAGGGTTGGGGGGAAGGGCCAAGGAGAGAGAGAATTTCCAGCAGACTCATCACTGATCAAGAAGCCTGACATGGGGTTCTTATCTCACAACCCTGAGATCATGACTTGAGCTGAAGGCAAGAGACAGACGCTTAACTGACTGTGCCACCCAGGTGCCCCTTGTTTATTTTTATTATTATTTTTTAAGTAAGCTCCAGGTTCAATGTGGGGCTTGAACTCAGAACCCTGAGATCAAGAGTCTCAAGCTCCACCAACTGAGTTAGCTGGGCGGCCTGAAAAAGCCAGATTCTCATTAGAAGGTTGCTCCTGACATGAAACGTAGGTAGGGGAATCCTGGATGATTTTTATGGTTAAGAGTCATGGATCAGGGGCGCCTGGGTGGCTCAGTGGTTTAAGCCTCTGCCTTCGGCTCAGGTCATGATCTCAGGGTCCTGGAATCGAGCCCCGCATCAGGCTCTCTGCTCAGTGAGAAGCCTGTTTCTCCCTCTCTCTCTGCCTGCCTCTCTGCCTACTTGTGACCTCTCTCTCTGTCAACTAAATAAATAAAATATTTAAAAAAAAAAAAAAAAGAGTCATGGATCATTCATCTCTATCTGCTAAAGAGAGAGATCTGCCAAAGGGACCAAAATGTTCTATATGCTGGTGGTCAGGCTACCCTTTTCCCTCCATGGTGTACATTTTTGCTTCTTAAGGGTTGTTTTTTTTTTTTTTTAGATTCTGTACAGACCATTCCCACTCAGTTATCACATTCTTCTGCAGGTATAATGCATATGATTATGATCACTTACTTTGAGTCAGGAGATTAGACTTGAACTTAATCAGTGATTAGATTTGGAGTTTATAAATTTTGATTTTATTTTCCTAAATCTCAGCTACCCATTACTGATTCTCTCTGAGATGGACTTCATCTGGTTTCATCCACCTTCTTTATTGTCTGCCATGTTTACAGACTTAAAAGCCCAGGCTTCTGAGGATTTTTCCAGTGTATTTTCCATCACATTATGCTCTTACTGTAGTCCAGCCAAGGATATTTAAACAAAAACTGGTAAACTGGATGGTGATGTTTTTTGCAGTCACAGGATGTGAAATAAGTTTCAATGTATCTGAGTCAGGCTGGGTGGGCATGGGTGGTAGTGATATCCCCTAGGGGAGCCTATTGGGAGAGGATAGTTCTATTACATCCAGGAGGTAATAACTGTTATCAGTGAGGTTTTAGGACTTTGATGCCCTTATTTATATCTCTGATCCTAGATCTAAGGTGGGACTTCACCCTTGATAAATGATAATTTATTGAAAGTCTCCAGCATAGTGTGCCTGGTACAGAAGAGACATGTTTTTGAATATAACAAGAGGAAATTGAGGGACTAGAAAGGTGACGTATCTTGTATCAGTCACAGAACTAACCCATCTCTCTCTCTCTTTTTTAAAGATTTTATTTATTTATTTGACAGAGATCACAAGTAGGCAGAGATGCAGGCAGAGAGAGAAGGGGAAGCATGCTCCCCGCTGAGCAGAGAGCCCGATGCGGGGCTCGATCCTAGGACCCTGAGACCATGACCTGAGCCGAAGGCAGAGGCTTAAGCCCCTGAGCCACTCAGGGGTCCCTCTCTCTCTCTCTCTTTTTAAATATATATTTAATTTATTTATTTGAGAGAGAGAGAGCACAAGCAGGGGGAATGGCTGGCAGAGAAGCAGGCTCCCCGGTGACCCCGACTTTAGCCAAAGGCAGGCACTCAACCAACTAAGTCACCCCTCTTTTTTAATTTATATATTTATTTTTAGGAAAATCTATACTCAACCTGGGGGTACAACTCACAACACTAAGATCAAGAGTCACATGCATGCTCTTCCAACTGAGCCAAGCCAGGCACACTGGCCTCTCTTTTCTTTTTCTTTCTCTCTCTCTCTCTCTCTCTTTTTGGTCTCTCTTTTCTTAATGTTTATCTTTAATTAAAAAACCAGTACTTCTTTATGCAAAAATTAAAATGTTATAGATTAGTCCCTTTTTACTAGTACCCTCGATCACAAACCCTCCTTCCCACTCTACAGAGATAGCTCCTGTTACAACATTTTTCAGAATTGTTCTCTTCCACTTTTTTCCTTACAGCCTTTGCTTCTCAAGGGTGGTTTTATCTTTGACTCTCCCACACAGTTCTATAAAGCAGGAATACAAAGAGGAGGAAGACTGAACTGACCCTGCGCAATTCCAGCTCACTGTAGAAAGGGAGAGATAAGATACATCTACACATGAATGGTCGTGGTAATTTTTGTTTCAGTCTGAGCATTCTTTGATCAATTCAGATGTATAACAAAGGCTTCCCCTGAACTGAGCAGGACTGTTAAGGTTTCAATTGTTATTCATTAAGTAATTTAACCTACAACCGTCTATTAGTAACTAGGGTGTTAGTTGATAATTAGCATAGTGTCCTGCATAAAGATCAGTGTATGCTAATTCCCTTCCCACCTTACTTTAAAAAAAATTTTTTTTTAACATATCATAGAACTCACCATAGCCACCTTATTTTTAAGTATTTATTTATTTGAGAGCAAGCAAGCCAGAGAGAACAGAGATTGAGAGGGGGAAGCAGACTCCCCGCTGAGCAGGAACCCCCCCCCCCCCCAAGGGTTCCATCCCAGGTCTCTGAGATCATGACCTGAGCCAAGGCAGACGCTTAACCCACCGAACTACCCAGGCTCCCCCCGACCCCCACCCAACCTTTGTTTGTTATCTGCTGTGCCCAAAGGGTACATACTGGGTGTGAAAGTAATTACTACTGCATATTGAGGATTTAACTATGTGCCAAACAGGTACTTTACATGACCTCATTTATTTATTTGTTTTAAATATTTCCTTTATTTATTTGAGAGAGCACCAGCAGGTGGAGCGGCGGGTAGAGAGATGGAGAAGCATGTTCCCTGATGAACAGGGAGTTCAATGCGGGGCTTGTCCCAGCCCCTGGAATGATGACCTGAGCCAAAGGCCGTTGGTTAAACAGCTGAGCCACCCAGGTGCCCCTACATGATCTCATTTAATTTTCACTACCTGGTGAAGTGGTGTTATTGCAAAGGAAAGAAGCTCAAATTGAGGTAAGGCCAAAGTCCGTGTACCTAACCAGCCTGAGATACTGCCTTTGAGAATTAACTAGGTCAGTAAACGAGGAACTACTTTAAACTCCAAAATACTGGGGCGCCTGGGTGGCCCAGTCTGTTAAGCTCCGCCTTCTCTCAGATCGTGATTTCACGGTCCTGGGATGGAGCCCCACACTAGGCTCTTGGTTCAGCGGGAAGTCAGCTGCTCCTGCTCCCTCTGGCCTCCCACCCTGCTCCTGCTCTCGCTCTCGCTCTAATAAATAAATAAAATCTTAAAAAAACACACAAAACTCCAAAATACTATGCCACAAGTATAAAGTATTATCTCTTCAATTATGCTTAATACCTGGAGTTAAAATAGATCTGAGAGGAGGACTATTGTTTGGAGACAGAAAATCTGGTTTGGTTCTCTTCAGCTAGTAACAACTCAACCTCTCAACCTTTTTATTTTTTAAGATTTTATTTTTTAAGTAATTTCTGCACTCAAGGTGGAACACGAATTCACAACCCCAACATAAAGACTATCATACTCTATCTACTGAGTCAGCCAGGTGCCCCTAAGCCTTTCTTTACAGGGAGCAATCCCTGCCTCAAGGGGTTTAAGATTTAGTAAAAACTGTTGTATTGAGGGGCACCTGGGTGGCTCAGTGGGTTAAGCCTCTGCCTTCGGCTCAGGTCATGATCCCAGTGTCCTGGGATCGAGCCCGCATCGGGCTCTCTGCTCAGCGGGGAGCCTGCTTCTCTGCCTATCTGTCAAATAAACAAATCTTTTAAAAAAATCTTTTAAAAATTGTATTGACATGCAGTAAACAATCAATAAATGTTAATCAATTTACGCATAAGAGACTTGGTAAAAGAATTCAAGGCCCACATTTAATAAGACAGAAGCCCCGAGGCCCATCTGCCCTGGGTAAGTTTCTACTGAAGCCTGCTCCACGATGCTGCACCTGGGGTAGCCGTTGGCGTTTTCCCGCGCAGAGGGCGGAGCGGAGCGCGAGACTGGGAACCTAGTAGCGGAACCCCATCCCCCGCCGGGACTACATCTCCCAGCCGGAACCGCGTTCAGCGCCTGGCAAGCAGCGTCCACTGGTATTAGTCTCAGAAGTCAGTACTGTCCGTTTTCCCTCACGGCTTTGCCTCGGCACTAAGTCATAAATGCAAGGTCTATGAACCCGCGAGGGAAAGGCTGCGGTGGTAGGTACTTTCGCTGTGCAGCATATTGGCGATAGTATTCCCCCCTCCCCCCGCGCAAGGGGAGCTAGGCCTGTTTTGGATGGTTGGACCACGTCACGTGATGAGAGGAAGGCGGCTGCAGGGGAGCTACTCGTGGTGCCTTATGAGGTCATCACAGCGCGACAAGCTGCAGTTGTGGGCATTCTGGATACGGTATGTACTAGCCTCTTGACAACTCTGAGTACGAGAAATTTTATAAGATCTCCCTTATTTGCTCCTTCCCGGTGCCTAACCGCACCTCGGTGTTGTTGGCCTCTCTAGATGGCATGCGGGAGGCTGGAGGAAGCAACATGCTCTGTGGGCGGGCTGATGGGCCGGGAACGAGCGTCGCGTAGTGGCTCCTCCTTCGCGCGTGACGCAAAGGTCACGTGACGAGCCGGGGCGCCTCTGCCGCCGCCGCCGCTTTGTAAGAGGCACATTGGCAGGTAACGAGCGGCGGCGGCGGAGGTGGTTGGTCCCGAGTCCAGCGAAAACAGCAGCGGTAATTGGCACCCTCTCTCTCCTTTCATGTTCCAGAACCCTGAGTGTGGCAGTGTGCGTTTTTTAGTCCTGGGTTTAGCTCTTCTTTCCTTGAACCCTCTTGATACTGCCCCAGCGCCCACTCCTGAAGACCGGGCCAAAAGCGTCCCTCGTCAGCTTCAGGCGTCCCCAGTATGCCCAGGCCCGGCGCCTTCCTTCCTCTCTGTGCGGGCTGTCCTGTGCTTCTTCCTGCCTACCCCAGTCATAGTCGGCCTGGCCCAACCCAACCCCAGGGGGCGCCTTCCTCTCCCCCCCCCCCTTCGGGTTTCTGCCCTAGAGGGTGTGGTTTTCTCCCACCTCTGTCCCCGCCTGCCTGTCCGCTGGAGCTCCCGCGCCGCGCTGATGCTTCCCATCCTGACCATCTTTCCGTTTTCACGCCTGTCGCTAGTCTTGGGATTGGGCATCTTAGAGCCCAACTTCTGCGTACTGTAACCTTTCTCGGTTTACCCGGAGGAATAGTTAGATTCTACTCCTTTTTATTCTGGGAGGTTTTGGTGTTAACTGAGTCTTGGGGACTCAGTTTTTCTCTTCAGTCCCGGTCCCTCTAGTCTGGTTTTATCATAGTTTTTTAATGTAGTTTTGAGAGCACCCTGTAAACCAAAGTTCTGTGTTATTCTCTCTTTAGTGAATTACATTTCCGTTTCCTTTGCCTCTGAATCACTTTCCCACTTGGCTTTTCCACCTCTTCCCCTCGGTTTTCAATCTTATTTTTTTGCCAGGGCATCTTAAGTGCTGCCACTCTGGTCTCCTATCCTTGCTCTCTAGGAGTTGATCCCTCCTGTTTGACATAATCTTGTAGCTTCACCACTACCTTTGTTGGATATTGGTTTCTGCTTATATTCGAGGTATATGATCTGTTAGTATTTGGGCTTATTATCTTTAGCCCTTTTGTACAATAACAGTTGAGAGCTTTCGATAGTCTTTTTAAGGTATCCAAACATCTTTTATTCAAAGGGCATATAATTAACTTCTTGGGTGAACCCAGGCCTTTTATATTTTCTCTTCAGTTATGGTATACTTTTAATTAATTATTAATTAACGTTTATGGTGTACTTTTTAAACCAAGAGTTATGTCCGTAGTGTATTCCTCACTTTTTCTCATGCATTGTACGTCCTAATTTTTAGTGTCATTTTGTCTAATACAGGTGGAGGGAAGATGGACCTAATACCTAAGTTCTCTTGTATCCTCGGTATTGGGTGCCTAGATTGGCATGGTACTTAACTGTTTCAGGAAAGGGAATAAATTCCACTCTATGGAGACCATAGAGTTTTATAGTCCACCAGTATCTCTTATGTACTTGCAGGACCCCTTGGCTGGATCTGTCATCCTTCTGTTGCTGTGAACACTTACCTTTAGGCAGAACTGATTAGTCTCCCACATTGCTCTTCTACTTATCTCCAGTATGTTCCATGTGATTTTTCCTCATTAAGGCTGGTTCACATGGGTGATGAGATTTCCCCCATCTCTGTCTTGCTAGTTTTCCACAGCTCTGATTTCCCATTTGCTTCCATGTTGCTTCTGACCCTCAGAAATGAAACAGTTCAGAGACGGGAGTTTTTTTGTTGTGTATGAAATACAGCTGGAAATGGTGGCATGGAAATGAGGCCATGGGAAAGGGTTGTGATAATTGCCTCTCCTGCCTGTTTCCTGCTGTTCTGGTTTCCTCTAGCCTCTCTCTCTTTAAATGTGGGCTGTGCCAGCAGCAGTCACATGGAGCTGCCTTTAGAACAAGGCTAGAACAACAATAACACCTCATTTCCCTTTCCTGGTAACTGATGGCAGCCTGTGCGGTGCTCACCAGCAGTGTCTCTTGGTATTAGCCTGAGTGACTTTTATTGTTTAGGGAGAAATGGTAGAAAATGAAGAAACATGGTTAATTTCAGTAGGCCCTTGTGTTTTCATGGGAAGGAACTGGTTGCTCTCTCTACTCCTTTAACAGTACACTACATGTAGAAAGTATAAACCAGTGTTGAAGTTTTGAACTGGTATGAAGTGAAGCCTTCACTTTGGAAGTGTTAAGTCTTGAAGTATTGATTCCCCAGTCCTTTTTATTTTATTTTTGTAAGGATTTTATGTATTTATTAGAGAGCTTGGCTGTGTGCAAGTGGAGGAGGGGGGATGAGATGGGAGGGAGGAGCAGAAGGAGAACTAGTAGGCTGCTGCTGAGTGTGGAGCCCCACCCATGGTTTGATCCCACAACCCTGAGATCAGGACCTGAGCTTAAATGAAGAGTTGTATGCTTAATCCACTGAGCCACCCAGGTGCCTCAAGTCCCGAATCCTTTTTTTTTTAAATTTTTAAAATATTTTATTTATTTATTTGACAGAGATCACAAGTAGGCAAAGGGGCAGGCAGAGAGGGAGGAAGCAAGCTCCCTGCTGAGCAGAGACATTCCCCCCCCCCCCCCCATGCAGGCTCATTCCCAGGATGCTGGGATCATGACCTGAGCCGAAGGCAGAGGCTTTAATCCACTGAGCCACCCAGGCGCCCCCAAACCCTTTTTAAAAATGGTGACTTAGGATGTGCTGTTGTTATAAGACACTTTTTTTTTTCCTTAAAGATTTTATTTATTTGAGAGAGAGCATGAGAGGGAAGGTCAGAGGGAGAAGCAGACTCCCTGTGGAGCTGGGAGCCTGCTGTGGAACTCGATCCGGGGATTCCAGGATTATGACCTGAGCTGAAGGCAGTTGCTTAACCAACTGAGCCACCCAGGCGCCCTACTTTTTTTGGTTTTAGTGTAAGTCTGTTGAAGAGGTTTGAGGAATGCCTGCTCAAAAGGAGTCTGCATGAATTCACAGATTGTGAAGTTGCTCTTTCTTACATCTTATTTTGTTTATTAATCCTGTGAGGTCATTAGTTGGCTCTTCGTTAATTGAGTAAATGGAGTGTGGCGTGTATGGCACTGGTTGTGTTGACTGGTAAGGTGGTGGATCACTGATAGGTGTTACTCCCCCCACCCCCCCCCACCCCCCGCTCCCCAACCCGTAGGAGAGTGAAGATGTGACTTACACGAAGGCAAAGAGAGGGAAGACTTAGAGGGAATATCACGACATAAGCCTGGGGTTAGTTCTGAAATAATTTTGACTCAACTCAGGTATTTAGGAATGGAATCTTTTTTTTTTTTTTTAAAGCCCAAGAACGAAATGAATCAGGTTTAGGTGTTGTTGTTATTGCTGTTGTTTTTAATTTTTAAAAATAAAACTTTTTTTTTTTTTTTTTTTTTTTTTAATAGAGGATGTGAGTGAGGAGAGGGGCAGGGGTGGAGAGAATCTCAAGCTGACTTCAGGCTGAGCACAGAGCCTGTTGCAGGGTTTGATCTCAACCTTGGGATCATACCTGAACCAAAGGCAGATAGATGCTTAACTGACCTAGCCATCCAGGTATCCCCAAAATAAAAAATGTGGGGGGAAAAAGGTAATTTATTTGAGGTAAAAATTTTTTTGTCATAGATTTTTGAAGACCAGGTTTGTGAATTTGTTGCTGACATGGCATGTATGCTAGAGTGAGTTTTAATTTTCACATAACTCATTTTCTTCCTTTCTTTTTTTTTAAGATTTATTTGACAGAGACAGCGAGAGAGGGAACGCAAGTAGGGGGAGTGGGAGAGGGAGAAGCACCACGCCCTCCCCCCCCAAGGGAGCCCAATGGAGGACTCCATCCCAGGACCCTGGGATCATGACCTGAGCTGAAGGCAGGCGCTTAACGACTGAACCACCCAGGCGCCCCTGGATAACTCACTTTCAAACTGGGTGATAAAATCAGTTGAATTGGAACTTAGTATCTATTTGGAATTTATGAAATGGGGCTTAAAGGAGTAGATGTTTCATTTAAGACTATGCAGAGTTCTTAGAAAAGTTGTTAGGAATGTGTGGCTTGTTTTTCTTCATTTGGAACTCTGAAAGCAATAGAACTTATATTTGAATGGGTCTAAACATAAAATTTTATGAGAAGATTTTCATTCATAGAGGAGATCTTTCATTTGGATTTAGTTCCAAGTTACCGTTGCTGCAGCCTTGTTTCTTACTATTAACAGTTGTTATTATTAATCTGTTTTTACCAAGATGTCACATAGGAACTTTTTAAAAAATTTTTTTATTAAATTTTTTTTATTTTTTTATAAACATATAATGTATTTTTATTCCTAGGGGTACAGGTCTGTGAATCGTCAGGTTTACACACTTCACAGCACTCACCATAGCACATACCCTCCCCCATGTCCATAACCCCACCCCCCCTCTCTCGGCCCCCCTCCCCCCAGCAACCCTCAGTTTGTGAGATTAAGAGTCACTTATGGTTTGTCTCCCAATTCCATCTTGTTTCATTTATTCTTTTCCTACCCCCCAAACCCCCCACATTGCGTCTCCACTTCCTCATATCAGGGTCACATAGGAACTTTCAAGTTATACTGTATGGGGGCACCTGAATGGCTCAGTCTGTTGAGCATCCGACTCTTGGTTTTGGCTCAGGTTGTGTTCTCATGGGGCCAGGGATGGAGATCCTGTTTCTAGCTCTGGGCTCAGTTGGGAGTCTGCTTGAAGATACTCTCCATCTGCTCTCCTCCCCTGCCCTCACTGCTTGCACAGCGCATGTGTGCACTCTTTCTCTCTCTCCCTATTTCTCTCTCTCAAATAAATCTTTTTTTTTTTTAATTTTATTTATTTATTTGACAGAGATCACAAGTAGGCAGAGAGGCAGGCATAGAGAGGGAGGCAAGTAGGCTGGGCTCCATCCCAGGACTCTGAGATGATGACCTGAGCTGAAGGCAGGGGCTTAACCCACTGAGCCAGCCAGGTGCCCCTCAAATAAATAAATCTTTAAAAAAAGAATAAAGTTACATGGTGTGTCCACAGTCCAGTAATACTCAGAACATTACTCTAAATTTTTTACATGTAATCTCAATCTTATCAGGTCACTCTTAGATATTTTAGGAGCTCAGAATTGTTTCTTGTTAATGGTGTTTTTCTCCCTCTCTGTCTTCTTTAATTCTCTCCACTTGCTCCCTCCCTCTTTCTTTTTAAAATGTTTATTTCTCTTCCCTTTATTTTCTCTCCATTTTATTTTTCTGCTTCCTTCTGCCCTTTCATCCCCATACAAAAAAACTCTCAACACTCAGTCTCGACTGAGGAGGTTGTAGACCTTCTGCCAGCACTTGCCACGTAACATGCTGCTGTCATGGCAGGCAGATGAAAACCTAAAATATCTTTGCAACCTCTTTTCATGGGCTTGGGCAAGGTGCATAGTGCTGTCTGTGTTGTGTCTACCTAGCTGGAACATGCGCTCTTTGAAGGGTGTGATCTTTAATTTGCTAAGAGTGTTTGGTACTGTCAAATCATTAAGCAAGAGAATAAGTGGGCTTAAAAAAAATACAGGTTTAGGTGAAATAGGGTGTAGGGGAAAAAAAAAAAAGACTGGCTTTAGGATTGATTGACAGGCATTCCATTACATTGTTTTTAGACCAAATCAGTTTGTTCCTCCTCTTTTGAAATTTCCATCTTATGGAAGTTTTTTAGGGTCAGGCTGTCTGTTACTGTTTTACCTAAGAAAATACATTTTAGAAAATCTGAGAAAATCAAAAGATAAAAATGACTTAATCATGGTTTAACATTTTAGTAGAAATTCTTTTTTTAATTTTTTAAAAGATTTTATTAATCTGAGAGAGAGAGAGAGCGAGCAGGAGCAGTGGGGAGGGAGAGGAAGAAACAGACACCCTGCTTAGCAGGGAGCCCAATGTGGGCTTGATCCTAGACCTTGAGATCACAACCTGAACCGAAGGCAGACAGCTAACTAACTGAGCCACCCAGGCGCCCTTGAAACCCTTTCTTTCTTTCTTTTTTTTTTTTTTAAAGATTCATTTGTTTTAGAGAGAGAGAATATATGAATGAGGGAGGGGAGGGGTGAGGGGTGGAAGAGAGAATCCCAAGCACGTGCCAGAGTCCGACTGCGCTCCATCCCATGACCTTGAGACATGACCCTAGCTGAAATGAAGAGTTGAGATGCCACGCAGGCGCCCCAGAAATCTTTTTTTCTTTATGTAAAGTGTATATTTTAAAAAAATGTAATAATATTTTTATACTTAATGATTTTTATTGAGAAATAGAGAATACATACCCAAAAAGTTGTATGAGGAATAAAAACACATGTAGAGTTTTCCAAAACAAGAATAAAATGACTAGCCAAGAAGTAGAGTATTACTATTGCTGGCGGGGGGCGGGGGGGACACCTGGGTGACTCAGTTGGTTTGGCGCTTGCCTTCAGCTCAGATCCCAGGGTCCTGGGATCCAGCCCCGCATGGGGCGCCCTGCTCAGTGGGGAGGCTGGTTCTTCCTCTCCCTTACCTTTTGCTCTCCCTGCTTGTGCTCTCTCTTTCAAGGAAAATCTTTTTCTTCTTCTTTTTTTTTTTTTTTTTTAAAGATTTTGTTTATTTGACAGACAGAGACAGTGAGAGAGGGAACACAAGCAGGGGGAGTGAGAGAGGGAGAAGCAGGCTCCCTGCAGAGCAGGGAGTCTGATCAGGGTTTTGATCCCAGGACCCTGGGATTATGACCCGAGCCAAGGAGACACCTAACGGCTGAGCCACCAGGTGCCCCTCTTTCAAGTAAAATCTTAAAACAAACAAAATATATATATCTTTTTTTTAAACATTTTTTAGAATTTTTTTTAAGGTTTTGTTTGTTTATTTGACAGACAGAGATCACAAGTAGGCAGAGAAGCAGGCAGAGAGAGATGGGGAAGCAGGCTCCTCGCTGAGCAGAGAGCCCGATTCGGGGCTCCATCCCAGGACACTGGGATCGTGACCTGAACTGAGCACAGATGCTTTAACCCACTGAGCCACCCAGGTGCCCCCATTTTTAGAATTTTTATTCCATAAATAATACATAGTTTAATATTGCCATTTTCAGTCTTGAACTGTTCAAAGTAAACTCTACTCACAATGTGGGGTTCAAACTCAAACTCTGAGGTCAAGAGTCCCATGTTCTACCAGCTGAGTCAGCCAGGCCCCCCTCAATCTTGTTTTAAATGGAATTTTTTTTTTGATACTTATTTGACTGAAATGTTTTAGATTCATTCATGTTGATTCTGTCAGTCATTTTGAGTAGTGTGGTACTCCATTGTAAGGATATGTTACATCTTACTCTATTGTGATTGATGTTTGCATCATTTCCAGTTTCTTGTGATTAGAAATTTTTACTTGTCTCTTTGTGAACATTTGTACAACCTGACCCTCCCCCCAAAACAAACTGATTTCTTGAGACTGTGTAACTGGGACTGGAGCTTTTGGGTTGTTTGTAGTATGTATAACTTTATTAGGTGATCCCAAGCTGTGTTGTATAGTCATTTTTAAAGAGGGTCTTCATCTTAACTACAGAACACAGAAAATTGATGATTTTTTCAGTTCTCTTGAGGGTGTACATAATTGATACCATTCTAGAAGCCTAGGGAAGAAGTTTAATTCATGCATACAATGAACACCTTAGACATTAGTACTTAATTCTCAAGAGTGAGTTGATAAGAGTTCCATGTCCTTATCTAAATTGGGTATTGCTTTAATTTTTAAATGTTTTTGGCAATTCTAGTGGGATATTTTAGATAAACCTTTTATGAACACCACACAGCTGGATTTTGCTTTGCTGCTATCTCCTGCCAAATTCTCTTTCAACTGGAGCATGAAGACTGTCATTGTTGATTATAATTTCAGATATTTTGTATATATTTTTTGGCATCAAAGTCTTCGCTTGCCTTGTGTTTATTATTTTTCTGTTCTTTTTGCAGTTTTGATTATTTTTTTCTGTTTGGTTTCCTTCAACTTTTTAATATTTTTCAAATCTATGAAAGCTGAAAGAATATTATGAACACATGTATACCTTTGACCTGGAGTCCCTACTTAGTATTTTGCTACATTGACTTTTCTTTCTACTACCCACATTATCTTTTTTTTCTTTTCTTCTTTTTTTTTTTTTTTTTTTAAGATTTTGTTTATTTGTCAGCGAGACGGTGAGAGAGGGAACACAAGCAGGGGAAGTGGAAGAGGGAGAAGCTGGTTTCCTGCTGAGCAGGGAGCCTGACCAGGGGCTGGATTCCAGGATGCTGGGATCATGACTTGAGCTAAAAGCAGATAGACGCTTAACTACTGAACCACCCAGGTGCCCCTCTGCACATTATCTTTTGAGGCTGAATGTTTTGAAAGTAAAGTGAAACATCTTAACATTTATGCCTAAATATGTCCTTAGGAAGTACCTCTTTACAAGAAAGAGCTTCTCTTAAAAATAATAACGGGGGGTGCCTGGGTGGCTCAGTGGGTTAAAGCCTCTGCCTTCATCGGGCTCTCTGCTTGGCCGGGAGCCTGCTTCCCTTCCTTTCTCTCTGTTTGTCTCTCTGCCTACTTGTGATCTCTGTCAAATAGATGAATGGAATCTTTAAAAAAACAAAACAAAACAATAATCTAATTCTGCCTGGGAAAGTGAATAATTATTTAAGAATATATATAATGAATAATATCAATAGTACTTGATAAAAATTCACGTTTAGATTTCCCAGTTCACAAAATGTCTTTTTGTAACTTGTTAGTATCCAGAGTTTCTGCTTTCCCTTATTTATGTATTGTCCATGAAGAATAATCTTGAATGATAATCCATTTAAGTGATTATTTTGTCATTTATCAGGCATAATTGCCAGTCAGAGTATCTGATAAGTAAGATAACTACTGCTGGCATTTAGTTTTTTGTTTTTTTTTTTAAGATTTTATTTATTTGACACAGAGAGATCACAAGTAGGCAGAGATGCAGGCAGAGAGAGGGAAGCAGGCTCCCCGCTGAGCAGAGAGTCCAATGCAGGGCTTGATCATGACCCAAGCGGAAGGCAGAAGCTTTAACCCACTGGGCCATCCAGACGTCCCTATTATTTATTTTTTTAGAGATTTAAAAAAAAAATTTTTTTTAAAATAATCTCTACACCCAACGTTGGGTTTGAAGTCACAACCTTAAGATCAAGAATCACATGGGGCGCCTGGGTGGCTCAGTGGGTTAAAGCCTCTGCCTTCTGCTCAGGTCATGATCCCAGGGTCCTGGGATCGAGCCCCACATCGGGCTCTCTGCTCAGCGGGGAGCCTGCTTCCTTCTCTCTCTGCCTGTCTTTCTGCCTACTTGTGATCTCTGTCTGTCAAATAAATAAATAAAATTAAAAAAAAAAAAAAGATCAAGAATCACATGTACAGGGCCACCTGGGTGGCTCAGTGGGTTGAGCCTCCGCCTTCAGCTCAGGTCATGATCTCAGGGTCCTGGGATCGAGCCCCACATCGGGCTCTCTGCTCAGCGGGGAGCCTGCTTCCCCCTTTCTCTCTGCCTGCCTCTCTGCCTACTTGTGATCTCTGTCTGTCAAATAAATAAATAAAATATTAAAAAAAAAAAAAAAAGAATCACATGTACAGACTGAACCAGCCAGAAGCTAAGTTATTCTGTTCTGTTTATTTATTTCCAAGTGAGGTCTGTTCCCGGCATAGGGCTTGAACTCATGACCCTGAGATCAAGAGTCGCATACTTCTCTAAGCCAGGCAGGCATTCCAAAGTTACTCTTATTGTAAGTTTACTCACATTATTTTCTTTGGGTCAGCTTTTAGTAGTAACTTATTGAATGTCTCAATTTTTCCCCAATCAGGGGCTCATTTCATTTTGATTCGAAGTTTCTTGGTGAAATGCTTCTTTGAATTGCTGGAGACCAGCCTGCTTCCTCCTCTCTTTCCCTCTCTGCCTGCTTGTGATCTCTGTCAAATAAATAAATAAAATCTTAAAAAAAAAAAAAAAAGAAAAAATATAGGCCTTTCACTATTTTATTACCACAGAAGAGGTTGTGGTTTTGTTTTTTTTAAAGACAGTCTGTGCTATGTAATTGTTCTTTATTTTTTTAATTATTTTGTTTATTTGAGAGAGAGAGAGAGAGAGAGAGGGAGAACATGGAGAATGAGAGGGAGAAGCATACTCCCCACCCGCCAAGCAGAGAGCCCAACACACAGGCCTGGATCCCAGGACCGGGAGATCATGCCCTGAGCCCAAGGCAGATGCTTAAATGACTGAACCAACGAGGCACTCTATTTAATTGTTTTAATATAAAAAAATCCCAGCTGTAATAGTACATAGCTAGCATAAGATGAACCAGTTTATATACTCTGACAGTCTAGTCATCTGTGGGACAAAGAAATGACCAGTGTCACAAAGGATTTTATTGGAGTGTAGTTGGCCTTTGGTGATATTTGTATAATTGGTAAGTACTGAAAATCATTGAATTTGGCGTGCCCATGTAGCTCTGTCGGTTAAGTGTCAGTTTTTGGCTCAGGTCATGATCCCAGGGTTCTGGAATCAAGTCCAGCATCAGGCTCTTTTCTCAATGGGGAGCCTGCTTCTTCCTCTCCCTCTGCTTGAGGCTCCCCCTGCTTGTGTACTCTCTCTCTCTGTTGAGGAAATAAGTAAAACCTTTTAAAAAAAAAAAATTGAATTTTACACTTAACAAGGGTGAGCTTTATGTATTTTCTATACCTCAGTAAATTGAATAAATAGGCAGTATTTTGAGATTGAATACTGCCTATTTATTCAATAGGCAGTATTAATATCTGTTGATATTAAATCAACAGAAACAAATGTGGTCAGTGAACATTAATACTATAGTCACTGGTATTTATGGTAGCTATTAAGACCTAGCCTAAGCATTTGAGGTACCTTATTCTGTTTGGGGGTCCTCCCAGGCTTGAGAGAGTAACGCACTTGGTCAGGGTTACCTAACCTAGTAATTTGTAGAATGCAGGCCTTTGTGACTTCCAAAGCTTTGTTCTTCATCCTCCTTCCAGAACTTTGTTCTTAATCACAAAACTGTACTACTTCACCTGTCTGAAATACTACTCTCTGGGAATATAGCCAAGTGCTGGATGAAAAGTAAAACAATGTCCACATTTGTGGTACATAAACCTGGGCGTTTGCACTGGATGGGAAATGACGGGATGGAGATGCAGGTGGCACCCTTGAATGCCAGTGCCTGGTTACACTAGGCCCCACTACACTTTTATGCATTTTTATCTGTTTATCTAATTATGTAAGCTCTCCGTCCAGCATAGGCCTTGAATTCAGGACCCCAAGATCAAAAGTTATATACTCACTGAACCAGCCCGGAGCCCTGCTTTTATCTATTTTATATGTTGGAGTTTAGTCAGGCATTTAGTTGGACTTGGTTTCTGTGGATTTAAAAGAAATGCTGCCTCTGCTTTGGTTATTCACTCTGATTTTACTAGCTGTTTTAATCGGCATGGTGAGCTGATCTCTAAGCCCTTTGCCAGTTTAGGTGCATTCTGTGAGGAGGTCAGGCACACAGCACTGAAAAGTGGCAATTGATAACACTGTGAGAACTGAGTCAGAGGAAAGGTATAAAATTATATGAAAATTACACTTGAGGACTCAAGCTGCTGTTAAGTAGGCCTAAAATGCCCTAAAATTCCATGGAGTTATGGACATCAAGTAGAGAGTAATTGCTGTTTATGTTAAGGGACAGAATATAAGAAAATGGGGTATGTTCAGTATGCTGTTGAGAAAACATGCCTGTGGAAGGTGGAGGGCCAAAAAATAGGTGCAATTTGGGAGGATGGCAAGGCCAATTTTGACCAAAGTGTAGGAATCAGAAAGGATTAAAGAGGTTTTTATTTGTTTTTGTTTGTAAGATTTTATTTACTCATTTGAGATTGAGATAGCATGGTGGAGGGAGAGCAGAGAGAGAGAGAGCGCGAGGGGGAGGGAGAAGTAGACTCCCTGCTGAGGCTGGGAGTCTTATATGGAACTCAAGCCCAGGACCTCGAGATCATGACCTGAGCTGAAGGCAAATGCTTAACCATCTGAGCCACCCAGGTGCCCCAAGAGTTTGTATTTTATCAAGGAGTTGTTTTGTAAATAGATGATGGGTTTTTGCAGTGTTACAGAAGATTAAACAGGCCATTTTCTCACAGTTTCACAATTCAGATAGTTCTGACAAGTATACGAAGTTTCCGTGAGCCAGAGAGGAGGCAGTTACTAATAATATAATTGATGAAGTTACCTTATAATTGCTGGGTTATATATGTGACACTGGCATATCAGAAGTAGTACTGGACAAGGGCTACATGACTTATTCCTAGAAGACAAGGCGGCTTTAAATACACTGACATGTAATTCAGGCACTTACACTGAGTTGATGACAGACAGAATTGTAAAGGAAGGCATAGATATAAGGTCTTAAAATTTTTTTAAAAATTTGTCAGAGAGAGGAGAGACAGAGATTAAGCACAAGCAGGGGGAGCATCAAGCAGAGGGAGAAGCAGGCTCCCTGTGTAGCAGGGAGCCCGATATGGAACTCGATCCCAGGACCTTGGGATCAAGACCTGAGCCAAAGGCAGCTGAGCCACCCAGGCGTCCCTAAAACTTTCTTAAAAATTTTTTTATTTAATGTAGAGCGAGAGCATGCGTGAGCGTGTGCACAGCAGGGGGAGCAGCAGAGGGAGAAGCAGACTCCCTGCTGAGCAGGGAGCCCAGTGTGGGGCTCAGTCCCAGGATCCTGGGATCATGACCTGAGCCGAAGGCAGACCCTAGCCAACTGAGCTATCCACGTGCCCCAAGGTCTTACATCTTTTGTGACTTAAGTGGGTTTGAGAAGAAATGGTGACATTAAAAGAATGATTTAATGGTTTTGAGCTCTGGAATACCAAAAAATACTGGAAAATTTTGCCAAGTCTTCAAATGAGGTGCTTTTGGATGAATTCCATAATGGGTTTAGATATCTAGTAGGCAGTTAGATGTGTGCTGAATCTTTGGAGAAACACAAGGTCTTTCACTTTAGCTTTGAAGTTGTAGGTAATTCTTGATGCCAGAGCATAGAATTTCTGTGGGAAGGGAGAATGTGCTCAAGAATTGAACAGTTTTAGCAGTCAGGGCTGGGAGAAGGATATAATGCGGTTGAGGATTTGGGGAAAAAAAGAGAACCGTGTGTTGTGTCTGAGAAATCTAAGGAAGGGAATAGCAGGGTAAGGGTGAGGGAAACCAGACTAAAAGGGAGATGTTTATCGAGGAAGTGGAGGCAGTGAGTGTAATCTTTTTGAGATACTCAGCTTAAATAGTCATTGCTTACAAGATAGAACATGTGGTTTCCCAGAGTGCTTGGATGGTAAGCCTTTGTTTTTGAGATTAATGTGGATGTAGAGAATAGTTAAGCAGGTTTTTATACACATACTTGTGAGAAGGAAAAGGATAAGGAATATTTCTCAATAGTAGTGGTGGAAGATTTCCTTATTAAGGACTTTTGTATTTGGTATTTGAATGAAAACTGATCCTGGTGCCTTGTCCGGGCGGCGGTGTTCGCGCAAGGAGAGCGTGTTCCGGTCGCTTGACATGGCGGCAGCGGCGGCGACTGCAGCGACGAAGGGGAATGGCGGGGGGGGGCCGGGCCGGAGCCGGCGAAGCGGGCAGTGCTCGGAAAAAGAAGGGCCCAGGTCCTCTGGCCACGGCGTATCTGGTCATCTACAATGTGGTGATGACGGCCGGGTGGCTGGTTATAGCAGTTGGTCTGGTCAGAGCATACCTGGCTAAGGGTAGCTATCATAGCCTTTATTATTCCATTGAAAAGCCTTTGAAATTCTTCCAAACTGGAGCCTTACTAGAGATTTTACATTGTGCAGTAGGAATCGTTCCATCTTCTGTTGTCCTGACTTCCTTCCAGGTGATGTCAAGAGTTTTTCTGATATGGGCAGTAACACATAGTGTCAAAGAGGTGCAGAGTGAAGACAGTGTCCTCCTGTATGTTATTGCCTGGACAATGACAGAAATTATCTGTTACTCCTTTTATACTTTCAGTCTATTAAACCATCTGCCTTATCTCATCAAATGGGCCAGGTACACACTTTTCATTGTGCTGTACCCAATGGGAGTGTCGGGAGAACTGCTCACAATATATGCCGCTTTGCCCTTTGTCCGACAGGCTGGCCTGTACTCCATCAGTCTACCTAACAAATATAATTTTTCCTTTGACTATTATGCATTCCTAATTCTGATAATGATCTCCTACATTCCAATTTTTCCCCAGTTATATTTCCACATGATACACCAGAGAAGAAAGGTCCTTTCTCATACTGAAGAACACAAGAAATTTGACTAGCTCCTGCTTCCTGCGTACCCCCAAAAAACAAACTTTTCAATGACAAAAAATGCTGCAGACTTTTTGAGTTCCCAATACGTTTCTTAGGAAATAAGTAAGAACTATTTTTAAAAATATTAAAAAAATAAAAACCAAAATCCAGTGTCACACAGGCCTGGGATTTTATTTAAAACAACAGTAACAGCAACAACCACCACAGCAACTCTTACATAAAACATCCTGACCAGTCCATTCCAGCATGCTCTTTGAGCCAGATGTTCCCAGTATTTCTAAAGGCGCTGGAAGGGGATCTGGCCGTTGTAGAGCTGCCTGGTTCCTCCATGTATGTGATTAGTAAGATCTGTAACACTAACTACCTGAGAGTTACAGTCGGAGTGAGGAAGTTGGACCCACCAAATGCCCACCTCACAGTAGAGTTCCGTTCCAGTCTGCAGTGTGTTTCACATTCCCTTTCCAAAGTGCTTGACTGCATGCTGGAAACCGTATTTTTGAAGCGGCAAACTTTGTTCTCTGGAATGTTAGGAAGTTCTGGCTGGGACCTCTCCCCTCCTACCTAGTGAATGAATTATACCACGTATATGTCTGTGAAGCTTTGGGGTAGTACCTGTAACCGGAAAACAACTAGAACACTTTTGTTTGTTTTCAGTTGAGTCATTACTGCCTGCCACTGAGGAACGTGCTTGAATTTATTAAGTATGTGTACTTCGTAGAGAACCTGTCTTATCTAGGGCTCAGTCTCAATCATATTTTAACCCAGTGACAGTTCTCAGAAAAGGAAGGCTCACTTGCTGGTAAATGACAAGTACCTTTCACCATGTAGTCCTTCTCAGAACGACTCTGAGTATTTACCCATAGCTCTTCTCCCTTAGGGACCCAAAGCCAGGCAAGTCACATAAGGGGTAAAGAGTTTGTAATTGAAAGCACATGGAAGGTGTTACTTTAGAAATACAGACCTGAAGAACATTTAGGAAAAGGTTTCTACACCCTTATTACTTTATTTTTAGATTTCATTCAACTCTTCTGTTAGGATACTTTGCCTAATTATGGTCCTGTGTAATTCCCACCAGGCTGTAAGTCCAGAGCAGTGAAGTGTTCCAGTTGGGCAGACATGAGCTAAAAGCAGTATCATCTCCATGTGTTGGAGCTAAGAAATACTTGAGTCATGTGGACCTTGTCTAATTACTGTCATGTTTTCATACCATTTAATTGCTCAACTGTGCATTTAAGACTCTTCAAGAGAGAGCTGATGAAAATGTAAAGCCCAAGTTCAGATGTGCATTAAATTTTAAACACAGAAAAAAAAAAAAAGAAAAAAACTGATCCTGGTGTGTAAGTGACAAGTGTGTTAACATTTGAATGGATTGCATGACTATGTTTTGAAAGATACATTCTTCAGGTAACTGACATTTTTAAAAAAAGTTGCTTTGGGGTGAGTGAAATGGTAATAATGTTGCCATGAGAATAAAAAATACATTTTATTTATTTGTTTGTTTATTTATAAAAAGATTTTATTTATTTGACAGAGAGCACAGGCAGGGGGACCAGCAGGCAGAGGAAGAGGGAAAAGCAGACTCCCCACTGAGCAGAAGAGCCTGATGTGGGGCTCATTACTGGGGCCCTGGGACCATGACCTCAGCCAAAGGCAGAAGTTAACTGACTGGGTACCCACGCTTTTTTTTTTTTTTTTTTTAATATTTTATTTATTTGACAGAAATCACAACTAGGCAGAGAGGCAGGCAGAGAGAGAGGAGGAAGCAGGCTCCCCGCGGAGCAGAGAGCCGGACGTGGGGCTCGATCCCAGAACCCTGGGATCATGACCTGAGCCAAAGGCAGAAGCTTTAACCCACTGAGCCACCCAGGCGCCCCACGCTTTTTTTTTTAAAACAAACAACTCAAGACTATATTCTGGATTCATGAGGAAGGTTGGAGAACTGTAATGAAAAACTGTGGGTCTGAAGTACTTAAAAATCAGTATTTATAGTTTTGGCTTAAAGTAATAGCTACAGATTATATAGCTGCTTTGGAATGGTTTGATAATGGGTATACTGAACTTCTATAAATCAGTTGTGAGATAATTTGTATTTATAACAATTGTCAAATGTTTAAATGGTTCATGCATAGATGTGAAAAATGAGAATAACTTGAAATCATTCTTGCTTATCTGTCTTCAGCTGAGAATTGGAGATTTGTGGGGCACCTGGGTGGCTCAGTGGGTTAAAGCCTCTGCCTTCGGCTTAGGTCATGATCCCAGGGTCCTGGGATCAAGCCCCACATTGGGCTCTCTGCTCGGCGGGGAGCCTGCTCCCCCCCCCCACCCCCGCTGGCCTGTCTGCCTACTTGTGATCTGTCTGTCAAATAATAAAATCTTAAAAAAAAAAAAAAAGAATTGGAGTTTGTAAAGTTTTGTCTCCCGTGAAAGTATGGTTGGGATATAATCATTTTTAGCAGTAATATCTAATTTACTATATGAGAATGGTTAGTAGAGATGCCACTTTATCCAAAACCAAAACAATAAATTAATGTGAGGTATGAACTAGAACTTTCAAGTGATTATGAATTGAACAAGGTAACGTTTTTGAGTGTTGTTGTATATGGGATTTCTTGATGTTCTTTTCACAGCTTGGATTTCGGAGCTTTTCCTTTGTTGACCATTGTTTTTTGGCTTTTCTGTGCTTGAAGATAAATGAGTTAAACTGACATTTTGGTTTGGGTGATGTTTTGGCTTAGAGTATCAAGAATAAAATTCTTGATTTTTGGTATTAGTTGTGGTCAATATAACTTGATTAAAAGAAATATTTGGCTCCCAAGGATAGTGAGGTCAGTTAGCCTGTGATTTGACATCCTTCTTTCCCTTTTGATTGGGTCTTAGGAAGAGGAGATAAGCCAAAAGGAGAAGCCATCTCCCCTGCATACCTTTTTCCCTCAGAAGGCCTTGGGACAGAGCCACTAGTGAGAAGTTAATCTTGCTCTGATGGATGTGGAGTTGGAGGGTTGGGATGGAATGGGACTGAGGGTGTGAAGACAAAAAAATTACAAAAACATTTCTGTCTTTGGGCGCCTGGTTGGCTCAGTTGGTAGAGCATGTGAGTTCAAGCCACACGTTGGACATGAAGCCTACTAAAAATAAAAAAAACATGTCTGTTTTTATTACAGACTAAACTGCTATTGGTATTGTCTGTCCTTTTCTAATGACTCTTTTGAGACTTCACTTGATTCTCTCCAGAGAGGATAGGTAGGACTAATGTAACTGAGCCTGGTTGGGAAAAAGGCACATTAAAGTAGGATTAGGGACAGGAGAATTGGAGATGTGGCCATTCACCTGGCAATTTATTACCACTATTTTGTTAATACTTAGGAAGTAGGCACTCTTTTCCTTCCTTTCCTCCCTCCCTCCCTGGTAAAATGCATGCTGACATAAGTAGTTGCTGGCAGGTGGGTAAGGTGGTCTCTAGCCTAGAAGTCATTATGCAAAGTGCTGAAAATCAAGGTTTGAGGGCTTAAACTACTCAAGGGCTTGGTGGAAAGCCTCCCTCACCCCAAATAAAACCCATGAATGAGTTAAAAATAATGCAGTGATTTTATTTCATTTTATTTATTTATTTATTTATTTTAAAATTTTTTTATTTTTTAAAGATTTTATTTATTTATCTGACAGACAGCGAACACAAATAGGCAGAGAAGCAGGCAGAGAGAGGAGGAAGCAGGCTCCCTGCTGAGCAGAGAGCCCGATGCGGGGCTCGCTCCCAGGACCCTGGGATCATGACCTGAGCCGAAGGCACAGGCTTTAACCCACTGAGCCACCCAGGTGCCCCTCATTTTATTTTTTTAAAAGATTTTATTTATTTATTTGTCAGAGAACACAAGCAGGGGGAGAGGCAGGCAGAGGGAGAGGCAGCCTACCCACCTAAGCACAGAGCCGGTACTATATCCCTGGACCCCAGGATCGTGACATGGACGGGAGGCAGACACTTAAGTCACCAAGCCACTCAGGCATCCCAGGATGATTTTATTTATTTAATTTTTATTTGTTTTAAAGGAATGAATGAATGCATTTATTTAACGTGAGCAGGATGAGGGAGGGAGAAAGTGAGTGAATCTCAAGCAGACTCCATGCTCAGCGTGGAGCCCCACAGTGGGCTTAGTGTCATGACCCTGAAATCACAACCCAAGCAGAAATTGAGTCAGATGCTTAACTTAGCCACCCAGGTGCCCCACTGCAGATGATTTTAAAAGATTTTATTTATTGTGGTGCCTGGGTGGCTCAGTGGTTTAAGCCTTTGCCTTCGGCTCAGGTCATGATCTCAGGGTCGTGGGATGGAGCCCCACATCGGGCTCTCTGCTCAGCGGGGAGCCTGCTTCCTCCTCTCTCTCTGCCTGCCTCTGCTTACTTGTGATCTCTGTCTGTCAAATAATAAAAACAAAATCTTGGGGAAGAAAAAGATTTTATTTATTTGACAGAGCACAAGTAAGCAGAGTAGCAGGCAGAGGGGGAAAGAGAAGGAGGCTCTCTGCTGAGCAGGGAGCCCGATGTAGGGCTTGATCCCAGGACCCTGGAATCATGACCTGAGCTGAAGGCAGCGGCTTAACCAACTGAGCCACGTACCACGTGCCCCTGCAGATGATTTTAAAGTAACAGTTTGAGACCTTGTGTTGAGTGCCTGGATGGCTCAGTCATTAGGTATCTGCCTTCAGTTCAGGTCAAGATCTCAAGGGTACTGGGATTGAGTCTCGTGTTGGGCTCCCTGCTCAGGGTGGAGCCTGCTTTTCCCTTCTCCCTCGCTGCCCCTCCCTCCGCCCCCCATGTTCTCTCTTGCTTTCTAAAGAGGATTTTATTTATTTATTTGACAAAGATCACAAGTAGGCAGAGGAGCAGGCAGAGAGAGGGGAGAAGTAGGCTCCTCGCTGAGCAGAGAGCCCAGTGCGGGGCTTGATCCCTGGACCCTGGGATCATGAGCTGAGCTGAAGGCAGAGGCTTAACACACTGAGCCACTCAGGTGCCCCAATAAATAAAATCTTAAAAAAAAAAGAAGAAGAAGAAGAAGAAGAAGAAGAAGAAACATTGCATTGTTCTTGGGTTCAGAAACTATTTTTGGAAAAAAACAAAAAGCTATCTTTGAAAGTAGTCATACTATGCTGCCCAGAAGTACAGATATGTAAATAGTGCCACTTTAGAGAAAGAGGCCAAGGACAGGAAAGACAACGATAGGATTGATTATTTAGGAAAGCAAGTTCGTAGGTATGTCTTGGAGGAGTTAGAATAGATTGAGACTGGGGCGCCTGGCTGGCTCAGTTGGTAAAGCATGGGACTCTTGATCTTGGGTCATGAGTTTGAGCTCGATGTTGGGTGTAGAGTTTACTTAAAAAAACAAAAACAAAAACGAAAAGAATAAATTCAGACTAATTTCCCACATTACTCATCACATGATTACAATAACTGATGCAGAATCAGAAGTTAAATCATGTGTGTTGTACTGTATTTCTCAAGGATGGGAAGTATGTGTCACATTTTAGAAGGTACCATCCTTGCTCATAAGGAGTTTTCTTTCATAGTCCCATAATACTGAATTATGCAGCTGAACAGGATAATTAAGGTGCTATGATTACAGTGCTGTCTTGCTTTTACGTAGTTGTTTATATTCCAATGTTCTGTGATAAAAGCATGATACAGCCAATTCTAGTGGATGACAGTGATACAAAACAAATAGAAAACACTGAAAGGGGGTCTCTGGATGGTTCAGTGGGTTAAGCCTCTGCCTTCCGCTCAGGTCACGATCTCAGGATCCTGGGATGAGCCCTGCATTAGGCTCTCTGTTCAGCAGGGAGCCTGCTTCCCCTTCCCCCTCTGCCTGCCTCTCTGCCTACTTGTGATCTCTCTCTCTGTGTCAAATAAATAAATAAAATCTTAAAAAGAACACGAAAGTCTATTCACTAACCTATTAACTAGATTTATTTTATTTATCTTAAAGATTTTATTTGTTTGATAGACAGAGATCACAAGTAGGCAGAGAGGCAGAGAGAAGAGGAAGCAGGACCCCTGCTAAGCAGAGAGCCCGATGTGGGGGCCGATCCCAGGACGGTGAGATCATGACCTGAGCCAAAGGCAGAGTCCTAACCCACTGAGCCACCCAGGTACCCTTTATTTATTTATTTAAAAAATATATATTTATTTTTTATTTGGCAGACACAGAGAGAAAGGGGAGAGGGGCAGAGGGAGAAGCAGACTCCACACTTAGCAGGGAGCCTGACTTGGAACTCTGTCCCAGGATCCTGGGAGCAGGACTTGAGCTAGAAGGCAGACATGTTTTTTTTGTTTTGTTTTCTTTTTTAAGACTTATACAGAGAGAGAGCAAGAGAGATAACACAAGCAGGGGGAGTGGGAGCGGGAGAAGCAGGCCTCCCCTGCCAAGCAGGAGCCAAATGCCAGGCTTGATCTGAAGACCCTGAATCATGACCTGAGCCCAAGGCAGACAGTTAACTGATAGAGCCACCCAGGAGCCCTGAGAGAGTTTTTAATTTAAAAAAATTTTTTTAATTTTTAATTTTTTAAAAAGATTTTATTTAGGGGTGCCTGGGTGGCTCAGTAGGTTAAGCGTCTGCCTTCGGCTCAGGTCATGATCTCAGGGTCCTGGGATTGAGCCCTGCATCGGGCTCTCTGCTCAGCAGGGAGCCTGCTTCCCCCACTCCCTCTGCCTGCCTCTCTGCCTACTTGTGATTTCTCTCTGTCAAATAAATAAAATCTTAAAAAAAAAAAAAAGATCTTTTATTTATTTATTTGACTCTGGGATCATGGCTTAACCAACTGAGCCACCCAGGTGCCCTAAAAAATTTTTTTTAAATTGAGATATGTCATATACTGTAAAATTCATTCTTTTAAAGCATACAGTACAGTTTTGTTTTTTAATATATTCACGAGGTTGTGCAAACATCCCTTTGTAGTTTCAGTTTCATCACTCCCAAACAGCAGTCATGCTTATTTTTCCCTGCACTAATCCCTGGTAATCACTAATTTACCTTTGTCCCTGGATTTGCCTATTCTGGGCATGACGTTTAAATGGAATAATACTGTGTATACACACACAGTCTTTTTCTGTCACTTAGGATAATGTTTTCAAGGTTTGTCCATGTTGTTGCATGTATCAGAACTTTTTTCTTTATTTTTTAAGATTTTATATGACAGAGCACAAGTGGGGGGGGGCAGCAGAGGGAGAGGGAGAACCGGGCTCCCTGCTGAGTGGGGAACCCCATGTGAGGCTTGGTCCCAGGACCCTTCGATTATGACTTGAGCAGAAGGTAGACTCTTAACTGACTGAGCCACCCAGGTGCCCCTTAATTCAACTTTTAAAGTAGGCTCTGTACCCACTGTGGAGCTTGAACCCACAGCATAAGATCAAGAGTTGTATGCTCCATCGATTGAGCCAGCCTAGCACACCAGAACTTTGTTTCTTTTAGTACTTGAGTGGTAGTATGTTGTATGGTTATCTTCATTTTGTCTATCCCTTCATCATTTGATAGGGCATTTGGGTTGTGTCTGCTTTTTGTCGTAATGCTGCAATGAACATTCGTGTGCACATTTCTGGGCAAACATGTTTTCAGTTCTCTTGAGCATATACCTAAAAGTGGAATTGCTTGGTCATATGGTAACTCTTTAACTTTCAGAAACCAGTGGGAGAACTTTAAAAAAGAATATTGATATCTGGGTCTTGTTTTGAGTGGCTGTAATTTTCTTTCTTGCTTGCTTTCTTAAATTTTAATTTTTTATCTATTTGGTTTCATTTTTTAGAAGTTGCCTAAGTGATTATAGTGTGCAGCCAGGGATGGTGATGAATAGTGAACCAGTATTCAAGATTCTTTTTTTTTTTTTTTAATTTTATTTATTTATTTGACAGACAGAGATCACAGGTAGGCAGAGAGGCAGCCAGAGAGAGAGGAGGGGAAGCAGGGTCCCTGCCGAGCAGAGAGACCCATGCGGGGCTCGATCTCAGGACCCTGAGATCATGACCTGAGCCGAAGGCAGAGGCTTAACCCACTGAGCCACCCAGGCGCTCCCAGTATTCAAGATTCTTAAACTTTCTTGGACAATGAGATGCTTGGACAATTGATGCTTCTGGAGATACTCCTGTTAACAGTTGGACATAGGCAGAATGGCATATTTAGCTGTGAGTATACTGACAAACCTGGATTGAGACTTTCTAGTGTTTCAACTGGAGTTGCAGTTTTTCTGTGCTCCTTCTTAACTTGTTTCGCCATTCTCCAGGTTCTTCAGGCCCACTGTAGAACTACATGGTCAGAAATGGCAAGAGTTAATAGCATCCAGTAATTCCTTGTTGCTAGAGCCTGTGAGGAACTTTGAAGGTTTCAGAAGTGGATACTGAAACAGAAAGCAGACTGTAGATGTGCCCTTGTATATGTGGGTAAAGTACAGACTCAGGGGTGTGTGTATGTTGGGGGGGGGGTACCAGAGAGTAATACATAAGAAGGTAAACAATCTGATATTGGTAGAGCAAGATAAAAGTGATTTTGTATGTGTCTCTATTTAAGAATTACTACTGGATTTTTGAGGAAGGCATTATTAATATTTTGTGCTGGTAAAGGGATGATTTGTATTTATTTTATTTTTTTTAGGGGAGTTTTAGAAATTCTATTTTAGCCTGGTTACAGTCTTTCTTAGAATTAATAGAATTTTTACTTTATAAAATAGACCCTTTACTTCCTTGGCTGTGGAGTAGTAACCCTCTAAAGGAAGGTATTGGTTTGGTATTTGGGGGGGTGCTTGTTTGAATGTAATGTAAATTAAGAGAATAGTCTTTTGTTGTTGTTGTTGTTGTTTTTTTTTTTTTTTTTTTTTTTTTTTAATACTTTTTATTTATTTGACAGAGAGAAACCACAACCAGGCAGAGAGGCAGGCAGAGAGAGAGGAGGAAGCAGGCTCCCTGCAGAGCAGAGAGCCCGATGCGGGGCTCGATCCCAGGACTCCGGGACCATGACCTGAGCTGAAGGCAGAGGCCTTAACCCACTGAGCCACCCAGGCGCCCCGTTGTTGTTGTTTTTAAGGATTTTATTTATTTGACAGAACACAAGCAGGAGGAGCAGGAGAGTGAGAGGCAGGCTCCAGCTGAGCAGGGAGCCCGATGCTGGGCATCCATCAATCTCAAGATCATGACCTGAACCGAAGGCAGACGCTTAAGAGACTGAGCCACCCTGGCTCCCTGAGTATATACTTTTTTCTAAGAGTGTACTATTCTTGGGGCGCCTGGGTGGCTCAGTGGGTTAAGCCTCTGCCTTCAGCTCGGGTCATGATCTCAGGTTCCTGGGATCGAGCCCCACGTTGGGCTCTCTGCTCAGCGGGGAGCCTGCTTCCCCCTCTCTCTGCCTCTCTGCCTACTTGTGGTCTCTGTCTGTCAAATAAATAAATAAAAATCTTAAAAAAAAAAAGTTTACTATTCTTATAATCTAATACAGGTCTTGTGAGATCCTATGTAGTATAGCAGAAAGTGCTATTAAAATAAGAGGTTAAGATTGGTCATGAATAGGGGCGTCTGGGTGGGTCAGTGGGTTAAAGCCTCTGCCTTCAGCTCAGGTCATGATCCCAGGGTCCTGGGATTGAGCCCCGCATCAGGCTCTCTGCTCAGCAGGGAGCCTGCTTCCCCCTCTCTCTCTGCCTGCCTCTCTGCCTACTTGTGATCTCTGTCTGTCAAATAAATAAATAAAATCTTAAAAAAAAAAAAAGACTGGTCATGAATAATCAGAGACTTTAAGATTTTTTTCTTTCCTTTCCTTTCCTTCCCTTTTCTTTCTTTCTTTCTTTTTTTTTTTTTAAGGTTTTATTTATGTGAGAGAGAGAGAGCATGAGAGGGGAAGGTCAGAGGGAGAAGCAGATTCCCCGAGGAGCAGGGGGCCTGATTCGGGACTCTGATCCTGGGACTATGGGATCCTGACCTGAGCTGAAGGCAGTTGCTCAACTAACCAAGTCACCCAGGCACCCAAGATTTTTTTTTTCTTATTTATTTCAGAGAGGGCGAGAGTAGGGTGAGGAACGGAGGGGGAAGTAGACTCCCCACTGGGCAGGGAGCCCAGTGTGGGGCTGGATCTTGGGACTTCGTGATCATGACCTGAGCAGAAGGCAGCCATTCAACTGACTGAGCTACCCAGGCACCCCAGTTAGAGACTTCAAGGGGTGGTAATAAGGTAGCTGCTGAGCAGGGTTCTGGGTAAAAGACAGGGTTTAGAGCTGAGAAGTAAGCAGCGTAGGAATGGGACAGATATATGGAAGCAGCGGTAGATAAAATTACTTTTTCCTCTCTGACCTTAGGTAACCTGAAAGAAGAAATATAACTTAACATATAATTTTTGATGTCCTGTAGTGTTCAGAGTTCACAAGTACGTATCTTTTCCATGGGCGGATTGTATGCACAGAATAGCAGAGAATGTTCTTCTCTGTCAGTGGAGCTTGGGTGTATGGGAGTAAACCTTGTTCACCAGCTGCTTGAGGCTTGACCCTGCCCTCAGCAGCTGTGGAGAATAAAAGTATCAACTTGGTCAGCTCCTGGCATGTGGGGCACAAGCAGTTATAGTTGTATAGAGTTGGGTCTCATACTAGAGTGTTTTGGTACCCTAGTTTGTCTTACTGTCTCCTGAGTTGGGGATGTAGAGTTCCTCTTGTTTGCTGCTCTGGGGCTCCCAAATGAGTTGAAATACTTTTTTTTTTTTTTAAAGATTTTATCTTTAAGTAATCTCTATACCTAATATGGGGCTTGAACTCACCACCCTGAGTTCAAGAGTCACATGCTCCACCGACTGAGCCAGCCAAGCACCCCAAAATATATTTAAATTTATTATTATTATTTTTTCCAGTAATGGCTATATCCAAGGTGGGACTCAAACTCAGGACCCTGAAATCAAGAGTCACATGCTCTCTTGAATGAGCTATCTAGGCACCACTTTGAAGTTCTCAATATAAAACAGTCCTGTTCTTGCAGGAATGAATAAATGAATTTCAGTTGTTGAAAAAAAAAATGAGAGAAAAAGAAAAATGTTGAGAATAATGGCACCACACCCAGTGTGGAGCCCAGTGCTGGGCTTGAACTCAGTACTCTGTGGTCAAAACCTGAGTGGAGGGGCGCCTGGGTGGCTCAGTGGGTTAAAGCCTCTGCCTTTGGCTCAGGTCATGGTCCCAGGGTCCTGGGATCGAGCCCCGCATCGGGCTCTCTGCTAGGCAGGGAGCCTGCTTCCTCCTCTCCCTCTCTCTGCCTGCCTCTCTGCCTACTTGTGATCTCTCTGTCAAATAAATAAATAAAATCTTTTAAAAAAAAAAAAGAAAAAAAGAAAAAAAACCTGAGTGGAGATCAAGAGTCAGATGCTTAACTGACTGAGCCACCCAGGTGCCCCAATGGGTATTTTCTTTTCTTTCTTTTTCTTTTTTTTTTTTTTAAAGATTTTATTTATTTATTTGACAGACAGAGATCACACGTAGGCAGAGAGGCAGGCAGAGAGAGGAGGAAGCAGGCTCCCTGCTGAGCAGAGAGCCCAATGCGGGGCTCGATCCCAGCACCCTGAGATCATGAACTGAGCTGAAGGCAGAGGCTTAACCCACTGAGCCACCCAGGCGCCCCCGGTTTTAGGCTTTGGAGAATGAGTGAATGAATCAGTTTTTTTTAAGATTTTATTTATTTGACAGATTGAGATCACAAGTAGGCAGAGAGGCAGGCAGAGAGAGAGGGGGAAGCAGGCTCCCTGGTGAGCAGAGAGCCCGACGTGGGGCTCGATCCAAGGAACCCAGGATCACGACCCGAGCCGAAGGCAGAGGCTTTAACCCACTGAGCCACCCAGGCGCCCCTCAAATTTTTGTATAAATGAAGAACCGCTTTTCCTTGCCAGTCTAAGATATTCCCAGCACCACTGGTCTCAGGACTGAGTGAACAGCATCTTTGAGCGTTCTTGACAGACTTGCTTCTTGAACACAAATGGTGTATTTTGTTTTTAGTAGTTGAGCCCCTTAACTGAGTAATTCATGTTGCCTTGAGTTAGTTACATTCTCTTTAAAAAAGAGACATTCATTTTGCTGTTTCTGGAATGTAGATTTTTTTTTGAGTAGATGAAATATCCCCCACCATTATGTGAGCCTCCTGGTTTTAGAATGATCTTCCATTGCTGACACTTGGTGATACTATCTTAAATAAAGCACTTTGGCGGTTGGTGCTTTCAGCAAAATCTTCATAGTTCTCAGCATGTTATCAAAACGTATTCTGTAATTTCTCAGAATGATCAAATGTGCCCTTGCTTTTCTTTTAGGATATTACATGGTTTTTAGATAAATTTCTGCCCCTCCCCCTCTTTTTTGGCTTAAAGTTAGGGTCCTATTAGGATGAATTTATGGTATTAAGTTTCAGTAGAAGTGCAAGTGGCTGTTGTTAACCATTTTCAGGGCATTCTAAACTCTAGAATCACTTTAAAATGCCACTGTTTCACCTCGTTACCTTTTCTTTTAAAAAGTCCTTGAAAAAAATAGCAGTTAATAAAACATTTTCTAAAAATGTCCATTCTACAGAGGAAGTCTGTAGTTTAATCAAGTTAGTTTATTCTCCTGGATTACTTTCCTTATATAACAAATAATTTAAACTATGCCTACACTTGAGATAATCTAGGAAGCTTTATATGGTATTTTGCTGGCAGTGTTTTTAAGAAGTTAAATATGTAGCAGTTGTTAATCTATCCCATCTTTAGTTTGGATGAAGTCAGGTAAATAAGGGTTTTAAAATTCGATTGGATAGAAATAACCTGGTGTTTCCATCAGTTTAAGAACCTGAGATACGTATGTTTGAGTTTCTACTGGATTATTTTTAGAATCTCTTGCTCTTGTCTGTTTCTATTCTAAGAATTCTCTTGGAACCTGTTTGAGGGTAGTAGTTCTTGTGGGTGGAGAGTGATAGAGGGGATGGAACACAAGTGTAAACTGGATTCCTTTGGTCTGGCAACTGGGGCTTATTACAGAAGCATTCCTATTTACTACACATAACTCTGTTCAGAAGAAAGGACAGAATTTCTTCATGTGACAGTATGTTAAAGTTGTAGCTTTTTATAGTCTGCTTTCCTTGCCTTGTTCATTTTACAATTCACTGGTGGTAACAGTTTTGAAGGGTGTTGATAATTATTTTGATAACTTGGCTTTTATTTTGATTTGTGAATTCACTGTCTCCAGAAGTTTTATGTAAAATTAGTATGAGAAAGTTTTTCGATTCATAACATCCTGTTAATATATTTTCTGGTCTCTTTCTCCAACACCCCTTTTAAAAAGGATTCATTTATTTATTTGAAAAGAGCCAGCATACAAGCAGGGGGGAGGGGCAGAGGGAGAAGCAGAAACCCTTGCTGAGCAGGGAGCCCAACTCTGGCTCAATCCCAGGATGGGGGGCTCATGACCTGAGTTTGAAGGCAGATGCCCAACTGACGAAACCATCCAGGTGTCCTTGGGCTGTTTTCCCATAGGATTCTGTAGCACTTTTTTTTGTTTTTTTTTCCCCTCTGTAAACTCCCGGTTTTATCTTTGGAGGTTTTTTGCTGGACATTTGCATCATTAAGTAAAATTCTTTAAACTTCTAGTTTTAAAAGTAAGTTAGACCCAGTGTGGGGCATGAACTCATGACCGTGAGATCAAGAATAGCATGCTGTACCAGCTGAGCCAGTCAGGCATCCCAAGACTTTTTTTTTTAAAGATTTTATTTATTTGTTTGACAGAGAGAGAGAGAGATCACAAGTAGGCAGAGAGGTAGACAGAGAGAGGGGGAAGCAGGCTCCCCGCAGAGCAGAAAGCCCTATGTGGGGCTCTGTCCCAGGATCCTGAGATCATGACCTTAGCCGAAGGCAGAGGCTCAACCCACTGAGCCACCCAGGCGCCCCATTTTAATTTTTATTTATTTTTAAAATTTTTTTTTTTAAAGATTTTATTTATTTATTTGACGGAGAGAGAGATCACAAGCAGGCAGAGAGGCAGGCAGAGAGAGAGGAGGAAGCAGGCTCCCTGTGGAGCAGAGAGCCCGATGCGGGGCTCGATCCCAGGACCCCGAGATCATGGCAAAGAGCCTGATGTGGGACTTGAGCCTAGGACCCTGGGATCACCACCTGAGCTGAAGGCAGATGCTTAACCAACTGAGCTACCCAGGTGTCCCCCAAGATTAAAAAAAGAAAGATTTATCTGAGAGAGTGAGTAAGCAGGGGTAGGGGTTGGGGGGAGAGAGAGAATCTCAAGCAGACTCCCTGCTGAGCACGGAGCCTCCTGGAGGGCTCAGTCTCATTACCCTGAGTTCATGACCTGAGCTGAAATCAAAAGTTGTATGGTTGGGGCGCCTGGGTGGCTCAGTGGGTTGAGCCGCTGCCTTCGGCTCGGGTCATGATCTAAGGGTCCTGGGATCAAGTCCCGCATCGGGCTCTCTGCTCAGCAGCGAGCCTGCTTCCCTCTCTCTCTCTCTGCCTGCCTCTCTGTCTACTTGTGATCTCTCTCTGTCAAATAAATAAATAAAATCTTAAAAAAAAAAAAAAAAGTTGTATGGTTGGATCCCAGGCTCAGTTGGTGCCTTTGGCTCAGGTCACTGAGTCCCACATTGGGCTCCTTGCTCAGCTGGGAGCCTGTTTCTTCCTCTGCTTGCTGTTCACCCAGCTTGTGCTCATTTTCTCTCTCTCTCTCTCTCTCTTTCTCTGACATAATAAATAAAATCTTTAAAATCTTTAAAAAAAAAAAAAAAGAGTTGGTTGCTTAATCAACTGAGCCACCCAGGCACCTCAGACTTTTTTTATGAACAGGAATACAGCCATTCTGACACTTCAGTGTTAGTGTGGATTGCGGTATTCACAGAAATTAATCTGGTCTGAATTTGTTTAAGCATCCTTAGAAGCATGTGCTGGAGTCACCATTTTTTTTTTTCTTTTAAGTTTTTTGGGAAGGATTGTATTTGTAATGTTGATGCCAAAAATCTTTTGTAGTAACAATTTATATGTATAGAACGCATAGTAGTAAACCTTAAAGGAGAAATGTGGTTATTTTCAAACAACAATATGTAAACATACTAGCAGTGTACTTTCCATGTTTCACAAAGCATATAATTCTGGTTCAGCCATGGAACTGAGGACATTATAGCCTAATTACATCGAATGTGTATTGAGGATTGATGTTTGAAATGGAGAGAAAAAATCTTAATGTTTATACTAAGGCAGTGAATTAGTAAAATTGTAATAGTTTGAAACCTAAAAAGTTAATGGTTTTCCTGGTTGACAAATGAGGATTCAGGTATATTAAATCAAAATGTTTGGCTGTAATAGCAAGGCTGTTAAGATTTAAAGTCTTTTTTTCGTAAATCAAAAAATCTATCTCAGCATCCATTCCATTTAGCATAAGTTTATTTCTGTACATGCAGATTTTTATCACCAGATGGCACTCCTGTAAGAAGAAACTCTCATTTTGTTATATTTAATGTATCTAGTTTATTTTCATAAGTGAGAGCACAGAGGAATGAATAGTTCAAAAGATGAATGAGAAAAGATTCACATAATTCAGTAGAAAAGCAACTGTTGGAAATCTGTAAGTAAACTAAAAATGACTCTTTTTTTAAAGTTTTACTCTAGGAACACCAGTCAGATTTTGACTGTTTAATTTTAGATACTTAAGATAGAATTATACAGTGCTCTGAGGTGATTTTAGAAATAATCAGGTAATCCCTTTATTTCAGAAATACTAATACATATGCATATATGTGTGTATATATGTACATGTATACATATACAAATTTTAAAGGTTTTATTTGTCAGAGGGAGCACAAGCACCAGGAGAGGCAGGCAGAGGGAGAAGCAGGCTCCCTGCTGAGCAAGGAGCCCGATGGGGCACTTGATCCCAGGACCCGGGGATTGTAACCTGCGCTGAAGGCAAATGCTTAACTAACTGAGCCATCCAGGTGTCCCAGAAATACTAATATGTTTTAACATGTGTTGGTACTTTATGGTTAAAAAAGTGTATTTGTTCATATGTGTTTATTCATATTGGGAGAACACTAAACTCAGAGAAAGCTCTAAAAATAGTCATGGCAAAACAGTTAACCTTGTTCCAAATAATACAACCAAAACCATAAACCCAAACCAACCAAATACCAAAATGGTTCAATTCATAAAAAAGATTCAAAATGTGTACTGATATTGACAAAGAGGCAGATTGAAATATAGCAAGTTTTGGGGTGCCTGGGTGGCTTGGTTGCTTAAGTGTCTGACTTGATTTTGGCTCGGGTCATGATCTGATGGTTGTGGGATGGCTCAGTGAGAGTCTGCTTAAGGTGCTCTCCCTCTGCTCCTCCCCCCCCCCCCACGTGTGTACACTCTCAAATAGTAAATCTTTAAAATTAAAAAAAAAAAAGACATTATTTTAAGTCAGCATATTTGGCATGTGATATATTCTGGTTAATTAGGTATTTGCTATTATAGTTTCTGTAAAAGGCAGTGTAGTAATGTCTGTGGCCTTTATCTAGCATTCCAGTTAAAAGAGGACCTTTTGGGGCGCCTGGGTGCCTCAGTGGTTTAAGCCGCTGCCTTCGGCTCAGGTCATGATCGCAGGGTCCTGGGATCGAGTCCCACGTCCGGCTCTCTGCTCTGAAGGGAGCCTGCTTCCCTCTCACTCTCTCTGCCTGCCTCTCTGCCTACTTGTGATCTCTCTCTGTCGAATAAATAAATAAAATCTTAGAAAAAAAAAAAAGGACCTTTTGAGAAAATTAGTAAATAATATTAGGATAGCTAACTTAGAAAAAGCTTATCAGATCTTTTCTAGCTAAAATAATTTTCAGGGACAATTTTCCTTGTGGATACATGAATTTGTACACTGAATTTCAGTTAGTCTCCTTTATTTTAAGATACACAGGTCAAAAAGATACCTAGAAATGCTAGTATAGTGTTACTTCATTAACCTGAGATGTATAAGATTACAAATAGGGGAACATTGTTCCAAATCATATGAATGCTTGCTTTGAGGTCTTATAACTGATTTTTCTAGAAAACACAGTTCCATTTATTGTTCTTTTTGGAATCATTGTCTCTGCTATGATTTGTTCTTTCTCAAGTCATTCTTAATTTCTAAGTTACCAACTTTCTATAGCATGTCATTTCAACAGACTTATCAAATGTCTCTTACATTGGTAACTACTGAGTAGTGAAAGGAACAAAACAAATTTCTGGTATTGTTTATGATACTATGATTAGGAAGGCAAGTAAATTTAGAGAAAAAGAGAGCATAAACTAAAATACAAATTGTATATAAGTACTGTTGTATTTAAAGGAAAGCTAGTATATTAAAAGCATTAGGAAATACAATTCTAGAAATCAGTAGCCTGTTTTGGAATATTTTAAATGGACTTTGATAGGAACTTAAGGGCTTGTTAGTGTGATCTATCCTATTTGAATTATTTGCCTTTATAGTTTGGGTCACTAGGCCAGAAATGTAAATGATCATGAAACTTTGCATTTTTTCTTTTTAAGATTTTTTTTTTTTTTATTTCTTTATGTAACAGAGAGAGAGAGATCACAAGTAGGCAGAGAGGCAGGCAGAGAGAGAGGAGGAAGCAGGCTCCCTGCTGTGCAGAGAGCCCGATGTGGGGCTCGATCCCAGGACCCTGAGATCATGACCTGAGCTGAAGGCAGAGGCTTAACCCACTGAGCCACCCAGGCGCCCCCGAAACTTTGCATTTTAATTTTGCATGTTTGTTTATTAGGGCAGATTGTTCTTTTCTGATTCACTGTTTTTCAAGTATATATTACTTTACATTTTTATCAAATACTGAGAATATAGAATAGAATACTTAGATATTGCTGATTGTGACATGTATCGACTTCAGAGATTTTATGTGAAGAAGTATATAATCAGTGATCAATATTTTTAAAATACATAAATATGAAGAACAAAAAATAATCATGTACCATCACCTAGTTAAGGAAAACATCGTTATCTTTTGAAATTCATGTTCTGCTACTTTCCAGTTCCAACCTGTGAATTAGGTAAAGTGAACCCCTATCCAGAAATTTGAGTTTATACTTTCCTTGCTTTTCCTTATAATTTTAACACCTTTTTACAAACAAAATTAACGATATATTTTTATGTTTCTTGAGTATTTAATGTAACCATAGTATATATATTCTTCAGTCACTGTATTTTCTTTTTCAGTTTCCTTCAGCGTATGTTACTAAGACTCAGCCAACATGTATGCGGCTGTTGCCCGTTTTTGTTGCTTTGTAGTATTTCTTGGTAGGAATATATTGAAAATGGTGTTTGGACTATTGTCTTGAATGTACTAGTTACATGTTTTTTGGTATAGGGGTTTATATATATCTTGCGGAGGGGGTATATGCCAGGAAGTAGAATTGCTAAATCATAGAGTATATAATTGTTCACCTTTAATGAATAATGCCAGACTGTTATACAAAGGGGGTCTTGAATTTAGAACCCTGAGATCAAGAGTCTTCTACCCTTTTGACTGAGCCAACCAGGTGCTCCATAGTATTTCATTTCATTTCATCTCATCTCATCTCATCATTTCTTTCTTTCAAATTTTACTTATTTATTTATTTGAGAAAGTGAGAGGGCACAGGAGCAGGAGTAGAGGGAGAAGCAGACTCCCCTTCTGAGCCGGAAGCCTTCAGGGGCTCAATCCTATAAATTTACAATCAGCTAGTCAGGTTTTTAGACAATAAAACCTTATTAGAGGGATGTGTGGCAGGCGCAGTCAGAGGAGTGTCTGACTCTTGGTCTCCACGTTGTGAATTTGAGCCCCATTTTGATGTAGAGGTTACTAAAAAATGTAAATAAACAAAAAAACACACACAACCTTGTTAGAATTTCCTTTTTTTCTTTAAGATTTTATTAATTTATTTGTCAGGCAGAGATTACAAGTAGGCAGAGAGGCAGGCAGAGAGAGGTGGAAGCAGGCTCCCTGCTGAGCAGAGCACCTGATGCAGGGCTTGATCCCAGGACCCTGGGATCACGACCCGAGCTGAAGGCAGAGGCTTTAACCCACTGAGCCACCCAGGTGCCCCACTTGTTAGATGGGAATTAAGTTAAATCTGTAATTGAGGGAGACTTACCACTCTTTTTTTTTTTTTTTTTTAAGATTTTATTTATTTATTTGACAGAGAGAGATCACAAGTAGATAGAGAGGCAGGCAGAGAGAGAGAGAGAGAGAGGGAAGCAGGCTCCCTGCTGAGCAGAGAGCCGGACGCGGGACTCGATCCCAGGACCCCGAGATCATGACCTGAGCCGAAGGCAGCGGCTTAACCCACGGAGCCACCCAGGCGCCCCGAGACTTACCACTCTTACTGAGTGAACCTTTTATTTTATTTTATTTTTATTTATTTATTATTTTTTTTAATTTAATTTTTTTAAATTTATTTTTTAAATTTTAAATTTTTTAAGTTTATTTTTAAATTTTTTTAAAATTTAATTTTTTAAAATTTAAAAAAAAATTTTTTTTATTTGACAGAGAGAGATCACAAGTAGGCAGAGAGGCAGACAGAGAGAGGAAGGGAAGCAGGCTCCCTGCTGAGCAGAGAGTCCGATGCGGGGCTTGATCCCAGGATGCTGGGATCATGACCTGAGCCCAAAGCAGAGGCTTTAACCCACTGAGCCACCCAGGCGCCCCGAACCTTTTAAAAGCATTGGAACAGGTGTGCCTGTGTGGCTCAGTGCCTTAAACATCTCCCTTTGCCTCAGATCATGCTTCCAGGGTCTTGGGATCAAGCCCAGAACTAGATGCTTGCTTATTAATTAATTTATTTATTTAGATTTTACTTATTTATCTGACAGAAACAGACACAGCAAGAGAGGGAACACAAGTCGGGTGGGAATCAGAGAGAGGTAGGCTTCCTGCCGAGCAGGGAGCCTGATGAGGGACTCCATCCCAGAACTCAGGGATCATGACCTGAGCTGAAGGCAGACACTTAATGACTGAGCTACCCAGGTGTCCCCGAAACACATCTTTAATGAAAAACATTATTTAAGGGGCGCCTGGGTGGCTCAGTGGGTTAAGTAAGCGTCTGCCTTGGGCTCAGGTCATGATCCTAGGACATCCTGGGATCAAGCCCGAATCAGGCTTTCTGTTCCATGGGGAGTTTGCTTCTCGCCCCTCTGTGCTTACTCTGCTCATTTTCTTTCTCAAGCAAATAAATAAAATCTTAAAAAAAAAAAAAAAAAGGAAAAATATTATTTAAATGTGTTATTTTTACCTTTAGTGAGATGTGAATCTTGCAGCCAGGATTGTAATAAGCTGTAGAGCCTTTTTAGGCCTTTTAGCCTTTTCAAATTTATTGATGCTTATGAGAAAGGGCCCTGATGTTAGAGGTGGGTATAAACAGCTCTTCACCTGGCGACATCATCTGCATCATCTATGCCTTGAATAAATGGACTCTAGTTTAAAATCCAAATTCTTTTTTCTTTTTTTTAAGATTTTATTTAATTGACAGAGAGAGAGATCACAAATAGGCAGAGAGGCAGGCAGAGAGAGAGGGGGAAGCAGGCTCCCCGCTGAGCAGAGAGACTGACTCGGCCCATCCCAGGACCCTGAGATCATGACCTGAGCTGAAGGCAGAGGCTTAACCCACTGAGCCACCCAGGTGCCCCCAAATTCTTTTATTTTGTGGGATATTTTAATTACCGCATGGTAAATTTTAAAATTTTATTTGTCAGAGCATAAGCGGGGGGAGGGGCAGGCAGAGAGAGAAGCAGGCTCCCTGCTGAGCAAGGAACTGGATGTGGGACGCATCCAAGGACCCTGGGATCAAGCCCTGAGCTGAAGGCAGATGATTAACTGACCAAGGCATGCAGGCATCCGTTTGTGGATATTTCAGCAAGGGATTTATTCATTTTTACCCACATCTCCCTTGATTATTCAGGTAAGTTGTGATTCTGAATTTCTGTCATTTGATTTGCTTTCATGGTAACGTGTAGATTACAATGCCACTATATGTGTATGTTCAGGATTTCTGCTTTCAGTTGGGATCCTCCATGTTACTCCTCAATTCTTTTTACTTGTTTTCTATCAATTTCCCCTCATAATCATCATAGTAACTGTCAGACATAACTGTCACACATCTTTGCCATTTCTTGGATTCCTCTGTCTACCCCCCATCTAGTATTCCTTCTCTGCAAATGTTTTTGTCTGTTTTACTAATAAATTAAAGACCAGTACAACAAACTGTATTGATTATCTCTCCTAATCATAAAAATGTAGCTGCTGTTACGCTTCTCTTTTCTTCATTATGCTGGGCATGGGGATGGATCCCTCTTGTCCAAGTGGATCATTTTATCTTCACTGTTGTCTCAATGTATTACCTCTCAGTTACCTCCTCTTCAGCCCATGCATATGTCTGTCTCTCTCTATTTTTTTTTTTAAGATTATTTATTGAGAAAAAAGTGAGAGAGAGCATATGTAGGCTGGGTGGGTGCCAGAGGAAGAGAGAGATGCAGGCTCCTCGCTGAACAGGGAGCCCAAGGTGAGGCAGGGCTTCATTGCAAGACCTGGAGATCATGACCCGAGCTGAAGGCAGCCACTTAACCGACTGAGCCACCCAGGTACCCCCTCTCTTTTTTAAGTTTGCTTATTTATTTTTTTTTGTAATCTTCGCCCCCAGTGTGAAGTGCAAACTCTTGACCTGGATATCAAGACTTGCATATTGTACACACTGAGCCAGCCAGGTGCCCCTAGGTCTCTCTTATTCAGTAAATACATATTAATTGTGTGCACTGCCCATGTTAGGCCCCAGAAGAACAAGGGTGCTGGGACAGAAATAAACACTGTCCTCAGGGGACTTTCTGTATATTAGACTTGCTCAGTGTCCCCCCCGCTTTTTTTTAAAAGATTTTATTTATTTGATGGTACAAGATGGGGGAGGGTCAGAGGGAGAAGCAGACTCCCTGCTGAGTGGGGAGCCCAGCGCTGGGCTCAATCCTGGGACTCCAGGATCAGGAACTGAAGACAGACACTTATTTTTTTATGATTTTATTTATCTGTTAGACAGCACAAGTGTGAGGGGCTGCAGGCAGAGGGCAAAGTAGGCTCTCCACTGAGCAAGGAGTCTGGTGCGGGATTCGATCCCAGAACCCCGGGATCATGACCCAAGTTCGCTTGGCAGATGCCCAACAGACTGAGCCACCCAGGCATCCTGAAGGCAGACACTTAAAAATGACTGAGCCACCCAGGCACCCCAGTGTTCTTCATCCTTGGAAAACTCTGCTTTGATGCTCTATGTCTCGTAGCTACCATCTCTTTCAAGTATGTTTAGTTTGCTGTCTCTCTTCCTCACTCACCTTGGCTTTTTCCTCATCAGTATCGAGGCTGTATTGGTAGTAGTCACCAGTGACCTCCTAGTTTGAGTTCCAATGGACATTCCATTCAGTGATTTAAAATTCTTGAAATTTAAAAGGTTTTTCTTTCATGTTACTTTAAATGGTAATTTTCAATGTTGCTATTTTTCTGAGTGTGTATAACTCAGGAAAAGTTAGGGAGATAGTAAGGTGTGGTACAGATGGACTTTGGAGCTCGATGCTGTGTCTTACTTTCATAGTTAAGACTTCTGTCTCTTCTAGCCTGCCCTCTTGAAACTCTTCCTAGTTTAGGATTATAAAGGCAATGGTTATTTCATAATATAGTACATAGTTTGGTTTGTAGGCTGTGTACCCCAGGAAATAAGCCTGTATTGCATCTTAATGGTCTGTGTAGAACCTTTCTGATGAGCTTTTCTTTTCTTTTTTTTTTTTTTTTAAGATTATTTATTTATTTATTTGACAGAGAGAGATCACAAGTAGACAGAGAGGCAGGCAGAGAGAGAGAGAGGGAAGCAGGCTCCCTGCTGAGCAGAGAGCCCGATGCGGGACTCGATCCCAGGACCCTGAGATCATGACCTGAGCCGAAGGCAGCAGCTTAACCCACTGAGCCACCCAGGCGCCCTTCTTTTCTTTTTTTTAAGATACTTTGTTTATTTTAGAGATGGTGCAGGATCGAGTGGGGGTAGGAGCAGATGTAGAGGGACAAGCAGACTCAACATTGAGTGCAGGTTTGAGGTGGGGCTCGATCTCAAGACCCTGAGATCATGACTTGAGTGGAAATCAAGAGTCGAATGCTCAACCAACTGAGCCACCCAGGCTTCCTGAGTTTTATTTCTGATTCTTAAGATAGGGATTATGCCAAGTTCTGTAGAGTGCTTTTGAGGATAACTGGGAGTAATGTATATAAAAATATTTAACTTGGTAGTCAGCACATAGTAAATTTGAAAAAAAAGTTTTGTTGTTTTCAACATGTTCAGTATGTCCAAGGTAATCCTTTTCCTTGTTTGGACTTACTCCTGAATCTCGCTCTCCAGAAGCTGTCATTTCAACTCTTAGGTGTTATGCCTCCCCTTTTTTTCTGTTTATATTTACACTTCTCTTTTATCCTCCCAGTATTATATAGTAATTTTTTTTAGATTATTTATCTAAATAGATAACAGATTACAAGTAGGCAGAGAGGCAGGCAGAGAGAGAAGGGGAAGCAGGCTCCCTGCCGAGCAGAGAGCCTGATGCGGGGCTCAATCTCAGGACCCTGGGATTATGACCTCAGCCGAAGGTAGAGGCTTTAACCCACTGAGCCACCCAGGTGCCCCTATATAGTAATTTTTGGTTAGATCAGTATTCACTGTCCATATTATTATAACCATATAAATATTATAGTTGAGCCATATTGCCTTTTTTTTTTGACTTAATAATTGTTTTTTTCCCATAGCCTTAGATTTCTAGGTATTCACAACTGATGATCCTCTATACTTTCTTTCATATGTGCAAATTAACTTCTAAACATTCTCAAAAACATTTTCTTGGAGGCATCTCTGGTAGCACTTTCTTGTCCTCTGATTAGATTTCATTGCTTCAAGGCCTCCTAATAGCTGTATTCTTGATCTTTTTTTTTTTTTTTTTAAGATTTTATTTATTTATTTGACAGAAAGAGATCACAAGTAGGCAGAGAGGCAGGCAGAGAGAGTGAGAGGGAAGCAGGCTCCCTGCCGAGCAGAGAGCCCGATGCGGGACTCGATCCCAGGACGCTGAGATCATGACCTGAGCCGAAGGCAGCGGCCTAAACCACTGAGCCACCCAGGCACCCTATTCTTGATCTTTGTTCACTGTCATTTGTGTGAGCCTCCTCCTGTGTTGGACCCCTTTGTTATCCTCCCCCCCACCCCCCACATCTTGGTAACCAGTCATCTGTTTTCTCTCACTATAGTTTTGTCTTTTTCCTAATGTAAAAAAAAAAAAGAATCCTATTGAATCATAATGAATTGGAGGCTGGATTCTTTCACGTACATATTTGAGGTTTATCCCCAGCAAGTTTATCAATAGTCCATTCTTTTTTATTGCTGAGTAATATTCAGCTATGTGGTTGTGTTACAAATAATTCAACCTTTGAAGGACATTTGGCTTATTTTCCCGATTCGGGGGATTGAGTAAAGGTGCTGTGAATATTCAGATGGTTTTTCGGAAGGTGGCCCATGGTCATTCTAAGGTATAAGGGAGGCTGTGAAATTATGTATTGAGCTTTTTGCTCTCTTCACAAGAGGATCACAGGGAGAAATACTTTGTTGTGAGTAGATATTGGTAGGGAGTTCATAGTGTTAATTGTAGATAGCTTCTCCTTGATTTGTTCGTTCCTGGAGTGTCCTGGTTTTCTGAGTTACTGTGTATGTGTGTACAACTTGCTTCTGTCTTTAAATTGATTTTTTTTAAGTTTTTTTTTTAAAGATTTTATTTATTTATCTGACTGACAGAGATCACAAGTAGGCAGAGAGGCAGGCACAGAGAGAGATGGGGAAGCAGGCCTCCTGCTGAGCAGAGAGCCTTACACGAGTCTTGATCCCAGGACCCTGGGCTCAACCTGAGCTGAAGACAGAGGCCCCAACCCACTGAGCCACCCAGGCGCCCCAAAGATTTTATTTTATTTATTTATTTATTTTTTAAAAGATTTTATTTATTTATTTGACAGAGAAAGATCACAAGTAGGCAGAGAGGCAGGCAGAGAGAGTGAGAGGGAAGCAGGCTCCCTGCCGAGCAGAGAGCCTGATGTGGGACTCGATCCCAGGACCCTGAGATCATGACCTGAGCCGAAGGCAGTGGCTTAAACCACTGAGCCACCCAGGCGCCCCAAGATTTTATTTTTAAAGAGAGGAAGTGAGTGTACAGGGGCAGGGACGAAGGGAAAGAGAATCCTAAGAAGACTCCTCGCTGAGCACAGAGCCAGACATGCAGCTTGATCTCATGACCCCAAGATGATGACCTGAGCTGAAATCAAGAATTGGGGCTTAACCAACAGGGTCGGTCACTTAACGACTCAGGTGCCCCTGATTGGCATTTAAAAATTTTTATGGCATTTAAAAATATTTATTTTGGGGTGCCTGGGTGGCTCAGATGGTTGAGCATGTGCCTTCAGCTTAGGTCACGATCCTTGGTGTCCTGGATCATCCCGTATCAGGCTCCATGCTCGGTAGGGACTCTGCTTTTCCCTCCCGATCTCTCTCTCACGCTCTCTTTCTCAAATGAATAAACAAAAGAATTACCGGGGATATAACTTTTAAAAATTTATTTATTTTCAAGAGAAAGTATATTCGTGCAAATGGGGTTGGAGGGGCAGGGAGAGGAGAGAGAGAGAATCCCAAGCAGATTCAGTGCTCATCACGAAGCCCAACGCAGGGCTGTCCCACAACTCCAAGATGGTGACCTGAGCTGAAATCCAGAGTTGGATGCTTAATTGACTGAGGCACCCATTTAAAAACTTAAAAAAAAATTTTTTTTTAATTAAAAAAAAAAAGTCCCCATTAAAAAAAATTTTTTTTAAACCTCTTCTTTTTTTTTTTTTTTTTTTTTAAAGATTTTATTTATTTATTTGACAGAGAGAAATCACAAGTAGGCAGAGAGGTAGGCAGAGAGAGTGAGAAGGAAGCAGGCTCCCTGCCAAGCAGAGAGCCCGATGCGGGACTCGATCCCAGGATCCCGAGATCATGACCCGAGCCGAAGGCAGCAGCTTAAACCACTGAGCCACCCAGGCGCCCTTAAACCTCTTCTTAATCTATTTTAGAGAAAGAGCGTAAGAGAAAGAGAGCAAAAGGGAGGGGCAGAGAGAGGAGGAGAGTCTTTAAACAGATGCCATAGAGACCTTTGCAGGGATTGATCCCATGACCCTTGAGATCACAACCTGAGCTGAAACCAAGAATTGGGACGCTCAATCATCTGTGCCACCCAGGTGTCCCCTGATTGGTATTTTTTAAACATTTATTTATTTTTAAAATTTTATTTATTGACAGAGTGATTACAAGCATGGGGAGTGGCAGAGGGAGAGGGAGAAGTAGGTTTCCTATGAGCAGGGAGCCCAACGTGGGTCTTGATCCCAGGACCTTGGGATTATGACCTGAGCCGAAGGCAAATGCTTAACTGACTGAGCCACCCAGGTGCTGTGCCCCTATTATTTATTTATTTTATTTTTTAAAAGATTTTATTTATTTATTTGACAGAGACAATTTATTTATTTATTTGACAAGTAGGCAGAGAGGCAGGCATAGAACTAGATGGGGAAGTAGGCTCCCTGGTGAGCAGAGAGCCGGAAGTGGGGCTCGATCCCAGGACCCTGGGCTCAACCTGAGCTGAAGACAGAGGCTTTAACCCACTGAGCCATGCAGGAGCCCCTATTTATTTTTTTTAAAGTGGGGTCCTTGCCCAGTGCGGGGCTTATTAAACTCATGAACCTGAGATCAAGAATTGGATACTCTACAAACTGAGCCAGCTAGGCACTCTCCCCACCCCATCCCCCCTTCTTTTGATTTTATTTATTTTTTTAAAAGATTTTATTTATTTATTTATTTATTTGAGAGAGAGAGAGAGAGAGAGAGTGTGTGTGTGCACAGAAGCAGGGGAAGAAGGGTCATAGGAAGAGGAAGAGGAACAAGTAGATTGTGCTAAACCTGATGTGGGGCTCAATCCCACAACTTAATGAAATCATGACCTAAGCCAAAAAATCAAGAGTCAGGGACACTTAACTGACCCAGCCAGGTGCCCCTGTATAATCATGTTTTGATGGCATATCATAGTTGGTTATATGCTTGGCTCTTGTAACTATTCAGTATTTGTCAACTGAATAAGGGAGAATGATATGCACAATTGTTTTTGTCTCCTTGGAAGATATACTATTTGTAAGTGGGTTTTGTCATTAGATACAGCTTAATCCTGGACAGCACACATTTTGAATTGGATTATTGTCAGATAAAATCTTGGCTGGATACATGTTGCCTTTGGGCTCAAACAACCAAACAACCAACAGTAAATGGAAAGAGACAAGAAACTACATGTAGTATTAACTGCATTTAGTGGTTAAATAAATACTTATTAAGAACAATTGGTGATATTTGAGATTTTTGTTCGGAATTGCTATAATCATAAACCATAGACTTTCATTTTTTTTTTTTTTAAAGATTTTATTTATTTGACAGAGATCACATGAAGGCAGAGAGTCAGGCAGAGAGAGAGGGGGGAAGCTGCTCTCTCTCTGCTCTGCAGAGAGCCCGATGTGGGGCTCATTCCCAGGACCCTGAGATCATGACCTGAGCCGAAGGCACCCCTATTTCTTTATTTTTAACATTTTATTTTTATTTTTATTTATTATTTTTTTAAAGATTTTATTTTTGGGGGGAGCCTGGCTGACTCAGTGGGATAAAGCCTCTGCCTTCGGCTCAGGTCATGATCTCAGGGTCCTGGGATCGAGCCCCGAATTTTGGGCTCTCTGCTCAGCAGGGAGCCTGCTTCCTCCTCTCTCTCTGCCTGTCTCTCTGCCTGCTTGTGTTCTCTGTCTGTCAAATAAATAAAATCTTAAAAAAAATTTCTTTTTTCATGAGGGTCAGAGATGCAGAGGCAGAGGGAGAAACAGGTCCCTTTGGAGCAGGGAGTCTAATGCAGAACCTGATCTCAGGACCCTGGGATCACAACCTGAGCTGAAGGCAGATGCTTAACTGACTGAGCCACCCAGGCACCCCTTTATTTTTAGTTTTTAAAAAGATTTATTTAAAAAAAAAAAAAGATTTATTTTAGAGCACAAGTGAGTGGGAATGGAGGAATATGAGAGAGAGCTTTAAGCAGACTCTGTAGTGAGCACCGAGTCCACATGGGGCTCGATCTCACAACCCTGAGACCATGACCTGACCTGAAATAAAAACTCAGATGTTTAAAAAAAAAAAAAAAAAAAAACCTCAGATGTTTAACCAACTGCACCACCCAGGTGCCCCTAAGATTTTATTTTATTTTTTGTTTTTTATTTGAGAGAGAGAGTATGCTCAAGAGAGTGAGTGAGAGGGGTGCCTGGGTGGCTCAGAGGGTTAAAGCTTCTGCTTTCGGCTCAGGTCATGATCCTGGGGTCCTAGGATCAAGCCCCACATCGGGCTCTCTGCTCTGCGGGGAGCCTGCTTCCTCCTCTTTCTCTGCCTGCCTCTCTGCCTAGTTGTGATTTCTCTCTGTCAAATAAATAAAATATTAAAAAAAAAAATGAGTGAGAGAGAGCTTGAGCTGGGGGAGAGGCTGATGGTGAAGGACAGACAGACTCCCTACTTAGCAGGGACCCTGATGCAGGGCTTGATCCCACAACCCTGAGATCATAACCTGAGCCGAAGGCAGACACTTAACTCATTTAGCCACTGAGGCACACCTAAGATTTTATTTTTAAGTAATCTCGGCACGCAATATGGGACTCGAACTCACAACTGTGAGATCAAGAATTGCATGCTTCACTGTCTGAGCCAGCCAGGTGCCTCAACCATCGACTTTTAGATAGCATTAGTAAAATTGGCTTGTTACTAGTAAAATACAAAATCCTAATAGGTCGTTTCTTGAGAATTTGTGTTTTAGAGAGCTGTTAGGTTTTGTCTTGTATTTCCTCCATATTCCTGAATTTTATCCTTGCGTTTTACTATGGTTTTGAAGTTTTTGCTTACTACCATTCCGGCTTTCTTGCAGATTTTCTATTTTGTACATACGTTATTTTGTATATACTGTATATGATGACTTCGGTGAGCAGTGACCGTTCACGAGGTGCTCGGGAAAAAACACAGATTTCAGCGACACAGGCATCACAACTACAGAAACAAGTAGTACAGGTAAGTTTTTGTGGACCTCTTGTTTTGTATAGAGTTATGTTAATTAGAGTGCCCAAACTCTCCTTTATTGGTACCGTAAGATTTTGAATCTTGTTTTTCAAAAGTAGGTTGTATTCAGTGGGAAAGAGAAAATATCATGATTCAGGTACTGTTGGACAATGTTTCTTATCTATTTGATTGTGAACTTTTTTGTCTCCCTATTAGCATCCAGGCTATCTCCTTTTTCTTTTCCTTTTTTTTTTTTTTAAACGATTTTAAGTAATTTCTTTACCCAATATGGGGCTCAAAGCTAAAGCCCCGAGGTGAAGAGTCACATGTTCTACATTTTGAACCAGCCAGGCACTCCTCCTTTTCTTTGTTAACCTAGGTATGTGCCTGAATGTAATATGGAAATCCAGGATATATGGAGAATTTATGCTCTGAAGTAGAGAAATAGGTGAATTATAAGAGATTACGAAAAGCTGCTTTTTCTTTCAAGCATTGTTAGCTGGGGAAAGTCAGTTACTATTAAGATGACTTTTAGTGGGGCACCTGGGTGGCTCAGTGGGTTAAGCCGCTGCCTTCGGCTCAGGTCATGATCTCGGGGTCCTGGGATCGAGTCCCGCATCGGGCTCTCTGCTCAGCAGGGAGCCTGCTTCCCTCTCTCTCTCTGCCTGCCTCTCTGCCTACTTGTGATCTGTGTCTGTCAAATAAATAAATAAAATCTTTAAAAAAAAAAAAAAAAAAAAAAAGATGACTTTTAGTTAACAAGGTCAATATAAATAAAACATTTAATGTTAAATAGTCCCTCCTGGGGTGCCTAGGTGTCTCAGTCAGTTGAGTGTATGCCCCTTGATTTCGGGTCAGGTCATGATCTTAGGGTGGTGGGATTGAACCCCACATGGTGCTCTGTGCTCATGGTGTGTCTGCTTGAGATTCTTTCCCTCTCCCTCTACTGCCCCTAAAATAAGTAAATAAAAGAAAATCTTAAAAAACAAATAGTCTCTCCTTCTGAATTTGTTTATATTATTACTTTAAATGATGTGAGATAAGTTAAATAAAATGTTAAGTATAGTGCCTGATACAAGATTGAGCGTTTTATAGATATTGAGTAGATTTGCAAACCTTTTTTCAGACGTCCATCATAAATTTCAGATTGATGATTTGACCATTTATGATAGCTAATTACAAGTACTTTTTTTATAATCAGTCATAACCAAGTGCCCTGTGGACGTTAAGGGACACAGAGAGTAGACTATTTTTGCTTTACATTTTTCAGTATAAGATTAGTCTTAAATTTTGCTTCTGTCAGTAGACTTACAACTCTGCTCTTCAGTGCTTATTTCTAAATACGTTTATCCCGATAGGTAATTATTCACAACTGATACGAAAGATGACTTTTTTTTTAAGATTTTATTTATTTATTTGACAGAGCAGGAGCACAAGCATGGGGAGTGGCAGGGAGAGGGAGAAGCAGACTCCTTGCTAAGCAGGGAGCCCAATGTTGGTTTTGATCCCAAGACTCTGGGATCATGACCTGAGCCGAAGGCAGACACTTAACCGAGTGAGCCACCCAGGTGCTCAAAAGACGACTACTTGTTGCAAAAATTTTGACTATACTACACCCTCCTTTTGTAGGTAAATGCTTATGAGGCTGTTCATGAAATTTTTCATATCAAAGAAGATACAAGTTAGGAGTAATCATAGATGCAGCCCTGCTTATAATCAAATAAATGTAAATTAAGACAGTATTTTATTGTTTTTATCAAATCAGTCAAAATTTAAAGTGTAATCTTTATATGGGGAAAAAAAAGTGTAATCTTTTAGGGATAACTGGCTGGCTCAGTTGGTTGAGCATGTGATTCCTGATCTCAGCGTTGTAAGTTTGAGCTTACAAGTTTGGATGTAGAGAATACTTCAAAATAAAAAAAAAAAAATTTTTAAGTGTAATCTTTTAGGGGTGCCTGGATGGCTAAGTCAGTTAAACATCTGCTTTTGGGTCATGATCCCAGGGGGATCATAGTTCTGCCTTAGGTCATGATCCCAGGGTTCTGGTATGGAGCCTTGCATTGGGCTCCCTGCTTAGCAGAGAGCTTTCTTCTCCCTCTTGCCCCTGCTTGTTCTCTCTCTCTCAAATAAACAACATCTTTTAAGAAAATTAAAAAAAAAAAAAAGTTTGATCTTTTAAAGAGGGCCAAATGAAATGTTGAGAATGTAAATTGTTTCCATCTCCCACCCAAGTAGAGTCCTTGGGCTGATTTCCAGTGAATCAGAGTCTCCAGACTGTTCTCCCAAGGGTTGTTGTCACAGTTAGTTTTCATGGTCCCTTTTGGGGCAGCTCATTTTATGTAATTAGATAAAAAACTGCCCACTGAGCTGTGGGAAGGATTCTTAGACTCTCAGATTCCTAATTTCCCTTTTTATCAGACAGTGTGGATAACATTGTTAATGTTCGTTTATCTCATCTAAGACCATCTTAGATTCTGAGTAAAGTGGGTCTGTCACTTTACTAACTAAATGAATTACTTAAGTGTCTTTGAACCTCACTTAAAAACAAAACAAAACCCAAAAAACATGCTTTGAGATTTATAGGAAAGAGTAGTACACATAATTCTTGAATCTCCTTTGTTCAAATCTCCCAGATACTAACATTTTTACCATGTTTATATTTTCTCCTTTCTACAAAGAAGAAACTATATACAGTTTCCCTCCCACAACCTTTGAGAGTTATATACCACATCTGAATACTTCAGTATTTTTTTTTCAAGGACATAGTTATAGAACTGTTATTAAAAAATCAGGAAATCAGCTCATGTAATCTACAGACTATATTACTCTTTTCCCAGTTGTCTCAGTATTGTCCTTTTTAGCTAATTAAGTGCTTTATCAAACGTATTTAGATGTTCGTTATCTTCAGTCATTTTTAATGTGGAACTTTCTTTCCTCTGTTTCATAACATTGACCTATTTGAAGAATATAGGCCAATTACTTTGTAGAATATCTACCAGCTTTAGTTTGTCTGAGATATTCCTCATGATTAGAATGGGGTTATAAGATTTATTTTATTATTTTTATTACTTTTTAAAAAGATTTCTTCTTTTATTTGGAGAGTGTGTGCACACAGGCAGGGGGGTGGGGCAGAGGGAGAAGCAGACTCCGCCCTGAGCAGGGAGCCTGAGGCAAGACTTGTTCCCAGGACCTCAGGATCATGATCTGAGCTGAAGGGAGATGCTTAACCTACTGAGTCACCCAGGTGACCCAAAGATGTATTTTTTTTAGAAGGCGATTGAGTGTGCATGAGCGGGGGAAGGGACAGAAAGAGAGAATCTCAAGCTGACTCCCCTGCTTGAGTGGGGAGCCTGAACTGGGGATTGATCACATGACCTTGAGATTGCAACCTGAGCTGAAATCAAGAGTTGGGCTGCCCAACTGACTGAATTAGCTGGCCTCCCCAAGTAATGCATTTTTGGTAGAAATACCACAGAAGTGATGATCTTTTCTTTTTCTTTTTCTTTCTTTTTTTTTTTTTTTTTTTTTAGATTTTATTTATTTGACACACAGAGAAATCACAAGTAGGCAGAGAGGCAGACAGAGAGAGAGGGGGAAGCAGGCTCTCCGCTGAGGAGAGAGCCCAACGCAGGGCTGGATCCTAGGACCCTGAGATCATGACCTGAGCTGAAGGCAGAGGCCTAACCCACTGAGCCACCCAGGCGCCCCATGATGATCTTTTCTTGATGCATCGTATCATGTTGTTCAGGACATAGATTTATACTATATGCTGATGGTCATTTTTATCATCTGTTTAAAGTGGAGTTTCTTTAGTATTTTATAAAAAGATAACTCCAGGTTTTAATTTTTACTAATTTATTTATTAAAAATTTTTTAGAAAGATTTTACTTATTTATTTGACAGAGAGAGACAGTGAGAGAGGAAACAGAAGCAGTGGGACTGCGAGAGGGAGAAGCAGGCTTCCTGCCGAACAGGGAGCCTGATGTGAGGCTCGATTTCAGGATCCTGGGATCATGACCTGAGCTGAAGGCAGACTCTTAATGACCAAGCCACGCAGGCGCCCCAATTTTTTTATTTTTAAAAGATTTTGTTTCTTTGTGTGAGAGACGGGGGGGGGGGGGGGGGGGGGGGAGAAAAAGCACAAGGAGGGAGGGTCAGCAGGAGAAGCAGACTCCTCACTGAACAGAGAGCTTGATGGGTGACTACATCCCAGTATTCTAGGATCATGACCTGGAGCTGAAGGCAGATATGCTTAACCGACTGAGCCACCGAGGCGCCCAGATCTCCAGGTTTTAAAAATGTGATATGAAGGGGCGTCTGAGTGGCTTAGTTGGTTGAATGTCTGCTTTAGGCTTGGGTCATGGTCTTGGGGTCCTGGGATCCACAGCATCAGTCTTCCTGTTCAGCAGGGCTCCCTCCTCTGCCCCTTCTTCGGCTTGTGTGCTTCTCTGTCCCTCTCTCTCAAATAAATAAATGGTTAAAAAAAAGGATGTGGGGTATAACGTTTACTTTTCAGGATGGTTGTAAGGAATTAGAAATGGTATATGTTATATTCAGGAAGCGATAACATTTACTCATTGTATATTCCACCCAAGTTATGAAGTGATTATGATACTGTTTGAAATTATGTTGGAAAATACCTGGCTCCTGATCAACTGAGACAGGACCCAAAATTACAGTATGGAAAAACTGTTAAAACAAGAAAAAAAAAAAGTAGACTATGTTAATAATGTTTATCTTTGGGTGGTGAACATAACGATTTAAAAAATTGTATTTCATTATGTTTCCAAATTTTTGGGGTGGCAGATACAACAGAAAAATATTTGGCTTCCATAGGAAAGTTATCAAGACATTCTTCAGGGTAAAAGTAGCTTAGCTCTGGAGTGCCTGCCTAGCTCAGTCATGGAGCATGCAACTCTTGATTCCCAGGTTGTGTGTTCGAGTTCTGTGTGGGCAGGAAGTTTATCTAAAACATGAGGAGAAAAAAAGTGAAAGTAGCTTAGACCATTATAAGTCAAGTGAATGGAAGAGAGACTCAGAGGAAGAGAATTAGTACTTCTGCTTTTTCAGTCTGACAGTTGGATGGTGGATGTCACTAATAGTTGTAGGGTAGGGTGCATTCACCTTAACTTCAAATATCAGTTGATTTTGCTTTTTCCTTTGATTTTTCAAGTTGTACAGATTTCTTGACATTTCCCAGAGGTTGTCCTGACAAGTTTCCTGTCTTGAGTTTATGTTTGGGGTTTTCTTTATTTATTTTTTAATTATTTAAAAAAATTTATTTATTTATTTGACAGAGAGAGATCACAAGTAGGCAGAGAAGCAGGCAGAGAGAGAGAGGGAAACAAGCTCCCTGCCGAGCAGAGATCCTGATGCGGGACTTGATCCCAGGACCCTGAGATCATGACCTGAGCCGAAGGCAGTGGCTTAACCCACTGAGCCACCGCACCCCTGGGGTTTTCTTTATTGCATATTTAACATAATTTCTTTGGCTAGGGTAATCAACAAAGGTAAAAAATATTTAAAGTTCTGATGTAAATTGCTTTTTATTTCATTAATATCACAGGCTAGTATTACAGTACTGTAGTTGTTAGAACAGCTGTTAAGTGCATCAGGTCTCTTTCCAAAGTTAAGTTTAAATGGCTCTCTTAGGAAGAATACAGATGATACCACTGAAGAGAAATGCAAAGAATATTTGAGTCCTAGTGCTTAAGCTGAGAAAATTAAGTCTCAATAAATTAGCACTTGGTATTTACCTAATGTATGACTTTACATTTTATTTTTTATTTTAGGTATGTAGGTGTATTTTTTTATTTTATTAACACATGTATTATTTGTTTCAGGGGTGCAGATCTGTGAATCGTCAGGCTTACACACTTAACAGCACTCACCATAACATATATCCTCTCAGTGTCCATAATCCAGTCACCTTTCCCTAACCTCCACCCCCCAGCAACCCTCAGTTTGTTTTGTAAGATTAAGAGTCTCTTATGGTTTGTCTCCCTCCCCATCTGTATGTGTATTTTTAACGTAGGCTCCACACCCAGTATGGGGCTTGAAGTCATGATTCTGAGATCAAGTTGCAGGCTCTCCTGAGCCAGCCAGGGGCCCCCTAACTTTACATTTTAGAAATTTGGGGGTGAAACAATATAAGATGAAAATGTAAAAAATATGTGGAAGCCCTAGACTGTTGCGTGTAGCAAAATGCTATTATCAGTAACTGTTCTTACTGTCTTTAGTGAAAGTTAGTTCAAGTGTTTTCTTGTTTATACTTTGTAAGATAGTTTAATAGAGTCAGGGGAAGCATTTTTTACTCTCTGTAACTTGTGTACGATAAGGAAGCACAGGCATTCTCAGGCACCTTTTCAAGTTTAAATATTGCTGCTTTTAGATCTGCTATTGGTGACTGTTTTCCCCCCTGTCCTAATACTTATCATCCCCCACCCCTTTCAGAAAGATACTACAGCCAGAATCCTTGGTTTTAGCTGTGTCTTGTACTCTGCGTCATTGCTGCATGCTGTATTTTCTGTCTGAAATGTCTTGAACCAGTCACATTCTTTTTTTTTTTTTTTTAATTTAATTTTTTATTTGTCAGAGCATAAGCAGGGGAAGTGTGACAGGCAGAGGGAGAAACAGGGTGAAGTGTTGAAATTTTTTCCCCCCTAACTTTTTTTTTTTTTTTTTTAAGATTTTAATTTATTTATTTATTTGGCAGAAAGAGAGAGAACAGACACAAGCAAGCAGAGTGGCAGGCAGAAGGACAGAAAAGCAGGCTCCCGGATGAGTAAGGAGCCAGATGTGGGACTGGATCCCAGGACCCTGGGATCATGACCTGAGCCAAAGGCAGCTGCTTAACTGACTAAGCCACCCAGGCATCCCTCCCCCTAACATTTTATTATGAAAATGTTCAAATACAAAGAGTCATTGTAAAGAGTTGTATGGTGAAGACCCATACACTCAAAATTAGCTTTTTTCTTTCTTTTCTTTTTTTTTTTTTAAAGATTTTATTTATTTATTTGACAGACAGAGATTACAAGTAGACAGAGGGGCAGGCAGAGGGAGGAAGGGAAGCAGTCTCCCTGCTGGGCAGAGAACCCGATGTGGGGCTCAATCCCAGGACCCTGGGATCATGACCTGAGCTGAAAGCAGAGGTTTTAACCCACTGAGCCACCCAGGCGCCCCCCCCTTTTTTTTTTTTTAAGATTTTATATATTGTTTTGAGATAGGAGACAGATAGCAAGAGAGAGCACAAGCAGGGAGGAGAGGGAGAAGCAGGCTGCCTGCCAATCAGGGAGCCTCATGTGGGGCTGGGATTGTGACCTGGGGTGAGGACAGGCACTTAACTGACTGAGCTATCCAGTTGTCCCAAAATTGGCTTTTTGATATATTTGCTTTATTACATCTGACTAGCTATCCATTATTTTATCTTATTTTCTTGATGCATTTCAAGGTAAATTAAAGTCATCAATATACTTTAGTCCCAAGGTCTTTAGTATATATACATATATAACTAGAGTTTGATACTTCTTTAAGTCCCTCTTCTTTTTTTTTAAAGGTAAAATTTATATACAGAGACATTTTAAGTGTTATCAGATCATTTTTTGTTGGTTGCATGTACCTATATAGCTCAGTCCTCTCTCCAAATACAGAACATAAACTCATCCCAGAAGGTTCTGTGGATTTTATTATGTTTTCTTGGTGCAGACATCCTGCCTTTTAGGGTTCTGGTGATTTTCTTTATGTACTGCTGCTTTCTTTTACCTTGCCTCTAACTCTCATTTTATCTTTCTGTGTGCCTCTTTTCCCTTCAGACTCTGAAGTTTTCCCATAACTAATGTGGACTGTGTTCTCCCAGTTTTCTAGTCCTTGCACACATTGTAGTCCTTTTCCTCAGTCTTTAAGTATTTTCAAGAAAAAAATATCCTCTCCCTTTACATCCCTTCCTTCTTATGGTAACCACACTAACCACACTAACCTAGACCCTTATTACTATATTCTTAGAATGGTAAAATACCTTTTTCCCTAGCTTGGAGGCAGTATGATTGATACACTGGGCACTACGGACCTCGGGTAGTTAGGAGCCCTGTGGCCTTTAACAACCAACATAAAGTGTTAGTGAATTGCTTAGGGGTACACTATGGAGTTGAACTGTAATACTATGTCTAAGATCTTTGCTGGCGATAAAATTGAAGCTCCACTTCATGATTTAATAATTTTTTTTAAAGATTTTTTTTTACTTATTTGACAGACAGAGATCACAAGTAGGCAGAGAGGCAGAGAGAGAGAGAGGGAAGCAGGCTCCCTGCCGAGCAGAGAGCCCAATGTGGGGCTCGATCCCAGGATGCTGGGATCATGACCTGAGCAGAAGGCAGAGGCCTTAACCCACTGAGCCACCTAGGCGCCCTGATTTAATAATTTTTATAATGGGAACTTTTTTGGTCTTCTGGAGGGATAATGCTTTAGGGATGAAGAATTTCATGATGCTTGCTTGCTAGATTGCTGTTAGCCCTTTCCTGTATAACAGTTTCAATACGTTTTCTGAAGTTTGCATGCATATTGTAAGGGTATATATTTGGACATTTTCCATCTTTCTTCGTATAGGTATCCCCCTACTTTCCTTGCTTAATTGCCATAGGACTTTTCTTGTCTAATTGCTTTAATTAGACCCTCCAGTACAAAAGGTTAGGACAGACACCTTTTTCTGTTCTTGATCTTGGGAAAGCTTTCAGCTGTCCTTCAGTATTAAGCATTTTGTTAGCTGTGGTTTTTGTCGTTGCCTTTATTAGGTTGAGGAAGTTCCCTTCTATTTCTAATTTGTTAAGTCTTTGTTATCATGAAAGGATATTGGGATTTTATCCAATGCTTTCTCTATGTCTTTTGAAATATTCATGGGGTTTTGTGACTATTAATGTATTACATTGTTCAGATGTTAACCTTGAATTCTTGGGATGAAGCTTACTTGGTAATAGTAGTATATAGTCCTTTTTTTTTCTTTTAAATTGGAGTTGAATTTATTTATTTTTAAAAATTTTTTTAAAGATTTTATTTATTTATTCGACAGAGAGAGATCACAAGTAGGCAGAGAGAGAGAGAGAGAGAGAGAGGAGGAAGCAGGCTCCCTGCCGAGCAGAGAGCCCAATGTGGGACTCGATCCCAGGACCCTGAGACCATGACCTGAGCCGAAGGCAGAGGCTTAACCCACTGAGCCACTCAGGCGCCCAGTATATAATCGTTTTTGTGTGTTGCTGGTTTGCTAGGATTTTGTGGAAGATTTTTCATCCATAGTGGTATTTTTGTGTAGTTGTTTTTTCTTGTGATGTTTTTAATTTTGGTATCAGGATAATAAAACCGACCTTGTAGAATGAATTAGAAAGTGTTCCCTTCTATATTTTTTGGAAGAGTTCGTAAAGAATTGGTATTGGTGTTAATTCCTTCATCATGTGGTAGAATTTACCATCTGGCCCTGGGTTTTTCTCTGTGGGAACTTTTTATTTAAAGTGGGCTCCACACCCAGTAGGGTGCTGAAATCATGACCCTGAGATCAGGCGTCGCATGCTCTTCTGACTGAGCCAGCCACATGCCCCTGTGGGAACTTCTTGATGGCTTATTCAGTCACTTGTTAAAGAGTTTTTATTTATTTTGACACAGTTTCAATAGTTAACTGTCTTTTTTTAGAGGTTATACAATTTGTGTCATACATTTGTTCATGAAATTCTCTTATAAACCTTTTTATTCCTCTAACATAGGTAGTAATGTTACCTATTTCGTTCCTAATTTTAATGACGTCAGTCTTCTCTCTCTTTTCTTGATGGATTTAGCTAAAAAGTTTTCAGATTTGTTGATTCCCCCCCCTCCAAAAAATCAGATTTTTTCCCCTCTTTTCTACTCTTTTTTTCACTTATTTTTACTGTTTTCTGTTGTTTCCTTCTTTAAAATTAAACTATTTTTTAAAAAGATTTTACTTATTTATTTGTCAGAACGAGAGAACAAGCACAAGCAGGGGGAGCAGCAGGCAGAGGGGGAGGAAGCAGGCTCTCCCCTGAGCAAGGAGCTTGATGTGGGACTTGATTCCAGGACCTTGGGATCAGGACCTGAGCCAAAGGTAGACACTCAACTGACTGAGGCACCTGGGCGTCCCTAAAAAATATTTTGAAAGGAGTGCCCAGGTGGCCCAGTTGATTAAGTGTCTGCTATTGGCTTAGGCCATGATTCCACGCTTGTGGGATTGAGCCTCCATTGGGCTCCCTCCACAGTGGGGAGGCTGCTTCTTCCTCTCAGTCTGTGCTCCCCTCTCCCGCTGTGCTCTCTCCAAATAAATAAGTCTTTTTTTAAGATTTTTATTTATTTATTTGACAGAGAGAGACCACAAGTAGGCAGAGAGAGAAGAGGAAGCAGGCTCCCCACGGAGCAGAGAGCCCAATGTGGGGCTCGATCCCGGGACGCTGGGATCATGACCTGAGCAGAAGGCAGAGGCCTAACCTACTGAGCCACCCAGGCTCCCCATCAAATAAATAAGTCTTAAAAAAAAAATCTCTTCACCAAACATGGGGCTTGAACTCTCAACACTGAGATTACATGCTCTACCAAATGAACCAGCTGGTCACCCCTTCTGTCATTACTTCTTAATTTTTTAAAAATTTCTCCCTTTAACCTTCTATTTCTCTTGAAGCATTAACTGTTAAAAGTTTATTTTTGTGTTCCTTCTTTGTGTGTAGTCCTCACTTTTATTTCTGAGTAAGAAAAAGACCTAATGCTATTTATATATCATTTTCTTTATGCTCAGTGCCTTTTTAAAAGATTTTATTTATTTGAGAGAGAGAGCATGAGCAGGGGGAAGGGTGTTCTGAGGGGTGGGGATGGGGAGAGAGAAGCAGCAGACCCCTCTACCCTGAGATCATGGCCTGAGCCAAAGTCAGACCTTTAACCAACTGAGCCACCCAGGTATGCACACTGCCTTTTAGTTTTGTTTTTTTTTTTTTTTTCTAAAGATTTTATTTATTTATTTGACAGAGAGAGATCACAAGTAGGCAGAGAGAGTGAGAGGGAAGCAGGCTCCCTGCTGAGCAGAGAGCCCGATGCGGGACTCGATCCCAGGACCCTGAGATCACGACCCGAGCTGAAGGCAGCGGCTTAAACCACTGAGCCACCCAGACGCCCCTGCCTTTTAGTTTTGAGACAGAAGATAGCCTTATTCGCTAGGTAGGGTGGGGGGGGGGGGTGGGGTGGGGGTGTGTGTGTGTGTGTGTGTGTGTGTGTGTGTGTGTGTGTGTGTGTGTGTGTGTGTATTCATTGGTTATTGGAGTATTGCCTTACTCCTTATTGTTTTTCTTATAATAACTTTGTATGGGATTTGACCATTATTTTTCTGTCACTCATTTTTTTTTTTTTTTTTAGATTTTATTTATTTATCTGACAGATAGCACAAGTAGGCAGAGGCAAGCAGAGGGTGGGGGGGAAGCAGGCTCCCCGGCAATCAGAGAGCCGGATGCAGGGCTTGATCCCAGCACCCAGGTGCTCCTCTGTCGTTCATTGTTACGTGCAGTGAGTTTTCTTTTGTACTTTCAGATGGCAGCATGGTTCTGAGTTGCTTTTCTAATTTAAGAGTTTCTTTACTATGTAATTATGTTGGCTTACTTTCTGAGATTTCCTGACCCCACCCCTCCCCCAGTGTGGACCTTGTTTACTTTCCTCTATATGTGGTTTAATTTTGATTCTGCTAGTCATTTTCTCTTAATGAGCCCTGGATGGTTAGTTTCAAGAGTTGATAATGGTGGGGCACCTGGGTGGCTCAGCAGGTTAAGCTTCCCACTCTTGATCTTGGCTCAGGTCATTATCTCGGCTCATGTCATGATCTTAGGGTCCTGGGATTGAGATACTATATCTGTGGGTGGTTTTTCTTTACATGTTTGTATTTGGAGGCTTATGAGGGATACTATGTCATCTAGTTTTATGATAATATTGTTGTCCATGGGATTTTGATTTTGCTCTAAAGTTGAAGGAGTAGTTTAAAGAACTCTTCTTACATACTCTTTTTTTTTTTTTTAAAGATTTTATTTATTTATTTGACAGAGGGATCACAAGTAGGCAGAGAGGCAGGCAGAGAGAGAGGAAGGGAAAGGCTCCCTGCTGAGTAGAGAGCCCGATGTGGGGCTCAATCCCACTGAGCCACCCAGGAGCCCCTCTTGTTACATTCTCTTAATGAGATTTTTTTTTTTAAGATTTTATTTATTTATTTGACAGAGAGAGAAAGAGATCACAATCAGGCAGGCAGAGAGAAGGGGGGAAGCAGGCTCCCTGACGAGCAGAGAGCCTGATCCACGGGGCTCGATCCCAGGACCCTGAAATCATGACCTGAGCCAAAGGCAGAGGCTTACCCCTCTGAGCCACCCAGGTGTCCCTTCTAATGAGATTTTTAACATGGTGCCACTTTTGCTCTTTTATTTCCTTCTATATATTTTTTAAATTTTTTATTAATTTTTTATTTTTTTATAAACATATAATGTATTTTTATCCCCAGGGGTACAGGTCTGTGAATCACCAGGTTTGCACACTTCACAGCACTCACCATAGCACATACCCTCCCCAATGTCCATAACCCCACTCCCTCCAGCAACCCTCAGTTTGTTTTGCGAGATTAAGAGTCACTTATGGTTTGTCTTCTTCTATATTTTATATCTGTATACACATGTACATAGTATACATGTATTAATATATACATTATTTTTAGTTATTTCAGTATTCAGTTATTCCATTGTCAGTTTCTGGTAATGTCCCTTGTAGCATGTTTCCCCATTCTAGTATAGTATCATTACATACCCCTTTGGTTTGACCTGTATCTTTAGTCTAGCTAACTCTTAGCCTTTGTCTTCCAAAATTCTGGCAATTTAGAAAAAGAAAATAAGCCAGGTTTTTTTTTTTTAATATTTTATTTATTTATTTGACAGAGAGAGAAAGATCACAAGTAGGCAGGGAGGCAGGCAGAGAGAGGAGGAAGCAGGCTTTTCACGGAGCAGAGAGCCCGACGCGGGGCTCGATCCCAGGACCCTGGGATCACGACCTGAGCCAAAGGCAGAGGCTTTAACCCACTGAGCCACCCAGGCGCCCCAAATAAGCCAGTTTTAATATAAAATATTCTTTGGGCCTTCTGGGTTCCTCAATCAATTAAAAGTCCAGCTCTTGGTTTTTGGCTCAGGTCTCTGGGATCAAGCCTAGTGCCCAGCAGGGAGTCTGCTTCTCTCTCACCAACCGCTCCTTACCCTGCTCATATGCTTGCACTCTTTCTCTCAAATAAATAGATAATTTACATTATCTATTTGACAGTGAGAGATCACAAATAGGTAGAGAGGCAGGCAGAAAGAGAGGGGAAGCAGGCCCCCCGCTGAGCAGAAAGCTGGATGCGGGGCTTGATCCCAGGACCCTGGGATCATGATCTGAGCCAAAGGTAGAGACTTAACCCACTGAGCCACCCAGGCCACCTCTAAAAGAATAATTCTTTAAAAAAAAAAAAAAAAAATTCTTCAAAAAAAAAAAAAAAAATTCTTCAATGTGAATTTGTTTGATACTTCCTCATGATTAGATTTAGGTTATAGAACTCTGATTGGAATACCACACAGGACTTTCGAGTATTTCTCAGATTATGGTGGGTGGAGTTATGTCATATCTATCTGCCCCTCACTGAAGATGTTGATTCATTCAGTCCAGAGTTGCTGTATTTCCTCTAATTTATTAACTATGTTTTACTTAGCAGCTAAAAAGCAATCATGTGGGGACACTTTGAGACCATGTGCAAATAGTACGTTCCTCATGCAACTTTCCCCTTAGAATTAGCTTTTATTAATGATTACTGACTTAACTAATCTTTACTATCTTGCCACATGAAGATTTTCCAGCTTGGTAGTGTTTTTATCAATGTAACATTACTAAGTATATGTTAAAAAGATTACCCTTATTTAGTGACTTTAGAAATAAAAATTAGACTAAATAGAGACCATTTTTCATTGATTAAATTGGACTTTTTTTTTTTAAGTTGGAAAGATTTTGAGGAAACAGGCTGTTTTATTCTGCTGATGGAGAATAAATCTTTGTAGCTGGTGTGCAGAGAATTTTTGAACAGATGGTATGAATTGTTTTTCTTTCTTTTTTCCTTTTTTTTATATTTAAATTCAATTAGCCAACATATAGTACATCATTAGTTTCAGATGTACAAAACATTTTTCTAGATACTTCTTTGGTCAGCAATTTCACATCTTTGTATTTATTGCAAGAAATCTATCATGGATATGTGTACAAATTATAAGACTAGATCTTTGTAGTGTTTGAACAGAAAAGTTGTTATTAGCTCCTGGATTTTTTTTCCCTTCATTCTCTATGCTGATTCATTAATTTAAATGGTTTAACTTTTAAAATATTTATGTTGGGAGTTAGTAAAGGTTTTAGTTAACAAGGGTAATATTTTTACTTTATTATTATTATTATCATCATTATTTAAAGATTGTATTTATTTGAGAGAGAGAAAGTGAGGTAGTATGAATGGAGAGGGAAGTGGGGAGAGAGGGGAAGAAGGCAGCTCTCTGCTGAACAGGGAGCCCAACTCAGGGCTCCATCTCTGGCTCCTGGGATCAGGACCTGAGCTGAAGGCAGACACTTAACTGACTGAGCCTCCCAGGGGTTATATTATTTCAGTAAATTTTCAGAGTAATTTTAGGTTCATCGGAAAGTTGCATGGAAATAGTACAGAGAGTTCCTATATGCATGTTCCTCAGTTTCCTGTTACCATAATCAAGATACCTTTGTCAAAACTAACAAACCAAATTGGTATATTACTAAATAGCGCACAGAATTAATTAATTAGTTAATTAATTTAAAGATTTTATTTATTACTTGGTAGAGGGAGCACGAGTGGGGTGAGGGGCAGAGGGAGAAACAGATCCCTGTCGAGCAGGTTTCTGCTAAGCATAACCTTAAGTATGTAGGAAGGTAGATGCCTAACCAACTGAGCCACCCAGGCACCCCTAAAAATAGTATTTATTTAGTAAAATACAGATTTGCTCTTCAGAGCTGACCAGGATATTTTTTTTTTTTAAGATTTTATTTATTTATTTGACAGAGATCACAAGTAGACAGAGAGGCAGGCAGAGAGAGAGAGAGAGGGAAGCAGGCTCCCTGCTGAGCAGAGAGCCGGATGTGGGGCTCAATCCCAGGACCTTGGGACCTTGATCCCAGGACCCTGAGATCGTGACCTGAGCGGAAGGCATCGGCTTAACCCACTGAGCCACCCAGGCGCCCCAGACCAGGATATCTTAAAAGAATTGACAGCAGTGTTTTTTTGTTTTTTGACAGATATGCTGGTTCTAAGCCTGTGTCCTAGCAGTCTCCACTGTTTACTGTTCTTCTAATTTTCTGTTGTTCTTACTTACTCCATTTCCCCAGGGCAAAGAACATTTAAATGAGTCACATGGCCAGTTAAGATGAGTAATAACTAGGTCATTTGACCAAAAGAATGGGACTCTTATGCCATTTAATTTGATGTTTATTTGGCTTTTGGAAGCAGGTTGTAAACATTTGAGAGCTCTAATCACTGTTTTTGTTACCATAGCACTGTAGTACTTGACCTTTTTATCTTTTTGCAGGAGATTTTGGCATCTAACTTGTATTTTATGTGCTGAGATCTTTTTAATAATTTTGTGTGTACTTTTCAGGCAACAGCTGAACAGATGCGTCTTGCTCAAGTGATCTTTGATAAAAATGATTCAGAATTTGAAGCTAAAGTTAAACAGGTATGTTTGTGGCAAAGGATACTATTATTTTGGTAGTAAAATCTTCCTAGTCACTAAAATGTTACCAACAATGAGCTAGACATTGTGGAGAAGCACATTAACCTTGTCTGTACCTGTGTATAGAACGTACATTAAATATTTGGCAAGTTCTCAGAAAGTTTTGTTTAATGTTAAGAACCGAATTGCCTTCTCCAAAATTGGTGATGATGAATCCAAACATATGCTGGAAAAATATAACATTAAATTTTAGTTTGATGTCTTCATTTACAACTCCAATGAGAGGCTTTTTTGGTAATAAAAATTTCAAAGTCTTCTTCCCTGATAAGGCTGCTTTTCCTTTCAAGATTCTAGAAATCAAGCTGTATAACCCTTACCTCGGCCCAGACCCTGGTAGAGGTCTATAAGTAATTGCTGGAATGACTGTCCCACAGTGAACTTGTTACTGAGAGTTAGCTGGAAAAGGAAAGAAACCTTGGTTCTTTTCACTGCTACTGTAAAGAATTACAGAACAGCAGAATGAAAGTGAACAGAGTTTTATTAAAGTACATCCCAAGGGAGAAGCTGGCTAGTCAAGAGAAACAATGGCCTTGGAAACTTGGTAGTGTGGCCTTTTCTTTTGGGCAGCCCTAGAGTTGCAACAGTTGAGTGACAGGCCTGGATTATATAATAATTAGCCAGCTACCATATTCTTTCCCAAGTTGTATTCAAAATGCCTGCATGGGATACCAAACTGCAACATTATTTCTATTTTAGAGATATTAGGTCAAATAAGGACAAGCTACTGCTTTCTGCACAAGTGCAACAAGCACAACAAATGTAGCTCTTACTCCTGCCCAGGATGTTGTAACGACAAACCCGCTGCTAGATGGGTAGAATGGGGCGGTACCCAGTCTTCCTCATTTGGGGCTCTCCATCTTGATATCTAAGGTCCATCATCCTGTTGCTCATGCCTAGCTTCCTGCCTAACTTTTTAGCCCTTTACTGTGTAAACTCTTTGTTAATAATTACAGTTGCTGGGGTGCCTGGGTGGCTCAGTTGGTTAAGCGACTGCCTTCAGCTCAGGTCATGATCCCAGAGTCCTGGGATCGAGTCCCACATTGGGCTCTCAGCTCCATGGGGAGCCTGCTTCTCCCTCTGACCTCCCCTCATATGCTCTCTCACTCTGTCTCTCTCTCTCTCAAATAAATAAAATCTTTAAAAAATAAATTACAGTTGCTGTCATTAGACTAATTATAATAATTTTAGAGGGCCACAAAAAGGATTTATTAAAAATGATAGCACTTATTTTCCGGAATGAAATTTATGTATAGTTTGAGACCTAATTCTGCATATCATATTGTCTTTTATCTGACTCATATAGCAGATACACAAAAAGGAGCACTGGTCCAGGAGTTCAGAGTCTTATGGTTAAATTTCAGTTTGATCTCTTACTATTCCAATCACTGGGGGGTAATTTTGATATTTAATGTGCATCTTATTACTGGTATATTACAGGCGTTGGGTTAATAGAGACACTGATAAAAACTGACACTAGTTGATACCCAAAGACCAAAGGACTGGAAAGCTGTAGAGTGTGTAGAACTTTCACCATGATATGGCAGGGCAGAAAGCAGAGAGCGTGGTACAGTGCAAAGAGTTCTATTCATGAGATCAGGATACGTGGATTCCACATAGGCCTTCCTGTTAATTAGTTCTTTGACCACAGAGAAATCACTTCAGATGTTGGTGTCAAACTATTTTGAACAGGTGGTATACACTAAAACAGTTAAATATGTGTAAAACACAAGAGATATTTAAATCATACATTCGTTTGCTGGTAATTGAGAAGCTTGTATATTGTATCTAATTTGTGATTGTACTTGTGATGAAAATGTTAAAATAGCTTAATATCTCCTTTTTTCTTTTTTTAAGATTTTATTTATTTATTTGACAGAGAGAGAGAGATCACAAGTAGAGAGGCAGGCAGAGAGAGAGGGGGAAGCAGTCTCCCCACTGAGCAGGGAGCCCGATGCGGGGTTCGATCCCAGGACGCTGAGACCATGACCTGAGCTGAAGGCAGAGGCTTAACCCACTGAGCCACCCCGGCGCCCCTTAATCTCCCTTGTTAAAGAGAGTGTACCAAGGGGCTTTCTTTGATTACTTCAGCTTGAAGCTGCTTGCACAAGTACTATGTCTAGGAGTGAGTTTGTGAGAGCTGTAGAATTGCACTTGTGAGATCTTTGGGTATTGTCACTTACGATGTATATGGAGTCTTCTAATCCAAGCAGTGATAAACCACATAGGGAATGTTTTCTTTGTATAACATAGTTGGACTAGATGTTCTGTTATGGTGGCCACATATACTTTGAGTATTTCAGAAATTTGGGAATATACTTAGAGTAGTTCAGAATTTTGGGAATCCTAGGCCATTGAACTAAGTTGGAGTAGTCAGAGCTGATCCTGAGTATGCTGAGAATGTTGATGTATATATGTGTATGTGTGTACTGCTCATTAATAATCTGATACTTAGTCTTCTTGGAGGAGAGTTGATTTGTTGTTTGACTCTCTGTATTGATGAAAAGACAAGTGATGGTCACAAAAAGCAGGTAAACCTGTAAACCTGGAAGGAGGTCGTTTTCATGTGGAAGGATTGTGTAATTTCTATTTTTAAATAGAAAAATCTTAAAATTGGTATGCAGTGCCATTTTAAGGTCTCCTTAACCATTTTATAATTTTAACAGCTTATGGAAGTGACGGGGAAAAATCAGGATGAATGTATAGTGGCCCTTCATGACTGTAATGGAGATGTGAACAAAGCTATCAATATATTGCTGGAAGGGAATTCAGACACGGTAAGAATTATTAATAACTACTGTTAACTGATTTGCAGTGCTAAGATTTATCTCCAATTCCCTGTTGCATTTTGGACTTATCTTTTTGGGGGGGGGGAGGGCATTATGGGTTCCACTCCATGTTTAAGACCAGAAAGAACACTCACCTGAAATGACTGTTCTTGTTACACATGGTTTCTTCATGAAGTTGTAGAATCTGAAGACTTGAAAAGGAACTTGGTGATCTACCCCAGCCTTACATAGTTTCCAAATTCTCTGGGCCTGTGGACATTTTCACCATTTGAAAAACTTCTCTTGGTTTCACTGCTCATGTTTGTTCATCTCAGTTGTCATCTTTTATTACTCCTTATATCTCTAGACTAACCAAAAACCAGAGTTTGCTGTATATCTGTTTGCTTATGTGTGAATATTCTGTAGACACATTTTCATGACCATTTGACAGATAAAATAAGAAAGAAAGGTATTGTTGTTTTAAGCCTAGTAAATTTTTTTTTTTTTTTTTTAATTTGACAGAGAGAGAGATCGTAAGTAGGCAGAGAGAGTGAGAGGGAAGCAGGCTCCCCGCTGAGCAGAGAGCCGGATGTGGGACTCGATCCCAGGACCCTGAGATCATGAACTGAGCCGAAGGCAGCGGCTGAAACCACTGAGCCACCCAGGCGCCCTAAGCATAGTAAATTTTGAGGACTGTGCAGGCACACTAAAGCTTAGCCCTTTTATTTTAGGAAGGATACAACTAAAGCCGCACAAGGCAGTGTCAGCCCTAATTTCTTGATTCTCCATGGAGATTGCACTATCTTGTCTTGTCTCTTTTCTTTTCCTGTTTTTTTTTCTTTTCGTTTCATTTCTTTTCTGTTCTTTTCTTCCCTTTCCCTCCCTTTCCCCTTCCCCCTCCCCTGCTCTCCCCTTTTCTTTTCTTCAATTTTATTTATGAGATAGAGAGAAAGTGAAGGGAGGGGTAGAGAGGGAGAAGGGGGGGTCCCCGCTCAGGGCTCAGTCATAGAACTGGGGTATCATGACCTGAGCTGAAGGCAGCTGCTTAACCAACTGAGCTATCCAGACACGCTGCGCAGTGTTTCATTTTTGTTTTCTTTCAAAATTAATTAATTAACTAATTTGAGAGAATGAGCAAGGGGAGGGGTGAAGGGAGAGGGAGAAGCAGGCTCCCCGCTGAGCAGGGAGCCCAATGCCAGGCTCGATCCCAGGACTCTGGGATCATGACCTGAGTCAAAGGTAGATGCTAACTGACTTAAACCACCCAGGTGCCCCTCATTTGTATTTTCAGATCACCATTTCAAAACAGATTAAAACAAATAATGATTCTCCTTTAGATGGGGTATAAGGATGAACACAACCAGCGTGCCTTCCTTGTCACTGTTCGGGTTTAATCAGGTTCTCATTTTTTTTTTTTTATTTTTAAAATACATGATTTATAAGTATTTAGAAGTCTTACAGATAATTTAGATAGAACAATAAAATAAAACCCCCTCTAAACATATTACCCCTATATAAACATTTGGTCTCTCTGTCTCTGTCTCTCTTTCCTTTTCTCTACTTCCACATCTATTTCTCCATCTCATCTACCTATCTGTATTTTTAACATACATATTTTTTCAGGTTCTCATTTTTAAGGATAAGGTTGTATTAGGGACAGGCTATATAAAAATTGAACTGTTGTGACAAGCTCAGTAGTAAAATGATTATCTTTATTTAATATGAAATAAGCAGAATGAGTAATGTAAGAATGAGGTGTTTGGGATAGTATTTCACTATCTGTGTATAAAAGTATCTATGGGTAAAATTCCATGCAAGATAACACTAGTCTGTCAGTTTGTTGGGTAAATACATTATGTTAAGTGTCAAAATAAAAAAATTTTGAATAGTTTTTGTTTGCTGATACTTAGGCTTATATTTTCTGGGTTTATAAAATATGAGGAATGTGTTTACTTTTTTTAAAAGATTTTATTTATTTATTTGAGAGAGAAAAAGACAGTGAGAGAGGGAGCACAAGCCATGGGAGAGGGGAGAAGCAGGCTTCACGCTGAGCAGGGAGCCTGATATAGGGCTCCATCCCAGGATCCTGGGATCATGACCTGGGCCACAGTTACCACTTAATGACTGAGCCACCCAGGTGCCCTGGGAATGTGTTAACCTGATTGCTAATGGATGCAGTATAGAATGGCTCTTAATTTTTGTTTCTTTGTGTTTGTCTTGTTTTTGTAGAGAGGGAGAGAGATTGGGAGAGAGACATAGGGGAGAGGGGGAGACAGAATCTTAAGCAGGCTACATACCAGTGTAGAACATGACTCAGGGCTCTATCTCTCAACCCTGAGATGATGACCCAAGCCAAAGAGTTGGACATTTGGGTTGCCTGGGTGACTCAGTGGGTTAAGCTTCTGCCCTCGACTAAGGTCATGATCTCAAGGTCCTGGCATCAAGCCCTGCATCGGGCTCTCTGTTCAGCGGGGAGCCTGACCCCCACCCTGCCCTGGCCTATCTCTCTGTCAAATAAATAAATGAAATCTTAAAAAAAAAAAAAAAAAAGGTTCAAAACTTAACTGACTGAGCCACCCAGACACCCCTAAACTACCTCCTTTATACATATTTTATATATATATAATCGCTGTGAATAAATGAAATATTGCCAAATTGTTTATTGGAGGGCCGATTTTTTTTATATGTTTAAGTTAGGTTAGAATACTACTTTGTGTTGTCCTTCCTTTAGCTCTAGCTGACTTAATTCTTTCTCTGGTGGGGGGTGAATTTTCAAGCCCCCCCCTTTTTTTAAAAGATTTTATTTATGTATTTGACAGAAATCACAGGTTGTCAGAGAGGCAGGCAGAGAGTGTGAGGGAAGCAGGCTCCCCGCCGAGCAGAGAGCCCAATGGCGGGCTTGATCCCAGGACCCTGAGACCATGACCTGAGCCAAAGGCAGAGGCTTAACCCGCTGAGCCACCCAGGCACCCCTGAATATTCAAGTCTTAAATAAATGTCCAGTTCTCTGTGTTTTATTGAGTTTTAACTTCTCACACTCCTTTGGGACTGAATTCAAAGGAGGTAGTTCTGGGTTGAATGGTGAAGAACATCTTTGGTTACGTTGAGTGTGGAAATTACATAGTGAGGTTGGATCTAGTTTGGTTTCTTTATAGATCAGAAAACATCAAATTAGGGCATGAATAACAGACACAAGAGGCGTATACTGGTTGAGAGACAAGAAGGCTGTGGTAGAAACGGAGAGCCAGAGTGAAAGTCCTTTTGAAATTCTGGTTTGTTTAGGATCATTCTTCCATAGTGTTTGTCTTGTTGCCTACCTGATTGCTGTCTCTAGGAGCCATGACTAACCAGCTGTAAGGAATGCCTACCTTCCCCTGACTAGGATAGAGTTTATTGGAGTGGAGTTGCTAGAGAAAATAAACACGGTAGGGTTGCAAGAATGTTTAAAATAAACCATGAAAGCGAACAAATCTTGTCCTATTGACTAACCGTATTTTGTGCCAGGATCTTCTGAAACAAAATTATTATTTTAAAGATTTTATTTATTTATTTGAGGGAGAGAGGGAACGAGAGAGAAGACAAGCAGGGGAGGGACAGACGGAGAGGAAGAAACAGGCTACTGCCTAGCAGGGAACCAGATGCAGGGCTCACTCCAAGGACCCTAGGATCATGACCTGAGCCAAACATAGACCCTAACCAGGCACCCCTGAAACAAAATTATTCTTTGGTGGGGGGAGTTAGGTTGAATTGTCCCTAGTAATTTTTTTCCTTTTTTTAAAGATTTTATTCATTTATTTGATGGATTACAAATATGCAGAGAGGCAGGCGGTGGAGGAGGGTGGGGAGCAGGCTCCCTGCCGAGCAGAGAGCCTGATGCGAGGGGCTTGATCCCAGGAGCCTGAGATCCTGACCTGAGCTGAAGGCAGAGATTTAACCCACTGAGCACCCAGTTGCCCCTGTCCCTGGTAATTTTAAGAATGAGTTTGTTTTTCTCGAGGAGGAGCTGTTAAAATAAAACATTCAGCATGATCATAAGTACTAATAAAGCTTTTATTTCATTATAATGCTGTTTTGAGTGACAGAATCATTATGAAATATCAGTCTCTTGCATTAATGTACCCTTTTTTTTTTTTAAGTAATTTATTTGTGTTGTGTGGGTCCTGGCAAATAGGAGTTGGGGGAGTGATTTTTTTTTTTTTTTAAAGATTTATTTATTTGACAGAGATCACAAATAGGCAGAGAAGCAGGCAGAGAGAGAGGAAGAAGCAGGCTCCCCGCTGAGCAGAGAGCACCATGTGGGGCTCGATTCCAGGACCCCGGGATCATGACCCGAACCGAAGGCAGAGGCTTCAACCCATTGAGTCACCCAGGCGCCCCGGGGGAGTGATTTTTAATGAGCTGGCCTGGAAAGCTACCTTTCTGATTACTAAATGCAGTGTCTGGGAGGACCATTCTTCCTTTTAGAGTTTCTTCAGACCTATTCTACAAGTAGCCAAGTACAGATGACAAAGGTTATCAGAAGTTCCATTTATGTTGAAAGTTTGTGTGCATCCTCACAGACTGTTGTGCCAAGTGTGCGATACTTTCTTTAACATTTACAGTGGCATTAGACCAATTGCCCCTTAAGTTTGCTCTCCTTACTTTCCCCCACAAATAAGTTCTTGTCAGTCTTAGTAGATTTCACAAGCCCAAGACTTACTTGTGGCCATTGTTGGCTTAATGAAATGGGTTAAGATGTTTTTCTCAAATGTTTCACATACAGGGGCACCTGGATGGCTCAGTCGGTTAAGAATCTGCCTTTGGACAGGTCATTTTCCCGGAGTTCTGGGACTGAGCCTCTCCATCAGGCTTCCTGCTTAGCAGGGAGTCTGCTTCTCCCTCTGCCCTTCACCCTGCTTGTGCTTGTGTGGGCACTCTCTCTCTCACAAAAATAGGTAAATCTTTAAAAAAAAAAAAAAAAAAAGACAATGGAAATTGTATACATATACACCTGTGCTGACTCTACCATGTGTAATTTTTCTAGGTCTTCTAGAATTTACTTTTTGTCATGTTAACCTAAGAGGACAGGATTTTGTCTTGCATAGGTGCCTTGTTTATTCATATTAGCAAGCATAATTGAATTCATACAATTATTTCTCTGGAATAAACAAGCTTTATTATTTTCTCTATTTAAAAAGCAATGCAGAGGGATGCCTGGGTGCCTCAGTCAGTTGAGCAGATTTGCCTTTGGCTCAGGTCATGATATCAGGGTTCTTGGATCGAGCCCTACATTGGGCTCTGTGCTTGGTGGAGCGTCTGCTTCTCCCTCTCCCTCTGTGTGCATGTGCGATCTCTTCTGTCTCTCAGATAAATCTTAAACAACACCAGTGTGGAATGATAAATTAAATTCAACATCCTCATTTAGATAACTACTCCTTTCTTCAGTATATATATATATATATGTGGGCTTTTCTTTGAACTAAAAAATATAATCCTATTTTATAAACTGTTGTTAGCTTGCTACACTTATATCATGGATCTCTTTCTGTGTATACCTGGATAACTTTTTTTTTCCCTAAAGATTTTATTTATTTGAGAGAGAGAGTGTGCATGCATGCGCGAGAGCATTAGCAGAGGGGAGAAGAAGGAGAGGGAAAAGGAGAGAGGGAGAAGCTCAGTGCTGGCTCCATTCCAGAGCCTAGGGTCCCAGGATCATGACCTGAGCTAAAGGCAAATTGTTGACCTATTGAGCCACCGATTGAGGCACCCAGGTGCTCCACCTGGATAGCTCTAAGTGGCTACATACTGCTCCCTTTGTGCATGTTTTAGAGTATAATCTCTTAAGGTAGACATTTGGAGAATCCCCCATCCTTCATTGTAACGATTGTCTGTGTATAAAAGCTTGCACAATTATAAATTTAATAGAATTGCTTGGCTAAAAGCTGTGAACTAACTAAAGTTTGGGTATTATTCCCAGGTAGACTTGTAGGAAGATTAGAATAGATGGGTATTCACCAGAAGTGAATATGCCAGATTATTCTGCGAAACTGCCAATTGTTGATTTTTAAAAAAATATTGATCAAAACTTAAAGTTGGAAAATAACTTGTTTTAATTTTTATTTTTTTCACATCTTATGATTTTATCTGTAACTAAATACATGGGTTCAGTAGAGGTTTGTAGATGTCAAAAAAATTCTTGCCAAAAAAGCGTTGTAAATCTGGCCTCCACTGTTTTGAAAGTAATTCAGCTATGTTTCTTTAATTTTAATTAGTTTCTAGTGCTTATGTTGATTTGGATATACAATATTAGTAATTTCCTTTTGTTCCTGAGAATTTTTTTTTTTTTTTTTTTTTTTTATTTGACAGAGAGAGATCACAAGTAGACAGAGAGGCAGGCAGAGAGAGAGAGAGGGAAGCAGTCTCCCCGCTGAGCAGAGAACCCGATGCGGGACTCGATCCCAGGACCCTGAGATCATGACCTGAGCCGAAGGCAGCGGCTTAACCCACTGAGCCACCCAGGCGATTTTTTTTAAGCTTAAAATAGTTCTTGCTCTTATTTTGGGATTGAATCACTTCAAATCCCTTGTGAAATGAGGTAGATGATGACAAAGTAAACAGAAACAAATGGGCCAGTTTGGGGATTTCTCAGTAATGTAACTTTATTGATATCCTAATACCACTTATTTTTACAAGGACGAAGTGTTCTTTTCTCAGCAATTTATATATATATATATATATATAATTATGATTTCAATTACCATTAGAATTAGAGGAGAGGCAGAGAAGGGAGGTTATATAAATTATTTGACTTTTCATTAGAAACATGTCTTTTTATTTTTTAAAAATATTTTTATTTATTTATTTGACAGCAAGAGAGGGAACACAAGCAGAGTAGAGGGAGAAGCAGGCTTCCTGCTGAGCAGGGACCCCCCAACCCCCATGGGTTGATCCCAGGAGCCTGAGATCATGACCTGAGGCGAAGGCAGATGCTTAATGACTGAGCCATGCAGGTGCCCCGGAAACACATCTTTGTGGTTGAAATTTGGAGTACTTAGTTTAAAAAACAAAACAAAACAAAACCCAAATTTATTTGCCTACCTTTAAATTTTTTTAGGTTGTTACTTTGGTTAACTGAATAGAGCAAGTTATTGCTGAGGTTTTAGGGAAGCATTTTAATGTAATTTTGTATTCTTTGAGCTAATTTACTTATTCATATGTTTAAGGCCATTGCTTAGGTGGAGGTGGCATAGTCTTGGGGAAATGACCTTTATTTTTAAATCAGCATAGGAAAAGGCTCTGGTGGAACAACGTACAGTGTGTTGTTAATTCAGTTAGTTGCTATACTCTTCTGTGCTGTATCTGGCAACAGGAGCTTAGCAAGAGTTTTGCTGTCTTTATCATCAGAAAGTAGAAAGATATGGATAAGAATTAAAATGGTAGGCAAATGAGCTGCAGGGCATGGGTTATTAGGTCTGAAAGCACATATGATATGCACATATCCTTGATAATTATATACACTTTGAATGACAACTCTGGCCACTCTTGTCTTTGGTAGACTTCATGGGAGACTGTAGGGGGAAAGAAGAAGAATTTTGGAAAAGAAAGTTCAGAAAACAAAGAGAATAGAGAGAAGAGAAGTGAGAGAGAAATAAATCGTGGACGTGGAAACAACAACCGGAAAGGAAGAGGTGGCAATCGCGGGAGAGAGTGTAAGTACATTTCTCCTCAAAAATTTTTTTTTGAAAATTTTTATGCACACTGAAAAGCTGAAAGAGTGGTCCAACGAATGCCCATAAATCTAGTTCCTCAATGCAGTGTTTGTTATTATAGGTAACACTTAATAATGAGCTAACTGCATAGTTTATTAGAGCTGTAACCGATGCAATTTCATATTAGCATTTACCTGGGGTGTAGATAGTGTATTGTGTGTCTTAAGACTGCCTTCTGTTATGTATCAAGTACACCCTCTAATTTTAAAGTGAGGTTTTCATTCACTGATAGATAATGCTGTTTATTCTTCCCACTTAATGGATACTCATTATAATAGGTAAGGATTAGTTTAAGAGGGAGATTGTCAAATAGGGAAGATTTTTCTTAGTCCTTTCATTTGACCCGTATTTTGGCATCATTACCTATACACTACCTTCTGGGCAGACATACTGTCTTAGGGACTTTTGCTAGTTTATTTATTCCACAGATGTTTACTGAGTACCTACTCTGTGGCAGGTACTCTAATAGAGCAATGAATAAAACAGATCTTTGCTTTCCTAAAACTTTTAATGAAGGTAGAATGAGATGTGACAATAAGAAAGAGAAGTAATATGTTTTACAGTAATATGATATTTTAATGTTATATGTGAAAATTAAGCCACTAGATTCTAATGGGAAATTCTAATGGGAAAATTCTAATGGGCAAAACAGAGGCAGCAAGATGTTGATTTTAGGGAAGAGTTTGGCAAATTTAAATGGAGTCGCCATGGCAGTTAGGCCCTTAGAGAGATGAGGAGACCAAGCTGTGCTCAGAATTTATGTATTATATGGAGTCATTAATGCCATTGTAGGGGTGAGGAGAAGACAAGACTCTGCTGGCATATACTGGATAGCATCTTAGGAAAACCTGTCTCCCACACTAATTTTTTCAGCAACTCATTATTTCCTTGGTATTGCTGTTTTGCTGCTCTAGGCCTTTCCAGGCTTTGAACCTAACTAGTAAGCCAGTTTTGTTGTGTATTATACATAGCTGCAGAACAAATGTTTTTTGCAGCAAACTTGGTTTAGGGAAGGGCAAGTCCAACTAGAAGGAAGAAAAAAGTGGGTACCTAGTTTTAATTTCCTTACAGAATTTTCATCTACAAATTAAGTGAGCTGTGCTCTCAGTTTTTGAGTCACTTTTATTTGGTTTTGTTTTTACTGTTTTCTGATCCCTCTCGTTAAGTTTTAGCCTTTTAAAAAATAGCCTTTTTGTCCTTGCCTTTGATAGCTCTTACGTACAGTGATGTACATGAGGTGCTCTTTTCTTCCATAGTTAGAGGCGAGGAGAATGGTATTGATTGCAGTCAAGGGGACAAGCCTTCAGACCGTGGCAAGCGAGCTCGTGGCAGAGGTAAGACAGAATAAGGGGGAAGGAGATGAGGCAGGCTGTTGGTGTATGTACTTCATCAAGGCCTGGCAGTGTGCTCTGGGAGAAGAACTGATCTGCAGTCTTTGCATTTGTTCACTGATGGCTATGAATGAAATGTTTGGGTTTATGTAAGTTTGAGAAAACTTACTGGTTGGTTTCACCCAAGCTGAGAAAGGCCTTTTAATGAATAATTTAAAATTTGAAGCTCTGATCAAATAGTCATTAAATTCTTCTCTGTTGTGTTTTACCCATATGATACTGGTTTTAAAATGAAAAGTATTTGCCCATTCATTAGCTCTTTCTTATCCCCCAGTATTTTTTATTAGTGATCATTTTTTAACATTGATGAACTTGGGATGTCATTAAGCCACTTTAATAATGTAATTTCATGTACTTCAGAGTCGTGACTGAATTTTCTCAGGGTCATAAAATCAAGATACACGATGTAATATGCAGATCCTGCTTTGTTTCAGTGGATGAGCTACCTTAACTTTTTGTTTGATCCATTTTATTTCATTTTTCTTTTTAAGATTTTATTTTTGAGCAATCTCTGTACCTAACATGGGGCTTGAACGCACAACCTCACAACCCCAAAGAACAGGAGTCTCAGGCTCTCCAGACCAAGCCAGCCAGGAGCCTCTCTTTGATTTATTATTATCGTCATTATTATTATTATTTTAAAGATTTTATTTACCTATTTGACAGAGAGATCACAAGTAGGCAGACAGGCAGGCAGAGGGGGAGGAGGAAGCAGGCTCCCCACTGAGCAGAGAGCCCGATACAGGGCTCGAACCCAGGATCCTAAGATCATGACCTGAGCTGAAGGCAAAGGCTTAACCCACTGAGCCACCCAGGTGCCCCTCTTTGATGTATTATTAAATGCAGTTGTGTCTGCTCTCTGCAGAACAGTTCATAGTGGCAGAATTTTTTTTACCAGAAATATTATTATTTTTAAAGATTTTATTTATTTATTTGACACAGAGAGAAAGAGAGAGAGATCACAAGTAGGCAGAGAGGCAGGCAGAGAGAGAGGGGGAAGCAGGCTCCCCACTGAACAGAGAGCCTGTTACGGGTCTTGATCCCAGGACCCTGAGCTCATGACCTGAGCTGAAGGCAGAGGCTTAACCTGCTGAGCCACCCAGGCACGCTTTACTAGCAATATTATTAAGCATAGAAGTAATGCAGGCACTGTATGTTAATTACCTAAAATTAAAATTAAAAAAAGAACGTAGGCAGTATGCATACTACCAACTCCATTGGCTGTTCATTCATTCAACAATCATTTACTAAAATACTACATATGCCAAAGGTAAAACATTATCCAGAGATTAGAGAAGGCAAAACTATGTACTGATTTGCCAGGCAGAGGCAAAATAAGATTAGAATTACTTACTTGACAGAGAGAGGGAGAGAGTATGGAGTATACAAGCAGGAGGAGCAGCAGGCAGAAGGAGAGGGTGAAAAGTAGGCTCCCTGGTGATCAGAGAGCCTGATACAGGGCTAGATACCAGGACCCTGAGATCCTGACCTGAGCCAAAGGCAGAGGCCTAGCCAACTAAACCACCCAGGCCCCTATCTAACCAATTTTAATTGTAATGTCCTTTTCTAGCCTTTTAAAATTATGATCGATTTCAAATTTAGACTAAGTGGGGAGAATAGTCAGATGAACCATATGTCCCCTCCTTCTTAGTTAACAACACTTAAAGATTTCAGCCATGTTGGTTTTATAGATCTCCTTCCTACCTTCTCTGCAGAAATATATATATATTTTTAAAGATTTTATTTATTTATTTGATAGACAGAGATCACAAGTAGGCAGAGAGGCAGAGAGAGAGAGAGAGAGAGGAGGAAGCAGGCCCCCTGCTAAGCAGAGAGCCTCAGAACTCTGAGATCATGACCTGAGCTGAAGGCAGAGGCTTTAACCCACTGAGCCACCCAGGCGTCCTCTGCAGAAATATTTTATTTTACTTTTTATTTTATTTTTTAAAAGATTTTATTTATTTATTTGACAGAGATGACAAGCAGGCAGAGAGGCAGGCAGAGAGAGAGGGGGGAAGCAGGCTCCCTGCTGAGCAGAGAGCCTGATGTGGGGCTTGATCCCAGGACCCTGGAATCATGACCTAAGCTGAAGGCAGAGGCCTTAACCCACTGAGCCATCCAGGCGCCCCTGCAGAAATATTTTAAAGTAGATTTTTTGGGTCACTTTACCTCTAATTTCTATGGTAAGCACCTCTGAAAAAGGTAAGACACTTTCATATATAACCATAATGCTATTTTAGCAGTTCAAAAAGTCATAGTAAACTTTTGGTATCATCTAATATTTAACCCATGTATAAATTTTCCTGATTATTTGAAAAAATGTCTTTTCATGGATTTCTTTGAATCAGGATTGAAACAATACTTATATATTACGTATTTTGATTCTCTTTAAAGTATAGTCTTCTAACTTATTTCTTCCTCCTTTTTTTCTCTTTACTGTTAATTTGTTGTCCAAACCATGTTACTTTTCCTTTAGGATGTCATGTTTCACACTATGCATTGATTTTTTGTTTCTTGTGGTGTCACTTAGTTTACTTCTTTAGCCCCCTTATCTCCTGTAAATGTAAGTTAGCTTTAAAGATTTGAGTCAAGGTCAGTTTTTAAGTAAGCATAGAGGAGGTTATGTATTCTATATTGCACTGCATCTAAAAACATGTTTATGTTTTCCTTTTAATTTCTTTAGTGGTGTTTAGGTTAATGAATGAGTTGTCCATTTTTAGTGAATTTATTTATCAGTAGGTTTTAGGTTAATTGGATTTCTGAACATAATCCCTTATTGGTTTTTATGGTTTAGTTTTTATTTTTTTTTAAATTCATTAAAAATTTTTTTATTTGAGAGCATATGCGAGCAGGCTGGGAGTAGGGCAGAGGGAGAGGGAAAGATTCCTAGCAGAGTCGGTGTTGAGCATGGAGCATGATGGGCTCTATCCCACAACCCTGAGCTGAAATCAAGAGCTGGCTGCGCAACCGACTGAGCCACTCAGATACCCAATGGTTTCATTTTAAAAAGAATTCTCTTGGCATTCAAGATGAGGATTGCAGTATGTGTAATTCCATTTTTTATTTTCTTTGTGACAAGAGTAGTCTGCTCAGGGGAAGCATTGGGCCTTGCTTGGTCTCTCCAATGTTGAGGGCTATAGCTAGGCTTGTTTTTGTGGTCCTTACGTAAGTCTTTAGAGTTGCCTATCTACAGAATGATGTTCTCTTTGTGAGTTTTACCAAAGTGGAATAATTAATAATAGTTGATACTCACTGTGAGTGCTTTATTGTGTAGTAGGCCTTTTACTTGTAATTTACATGTATTTTCCTTTAATCCCCCAGTAAAACTCTGAGGATTGTCTGTGCTGCTGGTGGTATTCTCATTTTACAGATGAGAGAACTGAGTCTTTTTTTTTTTTTTTAAAGATTTTATTTTTTGTTTGACAGAGTGAGTGAGCACAAGCACGGGGAGTAACAGGCAAAAGGAGAGGGGGAAGCAGGCTCCTCGTGGAGCAAGGATCCCAGTGTGGGGCTCGGTCCCAGGACCCTGGGGATCATAACCTGAACTGAAGGCAGACACTTACCTGACTGAGCCACCCAAGTGTCCCTGGAACTCACATTCTTCAGGGAGATGAAGGGAGGAAGGGAGAGTGTCACAGTGGATAGTAGGCTGGTTATCTATCTTCTTGCGTCCTTCCTTCCTTCAAGGACTCAGATTTATTTATTTATTTTTATGGTTTTTTTTTTTTTTTTTTTTTCCGAGTATTAGAGGTAGACATAAATTGCTTTTTTTTTTTTTTTTAAAGATTTTGTTTGTTTGTTTATTAGATAGAGATTACATGTAGGCAGAGAGGCAGGCAGAGAGAGGGAGAGAGGAGGAAGCAGGCTCCCTGCAGAGCAGAGAGCCTGATGTGGGGCTCGATCCCAGGATCCTAGGATCATGACCTGAGCCGAAAGCAGAGGCTTTAACCCACTGAGCCACCCAGGCGCCTCTAAATTGCTTTTCTTTATGAAAAGATGGAAAGGCTTAATTAGGGAGTCCTCTGAAACCATGTCTGCTTGGAACTGTTGTTAGACACTCTGGATTGAGGGATCCAAAGCAAGTAAAATCTGATAGAATGATGATACTGGCTTGCTTTGAAATCCCTAATTCAATACCTGATCTTTTGCTTTTGGTTTTTTTTTATTTTCTTTTCTTTTTTTTTTTTTTATTTGACAGAAAGAGAGACAGCAAGAGAGGGAACACAAGCAGGGGAGTGGGAGTGGGAGAAGCAGTCTTCCCGTTGAGCAAGGGGCCTGACGTGGGGCTGGATCCCAGGGTCTTGGGATCACCACCTGAACCGAAGGCAGACTCCTAACAACTGAGCCACCCAGGCACCACCCCATCTTTTTTTTTTTTTTTTTAAGATTTAATTTTTTAAGTAATCTCTACACCCAAAATGGGCCTTGAACTCAAAACTGTGAGATCAAGAGCCACATGCTCTACTGGCTGAGCCAGTCAGGCACCCCAATCAGTACCTAATCCTTTTTAAGAAAGATGTAAAGTAGTGGTAAAGGACTTAGACTGACCTTTTATAAATCAAGTTCAACTTAAAAAAAAATTAGTCTGGTCTACCCCAACATGCTAACTTACAGGAGTTATAATTTATTTATTTATTTGAGAGAGAGAGAGAGAATGAGAGCACAAGCGGGGTGCAGATGGAGAGACAGAATCCCAAGAAGTTGCCATGTTCAGTGTGGAGCCTGATGGGGCTGGATCTCCATAACTGACTGAGCGACCAACTGCGCCGAGTTAAAATTTGTTATCATTGTTTTGTATGTATGATTTTAATTAAACTTTACTTTTTCAAAGAAATAAATTGTTTTGTGTATAGGATTTTTCAGTTTAACTTCACTTTTTCTGTGTCACCTGGGTAGCTTAGTTGGTTAAATGTCTGACTCACAGTTTTGGCTCAGGTCATGGGCTCACAGTGGTGGGATCAAGCCCTGCATTGATCAGCCTCTGTGCTCAGTGAGGGTCAGCTTCAGATTCTTTCTCCCTCTCCCTCTGCTTCCCTCCCTACCTCAAATAAATTAATACATAAAACTGTTTAAAAAATAAACTTTAAAATTTACTTTTTTTTTTTTAAAGATTTATTTATTTGACAGAGAGAGATCACAAGTAGATAGAGAGGCAGGGAGAGAGAGAGAGAGAGGGAAGCAGGCTCCCTGCTGAGCAGAGAGCCCGATGCGGGACTCGATCCCAGGACCCCGAGATCATGACCTGAGCCGAAGGCAGCGGCTTAACCCACTGAGCCACCCAGGCGCCCTAAAATTTACTTTTTGAAAAAAAAAAAAAAAAAAAATTTATAACACCTATATTTAGGTATATTTGAATACATTCTTGAAAGGATTGTGGTCCGTTTTGGAGATTTCTTTGAATTGCTTTGAATTCGACATCCAGCACAGGGCAAGAGGGGTAAAATATTCAGTATCTTACATGCTCAAAACCACAATTATTTATAAGTTAATAGTGGTGCATGACAAATAGTTTGTTACTTTAAGAGATAAATGTGTCTTTTGTTTTATATAATATGTCACTTTTCAGATTACTTGTAAGTCCTTTAATGTCTTAATTTGCTCTCTTATAGTCTGTTTAATTAGATTTTTAAAGCAGTTCGTTGAGGGGTGCCTGGGTGGCTCAGTTGGTTCGGTGACTGCCTTTGGCTCGGGTCGTGGTCCCGGAGTTCCAGGATCGAGTCCTGCATTGGGCTCCCAGCTCCATGGGGAGTCTGCTTCTCCCTCTGACCTTCTCTGCTCTCATGTTCTCTCTCAAATAAATAAGTAAAATCTTAAAAAGAAAAAAAAAAAAGAAACAGTTCATTGGGGGCGCCTGGGTGGGTTAGTTGGTTAGCAGTCCTGGGATTAATCCCAGAATCTGACTCCTTCTCAGCGGGGAGTTGGCTTTTCCCTTTCCCTCTGTGCATGCTCTCTCTCTGTCTCTCTCTGTGCATGCTCTCTGTCTGTCTGTCTCTCTCTCTCTCACTCTCTCAAAATAAATCTGTTTTTTTTTTTTCTTTTTAAAGATTATTTATTTATTTGACAGAGTGAGATCACAAGTAGGCAGAGAGGCAGGCAGAGAGAGAGGAGGAAGCAGGCTCCTCGCGAAGCAGAGAGTCCGATGTGGGGGCTCTATCCCAGGACCCCGGTATCATGACCTGAGCCAAAGGCAGAGGCTTTAAGCCACTGAGCCACCCAGGTGCACTCCCCACCGCTTTTTAAAGGATTTTATTTATTTGAGAGAGAGTGTGAGCACAAACCGGGGGAACAGCAGGCAGGAGTAGCAGGCTCTCAGCAGGGTGCCTGATGCAGGACTCAATCCCAGAACCCTGGGATCATGACTAGAGCTGAAGGCAGAAACTTAACCAACTGAGCCACCCAGGCATCCTTGAAATAAATAAACCTTAAAAAACAAGCAAACAAATAAAAAAAGCAGTTCATTGTTCTGTTCCTTTGCAGTTATTTTTGGTTTATTGGGTAGTATGCAGATTTTAAGGGTATACTTAAAAAATAAGTATATGCCATAAAGTATATACTTTAAAAACAGTTCTTTAAAGTCTCCATTGCATTTATTCTTTGATTTTGACCGTACTTGTGAGCTCCTCTTGCTGACTTCCCGTTGGCTCTCCCTTAGAATACTGATCTACATTTGTGATTAAATTTGCTAACATTTCGGGGCGCCTGGGTGGCTCAGTGGTTTAAGCCGCTGCCTTCGGCTCAGGTCATGATCTCGGGGTCCTGGGATCGAGTCCCGCATTGGGCTCTCTGCTCAGCAGGGAGCCTGCTTCCCTCTCTCTCTCTCTCTGCCTGCCTCTCTGCCTACTGTGATCTCTCTCTGTGAAATAAATAAATAAAAATCTTTAAAAAAAAAAAAAAAATTTTGCTAACATTTCAAATTGCTGCGTAGGTGACTGAGTCAGTTAAGCATCTGACTTTGGCTCAGGTCATGATCTCAGGATTCTGGGATGGAGCCCCACATCGGGCTCTCTGCTCAGTGGGGAGCCTGCTTCTCCCCTTCCCTTTACCCTTCCCCCCACTCATGTGCTCGCTCTCTCAAATAAAATCTTAAAAAAAAAGCTCAAATTGCTAATGAAACTTTTCTTCCTTATTTTTTGCCTTACCTGCATAGTATTGGCTTAAAAATACTATGAAACAGCATAGGTTTAATATGCTAATCTCTTAAGTTTTGGGATAATTTATATTATGAATTTGATAGCATAAAAAGTAAGATAGAATGAAAAGATAGCATAATAAGTATGAACTATAGCAAATGAAGTAAAACTAAATTTTCTCTATATTGTTTCCATACCATTCACTGAATGTTTGCTCTATAGTCAGAGGAATAGGAGTCAGTGTGATACGTACAACAAGTAGATTTTCTGTACTCTGCTTAAAAGTTTGTAGAGAAGTAACTTATGAGTTGTGTGTTATTTGTGAGAAAACAGTAGCCTCTTTGGAGGAAGGAAGTAGCAATTGTGCTGGGCCACTTTCTTCAGTGTCCTAGACTTTGCATTTTGGTGTCAAAATGTTTGGAACTATATAAATGGTGACTGTTCAGGGGTAATTTGGCCATCAAATAATACTGTGGTTAGTGTACAAAATGTGGAATTTAGTTGGTAGGTATTAAATATCTACTGTACGACTGGAAGTTCTCCTGAATGATACTTACTAAATCTTGAATTTAGATTGAAGATCATGTTAATATGTGAGATGTGGAGTATTTTGGGTAAAGTTTTTTTATCATGGGACATGAAATAATCAGTAAAAATTGTAATTCTGTGTTTGAGAAGCTTGTACTGCTTGTTAGTATTGTATATATTTAGGGATAAGTTTATATGGAGTAAACCCCAAGTTTACCATTGAAACAGTGAGGTTAGAAAGATGGTGAGGAAGATAAGTGGCATAGTGCCTTGAAGTACCCATCCTGGGAGAGAAGGAATATAAGAACAAAAAGAACAGAATGAAGTGTTTTTTTGTTTGTTTTGTTTAAAGATATTTATATATCTGTTTGTTTATCAGAGAGAGAGAGCATGTGCACATGCACACAAGCAGGCAGAGTAGCAGGCAGAGGCAGAGAGAGAAGCAGGCTCCCTGCTGAGCAAGGAGTCCGACATGGTACTCTATCCCAGGACCCTGGGATCATGACCCGAGTCGAAGGCAGTGGCTTAACCGACTGAGCCATGATGCGTGCCCAGAATGAGGTTTTTGACTACTAAACTTTACTATGCTTATGGGTCAGGGTACTCAAATAGTGTAATACCAATGTTTTGTGTCTGATTACTCCATACCACCCTGTTGTAATTAGAAGATCATTGGAAATTCCTTTGTTTGAAGATTTTAGGAATACAGAAGAGCTGGGGTGTCTTATCTGGGAGAAGTTTCTCTTTTCCAGAGTATTTGATCTTTGAGATGCTTCCCCTGGAATTAATGTGCTTCTTAAAGAAATGATCAGATATTCATGACTGAATTCCCTTTGTGGCACACTGGAACCCTTAGTTTTGGTCCTTCGAGAATAAAAATCAAGTCTGAGAACTTGCTTGGTTGGTTACTTAGGGACATATTTAAAAATAAAAGGCTGATTGAATGCTGACATTCAATTCTTGTTACAAATTGAACAGATTTATTGTTATAAAAACACATCCTAGGGAACAGCCAGTGAGTTGGAAAGCAGGGAGTGTATGTGGGAGTAGGATTGGTTAGTTTTATTACCTTGAGGTAGAGTTGATATATTTACTTTGGTTTTATTTAGGCAGATAAAACTGAAGTAAACAAAACTTCATAGACCAAGTAAAATCACCGTAAAATTTTACTTAATCATAACTGTCACATCTTCATGTTCTTTTTTGGACTGGTGATTATTCATACAGTTTTCCCCATTGGCTGGTAAATTTAACAGTGAGTAAGAACAGAATGCAGGCAATAAAAAATACAGTCCATGTGAATGAAGTGTGTGTGTAGAAGAATTTATTTTTTTTTAAAGATTTTATTTATTTATTTGACAGAGAGAGATCACAAGTAGGCAGAGAGGCAGGCAGAGAGAGAGAGAGGAGGAAACAGGCTCCCTGCTGAGCAGAGAGCCCGATGTGGGGCTCGATCCCAGGAACCTGAGATCATGACCTGAGCGGATGGCAGCGGCTTAACCCACTGAGCCACCCAGGTGCCCCCATGTAGAAGAATTTAAACTTAATTTTCCTGGTCAAAGTCTTTCACAATAGCTAGATACAAAACCACCTAATGAAACCAAACTTTTTTTTTGGCCTTTGTTCTTGGCTACATTAGCAGACCTCACTAGATAGTACGTTTATACAAAAATGAAGAGCAGCCAGATGTGACTTGAATCTCCTGGAAAATTATTCCTATAGAGTGGGTTTTTTGTTTTTTGTTTTCATAAGACTTTTAGGTATTGGAGGGGCACCTGGGTGGCTCATTTGGTTAAGCATCTGCCTTTGGCTCAGGGTTATGGTCTCAGGGTCCTGGGATTAAGTCCTACATCGGGCTCCCTGCTCAGCAGGGAGCCCGCTTCTCCTTCTGCTCCTTCACCTGCTCATGGTGTGCTCGCCTGCTCTCTCTCTCTCTCTCACACACATAAATAAAACTTGGCCAAGGATTTGGGTTAAAGCTGAATTACTGAAATGTCAGGCAAGTATGTGTACCAGCAGGCCCTTTAATAGCTTTTCATTAGTAAAAGGTTGACAGTCTTGCTGACCTTTCCTAGGACTTCTGGAACTACATTTCAAGGAATGTTCCTTGTTGGTATTGGCCATTTATATTCACAGGATGAGGGAGTAACTAATATTGTGTTTCTCCAACCACTCTGAAAAGCAGGCAAGAGATAACTAGAGAGGAGTTTATTGTTTCATAGAGAATAGTATATAGGCAGTATTTTTTGGAGTCTGTATTAGTATATTTATGTATTTTATTCACTCATTCATTTATTTTTAAAGTAAACTCTATGCCCTATGTGGGACTTGAACTCCTGTATGTGTGTGTGTGTGTGTATACGCATATATATATATATATATGTGTGTGTGTGTGTGTGTGTGTGTATATATATATATACACACACATACATATATACACACATCACATCTTTTTTTTTTTCCCTACACACCACATCTTTATCCATTCATTTGTCAATGGACATCTGGGCTCTTTCCATAGTTTGGCTGTTGTGGACATAGCGGCTATAAACCTTGGGGTACATGTGCCTCTTCAGATCACTATATTTGTATCTTTGGGGTAATACCCAGTAGTGCGATTACTGGGTCATAGTTTCAACTTTTTGAGGAACCTCCGTTACTGTTTCCCAGAGTGGTTGCACCAGCTTGCATTCCCACCAACAGTGTAGGAGGGTTCCCCTTTCTCCACATCCTTCCCAACAACATCTGTCCTTTACTGACTTGTTAATTTTAGCCATTCTCACTGGGCCATTTACTGACTTGTTAATTTTAGCCATTCTCACTGGTGTGAAATGGTATTTCATTGTGGTTTTGATTTGTATTTCCCTGATGTTGAGTGATATTGAGCACTTTTTCATGTGTCTGTTGGCCATTTGTATGTCTTCTTTGCAGAAATGTCTGTTTATGTCTTCTACCCATTTCTTGATTAGATTATTTGTTCCTTGGGTGTTGAATTTGGTAAGTTCTTAATAGATTTTGGATACTAGCCCTTTATCTGATATGTTATTTGCAAATACCTTCTCCCATTCTGTTGGTTGTCTTTTGGGTTTTTTTGTTTTTTTGTTTTGTTTTGTTTAATGGACAGAGATCACAAGGAAGCAGAGAGGCAGGCAGAGAGAGAGGAGGAAGCAGGCTCCCCGCTGAGCAGAAAGCCCCACGTAGGGCTCGATTCTAGGACCCTGAGACCATGACCTGAGCCACCCAGGCCCCCCTGTCTTTCGGTTTTGTTGACTGTTTACTTTGCTGTGCAAAAGCTTTTTATCTTGATTAGGTCCCAGTAGTTTATTTTTGCCTTTGCTTCCCTTGCCTTTGGCGATGTCTTTAGGAAGAAGTTGCTGGGCCAAGGTCGAAGAGGTTGCTGCCTGTATTCTCAAGGATTTTGATGGATTCCTGTCTCACATTAGGTCTTTCATCCATTTTGAGTCTATTTTTGTGTATGTATAAGGAAATGGTCCAGTTTCATTCTTCTGCATGTGGTGGTCCAATTTTCCCAACACCCATTTGTTGAAGAGACTTTTTTTCCGTTGGATATTCTTTCCTGCTTTGTCGAAGATTAGTTGACTGTAGAGTTGAGGGTTAATTTCTTGGTTCTCTGTTCTGTTCCCTTGATCTATGTGTCTGTTTTTTTGCCACTACCATTCTGTCTTGATGATTACAGCTTTGCAATAGAGCCTGAAGTCCAGAATTGTGATGCCACCAGCTCTGGTTTTCTTTTTCAACCTTCCTGTGGCTATTTGGGGTCTTTTCTGGATTCATACAAATTTTAAGGATATTTGTTCCATTTCTGTGAAAAAAATTGATGGTATTTTGATAGAGATTGCATTAAATGTATAGACAGCTCTAGGCAGCATAGATATATATTTTTTTTAATTTTATTTTTAATTTCTTATTTTTTCTATAAACATATAAAGTATTTTTATCCCCAGGGGTACAGGTGTGAGAATCGCCAGGTTTACACACTTCACAGCACTCACTATAGCACATACCTGCCCCAATGTCCATAACCCCCCTCCCCCTCTCCCAACCCCACCTCCCCCCAGCAACCCCCAGTTTGTTTTGTGAGATTGAGTCACTTATAGTTTGTCTCCCTCCCAATCCCATCTTGTTTCATTTATTCTTCTCCTATCCCCCTAACCCCCCATGTTGCATCTCCATAGAGTTGAAGGTCTATTTCTGGGCTCTCTATTCTGTTCCATTGATATGTGTGTCTGTTTTTGTGCCAGTACCATGCTGTCTTGATGATGACAGCTTTGTAATAGAGCTTAAAGTCCAGAATTGTGATGCCACCCACTTTGGCTTTCTTTTTCAATATTCCTTTGGCTATACGAGGTCTTTTCTGGTTCCATATAAATTTTAGGATTATTTTTCCATTTCTTTGAAGAAAATGGATGGTATTTTGATAGGGATTGCATTAAATGTGTAGATTGCTTTAGGTAGCATAGACATTTTTACAATATTTATTCTTCCAATCCAGGAGCACGGAACATTTTCCCATTTCTTTGTGTATTCCTCAGTTTCTTTCATGAGTATTTTATAGTTTTCTGCATATAGATTCTTAGCCTCTTTGGTTAGGTTTATTCCTAGGTATCTTATAGTTTTGGGTGCAATTGTAAATGGGACTGACTCCTTAATTTCTCTTTCTTTTGTCTTGTTGTTGGTGTACAGAAATGCAACTGATTTCTGTGCATTGATTTTATATCCTGACACTTTACTGAATTCCTGGACAAGTTCTAGCAGTTTTGGAGTGGAGTCTTTTGGGTTTTCCACATACAGTATCATATCATCTGCAAAGAGTGATAGTTTGACTTCTTCTTTGCCGATTTGGATGCCTTTAATTTCTTTTTGTTGTCTGATTGCTGAGGCTAGGACTTCTAGTACTATGTTGAATAGCAGTGGTGATAATGGACATCCCTGCCATGTTCCTGACCTTAACGGAAAAGCTTTCAGTTTTTCTCCATTGTGAATGATATTTGTGGTGGGTTTTTCATAGATGGCTTCGGTAATATTGAGGTATGTGCCCTCTATCCCTACACTTTGAAGAGTTTTGATCAGGAGGGGATGCTGTACTCCTTGAAGTTACTACCCTGCACTTTGTAATTAATAAATACTTTTTGGGGCGCCTGGGTGGCTCAGTGGTTTAAGCCGCTGCCTTCGGCTCAGGTCATGATCTCAGGGTCCTGGGATCGAGCCCCGCATCGGGCTCTCTGCTCCGTAGGGAGCCTGCTTCCTCCTCTCTCTCTCTGCCTGCCTCTCTGCCTACTTGTGATCTCTCTCTCTGTCAAATAAATAAAATAAAATCTTTTAAAAAAAAAAATAAATAAATAAATACCTTTTTTTTTTTTAAATTTATTTATTTGACAGAGAGAAATCACAAGTAGGCAGAGAGGCAGGCAGAGAGAGAGGAGGAAGCAGGCTCCCCGCCAAGCAGAGAGCCCAATATGGGACTCGATCCCAGGACCCTGAGATCATGACCTGGGCCGAAGGCAGAGGCTTTAACCCACTGAGCCACCCAGGCGCCCCAAAAATAAATACTTTTTGAGGGGAGTACTGAGACTATAGAAATATCCTTTTTTGTATGTGTTTTCTGTCCCTGGATTCAGTAATGCCTATTCCTCAAACTACCCCAGTTATATAAAACGAATTTTGTCTGTCTTGCATTAGCTAATTTGAATTGGGGTTTTTCCTTGAACCGTCCTGAACAGCCCTGCCTGTGATGGGGCTTAGAAGAAATTATCTTCCAGTTGGGGATTTTTTTTTTTTCCCCTAAAGATTTATTTGAGAGAGCACAAGCAAGGGGTGGGGGAGAAACAGAGGCAGAGGGAGTAACAGACTTCCCTGCTGAGCAGGGAGTTGCATGTGTAAATGCATGTGGGACTTGATCCCAGAACTCTGAGATCATGACCTGAGCCAAAGGCAGACACCTAACCAACTGAGCCACCCAGGTACCCCCTATGTGGGAATTTCTAAAATTGTCTCCACAAGGGAAGGGAGGGAAACATAAAATATCAAATCAGAGAAGGCTACAGACCATGTGAGACAACTATAGGAAACAAACTGAAGGTGCTGGAGGGGTGGTAGGTGGAGGGATGGGGTAACTGGGTGATAGGCATTAAAGAGGGCTTGTTATGTCACGAGCACTGGGTATTATATAAGATTGATGAATCACTGACCTCTCCCTCGGAAACCAATAATACACTATGCGTTAATTAATTGATTTTAAATGAAATTTTAAAAATTAAAAAAATAAAATTGTCACCATAAGAGGGGAAGCTTACTCAGTCCAAAGGGGGTGGGGGTCTCTTTGTGGAGGAGGAGATGGACCCAATCAGTCCCTGCCAAGCAGGATGCCTGGCATCTAGGGTATGGCTCTTCAGTGTACTAACACCTTCAGCTAGTGGCAGAGTGGGGTGCAGCACCAAGGGGTTGGACAGTCAGCTCAGAGTATTTCTTAAATATCCTTTAAGAAAAAAATCAGACTCTTAATATACTAGTTTTAGAGTCCATTAATTCTTGAAACATTTACTGTAATACCTTTATTTGTTATTTTTTAAGTGATTTAGGTATTGTGGTGCCTTGGTGGCTCTTGATTTCCACTCAGATCATGGTCTCAGGGTCATGGGATTGAGCCCCATGTCTGGCTCTGCGCTCAGCACAGAGTGCTGGGAGCACGGTGCTGGGGGTGGGGTGGGGACAGGGAGCAGGCAGAGGGAGAGGGAGAGAGAAGCTCAAGCAGACTCCCTGCTGTGAATACAGAGCTTGACTGGGGCTCATTCTCAGAACCCTGATGACCTGAGCTATAATCAAGTCTGCCCGTCAAATGACCGAGCCACCCAGGTATCTCCATAACACATTTAGAATCAGACTTCTTTGCTAAGGACAAGCTAATATATGTGATATGAGGGTGGATTCTAAGCTTTATTCCTCACTGAATCCCAGGGAGATTTTGCTATTACCATTTAACTTGTTTATGCTGCTTGAAGGTTGGAAAGGCATATTGCTGTCTGAGAATATAATGTAGGGACAGAAAGGCAGAACTTGCTTGACTCCCAAGTCTCTGAGTCAGGCAAGCCCCAGAGATGCCCTGCTCTTGGTATGGGCTGAATAGTTCTCTGGGCCTGGAGGCAGCTCATAGTCAACATGGCAGCTGTATTTATCATTGAACCAGTCATGAAAATTTGGAAATTTTTGTCTATACAAAAAGCCTTAGAACTAGTCAGGACCTTAGAGATCTTTCATGTCATGACTCAAGAGTGTGTAGTAATAAATTCAAGATGACACAGTTTCTGGCACATTTGACTGTTAGCAAAGTTCTCCATATAGTCTTATGGGAATGAGGGAAGGGGATTGCTTTCTGTCATCTTAGATTAGGATCACTGTCCCTCTTTGCTTTTATTTAGGTCACACATGTTAGGTACTGGGGAGGTGGGGAATGTCTGCAGCTAGGGTCTGCCTCCACTAGAGGCGATTGCGTTTTCTGTGTTAAGGCTTTTTCAAGGGAAATGAGCAACTTTTCTATTCAGGCTTTCAGGGTAAAAAACATAAATACTAAACAACTGAAAACTTGAGCATTCAACAAAGATGTGATGCAGAGTCCCTAGAGAGACCTCTAGGGGAAAAGATAGCATGTATCCCAATACTGGTTTATTCTTTTTGATAATATTCTTTAGTCTTGTGTTTTTGTTTTTGTTTTAATTAAAAGACCCCAAATCTTTATTATGAGCTATTAGACAGAAATAGCTGCTTGTACCAGATAACAGTGTAGGGAAATCATATATACACGGAAAACAATGTTACCCGTAGTGTTACTAGCCAGGTAAATAGGAAAAAAACAATTTCGTTACCTTGCAAAAATTTCTGGGAATAATGGATTTGACTTTATAAAATCTACTTGGATATTTGGCATGTTTGTGGTCAGTACTTGGGTGCAGCTTTTGATCTTTAGAGACAGAGATATGCAGTTGATAACGGACTTTTTCCAGGGTACTTGTAAGATTTCTTGAATTTTTGCCAAGGCTACGTGTTTCTTGTGTAAATTCCTTTTTCTCTTTCTCATGAACAGCTTGCTTTTTGGCTCAAGTATTCCAGGTTTGTTTAATAATTTCTGAGCAGCATCCCCCTTTAAGATCTTGCCACTATTTTCTTAATATTTAACCACGATAAGTGCTTTTTGGCACTTGTATGAATTTGAAATGAATTTTCTTTTTTTACAAAGGGTATGCATGAGTTCACCTATCAAGAGCAGTTGTGTTTTTTTTTTTTTTAAAGATTTTATTTATTTATTTGACAGAGAGAGAGGTCACAAGTAGGCAGAGAGGCAGGCAGAGAGAGAGGAGGAAGCAGGCTCCCTGCAGAGCAGAGAGCCCGATGCGGGGCTCGATCCCAGGACCCTGAGATCATGACCTGAGCCGAAGGCAGCGGCTTAATCCACTGAGCCACCCAGGCGCCCCAGCAGTTGTGTTTTTTTCTCCTGCTTTCTTTCTTGGTAACTTTAGAGCAAAAATAACTTCTTGAGTTAGAATTCGATACCGTATAGTTCATATGAGCGAGCAATGCAGGTACCTCATTATCTTTTTTTTTTTTTGAAGATTTTATTTTTAAGTAATCTGTACACCCAGCATGGGACTCTAACTTAAAACCCCAGGACCAAGAGTTGTATGCTCTACTGACTGAGCTAGCTGGCACTCCGATATAGTGTCTTTTTTTTCTTTCCTGAAGATTTTATTTATTTGTGAGAGAGGTAGGGAGCACAAGTGGGGTGGGGAGGGGCGGAAGGAGAGGCAGAGTCCCCACTGAGCAGGGAGCCCGATGTGGGGCTCCATCCCAGAACCGTGAGATGGTGACCTGAGCTGAAGGCACACACTTAACTAACTGAGCCACGCAGGGGCCCCTATAGATGTCTTTGATGCACAAATCTAATGTCTGTTTGTTTTGCCTGTATCTTTGGTATCCTATTTTAAAAAATCATTACTGATTCAGTGTCATGAAGTTTTTGTGCTATATTTTCTCCAAGAGTTGTATAGTTATAGCTCTTGCATTTATGTCTTTAGTCCACAGCTTGGGATGTTAAGAAAAACTGGAGAGTTGCTGAATAAAATGGTCTTTTTCCTTTTTTTAAGAGTTTACATATTTGAGGGAGAATGTGTGTGTGCATGCGCAAGCCTGAAAGGTGGGTTGCAGGGTGAGGAGCAGCTGGGGAGAGATAACCTGACTGTGCTGAGCACAGAACTGACACGGGGCTTGATCCCACAACTCTGAGATTATTACCTGAGCAGAAACCAAGAGTTAGGATGCTTAACCAACTGAGCCACTCAGGCACCTCTGAATAGTTAGTAACGTAAGCTGCCTGTGTTAAGCTGCTGCATATCACGAGTACTATACAAGCAGAATTAAATCCCTTCTGTCCTTTAAAATCAGTAACTGTGTTTTATAGTTGTGTCATTAGGGACCGGCAGATTGGGTGCACTGGATAGGAATGTTGGTGCTGTTAGGGACAATGACAGTGGTGTTTGGGTGGGTGCATAAGAGAATGAAGTTGGTACAATTATGATTGCGTAGGACATAAATACTATTTAACAGTACTATTTTGTTTTTAAGGATTTGGACGTGGAAGAGGGAGAGGGGCAGGACGATTCTCAACCCAAGGCATGGGGTAAGTCTGAGCCATCCTATATTTATAGTTACTACTCTATCTAGTTATTACTCTCAATGTTTTTCTTCCTCTGTCCTGTACCCAGTTTATTTATCCTGGTAAGTCTGATGTTAATTCTATATTAAAAAGAGGAAATAGTGAAAAAGTGAAACAGTACAAATAAAATAGTATCACAGTGGACTTTAGTGCAGAATTTCTGTCCTTGGCTCTGTTGACATTTTAGATTTAATAATAGGTTGTTGAGGTGGTGCGGTATCCTTTACATTATAGGTTGTTTAGCAACATCCCTGGCCTCTCCCTACTAGATGTCAGTAGCACCCCTCCTCAAGTTGTAATGATGAAAAAACGTCTTCTGATATTGTTAGATGTTCCTTGGGAGGGAGGTGCACAATCACCCCTAGTTGAAGACCACTGCCTAAGAGTTATGTTGATAAATCCATTAATTTTCTTTGAATGGTGAGTAAATACAATGTTTATATATGTAAAAGTGATAGTCTCCCCCCCCCCCCCCGTAGGTAGTGTAATCTGTTGTTTTTTCATAATTTCTGGTTATTCTTCTACCTTTTGCTGCTTCTAAAACTTAAGCTTCCCTTGGAATTTTAGGGAAAGTTTTTAAGCTTCTTGTAGAAGCCATCTGTATATGACAGTTAAGAAAGGAAGGGAATTGGTTCTAGCAAAACCGTTTTGTCTCTTCCCTAGCTCCAGAGCAGCTTTGGGGAGGTGTTCGCTGACTTAGTGATATCTCTTGCCATTTCTGTTTCTTGAATAAGCTCATCGTGGATGAAGGAAGGATGAATACATAGGGCGCAGACTTGCTGGAACACTTTAACATACTGTATGTGCCCAGCCCAGTCGCTTTAGACTATTTAGTAGATTTTGTGGTTTACTTTCAAAAATATTCTTTAGTGATTTTTTTCTTTGTCAATGATAATCTCAGTAAATCTGAAAAAAAATTTAAATTGTGTTCTGAAATTTTAGAAATAGTATTAATTTGGTTTTAGTTAGACTTCTGAATCATGGGTGTTTAGAATTTTAATGGGAAAAAAAACCCTGAATGGAGCATTTTCTTCAGATGTACTAAAAGAATCTAGCTTCTGACTTGGGAAGAAAGACTGTTTAAGTCTGGCCTTAGTTTTTAAGGGAGCTTTTCATTAGTACCCTTATTCTTCCTAATACAATTATAGTTGTGCATATCTGTTTTAGGATGCAGAGGGCAGCAATTTAGGGAAATAAGGGCGTCATACAAAGTGTATGGAAGGTCCACAGTCAGTCACTGCTTTTCAGAAGATCTGCATCCTGATGGCCAAAAGATATAGCCATAATTAAATAGGAGAAGGAGTGTGAAGTTTCTTAAGGTGGCTTATAGAAAGGACAGGGTGTTTTTTGGGTGTGGGGGAAGATGATGTATGGTTGACTTTGTGACTTTGGCAATTGTTGCATTTACCGTAATTCTTTATTTTTTTCAAATCCAAGGACATTTAATCCTGCGGACTATTCAGATTCTCCCTCTGTAGATGAATGTGTTACGAAGCCAGTAGTTTGGGAAGCTACTCATAATGGTGCAGATGAGGGAACTGGTAAGTGTCTGTTGTTAAAGATGTGTTTTTAATGTTTGAGTCTTTAACATACAAAGGTGTGGTGTGCCTGTGGAGGAGAATGAAAAAACAGGCTGCTGTCCTACCTCTGAGAGTATTAGCTGGTTCTTAACCTCCAAAATCTCACTTAAAAATCTCATTGACCATAAAGTTTTTTTTTTCCCCTTCTGTACTCTGAGGGAGAGCCTTTAATTAATCTGTGTAAGTCAGTACAAAATCACACTCAAATCTCATTGTGTCAGAGAGATATATAAGTTCTTAGGGGAAGACTTGTTACTGAAAAGTACCATCCATGGTGGATAGAAGTTTGGCCACATAATGTGGTGGATGATAGGTGAGTTTGGGCATCAATTGCTTTTGCAGATTTTTTCTGTAGCCTGATGTTTTTGGATAATTTCATTTTGGAAATTCATGGCTAAATACTTGGTAATTGGCATGCTTATTTAATAGAGCTCCTGGGATTTTTTTTCATGATAACATATATATATTAGCTCTTGGATTTATAAAAACCTGTTTTGACAATTCATGAATTCTTTTTTTTTTTTTTTTAAGATTTTATTTATTTATTTGACAGACAGAGATCACAAGTAGGCAGAGAGGCAGGCAGAGAGAGAGGAAGGGAAGCAGGCTCCCTGCTGAGCAGAGAGCCCGATGTGGGGCTCGATCCCAGCACCCCTAGGATCATGACCTGAGCCGAAGGCCAGGCTTTAACCCAATGAGTGACCCAGGCACCCCGACAATTCATGAATTCTAACCACAAATATAAAAGTATGGTTCAATAAATAATATAAAAACAAACTTCCATGTAATACCTATCATGGTAAAAAAAAATAGAACTGTGCCACCACCATAGAAACAAAATCAGTGAACTAGAAATCAAAGATATTATAGAGAGGATCATCAAAAGTTATAAAAATGGTAATTTGAAAAGACTAGTAAAATTGGTAAGCTTACTCTGATACTTATCAGCAGAAGAAGAAGCATACTTAATTGGTTATAGGAGTGATAAAAGGGATATTGATATTATAATTATAGTTATTATAATTGTAACATGTGTTCTGTATAATTTATATTTTACTATAATTACAATAGTAATTATAATTGTAATATCAGATATTAAAAGATTGTAAGATACTTCATGTCAGTAAATCTTGTGCTAACATTTGAAATTGCAGGTTAATCTCTCTCTTCAACACAGATGTAAAAATTTTAAGCCAAAATACTGGAAAACCATTCAGTAAGATAAAAAAGGATAATAACCTCATGGCATGTTAAATGTATTTTTGGTAGTCAAGTTTCTTTAACATTAAAAAAACCAGTCACCTCCTAGATATATACTCAAGGGAATGGAAGACCTAGCTTTATGTAAAAACCTTGTGTACAGATGTTCATAGAAGCATAATTCATAGCAGTCAAAAATGTCGAAACAAATGTCCTTCAGTGGGTGAATTAATGAGTAAAATGTGGTATATTATCCATACAATGGAATGTTCATTCTACTTATAGAAGGAATGAAGTGCTGATATATACTGCAACGTGGATGAATCTTAAAGACATGCTGAGTGAAAGAAGCCAGGCATAAAGGACCACATACTTTATATTGTGTGATTTCTTTTGCATGAAATATGCAGATTAGGCAGATAAACAGAAGTAGACTATTTGTTGCATAGGGTTGGGAATGTTTGGGAAAAATGGGGAGTGCCTACTAATGGGTTCAGATTTCTTCTTGGGAATGATGAAAATATTCTGGAATAGATAGTCATGATTGTTATGCAAATTGTAAATAAACTAAACGCTCCTCAGTTGTGTACCTTGAATGAGTGGATTTTATGCTATATGAATTATATCTCAAAAACAAAAATAAGTATTATTCATACTTTTTTTAACAGTCTTTTTTTTTTTTTTTTTAAGATTTTATTTATTTGACAGGGAGAGAGAGACCCCAAATAGGCAGAGAGGCAGGCAGAGAGAGGGGGAAGCAGGCTCCCTGCTGAGCAGAGAGCCTGATGCGGGACTGGATCCCAGGACCCTGAGATCATGACCTGAGCTGAAGGCAGAGGCTTAACCCACTGAGCTACCCAGGTGCCTCGTGTTATTCATGCTTCAACTGAGTAAAGCTAAACATTCTTATCATTTCAATAAGGAAAAGCATTTGACAAAACCCGATATCTTTTTTTCTGATTTTTTAAAAAACTGGCAAATCTGGAATACAAGGAAATTTCCTTAATCAGGTAGGGGATATCTACAAAACTTACAGCAAGTGTTATGGTTAATGGTGATGTGTTGAATATTTTTTCTCTACTATTCCTTTCTTTTTCTTTTTTAAAGGTTTTATTTATTTGACAGAGAGAGATAGCAAGAGCAGGAACACAGGCAGGGGGAGTGGGAGAGGGAGAAGCAGGCTTCCCTCCAAGCAGGGAGCCTGTTGGGGGGCTCGATCCAGGACCTTGGGATCATGATGGCTAAGCCACCCAGGTGTCCCTGTTCTTAATGTTTCCATATGCCAGTATACTAGAGGTTGTAATCATTGCACTAAGGAATGAAAAAAGTCAGAAGGGTTGGAAAGAGAGGAAAAACCTGTCATTCCTGGCAGTGATATAAAAATCTAGTTAAATATTAAAATAAGGGAATTTTTTTTTTTTAAGATTTTATTTATTTGTTTGACAGACACAGCGAGAGAGGGAACATAAGCAGGGAGACTGGGAGAGGGAGAAGCAGGCTTCCCACTGAGCAGGGAATCCAGTGCGAGGCTCGATCCCAGAACCCTGAGATCATGACCTCAGCTGAAGGCAGATGCTAAACGACTGAGCCACCCAGGCACCCCAAAATAAGGAAGTTTTAAAAGGTACTAGGTAGAAGTTCAGTAGATATATCTCTACAAACCATCAACAAAGAGAAAATGGAAAAAATAATGAGCCTCAAAAAACATCAAATGCTTAGGAAGGAGTCTAATGATAAGCAGGATGATAAGACTTATACCTATGAAAATGTAAAATGTAAAATCTTATATTTAAGATACATGATCAAAAGTTTCAAAAGAGGGCGCCTGGGTGGCTCAGTGGGTTAAGCCGCTGCCTTCAGCTCAGGTCATGATCTCAGGGGTCCTGGGATTGAGTCCCACATCGGGCTCTCTGCTAGGCAGGGAGCCTGCTTCCCTCTCTCTCTCTCTCTCTCTCTGCCTGCCTCTCTGCCTACTTGTGATCTCTCTCTCTCTCTGTCAAATAAATAAATAAATAAAATCTTTAAAAAAAAAAGTTTCAAAAGAAATAAATGGAAGGATATACCATTTTTATATATTTCAACTTTCACTGTTGTCAAGTTTGGTTTTTACTGACTCTGGTTGTATTAATTCGTGGTAGTGCACCTTGTGAAAATTTTTCTTGCTGGTTTTTTAAAATGTCAGGTTTGTTGAGATATATTTCATAGGCAATAATATTTCTCCTTTTTAAAGGGTCCAAGTAGGTGAAGTCAAACAAATGCATATACTTGTGTGACCACTCCTAAAATCAAGATTCTGTTTCTGTGCTAGCAATGAACAATTGCAAATGAGTATTAAAAAGGAAAAAAAGTACCGTTTATAGTATTACAAAACCATGAAATACTTATATTAAATCAAAGTGTGTGCAGTATTTGTATGTTGAAAATTATGCATCTTCGGGCGCCTGGGTGGCTCAGTGGGTTAAAGCCTCTGCCTTCGGCTCAGGTCATGATTCCAGGGTCCTGGGATCGAGCCCCGCATCGGGCTCTCTGCCTGCTGGGGAGTCTGCTTCCTCCTCTCTCTCTCTGCCTGCCTCTCTGCCTACTTGTGATCTCTGTCTGTCAAATAAATAAATAAAATCTTTAAAAAAAAAAAATTATGCATCTTGATGAGAAATATCAAGTCCTGGGGCGCCTGGGTGGCTCAGTGGGTTAAGCCGCTGCCTTCGGCTCAGGTCATGATCTCAGGGTCCTGGGATCGAGTCCCACGTCAGGCTCTCTGCTCTGAAGGGAGCCTGCTTCCCTCTCACTCTCTCTGCCTGCCTCTCTGCCTACTTGTGATCTCTCTCTGATAAATAAATAAAAAATCTTTAAAAAAAAAAAAAGAAATATCAAGTCCTAAGAAAGGAGAGAGATACTCCTTATTTATGAACTGGATCGCTCAGTATATCATTAAAAAGTTACTTTTTCTCAAAGTGGTATTTGGGTGCAGTATGAATTTAATAAAAATCTTAGCAGGGACGTCTGGGTGGCTCAGTCTGTTGGGTATCTGCCTTAGGCTCAGGTCATGATCCCAGAGTCCTGGGATTAAGCCCCATATTAGGCTCTCTGCCCAGTGTGGAGTCTGTTTCTCTCTGCCCCTTTCCCGCTTGTGCTCTCTCTCTCTCAAAGTCTTTAAAAAAAGAATCCTCTCAGATTTTTGTAGTGTAAATGGACAACTTGATTTTAAAGTTGTTGTAGAAGAGATGCCTGAGTGGCTCAGTTGGTTAAGCCTTTGCCTTTAGCTCAGATCATGATCCCAGGATTCTGGGATGGAGTCCTGCATCAGATTCCTTGATTAGTGTGGGGCCTGCTTCTCCCTCTGTCTACTGCTCCCCCCTGCTTATGCTCTTGCACACATGCTCTATTCTTTCTCTGGCAAATAAAATGTTTTTATTTTTATTTTTATTTTTTTTAAAGATTTTTATTTATTTATTTATTTGACAGAAATCACAACTAGGCAGAGAGGCAGGCAGAGAGAGAGAGAGAGAGAGAGGGGGAGGCAGGGTCCTTGCTGAGCAGAGAGTCCGATGCGGGATTCGATCCCAGGACCCTGAGATCATGACCTGAGCCGAAGGCAGCGGCTTAACCCACTGAGCCACCCAGGCGCCCCAATAAAATGTTTTTAAAAATAAAAGTTTTTATAGAAAAATACAGGAACTGGCATAGCCCAAAGAATTTTGAAAAGGAACAGCAAAGCTTAGATCATACTCCTTGATTTCAGATGTTACTTTACTTATTTATTTGACGGGGGGAGAGGAGCAGAGGGAGAGAGAGAATCATTTTTTGGGGTGGGGGTGTGGAGATAGAATCTTAAGTAGGCTCCTTATGCGGCATGGAACCCAACATGGGCTCTCTCTTATGACCCTGAAATGATGACCTGAGCCGAAACAAAGAGTTGGAAGCTCAACCCATTGAGCCACCCAGGTGCCCCTTAAAATGTTAATCCAAAGCTACAGTGATCTGTGGATTTGGCAAAGCATTGAGGCTGATCAATTATGTAATAGCATATCTAGAATAAACCCACAGATATATGGCTAATAAATTGATTTAGGACAATAGTTTCAAGGCAGTTCAGTGGTATGTATTATACTGTCCTACACACAAAAAAATAACATCAAGTAGGTAATAGTTGTAAATGTGAAACCTGAAAGGACAACTTCTGAAGAAAATACAGGGGCAAATAAATCTCAGGTCACCTTGGGTTAGGCAAGATTTCTTACATAGGACACAAGAAGCACAACTTACGAAAGAAAAACTTGGTTCTTGAGAAGAAAATAAGATGAAAGGACAAGGCATAGTTTCGGAGGAAGTATTTATAAAACTCCCATTTTTTATATTTTATTTTTAAGTAATCTTTCCACCCAACATGGGGCCTGAACCTGCAACACAGAGATCGAGTCACATGCTTTATGGACTAAGCCAGCCAGGCACTCCCAAGCCCCCATTTGAAAAGGGATTTGTACACAGAATATATAGAGAATTCTTAAAACTCATAAGAAAACAAGCAGCCCGATAAAATAAATGAGCAATTAAAAATAAACAAAAAATGAAAAAGTTGTGGAAATGGATAGTAGTGTTGGTTTGTATAACATTGTGAATATACTTAATGGTAATTAGTTCTACTAAGAAGGATTAATATGGTAAGGTGTTTTTTTGGGGGGGGTGTATTTTAAGGTTTTTTTTTTTTTAAGATTTTTCTTTATTTATTTGACAGAGATCACAAGTAGGCAGAGAGAGAGAGGACTAAGCAGGCTCCCTGTGGAGCAGAGAGCCTGATGTGGGGCTCAATCCCAGAACCCTGGGATCATGACCTGAGCCAAAGGCAGAGGCTTTTTTTTTTTTTTTAAGACTTTTATTTATTTTTTTGACAGACAGAGATCACAAGTTGGCAGGGAGGCAGGCGGGGAGGTGGGGAGCAGGCTCTCCACAGAGCAGAAAGCCCGATGCAGGGCTCGATCCCAGGACCCTGAGATCATGACCTGAGCCGAAGGCAGAGGCTTTAACCCACTGAGCCACCCAGGTGCCCCTTAAGTGTATTTTACCAAAATAAAAAGACCTGGAATCGTACACACACTTTGTATCTATGCCAGTTGTTGTTTTGTTTTGTTTTAATATATTTGACAGAGAGAGTACAAGCAGGTGGAACGGTAGGCAGAGGGAGAAACAGATTCCCCGCTGAGCAGGGATCCTGACATGGGGCTCTGTCCTAGGACCCTTGGGATCATGACCTGAGCTGAAGGCAGATGCTTAACCGACTGAGCCATCCAGGTGCCCCTGTGCCATTTTTTTTTTTAAATTGTTGTGCTATTAATTATGGGGCATGTAATCATTAGGTTGATGGATAACTTCTAGTGAGTCTGTAGTTATTTTCAAATAAAAAGTTATTTAAAAAATTTGCAAAAAGTTTGAACAGATACTTCAAAGAGGAAGATAAAAATGTGCTCATTATTATTGGTTGTAGGAGAAATCAAAACATAATAGGTGGCCACTTTTCATTAATAAAAATGGCTTTAGAGGTGCGCTTGACTGGCTCAATCAATAGAACATGCGACTCGATCTTGGAGTTATAGGTTCATGCCTTGTGTTTGGTGTAGAGGTTACTTAAAAAAAAAAAAAATCTAGGGGTACCTGGGTGGCTCATTAGGTTAAGTGTCTACTACCTTCAGCTCAGGTCATGATCCCAGGGTCCTGGGATGGAGCCCTGGGATTGGGCCTCCTGCTGTTTGGGGAGCCTGCTTCTTTTCCTCTTCCTCTGCCTGTTGCTCTGCCTCCTTGTATTCTCTTTCTCTCCCTCTCTCTGTCAAATAAATAGTCTTCTTAAAAAATCTAAAAAAATACATGGCTTTAGAAGGAAACTGACGGTACCAGGTGTTAGTGAAGGTGGCAGAATAACTGGAACTCATACACTCCTGGTATGAAAGCATACAATTACAATAGTCTTATAGTCCCAACCCTTGTTTTTTATTGAAGAGGAATGAAAACATAGCCACACAAAAACCTGCACAGAATGTAAAGTAGCTTTATTCATACCATTTACTGATTTTGAAATCAGGTGTTAAAACAATGTTGAATTAGTTGATTAACTTAACATTTTTTTCTCATTCTGCTTCTGGTTCTTTTCCCTTTTGTCTTGTCTCTATCTCTTCCCCTCCCTTCCCCTCATTTTCATTTAGGTTAGCTGATTCCTTGCTAGAAAATAAGCAAAAGCGTTTAATGCAGAATATAGTTAAAGGATTCTGTTGATAGAGCCTGGCTGTTTCTCTAGGGGCATCATAGAGTGGCATTGTCTTGTTAAAAACAAGAGAGTTCTAAGTCTGGCCCTCAGCCATAATTATAGGCTCAGAAACCTGACTTTTGACAGGATAATAGATCCATTCCTTAGAGCAGACCTCCATTAACCAAAATAGACTGAAGGGTAGTCAGAATGCTAGTTTACTAAATGTAAACATACTAAGTATAACTTGCTAAACATTGGAATGCTCTTGACAAGTGGGAAGGGAGTTTGATGAAGGGTAGTTGATGCAATTGAATGTTCAAAGGTCATCTGGCTAATAGGATTTATACTTGAGTCACAGGGCCTGTAACTTCATGGATTGCAGGAAGTTTTTCTTCTCTGATGCACAGTATGGACTTAGCTTTGATGCTTGACTTTCTCTAAGTTGCTGACTAGTTTTTTCTTTTGATGAATACCGTTATTAATATGTTTAAGACCTTCCGTTGTACCTTTGTAGAACTGGCATCAGATGTTCATAATGTAGCTCAGGATCTGCCAAACAAAAATTCTTATGGACTCAAAGGTATGGTTGTTTAAATTAAAAAATTTCCCTGAGTTATGAATCTTCCGAAATGGGGGCGCCTAGCTGGTTCAGTCCATAGGACCTGTGACCTTTGATTTTGGGGTCGGGTTTAAGCCACATGTTAGGCACAGAGCTTACTTTAAAAAAAAATCTTCTAAAATGCTTATAATATCTTCCATTTTAATCAAGGCTAGCTAAGAAAATTTCATATTGATATGAATAATTGTAAAAACTGTATTTCTACAACTACTTGATTAAATATCAACTTTTTATTATAGAAGTGTTTTACAGATTGACTATCAGGACACCATAGGTTTTTTTTTTGTTTGTTTGTTTGTTTTACGCCTTTTGTTTAGGTTTATTCTAGGGAGACTTTGGGAACAGAAGGAAGGATGTGCTTTTTCAGGACACCATAGGTCTTTGACTTAATTGTTTTCCTTTTTCCTATGTCACTTCCTTATATGTGCTTTTGATAGAGGGCTAACATCAAGTTGAGTTGAACCTAATGCATGCACCTCAAATTTATCATTATAAGATGAAAATAAATTAATGTTCCTGATGTTTTCCTGTAGTTTGAGGTATAGGTTTATAGGTCTGTAATGGGGACCAAAGTCTTAGTGTAAAATTCTAATATTTCACAGTAGGCTTAGGGCTAGAACTTAACTTCATCTATATATAATGTCTCATAATTTTTATACTACGTATTTAGAGTGGGTACTGCAGCATTTGGCCCTGATTCTGATAAGGGGCTATGCCCTGTGTTGCCTGACATAAGCACTTTACTATGTTGTGCTTCTGCTTGTGACTACATACATGGTCTTCTGCCATTTATTAAATGTACTCAGGTTCTGACTGTATTCTCTCTGTCTAAATTTGTGTTTTAATTGTTTTCAAAATACCCTTTCTCTTAAGTGTTAGGCCATTCTCTTTACATCCATGTATATGAAAGTGTGCTTTAACTTAATACTACTGAGTACATTTAAAAATGATCACAATAGTAAATTTTATGAGTATTTTACCACAACTTAAAAATTTTTTGAAAAAATATGTTGTAAACTTTAGGATACTTTAATATTTTATGTAGAGGGCTTTCTCATTCTTCATCGTTATTTTTCTCCTTCAGAGTATCCCTTCTTCATATATATCTTTCTAGCTATTTTCCAACTTTCAAGGTTTTTTTCCCCCAAGATTTTATTTTTAAGATTTTATTTTTTTATTTGACAGAGTGAGTTAGAGAAAGAGAGAGAGAGCAAGCACAAGGAATGGCAGGCAGGGGAGAAGCAGGCTCCTTGATGAGCAAGGAGCCTGATATGGGGCTTGATCCCAGGACTCTGGGACCATGATCTGAGTTGAAGCCATTTAACCAAATGAACCACCCAGGTGCCCCTAACATTTTATTTTTAAGTAATCTCTATACCGAGGGTGGGGCTTGAACTTACAACCCCAAGATCAAGAGTCCCATGATCTACTGATGGAGATAGCTAGGTGCCCCTGTTTTCTGTTTCTTGCTTAGGAGGTTCCTAAAACTGCTCAGGTTGAGCCTCAGCTTTTCATAAAATTTATTAATCTTTAGAATACTGTCTCCTATGATGAATTTGACAGCATGATCATATAGTAGATTGGATGAAGGTGGCACCAAGAGCACTGTGTACTGGCCATCCTTTAATTGTGTCCTTTTAAAACTATACATTTACTTAGAGAAGTCTTGATGTATTCAAAGATTGGAGATTATGTATTATTAGTACGTAGAAGAAAGGCACATTGTAGAAGGAATATAAGAGTGGAGAGTAGGTAGATGGCTTGCCTTAGATTTATGTAGCTTTGTGTACAGGGAGATCTCTACGAAGCCTGTGCAGAGGTCTTAGAGAACAAGTTTTCAGTACTGATTTCTGACTGGGACTAATTGCACCTTTTGTTTTTTCACTTAAACTATAACTTTTTTCTAGTTTTAAGAAAATATTTTAATGCAGCAAGATGTTTTTAGACCATGTAAATTCATATTTGTTTCATGATATTTATGGAGAAATTATGGAAATCATTAAAGGTATGATGAATGAACCAGTACAAAGGATCAGATTGTCAGTTCAGATCTTTCTCTCTGAATCTTTACAGATATTTCAAGGATACATGCAGTTGAGAGGCACAGAAGAACAATGAGTACCTGTATCCACATTTTCCTTCCTATAATATATATGTGCCATGATCCACAGTAATAGATGAAGTCTGTCAGTGATGTGTGTAGGTTTCTCACAACAGTGAATATTTTCAGATTTGAAAAATCTTCCATGTAGTAGCATATCTTAGGTGATATTTTATAGGGAGCCATACTGCATACATTCATCAATTCTGTGGTTGCCATAACCAGTCCTAAACTGGGGACATCCAGTCAGAAGCATTCCAATGAGAAGGACTCTTTTCCTATGAGGCAGTTGGTTATTGGGTTATTGACTTGATTCCAAGGAGACTAGCTCTGGGTACCTGCCTTTTTTTCTCAAGAGTGTTGCCTTTCTTCTCTTCCCTTTGTCCTCTCTACACACAGACCTCATTATAGGTCAGATGCTCAGCTCATTTCTTCCGGTTGGAAGGAATGAAAACATCCACAGTCTTCCTGTTGTAGTTATAGTTGATATCTTAATATATTTTCTTTTAAAAACCATTTTCTTGGGACGCCTGGGTGGCTCAGTTGGTTAAGCTGCTGCCTTCAGCTCAGGTCATGATCCCAGGGTCCTGGGATCGAGTCCCACATTAGTCTCCTTGCTCAGCGGAGAGACTGCTTCTCTCTCTGCCTGCTTGTGCGCTCATGCGTGCTCTCTCTCTCTCTGACAAATAAATAAAATCTTTAAAAAAAACTTTTTCTCTGGGTGTGTATTTGCATGTGTAGTTTAAAATAATGGACCTGTACTTAGAGAATTTCTGAATACTAAAGTCAGTATTTCTGGACACAAGTGCTTTTTTTTTTTTTTTTTTAATCTTTAAAAAAATTTTTTTAAAGGGATTTTATTAATTTGAGAGTGAGCGAGAGATAGAGGAGGAGCAGAAGAAGAGACAGAGAGGGAGGGAGAAGCAGACTCTCGCTGAAGAGGGAGCCTTACTTGGGGCTCGATCCCAGAACTCCATCTGGGATCATGACTGAGCCTAAGGCAGACTCTTAACCGACTGAGCCACCCAGGTGCCCCCACAAATGCTTTCTTTTTAAAACGCTTAATAATTTGATAGCTGTTTGTTCTGTAACAGTTGTTTGAGCAGATCCTCTCTACCCAGTCAGGAGTTACAGCACTGTACTTCATGTCAGCAGGACTAACTTTTAGGAAATCATAGAATGGAACAAATATCTTACAAAAAGGAGGTGTCTTTGAATCTAGTAATCTACATGAAATTAGGGTCCAAGGCAGACCAGCTTCACAATTAATTTTGTTCTGTTTTAAATTTTATATATCATAAGGATCTCATTGTATTTGTGTTGTGGTCATACTTTCTTGCTCATGGCAGAATTGGTTGAATATGATCTACACTGATGCAAAATAAGTTTGAGAAATTGCTTTGAGTTTATGTGCATAGTAGCTAGCTAAGTTGGTATTTGACAACATGACATTTTATTGAGAATAGATCTGAAGCTTCATATTTCTTGGATTGTAAACTAAATTAATGAGATACATGACACATCTTGTGCAGTATACAACCAAGAACTATTTGGAGTAAGATAATATTTGGCTTTGTGATGTAAACTGTGATTATTGTCAACAGGAGCCTGGAAGAATTCTGTGGAAGAGTGGACAACAGACGACTGGACTGAAGATGTAAGTATTTAGCATCAGATTAGATTTGTCTTCCTTTTGGTTTCAGATAGGGGCATGCATTCCTTGAAGAAAGCTGGAGACATACTATTTGTTCATGGTTCCTTTTTAGGTGTCTGTGATTATCATGTTTTTTAGCAAATGCTTCTCAGAAGGAAGTTGGGGTTTTGAGATTTTTAAGAAACTTGGTTTTAAAGCACCCACTTTGGAGCGCCTGGGTGGCTCTGCTGTTAAGCTGCTGACTTCGGCTTAGCTCATGATCTCAGGGTCTTGGGTTCAAGCCCCACATCGGGTGCCCTGCTCCATGGGAGGCATGCTTCTCCCTCTCTCACTCCCCCTGTTTGTGTTCCCTCTCTTGCTATGTCTCTGTCAAATTAAAAAAAAAAAAAAAAAAAAAAATCTAAAGCACCCACTTAAAAATGACCAGTAGTAAAACAGGATTGAAATCATTTTTTTTTCGCTTATTTTCTGTTTTGTTTGTTCTTTTTAAAAAGTTTTAAATAAAAAATTTTTTTTTTAAATTTTTTAAGATTTTATTTATCTGAGAGTGAGAGAAAGTGCTCAAGCAGGGTGAGGGACAGAGGGAGAGGGAAAAGCAGGGTCCCTGCTGAACAGGGAGCCAGATGTGGGACTTGATCCCAGGACCCTGAGATCATGACCTGAGCCAAAGTCAGATGCTTAATCACCTGAGCCACCCAGGCATCCCGTGTTTGTTCTGATAATCATCTAATGTTCTGATAATCAACTGATAGTATTTTTTTTTAAAGATTTTATTTATTTATTTGACAGACAGAGACCACAAGTAGGCAGAGAGGCAGGCAAAGGGAGAGGGAGAAATAGGCTTTCCACTGAGCAGGGAGCACGACGTGGGGCTCAATCCCAGGACCCTGGGATCATGACCTGAGTCAAAGGCAGCCAGTTAACCGACTGAGCCACCCAGGTGCCCCTTTTGTTTTTTTATAGAAAATGAACACCTACTGTCTACACTGCCCCTGCCAGAATATTAATATGTGAGACAACCTGATTTTTATACAGTGTTTCAGAGTTCTGAGACTGTTAGAGTTGATAAGTATTATAGCAGTCTTTGAAAGAGATTTTCTGCAGTTTCTCACATAATCTCATTAGGTCATCATTTTTCAGCCTTTGAAAACTCATACTTTGAAAACGTGAAAAGAGCCTACCTTTCAATAATGCGAGTTGAAGTTTCAAAAAATTTTATCCTGGGTGCCTTAAAACTTAAAAGGGCATTTAGACAATATGTATAAATCTAAAATAATTGTATTCACTGAAAAAAGCCAGACCAAAAAAACCTGCATATTTTAAAATTCCACTTAAAATTCTAGAAATTACAACTAACTCATCTGTGGTAACAGAAAGCACATCGGTGGTTGCTAAGGTAAATAGTAGGAGGGATTGCTTACATAGGGACAGGAGCAAACTTTTGGGGTCGTATGTTCATTGTCTTGATTTTGTGATGATTTCATGGGCATATTCATATAACAAAACTTAAGTTATTTGGTCTGAGCATTAGCAGATTTTTGAATGTGGTATAACTTCGAGTTGTTTCTGTATAAAAATGGAAACCTATGACTTAATAAAAAAAAGAAATACAGATTTACTAATAACGAAAATACTAAAACCGTCTGTTTTGGGGGAAAGAAAATGTCAGGGTTTTTTTGCCTTTCCAAATATTGGGCATTTGTGGTGGTTTTATTTTGTGTATGTCGTTTTGTATTCTCATTTTGTTTAATGTCAAATAGAACCCTAGTATTCTCATTTTGTGTAATGTCAAATAGAACCCTGGTCTGACTTAACTTCATTCTTTACCTGATGTGAAATCCTTTTTATGGGTTTGCCAATCTAAAATTACCTTCACCTGAAGAATATTACTTGTCATCATCACTTAATGTATTTCCTTTCTTTAGACTACTTTTTGGGTGAAGTGTAATAAGAGTACCGTTGACTGAAAATTGTCAGAAATTTGATACATTTTTAGTTTCATGTTCTATAAAATAAAAGCAAAGTCTTTTTTAAATTCCTTTCCATACAGCTTTCTGAAACAAAGGTCTTCACAGCCTCAGCTGTTCCAGCAGAGAATCATGTCACATCTGGGCAAAGGTAAACAATTTTTGTCACCTTTTGTTTGTTATTCAAAGCATAATTTAAATTTCTTGCTCAGGAAATTTGTTTTGGGTATTACTAGGTCTCTCTTTTTTCTTTCCTGGAATCTCTTAAGTTTTTAACTTTTTCCTTCCTAAGATTTCATTTTATCCCTAACCTTCCTTGTGAGCTGAGAGAGCCTCCATCATTTTCTAATTTATTATATTCTCTGATGAATTAAAATAGTGATTATGTTTGTGACTTGTCATCATTTGTGATAGAGATTATGTTAAGCCTTTTTTATTTAACTTAAATTATTTTTAAAGACCTTTTTATTTTTTTAAGTAATTTCTACCCAGCATGGGGCTCAAACTCAAAACCCCAAGATTGATAGTTGCATGCTCCACTGACTGAGCCAGCCAGACTGGCTTAATAATGTTAAGCGTATTTAATAATGTTAAACTTCTTTAATGGTTCTTTTTTACTTTTGTAAATAATACGGTTTTTAAAAAATTAACATATAATGTATTATATGTTTCAGGGGTACAGGTCTGTGATTCATCAGTCTTACTCAACTCACATCGCTCACCATATAGCACATACTCTCCCTAATATCCCTCTCCTAGCCACCCAGTTCCTCCCACCACCTGCTCCCCCACCCCCACCCCCACCCCGCCAGCAACCCTGTTTGTTTTCTGAGATTAGGAGTCTCCCTCTCTGGTTTCATCTTTTTTCATTTTTCCCTCCCTTCCCCTATGATCCTTTGTCTTGTTTCTCAAATTCCTCATATCAGTGAGATCATGTAATAATTGTCTTCTCTGATTGACTTATTTCACTTAGCATAATACAATATATTGTTTTTTGACAGATGAACCTAATACAAAATATCCTTTGGTTTCTATATATAATACCATTTATTTAGATCTTCAGAGGCTAATACAAACTTCTCATTTTACATGGGCTCTACTAGTTTTAATCTAGCCTCCTAGATTACAGAAAAGGAAGGAGTTTTCAGAAAAATAGTAAGATTAGAATGTGCAGAAATGAATTTTTTTTTAAGATTTTATTTATTAGAGAGAGAGAGAATGAGTGAGAGAGAGCATGAGAGGAGAGGGGTCAGCAGGAGAAGCAGACTCCCTGCCAAGCAGGGAGCCCAATGTGGCACTCAGTCCCGGGACTCCAGGATCATGACCTGAGCCGAAGGCAGTCGCTTAACCAACTGAGCCACCCAGGCACCCCAGAACTGAATTCTTAAGAAGCATTTATTTACATCCTAGTTTCTACAATAACTCAAAAAACCTTTGATTATGGTTTCAAATGCGATGATCTAGGAGAATGAAAGCCTTTCTATATATGACTTCCGAAAATTGAAGGAAATTTTGAATCTGACACACTTAATTTCGTGCTAAATGAGGTGGTTCTAAGACTTCATTATAGGGAAATAAAAATGAACAAAGGTTTTTTGAATTGCTGGGAATTTCTTGTTAAGTGGATATAACTTCCTTACTGTATTCGTTACTCAATTTCATAGGATCATTTTCATTAAAAAAAAAAAGTAGAAGAAGAAGCAGCCTCCTCCCCTACTCAGTGAAGTAGGAGGGAAAAGATGGGATCAGAGGTCATGATTGGGAATGGGAGGGCATTAAAAAACAAAACAAACACAGCTGACTGGAAACTGGCCTTTGAGAGTGTTTAATGGAGTAAATTACTATGTGCGTTAATCCTGAGCACCTTACAGGTTCTGTGGAGAAGAGTTAGTAACTCACTTACATGTCAGGTAGTATAAGTCTAGAAGATTATTTCTTACTCATGCTTTTAGGTTTTCAGGCCATGATTCTCAGGTTGGAATATCTGTTCTTCTGGGGACATTTACAAGAGTTGTAGCTAACAGGGTATTTGTGCATTTTTTTATATTTTGCACTTTTTTTCCTGAATATTTTTTCTTTTAAGATTTTTGAAATTCATTTGACAGAGAGCGGGTGCAAAAGCGGGGGAAGTGTCAGGCTTGATGTGGGCTTGATCCCGCTTGAAATGTAGGCAGATGCTTAACAGACTGAGCCACCCAGGTGCCGCTTCCTGAATTTTTAAGAGAAAATTATTGGAATTTTATATAAACATAAATTATATTATAGCTTAGAATGTAGAACTCACAGGGGTATTTATGATAAATGGGAAACTACTTGAATTGTCTACCATGACTGTGGTTCTCATTCCCCCAAAACAGGGATTCAATCTCCTTGAGGCAAGTCTAAGAAACATTGGTACTGAGTTATGAATGGGGCAAAATATTTTACAGAAAATGAGCCAAACTTCATAAAATTGTTTATTTACTCGTTTGCTCCAAGTTTTCAAATCATTTGTTATTGTGCTGTTTCTGTGGAGCTGTCTTGATGCAACTTTTCATTTCTCTGCCAAGTCCTGCTTTAGTCTCTGTGGCTTTGTATGCTTTTTTAATTTATGCTGTCCTTTGGCTCCTTTAAACTCCAGTTTCCAAAGGTTTTCCTCACTTAAATATTTTTAACTTGAATTTACTCTCTATTGATTCACTTCTCAAATTCATTATTGATAAGATTTTCTTTTGACTCGTTCCTCATTTGCTTTTGTCTGCTTAGCATTGATCTGGTAGCCTTGCTCCAGAAGCCTGTTCCTCCCAGTCAAGCCTCAGAAGTCAACTCCTTTGAAACTTCCCAACAGCAGGGCTTTGGTCAAGCCCTTGTCTTCACAAATTCTCAGCACAACAATCAGATGGCACCAGGGACTGGCAGCTCCACTGCTGTCAACTCCTATTCTCCTCAGAGTCTGGTAACTCATTTTTATTTTAGTATGGGATTTGAAGAAATGTACCCGTAAGCAAATGTATTCTAGGATGACACTTGCCTTATAATTATTTTATGAATAAAAATATATCTGCAGTAGATATCAGTCCAGAAAACAATGATGTGATAATTTCCAAGCACATATCTGATGTTGCCATGTGGAATTCAGCTACTCTGAGTTTTCTGGACAAAGATTAAAAATATTCTTCTTTGGGGGGGCTAAAGATTTTATTTATTTGACAGAGAGCGAGATTGTAAGAGCAGGAACAAAAGCAGGGGGAGTGGGAGAGGGAGAAGCAGGCTTCCTGCTGAGCAGGGATCCCTATATAAGTCTTGATCCCAGGACTCTGGGATCATGACCTGAGCTGAAGGCAGATGCTTAACAACTGTGCCACCTAGGTGCCCCCCCAAATCCTTTTTTACAATTATTTGAAATCTTAAGTCGTAATCACTCAGGCATTCTTCTTATTAGTAATTTTTTTCTTGGATTTGGTTTGAAAGTCTGTCTGTACTTATGACATGAAAATTTTCATTTGTTTTCCAATTAAGTTAAATGCAGGTGTTTGTCAGAATTGGCTTGCTAAAATCATGCTAAAACATTTCTAGGTGCTTATATTTTTTGCATTTTTGTTTTGTTATTCGTAAAATTAGTGTACGTTTTCTTAACATGCCACTTTAGCGGAGGACCTTGTAATATGGATATGTTTTCATTAAAACAGGGGTATCTACTGCTTGCATATCTGGCTTTAACTTCCCATGAAAATTTAGCTCCTGTCAGAAAGGACTCCAGGAACTGGTAGAGAAGGATATGAAGATAACACTGATGGGAATAAAATCTTTATTTTAGCATAGAATATTTTAGCATAGAATGTCAAAGAATGTGGCTGCAGAATGGTGAACTGAAGGCCCTAACTGTGGGTAGCTCTCATTTGGCAGTGGGGGGCTAGGGGGGTTTGGAATACAGATCCACAGCTTTCACTAGTGTTAATTATTTTGGTTCATTTGCTGTGTTTTACCTGAACTCTGTGGTTGAGAAACAGAATTTCGTATGAATATGGTATCTTGTCCCCTTACTTGAAAATCATTTGCTGAACCCTAATAAAATAGAGACTGAAATATGTAAACTTTTCATTGCTGTCTTCTGCTCTGCAGACACATCATGTCATGTATAACTGGCTTGGGACTTGGCATTTTAGTGTCATTGATGATTATGTATGAGAGGGCGTCAGTGCTTGAAATAGGATAGTCCAAGGCATGATGCTGTCTCTGTTTTGAGAGGGTCTAATAATACCCTCAAGTTTTGCTTTTGTTTTTTTAATTTAATTTTTTTTAAAGATTGTATTTATTTATTTGACAGACAGAGATCACAGGTAGGCAGAGAGGCAGGCAGAGAGAGAGAGAGGAGGAAGCAGGCTCCCTGCGGAGCAGAGAGCTTGATCCCAGGACCCCGGGATCATGACTTGAGCCGAAGGCAGAGGCTTTAACACTGAGCCACCCAGGCACCTCTAATTTAATTTTTTTAAGTAATCTCTACACCCAGTGTGGAGCTCGAACTTGTAACCCTAAGATCAAGAGCCACACATTGCACCAACTGAGCCAGCCAGGGACCCCGGTGCCTGGGAATTGTAATTGAACCATTCCTGTCCTTTTCTCTTTTTGCCTTTCCATCTGCTACTGGTATGCTGATGTAATATCTAGGCTGACCTGCCGGAATCTCAGCCAGGACACTCATAGGTAGAACACAAGTAGTGTTTTTTGTTTTTTAACAGTGCCTTCAGGTGTGTTGCCTTTCATAATGAACAGCACCTTGAGAAACGAACAGGTATTGTTTAGCATATTACAACAAAGGTGCTCAACCTACTGTACTTTTATAATCAATGGGGAACTTGAGTAAATAAAAGTAATAATAGTAATAATAATAATAAAATAATGCCAGAGTCCACATAGACTAAATAAGTCAGAGTCTTGGGATTGCAAGTTGGGCACTTGTGTATGTTTGTGTACATGTGAGTGCACACATATTTGTTTATCAATATACACATTGTTAAAGCCCCCATTGATTAAAATACAGGTGAAATTGAGAAGTCCTGTGCTAAGTGTTAACCGGAAGCAAAGCGTTAGTCCTTGATTCAGTGATTTCATTGTGTTGCAAAACACACAGAAAGTGCATTTGATAATATTTGATGGAGGATAGAGATCAGAAGAATAGAAGCATCATCCTGGAGAAGCCTTTACTACTTGTTGTGGTAGATTTGTAGCAACATAAGACGGGTGTTTTGGACAGCATGAGGAAGGACTCTGGAGTAGTGATAAATAATGTTAGCGGATTCTGTTATTCATGTGCAAAATTGCTTACAACCTAATGTTTCGCTCAGATTGGAGAACTTGAATTTCCTTAAAACAGCTGGGATACTCCATGCCTTTGGATAGTGTTAACAGAAATAATAATTTCAACTTTCTATATCTTATCTCTTCAGAGAATGCAAGTCATTCCTGTTTTTGACATTTTAAATGTTTCAAAAAGTTTATTTTTTTATTATTCTTTAGATTTTATTTATTTGAGAGAGAGCAAGCATGAGGGGGAAGGGGCAGAGGGAGAAGCAGACTCCCCACTGAGTGGGAAGCCCAATGTAGAGCTCAATCCTGGGACTCTGGGATCATGACCTGAGCCAAAGGTAGATACTTAACTGACTAAACCACCCAGGGGCCCTTAAAAAGTTAGTTTTTGATAAATATCTTTTTAGAAACTGAAGGATCTTGATATGTGAAAATGCAGTTGATCTGCCATTGTGTTCACGAGTCCTAGGCTTTCATTCTCCTTGTGTTTTTTTTTCTTTTCTTATTTTGAAGATTTTATTTATTTATTTGACAGAGGGAGATCACAAGTAGGCAGAGAGAGAGGAGGAAGCAGGCTCCCCGCTGAGCAGAGAACCCAATGCGGGCCTCCATCCCATTACCCCGAGATCATGATCTGAGCCGAAGGCAGAGGCTTAACCCACTGAGCCACCCAGGCGCCCTCTTTTCTTATTTTGATATAGTCCCAATAGTTTATTTTTGCTTCTGTTTCCTGGCCTTAGGACATATATCTAGAAAAATGTTGCTGCAGCCGATGTGAAAGAAATTACGCCTATGCTCTCTTCTAGGATTTTTATGGTTTCAGGTTTCACATTTAGGTCTTTAATCAGTTTCTAGTTTTTTTGTGTGTTTTGTGTTAGAAAGTGGTCCAGTTTCATTTTTTTACATTGGCTCTTGGTATCTGACCTAATAGGATAGATGAATGAAGATGGATAGAGGAGGTGTAACATTTTCTTTTGGATACTTACTAAAGGAGCGTATTTGGTGTTCTTAGTCATCAAAACAACTTGAAAGAAATGCAGTGATGTCCAGGGTATTTGCCCAATACACAGATAGCTCATGTGTAATTCACTGTCTGGTTTTAGAATATTAACTTTTTAAGTAAGTGCTCTAGCCTGCATTTAATTTTGCAGGATGACATGGCTGAGCCATTCCGTGATCAAACTTAATAAGTATGATTACTGTTGTTTCATACATTAAGAAAATACTGTACTTTTGTTTCTGAAGCTTGTCTTTGTCATTTAATTCATGGTATTTATCTTTAGTTTAAAAAACGATAGTATTTTGTGAATTTGTGGTATCACTTTTAAAAAGAAAGCAATGTCTTTCTGTTTTTTAAGATTTCATTTATTTGATGGGGCACCTGGGTGGCTCAGTTGGTTAGAAGCCACTGCTGCCTTCTGTTTAGGTCATGATCCTGGGGTCCTGGGATGAGGCCCGCATCAGGGAGCCTGCTTCTCCCTCTCCCTCTGGCTGCTGCTCCCCCTACTTGTGCTCTTTCTCTCTCTGTCAAATAAATAAATACAATCTTGGGGGGTGGAATTTATTTGCGAGAGAGAGAGGGAAAGCATGAATGGGGGATAGGGGAGCAAAGGGAGAAGGAGAGGGAGAAGCAAGCTCCCCAACATGGGGCTCAACCACAGGACCCTGGGATCATGACCTGAGCCGAAGGCAGTGGCCTAATCAACTGAACCACCCACAGGTGCCCGCAACAAAGCAATGTCTTAAAATCCAGATAAAATATTCCCCTTCCCTTTAATTTCTTTATCAGAATCTGGACGGATTGCTGGATTTAATCAGATTTTGTTCTGTAGTAATATTTTCATGTAGTATTTACTCAGGGGAATCTTACTGACTCAAATGTTCTAGGTTATAATTTTTAAAATTCTTGTTAAAATACCTGATGTATTTAAAGTCTGGAGTACAGTTTTGTTTTGCTGAGGATTTTTGCTTTTTTTTTTCCTTTTAAAGTCATCCGTCCTTGGTTCAGGATTTGGAGAGCTTGCACCTTCCAAAATGGCAAACATCACCAGCTCCCAGATTTTGGACCAGTTGAAAGCTCCAAGTTTGGGCCAGTTTACCACTACCCCAAGTTCACAGCAGAATAGTACAAGTCCCCCCACAACCACTTCTTCTTGGGACCTCAAGCCCTCAACTTCCCAGTCCTCGGTTCTTAGTCATTTTGGTAAGTATACATTTTCTCTGGTGGTTTGCCCGTAGTGGAACATGCTAAACAATAGCAGAGTGTGTTGACTTAGGAACACTAATGCGGAAGTTGTGCAGAAATGTTTCTTTTTAGTAGAATTTCTGTGGCATTTGTGAATTTTTAAAACATTTCATTTATTTGACAAGGACAAAGCAAGAGAGGGAACACAAGCAGGAGGAGTGGGAGAGGGAGAAGCAGGCTTCCCGCTGAGCAGGGAACCTGATGAGGGGCTCATCCCAGAACCCTGGGATCATGACCTGAGCCCAAGGTAGATGCTTAACGACTGAGCCACCCAGGCACCTCCGCATTTGCCAATTAAATCAGATAGCTTTGTATTGTATAAATACCTGCATTTATTTGTTGTTATCAGTAGTGATAGTAGTACATATCTTGATGAGATGTGCAAAAGCATGGTAAAGCCATACAAATATAAGGAAATACCACTTTGAGTAAATGCCTGGACAGAATTTTCTGAGCTCTACTAAAATATGGTGGGGACAGAATTAGGATGTGGAATTTTAAATCACACCCTCTGGGTTGCTTTCTCATTCTAGTATTTATATGTATTTATCATGGTTTGTGCCAGCCTTATTGTCAGTGGTTTATAATATAAAAGGTCCATGTATAAGTAGAATGTTTTCTAAACTGTACTCTCATAGGTTTTGTGACATTAAAACACCCCCATTTCCCACCAGCATACACACTGATGCCTGTGTACACTGGATTACTCTGTGGCCAAAAAATGAAGTAGCTCTTCACATGTGAATATGGCAGTTTTCAAAAACCAAATGGTTTGTGAGGAAGCTCTATATATAATGCGTGTTTCTCTGCTGCGTATGTGTGTTTTGAAACAGTATCTCTGAAGATACTCAGGAAACAGTACAATGTCTGCCTCTGTGGAAGGAATCTGGGGATAGGGTTGAAAGGGTGATTTATAGTCATCATACACTTTTTTTTTTTAACCTTTCAGAGTTTGTAGTATCACGTTAGTTACTGAAAAACACATTTTTTAACAGTTCTGTTAAAAATCCATAAAGCAACAAAAATATGATTCTCTCTTAGCTGAACATGTGTAGCAGCTCCAGTTCTTTTTGCCCATTCCATATGTCTTAATGTAAACCGCATTTCTCTGCTTTAAAAATTATCTACAAATCCATTGAGGCATCCTTTTGCATTTATCATATATCAGTTTTAATACATCACACACGCCCTCAACTTACAGGATTCAGGTAGAAGGTTGTTGGAAGAAATAGGTGGTAACTACAGCCTTTCACTCTCAGTCATCGTGGAAGAGGGAGCTCTAAGCCCGTGTTCCTAAATAATTGATTATTGCTTGTTTTCCCCCCTCCTTCTTTACATATTTCATAGACTTCAAATCTCAGCCTGAACCATCCCCAGTTCTTAGTCAATTGAGCCAGCGACAGCAGCACCATACTCAGGCCGTTGCTGCTCCTCTTCCTGGGTTGGAGTCCTTTCCTTCCCAGGTAAAACTGCGAGAGTCAACACCCAGAGACAGTACCTCCACTGTGAACAAGCTTTTGCAGCTTCCCAGCATGACTGTAGAAAACATTGCTGTGTCTACCCACCAACCACAGCCTAAACATATCAAACTACCGAAGCGGCGGATACCTCCAGCTTCTAAGGTGTGTTCTCCATCAAGAAGTCACAGGTCCAACGGTGGATTGTATTTTAACATTTAGCTCAAGGGTTGGGTTAGTAAGTCTCAGAAATGGTGATATGGTATTTTTTTTAAACACATAGCTTACTACTTAACAAGGAATCGGCCATTTCTGAGCGGCTTGGCTAATACTAGAGGGAATGGTTTCGTGTTAGAGACAGAGACTGTTCATTTAAATTATAGGATCTGGGTCAGAGAATCCTGGTCTTGTATAATTTACCTGTGTCTTGTAGATAGAATAAGATAGAGAATAAGGTCTAGTGTATTGACCTGTGTCTCATAGATGGAGAATCTTTGACTAGATAGTGCTTTCAGCAATGGCCTGCTCTCTTCCCTTCACTCACGCATCACCAACCTGCCCACACCCATTTCTTCAGCCTTTGCCCTAAGAAGCAGTTGGTGGCATTGACCATTTTGCTGTTAACTTCTCATTTTTCTTTTCTGTTCTCTTTGTTTTTGAAGTATCCTATGCCTTTACCTTCTTATAGACATCTTGCTCATTGTTCTTCCAGGGTGCCAGTAGTGATTTGGGAAGCTCGTACTCGTTTGGCTGTTAGAGGCCTCTGGGATGTGAAATCTCTCATCTCTGTTCCTGACGTGATGGCTCTGCTTTTTCAGATCCCAGCTTCTGCAGTGGAAATGCCTGGCTCAGCAGATGTCACGGGATTAAATGTTCAGTTTGGCGCCTTGGAATTTGGATCAGAACCTTCTCTCTCTGAATTTGGATCATCTGCAAGCAGTGAAAATAGTAACCAGATTCCCATCAGCTTGTATTCGAAGTCTTTAAGGTACACAACTTCTTATTTCTCTGGCTTTGACTAAATTAAGTCCCTTGTTGGGAAAGTAAAACAAAATAGAGTCTAAGAAATGACCTGGTAGAGACCATATACCCTGTGGTAGTGGGTTTGTGCACCCGTGGCTAGTACCTAATTTCAGAACTTTCCTTCCATCACCCTAAAAAGGAACCCTGTGCCTGTTCGCCATCACTCCCAATTCCCCCTTCCTTCATCACCTGGCAACTAAGCCTCTGTCTCTGGATTTGCCTATTCTGATATTTTATAAGGCAAGAATCATGCGAGATGTGGCCTTCTGTGTTTGGCTTCTTTTACTCGGCATAGTGTTCTCAAGGGTCATCCATTTGTAGCCTGTATGCATTTTATTTCCAAATAGTATTGCATTGTGCAGATACGTCATATTTTGTTGATCTGTTCATTAGTTGATGGACATTTGAATTGTTTCCACTTTTTGGGTATTAAGAATCATGGTGCTGTGAACATTCATTTACAAGTTTTGTGTACTTTCAGTTCTTCTGGATATAGACCTAGTAATTGCTGGTCCTGTGGTAACCCTTATATTAACATTGGAGGAAGCAGCAAACTTTTCCCATAGTAGCTGCAGCATTTTACATTCCTGCCAGTAATCTCTGAGGGATGCAGTTCTCATGCATCTTTGCCAACATGTATTTTCCTTCAGTGGAATGTTTCATAAGTAGAAAATCCCAGATTTTAGATTTTATTAATTTTTCTACTCCCCAGAGCTAAAAGCTGGTATTTGTTGTTCCTGAAAATGGTTTCAGGACGCCTGGGTGGCTCAGTTGGTTAAGCGGCTGCCTTCAGCTCAGGTCATAAGTCCAGGGTCCTGGGATCGAGCCCTGCATGGGCTCTGCCCAGCAGGGAGCCCACTTCTCTCTCTCTCCCTTTGGCTACTTTTGTGTGCCCATTCTCTCTCTCTCTTTCTGTCAAATAAATAAATAAATAAAATAATCTTTAAGAAAAATGGTTGCAGACTTCTGGTTTCATTACAGATTCTTAAGGATTCTTAAAGATGTCCCTCTACCTATCATTCAAATTAGGTGTGTCTGATTGGGAGGGGAGGGGTGTTTTGAATATTCATCTTTAATACAGTTAAAGAATTCAGTAGTACAAATGTGTAGGTACAGATGTGTTTAATATAGTATGGCAGTAAATTGATGAACTAGTTCTTGATGAACCCATGTAAAGTGACAAAAATTTATGTCTAAATCTTTTTATTCTTTCTAGTGATTCTTTGAATACCTCTCTACCAATGACCAGTGCAGTACAGAACTCCACCTATACAACTTCAGTTATTACCTCCTCCAGTCTGACCAGCTCATCTCTGAGCTCCACTAGTCCAGTAACAACGTCTTCCTCCTATGACCAGAGTTCTGTGCACAACAGAATTGCATACCAAAGCTCTGTGAGTCCATCGGAGTTAGCTCCAGGAACCATCACGGTAATTGGTCTTTCAGGTTTCTACTTGCAGGAAATCCTGTTTGGATGGCCATTGTTTAGTTTGAGGGTTTTAGATGAGATTTTCTTTTAGAAATGGGCTAACCTTTTTAAGACTTTATTTTATTTCATTTGAGATTTTATTTTTATATTTGACAGAGAGAGCACAAGTAGGCAGAGCAGCAGGCAGAGGGAGCTGAGCTGGGAGCCCGATAATAGGGGTTGATCCCAGGACTCTGGCATCATGACCTGGGCAGGCAGATGCTTAACCAGCTGACCCACATAGGCGCCCCAGGGTTTTATTTTTAAGTAATCTCTCCACCTAACATGGAGAGCGAACTTAAAACCCCAAGATCAAGTTGCATCGTCTACCAACTGAGACAGCCAGGCACCCCCTAGAACATTGGCTAACCTTTTGAATAGAATCCTTATAGTTTGTTGAGTTTACTGATATGGGCTGTGGTGTGAAATCTGTATTTTAAGCAACTATACATCAGGAGTGTATGAATGAACCGAGAATCTTAGTATAAGGATAGCATAAGGATACATCCCAAATTGTCCCTAGTGCTTTTGCATGGGGTTTTGGGGTGGGGATGGGGGAAGACACAATGGACCTCTATTCTTATTTGTAATATTTGATTTCCTGAATGGCAGAGATGTTCAAGCATTACTAGTGAGAGCTACTTTTTAAAAAAATTATTTCGGGGCTTCTGGGTGGCTCAGTTGGTTAAGCAACTGCCTTCGGCTCAGGTCATGGTCCCAGAGTCCTGGGATCAAGTCCCACATCAGGTTCCCAGCTCTATGAGGAGTTTGCTTCTCCCTCTGACCTCCCTCCCCTCTCATGCTCTCTCTCAATCTTTCTCTCTCTCTCTCTCTCTCAGAATAAATAAAAATCTTAAAAATAAATAAATAAATAATTTATTTCAATTTTTAATTTAAATTCTGGTCACCATATATGGTAAACTTCTGTAGTAGTTCATTAAAATTAAATAAACATTTACAGTTTTAGTTCCTCAGATATACTAACCATATTTTAAGTGCTCAGTATCGAGGCACCGGAGTGGCTCAGTCAGGGTGCTAGGATCAAGTCCCAAATTGGGCTCCCTGCTCAGTGGGGAGCTTGCTTCTCTCCCTCCCTCTGCTGCTGCTCCTTCTGTGCACTTTCTCTCTCTCTCTGTCAAATAAACAAAATCTTTATTTTTAAAAAATATTTATTTATTTATTTTTAAAGATTTTATTTATTTGACACAGAAAGACACACAGTGAGAGAGGGAATGAATACAGGCAGGAAGAGTGCAAGACGGAGAAGCTGGAAACCTGATGCAGGGCTCCATCCCAAGACTCTGGGATCATGACCCAAGCCAAAGGCAGACGCTTATCGACTGAGCCATTCAGTTGCCCCAACAAAAGCTTTAAAAAGAATAAATGCTCAGTATCTATAGTGGCTACAGTATAGGAGACACACATGTCTATACAGAATATGCCCTTTATTGCAGAATGTTTCCTGAGCTATAGTTTCTAAAACATAAATCACACAGTGTGCTATCCAGGCTTAAGGGTATGTCATCTGCTCAACTTCTCCACTCCAGCTCGAATTCACCTGCTATGTTGCTTGCTCCTGTCATTACTCACCTCATTCCTTGGCTTGGCTAGGTGAACTAAGACCTTGCAGATTTCTGATTTCTCTTGACCATTTGGTATTTCTTTACTTTTGCTCCCACCATTCTTCTGCCTAGAATGACCCCCACCCCAAGTATTGTAGTTCCTGTGTTGTATCAGTTTCTCCATTGTGATTTAAAAGTGATTTTCAAGGTGGAATAAAATATTCCTAAGGTCTGTTGGCTGTTCATTTTCTGTTATCCTTTTTTCAATTCTTTCCATTTGGTGTAGTTTTGAGAATACTTCTTTTGCATGTCACCATTTGTGCTGTTTTGGATGTACATGCTCAGTGTTACATCTGTGTATTTAGTGCTTAGTGAACCCTAGTTTAGAGGGAGGCAGAGAGTAGAATTTTGATTGTTCTCTCCCTGTCTGTATATATTGTTAAGATGTATTGTGTTTCCCTTTACCAGACCTGTCTTTTTTTCTAACTCATTTTTTTCTCCCTCTCAAAGTTCTAATCTTTTATAGTTTACATTTCTTGTAAATAACTTCAAATTGCTTTAAGAAAAAAACGTGGGGGCACCTCGGTGACTCAGTTTTTAAGTGTCTGCCTTTAGCTCAGGTCATGATCCCAGGTTCCTGGGATTGAGCCCCATATTTGGCTCCCTGCTTAGCAGGAAGCCTGCTTTTCCCTCTCCCACTCCCCTGCTTGTGTTCCCTCTCTCACTGTGTCTCTCTGTCCAATAAATAGATAAAACTTTCAAAAAAAGAAAAAGGAAAAAAATACTGTAAATAACATTTCTTCAACAGAAATTGTACTGGATTTTTGTTAATACAGAGGTAACATCTATAAGGTTTGTCTTTTTCTTTTCTTTTCTTTTTTTTTGGTTAAGATTTTTTATTATTTGAGAGAACGATAGCAAGAGAGCATGGGCAGGGAGGAGAAGGAGAAGCAGTCTCCCAGCTGAACAGGGAGCCAGATGTGGGGCTCTATCATGACCTGAGGCGAAGGCAGACGCTTAACTGGCTGAGCCACTCTTGTGCCCCATTCTTTAGGAGGTTTGACATTGGTAAGAAGGAAATCTCTATCAGCTTCCTTTTCTTAGCCAGGGACAGTATTTGAGTCTTCTATGCTCCACTGTCATTCTCTTTATACCTGTCTCCATTGCTTAGTTCGTGGAAATTTTCCTTGTGACCATGCCTCCTCCTGTGTAGAGGTTCCAGGGAAATGCCTTACGGTCAAAACCATCTAGTTTTCAGATTCTGCTCTGTTTATTCATTGCCACACTCTGCTAACCCGCTCTTTACCTACCCAGTCAGGGAAGCTCTGTTTCAAAGTAACATCTCTTTTTCTCTGAGAACCATTTTCCATTTTATTTGGAAACTTTTTTTTTTTTTTTGCATGACTGGTACTCAGGAGACAGAATGTGCATGATAAAGAAAGATGTGGTGATTTCAGTATAGTAACTTCCTAAGTTTTTTGTACTACTTAATTTTTAGGACTGCTTCATTGCTTCCTGTGATTTGAGTCTTATGTTTTGTCTTTGTTAGTTCCCTAAATACCCAGTCTGGTTTTCAAAAATGTCAGCTCCTTGGGATTTTTTTTTTTTTTTTTTGCATTTATTTATTTGACAGAGATCACAAGTAGGCAGAGAGGCAGGCGGAGAGAGGAAGGGAAGCAGGCTCCCCATGGAGCAGAGAGCCCAATGCAGGGCTTGATCCCAGGACCCTGGGACCACGACCTGAGCCGAAGGCAGAGGCTTTAACCCACTGAGCCACCTAGGCGCCCCATCCTTGGGATTTCTTAAGAATATGTTATTACCTGTCCTTTTATTAAGAAACAAAATAAAACCAGACATCGTTTCTTGACTGATCTACACTTCATATGTTTCTGGCTAAATTCCAATAGAAATTCAGCTAAGTTGTCATTTGACTTTGTGGATTTACTTACTTTCTTTTCCTTTCCTTATAGAATGGACACGGTGGTGGTCGAAGTCAGCAGACAATAGACAGTAAGTATATAACTAACCACTCTTGTTTTGGCTGGTCGAAATCAAACAGAAAAAGAGTATAGCCAATATGATGGAGAAAACCGTGGCCAGTGACTAAGTCTACAAAAATAGTCCTTTTGCATTTTTTCTGATAGTTACTTCTGATCCATCACATTGGCATCCTTTCTTTGGCAGGGTTTACAAGTTCAGCCAGAGGTTCCTGTGTGAGTAGGTTGTAGCTGACAGTATTGAAAGCAATGTCAGTACTGCAGCAAGAAGGAGGTGATAAATGAGCCTCATATCACTCTGTTCTGGTCGCCTGCACCCCAGGTATAGGGTGTAGTGTGGATTCAAAAGATGCTTTGAGATACAGGTTCCAGTATCTTCATAGAGCTCTCCAGTACTGGGAAGGACTTTTAAAGCAAAAATTTGGTGTGCTAGTTCAGGAAAGACATGCTCGTTGCCTTCAGGATCTAGTGGACTGTTGTGAAGAAAAGATTCAAATGCTCTCTAAAGTTGGTGCAGGTGAATTACTGTTAGTTGTTTCTTTCCTTTTTTCTTGGCTTGGTTATCTGTGATTGTTAATGATGATTTTCATTATTATTCAGTAAGGCAAATAGGCATCGATATTGGGTAGAGAAGCCAGAAGGACTTTCCTTTTCTCTCTTTTTTTAAGATTATTTATTTACTTATTAGAGAGGGAGAGCGAGAACAAGTAGGCAAAGTGGTGGGCAGACGGCGAGGGAGAAACAGGCTCCCTGCTGAGCAAGGAGCCGGATGAAGGGCTCGATCCCAGGACTCTGGGATCATGACCTGAGCTGAAGGCAGCCACTTAACTGACTGAGCCACCCAGGTGCCCTGGGCTTGCCTTTTATGTAAGATTTTTGGTAGTGTGGACATGGAATTTCATCAGTTGAAGAGGGACCTCAGTTGGAATTAAAGCGACACATGTGATTTATGCAGAATTGGTTTTGGTATTGCTGGGCTGCCGGAGCTGTTTGGAGGTACGTTGATAGCTCCGAGAATGTTACATCAGAGGACATTCTTTTTTTTTTTTTTTTTTTTTTTAATTTTATTTATTTATTTGAGAGAGACAGTGAGAGAGAGCATGAGCGAGGAGAAGGTCAGAGGGAGAAGCAGACTCCCCATCGAGCCGGGAGCCTGATGCGGGACTCGATCCAGGAACTCCGGGATCATGACCTGAGCCGAAGGCAGTCGTCCAACCAACTGAGCCACCCAGGCGTCCCTATATCAGAGGACATTCTTATTCCACAAGCCTTGGTGGCAAGTTTCTTTAGTACAGGCATGAGATGGAGAACTCATAGAGGTGTTCTAGGTTATTTAGAGATTCTTTTTGTTTTGTTTTCAGTTATCTCTATACCCAGCCTGAAGCTTGAACCCACAGTCGTGAGATCAGGAGTCACGTGCTCTACCAACTGAGCCAGCCAGGTGCCCTGATTATTTGCAGATTTTAATTAATTTTTTTAGAACTCAGGGAGGGGCGGGGTTGGTGGGGGTGGAGAATCTAAAGCAGCCTCCATGCCCAGCTCACAACCTAGTGCAGGGCTTGATCTCACAACCCTAAAATCATGACCTGAGCTGAAATCAAGTGTCAGGCCCTAAACCGACTGTGAGGCACCCTGGCACCTCTGTTTGGAGATTTTAAATGAGATAATAAAATGTGAAATGTCTGGAAAACATCGTGTGTGTTTTAGATGGGTTTTTAGCTCTATATCTGTCTACTCCCCATGCTCCCCCTCCCCCCATTCTGTACGAGGCTTCTTGTGAACTTGTTATCATTGTGACCCGAGACCTAGGGAGGTAAGTAATGGGGTCTGAGTTTCGGGACAGGGGCCATCTGTGGTATTTTCATCAGTATCTGTAACAGCAGGTATTGTGTTTGGAATAGACTGTCAGTAAAAAAACAAGCCTCTAGACAGTAAGGACTCCTCCAAGAATGGGCCAAGTTGTGTGCTGACTCCTGTTGCTACCTGTGTTTGTTTTAAATTCGTCCTCCTTTTTAGAAACTCGCATGTTTTCCTGTGGGTAGGTAGAGGTTTACTGTTCTTCCTAACTGGGAAAGACAATGATGCTTTATATCCAAGCACATATCTGAGTTATATGTGTGGATAGAACTAAAACTGAGTCTTTTCTACAGCTAGGATTGATCATATTTATGTTCTTCTGGAAGCCAAATAAACTCCTCTGTGTGTCCTGAGGGTTTTGTTTGTTCAAGGAAATGCTCACTGTGCATGTGAAAGTGGCTGTTGACAGTGGCTTTTAGGCATCTGTAACACTCCACACTGTATGTATCCTGTGCTCTCAACCCCCATTTGCCCTGAATTGAATGTGAGCTTTCCCAGGTCAGCCTGATTTCATACTGACTTGATCGAAGCAAAGAACTACCCCTTTTGATGGTCTTGCCTACCAGATCTGTACTATCCCTTGTGCCTTTTGAAATAAGTTTGTCTCACATTCTAATCCTGTGTGTCCGTCTCAGAGCCTGTTGCCCTTTCTAGTGCAGCTCAGAGTTGGGTTCCTTTAGTTAGGAGATGTATGTCCACGTTACAGAACAGTTTAGGGTTGGTTATAAAGGTCTCATTTCTTCTTACTCTTGGCCAAGTCCTGTTTGTCTTACCTTAACATGTCATTTTTATTAGTTACATTGGACAGAAAATGCTGTCCCCTGGGGAATATAACTTTATGTTTCTCAAACTGATCCTGAAGTGTCACAAGACACTGAGTATATTTTAGGTACTTAGGATTGGGTCTGGAGCTAAACCAATCTGTTTTTTACAGCTACTACATCCGTTCCAGCTCCAAAGACAACAGACCCTCCTTCCACCCTCCCATCTGTGGGCTCCCTGCCCAGCACCACTTCCTGCACTCCGCTTCTGCCCTCTGCGTCCCAGCACACTGCCACTTTGCCCTCCATGTCCCAGCCTGGTGACCTCTCCAGCAGCCCCCTCTCTCAGCTTAGCAGGTATGGAAAAAATATGAACCCAAAAAGAGAGGCACAGTGGGGCGAAGTCCTGAACCCTTACAGAAAGCAGTGGCAATGAACAAAACCCTCTCTTTGCCCCCACCATGTTGGCCTGGTCTTTAGCAATAATGCGGCAGTGCATAGGCTTTGGCTGGGCCTGGTCTCAGAAGCACTAGGTGTGTAAAACTTGCCTACTTGTAATGTCCCTGCTGTCGCAGGCCCCTGGGGCCCTTGGGAATGGGGTGGGGCCAGCAGTCACTGCTGTTACTCTTCTTGGACCCCTCAGGAGTGTGCCCTGAGCCTGGCCTCTGAGCTCTGGGCTCAAGTCACTGCGACGCGAAGTGAGAATTACGTTTGATTTTTGAGCAGGTCTTCTACTTGCTCTTGTTCTGGCTTTAGAGATTGAATTATTAGAACAGGGTGTAGGACAGTGGATTTTGTTTGATCCTCATCCTGTATCTTTGGAGTAGGATATACCTCTCTGCCATGCCCCTCCCCCACCAAGCCAGGAATAAAAACCTTTATTTGTATTCTGGATTTGAAGGGAAGTCAGGCTTTGGCTCTGGTATGCGGGGTTGGGGGTTTGAACAGGAACTTTCTTCCCTCACACACAGATTGAATTGTGTCTCCGTGGCTGGCAGTGTTCTTAGTACAGTCCTTTTCTTACTTTTTACGGTCTAAAGAGTGAATGTTGGTAATTGGCTGAAGCTGGCTCTGGAGGTGTCCCAGGCCATGCTGTCCCAGATCTCATGATGAATGACCCTTTAGATCATTTCTCAACATCCCAACAACTGGTCTAGGCCCCAAGGTGATGATGAGTGATGTGTGTGAAGCCAGGGCTCCCCTTGGGGGGATGGGGCAAACTTACATCTAGCCCATCTGGGCATGGGGCCTCTGCTGTGGGGTGACTCAGTGGGGTGGACACGTGGTGCTCTGTTTTGTCTTCTAGTTCACTCTCCAGCCATCAGAGCAACCTCTCCTCCGCACATGCAGCGCTCTCCTCCAGCACAGCACACACAGTAAGTGTCTTCTCGTTCCCATCATCTCTCACGCTGCTCAGCGAGCTTGGAGCTTCGTCCTATGTGGGTGGGGCTTTGGTTTTTGGGTTTTGAGTGTCTAAGATATCCTCAGGTGTATTATCTCAGTCTAGGTATGTGGTTTGAGCTGTTGCTTTTCCTAGGTACCATGGCCGACCTCTTGCTTCTTAAACTGGTACTTCGGTGGAAGAATTGCTTTTCCAGAGTTGATCTATGATCGGAAGGGCTGTTGGGGGCTGGATTTGTTCCTGAGCGTTCGCTGAGCTCCCTTTTTGTTAAAGGAGCCTTTTTTTTTTTTTTAAAGATTTTATTTTTTTATTTATTTGACAGAGAGAGAGAGAGAGATCACAAGTAGGCAGAGAGGCATGCAGAGAGAGAGAGGAAGGGAAGCAAGCTCCCTGCTGAGCAGAGAGCCCGATGTGGGACTCGATCCTAGGACCCTGAGATCATGGCCTGAGCTGAATGCAGAAGCTTAACCCACTGAGTCACCCAGGCGCCCCAGTGAGAGGAGCCTTTTGAACCTACTCTGAGGTTGGTCGTGTTGAGGTAATGGCAAGCTTTTTAGAGCAAAGTAGGCTCATTGCTGACTTAAGCTTGTGCTCCACCAAAAGTCAAGTTGAATGAAGAGCGTTGTTCTAGGTTATCTTCTGTTCCTTTGGGAAGGCCATTGTAGAGAGAATGTTGGGAGGGAAAAGGGAGAACTTGGGTAAGGACTAGCTGTCTTCCGCCACATGCACATGCCCATGTCTCTCTGAGCCTCCCTAGCTCTTAGCGTTCCAGTGTGTGGTCGTGCAGACTTTCCTCGTCATGGCATCAGGTACTCTGTCCCTTCCTCCTTCATGCCATCCCAGACCATCCTCCCCAGCTCAGAGGCAGACTTTGGGAAGGTTGATAGTGGAGAGGCAAACCTAGAAGTCCCAAGTTGGCAAGTGTCCCCGTGTGCTAAAGAGATGGTTACTGAAGTGTGGCTTCTCCAGGTGCAGAGTTGGGGCGCAGTTTCAGTGGTGGTCTTTGTAGCTTGTGGTGGGCGGAGGAGTGGAGGTGGCGAGATGGTGAAGAGGCAGGGAGGTAGCAGGGTGCTTCACTCAGACTAGGGGACCCTGAGCAGAAGGGTAGGCAGACAGGTACGGAGAACAGATAACAAGAGATGGATCCCGAAGCAGGGAAAAAGTTTGGGGTACAGATCAATAGGAGAGGTTAGAAATTTGGGGAAATTTGTGTTCTCTGAAGAAGAGGTCATTTTCTGCAGAATGGAGTGATGGTGGAGTCAGCTCTCTCCTTCCATCAGGATGTGGCTAACATTGTGGGTTTCAAACTCCAGTTTTCCTAGTGACATCTTGCACATAATTCTTTGTCATAAAATATGTAGATCACCATCATTATAGCAGAGCACAGTGTGGACACCTCTGCCCGTGGAGTAAGTTCCCGGTCCCGTGCCTGTGCCCACTGTTTGGTGGGTGGGAACTGTAGCTGGTCACCGTCCCGAGTGTGGAGAGCTGGCGCCCTGGTCCCCAGGCCCTGGTGTGTTGGAGTCTGTGTTCTTGCTCACATGGGTTTGGCGCTTTCCGTGTCCAAACTGCCACAGTCAGAATGGCCTCATCCAGGGAGTCCCGGACCTTGCCATGTGCCAGAATTGCTACATTGCCAACACAGTTAAAAGGTTCAGTAATGAAAAGTATGAAGAGATAGATACTCAAGTGTTTTTCTCTATCATGTCTGCTTGGTTCTACCCCCTCTTCCTACTATTTTCTTGATCCACTGGAGTTTTTTTAACCCGTAAATTAGGAAATGCATACACAGTCACTTTCCCTCTGCCTCTTGCCCTTTGCTTTCATTTTTTCCCCTGTAACATATATGGGAGTGTTCCCTAGATAGTGTCCTTCAGCATTTCCCCCCATGTAACAGTGATTCTCTGAGATACTTCTGTGCTGAAACCTAGATTCTGTCTTCTTTCCCATAGCTCTACTACATCACATTAGTAAATCACTCTTTCACTGATGGAGCTGCAGGGCCATTTTCTGTCTTGAATACGAGAATACGATAAACATTGTTACATTCGATAACTTTCTACCTTGCTTTGTCTGCAGGGGCAGTCCTGGAGGTTGAATCCCCAGCCATTTGACTTTTATACAAATTGCCGAATTGCAATCACTGCACAGTGATTCTGGCCTATTTACCTCCCACTGGCCAAGAAGGAGATGGACTGTTTCCCCACTGCCTCCTGAAATTGTGTTACCAAATATTTTTATGTTGTCCATGTGTTAATTGAAAAATGACCTGTCAGTACAGTGTTTTATTGAATGAGATTGAACATCTTTTTTTTTTTTTTTTTTTTTTTTTTTTATATGTTAGCCATTAAATTTCCTTTTCAACGAGTTCTTCATATTCGTTTTTCTGTCAGGTCCTTGGTGTCTCTTTCTAGGCAGTCCATATTCAGGAGACTAGAAAGTAGCCGTTTGTGATGGGAGGTGCAGATACTTTGCTCAGGTTTGTCATTTTATTTTTGACTTTTGTATAGTCAGATACATCAGTCTTTTCGTACTCTGTCTTAATCAGTTCTTTCCCCCTTGAAGTTTATGAAGGAAATCTCCGTGTTTTCTCCTGTCCTTTGTATCGTTGTGGAAGGGTTGGTGTCCTTTTTGCGGAGCTGGCTCCACTGCCCCATCGGAGCCACTGCCTGAGCTGTTTAAGTGGAGTAGAGGTCAGTTAGGCCAGCCCCTTGCTGCCCTCGCAGATCGGAGAGGTGAGGAACAGGGACAGGAGCCCTGTCAGGTTCTTTCGGAGGTAGGAGAGGCTTACTGGATGACTTTGAGTTCCTTTCAGCAAGTCAGGAACTAATTTTCTAGTTAGCTGCTCTTGTAGATTCCCCCTTCCCCCAGACTGGGGAATAATAATTTTTTGTCCTGTGGTTAAAAGAGTTGAAAAGTTGTATGACTAGTGACATGTAGGCACAGTGGTCAGATCTGTTCCTGATTCTATAGCAGTTGGTCAGCCTGGCTCTATGCAGAGGAATGCGGAGCGGGTGCTGGGACAGGCTGGCCTAACCTCCCTCTACCCCTGGGGCTCTCCTCACCCAACTTCTGTCAGTCTAGACCAAGGGAGCAGAGTCCTGGGGTGCCCCAGGAGATGATGGTTTTGCCTATCTTCACCTTGTTGAACTGATTCTGGATGTCAGGACCCTAAGGTCTGTGCTCAGCTGACCTGGGTAGCACAGTCTGTGAGGCTGGGACCTACACAGAGCTGTCTGTGTGGTGTAAGATAGGGTACGTGGTTGTCCCCCTTCTCCTGGGGCTTCCTGTTCCTGAGGCTTCTCCTCCAGGAATTTCCAGACTGCTTTGTTCTGTACATGCTCTGGTTTGAAGTCTGGTCTCAGTCTTACAGAGTCTTTTCTTCCCTGTTTGGGCCTTGCTGCCCAGCCAGGTGCATCTCTTTCACCCACCCCTGAGCCCTTGAAGTGCTTTTTGGTATCTTGTTCCTCCTTGGAGTTGAACATCTGGGCAGGATTCCTGGAACTCCTTAGAGCTTTTGTTGGGTTTCACCCTTCTTCCCTAGGTGGGTTGTGTTGAACAGGCAGAGACGCAGGCCATGCCCTTTTAGGTAGGTCCCAATGGCCTACCAGGTTCTGGAGCAAAGGCCTCTCTGGGCACCCTGTGATTTCCATATCAGAATAGTTAGGAAGCCTAGTAGAAGCCAGCTGTTCTCAGAAGGCTCTGATTTGGGCCAGGCTGCTTGTGGTGCCATGATTGACTCTCCTGAGACTGCTTGCTCTTCTGTGAGGTGGGATCTCACCTCACATTCTGATGGTCTGTGTTCACATACGACCTAAGGTTTACGTGGGGTGTCTGTACCTTATTTCAGATAGCAAAGCTTGAGCAACGATTTTTAGTAGGAGGGTGTTGGTCAGTAAACTCAACTTTAATTATGTGATACTCAGCTTATGAGTTGTGTCCTGATGGCCTCATCTAGCTGCAGTGTGAGCACAGAGCCCCTCAGACCGGTCTTCAGAGTGCAGACCCAGATGCCAGACCAGTCCTCTTGTGCTCTTGTGTTTTGCCACCAGATCCATGTGTCCTCGCTTTTCTGTTTTGCCAGCATGCCAGTGTGGAGAGCACCCCTTCCCTTCAGTCCTCAGCCACCTTTTCAACGGCAGCAACCTCTGCCTCGGGTGCCACGTCCTCAGGGCTCAGCCTGCCGAGCAGCATGAACACAGTGAACAGCCTCTGTCTGGGCGGGACCACTGTGAGTGCCCCCAGCAGCAGTGCCAGGGCCACGCCCTTGGTGACCTCAGGTGTGTGCTCCCCAGACCTTGCCTATCTATCGCCCGCCCCTAGAAGGTGATGCTTGGTTTCCCAGGGAAGATGCCTAGAGGTGGCTGCAGGGCATGCTGGGTAGCTACAAGCATAGGCTGGTCTCCCTCCAGCCCTGCCATTGCTCCCTGGTCCTCTCTGTTCCACTGACTTCTTGAGTCCCAGTCCTTCCAGCAATGATGTGGGGATGAATGAAACCAGTCTTCTGGGTGGGCTTCCCCTGGGCAGGATTCCTGGTAGCCTTTGTGCTTGTAGGTCCCCTGTCTTTTCTGTCTTCCTCTCTGGAGCTGAGATGGCCTGGTGACATGAATGGACCATGGAACAGCTCTATTGGGCTCCTTCTGGCCGCTTAGTGTGACTGATTGTCCATCAGCAAGGCTTGGGCAGTCTGTGTGGACCAAGCAAACTGTGGTTTGGTAGAAGCTGCTGAAAGCTACCTTGGACACAGCCTGTCCCCCTCTGCTGGCACCGCCCAGCCTTGGTTCTGTTCTGAAGAGGCAAATTGTTCCTTATGTTTAGGTTTGCTCAGTGCTGTGTTGACAGGAGTGGGTGAGGGGTGGTGTTTCTGTCTGGGCAATGAACCCTCTGCTATGGAAAGAGCCTGAATGTGGTGTCACATGCTTTGTCTCCTCTACTCCCTGGCACAGCCTTCTGTGTGTCTCAGCTGCTGCCCTCTTCTCTTGGTGGTGGCCCCATGTGGGGCAGTACTGTGACTGTGAGCTCAGCGCCCACTCCCCCACAGTAGCTGCGACCTTGCGCTGTTTGTGGTGACGTCACTGCTTGTTTGATTTTTGCTTTCACAGGCAAAGCACCCCCTAACCTGCCCCAGGGAGTACCTCCCCTGCTGCACAACCAGTACCTCGTGGGCCCCGGAGGACTGCTTCCTGCCTATCCGGTGAGTGCACGGTGTATGGCTTCTGGCTGCCCAACTCCTGTGGTCTTAGAGGTTGACACCTGGCAGGACCTGGTGAGGCGGGGCTTGGGCTACTGCTTTCCCTGGTATTTCTCCCTCATCTGGACTCCATCAAGATGTCTTTTCACAGCAGATGGTCTGAGTACCCATGTCCCTTCTCCCCAACCTTGTTTAGACCCCTACATGGGCCTGGGCTTCCCAAGGGATTGTACATGGTCCCTGACACCCTTTTTCATCCTCACGCAGATCTATGGCTATGATGAGCTCCAGATGCTGCAGTCACGTCTGCCAATGGTGAGTGGGATGTGGTGGGGGATGGGAGGACTCAGGCTCTTTCACAGGTCCTTCCTCGCCACCCTGCTGAGAAAGCTGCTAACATTTGGGGGTTGGGCCTCATGTCGCTGTAGCTGGGCAGGAATGTCCTGTGCTTACTGCTTGGGAACTTGGAGACCATTGGGACCTGGGGTCCCAGGAGGCAGTGCCCTCTACTACATGTGGGTCCTTCTCGTCCTTCAGGCTTGCCCCCACTGCTCCCCCACCCCCTATTCTGAACAAGAAAAACCATATGACGTAAGACATGGGGTTGCTTGACTGACTCTAGTTTTTTTCAAGTTGTGTTTTTTGAAGTGCCATTCAGTGTCTTTGGCCTCTGAAGTGGCCATCAGTGATGCTTGTGATAGCCGCACGGCTCGTCTGTTCCCAGCTGAGTGACCGCCGGAACTGACACTCTTGAAGGGTCCCTGTGGATCTGACTTGCCATCGCTGCTTACAAGTGTGCTGGCCCCGGGGAGTCCCTGGTTCTGCAGCTTCACTCTGAGGCCAGGATTGCTGCTACTTTCATCCAACCCTTGCTGCCAGGCTGAGTCCTCTGGCCTCTGTGGAAAAGCCTGCAGTGGGGAGGGTGCCAAAGGAAGTGTGTTCCCTGCCTGACAGGCCTGTAGGCTGTTGCCCCGCCCCTCCTTCCTTGGTCTGGCCTTTCCCAGACTCCTGATAATTTTCAGCAGCCTAAGGCATTGGTCACGTTGTTGGTAAGGAGAGGGCTGTTTGAACACACCTGCTCGATGTGATCTTTCCTATTCCCTGAGGGAGAGGTTTTCCCCCCAATGTGGTGTCCTTCCTTAACTCTTTCCCACTGGTTGCTTCCTGCTCTGCTTGCCTACAGAGTAGCTCAGGGAGCTGCAGGTATCCCCTCCACCTCCCGGGCCAGCAGGCCAAAGCCCTTGTCTCTCAGGAGAATGCTTCTCAGCTGGTGAAGTCTTTCCAGAGGCAGAGGTGGGTGGCTAGGTTGCTCTTCCCCCTGGGTGCTGACAGCAGCCCATCATCACTGCTGGGGACCCCCCTCTGGGTCCCCAGAGGACCCAGAGGGGATGTTGAAGACACGATAGCACATTTCTAGGGTGGGCAACAGAACTTAGGATTTCTGGGGAATGCCTAAGCCTTAGGGCTTTGCAGAAGAGGAACTGGAAGTAGCCCTGGCCCTCTTAACTATCATGAGGAAACCTCATACCCACCTGACCTAGGAGCCCCAGGCATTGGAGTGTCCAGGGGGGTTCTGGTGGGGGACCCCAAGAGGGACTCAGTGGGATCCCAGCCCTGGGAGTCATCCTGCCTTGTTTTCTTTGTATCATTTTGTGCCTTAGAAGAAATCACCTCTGAGCCCACCTTTTGAGATAAGTTTTGTTCATTTTTCCCCTTTGTTCATTTACTAGGGTCCGGTACTTTTGTGCCTAGTTCCTGCCTTTGATTTTCCTGTGAAAGAGCACCCCCTCCTGGGCTTCCTCTAGGCCTGTCTGCAGTTGTGTTCTTGCTACCTCTGGACTTCCTGGTCCTGCCTCCTCCTGGGGTTCCAGGCTGAGGAAGCTAATGGGTTTCCTGGAGGTTAAGTGGAAATGAGGCTGGGGGAGGGTAGAGGTGCCATTCCTAGCTGGGATGGCTCCTGTCTGGTTGTGACAAGGCACTGTTGGCCCACAACAAAAGCAGGAAGGCTTCCCATGAGGCCTGGAGGCCAGGGGACCACGTGTCTAGTACTGGCAAAGCCCTGGGTGGTGAGTAAGGCCAGGTCAGGCCTCCCCTTCCCCACAGAGCTCCAGTTTTGTGTTCTTGGTGTCCACCCTTGCCCTGGCTCCTCCATGGTCCGTGTTGGCATGACAGCATGGGTGGTGAGGAGCCAATTCGGGACCTTAACTGGGGTCCTCTTGGACCCTTGCCTGCTTGGCATTGCTTCTCTAACAGCTTTTAAATCCTCAGGCACCCCCTCTCCTGCTGGTTCTTTTTCAGGGTGCTATAATCCAGTCAACTTTCCTAGCTGCTCTGTAGAATCTGTCACATAGGAAAAGCCAGTAGAGTTGGTTTGACCTGTGGCATTTACCAGCGTCCACCTGCACCATATATTACCCGTGAGACTGGTCCAGCAGTAGCTCTGCCTGGCGAAGGCTAATGGTCTTTTCAGTGTGTCTTGCACGCTGTGTGGCTGCCACATTGCACAACGCTGATGGGCACCATTTACTTTGAATTTGAGTGCTGCCCTCTGGAGGTCAGCCTGTGTCCCTGCAGTCCAGCCTGTCCGGAGAGCAGGGCGTCACCTGGAGTGCCTGGACTGCCTGCTGGGCGGGTTCTCCTGGGACTGGATGGAGGCCATTCTGCTGATTGAGCCTTGCTGGTCTCTCCTAGGATTACTATGGAATTCCCTTTGCCACGCCCACAGCCCTGGCCAGCCGAGATGGGAGCCTAGCTAATAACCCGTATTCAGGTTAGTCTGCTCAGGGCATGAGGAGTCGGTTGGGGCGTGGGGCATGGGGCATGTGACTGGTCTGCAGCAAATCCCAGGCATTTGGAACCAGCAGCACAAGGGCTGAGAGAGGCCTGCTAGCAACCTCTTGAGCCGGCTGCCAGAGCCTGTTCCTGTTTGCAGGGCCAGTCTGGCTTTTTTCCTGGTTGGATGAGGGTGGGGTAGGGGCAGTGATTCGAGTCAGTGTTCCTCTTCTCCTAGGTGATGTCACAAAGTTTGGCCGAGGTGACTCCGCATCCCCTGCACCCACCACCACACTGGCTCAGCCGCAGCAGAGCCAGTCCCAGGCCCACCACACAGCCCAGCAGCCCTTCCTGAATCCTGCGCTGCCCCCTGGCTACAGCTACACTGGCCTCCCCTACTACACGGGCGTGCCTAGTGCCTTCCAGTATGGGCCCACGATGTTTGTGAGTGTTGGTGGGGTGGGGTGGGGATGTTACTCCAGTTCTGGAGACTAGAAGCAGGGCCACGAGGTGTTAGGCTACTTTCCCATGTGCTTTTACAGGTAGTGCAGGTCGCACTACTGAACACAGGTCCTCTGTGGTTGTGCTGCCTGGGACTAAGCCAGGGGATACCTGACCTGCTCCCTCTGCGTTGTTCCTGCACTGACGCCTCTCCTGCTTGCTCCGCCAGGTCCCTCCGGCCTCAGCCAAGCAGCATGGTGTGAACCTCAGCACCCCTACCACCCCTTTCCAGCAGGCCGGTGGTTATGGCCAGCATAGCTACAGCGCAGGTGAGGGGTGCTCCTGGCACAGAGAGATGCGGGTGGGACAGGCTTGCTTGGCTCACGCGTGCCTCTTGTACCCTGCCGTGCTAGGTTATGATGACCTGACCCAGGGGACAGCAGCGGGAGACTACACCAAGGGTGGCTATGGTGGATCATCGCAGGCACAAAACAAGTCTGCAGGTTCTGGGCCTGGCAAAGGTAGCGTCTGCCCCTCCTTTCCAGGATTGAGGCCCAGAGTAGTTGTCTTCTACTGACTCTTTCTCAGGCAAGGCTACCCCAGAGTGCCCCTGGAGGTGGGGGAGGCTGGAGCTGGGCCCAGTGGTGGTGGGAACAACTGCTTTCCCTCCTAGGAGTGTCCGTGTCCTCAAGCACCACTGGCCTACCTGACATGACCGGTTCAGTCTACAACAAGACTCAGGTGAAGGAGGATTTGGGTAGATGGGTCAGCCGGTGGGAGGTGCTGCCCAGGCTGGCCCTTACCATGGTCTCTTTATCCTGCAGACTTTCGACAAGCAGGGATTTCACGCAGGGACTCCTCCACCGTTCAGCCTGCCCTCAGCCTTGGGTTCCACTGGGCCCCTGGCCGCTGGAGCAGCCCCTGGTTATGCGCCCCCACCGTTCTTACACATCCTGCCTGCCCACCAGCAGCCTCATTCACAGCTGCTACACCACCACCTGCCACAGGATGCCCAGGTGAGCCCCGTGATGGAGGCAGCCACCCTGCCCTGGACTGGGGGTCCTGCTCCAGCCCTTACAGCCTTTTCTCCTCCTCCTCCTCCTCCTCCTCAGAGTGGCTCAGGTCAACGCAGCCAGCCCAGCTCCCTGCAGCCCAAGTCGCAAGCCTCCAAGCCCACCTACGGCAACTCTCCCTACTGGACAAACTGAACCTTTGAAGAGAGGGGTGGGCTTGGGCAGGGCTTACCCTGGGCAGGAGAGAACACACGGAGCCCATTTCTAGGAGCCCAGCACCCTTTCCTAGATTCCTGAGACGTGTAACTGTGTCAGCCGAGCCTCTGTGGGGAACCTGCCTCCCAGACTCGCTGTTGTATGTAATGTATTTATGTATGTATTTGTAAATGTGATAGAAGTCTTGGGGTGTAGGGGTACAGCTGCTACTCTTAGCCAGGTCTGCAATCCCGATTCAAGCCCCTTCTCACCATAGCAAAGAAGCCCTTTTCCCACTCCTGCCTTCAGGCCTTCTTTGTAGCCTCCCAGCCCCACGGGCAGTTGGGAGCAGTGTCTGGAAGGGCTGCTTCAAGGCAGTTTGGGGACTGGGGTCAGGTACCAATGAAGAATCACGACTTAATCTCACTCCCTTGTAAGCCATTTTTTGAGTTTCCTTCCTTGTGTAATTACTTTAGCCCTCTCTTTGAGGAACAGACATTTTTGTCATGTTCCTCACCTACCAAATCTTGATCTGGGAATAGCAGCGATATCCTTTCTGCCCAACATGAAAGTGGCACCTGTTTGTCTTCATACCGACCAGAGGCCTCTGCTTCTGGTCTTGTCCCCAAGAGACTTGCCTTCCTCTGGCTGACTATTTTTTTTTTTAAAAAACGTCTGAAGTTGTGCTCAGAGATGTTCAGTCAGTCTGCTCCCTTAAAAAAAAAAAAAAAAATCAAAATCCAAGATATGCCTTCACCTCAGTGAGAGCACGTCTCCAAGCAAAGGCTCCTTTATCCCATTTGTCCTGAACAAGGTGGGCAACTGTTTCAGGGGTTTATCTCTCTTTGCCCAATCTCCACCTAATAAAGTTCTGAGAGCATGCACGGTCTCTGTGTGGTGTGACTAAAGGGTAGGTCAGGGCAGAGGCTGTCTTCATGATTGTTCTGGGCATTGTGGACTTCACATTAGAGCCGAAGTAACAGTCACGTGGTCTTCTGACAGTACGTTGTGAGGGCTTAAACTGGCATTCCTTCTTTTGCCTGGGTCAGCCTCCAGGGAGCGGAAAGGTAAAGGATGAGGCTGCAAAGCCCACTTACCCACGTACCCTCCTCACAGGGCACAGGCAGTGGTTATCAAAGTTCACTTTGATAAGGCAATTTCTTACAGGGCCAAGCCAGTCAACAGGAATACCAGGGCAGGGTCCTTTCATTTCCGAATGTCAGCAGATATTAAAATCTGAAAGGTAAGAGCGGAGGATGTGTTTCTCATGACCGAAGAGAGAGGAAGTTTGATCGGCTCACCCTCTCTATCCTTTGTTGTTCTTCAACCAGACAGAATTTTGACTGGTAAGGGGTGGGGTGGAAGAGAAGACTAGCCAGACAGGGTGGTATGAAGTAGGTAAGGGGGTCCTGGGCAAAATACTTGCTCCAGAAAGTCCCAAGCAGCCATTCACTTGGGCCAGGATTCCGGTGCAGCTCCTTCCTCCTGCTCCCAGGCCACCGGTCGGGGAGGAATCAAGGCCATCTACTAGCCCTGTGTGGCAGGAGGCAGATCGCCCCACAATTCTGCAGCACAGTTGCGCTCCAATCTCCAGGTGTTGACCAAGGCATTACAGCCTCAGTCTTAACCCCTCAGACTAGGCTAAGTAAGCAACCAGAATGGGGCATCAGATACTGGTCAAGTTGGTGTGCCAGAACCTGGGGTCAGTCTTCACCTTTTCTGCTTTTGCCCTCTAAAATCAGTGGTCATTTCATCAAATGGGGCCCCTGCTGCTGGTGACCCACAGCTTGAGATCCCTGCCAGAAAAAACATTAAGTGTTCACATAAAGGGACTTCAAATGATCTCTTGCCTGTTTTCCTGCTTATTAATAAGCAGCAGGAAGTTCAGAAGACAAATGATGAAAACAAAAGGCTCACCTCAGGAGGGCAGTGGAGCACCCTCATCCCTTCACCGACCTACTTGTACTGGCAGATTGTGCCCTACTTAAGAATTAAGGTTAACAAATGGCTGTCTCTTAATAACCTTTCCTAAAAGTTAGTACAGACTGGGAATGTGTATTCCATGAGGAGATGAGTTGAGCAGAATATCCTAAAAGATCGGTGAGATTTGGTTTCGGGTTTGTTTTTTTTTTTCAGCTGAGTCATGGGCGTAATCGGTGAGGCAACAGTGGAAGTACTGAGACCACCTTTTAGTTTTCTTTAACACAAAGAAAGAAGAGGGTCATCCCATGGGGAAGTAGCAATACAGGTATATTTTATTTCACATTTTATTAGTAGACAGATGGGCAGAAAAAGACAAAATAAACCACTATAGGGGAAGTTCAACACAAAAATGCATCAGATAATCTTTTCTCATAAGTTAAACTGAAGAAAAACATCTACAATTTCAGCTAAGAAAACTATTAAAGTCAGGTGTGTCCTGCTGGTTTCAGAATAGTTGAAAATTGCATCTGAATCTTTTTGTAAATGTAAACCATTTTTATCAGAATGGGAGGGGTGGGGAGTTAACTTTCAGTGGAGAACTACACTTTTCCCTACAGTCTCCTACTGTGTGTGTCCCAAACATAAGGAAACCAGCAAATAAAGAAGCAAGTAATTTGAAGGGAAGAGGAAAGAGGGGACTACAAAAAGAGTCTGCCTAATAGAAAAGAACTCTGGAATGGTATGAAATAGAGCGGGAAGACTTTGAGAAGCAACAACGGAATCGTGGTATTACTTTCTCCACCCAGCCTCAAAACACACAGACCTGAAGAGCATCCAGAGAGGCCTCCACTAGCATCAAAAGGAATCTAAAAATGCAGGATTCTGAATTCATGTTAACACCAAATAATCAGCACAACTGTACTTACAAGGTTCTGGTCTGACCCTGAGACCTCTACTCCCAAAACAAAAAAAAAATTACATGCTCAAGTTTTATTTTGCCACAGGATGTGTTCTCAGGACAGAGCTCTGGAACCAGCATCTGGGTTTTACAGGTCAGTCTGAGTTACCAGAAAGTCCACCTGCTAGCCAATCAACACATAACCAGTCTTTTCTGGAACTGATTGTACTCTTATCAGAGGCAAAGCCAGCCCTCACTAGTAACACCCCAAAGGGCTGAGAGGTATGACTTCCACCTGGCTCTCTGGCTCCCTGAGTCAACGTGCAACAGAGGCCAACAGGGCCTAATGGGACAGGGCTGAGCAGCCCAGCACCTTCCGCAAGGCCAAGGTGCCTGGCCTGCCCTGGCAGAGAAATGCTTTTATGATAAGGGAAGAAAGAAATGCCTTAATCTTAGGGCTGTGAGAGAGAAGACCAAGCTACTGGCTGTAAACGTGTATGGGGGTGTTTAGAGGGGAATCAGCATTAGGAGAGACTTTGGACTCCAGAAGATTTGCAGGTTATCCAGAAGCATTACTTAAAAAGCATGGGTTGTAAAAAGCTAGTTCCGACAACCTTCTATGAGAATTTTCGGCCAGTGTTTTGTCACAAAGAGCTCTTCTGTTCTCGGAATCTGACTGGAATCACTAGATTCAGGGGTGCAAGCAGTCCTAGCCCCATGGGGATTGGACAGAGATTCTGGGACCAGGCTCAACACTGTCCCATATGAACCTTTGCATGTTAAGGTTTCCACTTAATACCAGATCAAACTTTAGAGGCCAGAGAGGTCTGCTGGGCATTAGCCAGCTAATGTTTGGAGTTTGAAGCGAATGAAAACCCTGAGATCAGAAAGGAAGGAGGAGCTAAGGAAGTAAGCATCACCTACTCTGTTCTAGGATCCATCCTACCCCTGTCCCTCATCAACCCTTTGGTTCTTTCTGAGCTATGATCTGAAGAAAAGACGTTGACACCAGTACAAAGGGATCCGGAGGAGGATTGTAACCAGTCTCTGCTCGTTTTCTTTCCTTCCGAAGTCTGTAATTTTACATTATAATGATTTTCCCCACTGAAAGAACACTGCCCTCCTATGAACTGGCCCACTCTCAAAGAATAATCACCACCAAGTTCTGAAGTCCCTGGCTGGTGAAGGCTGATGGATCTCAATATTGATTGAAGTAACACGTCATTGAGACCAGGGAAGTCAGCTGCAGCCACTGCACAGTTGGAAGATCCAGCCGTTGCCCAGACACCACCTGCAGCCAATTCCCTCGGCCCTGCCAAAGAGTCAGAGCAGCCCAGGGCAAGCTCCATGCACAACCTCTGCTTGCCCTCCACAGCCAGCATACATTGAAAGGAGAGAAAAGTCCAGGTCACATCCAATGAGGAAAGTGGGAACTGGTCACCCATGTCTCCTATCCACAGCTATCACTATTGGCATAAGCAGCTCAATGAAAACCAAAATCTTAACACATGCACCTAGGAGTAATACTGAGCAATTAAAACTGGCTACTTGCACTCTCACCATGAGGATTTTCAAAGTATATTTGAGGGAAAGGCCATGTTCACATAAAACAGATGTTTTCTCACCCAACAGTGGTCACCAGTAGTTTTGACTTTTCTTTCCCCAGCAGCATCAACCAAAATTGGCATAGTGATTTTAAACTCCTTGTTCCCATCACTAAGACTCCACACATACACACACATACACACACACTAATCTCCACTCTCTCCCCACTCCCTTGGGGTGGGGAGGGTAACAACTCTGTCTTTTTAAAATAAATAGCAATCAAGTGCTCAGTTCTATGTAAAGTATGAATATTTATTTTCAGGCTTTAGATCCCAATCGATTTCAAAAAAACAAAATCTGATCTCTCTCCTCAGGGTAGCTGAGACCCCCTGTGTTAAGATGATGTCCTGGAGGCTGAAGGGGCTCTGTGCCCTTAGAAACACATTTTCATCAGGCTTAGCACAAAGTCCCTGATGCCCACTGTATCCCAGCCTTAAGAAGGGAAAGGAAACAAAATTCACCACCATGGGGCTGATCGAATGCACACACACTAAATGAGCAGCTAAACCTTGGCAAATTTGCTTTTTTTTTTTTTTTTAAAGTTAGTTTTGTGGGGTTTTTATTTATTTTTTTTTCCATTTTCTTTTGCTACTCAGCATATGCAGCACTTGTGAACTTCCAATGGGTTCCCAGCTTTAAACACATTAAACGTCTTGATGAAAGACTATTTAATTCAAGAATCTAAAAACAGACCAAACGTGTTTTGCTGTGAACACTCTGTAGAGACGAAGTGAGGCGAGAGTTTGGGTTTAAAGAAGAAGAAAAAAAAGAATCAATACAGTGATGGAAGGGTAAAGAATGCAAGAATTCAGACATTCTGTGGAGGATACTTTCTCTCCATTAAGAGGTCCATAAAAAGGAGCAAACTGAGATCCATAAGGGGAGTCAGCAGGAGCCGTGTTTGTTTTTCCCACCCCCGGTGATAGGTTTTTGCTGAGGGGCCACTGCTAGGTCCCCACTTGCTCCCCTCCCTTTGGCCTGAGACGGCAGGGCAGTACGGGGCACTGAAGGAGCACGTCACGACTCCTCATTTCCAGAATCATCATCATCATAGCAGTCGGCATCTTCCTCCTCCTCATCTTCATCATCAATGTCGTCGTCGTACAAATCGTCATAAAGCAAATCTGAGCTGTTGTCATTGGAAGGCACTTTAGTTTTGATGCAGTATTCCGCCAGGGTTGTGGGGACCTTCACTCCATCCTTTTCTGCTTCGGCTTTAGTGGCTGAAACCTGTTTCCTGAAGGGAGAAAGTTTGTGTAAGTCTCTTTGTTGGAAGATGGATTTGCAACTGGCCTTTCTTAATAATCAGGATTCCATATTTAAAAAAAAAAAAGACTCATTATGGCTCAAGGTTTCTCAATTTCAGTGCCTGCTTAAAAGTATCTGACAGATACTACACCAAAGGTTCTCAGCCCATCAGGGTAGTGTTTTAAAGAACACTTAATAATGACCTTTTGACCTTTGAAGGGTATTTAAAAGCAGTGGGTCTTAGATGTTGGTTAACCAGAAATGACCTCAGAGGTTTTTACTGGCAGTCCCAACAACTCTTAATTCAATAATCCTGTCATTTACACTTATAAGTAGGGTTCCAATGTCACATGACACACCTGCCTCCCACTTCATTCTTGTCACCCAAAACATACAAGACATCATGGTCCTTTTCTTCTTTAGTACCTTGAACAACGCTTATTTTTCTGTGTGGCTCAGAACTCTACTGATTTTACACATGACTGCCTGCTTATGCCACTCAGATCTGAACTTTGAAACAGCCTGTTCTGACAACCCAAGTTAAAACAGCCACCTAGTCACTCCTTCACATTATGCTACTTAACCACTAATCATTTCTCCTATGATCTTGCCCATTTGTTAGCTTTTCTGTCAGTTTTTTCCAGTTCCCTGATGCCTAGAATACAGCCTGGCACATACAAAGCTGTGCAAAAAATTACCGACTGGACAGATGGAAGGGTGAAGTTTCCTTCAAATGCAAAAATTGACCGTAAAAAAAACAACCACCAACCTCATGATCTTCCTTCTGCTGGCTCTAATTAGATGGTTCCCCACTGATATTGCTGTCTGCCTTACTTTGCCAAACCTGACAGCTTGGTGTTGCTCATATACCCCGGCTTGACGCTCTTCCCTCTCTGTCTCTTCCTGGGTCATCTTAGTCATTCCCATGGCTTTTGCCACATCCCCTTCAAGCTGAGAGCTGTCAAACCATCAGGATCCACCCCCCTTCTGGGCTTACTGAAGACATCCAAAGGGATGTCTCCACCCTGATGTTCCACAGGGACCCTAACTCTGCAAGTCTGCAACTGTAATTTTCAACCTCTGTGGCCAGCTTCTCCAATTTTTCTTCTAAGAGTATTCCTAAAATCATAAACCTCACTCCAAAGCTCTACTTTCAAATCTGTTTTCTCACTGTCCCTGCCTCTGTTTAGTCTTCATCTTGGCTTCTCTTTCCTTTTTCAGCCTCTTTGGGTCAACTAGGGTTCTTTCAAAACTCAAATATGATTTCCCCTTCCCTTCCTTAAATCTTTAAGTGATACCCCATCACTTATAAGATTAAGGACAAAAGCCTTATCATGGCTTCAAATGTCTTTTAAGATCTGATCCCTCTCAAACAAAAAAAACCACACAACAAAAACAGATCTGATGGCTCTCTGAATTTCCCATCAAGCAATGTAAAGCTGCTTATAGTTCTCTAATCACACCATGCTGTTAGCTACCTGTTAGCAAATCTGTTTCTTCTCTGAAAGGGTTCTTTCCCTTACTACTTGAAAAAATCTTGGTTATGAGGCATTACCTCTCCTAGGAACTCCACAGCAATATATATTCCTTCCACTGTATCTTGTTTATGCTTAAAGAGTATATATTTGCTCTCATCTCATTACATGGTCATTTGTTCAGAAATTCTTGCTAATAAGTGTGACCTTCTCAAGGAGAGACTGCCTTCATGACCTAACAGAGTGTACCTGACATGCAGCTGCTGTATAATAAATGTGGAAAGAATTAAAGAAAGAGATAAACCCTTAAATTAGGAAATAGAATAGATGCCTTAGGGATATTAATTCTTCACTTACGAAATCCTACCCTTCCTTAAATCCTGACTATATTATGAAGCACTCCCATCTTTCAAGCTTCAACCTACTCCAGCTCCTCTAAATCTCTAGGTCCTTACTATTTATACCAATTACCTTCAATCTTTGGTGTACACCAGTCACCTAGGTGGATGGTAAAAACAAAATATAGCTGCCTGGCTTTTACCCTTGTAATCTCACTAAATGACTATGGTTATGGAAGGGGGTCTAAAGGTGATTCTAGTTGGCATAAAACATTGAAAACTGATGTATATATTATTCAGCTTTATTTCAACGCAGTTTTTCCTTTCTGTACATCACATGGCATCGTGCTGACTAGAGTTATAAAGAGGGACTTTGTATAAATTGTAGTGCTTACTAAACTATGCCAGAAAACTGTCCTTGGGGCTCTATTTTTAACGGTATAAGAGAAAATGAATTTATTGCAATACAAGTATCAGTTGTTGGGTACTGTTAAGAAAACCTTTAAGTCCTACTTAGGATATGATCAAGAGATGAATGGTTCAGTCCCGATACCTCCTACTTTTTTCCCCTGTTACACAGATGGAAAAACCAAAGCCTCAAAAAATTAACTGATAAAAGGTACTATAAGGGGTGACAGAGCTAGGGGTAGATTCCAAGTCTCCCACTGAGAGGAAGCTTCTATGGCTCTATTATACCATATACTAGTGTTGCTGATAATGATGATACCTAGAAGATACTTGCTACTATGGTCAAAAGGGCCAATAAACTATACGGCTTCATTAAAATTTTTGAAAACAAAATACCTAGAATGCCCAGAATGCTCTTGGTGTTTGCTACACTTATGGGACATACTGAAAATCCTGAACAGTGTCCCTAAAAGGATTGAGAGGCAGAGTCTACAAACTTTATTGGTTCAGAACCTGAAGTTTTGGTTCCCAGGAAGTAAGATCTACTGCAGCATTACCTCTCAAAAGCCATGCTCTCTCAAAAGCCAAACAAACTCATTAGGCTCGGGCAGAAATCTCTTCCCAAATAATAAATCTAACAGAGAACTGGAGTAGATACTTTAAGTCTGATTTAAAGCCATGGTTCTAGGATATAGTTTAGTTCTGTATAAAGACTTGAAGTAATCAAACGGAAGGTAAAACAAAACACCTTACCTAATGATTTCAGCATATTCTTTGTCTTTTCCTTTACTGTCCCTCCATTTCCTGAACATAACTGAAGCATCCACATTGGCTGGGGAGAAGGTGTTGGGCTCATTGAGCAATGAGATTACACTTAACAGGATAGTCCTAGAAATGGGGGTGGGGGGGAAAAAGGGTCAGCTATAAATATTCATATTTACAGGATCCATAAATACTGTGCTTTTAAATTTAACATAATATTTGAGACCTTAGGGGAATAGAAATAGAATATAAAATTTTATTTTCAATACTCAGCTGGTTAGGCAGAATAAAGTTGCTAACTAAGAGACAAAGGAAATCTGTGAGCCGAGCATAAAGGTCATGTTGCAGGGCCTGGTCTCAAATGGCTGCATGTTCCAATCTGCAGAAAGTGGAAGCCTGAAAGCTTTTTAAGTAACAAATTTTCAAAACTGTAAATTAAGTACAACAGGAAAATGCAAAAGCCATAGGAAAAAAATTAGCTTTTTGGGGAGAGGTTAAAAATGGTCATGCTCCACACATCCACGTGGTTCTTATCATGGCTGCTTAAGAGGATCTGAAAAATGATATTACAGGCAAATGTATTTGTTTTCCATACTTCAGAGGGAAGAATGACACTTAAGCAGGAGAATGGAGGAAAACAGTAGCCCAGACATGGAAGAACTAGTCTCTGAATAATGGAAATCTTTATTCAAAAATATTATTAAGTACTTAGTGTGTACCAGAGGCACCAACGGTGATGCTGGATGTACAACAGTGAGCAAGTTAGACGCCATCCCTTCTCTCCCAAGGTTTATAAGAATTGTGGGAGATAAAAACAGGCAATTTTTGCCCAAAGATAAAACAAAAAACAGACACCTTAATGACAAATTTTTCTGTTAGAAAAATAACTAGAACAGGTTCCAAAAAGATTTCAAATTATTACCAAGCTTCTTTTCCCTAAAAGCTCTGTGCATGTATGTAAAGAGAAAAATTAAATTTCTCTACCTTTTCTCTTTGGTGCGAGGTTATAGATTGTGTTGTTGCAAAATAGCCTTTTGCTCCTGCCCCAAGCAAAAAATAAAGGGAGGGAGCCAGGCAATTAGATGTTTGATTTGATGAAACCTTTTCCTAAAAAGGGTAGAGAGTTTCTGTTATGTGATTATACAAGATTATGACAAAGGCACTTTCACAGACAACCTTCCCATCTAGTTAAAATCCATTTATAATAGACACACACATCCCTTTCTTTTAGGTTAAGAATAACTCCTTGCCCCTCCCCACCAAGATCCTCCTGGATTTCTTCAGTAATTACGTTATAAAATAAAGATTAAAAGAAACTCCTCATTGCCAATGATGGGAAATGGACTGACATAAATTCCAAGGGGCTGCCACAGAAGAAAACATACAGAACCTATTAGATAAGCAGGATGGGACAAAGTGTGGTATTGGGGGGGGGGGGGACAACAACAAATCTTTATTGGTCTAGATCAGCACTGCATAAAACTTTATGTGATTATGTAAATGTATAATCTGTATTATCCAATACGATAACCACCAGCCACCCCATGTGGCCACTGAATACTCTGAACGGTAGCTTCTACAACTGAAGAACTGAATTTATGCATTTAATTTTAATTAATTTACATAGCTACATGTAGTTAGTGGCTACCGTATTGGACAACTGTTACAATACTATATTAGAAAATATAATTTTTAAAATGGTGAATTATCAAGGTGCATGGGTGGCTCGGATGGGCATCTGCCTTCGGCTTAGGTCATGGTCCCAGGATCCTAGGATCAAGCCCCACATTCTCCCTCTCCCTCTCCCTCTCCCTTGGCTGCTCCCCCTGCTTGTGCTCTCTCGCTCTGTTGAATGAATAAATGAAATCTTAAATAAAATCATGAATTATCCATTTCTATCAAAATAAATCACTTTTTTTCTAATTTATATTCAATTAGCCAACATATAGTACATCATTAGTTTCAGATGTAGAGTTCAATAATTCATTAGCTGCATATAACACCCAGTGCTCACAAAGAACTTACTTATAACACCATGTATTTCCACACTGAAATCCATGATACTTTCACAAGTGATGTCAGGTACTACAGTGGACTGTGCAAATAGGTGACCCAGTACATTTTCACTTCATCCCCTCCTCTGGACTGCAGGATCTTTTTTGGGGGTGTGGTATGGGGAACCCATTTTGTTGGTTCTGGTGGGGTTGATCTTCCTCTGCTATCATGCCACACCTTCATACACACAACCTACCTAACCACAGCAGCAGATATACCACCAAGTACTGGCCACAGTTTTCCATCCATCTAATCATGAATGGTTTGGGGGATATGCATGTAACCCAAGATGGGCCAATCAGAACCCTGGTAGGAACTATGATGTTCTAATCTAATAGCAGAAAGGCATTTACTTTTTATTCTTGATTAAACTGACAACTGTGAGAATAAGGAAAGTCTAGAGCAGGTGGCCATCTATATCACCAAGTGGTTAAGATTCTGCCTAGTAACAAGGCCAATACAATGCAAGGCAGAACTGAGACTTTATTATCTTAATCAAGGTTCCTGATGTAATTAAGACACAAGACCATATTTAAACTTTCCCAACCAGTGGATGAGTTATATGTGAATTATTTATTGATTCTTGTAAGCAACTGGGTAGGTGGGACCTGGGATAACCTGAGCCTCTGCAACGACTTCTAGTCAAAGCATCTCCACAGTTTATTATGCTGTCATCTACAAGTACAGTAATTGCAATTTTATCTATGTATCATGACTGGAAAAGGTCTGGAAGTAATGTCATACATAGTTTAAACTGTCCAGCATTTGTACCAAAATAATTTAACACAGGCATTATACCCTGTAGCATACTGTAGACAACTCTGCAAGGTAAGTATTACCCTATTTTTTAAGTTAATTTATTTTTAAAAAATAATCTTTACACCCATCGTGGGGCTCAAAGACAAGACCCCAAGATCAAGAGTCATATACTCTTCTAAGTCAGCCAGGCACCAGAAAAGAAAAAATGAACTGCTAAGACAATACTAATAGACTAGACTATACAACACAGAACTGAATACTGCAACTATTCCAATGGTTACATTTTTTTATTGCTATCTTTTGTTGCTAGTTTAAGTATTTGAAAATCTTTATTCATTTATTGTATTTTTTTCAGAAGGAAAAAAGCAGAAGGTGGAAAGGGTTAACAATAGGTGAAAGAAAAGAAAGACCCAATAACGAAACTATCAATATAACACAATGAAGAAGTCACTCATGTCTACTGAAAGGATTGGTTTCCTTCAGATCATGAACAGATGGGAAAGGGTTCAGAAAACAACTACATACATTCTTTCTTATTTTGTCTATATAAATCCACAGTTCCACAGGAACCTTTGGTTTTTTAGTAGTAACATGGAGTTGCACTACATTAATACAATCTTGTAGCATTTAGACATAAATTTCTTGGACTAGCAAAACAGACTTTTGAGAACCAATCCCCAGACTCTCACTTCCTACAAAGAATAACACTATGCCCCTCTCTACTGCATATTTGGAGGGACAGATGGGTCTGGTTGTCCAAATTAAGCAGTATAAGAGTTTAACATACCTTAAAGCAGACCTAATCCAGTAATAATTTGGGATAAAAATGAAGAACAAAGAGTTCTTACATGTTTTCAATTATTGCACAATTCCCAGGACCACCACCATTCCTGGATTTAGAGATACTCCCAAGAAGCAAATGTGCTCCCTCCACCCCTGCTGTAAGCCAGGCAAGGGACTATGGTAGGAGTTTTCAACATAGGGAATCTAGACCAAAATAAAGAAATTCTCAGAGGAGAGAGAAGTGCAGGCAAAAGGATAGTCAAAAGCACTCCACCACTTTATATAATAATCTTCATTTTTTTTTCCCAGTTCATATTTCTGATCTTTTTGGTTGTCTCACAATCTTTGTTAGATTTGGCTACCCTCTTTTGCATAAAAATAAGTTTGTAGGGCTGCCTGGGTAGCTCAGTTGGTTAAGCAGCTGCCTTTGGCTAGGGTCACTATCCCAGGATTCTGGGATCGAGTCCCGCATTGGACTCCTTGCTCTGTGGAGAGTGTGCTTCTCCCTCTGCCTGCCACTCCCCTTGCTGTACTCTCTTTCTCTCTCTGTACCCTCTAACAAATAAAATCTTAAAAAAAAAAAAAAGTTCGTAAATAGTAAAGACACCGAAAGAAAATGAAAACCAATTAATCACATTCACGCACGCACACACACACACACACACTCTCACACACATATAGACATGAGACAAAAAGCAAACTAGAAAGTTGTGAAGTTCACAGAGCTCAGACATGTTTTAAAAACATCAAAACTATGGGGCACCTGGGTGGCTCAGTGGGTTAAAGCCTCTGCCTTCGGCTCAGGTCATGATCCCAAGGTCCTGGGATCCAGCCCCACATCGGGCTCTCTGCTCAGCAGGGAGCCTGCTTCCCCCTCTCTCTCTGCCTGCTGCTCTGCCTACTTGTGATCTCTGTCAAATAAATAAATAAACTTAAAAAAAAAAATCAAACCTAAAGTAGTATTTAAGGGAGATAAATCAGAATTAGGGCACCTGGGTGGCTCAGTTAAGCTTCTGCCTTTGTCTCAGGTCATGATCCCAGGATCCTGGGATGGAGCCCTGTGTTGGGCTCCCTGCTCAGTGGGGAGCCTGCTTCTATCTCTCCCTGTGCCACTCACCCTGCTTGTACTCTCTTAATCTATCAAATAAATAAAATCTTAATAAAAAAAAATCAAAAGTAGACATCTATGACCCAGAGAGTAATACTGTTATCTGTCCCTTTTCAACATACAGACAATGGTCAGTGAGTTGGGTCTGCACCTACCCGCCCCCGTCCCGCTTTGTTACAGTATGCTCTACACCCAACATGAGGCTTGAACTGATGTGAAGATCAAGAGTCACATGCTCTGCTAAGGGAACCAGCCAGGTGCCCCTCAACCCCAGTTTCTTAGCTACTTTGCTAGCTACTATGTTACTACAAGTACAACTTTAGGAGGGCAGGCATAAATCTGGCTCTAGCACAACAAATCCTGGTTTATGAGTACCCCTGGAAACTAAGCAGGCAGAGTTTGGAATTTTGCAGGATTAAAGGCTGGCATTTTTCTTCCATGTTATACAAATACCTCCAGGCAGTGTGAGGTAGAAAGGGTTCATTCTTAAAACCCTAAACTTACTTTGACTCTTAAAACATACACATACACAGAAGAGAAATAGAATGACTGATTGAGGTTCTTAGGTTTTACAGGCATACCCCTACTTGATGAAAATTGACTGTCAACTGTGAAGAAGTGAAGCTCAATGCCTGACTCTTCCACTTAACCCAGGTCCGTTTAATCTCTCATTTATACCATTTCAAAAGATGGACCCGTAATATCCAAAGAGGACATCATGGCAAAGAAATCTGTTATGAGTGAGAAAATGTGATAATTTTAAAAAGATTTTTAATTTTTACTTATTTGAGTGAGCATATGCACAAAAGGGGATGGGATGGGGGGAGCAGAGGGACAGTGAGAAGCAGACTCCCTGCTGAGCAAGAAGCCTGACACAGGGCTCCATCCCAGGACCCCAGGATCACAACCTGAGCCAAAGTCAGAAATTTAACAGGCGCCCTGAAAATATGATTGTTTAATGAGTCATATGTTACAGTTTTTCTTTATGCCTCTAAAGCATCTAATAAATTTAATACTTCATCCTGTGCAATCCTGGAGCTGCTGCTGACAGATCCTTGAAAACACATGACAGGAATGAGGGTCTCAGATTAAAATACACAGAAACAGAAAATCACTTGTGATCTCTGTCTGTCAAATAAATAAAATCTTTAAAAAAAAAAAAAAGGTCTGAGAAGGTAACTAAAGATTCCAGTGCATGGGTAGCTGGCTGGCTCATTTGGTAAAGCATGAGACCCTTGATCTTGGGATTGTGGGCTTCAGTCTCGTTTTGGGTGTAGAGATTAAGTAAAAGAGAGAGAGAGACAGATTCCAATCCAAATAGCTGTTAGTAGATCTGTGTATGAATATCAAAGGGGCAATCTGAAGTTAACTAGTCCTCATTGTGAAGCCTCTAAACGAAAAAGCATAAAAGCAGAGAAGGCAATCTCTGAGATGAAGTCTAAGAAATGCTTCTAAACTGGGGCTCAAGTGACCTGGGGGCCTAGAGAGAAAAAATGATGCCGGTACCAAAGTGCCAATTTTAGATAGGCAAATTTAGTAATTTTAAATAGGCAAATTTAGTATAAAAAGGAGTTTCCTATCCCCAAAGGACTAAATCAAATGAGAAACAGGCCTACCTTCAAAGAAAAGTGTCCAAAAGATTTTAAGCTGAGACAAGGATAATATAGGTATATTTATGCAGGAGAAGTAAAGGTAAAAATCTTGAATTCCTGTGGGTAATGGCAATAGATTATCCATTGAGGCAGCACGAAAATACAATGAAAAAAAAAAAGTGTTTGGGGCTTTGTATTATGAAAAAGGGAAAGCTTGTTTTCTCAAAGGGGGACAAGCCATGGTAAGCATTTGATTCAGCATTCAACCTCCAAAACCAAGAATCACCACTAGTACCTTAGCAGCTAACACTTCCTTTTGACTAGGATTACTACTAGCCCTGAAAAATAAGCACCAAAGTCAAACTAAAAGGATAACCCTGCATTTTTTGTTCAATTTTTCAATAAAATCTTCCAAAATACTTACTGCCCTTTTTTTTTTTAAGATTTTATTTATTTGACAGACAGAGAGAGAGAGGGAAAAGAAGCAGGGGGAGTAGGAGAGGGAGAAGCAGGCTTCCCGCTGAGCAAGGAGCCCAATGCGGGGCTCGATCCCAGGAGCTCGGGATCACAACCTGAGCCAAAGGCAGATGCTTAATGACTGAGCCACCCAGGCGCCCCATACTTACTACCTTTAAATATACTGTCAGTTTAATTATATTTTGATAATATGTTTCTTTCGAAAACCTGACAGTCTCTTGGAAGAGCTGAGAACTCTGGTAGCCAAACTCTTCCCACCAACAACAAATACAGCAGAATAATGTCTGTACTATCCTCAAGGAAAGAAAGTATGGCCCTGAAATCTTATGCCCAAACTGCCATTTGAAGTACCATGGCAAAAACACATATATATACACCCATACACACAAGTATTTTATCATTTTTTGTAAAACTTTTTAAAGATTTCATTTATTTGAGAAGGTGGGGGGAGGGAAAGAAAGAGAGAAGGAAGGAATGCAAGTCACAGGTTGATCCCAAGACCTTGAGATTATGACCTGAGCCAAAGGCAGATGTGTAATGACTGAGCCACCCAGACACCCCAAGCATATAACATTTTGAACATCTTAAGAATTCAGGGAATATAATATGGCTCCAAGGAACATTTTCCTGGAGAAATTACTAATGGACAAATTCAGCCAATTAACAAATCAAAGGGAAGTAAAATAATGGACAGCAAACAGTGAATTCATTTCATAGTAGGAATAAGAAATTTTAAAAACTAGGATTATGTTACAAAACAGTGCAGACTATAAATGTTATAACCCTGACAATAAACAAATATATTTTTAAAAAGATTTATTTATTTGAGAAGAGATCGAGCAAGTGTGCACACAAGCAGTGGGAGAGGCCAGGGGAAAAGGGAAAGAATCTCAAGCAGACTCCCTCCTGAGCACGGTGCCCACATGGGGTTTGATCTGATGACCCTGAGCTGAAATCAAGAGTCAGATGCTCAACCGAGCCACCCGAGCTCCCCAATGAACAAATATATTTTTATTTATTATATATACACACACACATATATTTTGGGGAGGGGAGCAAGAATGTGCACACGTGTGAGTGGGATAGGGAAGGACAGAGGGAGAGGGAGAGAGAGAATCTTAAGTAGGCTCTACCCCCAGCGTAGAGGTCCATGTGGGGCTCAATCTCATGACCCTAAGATTGTAACTTAAGCTGAGATCAAGAGTCGGACACTCAAATGACTAAGCCACCCAGGTGCCCATATAAACAAGTATTTTTAAAAGTTAGGAAGAAAAGGGGAGGACAGGATGGGAAATAGAATATGTATGCTGATTTCCTTTTCTTTCACTTAGCTCTGTCAATACAGGTTAAGGCTGAAAAATCAAGTAACAGGGTAAGTACAGGTTAAAGGTACAAATAATCAGCTATAACTGTGTGGTGTAAGGGATATGAGGGATGAAAAAGTAGAAATAAAATATCCTGTGTAAAAGAAGTGGTCTTTAATATATTCATGCACCTGTGGGTATATAAACTATCAGATTAATTCCCCTTTCCAGCCTCCCTTTTCACAACTGCTCTTTACAAAAGGAATGCATACCTTCTACACATCCCAAATATTCCTCAGGTACTGCCCAGAGGTAATGAAACATAGGTATATAAAAGAAAAAGAAATTTACATATAAAGCCAACTGTTTTCCCTTTCTCAGAAATAATTTTTTTTTTTTTATTTTTTAAAGATTTTATTTTATTTATTTGACAGAGAGAGAGATCACAAGTAGGCAGAGAGGCAGAGAGGCAGGCAGAGAGAGAGGAGGAAGCAGGCTCCCCGCGGAGCAGAGAGCCCGACGCGGGGCTCGATCCCAGGACCCTGAGATCATGACCCGAGCCGAAGGCAGCGGCTTAATCCACTGAGCCACCCAGGCGCCCCTCTCAGAAATAATTTTGTTTAAAGTGTAGAATGGGGGCACCTGGGTGGCTCAGTGTGTTAAGTCTCTGCCTTCGGCTCAGGTCATGATCTCAGGGTCCTGGGATCGAGCCCCACATTGGGCTCTCTGCTCAGCAAGGAGGTTGCTTCATCCTCTCCTCTGCCTGCCTCTCTGCCTACGTGTGATCTCTATCAAATAAATAAATAAAATCTTTAAAAAAAAAAATAAAGTGTAGAATGGGGGCGCTTGGGTGTCTCAGTAGTAAGTTGGGCATCTGCCTTCAGCTCAAATCATGATCCTGGCATCTTGGGATCCGGCTCTACATTGGGCTCCCTCTGCTTGGTGGGGGGCATGCTTTGGGTGGCTCAGTGTGTTAAGTCTCTGCCTTCGGCTCAGGTCATGATCTCAGGGTCCTGGGATCGAGCCCCACATTGGGCTCTCTGCTCAGCAAGGAGGTTGCTTCATCCTCTCCTCTGCCTGCCTCTCTGCCTACGTGTGATCTCTATCAAATAAATAAATAAAATCTTTAAAAAAAAAATAAAGTGTAGAATGGGGGCGCTTGGGTGTCTCAGTAGTAAGTTGGGCATCTGCCTTCAGCTCAAATCATGATCCTGGCATCTTGGGATCCGGCTCTACATTGGGCTCCCTCTGCTTGGTGGGGGGCATGCTTTTCTCTCTCCCACTACCCCTGCTTGTGTTCCCTGTCTCACTGTATTTCTGTCAAATAAATGAATAAAGTCTTAAAAAAAAAAGTGTAGAATGATGTTTAAACAAAGTATTTCGGTATGTGATAGAGTACAACAAATTCAGGTATGTATAGACTGGGGCTGCTGGAATTACATTTTCATTAAAAGGAACTTACCAATTCCATCTCTGATTATTATTAAGAAATGCATTATCCCTGAAGGAGAATCCCATAAAGTAAAGCATAAAGTACAGGGAATATGTGGTAATCCTGTATTTCATAGACATTAATAAACTTATGGCAAAGTTCTATGCCTAATCTATCTGTGAATTAGAATTCAAAAGCAAGATGATTGCCAAGATGAGGTGTATCAACACATTATTTGAATTAAAAAAGGGAGACACTTTTTTTCTGATTTAAAAAATATATGAACTAGGGGGTGCCTGGGTGGCTTAGTGGGTTGAAGCCTCTGCCTTTGGCTCAGGTCATGAACCCAAGGTCCTGGGATCAAGCCCCGCATTGGGCTCTCTGTGAAGCAGCAAGCCTGCTTCCCTTCCTCTTTTTCTGCCTGCCTCTCTACCTACTTGTGATCTCTGTCTGCCAAATAAATAATAAAATCTTAATATATATATATATATATATATATATATATATATATATGAACTAGATGTGTTGAAATCCAAAATATATCTATTTTTTCAATTCTTTCTAAGTATACTGTACTGAACAAGACACCTAAAGGAATGAGTAATCAGCATAATCAACAGTAATTTGATATGCTTGAACAGATTCTTTGGTATACACTTCCCAGAAAGTGAGAAGAAACGAACTTGGTGAACACTGGTAAGAAATCCTTGTGTAGGGGCGCCTGGGTGGCTCAGTGGGTTAAGCTTCTGCCTTCGGCTCAGGTCATCATCTCAGGGTCCTGGGACTGAGCCCCCAAATGGGCTCTCTGCTCAGCAGGAAGCCTGCTTCTCTCTCTCTGCCTACTAGTTATCTCTCTGTCAAATAAATAAATAAAGTCTTAGAAAAGAAAGAAAGAAAGAAATCCTTGTGTAAGTCAAGAAGCTTCCAACTTTTCTTTTTTTTTTTTTTTTAAGATTTTATTTATTTATTTGACAGAGAGAGATCACAAGTAGACAGAGAGGCAGGCAGAGAGAGAGAGAGGGAAGCAGGCTCCTTGCTGAGCAGAGAGCCCGATGCGGAACTCGATCCCAGGACCCTGAGATCATGACCTGAGCCGAAGGCAGCGGCTTAACCCACTGAGCCACCCAGGCGCCCCCAACTTTTCATTTTTAACAAAAGTAGAGTTCCTGGGGCGCCTGGGTGGCTCAGTGGGTTAAAGCCTCTGCCTTCAACTCAGGTCATGATCCCAGGGTCCTGGGACTGAGCCCCTCCATTGTGCTCTCTGCTCAGCGGGAAGCCTGCTTCCCTTCCTCTCTCTCTGCCTGCCTCTCTGCCTACTTGTGATCTCTGTCAAATTAAAAAAAAATAATAAAAAAAAAAAGTAGAGTTCCTGAGTTACTAGCTTTTCAGATCATTAAAAATGACTAATAAAGGGGCACCTGGGTGGGTCAGTCAGTTGAGTATCTGGTTCTTATTTTCAGTTCACGTCATGATCCCAGGGTTGTGAGATCCAGCCCTGCTTTGGGCCCCACACTGGGCATGGGGACTGCTTAAGATTCTCTCTCTCCCGGGATGCCTGGGTGACTCAGTCAGTTAAGTGTCTGTCTTGGGCTCAGGTCATGATCCCATGGTTCTCGGACTGAGTCCCACACTGGAATCCTTGCTCAGCAGGGAGCCTGCTTCTCCCTCTCCCTGACACTTTCCCTGCTTGTGCACATGTTCTCTCCCTCTCTGACAAATAAATAAATAAAATCTTAAAAAAAATTCTCTCCCTCTCCCCCTTTTAAAAAAGAGACTAACAAAATGACTGAATCAACAAACATATATATACATACGTATATACACATTTAGGTATTGATTTTAATCACTCTCCTGTGCAGAAGAATTTAAATAATTTATACAGATATCTCAGCCTCATGGAAGTGTAATTCCCATTCCTTATGTGTGGGGGCTGCACCTATGACTTCCTTCCTTCGAAATAGTACAGAATAGAAAGGGTAAAAACAAGGAACTTTACATGGGAGAAACCTAAAATCTGAGTCCCAACTAGGTGATGAATGTTAACATCAACAGTGGTAAGTCATGTTGATATTTTGTACCCTTAATACAAGGTGATGACAATATATTTTACCTCCATGGTCTGAGGTCTCTCTGCCCAGTACTCATCACCCTACTCTAACAACCAGGAAAACATAGGAAAAATCTCAATTGGGGGACATTTTTACAATACCTGATCAGTACTCCTTAAAACTGTCAAGATCATCAAAAACAAGGAAAGTCTGAGACTGTTACAGTTGCCTAAGGAGTCATGCTTATTAAATATAACTTGGTATCATGCATGGAATTCTAAAGAACTTTCTGTACTAACTTCACAATTTTCAAAAATCTAAAATGGTTCTGGGGCACTTGAGTGGCTCAGTGGGTTAAAGCCTCTGCCTTCAGTGCAGGTCATGATCCCATGGTCCTGGGATTGAGCCCCACATCGGGCTCTCTGCTCAGCAGGAAGCCTGCTTCCTTCTCTCTCTGCCTACTTGTGGTCTCTGTCTCTATCAAATAAATAAATAAAACCTTTAAAAAAAAAATCTAAAACGGTTCTAAAATTTAGAAGTCATTTAAAGAGAAAACATCAATAACAAAACCATAACGAGATACCATGTCCCCCCACTAGGATGGTTATAATAACACAGATAGTAACAATTGTTAATGAAGATGTGCAAAAACAAATTCTCAAACACTGTTGGTAGGCATGTACTATTTAGTGCAGCCATGTTGGAAAACGGTTTGGCAATTCCTCAAAAAGTTAAACAGTGAGTTATCATATGACCCAGCAATTCTATTCCTAGGTATATACCAAGGGAATAAAAAACGTATATATGCAAAAACTTGTACATGTTTATAGCAGCATGATTCATAATAGCCAAAAAATGGAAACAACCCAAAGGTCCACTGAATGAAGAATGGATAAACCAAGGGTGGTTTAAGCATTCAATGGAATTATTATTCAGCCCAAAAAAAGGTATGGAGTACTGATTAATGCTATAACAAAGATGAACCTTGAAAAAATTCCAAGTTAAAGAAGCCAATCACAAAATACTACATATTGAATGACTCTACTCCTACAAAATATCCAAAAAGGTAAATTTCTAGAGACAGAAAGCAGACTGGTATTTTCCTAGGGTTGCAGGTAGAAGGGTGGAGGTTGAGGGATAATGGGAGTATAATGCTAAGAGGTATGAGTTTCTTTAGAGGTGATAAAAATGTTCATGGGGCACCTCAGTGGCTGAGTCAGCTTGGTGTTTGACTCTTGATTTCAGCTCAGGTTTTGATCCTAGGGTTGTGAGTTCAAGCTCTGCATTGGGCTCCATACTAGGCACAGAGCCTACTTTAAAAAAAAAAAAGCTCTAAAATTGATTGTGGGGATACTTGTACAGCTTTCTACTTAAAGAACAGTGAATTGTACACATAAAATGGGAGATTGTTGGGTGTGGGAATTATATCACAATGTTTTTTTTTTTAAGACAATAGATCGCTATGATTTTTGCAAATAATTCAGAAGGAATTAAGACGATTTAGTTTCACTGCCATATAAAATGTTATTCCATTATCATATATAAATATGGTCTCTTAATCATTGCATCTAATACGTATGTTATGTATGTTAGTCCTCACGTATATGTATACATACGTACATATGTATATAGATGCACATAGTCTTGGGTGTGTATATTAGTATATATAATGTATATTCATACATTATGTATACACATGAAATTGCAACTGTATTTCTGACTCAATCTAACAATGTAGTAATTATTCATGGCTCCATGATCTACCTGAAAACAAATGTCGATCTACCAGATTTAAAATGTACTTCTAATAATTATTAATAATAATGTAAAATGTAAAAGAATATTGAAAGCATAATTGATGTACTGCTTTTAATCAACTACATAATAAACTAACTCAACAGAGTAATCAGTTTTGTCTTGTCACAGCAATTAAAGTACAGATTTTTCTTTCAGAAAAATATTATAGGAGGGGCGCCTGGGTGACTCAGTGGTTTAGGCCACTGCCTTCGGCTCAGGTCATGATCTCAGGGTCCTGGGATACAGTCCCGCATCGGGCTCTCTGCTCGGCAGGGAGCCTGCTTCCCTCTCACTCTCTCTGCTTGCCTCTCTGCCTACTTGTGATCTCTGTCAAATAAATAAATAAAATCTTTAAAAAAAAAAAAAAAGAAAAGAAAAATATTATAGGATAAATAAAATATATAAGGCTATCAAACATAAAAATTTGGGGTGCCTGGGTGGCTCAGTGGGTTAAAGCCTTTGCCTTCGGCTCAGGTCATGATCTCAGGGTCCTGGGATCGAGCCCCACATCGGGCTCTCTGCTCAGCGGGGAGCCTGCTTCCCCCTCTCTCTGCCCGATTCTCTGCCTACTTGTGATCTCTGTCAAATAAATAAATAAAATATTTTAAAAAAAACACACATAAAAATTCCAAGTATTAAGATAAAACTCAGTAGGGATAGTAAAATGGAAATTCAAATGCAAGCAGAAAAAATGTATTTTTTAACTACTTATATTTGAGATGTTTTTAAAAACTGACCTAAAAAACAAAACACCAAAATCTGTACCTAAATACATGCAACAGTGGGAGCACCTGGCTGGCTCAGTCAGTAGAGCATTCAATTTTTTTTTTTTTAATTTCTTTTCAGTGTTCCAGAATTCATTGTTTATGCACCACACCCAGTGCTCCATGCAACATGTGCCCTCCATAATACCTACCACCAGGCTCACCCAACCTCCCACCAGCCTCCCCTCCCAAAATGCTCAGTTTGTTTCTCCGAGTGCAAGCATGCAATTCTTTATCTTGGAGCTGTAAATTCAAGCCCCATGTTAGGTGTAGAGATTACTCAAAAATAAATAAATGAATGAATGAATGAATGAATGAATGAATGAATGGCTAAAAAAACATTCCACAGTGTAGTTTTCCAAAAATTTTTTAAGAGTTAGGTAACCCACTCCTGAACACTACTCTAAACAAATGGTTAAATAACCATCCATTTACAAAGATAGTTCAACAGATCAATTAACAGATGAATAATCTTAATATTGCACTGTATGTTAACTAATTAGAATTTAAATACAAATTTGAAAAAAAAATAGATGGATAATGAAAGGGAATCAAAAGAAATACATAAGCCCTTCAAATCATTAAGAAACATTCATACACATATAAAACAAAATAACAACAGATAATGGAAGCTCTTTTAAACACAGTGAGTATATAAAGTCAATTGAGTTTGTAAAGACTTAGATTTTTCTGCAAAATGTATTAAGAATCCTGGATTAAGAAAACAACCAATTCAAACATGGATATCATGAGATCCAAAGATGCAGATGGAACTTAAGATAATGTAACAGGAAGAATTCAGACTAAGATGCATATAAAGAAATGAGTAACAAATGCAATTACTGCTCTGTAAGTATGACTCTTAAAAATGATGCATACATGTTACTTAAAGCTCTAGCAGAAGACAAAACCACCATGTACAAAAAGCAGTCTTTTGCACTTGTTATAAAGATAACATCCAATCTTAAGAACCACTGAAAAACTAGATTATTCCTTATGTAACTCCTTACCTGACATTCTGAGTAGGATTCCACCTTTCAGAGGGCAGTTCTCCACTCTGTGGGTCATCTACAGGCGGATGAAGAATTGAAATGCATACATCTCCATTCTATGAGACACAAACATTAGATTTAGTAATACTCAAAAATATGATGTAAAAAGGGACATCAGTTCTGCTGAAGTTTCTTTCATTCCTAGAAAATCTGCCTTCTCATCATTAGGGGAGAAAACAATTCTTTTTCTTCATGTTTGCAATCAATGCTGAAGAATCTTTTTTAAAGATTTAAAATATTTGTTTGTGTGTGTGTGAGAGAGAGCGAGCGTGCACTAGAGGGAAAAGGGGAGAGAGAGAGAATCTGAAGCAGACTCTGCCCCGATCCCAGAGCCCAATGAGGAGCTCAATCCCATAACCATGAGATTACGTCCTGAACCAACACCAGAAGAGTCAATCGCTCAATCACTGAGCCACACAGGCACCCCAATGCTGAAGAATTATTAAACATTTTTTACATTATGGGGGCGTCTGGGTGGCTCAGTTGTTAAGTGGTTGCCTTCGAGCTCAGGTCATGATCTTGGGATCCTGGGATGGAGCCCCGCATCGGGCTCCCTGTTCAGCGGGAAGCCTGCTTCTCCCTCTCTAGCTTTGTCTCCGTCAAATAAATAAAATCTTTTAAAAAATCTTTCTGAAAACTCTTTTGTACTATAAATATTAGTTCTGACCAATCTGTAAGATGTATTTCTTTAAAAAGAAGCAGTATGTTTATAGCACCATCCTTCTAAGAAAAACTCATTTAAATCTGAGAGGGGCGCAAAAAAATAAAATAAAATAAAATAAAATTGAGAGGGGCGCATGGGTGGCTCAGTTGGTGGAGTGTCTGACTCCTGATTTTGGCTCAGGTTATAATCTTGGGATTCTGAAATCAAACCTCACATTAGGCATTCTGCAGGGAGTCTGCTTCTCTCCCTCTCCCTTTAACCTTCATCCCCCATGCCCCACTGCTCATGCTCACGTGCTTGTGCTCTCTCTCTAAAATAAATATAGCTATTAAAAAACAGACATATATAATATATAATAACTGAGATTCAAGAGTCTTGAGGAGCAACCAAGTAACTTTATTTTCAGACACATCTGATTCTAAAGTACATAAAAAGAAACAACCCCTCCCAAAATTTGACCTTGCTTAAAATCTATCTAGAGAGATGCTATAACCATCTTTAACATCCATGGTTTCAATTAAGTATCGTTTATATAAACTGAAAATATGCCTCCCAATAACTTAATTTTAATTCCCCCATAATATGTATAAAACTGACTACTTTTTTGGGTAAGATTTTATTTATTTATTTGAGAGAAAGAACGCAAATGAGCATGAGCAGGGAAAGGAGCTAGAGGAGAGGGAAAAGCAGATTCCCTGCTGAAATAGGGAGCCTGACACAGGGCTTGATCTCAGGACCCTGGGATCATGACCTGAGCAGAAGGCAGATGTTTAACTGACCTAGCCACCCAGGTGCCCTTTGGTACATTAAATTTAAATTATAGGACCTAATCCACATGTACATTTAGTTTAAGCCAAATACATATGGATTGCTTACCATATGCATCACAGACTGTCATTCAATAGAAAAAAGACTAAGATACAGTCACCAATCTTAGTCTAAAATGAAAGATTCAAAATTCTAAATAGAGATATAACTAAAATATAAAAATCTTACATATACACAGCCCAAATTTAGATATACACACAAAATACACAACCATGTCAAGATAATAGAACATTTTTAAAAGGAGAATAAAATTTTTAATAAAATACCAAATACTAAATTCTAAAACTTGTTAGATGCTATGAGGGAGGTTAAAAAAAAAAAGGCGGGTGCCTGGGTGGCTCAGTAGGTTAAAGCCTCTGCCTTCGGCTCAGGTCATGATCTCAGGGTCCTGGGATCGAGCCCCGCATCGGGCTCTCTGCTCAAGCAGGGAGCCTGCTTCCTACTCTCTCTCTCTGCCTGCCTCTCTGCCTACTTGTGATCTCTGTCTGTCAAATAAATAAATAAAAATTTTTATTTAAAAAAAAAAAAGGCACAAGAGAAACAAGGAGAAACCAGGGTATATTTGGATAGAGGACACCGGGCACATGGTATGAAAGACAAACTATAAAGGCTTAGTGTTTGAGAAAGCTTTGAGATGGGTCTTGAATAGTAACTATAGTTTTAACAACCTAAAAAGGAAATTTAGACATGAGTTAGCCCAGAGAAATAAACCAACATTATAGGGGCGCCTGGGTGGTTCAGTGGGTTAAGCCTCTGCCTTCGGCTCGGGTCATGATCCCAGGGTCCTGGGATTGAGCCCTACATCGGCTCTCTGCTCAGAGGGAAGCCTGCTTCACCCTCTCTCTCTGCCTGCCTCTCTGCCTACTGTGATTTCTCGTCAAATAAATAAAATCTTAAAAAAAAAAACACAAAAAACCAACATTATAAACAGAATATGCTAGGGTAGTTGTATTTGTTTTGCACTGCTACTGTAACAAATCACCACACACTTAGTAGTTAAAACAGCAATTTATTGTTTTATACTTTTGTAGGTTAAAATCTGACACTATTCTCACAAGGCTAATTCAATGTATCAGCAGCAATGTACTCCTTTCTGAAGTCTCTAAGGAAAAAATCTCTTTCCTTGTCCTTTCTAAGCTTCTAAAGGCCACCCACATGCCTTTGCTCTTGGTCTTCCTTCCTCTAATCTTCAAAGCAAGCAATGTTGCGTTTCTCTGGGCCTTTCTCCCATAATCACATCTCTCACTCTCATTTCCTGCCTACCTCTTCCACTTGAAAGTTACAGTGGGCCCACCTGGGTAATCCAGAATAATCTCTTTATTTTAAGGTCAGCTAATGATAAGCAACTTTAATTTTTCTTTAACATATAAGCGAACATAACACAAGTTCCAGGGATTGGGATGTGGACTCTTCTGAAGGACCATTATTCTATCTACCACAATGGTAAAGAACCCACCTGTAACGAAGAATAGATTATATATAAGAATTAGACCAGAAAAATATGTTACTTTGTTCTGAGTTTAATACCTATATACATAAAAATTTCTGAGCAGTGGAATGACATACGTAGATTTGTACTCAGAAATAACTTATTAAAGATGGGCATCTCAACTGATGCAAAGCATTTGACAAAATGGAACACTTTTTCATGATAAAAACACTAAAAAAATTATAAATAGAAGGCAAGTATCTCAACATTGTAAAGGAATTAAAAAAAAAAAAAAAAAACTCAGGGGTGCCTGGGTGGCTCAGTGAATGGGTCAAAGCCTCTGCCTTTGGCTCAGGTCATGATCCCAGAGTCGTGGAATCGAGCCCCACATCCGGCTCTCTGCTTGGCAGGGAACCTGCTTCCTCCTCTCTCTCTGCCTGCTTCCCTGCCTACTTGTGATCTCTATCAAATAAACAAATAAAAATCTTACAAAAAACAACAACAACAACTCACAGCTAGCATTACACTAAATGGTGAAATCTTTTCTCCTAAGATCAAGAACAGGACAAGGATAATCATTTTTACCACTGCTATTTAACACTGCCCTGAAAGTTCTAGCCAGAGCATTAAATAAGAAAAAGCAATAAAAGGCATACAAACTGGAAAGGAAGAAACAGAATTATTTCAAAAATGACAAAATTTCAGGGGCGCCTGGGTGGCTCAGTGGGTTAAAGCCTCTGCCTTCGGCTCAGGTCATGATCCCAGGGTCCTGGGATCGAGCCCCACATCGGGCTCTCTGCTCCACAGGGAGCCTGCTTCCTCCTCTCTCTCTGCCTGCCTCTCTGCCTAGTTGTGATTTCTCTCTGTCAAATAAATAAAATAAAATAAAAAAAGAAACATGGTTTACTGAGCATTAAAAAAAAAGACAAAATTTCAAAGAACTCATAAGATAGCTACTAAAGCTAATAAACAAATTCAACAAAGTTTTAAGATATAAGATCAAAACTCAAAAATCAGATTTACTTCTCTATACCAGCAATAACCTAAACAGGATAACGTAAAAAGGATATTGTGAAAACAATTCCATTTACAATGGCATCTAAAAGGATAAAATACTGAGGAATAAATCTAACCAAGGAGGTGAAAGATTTGTACACAGAGAACTATTAAAACACAGCTCAAAGAAATGAAAGACCTAAGTAAACAGAAAAATATCCCCAATTTGATCTACAGATTAAATGAAATCTTCATCAAAATCCTAGCTTCCTAGGGCAACTGGGTGGCTTAGTGGGTTAAGCCTCTGCCTTCAGCTCAGGTCATGCAGGGTCCTGGGAGCCTGCTCCCCACCTTCTCTCTCTGCCTGCCTCTCTGCCTACCTATGATTTCTGTCTGTCAAATAAATAAAATCTTTAAAAACAAATCCTAACTGTCCTTTTCCAGAAATTGAAAAACTGATTCTAAAATTTATACAGAAATTTAAGGTACCCAGAAAAGCAGAAACAATCTTAAAAAAGAAGAGTAAATGGGGTACCTGGGTGGCTCAGTTAGTTAAGAGTTCTGCCTTCGGCTCAGGTCATGATCCCAGGGTCCTGGGATTCGGCCCTGAATGGGGCTCTCTGCCCAGCTGGGAGACTGCTTCTCCCTTTCCTCCCCATTCATACTCTCTCTGTCGCTACCTCTACCTCAAATAAATAAATTTTTAAAATCTTAAAAAAAAAAAAGTAAATAAAGGGAAGCATGGGTGGCTCAGATGTTTAAGCATTTGATCTCAGGGTCCTGTTGTCAGGACCCACATCAGGCTCTACACTCAGTGTGAAGTCTATCTGTCCCTCTGCCCCTCCCCTGTTCATGCATGCTCTCTCTCTCAAATAAATAAAATATTTTTTAAAAAGAGTAAAGGGGCGCCTGGGTGGCTAAGTCGTTGAGAGTCTCCCTTCGGCTCGGTCATGATCCCAGGACCCTGGGATCCCGGGACCACACTGGGCTCCCTATTCTGTGGGAAACCTGCTTCTCCTCCCACTCCCCCCTGCTTGCGTTCCCTCTCTCGCTGTGTCTGTCAAATAAGTAAGATCTTTTAAAAAATTAATAAATAAAATAAAAATTTTAAAAAAAGAGTAAAGTTGGAGAACTCACACTTCCTGTTTTCAAAACTTAGTATAAAGCTAAAGTCAACAAGACAGTTTATAGGACTGGCTTAATGATAGACCTATAGACCAACAGACTAGAACTAAGAGTCACCAAATAAATCCATACATCTACGGTGAAATGATTTTTGACAAGGATCCTACGTCCATTCTATGGAGAAATAAGTCTCTTCAACAAATGATGCTAGGATAACGGAAATTCCAAAAGCAAAGGCATGAAGTTGAATTCATACCTTATACCATGTACAAAATTAACTCAAAATGGAACAAAGATCTAAGAGCTAAAATCATAAAACTCAAGATTTATTTTTATTATTTTATTTATTTGAGAGAAAGAGAGAGAATGAGAGGGGAAAGGTCAGAGGGAGAAGCAGACTCCCCGCCAAGCAGGGAGCCTGATGTGGAACTCCATCCCAGGGCTCCAGGACCATGACCTAAGCCAAAGGCAGTGGCGTGACCAACTGAGCCACCCAGGCGCCCCATAAAACTCTTTAAAAAAACAAAAACAAAATGGGGGTGCCTGGCTGGCTGAGTTGGTTAAGCAACCACCTCTTGATTTCAGCTCAGGTCATAATCTCAGGGTTATGAAATCCATTCTGGCTTTGGGCTCCTGCTGGGCCTGGAGCCTGCATAAGATTCTCTCTCTCTTCCTCTCCTTCTGTCCCTGTCCTCTCCCTCTCTAAAACCAAAACAAAACATAGGGGTAAATCTTCATGACCTTCAATATGGCAATGTATTCTCAGATATGACACCAAAAGCATGAGCAACAAAGATAAACCAGACTTCATCAAAATGAAAAGCTTTTATGCAAAGGACATTATCAACAAAATGATTTTTAAAAGCCCTATAGATTTGAAGGAAATATCTCCAAGTCATATGTCTGATAAGGGTTTAATATCCTTCATTAGACAGAACTCCTGCAACTCAAAGACAAAAAGATAAACCAGCCAACTGAAAAATGGGAAAAGGACTTGAACAAACATTATTAGTCAGTAGAGAAATGCAAATCAAAACAACAATAAGAAATCACTTAACATCACCTTGTGATGGTAAGAATTAAAACGAAAATTACAAAATAAGCATTAGTGAAGATGTGGAAAAACAGGAACCCTCATACATTGTTGGTGGGAATATGAAATGGTTCATTTGCTGTAGAACCGTCTGGTCGTTCCTCTAAAAGTAAAACGTACACAATTACCCATTTGATCTTGTAATTCCACTCCTAGGTATATAAGCAAAAGAACTAAAAAAAGTACTTAAGCAAGACATCTATACACATGGTCACAGCAGCACTATTCACATATCCAAAAGGTGAAGAAGGTCCAAATGTCCATCAATGGATGGATACTATGGATATCATCCTGCCATAAGGATAAATGAAGAATTGGGGCCCATGCGCCATGCGTCATCAGTCAAGCAGCTGACTTGTTTCAACTCAGGTCATTATCGAACAGCTCTGAGACTGAGCCCTGCATCTGGCTCTGCGCTTGGTGTGGAGTCAGCTCCAGATTCTCTCTCCTTCTCCTCCAGGTTGCACATCCACCTTCTCTCTCAAATAAATAAAATCTTTTTTTAAAATGAAGTACTGATACACAATACAACATGGAGGAACTTCCAAAACATTAGACTAAGTGAAAGCGAGAGACAAAAGGTCCATATTGTATGATTCTCTTTATAAGAAATATCCAGAATACGGGGCGCCTGGGTGGCTCAGTGGGTTAAAGCCTCTGCCTTCAGCTCAGGTCATGATCCCAGAGTCCTGGGATCGAGCCCCACATCGGGCTCTCTGCTCCACGGGAGCCTGCTTCCTCCTCTCTCTCTGCCTGTCTCTCTGCCTAGTTGTGATTTCTCTCTGTCAAATAAAAAAAAAAAAAAGAAATATCCAGAATACATAAACACAAAGAGATAGAAATTTGGGGGCATGGCTGTCAGAGACTAGTACTAGGGTGAAATGGGAATGGGGAGAAAGTGTGTTATAGGTAACGTATTATGCAGGAGTGATGGAAATACTTTACAGAGGTGACAACTGAACAACACTGGGACCACATATTAAATGTCACTGAATTATGTTTACTTTAAATGGTTCATTTTATGTATGTGAATTTTACCTCAATAAATTACTATTATTTATTATAATTATTATTTTTAAAGTATAGGGGACGCTTTGGGTCTCCATAAATGCATTTTTAAGCTTTTATTTATTTGAGAGAAAGCATGCACACAAGTAGGGAGCAGTGGAGGGCAGAGGAAGAAACAGACTCCCCGCTGAGCAGGACTCTGAGCAGACGTTTAGCTGACTAGAGCCACCCAGAGAGTTCTAAATGTAAAATTAAGGCTACCTAGCCTAGGCCCCTTCCAAATCTAATTAAACTGAAATCTCCAGTATTCTTTATTTTTAACAACTTCTCCCCAGGATTCGGATTTGCGGCCAAACTTGGGCATAGTACTGCCAAGGGAAACCTTTTCCCTGTACCTTAAATTTAGAGAGAATGGATAATATCTGCAAATCCATGAATATAACTACATAAATATATATTAAATCCTGCTTGTCAAAGACTAATTACAAACCAGAGCCCAGCTCTACAAAAGGACAAATTTGGTGGCCTAAATACTACGTTTTCAATAGTGGCTAATGTACCTATACTTAAATCCTTCAAGTTTGTATACCCTCACAGAGCAAACTAGTGTCCTTATTTTTTTTTTTTAATTTGACAGAGAGAGAGAGAGGGATCACAAGTAGGCAGAGGGTCAGACGGAGAGAGAGAGGGGAAAGCAGGCTTTCCGCTGAGCAGAGAGCCCGATGCGGGGCTCGATCCCAGGACCCTGAGATCTTGACCTGAGCTGAAGACAGAGGCTTAATTAACCCACTGAGCCACCCAGGCGCCCCCTTATTTAATTTAAAAAAAAAAAAACAAACTATAAGGAAAAATGAAAAATCTAACTAAAACATAACAAACTCAAACTTTAAATAATGTTTATTATTAAATCGCATTTGCTAGGTAAAATCTCAACACCCAATCAGAATCAAAATCATCTGGTTTCTGGTGACTTTCTTCACCTTACTCTGTAAGGGCCAGAGCAGCCCCACCCCAGTTGAACTATCATTTTGTTGTAAAACATGGATTGACAACAACCCTCCGCCCCAAGGGGAACTTAACTTAAGTCCTGGAAACCAGTCCCAGGTAACAAAGTCCAAGTACAAGGGTGGGTAAGGCCAGGTGGAGACATTCAATCAGTGGGGGCGCATACTGTCTCCTAGCTACCAAGGTGATGGGCTAGTTTCCATGGCTACTGAGGGGTGAATTGTAATTCAATTAGCCACCTGTGTGTGACCAGGCCCAACCACGGGGCCTTTGCTCTATAAAAGTTAGTCTGGAAAGCAGGGAGGGGTCGTCCTCTGTAAGGGGTGACCCCAACGGTCTGTTTGACAGTCCGTCTGATTCCTGATGCTTGGCGCGAAATAAAGCTTTGCTTGACCTTTGCTTTGTATCAGTCTTGCTCCTTTAATCACGGACCCATTACTGGGGTACCCAATTTTGGGGGGACCCAACAACTCCTTTGTTCATATAAACCAAGATGACAGTCACACAGCGATTTTGACAGTTCTACAGGAACATTCCACGAACTTTTCCCTAATGATTTAGGACTAAAGAATCTTTTTTACAAGTCAAGTAATGAGTTGTTTTAATGGAAACAAAAAATATATATATTTTACTGGGTACAAAAGAAAAGTTACATCAATTTATCTTAGTAGTTAAAGCAAACAAAATATAGGTTACCAACTTCTGATCACATAAGAAAGCATTCATATTCATTTGAAGAATCTTTTTTTTTTCTTAAAGATTTTATTTATTTATTCGACAGAGATCACAAGTAGGCGGAGAAGCAGGCAGAGAGAGGTGGGGAAGTAGGCTCCCTGCTGAGCAGACAGCCTGATGGCTCATCCCAGGACCCTGAGATCATGACCTGAGCCAAAGGCAGAGGCTTATTAACCCATTGAGCCACCCAGGTGCCCCTCATTTGAAGAATCTTTAAATGAATTCAAAGAGAAATGTTCTGGGTTTTTTTTGTTTTTAAGATTTTATTTATTTATTTGACAGATCACAAGTAGGCAGAAAGGCAGGCAGAGAAAGAGAGGGGAGGAAGCAGGCTCCCTGATGCAGGGCTTGATCCCAGGACCCTGAGATCATGACCTGAGCCAAAGGCAGAGGCTTTAACCCACTGAGCCACCCAGGCACCCCAAGAAATGTTTTGTTCAAGTCCATTTTTTAAAGACCACTGACCAAAATTATGTAAATTTTTAATGTTCATCAAATGCACTTTTTAAAAGATTTTATTTATTTGAGAAAGAGAGAGAGAGAGAGGGAGGGAGGGAGAATGAATGTTGGGGGTAGAGTCAGAGGGAGAAGCAGACTCCCCACCAAGCAGGGAGCCTGACCCAGGACTCAATATGGGGACTCCAGAATCATGACCTGAGCCAAAGGCAGTTGCTCAAACAACTGAGCCACCCAGGTTCCCATCAAATAAATGCACACTTTAAAAACTGATAATAAATACTGATAACATTTTAACAAGCACTCAGCATCTTTATGTGGATTAAGTTCAAGCATGTTTCTGATGATTTACCAACACAATACAGAAACAGAATTTGTCTCCCCTCTACAGAGGAACAGAGAGCAGCTATAGACAAGTAATAAATGTTTTAACTTCCCCATTCCACACTTTACTCCAAATAAAGTCTATACTTAACAGTATTGTACCAAAGTTAATTTCTCAGTTTTGATGAATGTACTATTCTTGCATAAGATGTTAACATTAGAGAAACCTGAGTAGAAGTTATATGAGAACTTTCTGTACTATTCTGCAAACTCTTAAGTCTAAAATTATTTTTAAGGAGTGGATTTATTTTATATTTTTTAAAAGACCGTGTATGTGTGTATGCGTGCGTGCGTGCGCACACGCGCGCTTAATTTTACTTGACAGAGAGAGAGAGAGCACAAGCAAGGGGAGGGTCAGAGGGAGAAGGAGAAGCAGGCTTCCAGTGAGCAGGGAGTCAAACTTGGGGCTCTATCCCAGGACCCTGGGATCATAACCTGAGCTGAAGGCAGAGGCTTAACCCACTGAGCCACCCAGGCACCCCAAAAGTGGGTTTAAACTTCACATCTTTACTATATTTATAACACCTAGACATTGAAATGAAAGCATTTTAATAAAAATTATAAATGTTTGGGGCGCCTGGGTGGCTCAGTGGGTTAAAGCCTCTGCCTTCGGCTCAGGTCATGATCCCAGGGTCCTGGGATTGAGTCCTGCATCGGGCTCTCTGCTCAGGAGGGAGCCTGCTTCCCGCCCCCCTCTGCCTGCCTCTCTGCCCACTCCTGATCTCTAACAAATAAATAAATTTCTAAAAAATATATATAAATATTATAGAATTTTAAAATTTTATATTTAAATTTTATATGAAATAAGTTCAATAATAATGAACTTAAGCAGTTTATCCTAGCATTAAAAAATCATCAGAGAATATATTATCACTTTATTTGTAATCAATTCTAATATGACTTCTTTTGTTTTATTATTTGATTCCTGGGAGGAATAACAAAGTAAATTCCCAGAGAAACCACAGAAAAACCATAGCTCTATTAGATAATTCCACCAAAAAAAGAAAAGAATAATTTAATCAAAGAGAAAGAAATGTACATTAAATGAGCAAAGGAGATAAAACAGAACTAGGTGAGGTATAATTTGTTGCATTATCTAACAATTTTACTGAGTGTTATCAAATAAGAAGGGAGTAAGCCCTTATTTTAAAGCACCCTGCTATCTAAAGGATTCAAATGAATTTCCTAATTATCTCGCTGTGAATATAGTGGTGTACACAGAACACAGAAGACCATATGTGGATGGGAAAGGAGGAATGGGTGGAAAAGATAGGTAACCAGGATGGTTAAATTTGTCAACTTGACTCGGCTAAGGGATGCTCAGACAGCTGGTAAAACATTACTTCCAGGTGTGAAGATGTTCCCAGAAAAAATTAATATTTCTATCCGAAGACTAAGTAAAGAATATCCACCATAATGGGAACAGAGATCCTACTGGGGAAAGCATCATCCAGTCCATGAGGGCCTGAATAGAACAAAAATGCAAAGGACAAATTCAACTGAGCTGGAACACTGTAACTCTGGGTTTTGGGGCCTTGGTACTCTAGGATTGCCACCAGCAGCTTCCTAGTTTCCAGGCCTTTGGATTCAGTCTAAATTATACTCCCAGCTTTCCTAGTTTTACAGCTTGTAGAGATTGTGCAATTTCTCAGACTTGATAACCATGTGAGCCAACCTTTATAATAAACCTCCTCTAGTATTTATCTCTATATATGCTCTAGGTTCTGTTTCTCTGGAGAACCCTAATACAGTATTACTACTGCTTTTACCTAGTCTTTTCTGAATAATAATTAAAATATAATTTATGATTACAGGGCGCCTGGGTGGCTCAGTTGGTAAAGGAACTGCCTTTGGCTTAGGTCATGATCCCGGAGTCCCAGGATTGAGTCCTGCATCAGGTTCCCAGCTCCTTGGGGAGTCTGTTTCTCTCTCTGACCTTCTCTCCTCTCATGCTCTCTTTCTCAAATAAAATCTTTAAAAAAATAATTTGTGATTACAGTTTTATTGTAGAGGACTCTTGACATACACAGTTCTTTCAATTTCTGAAAAGCTGATAATGGCATACCATCCAACTAAATTATTACAACGATCATAAACTATGTGTAATTAGGCCCATTCACTACTAAAGCCCTAATTTTATTATTCCAAAAAGTTATGGTTCTGTAGACTTGGCAAAAACACTTATATGAGATACCAGAGAGCTAGCTCACTCTCTACTCAAGCCTTGGTGAGGACACAGATAAGCCACAAGAGTCTTCAGAAACCAACTATGCTGGTACCCTGATGTTCTAGTTCTAGTTTCCCAACCTGTGAAAAAATAAATTTCTTCTGTTTAAGCTATTCCCTGTATACTATTGTTATGGTAGCCCAAGATAAGACAACATGTCTTGGGAATAGCCTATTAAAAAAAGCAGAATCTAACTGTAATCATTATTAAAACAATAATATTTAAAAATACTATAGCCTAAAGATAATCAAATACTGTGTTTTCTATTCAATTTTGCAGTGAACCTAAAATTACTCTAAAAAAACGGTATATTCTAGGGCACCTGAATGGCTCAGTTGGTTAGGCAACTGCCTTTGGCTCATGATGCTGGAGTCCCAGGATGGAGTATGGCATCAGGCTCCCTGCTCAGCAGGGAGTCTGGTTCTCCCTCTGACCCTCTCCGTTCTCGGGCTCTCTTTCTCTCTCTCAAATAAAAAAAATTTTTTTACTTAAAAAAATAAAATATCGGGAGCCTGGGTGGCTCAGTGGGTTAAAGCCTCTGCCTTCGGCTCAGGTCATGATCCCAGGATCCTGGAATCGAGCCCCGCATCGGGATCTCTGCTCAGCAGGGAGCCTGCTTCCCTTCCTCTCTCTCTGGCTGCCTCTCTGCCTACCTGTGATCTCTGTCTGTCAAATAAATAAATAAATAATCTTTAAATAAAATAAAATACCAGTATATTCTTAAAAAATTTTTTAAAGATTTTAGTTATTTATTTGACAGAGAGAGAGAAAGAGCACAAGGAGGTGGAGCAGCAGGCAGAGGGAGAGGGAGAAGCCCGATATGGGGCTCGATCGCAGGATCTAGAGATCTTGACCTAAGCCAAAGGCAGATGACCATATGAACCACCCAGGTGTGCCCCCCCAATTTTTTAAATAAATGATAAAGAACAGGGAGATTATGAGTTGCCATAGCTGTAAAGTTCATAGTGAATCACAGTATGTATTAAAAACCTGTTTTTAATACATGGTCCATGAGGCAAATGGGGTTTGTTGGTTGTCTACATTGAAAGTTCCATTACCTATATAACCAGGAAACTGTATTTTTGAGCTCACTCAACATATTACAAAACTGACAGAAGTAGAATGACTGATGACAAATTCGTATTAAATTTCTTTTGTTCTCCAAGTTTCCCCTTGATATTTATAAATTTCACAAACTTGGCAACGATAAAGGAAATGTTAAAACAATTAGGTTCACTCATATAACACTGCAATATTTACTACTTTGGGGCTGCAGTAATGTGTCCATGGATACATTTAACAAAACTGTAACTAAGGTGTAGTGATTTTTAAAACCTGACATAATAAACTATTCTCTAACAACAACAGTCTTTACAATATTTATTTTTATTCATTCATTTACTCATTCATTTATTTAGTAGCCTCTATGCCCAGTGTAGAGCCCAACAAGGGATTTGAACTTGAGACCCTGAGATCAAGATCTGAACTGAGATCAAGAGTCAAACACTCAACCAACTGAGCCACCCAGGTGCCCCTAATACATACATACATACATACACGTATGTATGTATGTATGTTTGTATACATATATACACACATATTATATGTATATAATGGTATATGTATATGATTTATACATATATATAAATTAATTTAAAATTCTATTTATTTGTCAGAGGGAGAGGGAGAGAGACAGCGCATACAAGCAGGGGAAGCTGCAGGCAGAGGGAGAAGCAGGCTCCCAGATGAGCAAGGAGCCTGATGCGGGGCTCGACCCCAGGACACTGTGATCACAACCTGAGCCAAAGGCAGCAGCTTAACAGACTGAGCCACCCAGGAGTCCCCCCACCCTACAATACTTATTTTTAATGCCCATGAAGTTAATATATCAAAAACTTTTTTAAAATAAAGATTTTATTTATTTATTAGAGAGAAACAGAGAGCAGAAGTAGGGGAAGCGGAAGGCAGAGGGAGAAGCAGGCTCCACGCTGAGCAGAGAGCCCGATGCAGAACATCCCAGGACCTTGGGATCATGACCTAAATTGAAGGCAGATGCTTAGCCAGTTGAGCCACCCAGGAGCCCCTATCAAAAACTCTTTCATCAAGTCCCTTTTTCTGGAATTTGAGTAGTCTGCTTTTGTTTTCTGATTCGATTGTTTCATTGTCCCCCCTCCCCTGCAGTTCTATTATAAGTAACTCCACAGTAAACGTTTCGGTGATGAGAGCAATTTGACACTGAGATCCACTATGTGTCCACCTTAAGTAGACAACACAGGTGGGTGAGTAGAGAACCACCACCAAGAATATCCCTTCGGCCAAAACGCAAGAGTCCTATTCTCTAGAAGCACAAATACTGATATAGGCCCTCAAAAAGCTCAATTCTGGGGAGCCTGGGTAGTGCAGCTGGTTAAGTGTCTGACTTTGAGGTTAGGCTCAGGTCATGACCTCAGGGTTGTGAAACTGAGCACCCCCTCAGGTTCCATGATTAGCATGGACTCTACCTGAGATTCTCTCTCCCTCTCACTCTGCCCTTCCCACTCATGTGTGCTCTCTCTCGCTCTAAAAAAAAGTTCAATTCTGATTCCATTTCTAAATGTAGCAAAGATAACTTATGTGAGAAGAGTCTCATGACCACCAGGACTACCTCAAATTAAATTCCTAACTGACTTATCACTTCTTTTAAAAGAAAACTTTTATAGCATGGAAAATAAAAATGACTATTTGTAAGATATGTATGCATTATTTTACCACCAAAAATATTTTTATGAATATGAAAAATACTTTTAAATAATGATCCAATGCTAAATATTAAAGAGACAGAACTAAATTGCCTACCTTAATAGTGTGAAAATAGGGGCACCTGGGTGGCTCAGTGGGTTAAGCCACTGCCTTCGGCTCAGGTCATGATCCCAGGATCCTGGGATTGAGTCCCACATTGGGCTCTCTGCTTTGGCAGGGAGCCTGCTTCCCCCTCTCTCTCTTTGCCTGCCTCTCTGCCTACTTGTGCTCTCTGTCAAATGAATAAATAAAATCTTAAAAAAAAAAAAGTGTGAAAATAGTGGAAAGGTGAGTTCAGTGACATTTTATTCCTTCAGTTTTCAATTCCTTTCCTTGTTTTTTGTTTCTTGTATGAGAGGGGTTTGGGAATTAGATAACTTGAGATGGAAACAAGTGAATATACCGCTTTAAGGTAAATTAGTTCTCAATAGCAAAACAAAAGCTTATTTTCTCACTTCTCTCTTGCTATCTAAAATCTATCTATAGGGGCGCCCGGGTGGCTCATTGGGTTAAAGCCTCTGCCTTCAGCTCGGGTCATGATCCCGGGGTTCTGGGATCGAGCCCCGCATCGGACTCTCTGCTCTGCGGACAGCCTGCTTCCTCCTCTCTCTCTCTGCCTGCCTCTCTGCCTACTTGTGATCTCTGTCAAATAAATAAATAAAATCTTTAAAAAAAAAAAATCTATCTATAAATAAATAAAATATATATGTATATACATACATATATATATTACATGGACAGAGGCACAAAAGCATTTCTATGTGTATTGAACTCACTTTGAATTTATGAAACAGCAAATTGCTTCCACGTCTCTCTCCTACAACGGGTAACTTAGTTATACAGATAATATAAGGTAATTACTACTGTTTATTCATATTATGATTATGTCAAATACTAAAGATACTATTACAATATTCTGGGAGCTTATTTCTGGAAATGTAACCACATATCACCTTTTGAACACCAGTTTGTTCTGTTTAAAGAAGAAAAGAGGGGTGCCTGGGTGACTCAGTCAAACATCTCATTCTTAATTTCAGTCAAGATCTCAGGGTTGGGGCACCTGGATGGCTCAGTGGGTTAAAGCCTCTGCCTTTGGCTCGGGTCGTGATCCCAGGCTCTTGGGATCGAGTCCCACATCAGACTCTGCTAGGCGGGAAGCCTGCTTCCTCCTCTCTCTCTCCCTCTGCCTGCCTCTCTGCCTACTTGTGAACTGTCAAATAAATAAATAAATAAAATCTTAAAAAAAAAAAATCTCAGGGTTGTCAGATTGAGCCCCACGTGGGGCTCCTCGCTGGCAAGGAGTCTGCTTAAGATTGTATGTCTCCCTCTACCCCTCCTGGCTTCTAAAAAAAAGCGGGGGAGGTACCTGGGTGACTCAGTCAGTTAAAGCGACTGACTTTTGATTTCAGCTCAGGTCACGATCTCAGGGTTGGGGGACTGAGCCCTGTATCAGGTTCCATACTCAGCTGGGAGTCTGCTGGGATTCTCTCTCTCCCTCTGCCACTTCCCAAACCAACCCCCAACACAGATTCTCTCTCTCTCAAATAAATAATAAATAAATAGAAAAGGGCGGGGGGGAAGTGAAGATATACACTTCAAAGAAAAAGCAAGTTGTGAAAAACACTAAGGCTGCTCCAGTGTGCTAATTTATACAGATGGAGATCCAAATTCAGGACTCTAGAGAAAGTTCTTCATTACTTGCATACAAGCGAATCAAAGACGACGCTGCTCTGTTTTTAGTGCAAAGGAGCCTCCCAATATACACCAGGCCAATAAAAGGAACTACATAACTAATGCTGCAAATTTTAAAAATCAATTTTCTGTTTGGGCCACAGCTTCAATAAAATGAAACCACCTCAGAGCCTTATTACAATGAAAAATATTACAGAATGGTAAAGGAGTGGACTCTAAGGATATTTTACAGGATCCTGACATAAGTATCCTGAGAAACAAAATGCATCATTCTACCATCCTTACAGATTAGCCCAAGGCTAAGTACATTTCATCAACAAAACTAGAAATGATTCCCTCAGGCTGTGAATTTGTCCAAGAGAAAAACCTCACCTTGGATTCATTCTCAGATTCTCAACTGTTCTGCAGCAATTCCTAAAAGTAGGCCAGTCCAAACATAGTAGGATAAATTCCCCTAAAGTGCTAAATTTCTGATCATGGCAACAGGTGACCATAACTGTGATGCTAGAGGATAGGTACACAAATTAATTTGTATGACTTAATATACTAATTTTTCTTAAATGCAAGTCTTAACACTAGGCTTTATAATTCCAGCAATAAGGAACAAAGGTTTAAAACTGTATTGTTAAATATAACATACACTGGTAAGATAAAACTACCCTCAATTTTGAACAATTAAACTAGAGATTACTAAAAGTGGGGAACCATGAATACTCCCTTGTGGCTACAGACTAACCACAGCATATGGAGATATAAAGGTTATTTTAAAGGACTGTATCTAAAAAGTAAATCTTCAGAGAAATTCACATCATATGTCTCTTACCTCATAAATGTTGGGGTGCCACATTTTGGTCAAGAATCTGAAGGTAGGTGGTGAATATGGGTAGTCAATAGGAAATTTAATATGCGCCTGAAAAGAGAAAAAATGAAATGCTAATAAATCAGACTACAGGTTTTTCACGCCTAATAATTCACCTTACTATATCCCAGTGAAACAAAACTCCTTTCTACAGAATAGATTCTTAGGATTAACAACTGCTCATATGTATTTTGTTAGCCCCAATGTCAGAGTTATTAGCACATTCTTACAAATATTTATATTTATATGAGCTTATGTTAATCACCAAAATTCAAAAGCCATTCAATTTTTAATTAAACTCATATGAGTGAAGAACAGTATAGGTAAAGATGTGTTGCACTAATTTTACTGCACTTTATCACAAAAAATAATTAACACAACCTTATAAAGGTACATAATACAGAACAAAGATAATTTTTAACTCACCTAACTACCACCCAGAAATAATAAATGCTACCATTTTTTTTGATCATGCATTATCCTTTATTAACATAAATGTATTATTTGTTTCAGGGGTACAGACCTGTGATTCATCATTATTACACAACACATAGTGCTCACCTTAACACATACCCTCCCCAATGCCCCTCATCCAACCACACCACCTCTCCCGCCCTCCTCCCCTCCAGCAACCCTCAGTTTGTTTCCTGAGAGTCTCTTAAGATTTGTCTCCCTCTGGTTTTGCCTTGTTTCATTTTTTCCTTCTTTGCCTATTATCCTCTGTCTTGTTTCTCAAATTTCACGAATCAGTGAGATCATATGATAACTGTCCTTCTCTGAAATGCTACTATTTTGATACAGCTCCTTCCAGCAGTTTTTTTTGGTGTATACATGTTTATTTCCTTACCAAACTTATTTTCAAAAATTCAAATATACTGCATTTTATACTCTTCTCCTGTCTATAATCATACATTTTCCTATAAAACGGTCTCTGAATACATAGCTGGTAGTGACTATGTAACGTTCCATTATATGAATATATAGACAAATCATTTTAAAAAATGATTTCTGTATTTTGAAACACTTAGGTTGTTTTCACTCTTTTGCTATTATAAATAACTGCAGTGACTGTCCTTGGCAGTACCCCATACTTCAAATACGAAAAACCCAAAAAGATCCTCATCTAACAGTATACTAAAAGAGCCTGTGGAAGAGACAGAAAGGACAAGCTAAGAGTAAATAAGTTAAAACCAACATGGCATGTCAAGACACTTAAAATTTCTTTCTTCAATAAAAGCAATGAGAAAATTGGCAAGAATTTAAAGGTCTGTAGGAATTCAAAGAGCATCTATTTAAGAAAAAGAGCTAACCCTCAATAAGAACAGTGAACATTGTGGTGTTTTAACTTGCCCTAGTCCCATGCCTGCCCTCCAGAGCTATGGTAACCTTAAAACTAACAAAGCACATTCAAAGTGAAGACAAGCAGCCACACGTACTGAAATTTCTTCAAAGCCTTAATCTCCAAGAAATGTCACTTATCTGACCTTTTTAATGGTTCCCTAGAAAAATTCACTTGCAAGATTGTCTATATTTGACCTGATCTGTAGCTTGGACGGCGTGAAAATAATTTTCTTTGGGTGTGTTTGTTGACAACGATAGACGAATACTGAACTTCAAAGCTGCCTGTTAGGCTGACAATAGACTAACCAAAAAATTTAATAAGGGCTTTGAAAAACTCTAACAAATTCTTAAAGAATCTAGAAGACTTGGCTCATGTGCAGTGCTATGCATATGCCCAGGCTATACACACGCTCAGGAAAAGTCATGAGAATTCATTAGAAGGTCCTAAACTAGTATCTTTGGCTGAACCTGAAGATCTGCACAAGGAGGAACTAAAGGCTAAGGCAGAGTTCAAAACTGCCTAGGTGAGTGTTAAGGCATGCTTCAACAGCTGCTCTACAATGCCCAGGGAACTTCTTGGTTCCAGGAAATCAAACCAAACTAAGGAAATTGCTGTTCAATCATTAGCTCATCGCTTAGCTAACCAAGTGGAGACTTTACTGGCCAAACAAGAATATAGACAAAACAGAATCAGGTCAGAAAACTAATTAAGGAAGGAAACAGTAACAAAAAAAAGTCTGTTGCCTCATTTTATTACTTAAATATCTATCTAGTTTTCAACACACTACTACAGAACATGGGGGGGGGGGGGACACCTTACAAACTATGGCCCATACACAGGGTAAAAAAACCAATCAACAGAAACTGGAAGCCCACTCCCTCTCCCAGTGCCCTTGCTTATGTTCCCTCTCCCCTTGTGTCTCTGTCAAATAAATAAATGAAAATCTTTATTATAAAAAAGAAAGAAAAGAAAAAAGAAAAAGAAACTGGAAACCCAGATACTGAATTTACCAGAGAAGCCCTTAAATCAGCTGAATTAAATGGTTAAAGAATTAAAGGAAACCATGGCTAAAGAACTAAGGAAAGTATGAGAAAAAAGATATTTCAGCATATTGCGAAAATCAATAAAGAGAAATTACAAAAATTAAACTGAACAGTTTTTTGAGGAAAAATACAAATATGATTTTGTGGGGTGCAAGAATACAATAACAACAACAAAAAGCTAGAAAGGCTACACAGTAGCTCTGAATAAGATGAAAAAAGAATCTGTGAAACTGAAGGTAGGTCAATTTAGATTATTCCATCTAAAGAAATAAAAACTGTAACTTAGAAACCAATATATGCATTACTGGGAATCCCAGCAGGAGAGGAAACAAATGTACCCCGCCCCCCGAAAAAAATCTGACAAAATAATGACCCCAAACATCCAAATTGAATGAAAGACATTAAGCCTCATAAACAAGAAGTTCAACAACTGCCAGTAGACTAAACTCAAAGAGATCCACATCTATATATATCATAAACAAACTGTTGAAAGCCGTAGACTATCTTGAAAGCAACAAGCGACACAATCAATCATACACAAAGTATCCTCAATAAGACAGTTAACTTCTAACCAGAAGCCAGAAAACAGTGCTGAAAGAACAAAATTTATCAACCAAAATTTCCATATCCATTAAAACTATTCCTCAAAAAATGAAGGTGAATTAAGACATTACTAGACAAATGAAAACTAAGAACTCATAATTAGCATACATTATAAATATTTTTGTTTTATAACTTTTTCTCCTATCTGATTTAAAAGACAATTACATACTATAATAATTATAAATCTGTTGATGGGCACATAATGTATCAAGCTATAATTTGTGTGGCTATAGGGAAGGGATCAGATCAAAGAAGCAAAATCTTCAAATTTTTATTTTTTAATTCCAGTATAACTAACATACAGTTTTATATTAGTTTCAGATGTATAACCCAGTGATTCAACAATTCTATATATTACCCAGTGCTCATCTCAGGAAGTATACTCTTAATTCCCTTCACCTTATTTCATCCAACCACGACCACCTCAGGTAACCACCAGTTTGTTCTCTACATTTAAAAGCCTATCAGTGGGTTAAAGCCTCTGCCTTCAGCTCAGGTCATGATCTCAGGATCCTGGGATCGAGCCCCACATCGGGCTCTCTGCTCAGTGGGGAGCCTGCATCCCCCGCTCTCTCTGCCTGCTCTTCTGCCTACTTGTGATCTCTGTCAAATAAATAAATAAAATCTTAAAAAAAAAAAAAAGCCTACTTTGTTTCTTAAATTCCACATATGAGTTAAATCACATGGTATTTGTCCTTCTTTGACTTATTTCACTTAGCATTATACCCTTAGATCAATCCACGTTGTTACAAATGGCAAGTTTCATTCTTTCTTATGGTTAAGTAATATTCCATTGTGTATGCGTGCGCACATGTGTGCTCATGTATATGTATATACACACACCCCACATTCTTTTTTTGTGCACATGTATATGTATATACACACATTCTCTCTCTTTTTAAAAGATCTTTATTTATTTGTGTGTGAGAGAGAGAGCGCTTATTTATTCGGGAGAGAGAGAGCGTGCACGCGCTGGAGAGAAAGGCAGAGGGAGAGGGAGAAGCGGGCTCCCCGCTGAGCAGGGAGAACCCTGCTTAACCAACTGAGCCACCCAAGCACCACACTCTCTAATATCCATTCATCTTGGATGGACACATGGGTTGCTTCCACATATGGCTACTGTAAATAATACTGCAATAAGCCCAGGGGTACATATTATTTTCTGAGTTAGTGTTCTCATAGTCTTTGGGTAAATACCCAGTGGTGGAATTATAGGATCATATGGTGATAGAATGTATTTGGGGACCTGGGTGGCTCAGTCGTTAATCATCTGCCTTTGGCTCAGGTCATGATCCGAGGATCCTGGGATCAAACCCCATATCTAGTTCCCTGCTCGGCAGAGAGTAGGCTTCTCCTTCTCTCACTCCCCCTGCTTGTGTTCCCTCACTCACTGTATCTCTGTCAAACAAATAAAATCTTAAAGAAAAAAAAAGATTTTTTTTATTTATTTGAGAGAGAGAGAGCACAAGCAGGGGGAGAGGGAGAAGTAGGCTCTCTGCAGCAGAGAGCCTAACAGAGACGTGGGGCTCAATCCCAGGACCCTGAGACCATGACCTGAGCCAAAAGGCAGACAGACGCCTAACCAACTGAGCCACCCAGGTGCCCCATTTTTAATTTTTTAAGGAACCTCCATAGTGTTTTCCACAGTGGCTGCACCAGTTTGCATTCCTATCAACAGTGCACAAAGTTTCCTTTTTCTCCATAACCTCTCAAACACTTGTTCTTTCTTGTGTCTTTGATTTTAGTCATTTTGACAGGGTGAGGTGGTATCTCATTGTGGTTTTTGGTCTGCATTTCCCTGATGATTAGTGATGCTGAACATCTTTTCATGTTCTGTTGGCCAACTTTAAGTCTAGAAGCAAAATTTTTGTATACTATTGAAATTAAGATGGTATTAAGTGATCTACTATAGTTATAAGATGTTGACTGTAGTCCCCAGGACAATCACGAGAAAGTAAGTAAAAAACTGAATATCCCTTCATGATTTAATACAAGGTAAATTCCTCAATTTGATGAAGAACATTGATTTTAAAAACCCTAACTAACATTATACTTAACAGTGAAAGACTGAATGCTTTTCTCCCAATTTCAGTAACAAGACATGGATGTCTGTTCTCTTCTGTACTTTTGTTCAGAACTACACTGAAGATACTAAGACAACTGAGCAAGGGAATGAAACAAAAGGCATCTTGGTTGAAAAGAAAGTAAAGTTATATGTATTTGCAGATGACGTGATCTTGTATATAAAATATTCAAACAAATCCACTCAAAGTTACTAGAACAAGTTAACAAGTTCAGCAAGGTTGCAAGATAAAAGATCAATAGATCAGTATCAATTATATTTCTATACGGTAGCATTTAAATAAACTGAAAAGAAATGAAGAAAATGCTATATACAATAGCATCAAAAACAATACTTTAAAAAAAATTAACAAAAGTAGCACAAAACCTATACTCTGTAAAATATAAAACACTGTTGAAAGAAATTAAAAACCCAAACAAATGGAAAGAGACTGCGTATTCATGGATTGCAAGACTTAATACTATTAATATAGCAATCCTCCCCAAACTGATCTTTAGGTTCAACATGATTTAATGGAAATTGCAGCTTCCTTCCTTATAGAAATGGAAAAGCTGGTAATAAAATTCATGTAAGGTGGTAATTCAGGGGACCCAGAATAGTCCAAAGAGTCTTGAAAAAGAACAAAGTTAGACAAGAAGAAAAAAGAGGAAGAGACTGAAAAACTCTTGTGGTAAGTTCACAATCCAGAGGCTGAAACACTGAGCCCTGAACACAGTAGAGAATGCTCTCCTCTCCCCTAACATCTTACCACCGTATTACTAAGACCTATTAACAGAGTTCCTTACATCTGGGTATATCATATCCAGCTATCCAAAAAAAAACAAAAAACAAAAACAAACAAACAAAAAAAACCCACAAGGCATACAAGAAAGAGATATAAGAAATAAATAGAATAGGGGCGCCTGGGTGGCTCAGTAGGTTAAAGCCTCTGCCTTCGGCTCGGGTCATGGTCTCAGGGTCCTGGGATCGAGCCCCGCATTGGGCTCTCAGCTCAGCAGGGCGCCTGCTTCTTCCCTCTCGCTCTGCCTGCCTCTCTGCCTACTTGTGATATCTCTATCAAATAAATAAAATATATAAAAAAAAAGAAATAGAATAATCATCACAACCAAAAATATGGCACATATTTTGGAATTATCAGACTGGGAATTTAAGACTCTGATTAATATTCTAAATAAGGATTTTAATGAATTAGGTAGGCAGCATACAAAAACAGAGAGCCAATGTAAGCAGACAGTTGGAAGTCCTAAGAAAGAACTAAAGAGAAATGCTAGAGATTAAAAAACACTGTAACAAAAATGAAGGATGCCTCTGATGAGCTTATTAAGACAGGACACAGCTGAGGAAAGAATGTCTGGGCTAGAGGTTATATCAAAAGAATTCATGAAAACTGAAAAGCAGAGAGATCAAAGACTGAAAAAACCAGAATATCCAAGGACTGTGGGACAACTACAAAAAGGTGTAACAACATGAAATAGGAATATGAGAAGGAACAAAAGACACACACCATAAAGAAAATGAAGAAAAAAAAAAACACCCACAGAATGAGAAAAAAATATATTCAAATTATTTTTCTGGTAAGGGATACGTATCTGGAATATGCAAGGAATGTTTATAATTAGAGGCGCCTGGGTGGCACAGTCAGCTAAGCATTGGACTCTTGATTTCGGCTCAGGTCACAATCTCAGGCTCATGGGATTGAGCCTTGCATCTGGCTGTGCGCTCAACAGGGGTCTGCTTGGGACTCTTTCTCCTTCTGCCACGCCCCCCACCCGGCCCCCACACTGGCTCACCCTCTCTCTTTAAAAATCTTTAAATCAGGGGCGCCTGGGTGGCTCAGTGGATTAAGCTGCTGCCTTCGCCTCGGGTCATGATCTCAGGGTCCTGGGATCGAGCCCCGCATCGGGCTCTCTGCTCCGCAGGGAGCCTGCTTCCTCCTCTCTCTCTGCCTGCCTCTCTGCCTACTTGTGATCTCTCTGTCAAATAAATAAATAAAATCTTAAAAAAAAAAAATCTTTAAATCAGAGACACCTGGGTAGCTTAGTCATTAAGCATCTGCCTTCCACTCAAGTCATGATCCCAGGGTCTGGGATCAAGCCCTGATGCAGAGGGAAGCCTATTTCTCCCAATCCCACTCCCCCTGCTGCATTCCCTCTCTTGCTCTCTCCCTCTTTCTCTATTTAAAGAAAAAGAATGTTTACAACTAAACAATAAAGAAGAATACAAGTATCCTTTGCTTTTCCAGAAGTTCAGATCACACCACTTTTCTTTCATAAAAGAACATTAGTACCTGTTTTCACTAACAGAAAAAAAATGCACTGAAGAGGATTTTCACTTCTGTGAAAGAAACACAAAAAGTGAAAATGGAATTCAATGTTTGTTTTGCAGCAAGCTGTTAATAGAAGCAGTGTACATACACCCTGAGCAACAAATGTAAGCACTGCCAAGCTCCTTCGGCAACTCACCGCCATAGCTTTGAACTGTGTCTGTGAGCATCTGAGCTTTACCTGGATTTATTTTGTATATCTGTTAGCAAGATATGCCCTAAAGTATTAGAAAAGCCTAACAAGTTATGTTTTGGGTTGAGGAACACTCAAATTTTTTATAAGCCAAACACTTTGGCTTATAAAGTTTGTTGTTTTGTTCTTTTTTTTAAGATTTTATTTATTATTTGACAGAGAGTACAAGCAGGGAAGCAGCAGAGGGAGAGAGGGAAGCAGGCTCCCCTCTGAGTAGGGAAGCCTGATGTGGAGCTTGATCCCAAGACCCTGAGTTCATGACCTGGAGCTGAAGGCAGATGCTTAAGTGACTGAGCCACCTGGGCATCCCTTATAAAAGTTTTCATAGGAACACTCTACTTTCAAAGAACAAGGGGAACCTGTAACTCGATTGAAAAAAACGGGCAGAGCGCCTGGGTGGCTCAGTGGGTTGAGCCGCTGCCTTCGGCTCAGGTCATGATCTCGGGGTCCTGGGATCGAGTCCCGCATCCGGCTCTCTGCTCGGCAGCGAGCCTGCTTCCGTCGCTCTCTCTCTGCCTGCCTGTCTACTTGTGATTTCTGTCAAATAAATAAATAAAATCTAAAAAAAAAGAAAAGAAAAAAACAGGCAAAGCATGTCAATAAACATTTCCCAGAAAAGATAAACAATGGCCAATAAGAATAAGAAAAGATGCTCAACATCATTAGCCTCAGGGAAATGCATATCAAAAGATAATGAGATACCACTTCAAATCCACTAGGATGGGTATAAAGACAGCAAAAACAGTTCTAAGAGGGAAGTTTATAGCAATACAGACTTATCTCAAGAAATCTCAAATAAACAATCTAAACTTGCACCTAAAGGAACTAGAAACAGAAGAATAAACAAACCCAAGGTTAGTAAAAGGAAGGAAATAATAAAGATCAGAGTGCAAGAAAGTAAAATACAGACTAAAAACAATAAAAAAGACTAATGAAACTAAGAGCTTATTCTTTGAAAAGATGAACACAACTGATAAACCTCTAGCCAGAGTCATCAAAAAGAGAAAAATCACAAATAAATTCGGAAATGAAATGGAAGTTATAACTAATACCACAGAAAGCCAATCTTAAGAGACTACTATAAATAATTATATGTCAACAAACTGGGTAACCTAAAAGGAATGGATAAATTCCTAGAAACATACAATCTTCCAAAACTAAATCAAGAAGAAACAGAAAATCTGAACAGGGGCATGTGGGTGGCTCAGTTGTTATTAAGCGGCAACCTTTGGCTCAGGTCATGATCCCAGGGTCCTGGGACTGAGCCCTGCATTGGGCTCCCCGCTTGATGGGGAGCCTGCTTCTCCCTCTGCCTGCTGCTTCCTCTACTTATGCTGTCTCTCTCTGTCAAATAAATAAAATCTTTTAAAGAAAGAAAAAAATGAACAGACCAATTACTAGTAATGAAATTGAATCAGTTATCAAAAAATTACCAAAAAATAAATGTCTAGGACCAGGTGGATTCACAGGCAAATTCTACCAAACATTTTAGAGTTAATACCTACTCTCTTCAAACTATTCCAAAAATAGAAGGAAAGCTTCCAAATACATTCTACAAGGCCAGAATTATCCCGATACCCAAACCAGACAGAGAGAGCACCCAAAAAAAGAGAAAATTATAGTCAATATCCCTGACAAACATAGATGCAAAGACCTGCAATAAAATGTTAGCAAAGCAAATTCAACAATACACTGAAAGGCTCATATACACCATGATCAATGTGGATTCATTCCAGGGATGCAAGGATGGTTAAACATCTGCAAATAAAGCAACAAGGATACACATTAACAAAATGAAGGACAAATGATATATTCATTTCAAAAGAAGCAGAAAGAGCATTTCATAAAATGTGACACCCATTTATGATAAAAACTCTTAACCAAGTGAGTAGAGAGAGAACACATCACAACATAATAAAGGCCATATGTAACGAAGCTACAGGTAACATCATAGTTAATCGTGAAAAGCTGGAAACTTTTCCTCTAGGATGAGAAACAAGAAAAGAATGCCCACTCTTGACACTTTTATTCAACATAGTATTGGAGGTTGAATCCACATCAATAGGAAAGGAAAAAAGGAAAGGAAAAGGAAAAGGGAAAGAGAGAGACGCCTGGCTCTGGTCATAATCCCAGGGTCCTGGGATCAAGTCCCACACTGGGCTTCTTGCTCAGAGGGGAGCCTGCTTCTTCCTCCGCCTGCCACTACCCCTGCTTGTTCTCATGCTCGCTCACTCTCTCTCTCTCTCTCTCTGTGACAAATAAAATCTTAAAAAAAAGAAAGAAAGAGAGAGAGGGACAAAGGGAAAGAGGGCGGAGGAAAGGATAAAGGGAGGAAGGGGAGGACATCCAAACTGGAAAAGAATAAGTAAAATTGTCATTATTTGCAGATAACATGATACCATATACAGAAAACCCTAAAGACTCCACCAAAAAAAAAAACTATCAGAATCAATTCAGTAATGTTGCAACATAAAATTAATATACACAAATCAGTTACAGTTCTATATGCTAATAAACTGTCAGAAAAGAAACTAAGAAAATGGAAAACCATTCCATGCTCATAGATTGGAAGAACAAATACTGTTATTTGCTAAATAGAGCAATCTATACATTCAATGTAATCCCTATCAAAATACCGTCAACTTTTTCACAGCAGTGGAACAAATAATCCTAAAATTTGTATGGAACCAGAAAAGACCCCAAATGGCCAAAGGAGTGTTGAAAAAGAAAACAAAAGCTGGTGGCATCACAACCACAGATTTTAAACCCTATTACAAAGCTGTAATCAAGACAGAATGGTAGTGGCACAAAAACAGACACAAAGATCAATGGAACAGAACAGAGAACCCAGAAATGGACCCTCAACTCTATGGTCAACTATTCTTTGACAAAGCTAGAAAGAATATCCAATGTTGGGGGGAGTCTGTTCAATAAAAGGCTGCTGGGAAAATTGGACAGCCACATGCGGAGGAATGAAGCTGGACCATTTTCTTACACCATACACAAAACAGATTCAAAATGGATGAAAGACCTAAATGTGAGACAGGAAGCCATCAAAATCCTTGAGAACAGAGGAAGCAACCTCTTCAACCTCAGATGCAATTTCTTGCTAGACATGTCTCCAAAGGCAAAGGAAACAAAGGCAAAATGAACTATTAAGATTTTGGCAAGTTAAAAGCTTTTGCACAGCAAAGGAAACTCAGCAAAACCAAAAGGAGAAGATACTGGAAACTGACATATTTGTTAAAGGGTTAGTATCCAAAATCTATTAAGAACTTATCAAACTCAACACCCAAAGAACAAATAATCTGGTTAAGAAATAAGCAGAAGACATGAACAGACATTTCTGCAAAGACATCCAAATGGCCAACAGACACATGAAAAAATGCTCAACATCAGTCGGCATCAGGGAATACAAATCAAAGCCACGATGGGATACCACTTCACCCAATCAGAATGGCTTAAAATTAACAAGTCAGGAAACAACAGGTCGTTGGCGAGGATGTAGAGAAAGAGGAACCCTCTTACAGTGTTGGTGGGAATACAAACTGGTGCAGCCACTCTGGAGAACAGTATGGGGAGGTTCCTCAAAAGGTTGACAATAGAGCTACCTTACGACTCAGCAATTACACTACTTGGTATTTACCCCAAAAATACAAACGTAGTGATCCGAAGGGGCACGTGCACCCCAATGTTCACAGCAGCAATGTCCACAATAGCTAAACTATAGAAAGAGTCCAGATGTCCATCGACAGATAAATGGATAAGAAAGATGGTGGGGGTGTATACATACACACATACAATGGAATACTACTCAGCCATCAAAGATACAACACGGAAAAATTTAAAAAAAACAAAAACAGGGCGCCTGGGTGGCTCAGTGGTTTGGGCCGCTGCCTTCGGCTCGGGTCGTGGTCTCAGGGTCCTGGGATCGGGTCCCGCACCGGGCTCTCTGCTCCGCAGAGAGCCTGCCTCTCTGCCTACTTGTGATCTCTCTCTCTGTCAAATAAATAAATAAATAATCTTTAAAAACAAAAACAAAAACAAAAAACACGACATGGATAGAATTAGAGGGTATTATGCTAAGCAAAATAAGCCAATCAGAGAAAGACAATTATCATAGACCTTGCTGATATGTGGAATTCAGAAAACAAAACACAGGATCATAGGTGAAGAGATGAACAAAATAGAAGACCAAATCAGAGGGAGACAAACTGTAAGAGACTCTTAACCACAGGAACAAACTGAGGGTTGCTGGAGGGGAAAAGAGTGGGAGGGACAGGGTAACTGGGTGATGGGACACTGAGGAGGGCAAGCGATATAAAAGCACTGGGTATTATATAGCCTGATGAATTACTAACCTCTATCTCTGAAACAAGTAATACATTATATGTTAATTGAATTTAAATTAAAAGAATTTTTTTAAAAGGAAACCAAGAAAAACAATGCTATTCACAATTATATCAAAAAGAATAAAATACCTAGGAATAAATTTTTTTTAATATTTTTATTTATTTGACAGAAAGAAATCACAACTAGGCAGAGAGGCAGGCAGAGAGAGAGGAGGAAGCAGGCTCCCTGCGGAGCAGAGAGCCCGATGTGGGGCTCGATCCCAGGACCCTGGGATCATGACCTGAGCCGAAGGCAGAGGCTTTAACCCACTGAGCCACCCAGGCGCCCCCCTAGGAATAAACTTAACCAAGGAGGTGAAAGACCTGTACTCTGAAAACTGTAAGAAAAACACTGATAAAAGAAACTGGAGTGGACACAAACAAATGGAAATATATACTGTGCTCATGGAAGAACACAGTTAAAACGTCCATAGTCCCAAAGCAATCTACAGATTCAACCCAATTCTTATAAAAGTACTTTTGACAGAATTAAAATAATCTGAAATTTTCTATGAAACCACAAAAGACCCTGAATAGCCCAAACCATCTTGAGAAAGAAGAACAAAGCCAGAAGCATCACATACACCCTAATTTCAAACTACACTACAAGGTATAGTAACCAAAATAGTATGGTACTAACACAAGTGCAGACACACAAATCAGTAGAACAGAACAGTCGAGAAATAAACTCACTTATATGGTGTATAAATGTTTAAGGTTAAATTATAAACTTAACTTATATGGTTAATTAATCTTTGACAAGACAAGAATATACAATGAGGAACAGTCTCTTCAATAAATGGTGCTGGCAAAACTGGACAACTACATGCAAAAGAATGAAATTAGCACCTTCTTTTACCATATTACAAAAAAACCTCAAAGAGAATAAAAAGTTAAATGTTTTTAAGAATGGAAACCTAATGTGCTATGGTGAGTGCTGTGAAGTGTGTAAGCCTGACAATTCAGAGACCTGTACCCCTAGGGCTAATAATACATTATATGTTAATAAAAAATTAAAAATGAGGGCGCCTGGGTGGCTCAGTGGTTTAAGCCGCTGCCTTCGGCTCAGGTCATGATCTCGGCGTCCTGGGATCGAGTCCCGCATCGGGCTCTCTGCTCTGCAGGGAGCCTGCTTCCCTCTCACTCTCTCTGCCTGCCTCTCTGCCTACTTGTGATCTCTGTCAAATAAATAAATAAAATCTTTAAAAAAAAAAATGAAAAATGAAAAAAAAAAGAATGGAAACCTAAAACTCCTAGAAGTTCTAGAAAACATAGGCAGTAAACTCTTATACATCTCTCTGAGCAATATTTTGGGGGGATCGATCTTCTCAGGAAAGGAAAACAAAAGCAAAAATAAGCAAAAGGGGCTACACCAAACTAAAAAGCTTTTAACATAGTGAAAGAAATAAACAAATAGGTAACCTACCAAACAGAAGAAGGTATTTGCAAGTGGTATAAAAGGGTAATATCTGAAATAAAGAACTCACACAACTCATTATCAAAAAGAGCAAACAATCCAATTAAAAAATGGGCAGAGGACGGGAACACACATTTCTCCAAAGACATACAGATGGCCAACAGACACAGGAAGAGTCAACATCACTAATCATCAGGGAAATGCAAATCAAGCCCACAAAGAGATTATCACCTCATACCTGTCAGAATGGCCAACATCAAAAAGAAAAACAAGTATTGGTAAGGATATGGAGAAAAGGGAACCCTTGGCCACTCTTGGTGGAATGCAAAATGGTGTAGCCACTATGGAAAACGGTATGACGGTCCCTCAAAAAATTAAAAATAGAACTACTATACGATCAAGCAATCCCACTTTGGGTATTTATCTGAAGAAAATGAAAATACTAATTCAAAAAGGTATATGCACACCCATGTTCACTGCAGCATTATTTACAAAAGCCAAGATACAGAAGCAACTTAAGTGTCTTTAGACAGATGAATGGATAAAGAAGATGTGGTGTGTATGTGTATGTATATATATATATATATATATATATATGTGTGTGTATATATATATATACACACTTGTATATATATGTGTATATATATATATATATACACACATACACACACACAATGAAGAATTACTCAACTATAAAAAAAGGAACGAAATCTTGCCATTTGCAACAACATGGACAATACCTAAAAGGTATTATGCTAAGTGAATTAAGTCAGGCAAAGAAAGGTAAATACTGAATTATTTCACTTACATGTGGAATCTAAAAAACAAAACAGAGACAGAAAAAGATTCATAAAGAAAAAGAGCAATCTAGTGGTTGTCAGAGGGGAAGGAGGCAGAAGACAACATAGGGGAAATGGATTAAAAGGAACAAATCTCCAGTTTAAAATAAATAAGACAGGGGCACCAGGGTGGCTCAGTCATTAAGTGTCTGCCTTCAGGTCAGGTTATGATCCCAGGGTCCTGAGATCAAGCCCCACATTAGGCTCCCTGCTCAGCAGGAAGCCTGCTTCTCTCTCTCCCACTCCTCTGCTTGTATTCCCTCTCTTGCTGTGTGTCTCGAGATCTCTCTCTCTCTGTCAAATGAGTAGATAAAATCTTAAAAAATAAATTAATTAAATTAAATAAGTAAGACATGGGGTACAATGTACAACATAGGGAATATAGTTAATAATACTGTAACACTTTTGTACAGTAACAGATGGCAGCTGGATTTACTGTGGTTATCACTTTGTAATGTATATAGATGTTGAATCCCTACCTTGTACAGATGAAACTAATACAATATTGTATGTCAAAGATACTTCAATAATAATTTAAAATAAAAGATGAATGCCCTCAATTCAATGATGTAAGCTTCTGCTTAAAAAATTTAGAAAACTGGGGCGCCTGGGTGGCTCAGTGGGTTAAGCCGCTGCCTTCGGCTCAGGTCATGATCTCAGGGTCCTGGGATCGAGTCCCACATCGGGCTCTCTGCTCAGCAGGGAGCTTGCTTCCCTCTCTCTCTCTCTCTGCTTGCCTCTCTATCTACTTGTGATCTCTGTCAAATAAATAAATAAAATCTTAAAAAAAAAATTTAGAAAACTAAGAAATTAAACCAAATGTTAGCAGAAAAAAACTGAATTAAGATAAAAGTGGAACTCAATGGAACTGAAAAACGTGAAAACAACCAGAGACATTAATAGAACCAGAAGCTAGATCTCTGAAAGGTCAAGAAAACTGACAAATCCCTAGCTAAACCAATAAAAAATAGAGTGTATAAATACGAGTATTAAGACCAGAACAGGTGACAGCACCACTAAGCCTACCAATATTAAAAGAATGATGAGAAAATATTATATATAACTTTATGCTCACAAAATTCAACAAATTCTATGAAACAGACAAATAATTCAAAAACACAAAGTACCAAACCTACTTAAGATGAAATATATAACCTGAATGGTCCCATATCTATTAAAAAATTGAATTCTGGGGTACCTGACTGGCTCCGTTGGTGGAGTATATGACTCTTGATCACAGGGTTGTGGGTTTAAGCCCCACACTGGATGCAGAGATTACTTAAAAATAAAATCTTTAGGGGCACCTGGGTTGCTCAGTGGGTTAAAGCCACTGTCTTCAGCTCAGGTCATGATCCCAGGATTCTGGATCGAGCCCCGCATCGGGCTCTCTGCTCAGCGGGAAGCCTGATTCCTCCTCTCTCTCTGCCTGCTTCTCTGCCTACTTGTGATCTCCGTCTCTCAAATAAATAAATAAAATCTTAAAAAAAATAATAAATAAAATTAAATTAAATCTTTTAAAAAATTTAATTTTATTTAAGTCTTTACAGAAAGAGGTCTCCTGAGCCAGACTGCATTAATGGCAAATTCTATCCAGTATTTAAGGAAGCAATAACACTAATTTAAATAAACTCTTATAGAAAATGCAATAAGGAGAAATAATTTCCAATTCATCCTATGAGACTAGCAATACCCTGATACAGAAACCAGACAAACACATTTTAAAAAATTAAACTACAAACCAATATCCTTTATGAACAAAGATATAAAAAACCTCAACAAAGTACTTATAAATGGAATCCAGCAATATATTAAAAAGAATAATAAATCATGACCAAGTGTGTCTTATCACAGAAATTCAAGACTTTGAATTTAACATTTTAAAACCATAAATCATTTTACACTGTGTAAAATGTCTAATTTAACAGATTAAGCAAGAAAAAACAGAGGATCATCTCAACAGGTGCAGGCAAAGCATATGAAAAAGTAAACACTTAATTCATGAATAAGAAAACAAAAACCTGTCAGCAACATAGAAATATGATATTTCTTTAACCGGATAAAGGTTATCTACAAAACCCTACAGCTAACATCACACCTAATGGTGAAAGACTGAATGTGCCCCCCTCTGAGACGAGAAGTAATGCAAGGATGTCCACTCCTATCACTCTTATTCAACACTGAAATGAGGTCTTAGCCCATGCAATAAAGAAAGGAAAAAAGGGCATACAGATCACAAATGAAGAACTAAAACCAGATGACAACAGATGACAACTATCTATGAAGAATATGCCAAAGAATCTATAAAAAAGCTCCTAGAGCAAATATATGAGCTTAGGAAGGCAGCAGGATGCAGTGTTAATATACAAAAATAACTATTTCTATATACTTGCAATGAACAACTGAAATTAACAATAAAGTAACACAGCACTTTGAAACAATAAAATACCTCAAACAATATATGATACTATATATGAAAGCTTTACAAATTATAATTACCACAAAAATAAGTTCTTAAAAATGTTTCCTATAAATGCCTTAAGGAATTCTTGGTCAGAAATTTTTAGCATACATACACAAGAAAGATAAGCCAAGGTGCTTAGGTAACCCATTTTCCTGCAGCTCTATCTACATAACCAGAATCCCAGATAACATTTATAGCAAAACTTAGTATTTGTTTTTAAATTTAGCAGGCCAACCAGAGAGACTTAAAAATAAAGTAAAATCCTCCCAAAATGCTAAGTGGGGTCCAAAAATTTCAAGTGCTCTTTTACTAGGAGTTCATTAAAAGACCAAGGAGCTGGGCACCTGGGTGGCACCATCAGTTAGGCCTCTGCCTGAGGCTTGGGTCATGATCTACAGGTCGTAGGATCAAGTCCCTCACAGGGCAATAAGTAAAATCTTTAAAAAAAAAAAAAAAAAAGAAAGACCAAGGAGCCAACTGCCAATCACATTTTGCCCAAATTTGTATTACTGAATGGTTTTTCACTCCGTAACAGGACAAGTCGTATCACCTGTTCTCAGTGCTACTGAAATACTAAACTTGAGCTTAAACTCAGAACCAGCAATTAAATGAGAATTAAAATTCTTACGTTGAAAGCACTGAAGTAGCAAAAATAAGTATAGAAATCTAGATGCTTCTTCCTGGCTATTTTGTATTATATGCTTTTTAAATTTTTCTATTTGTTTTGATCCTAGAGCTCAGCATTCATGAATGAGCAAAACAGGGCTAAATAAAACCCTTTCTGATTAGCTCTGAAATCTTAAGGAAGCAAAGTAGTTAAACTAGTTACACAGTCATGCATTCCTGGTACTTGAGAGAAGAGAATAGATACAGATGTTCACAACTGCTTCCTTTACAGAACAGTCTCTCCACAGACAAGCATAAGAGGTATGGTGTGAAGGGGGGCAGTTTGATCACTCTTAAGTTCAGTTTCTATTCTCCGCCTTAAACATTTTCTGTGCCTGAAGATTCCTAAGATCCAAGGTCAGGAAAATTCTGGAATATTCAGTGGGACTCAAAAAGATAAAGTTTAGGATATTCTCAAACTACAACTAAGAAGTATTAAATAAGAAATCATGTGCTGGTTTCCAAATGACCAAGCAGCAGTAGGTGAGCAAAAACAAATATACATACATATATCTTGGACTGCCTCCCACCAAAAGTAGTAAAATCCCAAATCAGTTCTTGAAAGTTAAAACGTAAATAAGCCTATTTTCACATTATTCATTCAAAATCTTATTCAGCATTTTCAGGTTGGATATTGAGGACCTAGAGGTGAAAATAATCTCACCCACACCCCACCCCAAAATCCAACTAAGAAAGAATCATGTTATAACACTTAACAATATGTTGTTGGTTTTTTTTAAGAGATTTTATTTATTTGACAGAGAGAGAGAGTGATCACAAGTAGGCAGAGAGGCAGGCTCCCTGCTAAGCAGAGAGCCCAACGCGGGGCTCCAGGCACCCCAACAATATGCTCTTATGTAAGAAAAGTGATCTAGTCTGCTGAGCAAAAACAGGAAAGACTTCATTTGTTCAACGTTTACTGAGTGCTGCTATGTACTGGTACTGGAGTTAGGTGTTGCCTGAGTCGTTCTCTGGTAGATACAAGCAGAGGAAAAAGCCTGAATAAATGTGGTGCAAAGAGTGACTGCTAAGGATATAAGGATACAGATCGGGTATGGCTAGTGGGATGCATGCTGGTAACTACAAGAGATAAAACAAGACTGAGTGAAGACAGGTTGAAGCCTTGTTTAGGTGATAATAGTAGATATATAATAGTAGTAGACAACAGAGAATAGTATTTAATTTTAAAAAATAACTGCAAGATGTATATTTTAGAAAAACAGTTCTGAAAAGCACTGAAAAGGTAGGCTGGACAGAATAAAAGAGGTTAAGTTAGGAGACATTTCCTATCTTGTCCATTTTTTTTTTAAATATTTTATTTATTTATTTGAGAGAGAGAGGGAGAGATCATGAGCAGAGAGGAATTATAGAGGGAGAGGCAGACTCCCCACCAAGCAGGGAGCCGGATGCAGGACTTGATCCCAGGATGGTGGGATCATGACCTGAACCAAGGGAACTAACTGAGCCACCCAGACGCCCTCTTATCTTGTCCATTTTATCAATCTCATCTCCAAAATCTGTTTGTACTTTAGAAAGTTTTACTAATGATTATATAGTTATATAATCAATATCTGGCTAAGACTGTGAAAATTCCATTAATAAGCTGGGAATTTCACAATAAGTTGAAAATGTAACCTCCTCTATCACATTTCTATGGGGGAAACTAGATTGTCCTTTCTAGAAACAAATAATAAAATTTAAAACTGTCCGTGTAGCCAAATGTTTCAGTCTCCCAGAATAAGTCTTCCTAAACTACTAAATATATTAAAAGAAATCTTTGCAGAGTAACTAAGTATACTTGCATTAAAAATTTTTTTTAATTTTATTTGAGAGAGTGAGTGAGAGAAACCATGAAAGGGGAAGGTAGGGGCAGGGAGAGAGGGAAAAGCAGACTCCTACTGAGTGAGGAGCCCAACATGGGACTCAATCCCAGGACCCCAAGATCATGACCTGAGCATCACCCAGGCATCCCCAGTTGCATGAAAATATATAACATATGATATGCAACAATATGAAAAGCAGCATGGAAGGGGAGCCTGGGTGGCTCAGTCAGATGAGCATCTAACTCTTGGTTTCAGCTCAGGTCTTCATCTCAGGGTCATGAGTTCAGGTCCCTTGTTGGGCTCCAAACTGGATGTGGAGCCTACTTTAAAAAAAAAAAAAAAAAGCAGCACAGAAGAGGGATGGTTAAGGATATCCACTCAAGAAGCTAGACTGCCTGGGTTTGACTCCCAACTCTGCCACTCATGAGCTATTATCTCAAGCAAGATAATTAACTTGTGTCTGTTTCCTCATTTGCAGAATCAGGTTTATAGCACTTATTAAACAGCTTGGTTTGAGGATTCAATGAGTTAATGGTTGTAAAATGCATTAGGACAGTGGCTAAAACATGTCAGTCAGCTTTGTTGACTGAATATTATGGGATTACTAACTTTTTCAGCTATAATAACAGTATTATGATTACTTTTTAAAAGGTAACCTTTATACCTTAGAAATACATGCTGAAATACTCAAAAAAGAAATATTGTCTGAAATCAATGACAAAATAATGGACAGGAGTGGATAAGGTACATATAAAATAAGATTTGCTATAAGTTAATTATGGAAACTGAGTAATGGATATGCAGGAGTTTATTATACTCCTATTTCTACTTTCGTATTATGGAAAATTGCAAACCTACAAAAAGCTTTAAAAAATGGGTGACTGGGGCGCCTGGGTGGCTCAGTGGTTTAAGCCACTGCCTTCGGCTCAGGTCATGATCTCAGGATCCTGGGATCGAGTCCCACGTCTGGCTCTTTGCTCTGAAGGGAGCCAGCTTCCCTCTCACTCTCTCTGCCTGCCTCTCTGCCTACTTGTGATCTATCTCTGTCAAATAAATAAATAAAATCTTTAAAAAAAAAAAAAGGGCGCCTGGGTGGCTCAGTGGGTTAAGCCGCTGCCTTCGGCTCAGGTCATGATCTCAGGGTCATGGGATCGAGTCCCGCATCGGGCTCTCTGCTCGGCAGCGAGCCTGCTTCCCTCTCTCTCTCTGCCTGCCTCTCTGTCTGCTTGTGATCTCTCTCTGTCAAATAAATAAATAAAATCTTTAAAAAAAAAAATGGGTGACTAATACACAATTATTTTTTAAAAGCGTTAGGGTTCTTTGCATAACCAGAATAATCATACCATTATAATAGCAATACATACCACCACTAACCAAATGAACTGGTAGAACTTGGCAAGGTGATTATAAAGTTCATGTAAAAGAGAAAATGTATGAAAATAACACTGTTTCAGACAAAAGCCAGTAATGATGGGACTACCCCCCTCCAGACAGAAAAGCAACCTAAAAAGCTGTAATAATTAAAAGAGGAAATGAATCAGGTCAATTATATAGACTGGAGTTAAGAGAATAATAGACAACATTTCAAATAAGTAGGAAAAGGATTCAACACAGTAAAGTTGGGGAAAATGACTCTCCCCTTTAATGAAGGAATGAAGATGCTTACAGGCACTGGAATTTAAAATCAGACCTCAGTTTCAAAGAGAGAAAGATCAAACCTTATCTTTTTTTTATTTTCATTTTTAAAAATTTTATTTATTTATTTGAGAGAAAGAGCATACAAGCAGGAGGAGCAGCAGAGGGAAAGGGAGAAGCAGGCTCCCCACTGAGCAGGGAGCCCAACACTGCACTCAATTCCAGGACCCTGGGATCATGACCCGAGCCAAAGACAGAGGCTGAACCAACTGAGCCAATCCAGGTGCCCCCAAACCTTAACTTCAGGAAGAATCAACAACACTGTTAAAGATCTCACCAAGAATAAAAAGTTCATATATCAGTAGCAAAAGACTGATTATTCTGTAGCCATAATAAAATTGCCCCTAGACAGTTTTAAATTGTTTAATCAATACCTGACAGTTGTACAGGTATAGAACAAGAACTAATTTTAACCCAGATGAAAACAACTTGTCTTGGTGACTATGTTTTTATAAGCCAACCTGTCAGTGACAGGCCTTTGCTTCTGAAAGTCAGCCAACGGGGCACACTTCAACAAATACACTTCAGAATACCAACCAATCATTAACTGTCTTATCCAACTAATCTTCTTCCACTGTTGATGCCAACCCACCATGGCTGCAAAAAATAAACTAAGCCCTAAACTTTACACTTCTCAAAACCATGTAAGTTATCAGTAATCTGCTCTACTTGGACAGACTGTGATTGACCAGTAAAGCTCTTAAGCAAGTAATAAACTCAGATTTGTGTTTTTTGGTTCAAATACTAAAGAGTGGTCTACTCCTCTGATACATTGTTCTGTAGCTATTACAAAAGATTAATAAACCAATATACACCAAGAGAGAAAGATACCCAGAATATGTTAAGTAAATGACAGTATATAGGTTGATGCTACTTAAAAATAATATATATCATGGGGTGCTCGGGTGGCTCAGTTGTTTAAGTGTCTGACTCTTGGTTTCGACTCAGGTCATGCATCAGGGTCATGAGATTGAGCCCCACATTGGGCTCTGCACTCAGTGGGCAGTCTGCTTGAGATTATCTTTCCCTCTCTCTCTAAAATAAATACATCTTTAAGAAATAAGTAATACATACCATATATAATGTAAAAAATAATATGTGAATATTTGAGAATTATATATATGTATATAATACATTGAAAAAGACTTTAAAGATGTAGTTCTCTCTATTGACGGGTTATCTCTGGGGACTAGAGTAGTGGTAGAAATAAAGCCTAATTTCTAGATGACTGATACATGGACATATATTACTTCTGTAAATTAAAAAGAAAAGATTTTTATCCATGATTTCTCTATACATTTCTATATATCTGCTTTGCAATGGAAATTGACATGTGAGGGGCCCCTGGGTGGCTCAGTTGGTTAAATGCCTGACTCTTCACTTGGGTTCCGGTCATGAACCCAGTGGGATTAAGCCCTGCATAAGGATCTGTGCTCGGCACGGAGCCTGCTTCAGATTCTCTCCCTCTCCATCTGTCCCTCCCCCTGCTCCCTCTCACACAACACACACTCTCACTCTCTATCTAAAATAATTAAGTAGGGGCGCCTGGGTGGCTCAGTGGGTTGAGCCTCTGCCTTCGGCTCAGGTCATGATCTCAGGGTCCTGGGATCGAGTCCTCATCGGGCTCTCTGCTCAGCAGGGAGCCTGCTTCCTCCTCTCTCTCTGCCTACTTGTGATCGCTCTCTCAATCTCTCTGTCAAATAAATAAGTAAAGTAAAATCTTTAAAAAAGGAAAAGAAAAGAAATCCGACATTTGGAATGATAAACTCAAAGGCCTGGATAAAATATACAAATTAATACAGAAAATGTTTAACAAAAAGACACAGTGGGTCATCTTAATCTTCAATTATAATTTTTACCTACTAAGTTTTTACTTATACTTTTATAGTATATTTTTCTTTCTAAAATGTGTAAATATGAAATGTATGAACTTTAGCTAAATATTCCTTTGGAAATCTGATATCCTTAGAGGATCTTGTGGGTCACATGTGGAATGTGACACATTGAAACATCTTTATTTTGCAAATTATATATTGCATATACAAGTACCTGGTTCTTTCTGCAGAAATATTTTCCTAGTTATCAATAAGCTTTTGCTAAGTCATACTATCTATATCTGTTTACCCTGTAAAAATGGAATAGTTCCTAGCACCCAAAGTTAGTTGCCCAGTTCTTTATTACCCAGAAGATATTTCACCACTGTTGTGCTAAGGAATGAAAACAAAATAAACTAAGTAAGTAAGTTAATGAAATCATGACCAGAGCTAAAGGCAGACACCTAACCAACTGAACCACCCAGGTGCCCATTATCCACTGATTTCTGAAGCTGTTAAATAAATGTACTAGATAGAGTGTAACCTTTAACCAAGTTCATATACACACACACACAGTCTAGTTCTAAATATCTCAAGTTTACCCTTTACAATTTTTTTTTTAAGATTTTATTTATTTATTTGACAGACACAGATCACAAGTAGGCAGAGAGGCAGGCAGAGAGAGAGAGGGAAGCAGGCTCCCCGCTGAGCAGAGAGCCCGATGCGTGACTCGATCCCAGGACCCCGAGATCATGACCTGAGCCGAAGGCAGCGGCTTAACCCACTGAGCCACCCAGGCGCCCCTACAATTTATTCATGAAGTACAGTTTTTAAATTTGACTGGTATATGGCGTATGTCAAGAAACAAATCTGAAAGGTCACATTTTTGTTATATACATATATATAGAGAGAGAGAGAGTGTGTGTGTGTGTCATATTTTCGTTAGAGAAGTAATTTAAACTCTGAGAGACTCTTTCTCGGGCAACTTCTTTTATCTTTCTTGACCAACCTACAAACTCAAAAGGACAAATACCTCTGAAATAGTTTCTGTACATATGTCTTTTCTAAAATGCTCAGGCCATTCCTAACTGTAACCTCAATGATATCAATGAACTCATCAGACATCTATTTTTAGTTATTCAGATCCCTGAACATTTATGTTAATATTTTCATTTACTCAACATTCAACAACATATTACTGAACACTAATCATGTTGCCAGGTACCAAATATAGGAGGTAGGAAACAAAGATATTTATAACACTAATCCTACCCCTGAATGGCTACAGTCTAACTGAAAAGACAGATAGGCAAAGAAAGAATTAAAAACTAAAGGACCTTAAATAAGATATCTATTAGGTACTGAAATGATTAGGGGGAGATTTATAGAAGGGTGATACCTGAGGTAAACTGATGCCACAGTGGAAAGGGACCTTAAAGGCAGAGGGAAAAGAATGTAAAAAGGCTTACACATGAAAACAAAGGCAGAGACAATAGGAAAGAAGACTTAGTTTAAGACATTCAGGAAGTACAATCAATGAGACCTAGTGACTGATTTGATTTGGGGACCGAAAGGAAGGGAAAAACCATGGATGACTATCAAATTTCTAGACTGAAGAAATAGGTAAACAATGATAAATGGCAGTAGCGATTAAATAATACTTACAAAGGCTTATTAAGGGACAGGCATTGGACTAAATGCTTTATATGCATCATTTCATCTCACCATTCAGTTGTGAAATTAAAAGATAAGTAAGTATAAGCCACAAATGCAGAGGACCTTATTAAACAAGGAACAGATTCTTTTTTAGTCCACATCTCTGACTACCAAGAAGCATTTCCTCACGTTTAACATTTTATCTTCCTGAACCATTTTATTTCCTGGGCTTCTGTAATTCCACTGTCTCCTCATGCTCTAAGCTTTCTGTCCACACTTTCTCATACTCTTTAGGTCCTCCCAAGATCTTTTTAACTTAATATGCTCTCACTGTAACTTTCTCTGGCCCTCTATTCTCCCTTCCAAAATGCGAAACCATGTGGTGCCTGGGTGGCTCAGTGGGTTAAAGCCTCTGCCTTTGGCTTGGGTTGTGATCTCAGGGTCCCGGGATTGAACCCCGTATGGGGCTCTCTGCTCAGCGGGGAGCCTGCTTCCCCTTCTCTCTGCCTCTCTGCCTGCTTGTAATCTCTGTCAAATAAATAAATAAAATCTTTTTTTAAAAAAATGCAAAACTTAACAAAAACCAAATATTTCTGGGCAAAGAAAAAGAGGCCTGAAGATGCATAACCAAAAATTCAAAAAAAAAAACCATTAATATATATAAATAAAGTATACACTGTCTTGGTACAGAATTTTTATAATTCCCAATGCACATATGTCAAAGTAATTTTATTATACCACCAATTATTTTCATATGAAATTTTCACCATGATTAAAAGAAACAATTAAGGGGGCGCCTGGGTGGCTCAGTGGATTAAGCCGCTGCCTTCGGCTCAGGTCATGATCTTAGGGTCCTGGGATCGAGCCCCACATTGGGCTCTCCTCCTCTCTCTCTGCCTGCCTCTCTGCCTACTTGTGATCTCTCTCTCTGTCAAATAAATAAATAAAATCTTTAAAAAAAAATTAAATGTTTAATAGTGAAATATATTTCAATTATTCCTGCTATCCTATTATTAAACATATCATTAAACAGGTTAAGAAAAAGATTCCCAGTCCTAACACAACTATACTTGGTAATAGCTCAGCTGACAGCAAATGAAGAGTGTTTACTGTTGCATTTGGATTAGTGCCTGGAGTTAGTGTGAAATGAGGACACTCCCACTGCTGAGTTTTTCTGCTATGTCATCATCTCACATCTGCTATAGGATATGTTTCCAACATAACAAAAAGCAATCAAAACATGTTTTCTTATTAACTTGCTGAAAGTTTCAAGTCTGCCAGTGACCAACACAAATTTTTAAACTGTTCATTAACAGTATGTGAAAAATAAAGTGAGCAGCTATACCTAATGATGTTATAATAGGTACCACAGGCTTTAAAGTGAAGAAAGGATGAATCTTTATTGATTAAAAATCCCAATCTAAAAAGTTTAATTTAGAATTGTTATAATACTTAATGAAATTATCCTAAAATTAAGATGAAATATTAAAAAAAAAAAGGAAATCCCTGAAGCTCTTACTAAACTCTGAAAAGCAAACTTCAGGGGCGCCTGGGTGGCTCAGTGGTTTAAGCCTCTGCCTTCGGCTCAGGTCATGATCTCAGGGTCCTGGGATCGAGCCCCATATCGGGCTCTCTGCTCAGTGGGGAGCCTGTTTCTCCCTCTCTCTGCCTGCCTCTCTGCCTACTTGTGACCTCTCTCTCTGCCAAATAAAATAAATAAAATATTAAAAAAAAAAAAAAGAAAAGCAAACTTCAGACATTTCAGAAGTACCTTTCAATATTAATACTAAAAGCCCTTTGTTTTTTAATTAACAGTAATAAACTGCTTCTTTTTTTTTATTTTTTAAACTTTTTTTTTTTTTTAATTTATTTGACAGAGAGAGACCACAAGTAGACAGAGAGGCAGGCAGAGAGAGAGAGAGAGAGGGAAGCAGGCTCGCCGCCGAGCAGAGAGCCCGATGCGGGACTCGATCCCAGGACCCTGAGATCATGACCTGAGCTGAAGGCAGCGGCTTAACCCACTGAGCCACCCAGGCGCCCCATAAACTGCTTCTTTTAGCTTGGAAAGTAAAGCCTTTTATTCCCACAATAAATGCTACAGAAACTCACAGCACCATCAGCTGGGTTAATGTTAAGCATAACAGCAGAAAAGACATTTGGACTTTTGGTTAAAATTGTGTGTCAACATGTATTATTTACAGCTGCTTCCATACAAATTACTAAGTTTATAAACTTTTTATTTTTTAAAAAGTCATAAACCTAGAAGGCCAAATGGGAGAAATAAAACAACAAAATTTTGAAAGCTGGAAACCAGAAGGGTAAGTAGTAACTAACTTAGAAGACCAGAGAAAATTTAAATCCAGACTTATGGTCAGAAGGCCAAAGGAGTAGGCTTACTTCCTCCAGTGAATCATGGAAAAACTCAGAAATTTGAGGCACCAAGTGCAATTGGTACTGAAAATAGGAAGACCAGTCAAAACTCTATATAAACAGTATTCAGACCTCCGGAACCTCTCCCCCATGCTCATCAGTGACTAGCCCACACCACACCAATAGAAGGCTGGAGGTTTGTTCTCTGACACGATTGAACTGAGTAGAACTGAGTGTGAAGAAACCAAACTGAAAACTGGGAAAATCTCACTAAGTGAATGGTAAGATCCTGGACTTTCTTTTTTCACCTGACTGGAATGAAGACTGGCAACCAGGCCGATGCATGCAAGATAAAAGCAAGCCTTCTTCTCTGAAGTAGATGACCACCCCTCACCGAAGAAAAACAATAAAGGTCAATTATATCTCAGTAAATTAGTTTAAAAAACAAAACTGTAAAGATACAACAAATGGGGGGGGCACCTGGGTGGCTCAGTGGGTTGAGCCTCTGCCTTCAGCTCAGGTCATGATCCCAGAGACCTGGGATCCAGCCCCAAGTCGGACTCTCTGCTCAGCGGGGAGCCTGCTTCCCGCCCCCACCCCCCCGCCTACTTGTGATCTCTGTCTGTCAAATAAATAAACAAAATCTTAAAAAAAAAAAAAAAATACAACAAATGGGGACTCCCTAAACTAGCCCAGCCAGATCACCGTACTGTAACATTTAACAGGTCACTAGTTTTGCCCTTGTGCACCAAGCAACATTTCCAATCTGCCTTTTATTACTTCACTCTTAAATATGAGTGGACAAGATTGGCAGACTTTTTTTTTTTTTTAAGATTTTATTTATTTATTTGACAGAGAAAGATCACAAGCAGGCAGAGAGGCAGGCAGAGAGAGAGGAGGAAGCAGGCTCCCCGCCGAGCAGAGAGCCCGATGTGGGACTCGATCCCAGGACCCTGAGATAATGACCTGAGCCGAAGACAGCGGCTTAACCCACTGAGCCACCCAGGCGCCTGATTGGCAGACATTTAAGGTAAGCCTAGAGGCAAAAACAAAAAGGGGGAAACCCCTCAAAAAACAACTTAAAGCAAAAGAAAACCTCAAAAAATTATGATTAATATTCTTAGAATGTTAAGATATGGCATCCATAAAATAAGAACAGGAGGCCAAAAGGGGGGGAAAGGACATTGAAAAAAAAAAACAAGATAGGATTTAAAAAAATTAAAACTATGATAGCAAATATATGCACATATATGGGCTATAAGAACTGAAGATCTCGCTCAGAAATTAGAGAAAAATATACATGAAAAATAAGGAGGAAAGAAAAATGAGAAGACCAGTTCAGGAAGGTCAATATTCATATAATCATTTTTAAAAAGAAAACAACAAAGACAAAACAGATGGGAGAAACCAAGAAAAATTTCTACAACTGAAGGACACAAGTAGAGTTAATCTACAAATGCACAACACAATGGAATGAAAAAAAGTTACACCAAAGTTTCCTATCATTGTGAAATCTGAGAACACTGTGGAGAAAAGGAAGATCCTGTAAGATTCCAGAGTCAGGGAACCCCAGTGGCTCGGGTTAGGCTCAGGTCATGATGCCGCCCCACCCATCACCCATCACCCACCCCACCCCCCATCAGGCTCCCTGCCCAGCAGGGAGGCTGTTTCTCCCTCTCCCTCTGCCTTCAGCTCCCGGTTTGGGTGCTCCCTCTCGCTCACGTTCTCTCTTTCTCAAATAAATAAATAAATAAATATCTTAAAAAAAAAAAAAAATAAGAAATAGAAGTGCCTGGATGGCTCAGTGGGTTAAGCCTCTGCTTTGGACCAGGTCATGATCTCGGGGTCCTGGGATAGAGCCCTGCATCCAACTCTCTGCTCAGCGGGGAGCCTGCTTCCCCTCCTCTCTCTCTGCCTACTTGTGATCTCTGTGTCAAATAAATAAATAAAATCTTTAAAAAATATAAATAAAATTTTAAATAAAAATTTAAAAAGTAAATAAATTTTAAAAAAAGATTTCGCAGAGTGCTAACACAATGTTATACGTCAATTATATTTTAATAAAGCTGGGAGAGGGGCGCCTGGGTGGCTCAGTGGGTTAAAGCCTCTGCCTTCGGCTCAGGTCATGATCCCAGGGTCCTGGGATCGAGCCCCACATCGGGCTCTCTGCTCCTCGGAGATCCTGCTTCCTCCTCTCCCTGCCTACCTGTGATCTGTCTCTCTCTCTGTCAAATAAATAAGTAAAATAAAAAAAAACAAAAACAAAAAACAAAAAATAATAAAGCTGGGAGAAATTAAAAAAACAAAAGACTCCACAGGGGGGAAGAATCTTGAGACTTCTCAACAGCAACAGTGGAAGCAAGAAAACAATGCCATCAGAATTCTGAAGAAAAATGCTAACTCTAAACTTAGCAAAACTACCACTCAATTATGAAGATCAAGTACTTGGCATATGGGGTCTCAATATTACCTACCAATGGTATCCTTTATCAGAAGCTACTGACAAGATGCTTAATCAAAAAGAAATCCTAGGGCACCTGGGTGGCTCAGTGGGTTAAGCCTCTGCCTTCGGCTCAAGTTGTGATCCCAGGGTCCTGGGATCGAGGCCCCTGTTGGGCTCTCTACTCAGCGGGGAGCCTGCGTCCCCCTCTCTCTGACTGCCTCTCTGCCTGCTTGTTATCTCTCTATCAAATAAATAAATAAAATCTTTAAAAAAAAAAAAAAAACAAATCCTAGGGGCGCCTGGGTGGCTCAGCGGGTTAAGCCTCTGCCTTCAGCTCAAGTCATGATCTCGGGGTCCTGGGATCGAGCCCCACATCTGGCTCTCTGCTCAGCAGGGAGCCTGCTTCCCACACCCCTGCCTGCCTCTCTGCCTACTTGTGATCTTTGTCAAATAAATAAATTAAATTTAAAAAAAAAAAAGAACATAATCCAACCTTAAAAAAAGGAAATCTTGTCATTTGTGAAAACATGGATGGACCCTGAGGGCACTGTACTAAGTGAAACAAGTCAGGAAAAGAAAGATAAATACCACATGATCTCCCTTAAACAAGGTATTCAAAAAAACCCCAAACAAAACAACATGAAACAAAACAAAAACCATACAGAAAACAGGCTGGTAGTTGCCAATCTACCAAGAAACAGGGGTGTGGAGGTAAGGATGGGAGGGAATGGTGAAGGCAGTCAAAAGGAACAAATTTTCAGGAACCTAAGTTATAGCATGGTGACTATAGCTGACAATACTATAGTATACATTTGAAAGTTAAAAGAGTAGATCGTAGAAGTTCTTTTAAGAAACTGAATTCTGTAACTATGTGAAGTGATGGATAACTAAACTTATCTGGTAATCATTCTGCAAATATATACGTGTATCTAATCAAGCTGCATGTCCTAAACTAATACAATATTATATCAATTACAGCTCAATAAAACTGGAAAAACATTACCTAGGAATAATTCTATAGGAAGATGTATGTTATCTGTACACTGAGAACTATAAAACACTGATGAAAAAAATTAAAAGACCTAAATAAGTTGCGAGATACAACACATTCACTTACTGAAAGACTTAGTTTTAGTATTCATTGTCCCCAAATTGATCTACAGATTGAATGCAATTCCAATTAAAATCCCAGTACGTTTTCCTACAGAAATTCACACGCATGGGGTGCCTGGGTGGCTCAGTGGGTTAAAGCCTCTGCTTTCGGCTCAGGTCGAACCTGCTTCCCTTTCTCTCTGCCTGCCTCTCTGCCTACCTGTGATCTCTGTCTGTCAAATAAATAAATAAAATCTCAAAAAAAAAAAAAAAAAAAGAAAGAAATTCACATGCTGATACTAATATTTATGTGGAAATACAAAGGACATATAATAGCCAAAACCAGTCTGAGAAGAATAAATCTGGACATGCACAACTAGATTTCAAGACTTACCATATGCTACAGTTATCAAGATTGTTGCTGATACAAGGCTAGATAGAAAAATGGAAGAGAAGACAGTCTCCAGAAAGACATATATAAGATCACCTACTTTATAACAAAGCAATAGTACAATTCAGTGGGGAAAAGGGCTGTCTTTTCAATAAATGGTATTAGAGAAACTGGATACTCACATAGAAAATTAACCTTGATCCTTGTCTCGCACTATTTACAGATGGATCCTAGACCTAAGTGCAAAACTAAAACTATAAAGATTCTAGAAGAAGGGGTGCCTTGGTGGTACAAATGATTAAGTGCTCAACTCTTGGTTTCACCCCAGCTCATGTTCTCAGGGTCTTAAGATGGAGCCCTACATTGGGCTCTGGGCTCAGCACAGAGTCAACTCTGAGTTTCTCTCTCTCCCTCTGCCCTTCCCCCAGCCTCACTGTCTCTCTTAAATAAATTATCTTTAAAACAAAACAAAACAAAAAAACTCTGGGGCACCTGGGTGGCTCAGTTGGTTAAGCATCTGCCTTTGGCTTAGGTCATGATCCCAGGGTTCTGGAATAGAGCCCTGCCAGGAGGCTCCCACCTCACAGGGGAGCCTGCTTCTCCCTCTCCCTCTGCCTGTTGCTCCACCTTCTTGTGCTTTCTCTATCAAATAAATAAATATTTTTTAAAAAAGATTAAAATAAATCTTTTTTTAAAAAATTGTCCGGGGCGCCTGGGTGGCTCAGTTGGTTGAGTGACTGCCTTCGGCTCAGGTCATGATCCCGGACTTCCAGGATCGAGTCCCGCATCAGGCTCCCAGCTCCTTGGGGAGCCTGCTTCTCCCTCTGACCTTCTCCTCTCTCGTGCTCTCTCTCACTCATTCTCTCTCAAATAAATAAATAAAATCTTTAAAAAAAATAAAATAAAAAATTGTCCAAGCTGGAAAAAAAAGTAAAATTCTGTTTGTGGACAAAATGATTTCATAACTGAAAAATTCTGAAGATTCCACACAAAACACTAACTCTTAGAATAAATGAATTCAGCAATGTTGCAGGATACCAAATCAATATCCAAAAAATCAGTTGCCAAAGGAAAAAAAAAAGTACATTTCTACACAATAACAATGAATCCCAAAAAGGAAATTAAGAAAATAATCTCACGGGGCGCCTGGGTGGCTCAGTGGGTTAAAGCCTCTGCCTTCGGCTCAGGGCATGCCCGCGTCAGGCTCTCTGCTCGGCAGGGAGCCTGCTTCCTCCTCTCTCTCTCTCTCTCCCTGCCGCTCTGCCTATTTGTGATCTCTGTCTATCAAATAAGTAAATAAAATCTTTAAAAAAAGAAAAGAATCTCATTTACAATAGCCTTAAAAAGAAGAAAATACTTAGGAACAGACTTAACCAAGGAGGTGAAAGATATGTACACTGAAAACAACAAAATGTTGGTAAAAGAATTAAATGTAACACAAGTAAATGGAAAGCTAACCTGTGTTCATGGATTGGAAGGCTTAATATTGATAAAGATGCATACCAGTGAAAAATGAGGGTACACAACATATAATTCAGCCAAGCAGAGAGAAATGAATGACAAGCAACAAATTTATCAAAGCAAGAAAAAGAATTTAATAGCACTCTATCTATATTCTATCTTCTACTCCTGCCTAACTAAACACCAGGTAAAAACACTATGTTCTTGAGGATGAGACAGAAATAATGAGGGAAGTTTTCAATAAGACATAATAAGCATGACAGCAGAAGAGGGTAAAATTAACTCACCAGATAGAAGTCTAGATTTTTACAATGGCAATGACAAAGGATAAAAAGGAACAAACCTCTAACTCTTGGCTCTGTTTATTGTATTAAACACAAGTAATAAAGTTTTATCACCTAAGATGAAAACAGATCCGCAAATGATAGTGACAATCATTTGAAGAAACAATTGGTTGAAAAGACTTACAATTCCTTTCTTCACTAATCCATATTTTACCGTCAAACAATATTAATGCTTAGCATAAATACTTGTCAGTCTTTTTTTAAAAATAAGAAGTTTCTCAGACAGAGAACAGGTCCTCATTAAAACTGCAGAGGACTGGGGGACCTGGGTGGCTTAGTCATTTAAGTATCCAACTCTTAGTTTCAGCTCAGGTCAGGATCTCATAGGTTGTAAGATCAAGACCCATATAGGGCTCTGTGCTCAGCAGGGAGTCTGCCCAAAGATTCTCTCCCTGGACACCTCCCCCTCTAAAATAAATAAATCTTAAAAAACAAAAACAAAAACAAAAAAACTGCAGAGGACTAAGATCTTTTCTTGCATTAACTATTGCTGAAGAATAGCTTGTCAAAACCTCATACACAGACACACACACACACACAATGAGAAGTCAACTCATGTTCTTTTTTACATCACCCCAAAAAGTGGAGAAAAAAAATGTGTCAGACATGCCAAACAAGTCAAAAATGGAAATCTGATGTTATACAATCACGGATCTGTGAAAACTCTGATTTCAAACACACATGAATTCAAGAATGAACAAATGTAACATACAAAAGACTCATTTAGAAAAGGTATTGGCAGTGGGCGCGTGGGTGGCTCAGTGGGTTATGCCGCTGCCTTCGGCTCAGGTCATGATCTCAGGATCCTGGGATCGAGTCCCACATCGGGCTCTCTGCTCAGCGGAGAGCCTGCTGCCCTTCCTCTCTCTCTGCCTGCCTCTCTTGTGATTTCTCTCTGTCAAATAAATAAATAAAATCTTAAAAAAAAAAAAAAAGGTATTGGCAGTAATGTTTTTGCTTAATTTGAGTGGTAGATCACAAAGCTATGGATTATTGTGCCATGCCACCATCATAAGATGTGGCATCCTCATGCTTTCAAAAAGTTACTTGCAGTTTGCTACCTAATGACAGAAAATGTTAGGAGACAAAGAAGGAAGGGAGGGAAGGAGGAGGAAGGAAGGAAAGAAAATGTTAAGAGGAAGCCATTAGGAATCAGAAGGAAGGGGGAAAATACCAAAATAGTACAAACTTATACCAAAGGCTAAGATGTCACTAGAAGAGGAGGCTTATGTATCAATATTTGGCCTGTCAGGAAAGCATCACATCAAATCAAGAGAATTTCCTTCTGCAAAATTATTTGGAAAATATGTGTTCCTAAAATACAATTATATTAAAATAAAATAGCTTAGACACCCATAAAAATTATATGTCAGATACTAAATCTACGTTAAATAACCAAATTGTATTTTACTGAATCCAAAATCATTCTGGAGGGGTGCCTGGGTGGCTCACTGGGTTAAGCCTCTGACTTCCGTTTGGGTCATGACCTCAGGGTTGTCCTGCAGGGAGTCCTGCATGGGGCTCTCTACTCAGCACAGAGAGCAAGCCTGCTTCCCTCTCTCTTTCTGCCTATTTGTGATCTGTCAAATAAATAAAATCTTTAAAAAACAAAACTAAACTAAAATCAATGTGGAAAATAAAATAAACGTAAATAAGGCCTCAAATCTTCTATGCAAACAAAATCATACGTAAACTTTTTTTAAAGATTTTATTTATTTGATAGACGGAGATCACAAGTAGGCAGAGAAGCAGGCAGAGAGAGAGGAGGAAGCAGGCTCCCTGCAGAGCACAGAGCCCGAAGTGGGCCTCTATCCCAGGACCCTGGGATCATAACCAGAGCTGAAGGCAGAGGCTTTAACCCACTGAGCCACCCAGGCGCCCCCATACGTAAATTTTTATTTTGGGGGCACCTGGGTGCCTCAGTGGTTAAGCGTCTGCCTTTGGCTCAGATCATGATCCCAGGATCCTCGGATCAAGCCCAGGGCTCTCTGCTCAACACAAAGCCTACTTTTCCCTCTCCCACTCCCCCTGCTTGTGTTCCCTTCCTGCTGTCTGTGTGTCTCTGTCAAATAAATAAATAAAAGATTAAAAAGAAAATTATCTTTGGTTATTGAGAGGGGAAAAAGTCCTACTTCTAGTAGGTTTTCCAAAATAAAGATGTAAAAAGAAAAACTATCCTAAGAGTCCATCCTAGTGTTAAGATTTTAGGAACCATTTTAGTAAATCTCCATAAATCATTTTTGTGGCATTTTGAAAATATGACCTTCATATTAAAACAGGGATATTCCCAATCACTCTCACTATCGGGCAGGAAAGGGATTCTAAACTAAACTTGGGTAGTAACCCTAAACAAATTTAAATATAAACTGTCCTTCCTAGCTCAGCTTAGTTTTCCGGAGTATCCAAAAGTGTCAGCTCATGGCAGATATTAATCTAGCAAGAGATGAAACAGACAAAGGAAAACTACAGTCACAATTACAAACACTGATGAGATCAGTAACATTTTCATTTATAAAGGCTAAATGGTTTTCAAAGTATTTGCACTGCTGCTCCCAAATACAGGAACCATAATTCATAGTACATTTTAAAAAGATATTAAGGGGCGCCTGGGTGGCTCAGTGGGTTGAGCCTCTGCCTTCCGTTTGGGTCGTGATCTCAAGGTCCTGGGATGGAGCCCCGTGTCGGGCTCTCTGCTCAGCTTGGGGCCTACTTCCCCCTCTCTTTCTGCCTGCTGCTCTGCCTGCTTGTGATCTCTCTAGCTCTAATAAACAAATAAATAAAAATTTTTTAAAAAGATATTAAAATGAACTCTTCTATAAACAGTCTATATTATATGACCTACAGATACTCATACTTGGGGGGAATCCCTGTTAAAAGGTCCCAATTTGGGGCACCTGGGTGGCTCAGTGGGTTAAAGCCTCTGCCTTCGGCTCAGGTTATGATCCCAGGGTCCTGGGATCAAGTCCCGCATTGGGCTCTCTGCTCAGTGGGAAGCCTGCTTCCCCCTCTCTCTCTGCCTACTTCTCTGCCTACTTGTGATCTGTACCAAATAAATAGAATCTTAAAAAAAAAAAAAAAAAAAGTCCCAATTTGTCATCTAAGCTTGTTGAAACCCACTAATCAACAAGGTGCACTCACACACTCGCAGCTTCTTTGGGGTTGTGGGAGCGAGAGTATCATAAGCAGGCTCCACACCCAGTGAAGAGCCTGCCAGGGGGCTCAAAATCACAACCCCGAAATCATGACTTGAGCCAAAATCAAGAACTGGATGCTTAACCAACTGAGCTACCCAGATGCCCCCCACCCCCGCACTTTCCCACTTGCAGCTTCTTAGTGACTCACTTTTAAAAATGAACCAATCAGGGCTCAGTGAGTTAAACATCTGCCTTCAGCTTGGGTCATGCTCTCAGGGTCCTGGGATCAAGCCCTACATGGGCTCTCTGCTCAGTGGGGAGCCTGGTTCTCCATCTTCCACTCCTCCACCCACTTGTGCTCTCTATGTGTGTCAAATAAATAAAATCTTTAAAATAAATAGGGCACCGGGACGGCTCAGTTGGTTAAATGACTGCCTTCGGCTCAGGTCACGATCCCAGAGTCTCAGGAATGACTCCGGCTTCCGGCTCCTGGCTCCATGGGGAGCCCGAAGAACTTCTACCCTCTCATGCTCTCTCTCTCTCTCCCAAATAAAAAATTTTTTTTAAAGATTTTATTTGCCAGAGAGAGAAAGTACACATAAGCAGGCAGAGAGGCTTGCTGCAGAGGCAGCGAGAGAAGCAGGCTCCCCGCCGAGCAAGGAGCCCGATGCGGGACTCCATTCCAGGATGCTGGGATCATGACCTGAGCCGAAGGCAACGGTATAACCAACTGAGCCACCCAGGCATTCCTCAAATAAAATCTTTTAAATAAATAAGTAAGTAGATAGAAAATAAATTTATAAAAAATAATAATAGTAAGAGTTAGGTATGAAAGATGCCTGACAAAGAACACAGTAAATTTAAAGTAACAGGGAAGAAAATAATAAAAGGCAGAAATCAATGAAATATATAAACAATAACAAATAAGAAAGAGCATGACTAACAAAACTAAATAGTTTAAAAAGAAACAAAATACAGGGTGCCTGGGTGGCTTAGTTGTTGGGCACCTGCCTTCAGCTCGGGTCATGACCCCAGGATCCTGGGATCAAGCCCAGCATCAGGCTCTCTGCCCAGCAGGAGGCCTGTTTCTCCCTCTCCCACTTCCTCTGCTTGTGTTCCCTCTCTCACTGTGTTTCTATCAAATAAATAGAAATCTCTAAAAATAAATAAATAAATAAATAAAAAGAAACAAAATACACAGAGCTCAAGCAAGATTAAAAAATGTGGGGAATAAAAAATAAATAAAAGAAATTTTAAAAAATTAAAAATAAATAAAAATAAATTCTAAAATATGGGGGAAGTCATAAATTTAAAAAATATATACAAAATGATGTATAGATATAACAAGACTAAATGAAAATAAGAGAAAAATTCTTAAAACATTATGAATAATATGATGTAATTACTTGAAAACTTAGATAAAAATTAAAGAAATATTCAAAAAATATAAAATGACAAAACAGGTACCAAAAAACAGAGAACTCAAACAGACCAAGAACTCAAGAAATTAACTGGTAACAGAAAACTTCTTTCCCCAAAATCCCCTAAGATGATTTCACAGTTAAGATCTAAACAACTTTCAAGAAAAAGTTGCCAAAAAAAGAAAAAGTTGCCTTGTATTACATATATGAATCCAATAGTGTTATTTTCTTTTAAGATTTTTATTTATTTATTTGACAGAGAGAGAGAGAGCACAAGCAGGGGGAGCTGCAGAGGATGATACAGAAGCAGGTTCCCCGATGAGCAGGGAGCCCAATGCAGGGCTGGATCCCAGGACTCTGGGATCATAACCTGAGCTGAAAGCAGCCACTTCACCAACTAAGCCACCCAGGTGCCCCGCCCAGTAGTGTATTTTTTTTTTTTAAATGCATCATTATCAAGGCGCCTAGATGGCTCAGTGGGTTAATGCCTCTGCCTTCCGCTCAGGTCATGATCCCAGGGTCCTGGGATCGAGTGCCGCATCAGGCTCTCTGTTCAGCATGGAGCCTGCTTCCCCCTCTCTCTCTGCCTGCCTCTCTGCCTACCTGTGATCTCTCTCTGTGTCAAATAAATAAAATCTTTAAAAAAAAAAAAATACATCATTATCAGTAAGCTTTTTCCTTAAAATGCAAGGATGGTTCAACATCAGAAAAAATTTATAATGTAAGTGACCATATAAAGAGATTGTGGGAGAAAATAGGTATCTCTGCTCAGCAGGGAGCCTGCTTCCCTCTCTCTGCCTGCCTCTCTGCCTACTTGTGATCTGTCAAATAAATAAATAAAACCTTTTTTAAAAATTAAAAATGGAATTACCATGTGATCCAGGAATACCACCTCTAGGTGTATATACTCAGAAGAAATGAAAGCAGGGTCTCAAATAAGTAGTTGTACACTCATGTGCACAGGAGAATTATTCACAATAGCTAAAATGTGGAAGTAACCCATCTGTCCATCAAAACATATGACTACATAAGCAAAATGGTATACAAATACAATAAAATATCATTAAGCCTTTAAACTTTTTTTGTTTGTTTTTTTTTTTAATATTTTTTATTTATTTGACAGAGAGAAATCACAACTAGGCAGAGAGGCAGGCAGAGAGAGAGGAGGAAGCAGGCTCCCTGCAGAGCAGAGAGCCCGATGCGGGGCTCGATCCCAGGACCCTGGGATCATGACCCGAGCCGAAGGCAGAGGCCTTAACCCACTGAGCCACCCAGGCGCCCCATTTAAAAGATTTTATTTATTTGACAGTCAGAGATCACAAATAGGTGGGGGGGGGGGGCGGGTAGACGGGGAGGAGGAGCAGGCTCCCCACAGAGCAGAGAGCCCAACCAGGGGCTCGAGCCCAGGACCCTGGGCTCATGACCAGAGCTGAAGGCAGAGGCCTTAACCCACTGAGCCACCCAGGAGCCCCTCATTAAACCTTTAAAAAGAAGAAAATTCTGGGGCACCTGGGTGGCTTAGTTATTAAACACCTTCCTTCTGCTCAGGTCCTAGGATCTCAGGGTCCTGCATTGGGCTCCCTGCTCTGTGGGAAGCCTACTTCTCCCTCTCCTACTCTCCCACTCTGCTTGAGTTCCCTCTCTCGCTGTCTCTCTTTCAAATAAATAAAATCTTTAAAAAAAAGGGGGGGAGGGGAAGAAAAAGAAAATTCTACATATGCTACCGCGTGGCAATGTGAAGACATTTTGCTAAGTCAAATAAGCCTGTCACAAAAAGGCAATTACTATATGATAGTATATGATATGATACTATATGATACGATATGATACCACTTATATGAGATAATTACAATAGTTAAAAATCATAAAGAAAGAAATTATAATACTATCTTCAGGGACTAGGGGAAGAAGAGAATGGGCAATTACTGTTTAATGGGTACAGAATCTCAGTTTTTAAATTTTATTAATTTATTATATAAAGTAGCTAAGAATTATGTATTCTTGGTTAACTTAAGAATTCTATCTAAAAATCTTTAAACCCTGGGTGCCTGAATGGCTCAGTAAGACTTCAGCTCAGATCATGATCTCAGGTATCAAGTCTCACGTTGGACTCTGCTCGCGGAGAGTCCGCTTCTCCCTCTCACTCTCCCTCTGTGCTCTCCCTGTCTCCCTCTCTAATAGATAAATAAAATCTTTAAAATATCTTTAATACCCTAATAAAAAAGGGAAATATTCCTTGTTAATTCTCTCCTAAATTGACCTATAAATTCAATATACAATCCCAGTAAGTGTTCCAATAGTTTTGTTTAATTCGGGGCACCTGGGTGGCTCAGTGGGTTAATGCCTCTGCTTTTGGCTCAGGTCATGATTCCAGGGTCCTAGGATCGAGCCCCGCATCTGGCTCTCTTCTCAGCGGGGAGCCTGCTTCCCTTCCTCTCTCTCTGGCTCCCTCTCTGCCTACCTGTGCTCTCTCTCTGTCAAATAAATAAATAAAATCTTAAAAAAAAAAAAAGCCTCTGTTTTCGGCTCAGGTCATGATCCCAGAGTTCTGGGATCAAGCCCCGCATCAGGCTCTCTGCTCCACGGGGAGCCTGCTTCCTCCTCTCTCTCTGCCAGCCTCTCTGCCTACTTGTGATCTCTGTCTGTCAAATAAATAAATAAAATCTTTAAAAAAAAAAAAAAAAGGACAATTAGGTTAAAAAAATTATTTGATTACATCAAATTTGTTTCTCTTTATTCAAGGAGATTACAAGAAGACATTTCATGGGGCTCCTGGGTGGCTAAGTCATTTAAGCATCTGCGTTCAGCTAAGGTCATGGTCCTAGAGTCCTGGGATTAAGTCCTGCATCGGGCTCCCTGCTCAGCAGGGAGAGTCTGCTTCATCCTCTACCCCTCCCCCCTGCTCAGGATCTCTCTCACTCTCTCTCACTCGAAAAAAAACTAATAAAATCTTTTTAAAAAGAAGAAGAAATTTCATAAACAAGGAACCCCGTAACTCAAGAAAACAAAACAGCAGTGCCTGGGTGGCTCAGTCAATTAAGTGTCCGATTTTTTTTTTTTTAAGATTTTATTTATTTATTTGAGAGAGAGACAGTGAGAGAGCATGTGAGGGCAGAAGGTCAGGGGGAGAAGCAGACTCCCCATGGAGCTGGGAGCTCGATGTGGGACTCGATCCCGGGAGTCCAGGATCATGACCTGAGCCACCAAGGGCCCAAGTGTCTGACTCTTTGATTTTGACTCAGGTCATGATCTCAGGATTGGGAGATGGAGCCCCACCTTGGGCTCAGAGCTCAGCATGGAGTCAGCTCAAGATTCTCTCTTCCACTTCCCTCTGTCACATGCAAAGGCTCTCTCACTCCCTCTTAAAATAAATTAAAAAACAAACAAAAAAACCAGTAACCTATTCCAAAAATATGAGCAAAAAATTATAAAGACACTTTGCTGAAGAAGAAACACAATCAAGCATGTGATAAGATGCTAAAACCAATTATCAGAGGACAAAATTTTCAAATATGAAATATTCTGTATCAGATTAGCAAAATTATAAAAGTACCATATTACCAAGTGTTACATAGGATGCAAAGATAAAGGGAAAATATCATGCCCTGACAGTTAAGAGTGCAAATTAATTTCTTCCTTATTCTACTCCCTACACTATTCTAGAAAACAATCTTACCATACTTGTCAAATTAAAAACACATTCCCCCATAATCCAGCAGTTCTGCACCTGGGTCTATATTACAAAGAAATTCTCATAAGGGTATATGATGGGACCCATACCTGGATGTTCACTATAATACCGACTCTCAATAAAGTGAAGATGAAGACAACATACTGGTCAGCACTGAGAGTAGACAGCTAAACTGTGATGGAAGCATACTACATAATACCATATAACAGTCATAAGCAATTAGGTGTACACAGAGCAACATGGATGCATTTTAAAAATATACTGCCTGGGAGAAAATAAAATATGAATACTTAAATTACATAAGGTAAAATATATGTACACAGAATAAAACACATTTTGTAGAAACAAATACAAATAAAAAGTACACATTAGAGGGTGCCTGGGTGGCTCAGTGGGTTAAGCCTCTGCCTTCAGCTCAGGTCATGATCTCAGGGTCCTGGGATCCAGGCCCACATTGAGCTCTCAGCAGGGAGCTTACTTCCCCCCACCCCTCTCTGCCTACATGTGATCACTCTCTGCGTCAAATAAACAAAATCTTTAAAACAAAAAAAAATTTTTAAGTACACATTAGAATGGTTACCTATGACAGGAGAGAAATGAACGTGCAGTATGAGGATAGTATATGTGCTGCCGAAGCAAGCACGTGCAGTATGAGGATAGAAGGAAGGACGTAAAACAAGCAGGACTTTGCATAAACCAGTGGTAACAAGGGCTATAAACAGGATTATGATTAATTTTAAGATCCAAGAAGAAAATGTTAATTGGTGGATAAAGAAATCCGCAGAAATCTGAAAATAATACAGAAATGGTGATAATACATAATGGGATTGAAATAGAAAAATTAAAAAGACAAGACTTGCTTTGGAAGAAAGAAACTTTTTACACACTCAGAATAAGTCCTGATAACAGGCCTTAAATAAGTACTGCTTGAAATTTTCTTTGACGTGCTGGAAACGGTTCCTACATAAATCACCTACTTAATATAGTTTCCTTTATGCCTGAGAGAGTTGAGCCTTCCATCTTTTTGTTTGTTAACAATCTTAATTTTCATTAAGGCTTTATTAACACTGGGGCACCTGGGTGGCTCAGTCGTTAAGTGTCTGCCTTCGGCTCAAGTCATGATCCCAGGGTCCTGGGATTGAGCCACACATGGAGCTTTCTCCCTCTCCCACTCCCTCTGCTTCTGTTCCCTCTCTCATTGTTTCTCTGTCAAATAAATAAATAAAATCCTAAAAGAAAAAAATACACACACATTAAAAAAAAAGACTTTACTAACATTTCATGCACATTAATTTGGAGAAAAAGTACAGAGTTTAAAAACAGAGAAAATAAAAATCACCAATAGTACAGTAAACATATCCACCTACCAATCACCCCTATTCTGACAGAGACAGGACGAGAAAAAGAGGCCACCCATCTTAGAAAAGTAAAGAGATAGAAAACTGGTCTTCTCATTCCCAGTATTCACCTGCCCCAATTTCCCAGGATTGTATCCAAGAACCTGGCAATAACTAACCACGCCTACAACTGCTATCAACACATAAAACTCCTAACCAGCCAGATTTGTCCCCATTTATATTATACTGAAGTGGACAAATGCCACCAGGTGGCACCAAACTGCAATCAGGACCATGTCAGAATGGGATCAAGCAGATCCATCCCTGTAACTTCAGGCCACCTAGAAACAACACTAAACTTGTATTTTGTGTGATTAAATTTTTTGAACTCCACCTGTCTCCTAAAGCAGAGTTTTACTTACCACCAACCAGACTTAGATCACATTTTAACACTTTAATATACTATATGTTAAAATAAAATCAAATTGTATCACTTATGCCAACATAATATACATGCATATAACATACATGCATATAGTTTTATATCTGAATGTGTACCATCATTACCCACTAAATAAAATAATAAACTATGAATCCATATAAACATACAAATTTATAAATTGAAAGTTGAGTAGGAACTGAATGTTTATATACCTTCAAAATAGCTTGCCACAAAATACTAACTACAAAGAAGCAGTATAACTTTATAGAAACCTGGCAAATGTCTTCTAAATAACCAACCAAAGTGGACATCATCAATAATGAGGCAAATCAAAATCATGTGCCCTCTGAAATAAACATGAGGAAACATTACTAACTCAAACTGAGGGATACTCTACAAAATAACTGTCCCGTAACCATCAAATCCATCAAGGGCATTAAAGTCTGGAAAAAAAAAACAGGAATGAGCAGAATCTGAAAGAGACTATAGAGACAGAGGATAAATAAAAACAAAAGCAACACATGGTTCTCAATTCAGTTCCTCTAATACAAAGAACAGTATTAAGAAAATATGCAAGGGGGGCACCTGGGTGGCTCAGTGGGTCAAGCCTCTGCCTTCGGCTCAGGTCATGATCCAGAGGGCCACATTAGGCTCTCTGCTTAGCAGGAAGCCTGCTTCTTCCTCTCCCACTCCCCCTGCTTGTGTTCCTTATCTCACTGTGTCTCTGTCAAATAATAAAATCTTAAAAAAAAAAAAAAAATACTCAAGACAGAAGGGCCCTTGAGGATTAGATGGCACTAATGTCTCAATAATAATTTCCTAATTGTTGATAGTTACACTGTGATCTTGTTAGTAGGAAATAAACTCTAAAATATTTAAAGAAATGGTAGGAAATCAGAGATTGGCAACTTACAATCAAATGGTACAGGAAGAAAGTTTTTGGAATTTATCTCTAAGTCTGTGTTTGTTAAAAATTAATTAATTATTTTTAAAGTAGGCTCCAAACATGCTGCTTGAACTCACAACCTTCAGATTAAGACCTGAGCTGAGGGGGTGCATATGTGGCTCAGTCCTTAAGCATCTGCCTTACACTCAAGTCATGATCTCAGGTCCTGGGATAGAGACCCAGATTGGGCTCCCTGCTCAGTGGGACGCCTGCTTCTCCTTCTCCCACTCCCCCTGCTTGTATTTCCTCTCGCTGTTATCCTCTCTGTGTGTCAAATAATTAAATTTTTTAAAAAAAGACCTAAGCTGAGGTCAGGAGTCAGATGCTTAACCAACTAGGCCACCCAGATGCCCCATTAAAAAATTTTTTTAAAAGATGATTCTTCCCTGAAATAAATAATACATTACATGTCAATTAACTGAATTTAAGTTTATACACACACACACATATATATACATATGTGTGTATATATATATATGTGTGTGTGTAAAATAATTCTTGGGGCACTTGGGTGGCTCAGTCAGTTGGGCATATGCCTTCAACTTAGGTCATGATCCCAGGGTCCTGGGATCAAGCCCTGCATCGGGCTCCCTGCTCAGTGGAAAGCCTGCTTCTCCCTCACCCACTCCCCTTGCCTGTGTTCCCTTTCTCATTGTGTCTCTCTCTGCCGAATAAATAAAATCTTAAAAAAGAAGAAGATGATTAAATTTAATTAAAAGGAAAAAAGCAAGTGTCAAATCAGTAATGTGAAGGTAGTAAGGAATCTGGACTAGCAGGATTTGGAAGGGCAGGCAAATTTTAAGAGGTGAAGAGTAAGCCAGAAGTCAGGAATCCAGACAGGCAGGTCAGTTACGTCATCAGCCATCAGGACACAGAAGAAACCTGTTATTGCAAAGAGCATCTAAACCATGAGTTCAATAATTCATGACGCCAGCTACTATCAGGGCACAGCTGTCTAGTATCATGAGATGAAGAGTAAACACAAGTGATTGAGAAACGAAGTAACCAATGCCAGCCTCGTTACCAGTTTCTGATGTAATTGTCCTTGCAGCTATTGCCACTCTCAACACCCACAGAATCAATACATCCCTAACAATTCTAACTTGATGACTTGTATTAAGACCTCCACCCTCAGACTCCACTGAACCCTGAATGGTCTAATTACCAGACTTCAACCTCTTTCCTCCAGCTCAAATGCCAATGTGTGCCCCAACTCTAATTCTGAAGTTCTTGTTCTAGAAGTGTATTTCATTTCTGTTTGCTGTGTCAGTACCTTCCTGAAGGCTGTACTCGGTTTCAAACTTCAGTAGCAGGGTTAGTCCTCTCACCAGGCAACTTCCTGACAAACCATCTTGTCTGAATATCCAACTATCCTGCTTTAGGAGTCAGGGCAAAATACAATTAAGGCAGACAGACTTAGCTACAATATCAGAAATGCAGACTAATCTGCATAACCTTGGATTACTAAATACTCTGTGAGATTAGAGACTTAGTTTCCCCACTTACACAGAACTGGTTCAGGGCACCTGGGTGGCTCAGTTGGTTAAATGACTGCCTTCGGCTCAGGTCGGCTCAGGTCATGATCCTGGAGTCCCTGGATGGAGTCCTGAATCAGGCTCCCTGCTCAGCAGGGAGAGTCTGCTTCTCCCTCTGAACTTCCCCCTCTCATTCTCAAATAAATAAATAAATAAATAAACTTTAAAAAAAAAAAAAAAAAAAAAAGGAACTGGTCCAGTAATACACCTCATGGACTCATGGAAATATGGGAGTGGGGGAAGAAATACAGTAGTAGCAGGTCTGAGTGCTTACTACGTACCAGGCACTGTTCTAAATTCTTTACATATGTTAATTCATTTAATTATTTTTTTTCTTTTAAAGATTTATTTATTTGAGGGGGCACCTGGGTGGCTCAGTGGGTTAAAGCCTCTGCCTTTGGCTCAGATCATGATCCCAGGGTCCTGGAATCCAACCCCGCATCAGGGTCTCTGCTCAGCAGGGAGCCTGCTTTCCCCTCTCTCTTCTGCCTGCCTCTCTGCCTACTTGTGATCTATTTCTCTCTGTCGAATAAACAAATAAAATCTTTAAAAAAAAAAAAGATTTATTTGAGAAAGAGAGAGAGAATGCATGCGTGCATGAGCAGGGGGAGGGGCAGAGGAAGAGGGAAACAGAATCCTCAAGCAAACTCCCCACAGTGGGTGGAGTCCGACTGGGGGCTGGATCCCAGGACCCTGAAATCATGACCTGAACAAAATCAAGAGCAAACTGCTCAACTGAGTCACCTAGGCGCCGCAATTCATTTAATTCTTAAAACAACCCCGTGAATAGGTGTATCATCAAACTCATACTATAAAGAGGAAAACAAATACAAAGAGTTTTAGAAACTTGCACAAGGTCACACAGCTAGTAACTAATGGAGTCTAGATACCACATATATATATTCCCCTTAACACAAGGCAGGGCACATGGTAATCACTTAATAAAGAGTAGCTATTGTTATCTTTGTTAATTCTCTATGGAATGTGACAATTTTCTCATTTTTTTAAAGATTTTTTTCTTATTTATTGGAGAGAACAGAATGCAGGAACATGAGTTGGGGGAGGTGCAGAGAGAGAAAGGGAGAAGCAGGCTCTCTTCTGAGCGGGGAGCCTGATATATGGCTTGATCCCAGGACCCTGGGATCATGACCTGAGCCGAAGGCAGGAGCTTAAATGACTGAGCCACCCAGGCACCCTGGCATTTTCAGTTTAGATGAAGACTCCTTAGCCTGAAAATTGCCTGACCCATTAGACTGCTTCTTTTTTTTTCTTTCTTTTTTTTTTTTTGGACAGAGAGAGACACAACGAGAGAGGAAGACAAGCAGGGGGAGTGTGGGAGAGGGAGAAGCAGGCTTCCCGCAGAACAGGGAGGTCCATATGGGGCCTGATCCCAGGACCCCGAATCTGACCCGAAGGCAGATGCTTAACGCCTGAGTCACCCAGGCACCCCATGGACTGCTTCTTCTACATGTGTGAGGCTGGCTACGTAACAGGCAGTCATACTTCAACTACTAGGCAAATCTAGACGCTCTTCACCTTCCTTATCTGGCTCTAAACAGGAAACATACACTCTCAGATCACAGTATTTTGCAAGCTTAATGATGAATAGAGTAAAAAAATCATATGATCATCTCCATAAGATGCTGAAAAGGCATGCAAAAGAATTCAACATCCATTCTTGACCATTAAGGGGGGGGGGGGGCAGATATTTCTATAACATGGTAAAGCATATTATAGCTAACTCAAACCCAACATGATGTTTAGTAAATGCCAAGGGCATTCTTAGTAAGGTCAGGAAAAAGATAGGGATATTCTTCATCATTATGGTTATTTAATACCATTATTCTGCATATACCAGCCAATATAAGAGAAATAAGAAGATAAGAGAGATAAGCATAAATAAGAGACAGGAAAAGTATAAAAATCACAAGAACTAAAATTATCATGATTGTCAAATTATCTATTTTACATGGAAATCTAAAAGAATCTTTACAAACAGTAACCATTCAGTTGGGTGCAGATGCAAATTAACACAATAAATTCAAAAGTGCTCCCACAAAGAAATATCTACTTAGAAAAGAGAAGAAAATATCTGATTTGAAATGCCACAATAAAGATCAATTACTTAGGGGCGCCTGGGTGGCTCAGTGGGTTAAAGCCTCTGCCTTCAGCTCAGGTCATGATCTCAGGGTCCTGGGATCGAGCCCCACATCTGGCTCTCTGCTTGGCGGGGAGCCTGCTTCCTCCTCTCTCTCTGCCTGCCTCTCTGCCTAGTTGTGATTTCTCTCTGTCAAATAAATAAAATATTTAAAAAAAAAAAGATCAATTACTTACAATAAAACTGAATGCAAGGTTAATAACTGAAGAAAAATTATGAAGATACTCTTTAATGACAAGGAAAGTACATATTAAGTGAAAAAAGGGGTGATACAAGTTAAGAATGATACCATTTGTGTGAAAAAAGGTATCTAGACAAAGACATTACACTCTTCACAAAAATTAACTGAAGATCTAATGTAAAACACAAAACCATAAAATTCCTAGAACACAGTAAAAAAATCTAGATGACCTTTGATTTGGTGATAACTATTTAGACAATGCCAAAGGCAAGGAAGAAAGAACCTGATAAGTTGGACTTCATTGAAATTAAAAAGAGCTCTGTGGATGACACTGAGAAGAGAATGAAAAGAGAAGTCACATCATAGGAGAAAATATTGGTATAAGACACATGTGCTAAAAGACTTATCTAAAATATACATAAAAGTCAACAATAAGAAAACAGACATGATTTAAAAACAGGCAAAAGATCTGAACAGACCTCTCACTAAGGAAGATAGACATCAAATAAACATATGAAAAGATTTCTCAACAATACACACATTAGAATTGCAAATTAAAACAATGGGATTCCACTATACACCTATTAGAATGGTTAAGATCCAAAACACTTGACAAAACCAAATGCTGATGAGAATGTGGAACAAACAGAACTCTTATTCATTGCTGGTGGGAATGTGAAATAGTATAGCCACTGTGAAAGACAGTCGGGCAGTTTCTTAAAATATTAAATATACTCTGATACAATGCAGCAATTATGTTCCTTGGTATTTAAAATCCAAATCAGTTAAGAACTAATGTCCACATAAAAACCTGTGCATAGGGGCGCCTGGGTGGCTCAGTGGGTTAAAGCCTCTGCCTTTGGCTCAGGTCATGGTCTCAGGATCCTGGGATCGAGTCCCGCATCGGGCTCTCTCCTCGGCAGGGAGCCTGCTTCCTCCTCTCTCTCTCTGCCTGCCTCTCTGCCTATTTGTGATCTCTGTCAAATAAATAAATAAAAATAAAATCTTAAAAAAAAACCAACCTGTGCATAAATGTTTATAGCAGCCTTATTAATAACTGTCAAAGTTGGAAGCAACCAAGATGTCCTTCAACAGGTAAATGGAAACAAACTATGGTACATCCAGACAATGTAATATTACTGAATGCTAATAAGGAATGAGCTGTCAAGCCACTATAAGACATGGAGGATCCTAAATGCATATTACTAAGTAAAAGCCAATCTGAAAAGGCTGCATACCAAGATTACAACTATATGGCATTCTGAAAAAGACAAAACTATAGAGACAGAAAAAAAATCAGTGGCTGCCAGTGGTTCGGAAGCAGGAGAGATGAACAAAAGAGCACACAGGATTTTTGGGACAGTGAAAATACTCTATGTGATACTATAAGGATGGATGCCAGTCATTACACATTTTTACAAATGTACAAAAAAATTACAAATGTGCAATGCTAAGAGTGAACGTGAATGTGAACAATGGGACTGTGGGTGATTGTCATGTGTCAGTGTCGGTTCTTCAACTGTAACACATGTATCACTCTGGTGGGAGAAGCTGATAATGGGAAAGGCTATGCAATGTGTGGTGTCACTAGTATGTGGGAAATAATCTGTACCTTCTTCTCAATGTTGTTATGAACCCTAAACCGCTCTAAGTCTTAAAAAAATAATAAAAAAAAAAAAAAACAGGGATAAACAGGGATGCCTTGGTAGCTTAGTGGGTTAAGCCTCTATGTTTGGCTTAGATCATGTCAGGGTCCTGGGATGAGCCCCCCATCAGGCTCTCTGCTCAGCAGGGAGCCTACTTCTCCCTCTCTCTCTGCCTGCCTTTGTGCGTATTTGTCATCTCTGTCTGTCAAATAAATAAATAAAATCTAAAAAAAAAAAAAAGTAGCATTTCAAACCAGTAGAAAAAAATATATTCAGACTAACTCTTTGCTGTAAGTACCCTTTAATACCTTACGAATTTTATACCACGTTACCTTTTTCTAGTGTTACAGACTGAACAGTAACAACTATTTTTTGCTCACCCTCAAACCCACTTCAAGTGAAAACATAAGAATTTTTGTTTAAAGCATACACCTACAAGGACAAAGGCAATGGGCAAAGAGGCAAAGCAATTAAATTCTGGACAGTAGAAAGCAGATGGATAAGAAATTATTCCAACTGATGAGAGAAAGCTGTCTTAAACTGGTAATAGAAAAGCAAAAAACCAATATTATATATACAATACCCCCAAAATCTTGAGAACTGGAAGCATCAAGTAGCTCTGGAAGTGGGAAGAGAACAGAGCTAAGAGGAAGAAGAAAGCCTGAAGATTTCTTCACACAGCAGTTGGCTTCTTAGGTTCTCCCTCCTTGACTTATGTAGCTGGGTGCTCATTCCAGAAGACAAATACCTTTATTCTCTGGAGAAGGTAAAAATCTTTGAGTTGGGCAACATGAGGCTCAGTATTGTGCATTAACTCCATGCTGCAAACAGACAAATGGAAATTAAGGAAAAGATAATGTGGTAAAAGTTGACAATCCTAGTCCTTTTTTCCAGGTGTCTCACAGAATGCTGGTAATTAGTCCCCTACTCTCCAGATAGAAAACTATAAAAGTCTCCACTGGGGAAACTTAGAGGCCCAAAAAAAGACCTAAAGATAGTGATATTAAAAGGTTCCACTAGGAGGGCACCTGGGTGGCTCAGTGGATTAAGCCGCTGCCTTCGGCTCAGGTCATGATCTCAGGGTCCTGGGATCGAGTCCCGCATCAGGCTCTCTGCTCCGCGGGGAGCCTGCTTCCTCCTCTCTCTCTGCCTGCCTCTCTGCCTACTTGTGATCTCTCTCTCTGTCAAATAAATAAATAAAAATCTTAAAAAAAAAAAAAAAAAAGGTTCCACTAGGAAAAGGCCAGCCAGATACAAACTTGCCTGCCATCCATGCATTCAGAATTTCATCAGCTTTTTGGTCACTCATATTAAGTAGAAGACAATACTGCTTCCAAGTAGGATATACTAGGTCAAAGCAAACCAATGCTCTCTCTGAAATAATGCAAGGCAGCAGTGAGGAGAAAGGTTTACAAAATCCTATTTTGGGAAAGACTATGGAAACCGATTAAAGTAACAAGAACTATTTTAACTAAAATCATAAAAAAAAGGAAAGTCCTTCTTTTATGAGCCAGAAATTGATGGCTATTTTCTTCATTTTCTTTTTCTGGGGGGCACTGTGCCACTTGGGTTGGAGGAGAGGTTGAAAAATAACAGTGGACATAGAGTGGACATCTCTAAGAGAAAGAGAAATCAGTTTTTGGTGGTCACACAGGGCTGGAATGAAAGACAAGAAGTGCTTAAAACATGGCCAATTTGGGGGCACCTTGGTGGCTCAGTGGGTTAAGCCTCTGCCTTTGGCTCAGGTCATGATCTCAGGGACCTGGGATCCAGCCCCGCACTGGGCTCTGTGCTCAAAAGGGAGCCTGCTTCCCCCTCTTTCTCTGCTTGCCTCTCTGCCTACTTGTGACCTCTATCTGTCAAATAAATAAAATCTTTAGGAAAAAAAATGGCCAATTTTCCACAAGGGAAATTTGTTGGCTCTAGGGCATGGACACAACACAACCTACCTTCAGATTTTATAGCTGCACCCTGTCAAAGAGGAAAAAGCTAACTCAGAACTTCTGAAGGATAGAATTCAATCTCCTTGTAGTCATGCAACCCTGAGGAGACACAGATTCAACTCTTTCAAAGAAAAGTCCAGAGGAGCACACCAGAAACACAAGAGCAACCAGAAATGGACTGATTCTTACTAAAACTATAACCAAGCCCCCACCTAAATTAATCCTTGGCTCACTTGAAAGGAACAGCCCCACAACATATCTTCCTAACAGAGGGAAAGGGGAAAACACCTTTCAATGAAGGTATTATCTCAGTCTTTCTCTTTCTTCAGTATGCATTCTCTGACATAATTTAAAAAACTGATATATAGTGAAGCAGGCTAAGGACTGATAATCAAGAGAGCGAAAAACAAATCCGCATAGGGTGCCTGGGTGACTCAGTTAGTTAAGCATCTGACTTCTGCTCAGATCATGATCTCAAGAGTCTTGGGATGAAGCCCGGCATCCAGCATTCTCCGGGAACCTGCTTCTCCCTCTCACTCGCCACCTCCCAACCCTCACTCATACTCTCTTTCTCTCTCAAATAAATAAATAAAATATTAAGGAAAAAAAAAAAGCTCAGTGAAATAAAATCAGGATAAATCCAAAGAAAACCACATTTAGGCACACCATAAAATGCCGAAAACAAAGACAAAGAGAAAATGGTAAAAGAAGCCAGAAGAAAAAAGACATTACCTTAAAGTACCAATAATAGTATTGACAGCTGACTAGTCAAAAGGAATTAAGGAAGCCAATATATATACACAAAGGGATATTATTCACCCATAAAAGAAAATCCTGCTGTTTGAGACAACATGGATGAACACTGAGGGCATTATGCTAAGTGAAATTAAGTCAGACAGAGAACTACAGATACTGTATTACCTCACTTATTTGTGGAATCTAAAAAAGCCAAAGTCATAGAAACAGAGAGTAGTAGATTGATGGGTGGCCGCCAGGGACTTAGGGTCGGGGTGGGGATGTTGGTCAAAGGGTACAAACTTCTAGTTATAAAACGAGGAAATTCTGGGAATTAAATGTATAGTATGGTGACTATAGTTAACATCAATGTACCATATACTTGAAAGTTGCTAAGAAAGCAGATCTTAAATGTTCTCACCATCATAGCATAAGTAATTATGAGAGACGAAGGACAGGTTAACTAACCTTATTGTGATAATCATTTTCCAATATATATGTCTATCAAATTATTGCACTGTACGCCTTAAACTTGTATGTAACTTCAAGTTCTATGTCAATTTTATCTCAATAAAGCTACAGAAAAAAGAGAAATTAAGGAAGCCAGAAAACAATGAAATGATGATTTTAGAATACTAAAACCACCAGCAAAACAAACAAACAAACAAAAAACACTTCAAAAAATAAAGATGTTTTCAGGCAAACAAATGCAGAAAGAAATTTTTGCCAGCAAACTTACACTACAAAAATTATTGAAAGTAAGTTGTTTAGGTTGAAGGAAAACATCTAAGATAAAAGTACACTGCAAGAAGCAATGAACAAACAGTGTAAAAGGAAATATGTGATTAAATATAGAATATCTGATACCTAAAAACATAAAATTCAAATTCTAATATCTATAAAATAAAGTTTTATTGGAATACCATCACACTCATTTGGTCCTGGTTGTTCTAATGTTGCAATGCTAAGTTAAGTAGTTGCAAGAGCCCCCATCACTTCATACTGCTGCATCATGGTGCACTATAAATTGCAGTGATATAGTTATATCTGACAGCACTGAATGTCACACATACTGTTGTACATGACATTTTATTTATGAGTGCATAACTCATCCTGTCAAAACAAGAAACTGCATTTCAAATGCCACACATCGAGGCACAGAGGAGTGTGTTTTGTCATCAAATTAGATGGCGGGGCGCCTGGGTGGCTCAGTGGATTAAGCCTCTGCCTTCGGCTCAGGTCATGATCCCAGAGTCCTGGGATCAAGCCCCACATTGGGCTCTCTGCTCAGCGGAAACCTGCCTCTCTGCCTGCCTCTCTGCCTACTTGTGATCTCTCTCTCTCTCTAATAAATAAGTAAAATCTTAAAAAAAAAAAATTAGATGGCAAGGCACAGTCTTTATCATGTAATCATACAATAACTATGCTAAGGAGTACAACATACATAGACACTACCAGATAGTAATCATCACAGTAGTTCCCAACTCACAGGAAGCATCAGTCAGAAAAATGAAAAATTTTAAATTGAATTATCTTGTAATTATTTCTTCATAAAAATAAAAAAATGAAACTCACCAAACTAGGTGTGTGAGTAGCCCATTTGTCAGTCTAGCAAGGAAAGCCATTTACTGACGGTGAGTTAATTAAATAGTGTTTGATTATAGCAGTCAAAGAAATGTGTCCAGAGAAAACAAACTTGTCTAAGACTATTAGCCTTTTAGAGAGAATAGTTGTTCAACCAAGCTGAGGATACTGGGATCAATAGCCACAGTCAATTAAAAAACAAGGCAAATGATTTCTAGTGGGTTTCCTTGACTATAGATGAGTCAACAGATGTTGCCAGGTACTGATTAGTTGTTCATTTGAGCAGTCAATACTGCTAAAGAATTAGCCTCTATGAATGTCTATGTGAAACAACTATAATAAAGAATATTTTCGGGGCACCTGGGTGGCTCAGTGGGTTAAGCCTCTGCCTTCAGCTCAGGTCATGATCTCAGGGTCCTGAGATCGAGCCCCGCATTGAGCTCTCTGCTCAGCGGGGAGCCTGCTTCCCCTCTCTGCCTGCCTCTGCCTACTTGTGATCTGTCAAATAAATATCTTTTTTTAAAAATATAATATCGGGGCGCCTGGGTGGCTCAGTGAGTTAAAGCCTCTGCCATCGGCTCAGGTTGTGATCTCAGGGTCCTGGGATCGAGCCCCACATCGGGCTCTTTGCTCTGCGGGGAGCCTGCTTCCTCCTCTCTTTCTGCCTGCCTCTCTGCCTGCTTGTGATCTCTGTCTGTCAAATAAATAAAATCTTAAATAGATAGATAGATAGACAGATAGATAGATAGAATATCAATAACACAGAGGTGAGCAGAACAGACTGAAGTTCAATTGTTATATGGTTCTTGCACTTTTTGAAAAGCACTAACTTACTTCAACTTAACTGCAGTAAATTAAGAATGCAGATTGAGGGGCACCTGGCTGGCTCTGTCAGAGGAGTATGTGACTCTATCTCCAGGTAATGAGTTTAAGTCCCATGCGGGGTGTAGAAATTACTTAAGTAAATAAATATACTTAAAAAAAAAAAAAAAAGAGGGACACCTGAGTGGCTCTGTCGCGTAAGTGTCTAGAGTCAGCTCACATCATTATCCCAGGGTTATGAGATCGAGCCTGGCATTGGGCTCCCTGTTCTCCCTCTGCCAGCTGTTCCCCCTGCTTATGCACAGTCTCTCTCTGTCAAATAAATAAATAAAATCCTTTAAAAAAAATAGATTGAAATATTCAGGGCAGTGGTTTTTTTTTAAATTTTTTAAGATTTTATTTATTTGACAGAGAGGTCACAAGTAGGCAAAGAGGAAGGCAGAGAGAGGTGGAAGCAGGCTCCCTTCGAGCAGAGAGCCCGAAGGGGAGCTCAATCCCAGGACCCTGAGATCATGACCTGAGCCGAAGGCAGAGGCTTAACCTACTGAGCCACCCAGGCGCCCCGAGGGCAGTGGTTCTTACCCAGGGACAATTTTACACCCCAGGGGACATCTGGCAATTCCTGAAGACATTACTGCTTGTCACAACAGAGGGACAGACAGTCGCTTCAGGTACCTCACGGGCAGTAGCCAGGGATTCTACAAAACATGGGTCAGCCACCAACCCAACAACAAAAAATTATTGGCCTCAAATGTCAACAGTGTTAAAGTTAAGAAACTCTGCTTTAGAGGCACCACTAAAAAGAATTATAAGAATGCATAACAAAAAGGGGGGGGTGGAACAATTTCCCTTACATGAAGTTGAAAAACAGGCAAAATACATTATGGTGATATAAGTCATCAGAATAATTAGTGGTTATAGGCTTTTTTTTTTTAAATAATAAGCTCTACATTCAGTGCAGGGCTTGAACTGACAACCCTGAGGATCAAGAGTTTCATGCCCTACCAACTAAGCCAGCCAAGCATCCCTAATTGGTGGTTAATAGGGAGTGACTGTATGGACTTGGAAGTGGTACAATGGTGCCTTCTGGAGCATTAAGAATGTTCCCTCTTGTTCTGGGCAGTGAATACATGAGCCCATAGTAAAAATTCATTAAGCTGTACATTTAAAGATACACTTTATTGTATATATGGTATACCCCAATGGAAAAAAAAACCAAAAAACTACCGAGCAGATAACCAAACATTATCAGAGTTGAGGTGAAGTCTTTAACATGAATCATTCTTATTAAAAACAAGTAACTGGGGTACCTGGGTGGCTCAGTGGGTTAAAGCCTCTGCCTTCGGCTCAGGTCATGATCTCAAATAAATAAATAAGGTCAAATAAATAAATAAAATCTTTAAAAAAACAAAACAAGTAACAACCTGGAAAAACAGTCTATGAGGGAAAAGTAAGCTTAAAACAAAGAAACAGGGGTGCCTGGGTGGGTTAGTCAGTTGGGCGTCTGCCTTCGGCTTGGATCATGATCTCAGGGTCCTGGGATCAGGCTGAGAGTCGGGTTCCCTGCTCAGTGGGGAGCCAGCTTCTCCCTCTGTCTCTACCCCCTGCTCGTGCTCTCTCTCAAAAAACAAACAAAAACAAAAAAAAAAAACCCTGTATCTATATATAAACATATACAATATCTTCAGCAAGTTCACATTGACACTGGAACCATGCCTCAAAAACAATGTTATTTTAAAAAATCAGATATATTGGGGCGCCTGGGTGGCTCAGTGGGTTAAAGCCTCTGCCGGCTCGGGTCATGATCCTAGGGTCCTGGGATCGAGCCCCACATTGGGCTCTCTGCTCAGCGGGGAGCCTGCTTCCTCTCTGCCTACCTGTGATCTCTGTCTGTCAAATAAATAAAATCTATATTTTAAAAAAAAATCAGATATAAAGGGCATCTGGGTGGCTCAGTGGGTTAAAGCCCCTGCCTTCGGCTCAGGTCATGATCTCAGGGTCCTCAGATCAAGTCCCGCATCAGGCTCTCTGCTCAGCAAGGAGCCTGCTTCTCTCTCTCTCTCTCTCTCTCTCGGTCTCCCTCTCTGCCTGCCTCTCTGTCTACTCGTGATCTCTCTCTGTCAAATAAATAAGTAAAATCTTTTTAAAAATCAGATATAAAGACAGAACTCTTTGAAATTAATTAAAACAACAGTGGGGCACCTGGGTGGCTCAGCTGCTTAAGCTGATGCCTTCAGCTCAGGTCATGATTTCAGGGTTCTGCGATCAAGCCACATGTCAGGCTCTCTGCTCAGCAGGGAGCCTGCTTCTCCTCTCTCTCTGCCTGTCCCTCTGCCTACTTGTGCTGTCAAATAAAATCTTAAAAAAAAAAAAAAAATTAAACCACACACTTAAAATCAGTATATTTTATTGTATGTAAATTATACTAAAATACACTACATTAAAAAAAAATGAAAAACTCCAAAGAAGGGATGAAAGACGAAAGTGAGCTAATTATTTTTAGCATTTTATTTTTTTTAAAGTAATCTCTGCACCCAACATGGGACTTAAATATACAACCCTGAGATCAAGAGTCGCACCTTCCACTGACTGAGCTAGCCAGGCACCCCAGGTGAGGTAATTTTTTATTTAAAATGAAAACATGGGGTGCCTGGCTGGCTCGGTTGGTAGAGCATGTGACACAATCTTGGGGTACTGAGTTCAAACCCCAAGTTGTGAGTAGAGATTACTTAAAAAAATAAAAAATAATTAAAAATGATGAGCTTAATTCCAACACATACCAAGCAACACTCTTTTTAATTACATATTCTTAAAAATTAAATGTAGCTAAGTAGAACATGGGAAGTTAATTGCTAACGGAAAGACAGGAAATTCAAGTATAAATGATTTTTAGTCACTGGAATTCTTTTGCAACATTTGACAAACTAAATGTTGAACAAAAAGCCCACTCCAATACACGACCCTCCTGAACATTTAACATTTATGACTAGAAGGTTAGAAGCTACCAACTCCAACTGCCCTAATAAATATGAAAATGTGGAATTAAAAGGCTCATGTGTATAAGTACTGAATACTGGGACACAGTGTTGCTTTTCAGGCTATTGGTAATCCTTTAGTAAGAAGACAAGGGACAGACCTTTAGCTGCTTTTGTGTCTTACCAAATAATGTGTGGGTGGGTAGCAAACCCCACCATAGAATTAAGACCTATGAAAATAGACTTTATTTTTCTAGGGCCCCTTCTACGTAAAATGCTTCCTGCAGGCACAATCTTCAGGTTAAAAATCTATAGCTTCTAAAAAAGTAGTAAAATAAACAAAAAAAAACACAAAGAAACGAAAATCAGAGAAAAATAAATTTTAAATTAGAGATTAATCCAGGCAATCCAACATCCAGGTAATAGGCACTTCCAAAAGAGAACAGCAAAAATTTATAGGAGAAAATATCACTAAAATAATTCAAGAAAATTTCCCAATGCTGAAGAATGTGAGTTTTCCAGATTAAAAGTACCCATAGCAATGTGAAATTTCAGAATAGTGGGAACACAAAGAAGATCCTGCAATTTCCAGAAGAAAACAGTTCACATACAATGGACAGGACTGAGAACAGTTTCGAATTTCAAATAGCCCTTCTGGAACCAAGAAGACAACAGAGCAATAGGCTCAAATTTCTAAAGCGACATGATTTCCAACCTAGAATTCTATATTCTTCCAAGCAATTCAAGTATAAAGATATAGTAAGAGCTCAAAAATTCACCTATTATGCACACCTCCTCAAAAACATCTACTGAAGTGTAAGATACACCAAAACAAAAGAATACACCAAAACACAGAGGATAAGGTAAAACAGCCAATCCAACACAGGTAGGAGCATGAAACACCCAGGATGATGGTGAAGGGGGTGAATGCAGGTAAAAGTTGTAAACAAGGTAAAGAAAGCAACCATGCAGAAAGAAGAGTACTTCAGGAGACTGATGAAAAGTAAAATGAGCGGGCACCTGGGTGGCTCAGTGGGTTAAGCCGCTGCCTTCCGCTCAGGTCATGATCCCAGGGTCCGGGATAGAGTCCTGCATCGGGCTCTCTGCTCGGTGAGGAGCCTGTTTCTCCCTCTCTCTCTGCCTGCCTCTCTGTCTACTTGTGATCTCTCTCTGTCAAATAAATAAATAAAATCTTTAAAAAAAAGAAAAGTAAAATGAGCAACACCTGGGTGACTCAGTCGTTAATCGTCTGCCTTCGGCTCGCGTCATGATCCCAGGGTCCTCAGAATGAGCCCCATATCAGGCTCCCTGCACTGTGGAAAGCCTGCTTCTCCCTCTCCCACTCCGCCTGCTTGTGTTCCCTCACTGTGTCTGTCAAATAAATAAAATAAAATCTTAACAGAAACAAACAAAACAAAACAAAAAAACGTAAGGGGGCGCCTGGGTGGGCTCAGTCGTTAATTGTCTGTCTACCTTTGGCTCGGGTCATGATCCCAGGATCCTGGGATTGAGTCCCACATTGGGCTCCCTGCTCAGCGGGAAGCCTGCTTCTCCATCTCCCACTCCCCCCTGCTTGTGTTCCCTCCCTCACTGTGTTCTCTGTCAAATTAATAAATAAAATCTTAAAAAAAACAAAGTAAGCAGTGAAGATCTATAATTATAACCGTAGGGAGACTGAAGGACTATATATGCAAGTATGTGTGAAATGTATGTGCATGTACGTCAAAGGGAAAGAGAAGGCAGTGAAGGAATTTAAAAAGAAATCCTTATCTCCCATGGTGGGCAATCATAGAGAATGAATAAATATTAAAAATCAGGGGCACCTAGGTGGCTCAGTGGGTTAAGCCTCTGCCTTTCGGTGGGGTTGTGATCTCAGGGTCCTGGGATCTAGCCCTGCATCGGACTCTGCTCAGCAGAGAGCCTGCTTCCCTCTCTCTCTCTCTGCCTCCCTCTCTGCCTGCTGCTTGTGATCTGTCAAATAAATAAAATATTTTTTTAATTAAAAATCAAATAGTAGTAATAGAAGCACAATATTAAGGAGGTAAATACCAAAATAATTAGCTATAAGAATTAGAGGTTCTTTCTCATGGAGTGGTAGAAATGGGGAGGAGCTGTCTGGAGAACTATTTTAAGAAATAACTTTTCTTAAGAGATTTATTTTATTTAAAAGGTTTATTTATTTATTTATTTGAGAGACGGGGAGGGGGGATTCCCCAGGCAGACTCCCAGCTGAGTGCCAAGCCCAAGGGGGGCTTATTCCAGGACCATGAGATCATGACCTCAGCCAAAATCAAGAGTCCAAGGCTTAATTAAGTGACTGAGCCATCTAGGCACCCCCATTTATTTAGAGAGAAAGAAAGCACGCATGTGCTTGAGTAAGGAAAGGGCACAGGGAGAGAAATCTACAAGCTGACTCCTGCTGAGCATGGAGCCTCACTAAAGGCTCAATCATATGACCCATGAGATCATGACCCCAGCTGAAACTAAGAGTCAAGACACCCAACCAACTGAGCCACCCAGGCACCCCTATGAAATAACTTTGTAGAACCCATTTGATTCTTTAAACTAGAGACAGGTAAAACTTTGATTTCTAGGGGCGCCTGGGTGGCTCAGTGGGTTAAAGCCTTTGCCTTCAGCTCAGGTCATGATCCCAGGGTCCTGGGATCCAGCCCCACATCGGGCTCTCTGCTCAGCGGGGAGCCTGCTTCCTCCTCTCTCTCTGCCTACTTGTGATCTCCATCTGTCAAATGAATAAATAAAATCTTTTAAAAAAAAAGAACAACTCTGCTTTCTAAAAAAATGTTTAACTCAAGGGTTATGTGGGTGGTTCAATTGGTTAAACATCTGCCTTCAGCTCAGGTCACCATCTCAGGGTCCTGGGATGGAGCCCCACATTGGGCTCCTTGCTCAAAGGGGAGCCTGCTTCTCCCTCTCCTTGTGATCTTTCTGTTAAATAAATAAAAACTTTTTTAAAAAGTTGTTAACTCAATACAAGAAATCTAAAAGCCTAGAAACTATTTGAAAATTGGGAGGATATACAGCAGAGGGGAAGTAGATAGATGGTATTTCTGATCATCTTTCACAGCAAAATCAGACAGCTTTTATAGTACAAAAGTTAATGGTATTATGTACTAAACTATACACTTAAAAATGGTTAAAATGGTAGGGGGCACCTGGCTAGCTCACTCAGTAGAGCATAAAACTCTTGATCTCAGGGTTGTGACTTTAAGCCCCATGTTGGGTGTGGAACCTACTTAAAATTTTTTTTAAATTATTAAAATGGGAAACTCTCTATATAGAGAGAAATATATTTATTTAAAGATTTTATTTATTTATTTGACAGAGATCACAAGTAGGCAGGCAAAGAGAGAGAGAGGAGGAAGCAGGCACTCTGCTGGAGCAGAGAATCCGAGGTGGGGCCCGATCTCAGGACTCTGGGATCATGACCTAAGCCAAAGGCAGAGTCCTTAACCCACTGAGCCACCCAGGTGCCCCGGAAACATATATATTTCTATACATACTTCTATATACAGAAATATATAGAAACTATATATATATATATATATTTATAATTCTTAAAATATTTTTTTAATTAAAAAAATAAAAAAACAAAACACCTCTACGAAGTACAACCAGGGATATGGAGAAGGGTAGTAGGATATTCAGCATATAAAATTTTTTGGCTTTTTTTTTTTTTTTTTTTTTACCTTGTGTATGTTATTACTTATAGAATTAAAACTCAAAATGGGGAGCGCCTGGGTGGCTCGGTCAGCTAGGAATCTGCCTTTGGCTTGGGTCATTACCCCAGGGTTCTGGGAAGGAGCCCCACATTGGGCTCCCTGCTCAGCAGCAGGGAGCCTACTGCTCCCCTTTCTTGTGTGTACTCTGTCAAATAAATAAACAAAATCTTAAAAGAAAAACAACTCAAAATGGTATTGCTAACACTAACAGCAACTAACATTTACTGAATGCTTTTTACATAGCAGGCACATTCTAAGTATCTTTACATGTACTAGCATTTTTTTTTTTCACATAAAAGGGATTTATTTTTATTTTACTTGATTTTACTTCCAGTGTTCAAAGATTCATTGTTTATGCAACACTGTACTAGCATTTTTAATTTTCACAGTATTCCTAACAAGGTAGCTGCCACATTTCCTCCTATTTTACAGAAGAAACTAAAGGCCTACAGAGGTTAAATAATTTGCTCAAGATAACAGGCTTAGAACCAGAACCTAGCCATCTAACTCCTTAGCCCACATTTTTTTTTTTTAAAGATTTTATGTATTTGTTTGAGAGAGAGAGAAAGTGAGCAGGGGGTGGGGGGGGGGGTTACAGAGGGACAAGCAGACTCCCTGTTGAGCATGGAGCCTGACTGGGGGCTCAATCTTAGGACCCTGAGATCATGATGTGTGTGCCAAAGGCAGATGCTTAACCATCTGAACCACCCAGGCACCCCCAGAGCCCATATTTTTAACCACTATATTACAATGCTTCTCTACTAACATTAAGGAAGAATAAGGTTTAGCACAATAAAGCTCAAAGGATCACTAAAATATAAATGCTTACTCTTTAACCCCACTAAGAAATAAACATTAATAGCTTTTTAAGTTTTAACCTTAAATCTATAGTCTCTAAAGTCGTTCGTAGGCACTAAAATCACACCCAATAAGAACCCAAGAAATTAGTTGCACTAAACAGTGCTTACCAAAAAAACAAAAAAACAAAAACAAAATCAAAAAACTTTACTAAAGTTTTCTTTACTAAAGAAAATAAACTCGGGGCGCCTGGGTGGCTCAGTGGTTTAGGCCACTGCCTTCGGCTCAGGTCATGATCTCAGGGGCCTGGGATCGAGTCCCGCATCAGGCTCTCTGCTCGGCAGGGAGCCTGCTTCCCTCTCACTCTCTCTGCTTGCCTCTCTGCCTACTTGTGATCTCTCTCTGTCAAATAAATAAATAAAATCTTTAATAAAAAAAGAAAATAAACTCTTTTACTCACTGCCTTCTACTTGATTAACTCATGAGAACATACAACAAAGAATAACACTATTCTTGAACTCTCAAGTAAGATCTTCCGTGGATCCTCATGGTTGGTTAGCTCTATTGCCCTCTTTATGATCACATTCCAAAAGTCACATTTCTTCAGAAATATCTAAAAATGTCATATACAGGGGCGCCTGGGTGGCTCAGTGGGTTAAAGCCTCTGCCTTCAGCTCAGGTCATGATCCCAGGGTCCTGGGATCGAGCCCCGCATCGGGCTTTCTGCTCAGCAGGGAGCCTGCTTCCCTTCCTTTCTCTCTGGCTGCCTCTCTGCCTACCTGTGATCTCTGTCAAATAAATTTTTAAAAATCTTTAAAAAAAAAATAAAAATAAAATAAAAAAAAATAAAAATGTCATATACAAAAAATTTAATACCCTCTTCCCAACTTCAGGACCTACTTCACAATTTCACTCTTTTCTCCTTAGCACTTTCTCCTTAACCACTTTCTAAGATGTCATGTATTTTTTTGTTCATTGTCTATCTCTCCCACTTAAAACATAAGCACCATGAGTCAAGTGTTTTGTTCATTGTATCCTCAACACCTACAATGGTGCCTGATTAGAGGAAAAACTCAGTACTGGTAACCAAAAGTATACATAAATAAAAATGACAAACTTTAAATGTGCTCCATGTTTCTGAAGTTAATACTAATAGCTTTAATTATATGAGAAAAACATAATGATTATTTACTTAGGCCCCAAATCCTTCTCTAAATGTTTGTAAAGCATTACATAAGAAGCTAAAATATTCAGTTTAGCAATACTTTTTACTAGTTTCTCATTTACTAAGTAAATTTATTATTGCCTCAAATATGTTATGAAGTAATTTCCTTGTCTGAACAAAAATCAGAACTATTTTCCTTGTTAGAACTAAAATCATCATATACCAAAAAAAAAAAAAAAAACAACCACACACACCAAAAACAAAAAACCCATCATATACAAAAATCCTTAGAGTAAAATTATAAAAGTTATTAACATAAAAATTCCAAACCTTAAAGAAAAACTTGTTAGGGGCGCCTGAGTGGCTCAGTTTGGCTCAGGTCATGATCTCAGGGTCCTGGGATCAAGTCCTGCATCGGGCTCTCTGCTCAGCAGGGAGCCTGCTTCCCTCTCTCTCTCTCTGCCCGCTTCTCTGCCTACTTGTGATCTGTCAAATAAATAAATAAAATCTTAAAAAATTAAAAAAAAAAGATTTGTTATAATTTCACAGGTGTATCTGTGTCATGGTTGCACTGGAAGATGGTATTTAATGGTAAAGAAGCACATAAACATAAAAAATTTTTAAATGCCCCCTTTTTTTGACTGATAAAAAAGTGTATGTATCTCTGGGACATAAAGGTATTTTAATCATAAAATAAAGCAAAACAGGGGTGCCTGGGTGGCTCAGTGGTTTAGGCCACTGCCTTCGGCTCAGGTCATGATCTCAGGGGCCTGGGATCGAGTCCCGCATCGGGCTCTCTGCTCCGCGGGGAGCCTGCTTCCTCCTCTCTCTCTGCCTGCCTCTCTGCCTACTTGTGATCTCTCTCTGTCAAATACATAAATAAAATCTTTAAAAAAATAAATAAATAAATAAATAAAATAAAGCAAAACAGAATTATACCGAATATCAAGAATAGGAACCAGAATCAGGAATCAGAATCACCTGGAAATGCCCACCAGATTTCCATGTCCCTCCCAAGAACATTCTGATTCCTTTCTCAGATATGTGTTGTACAAAAGCATTATCCTAGTTCATGGCTTTTCTTTTCCTTCTCTGATCTATGTACTTGATAGAAAATAGTTTTAAATTTTGATGAGGCTCACTTCATCAGTCATTTCTTCCAGAGTTCATATACCTTTGGTGCTGTATCTAAGACCTCTCTGCCAAACTCAAGGTCAAGAAGACTTTTTCCAATGCTTTCTTCCAAGTGTTTTACTGCTTTATGATTTACATTTATGTTTATGATCCACTTTGAGTTAACTTTTGCATATGATACGATTAGGTTGAGCCTCACTTAACATACAGATGAGCAATTTTTCCAGCACCATATGTTGAAAAGACTGTCCTTTTTCTTTAGTGAATTATGTTTGTACCTTTGTGAAAAAAATCAGTTGACTATATCTGTGTAAATCTATTTTTGGGTTCTCTATTCTGTTCCTTTAGTTCAATATACCACACTGTCTTGATTAGCATTACCTTATTGCTTCTTAAAACTGGGTATTGTGAATACCCTAAATTTCCTATTCTTTTTCAAAATTGTTTTGGCTGCAGCATCTGTGTGGCTCAGTTGGTTGAGCTTCCAACTCCGTTTCCACTCAGGTCATGACCTCGTGGTTTGTGAGATACAGTCCTGCAAAAGGCTCTGTGCTCAATGGAAAGTAGGCTTGAGATTCTCTCCCTCTGCCCCTCACCCTACCCACACTCTCAAATAAATAAAATCTTTTAAAAAAATTGCTTTGGCTTATCTGATTCCTTTAATTTTCCACATATAATTATTTAAAACCTAGGCAGAGTAGCCAACTCTTTAATGGTATCTTAGCCCTACAAAAAACTAGCATTTTTACTATTGCACCTTATCTTGTCAAAACCAGTTCAAGGGGAGCCAGGGTGGTTCAGCCAGTTAAGCCCTCTTCCTTCAGCTCAGGTCATAATCCTCTGGATGGGGCCCCAAGTCCCATGTGTCAGGCTTCCTTCCTGCTCAGTGGGGGAGTCTGCTTCTCCCTCTGCTCTCCCTGCCATGTTCTCTCACTCTCTCTCTAATAAATAAAATCTTTAAAAAAAAGAAAAACAGTTCAAAGTATCTTCTCTACAGGTATTATGGAGATGTTCATACCTTTTGACCCGATATACTTGGTACCAGAAACTTACGTGGAAAACACACAAATACAAATATAAAAATTATATTCAACATAGCATTGTTTAGAAAACAAAATAAATCTCCAGGTCCAACAAAAGAGAAAAGGCCAAACAACGGATAGCTGGGGAAATATTCTAAATATATTAAGTTAAAAAAAATGAATACACAGTATCTAATTTTTTAAATGAACAATAGCATATTCAGAAGAAAATGTATTAAACGTAATATCTCTGAAAGTATTCCTTTTTTTTTTTAAGGTTGTTTTTTGTTTATTTGACAGAGATCACAAGTAGGCAGAGAGGCAGGCAAAGAGAGAGGGAAAAGTAGGCTCTCTGCTCAGCAGAGAGCCCAATGCGGGGCCAGATCCGAGGACCCTGGGATCTTGACCTGAGCTGAAGGCAGAAGCTTTAACCTGCTGAGCCACCCACAGGTGCCCCTAAAAGTATTATTTCTAGGGGTGCCTGGCTGTCTCAGTTGCTGATCTCTGCAGTTGTGTGTTCAAACCCCACGCTGAGCAAAGAGTTTACTTTAAAAAAGAAAGTACTTTTTTTTTTAAAGATTTTATTTATTTATTTGACAGATCACAGGTAGGCAGAGAGGCAGGCAGAGAGAGAGGAGGAAGCAGGCTTCCTGCTGAGCAAAGAGCCCCATGCGGGGCTGGATCCCAGGACCCTGAGATCATGACCCAAGCCGAAGGCAGAGGCTTTAATCCACTGAGCCACCCAGGCGCCCCCCCCCCCAAAAAAAAGTATTTTTAAGTAGCATCTTTACAAGTGATTATCTTCATAGGTTCAGGAACTTTTTTTTTTTTAATGGAAGATGATTTTTTTTTTAAGATTTTATTTATTTTACAGACAGAGATCACAAGTAGGCAGAGAGACAGGCAGAGAGAGAGGAGAGTGGAGGAAGCGGGCTCCCTGCTGAGCAGAAAGCCCGATGTGGGGCTCGATCCCAGGACCCTGGGATCATGACCTGAGCTGAAGGCAGAGACTTTAACCCACTGAGCCACCCAGGTGCCCCGGTTCAGGAACTTTTAAAGTTTCTACAATAAACGTAAAAGGGAGATTAGTATCTTTTTAACATTTTACTTTTTATAAGGTGTATTTTCACAGTAAAATACACAGATAACTCTGAATCAGCCTGTACCTTATTTGTATCAAGTTTGTTTCATAGGATATGAATCATTCACATGACAATGTTTTACAAGAGCTTACTCTAAACCCTACAAATTCTTCCATCCTACTGTCATGAGAGGGACAAACAATTTTCTCCGTGCTTGTCTTCATGTTTAACTTGGGCAGAATTGTTTTTTGTTTGTTCTTTTTTAAGATTTTATTTATTTATTAGAGAGAGAAAAAAATCACAGGTAGGGGGAAAGGGTGGAGGGAGAACCAGGCTCCCTGCTTGGAGCCCTATTCAGGGCTCCATCGGAAGACCATGGGATCATGACAGGAGCCAAAGGTGACACTTAACCCACTGAGCCACCCAGGTGCCCCAACGCGGGCAGAATCATAAGCACAGTATTTTAAATTACATCATTCATAAATGACACATAGGGAAAGATATTGCAACAAGCAATACATCTGACAAATGATGACCTTCTTTATGTAAACATCCTTTATCCTTTGTAAAACAAAAACAAAACCTAAAGAAAAATGGGCAAAGGACAAGTATAAATAACTTACATATATATTACAAATAGCCAATGACATGAAAGTGAAATTTCATTCACAGTTAAGGGAAACAACCATCATTAAACCTGATTTATCAGAACTGCCAATTTTATAGTTTGATAATACCCATATACATTATATAATAAAAATTAGTATTTCTGAAAAATTGACTTTCTAGTAAAATTTAAATACATCTATCTTTAATCCAGCAAATCTATTTACAATATAGATATGTAAAAGTGTCCCTTTAAAGGACTCCTGGGTGGCTCAGTTGGTTAAGGGACTGCCTTTGGCCCAGGTCATGATCTTGGGAGTCCCCGGATCGAGTCCCCCATCAGGGTCCCTGCTCAGCAGGGACTCTGCTTCCCCTTCCACCCTCCCCCTTCTCATGCTCTCTCTCTCTCATTCCCTTTCTCTCAAATAAATAAAATCTTAAAAAAAAAATAAAAATGTCCCTTTAAGCTTTGCTTATAAGAGTAAAAAGCTAGAGGAGCCTGGGTGGTTTAGTTAAACATCAGGTCTTGATCCCAGAGTCCTGGGATTGGGCCCACGTCAGGCTCCTTGATCAGCAGGAGCTGGCTTCTCCCTCTCACTCTGCTTGCTGCTCCCACTGGCTGCTCGTGCTCTCCATCAAAGTAGTAAGTAAAATCTTAAAAAAAAAAAAAAAGTTGTCCAATAGTGTAAGAGGGTTCCCCTTTCAGGTACATCCTTTTGAATGAGCTGATGCATGTACCATTTGCTGCCCATCATGACCCCCCTGGAGCCATCCCAAAGCCCCTGGACCAATCCCTGGATAGATTCTAACTGCGACACTGCCTGCTGCCCCATTTCAGCAGGAAGCAGCCAAAGAAGTCATTGTCCCACTCCCTAATGGCAGTTGGGGTTACTATTCCAGGGGGAGGAATGAGTAAGAGATAGGAGGAGCTACACAGGAAGAGATATACAGGGGGTTAAATGATCAGGTTCACAGAAAGTGTGAGGAAACAAGAGAAAGAGGACAAATCTGACCACCCTACTCTAGGAGAATGAGGTGGGGAACCACCCTGCCCTACCTGTGGGGTGGGTTGAGTGGGATGGGTATCTTTATGATTATCACCTGTGACCAACAAAAAATAACCAGCCCCTAAAAAAGAAGTCAGTCATGGGGGCACCTGGGTGGCTCAGTGGGTTAAACCTCTGCCTTCAGCTCAGGTCATGATCTCAGGGTCCTGGGATCGAGCCCCACATCGGGTTCTCTGCTCAGCAGGGAGCCTGCTTCCCCCTCTCTCTCTGCCTGCCTCTCTGCCTACTTGTGATCTCTCTTTCTCTGTCAAATAAATAAATAAAATCTTAAAAAAAAAAAAAAGTCAGTCATGGATTCTATTATCAATAGAAATGTTAAAAGGTTTATTTGAGAGAGAGAGAGAACATGCAAGCACATGGAGGAGCAGCAAAGAGAGAAACTCAAGCAGGCTCCCTGCCAACTGGGAAGCCCAACTTGGGGCTGGATCCCACATCCCCAAGATCACGACCTGAGGTCGAAGTTAAGAGTCAGACGCTTAAATGACTGAACCACCCAGGCATCCCTAAATATAACCATATTTATAGCTTAAAAATGCAGGTATGTTTGCATATGCACAGAATATTTTCTAGAGGATTAAATGTCTAACAGTTTAGTGATTTTCAGAGAAAGACTTTCATGCTGCTTGAATTTTTTCCTAGAGAAGTAACTTAATGCCCTTACTAAATGTCCCTCATTACATCATTAAATATGTATGAAATTCCAATATAAATACCACATGTTAGATTTCACTCCGAAGAATTGAGTATTCTTCTCCACCAAATCTACTAATCTAAATTTAGTTGCATGAGATATGAGAAGGTAAGATATGACTAGATTCTGCATGGGAAGTTTTACAAATTAAAGCAGAGAAGAAATAAAGCAGAAAAAATATGCAGCTAGGTAAATTTGGAGCTAGAGCTTTCCATGATTATGTCTGGTGACCCCCAGTGTTAGAAACATAGTAAACTTCCATTACTCTTATAATTATTAAAACTTCCTTAGTCTGTCATAAAATATAATTATCACTTCGGGGCACCTGGGTGGCTCAGTGGGTTGAAGCCTCTGCCTTTGGCTCAGGTCATGATCCCAGGGTCCTGGGATCGAGCCCCGCATCGGGCTCTCTGCTCGGCAGGGAGCCTGCTTCCTCCTCTCTCTCTGCCTGCCTCTCTGTCTACTTGTGATCTCTCTCTGTCAAATAAATAAATAACATCTTTAAAAAAAAAAAAAATATATATATATATATATATGTATGTGTGTGTGTGTATATATATATATATATATATATATATATATATATATATATAATTATCACCAGTCCAAAACAGTTCAGTAGTTAAATACAGGCAACTGGCAACAAATAAGGTTTAAAGATTTTTTTTTTTTTTAAAGATTTTATTTATTTTTTGACAGAGAGAGAGCGATCACAAGTAGGCAGAGAGGCAGGCAGAGAGGAGGGGGAAGCAGGCTCCCTGCTGAGCAGAGAATCCCATGCGGGACTCGATCCCAGGACCCTGGGATCCTGACCTTAGCCGAAGGCAGTGGCTTAACCCACTGAGCCACCCAGGCGCCCCAACAAATAAGGTTTAAAAGAGAAAGATAAAGTATTGGGGAAGATGTAGAGAAAACAGAACCCTCACAGACATTGCTGGTAGGAATGTTAAAAGGTGCAGCTACTTTGGAAAACAGTCTCAGTTCCTCAAATGGTACACTGAGTTCTCATATGACCCATTAATTCTATTCCTAGGTAAATACCCAAGAGAAATGAAAACATAGGTCCACACTGATATCTGTACATAAATGTTCATATCAGCATTATTTTTATTTTTTTTAAAGATTTTATTTATTTATTTGACAGAGAGAGATCACAAGCAGGCAGAGAAAGAGGAGGAAGCAGGCTCCCAGCCGCGCAGAGAGCCGGATGCGGGGCTCGATCCCAGGACCCTAGGATCATGACCCAAGCTGAAGGCAGAGGCTTTAACCCATTGAGTCATCCAGGCGCCCCTCAGCATTATTTTTAATAGCGAAATAGTAGAAAACAACTCAAATGTTCATAGACTGAAACATTATTTAACAATGAAAAGTAATGAAGTGTTATGATAACTTGCTAACACAGGAACTTTGAAAATGTTATGCTGTTAAAGAAGCCAAGACCATTATGTTATATGATTCCATTATATGAAATACAAACCTGTATATTTAAGGAATAGGCAAATATATAGTCATAGAAAGTAGACTAGTTGCCTAGAGCTTGGGGAGAAATGAGGAGTGACTGCTAATGGGATGGGACTTTTTTGGATGAAGAAAATGTTCTAAAATTGTCATGGTGACTGTAAAACTGAATATATTAAAAAACACTTAATTGTATTTTTTTTAAAGATTTATTTGACAGATAGAGATCACAAGTAGGCAGAGAGGCAGGCAGAGAGAGAGAGGAGGAAACAGGCTCCCTGCTGAGCAGAGAGCCAGATGTGGGGCTAGATCCCAGGACCCTGGAATCATGACCCGAGCCAAAGGCAGAGGTGTTTTGTTGTTGTTGTTGTTGTTGTTTTTAATATTTTATTTATTTATTTGACAGAGAGAGAGGTCACAAGTAGACAGAGAGGCAGGCAGAGAGAGAGGGAGAAACAGGCTCCTCACTGAGCAGAGAGCCCAATGCGGGGCTCGATCCCAGGACCCTGAGATCATGACCTGAGCCGAAGGCAGAGGTTTTAACCACTGAGCCACCCAGGTGCCCCGAAGGCAGAGGTTTTAACCCACTGAGCCACCCCGGTAACCCTGAATTGTACATTTAAATAATTATATCTCATTAAAGCTGTTATTTATTGGGTTGGGCCGCGATCTCAGGGTCCTGGGATCGAGTCCCGCGTCGGGCTCTCTGCTCGGCGGTGAGCCTGCTTCCCTCTCTCTCTCTCTCTCTCTCTCTCTCTCTCTCTGCCTGCCTGCCTCTCTGCCTACTTGTGACCTCTCTCTCTCTGTCAAATAAATAAATAAAATATTTTAAAAAAAAAAAAAAAAAAAAAAAAGAGAACATGATGACGAAGATGAGGGGCACTTGGGTGGCTCAGGCGGTTAAATGTCCAACTCTTGATTTCAGCTCAGGTCATGATTTCAGAGTTGTGAGATGGAGCCCTGCATCAGGTTCTGCACTGAGCATGGAGCCTGCTTAAGGTTCTCTCACCCTGTGTTCTCTGGAGCTCCATCTCCCCCAGGAAAGGAAAGGATAAAACAAAAGAAGGAAAAAGGAAAGAAAGGAAAAAGGGGAAGGGAAGGGAGAAGAGAAGAAAAGAGTTATCAATTAAGAAAACCTTAAGAGGAGCACATGGGTGGCTCAGTGAGTTAAATCTCTGCTTTCAGCTTGGGTCATGATCTCGGAGTCCTGGGATGGAGCCCCCCCCATCAGGCTCTCTGCTCAGCGGGGCGCCTGCCCCCCTCCCCCCGCCAAATAAATTAAAATCTTAAAAAAGGGGTGCCTGGGTGGCCAGTGGGCTAAAAGCCTCTGCCTTTGGCTCAGGTCATGGTCCCAGGGTCCTGGGATCGAGCTCCATATCGGGCTCTCTGCTCAGGAGGGAGCCTGCTTCCTCCTCTCTCTGCCTGCCTCTCTGCCTACTTGTGATCTCTCTCTGTCAAATAAATAAAATCTTAAAAAAAAAAATTTTTTTTTACTTAAAAATTTTTACTTAATTTTGTGAAAGATGAGCAGATACCTTTTTTTTTTGGTGGAGATAAGTCAGATTAGAGCTTTAGAAAGATTACTCTGGCAGCATCACTGAACGGAGAGGTATAAGACAGCAGAGAGGCTATCGTCACAGTCCAAGTGAGTGACAACTGAGTATAAACTTACATGGTAGCAGCAGGAATGAAGAGGAGGGGCTGAACAGAAGAGACATAAGGTACTAAAAATAACTGGATATGTAGACAGAGAAAGCAGAAATCATCTTAACTTATTTCCAGCTTCTAGATTTGTGTGACTAGGCAGACACTGTCCAATATCCGGGAGACTGAATATAGAAAAGGCTTATTTAAAAAAGGTAGAGTACAGTTCAGTGTTTAAGTCTTTAATATAAATACGACATAATTTAAAAAAAAGGGCCATACTAGTAGAAATGTCTAACAGGCCTCATCAGAGATGTACACTTCAAGACATACTTGGTAGCTCAAACAATAACCCAGGAGAGGAGAGCTTGTTTATAATTCACACAGAAATTTAACTGATTAAAAGTTCCCTGCCTACTCCACCTTGTTAATAATTAATTCGGTCAAGGTATATGTGTAAACAGTACAGGCAAGATGCAGTTAATTTTTTATTTAGGAGACTTTATATTTGGGGGGGAATGCATACACATTTGGCTGAACTTCACCAAAATTATTCCTCAACATACACGGGGCATCTCAGTGGGTTAAGCCTCTGCCTTCGGCTCAGGTCACGGTCTCAGAGTCCTGGGATCAAGCTCCCTGTGGGCCAGCTCTCTGCTCAGCAGGGAGCCTACTTCCCCCTCCCCCTCTGTCTGCCTCTCTACCTACTTGTGACTTCTCTGTCAAATAAATAAATAAAATCCTTAAAAAAAAAAAGGAAAAAAAAATATAGACACACACACAGAATATTATCAAAGCATAAATACAGCTTTAAAAATGTGCTTTTTGGGACGCCTGGGTAGCTCAGTCGTTAGGCATCTGCCTTTGGCTCAGGCCGTGATCCCAGGGATCCTGGGATCGAGCCCCGTATCAGGCTCCCTCCAGGGAGCCTGCTTCTCCCTCTTCCTGTTGCTCCCCCTGCTTGTTCTCTCTCTCTCTCTCTCCAATAAATAAATAAATAAAATCTAAAAATAAAAAAATTAAAATGTGCTTTTCTGGGGTGCCTGGGTGGCTCAGTGTAACTTAAAGCCTCGGCCTTTGGCTCAGGTCAGGTCTTTGGCTCAGGTCAGGTCGTGAGATCCAGTCCCCCCATCTCTGCTCAGCAGGGAGCCTGCTTCCTCCCCTCTCTCTCTCTCTCTCTGCCTGTCTCTCTGCCTACTTGTGATCTCACTGTCAAATAAATAAATAAAATCTTTTAAAATAAATAAATAATAAAAATTATTCTGATTTTTTTAATGTATCAAGAACCTCATTAAAATATTCATAACATTTACAGTCACTACTTTAAAATCCTCCACTTTAGGGTACCTGGGTGGCTCGGTTGGTTAAGCCATTGCCTTCAGCTCAGGTCATGATCCTGGAGTACCAGGATCGGGTCTCCAGCATCTGGTTCCCAGTTCCTCAGGGAGTCTGCTTCTCCCTCTGACCTTATGCTGTCTCATGTTCTGTCTCTCTCTCAAATAAATAAACAAAATCCTTAAAAAAAAATAAAATAAAATCCTCCACTTTATAAGAAATTCTAAAACAGGGAAACAAACTGAGGGTTTCAGAGGGGAGGGGGATGGGGGTGGGGTAACAGGGAGATGGATATTAGGGAGGGCACAAGTTGTGATGAGCGCTGGGTGTTATATGCAACTAATGAATCGCTGAACATAACATCAAAAACTAACGATGTACTATACAGTGGCTAACTGAGCACAGTAACAAAATAAAAATAAAACATCTAGTTTTAAAAGATATCTTCTGGGCGCCTGGGTGGCTCAGTGGGTTAAGGACTCTGCCTTCGGCTCGGGTCATGATCCCGGGGTCCTGGCTCTCTGCTCCGCGGGGAGCCTGCTTCCCTTCCTCTCTCTCTGCCTGCCTCTCTGCCTACTTGTGATCTCTGTCTGTCAAATAAATAAATAAAATCTTTAAAAAAAAAAAAAGATATCTTCTGATACTCTGAAAAGCAGGCTAAAACAGAACTAGGTTACTTTAATTTCATTAAATTTTCCAAGTGAAGTGTAACAATCTTTATCTTCATGGGACTACAGGGGTCCAGGCTGCTATGGTTGAATATATGGGTAATGTCTCTCACCATCACTGCTCTAAAAATTTTAACTTCTAAATAAGTTTTCTGTTATTTTTTAAAAGATTTTATTAGATAAGATTTTATTAGATATTAAATAAGATACTTGCTTGCCTCTTTCTTACTGTAAGCAAGTAAGCGCGCGCATGTGCACACGCACACCCGGGGTGGGGGTGTGTACACGGAGAGGAAGCAGAGACACCCCACTGAACAGGGATAGGCAGCTCAGTCCCAGGACCCTGGGATCAGGACCTGAGATGAAGGTGAACACTAGATTGAGTCACCCAGGTGCCCCAGTTTTATAGTACTTAAATTACAAGAGGAACCCTACACAAAGATCATAATTTGCTGTATTACTATATAATCAATATTTCAATCTTAATTTTTAGTTAAAACTTTGGTCATCAAGAACATGAGATCTAATTCAGAGAAAAAAGTAACTATAGATAAAATGTCGAAACTAAATAAAATGCAATTTCCCAAAAGGGAAAAGCGTAACTAGAGTAACTAAGCAGTCTCAATATTTAGCCACTTTAGTCTACCTCATATCCTAGACTAGGAGTTGACCATCTAAGGTCTATGGAAAAAATTTAGAGATCAGTAATTCCTTGAAACTGCATGCATTAGGAAGGAAGGGGGCTGTCATTCTCAAAGGATGTGACTCCCCCCAAAATAAGTACTTACTCTTATAGGTCCTCTGCCAAATGCTAAGGAAATTCAGTGGCATTTCTTAAACGAGCACATAATCTAGGAGCATTTAGACTCACACACTACTAGATTTGGTCACAACAGAAAAAAAAAGATTTCCTTAATACAGTACTTACCTATCCTCAAGTAACTTTTCCAGTTTTAACACTTATTAGCACCATTTTTAATTTAAGGAACCTCTCTGAACCTAATTTATTCCGTACTTTACCATTAAAAAATCTTCAGAAAAAAGTTACATAAGATGGAGATTTAATTAAAAACTCAGGAAGTGCTCTCCTCATTTTAAAGCCCTCCCTTTTTAAAAAAAAGGATTTAGAGAGAGCACTAACCCAGAGACAGACAGAAAGAGGACACAAGCAGACTCCCTACTGAGTACGGAGCAGGAAGTATGGGGATTCCAGGACCCAGAGATCATGACCTGAGCCAAAACCAAGAAATGGGTGCTCAACCAAATTTAAATTTAAATCTTTTTTTTTTAAAGATTTTATTTATTTATTTGACAGAAAGAGGGAGATCACAAGTAGACAGAGAGGCAGACAGAGGGAGGGGGGAAGCAGGCTCCATGCTGAGCAGACAGCCCTATGTGGGGGCTTGATCCCAGGACCCTGAGATCATGACCTAAGCCAAAGGCAGAGGCTTAACCCTCTGAGCCACCCAGGTGCCCCCAGTTTTAAATCTTAAATCTAAATTCTACAGTAATTTCCTTATCCATCAGTAAGACATTTCACTCTTCATCTAGTAAATTTTCTGTCATGCTTATTCAGGGTAAATGCTGAAATATGATTAACAAATTCCAAAGAACTCCAGGTAGGACCCCTGAGAACATATTTATATATATCTATATATCGATATTTTATTTATTTATTTATTTATTTTTTAACATTAGCATGGAGGTTTTTCCACAGGGCTTAGTCTTAGCAGCCTGAACACATCATTATTCCTATTTAGCCAATGGGGGGAAAAAGCAGTTGAGTGATTAAGATCAAGATGGGTTTAAAAGTGTTTGTTTGGGGCGCCTGGGTGGCTCAGTGGTTTGGGCCGCTGCCTTCGGCTCAGGTCATGATCTCGGGGTCCTGGGATCGAGTCCCGCATCGGGCTCTCTGCTCGGCAGGGAGCCTGCTTCCCTCTCAGCCTCTCTGCCTACTTGTATCTCTCTCTGTCAAATAAATAAATAAAATCTTTAAAAAAAAAAAAAAAGTGTTTGTTTGTTTTTCCTAATCCAACTACCAGAATTCAAATGACCTTTGCCCCCTTCAAGCAAATGCCACAGAAGGCTGGCCATACCCTCACTCAAACAGTGCTACACCCACACTGCTCAAAACAATTCAGAATTCTTTTGAGAACTGGCTTCAGAACCTATTGTCTAACTTCTTAATGTTCTTATTAGTGGCAAATCTTTTCCTTATTTAGTGTGGACTTTTGTTTCATTTAATATTCAAAACTGACTCAGATTCAACTTGGTAAGTAAGGTAAATAATCTGAGTAATAATATTTTTCAATCAAAAGTGACCTGTGAATATAGGGACGCCTGGATGGCACAGTCGATTAAGTCTCTGGCTCTTGGTTTCAGCTCAAGTCATAGCTCAGACTGGTAAGACAGAGTCAGGTTCTGCTCTGCACAGTCTGCTTAAGACTCTTTCTCCCTCTGCTTCTGTCTCTAGAAATAAATAAATTTTTTAATGACATATGAAAATAAAATATTACACACTAATTTTACCTGTGTCTCTGCCAACAATTTCAAAAGAAAAGTTTCAAATTATATGAAGGATACTGTTTTGAATAACAAAACTTATTGTTTTGTCTTATTATATATATCAGGTATGACTATAAGTAAACTTAAAAATCTTATTCCTAGGGGCGCCTGGGTGGCTGAGTGGGTTAAAGCCTTTGCCTTCAGCTCAGGTCATGATCCCAGGGTCCTGGGATGGATCCCCCATCAGGATCTCTGCTCCGCGGGGAGCCTGCTTCCTCCTCTCTCTCTGCCTGCCTCTCTGCCTACTTGTGATCTTTGTTTGTCAAATTAAAAAAAAAAAAAATTTAAAAAAAAAGGATTTTATTTATTTATTAGAGAGAGAGCAAGCACAGGCAGACAGAGTTGCAGGCAGAGGTAGAGGGCAAAGCAGTCTCCCTGCCAAGCAAGGAGCCCGATGTGGGACTTGATCCCAGGACGCTGGGATCATGACCTGAGCCGAAGGCAGCCGCTTAACCAACTGAGCCACCCAGGTGTCCCAATAAATAAAATCTTTAAAAAAAAAAAATCTTATTTCTAGGGCACCTGGGTGGCTCAGTTGGTGAACCATCTGCTTTTGGCTCAGGTCAGGATCCCCGGCTCCTGGGATCAGGTCCCACAGAGGCTTCCCTGCTCAGCAGGGAGTCTACTTGCCTCTCTGCCCCACCCCACTACTGCTTGTGGAGTTCTCTCACACAAAAATGAATAAAGAAAATCTTAAAAAAAAAAAAAACTGATACCAAAAACTAACGATGTACTATATATTGGCTAATTGAAAATTAAACAAACAAAGTTATTTCTACAGGAACCTCAGTGGCTGAGTCAGTTAGGCATCTGACTTCAGTTTGGGTCAATGTCTTGGGGTCCTGGGATTGAGCCCTGCTGTCTGGCTTCATGCTCAGACAGGAGTCTCCTTCTCCCTCTACTTCTCCCGCTGTCCCTCCCTGTGCTCATGTTCTCTCCCTCTCTCAAACAAATAAAATCTTTGAAAAAAAAATCTTTTTTCTAAGTTAAGTCTTCTGTTTCTACAAAGGATTACTACATATTGCCCCAACTGCTGTAACTTTGCCAGTTTTTTTTTTTTAAATACTTTATTTATTTGACAGAGAGAGAGGTCACAAGTAGGCAGAGAGGCAGGCAGAGAGAGAGGGAGAAACAGGCTCCCCACTGAGCAGAGGGCCCGAGGCGGGGCTCGATGCCAGGACCCTGAGATCATGACCTGAGCCAAAGGCAGAGGCTTATACCACTGAGCCACCCAGGTGCACCTACTTTGCCAGTTTTTAATATCTTATAAATGGGGGCTATGGTTATCTTCAACAAGATAGTAATCATTCAATATTTACAATCTGAGTGACTATGTATGTTACTGAGCCACATAATCCAAATTATTCCATAGGATTCATCCCTTAAATTAAATATCAGCTGCCTATGCAGAAAATACAAGACAGATAAATAATGAATTATGAAATTTAGAAATCTAGATTGAAACTATGGCACTGGGCGCGTAGATGGCTCAGTGGGTTAAAGCCTTTGCCTTCGACTCAGGTCATGATCTCAAGGCCCTGAGATCCAGCCCAGAATAAGGCTCTCTGCTCAGCAGGGAGCCTGCTTTCCTCTCTCTCTGCTGGCCTCTCTGCCTACTTGTGATCTGTCAAATAAATAAATAAAATCTTTTAAAAAATAAAATAAAATAAAACTATGGCACTGATCTAAAGATGCTATAATAGAGGTAAGAGTACCATATAAGAGTACCACTTTAACAGACTCAGCTGAAAGAACAACAAAAAGGCTTTAACATTAAAACTACTCAAGTTTCCTATGACACTTAAATTTACTTGAAAAAATATTAAGGCATTATTATTTTAAAAGCATAAACCAATATCACATTAAGAATTTACACCCCCCATCATCCTCCCACAGTCATTTCTATGAGAGATGTACTCATTTCTAATTTCAAAACTAGTTTTCTTAAGACTTCTATTTCTCAACACTAGCACCAACCCACTCCCCAAGTAATGAGAAAAGTTGCTATTATATATGCCAATTAAAAAAAAAAATCTTTCTGCAACAGGATTTATCAATCTCTAATTCAAGAAGTCCAAAAACAAAAACAAAAAATCCATTTTTTCCAGTGAATTTAAGATATAAACTGAAGTCATCATAACAATCTCGACCTGTAATTTGGAGGAACAGATAATAATTACCCTTGGGACCTTTAAACTTAAGTAAAAGAATTTTTTTTTTAATTTGGTCAGAGAAGAGAGAGTGTAGGAACAGGGTAGAGAGGCAGGAGGGCAAGGGAGAAGCAGGCTCCCAGCTGAGCGGAGAGCCCAATGTGTAGCTCAATCCCAGGACCTGGGATCATGACCTGAGCCAAAGGCAGATGCTTAACTGACTGAGCCACCTAGGTGCCCCAAAGATTTAGTTTTAAATATGACCTTTCAAGCAAGATGGAGTTCTGTAGTCCTAAGCCCTGAATTTCTAATGCTTCCTCACTATTTTTTTTTTTTAAAGATTTTATTTATTTATTTGACAGACGGAGATCACAAGCAGGCAGAGAGGCAGGCATAGAGAGAGAGGAGGAAACAGGCTCCCTGCTGAGCAGAGAGCCCGATGCGGGGCTCGATCCCAGGACCCTGAGATCACGACCTGAGCCGAAGGCAGAGGCCTCAACCCACTGAGCCACCCAGGAGCCCCATGCTTCCTCACTATTATTTCCCTATAATAGATTAGCAGAGGTGTCCCAATTTGTTAGATGGCTTCCTTTATTCACTTGTCTCCAACAAGACAGGTTCTTCTGGAATCAAACTAGGAACAGTAATGCTAAGTTGCAAAAATGGAATAGAAGGTTTTATCATGATATACTATAGTTATGTTGACAAATGCTCAAAGTTTAAAGCTTTGGGGAGTACGCTCAAACATGCCCGTGAGCTAACAGGTAAGGAATTTAAAAAAAAAAAAAAAAAACCTTTAAAGTTTGATTTAAATTATCATTTACAAACACCTACCTAACACCTACGCTTCACATTTCTGTAAAGTCTGCACAAATGTTTTTTATTTTAAAGATTTTATTTATTTATTTGATAGAGAGAGAGAGAGATCACAAGTAGGCAGAGAGGCAGGCAGAGAGAGAGGGGGGAAGCAGGCTCCCCGCTGAGCAGGGAGCCCGATGTGGGGCTTGATCCCAGGACCCTGGGATCATGACCTGAGGTGAAGGCAGAGGCTTAACACACTGAGCCACCCAGGTGTCCCTGCCCAAAGATTTTTAAGAAGATCATTCATAAAAACTCTATGGTTACCAATGTCCTAATACTTTCCCTTACTATAGCCATTCTTCATACAGCATTTTGCTTTTGGAGAGTACTCAGTAAAAATTATTTACTAACACAAATCTCTGAAAAACAGGAATCAACATGCTGCAATCAAGTATTAACTAGGGCCCAAATCTTTCATTCAAAAAGAAACAATACTTTATCGAATTTAAGACACTGATGCTGGCATTCAAAAAAAATTTATTAGAAGATTTCAGTGGAAGGTTCTCTCACAACTAGGTCTCAAGTGCCACCTGGTTGATGGCAATTTTAAGGCACATCTCAATTTCCAACATGTTAAAAACTTAAATTAAAAAAAAAAAAAAAAGGGCAGGGCGCCTGGGTGGCTCAGTGGGTTAAGCCTCTGCCTTCAGCTCAGGTCATGATCTCAGGGTCCTGGAATCAAGTCCCGCATCGGGCTCTCTGCTGGGCAGGGAGCCTGTTTCCTCCTCTCTCTCTCTCTCTGCCTGCCTCTCTGCCTACTTGTGATCTCTGTCAAATAAATAATAAATTCTTAAAAAAAATTTTTTTTTTAAATTTTTTAAAAAGCATTTTGGAATCAACAGGATAAAAGAATATTCTATAAAATACTGAGGTGCTATACTTTTACCATGGGGGGGCAGTGGGGGGGGCACTAAAACTACATTTACAGTAATGCCCCAAACCACTGGACATTAACTATGTTTCCATTTACAGTGTTGCCTTAGTTCACTCCCCACTCAAGCCAAGTTCAGCTTCCAGAAAAGGTTACAGCTAAAAGCTCTAAGAGGTATTCTCAGAGAGACTGAGGAAAAATTAAGAAATAAGATAGCTTTAATTTACAGAAAGACTCATTATACAATTATTTTTTTAAAAAGCACTATTTTTATGATTTTAAAGTTAAGTTAGATCCAAATCATTTAAAACCGGAATTCTTAACCTGTCAGTTAACCCTCTGAAAATGTATACAAACTAGTTTATATGTGCCAATGTTTTCCTAAAGAAAACTGTTTCTCAAAAGAATCCATATTAACAAAAAGACTAAGAATCACTTTTTAAAAATAACTGTTTCAACTCTATCTTAAGAATCAGAGTCACAGGGGCGCCTGGGTGGCTCAGTGGGTTAATGCCTCTGCCTTCGGCTCAGGTCATGATCCCAGGGTCCTGGCATCGAGCCCCCCATCCGGTTCTCTGCTCAGCAGGGAGCCTGCTTCCTCCTCTCTCTCTGCCTGCCTCTCTGCCTACTTGTGATCTCTCTGTCAAATAAATAAATAAAATCTTAAAAAAAAAAAAAAATCAGAGTCACAAAATAGAGTATGCTATTGCCAGGCCCAAAGGTTAATTTTCGTAGGGTTTTGGGTTGGGTTTTTTGGGGGGGGAGGGAGGGCACCAGAAAATACAGAAAAGATTCATTTTATTCCAGAACAAATGAAAATAATACATATCCATTATTTTTTAAAACTATTGAAGAGTTTCTTTAATATAAATCAAAGTGGGGACTCCTGGGTAGCTCAGTTGTTAAGCATCTGCCTTTGGCTGGGGGTCATGATTGCCGGGTTGGGTCATACATAGGATAGAGTCCCACATTAGACTCCTTGCTCAGCGGGGAGTCTGCTTCTCCCTCTCCCTCTGCCCCTCCCTTTATCCCACCCCTTGCCCATGCATACGCTCTCTCACTATGAAATAAATTAAAATCTTTTCTAAAAGATGAATAAGTAAATGAAAGTGTTAAGTGTGATAAAGAAGCTTTGATTAAGGAAAACTTACAGTATATAACAAACACTTTCCTAAATTATCAATTTGAAATTTTCTAAAAATGGAAAAACCTGTATTTCACTCTCAACCACATTATTGAGTAAAATCAACCTATGAAAAGTTAACTGCAATATTTTAAGTCTTCTGTATCATTTAAACTTTTAAGTTATGAACATCATGAAAAATACACTCTTTCCTTGTTTTTTTTTAATCTCTCCACCCAACAGGGGCCTCGAACTCACGACCCTGCAATCAGGAGTCACATGCTCTACCAACTACTGTGCCAGCCAGGCACCCCTAGGCACTCTTCACTTTCTGATCTCTAGACTCACTGCTACCACGCTTTCAGATACATAATGCAGGAGCTCCAAAGAGTTCTATAACAAAGCAGCCATACTAAGTCATGATCACTAGCAGAAGTACCTGAAAAGATAGTGAACTTGTTAAGTCATTATTAACTGCTCACTTGATCAACAATTTATTTATCCAGTAACATAATAAAATTCCAACTTGCTCCACAGCAGCAAAATTAAGTTCAGAGGTGTTCTCTGTTCCAAGTCATCTCCTACTTTGTGTTTTTTAATGAGTGACCCCTAGAGGAAAAAATAGAAGCAGCAAAGACGTTACTCGGTAAGTCTTAAGAGATCAAGACTGGGCAAAAATCAAGGCCAAAAAGATTTTATAATAACCAGAAAAACAGGAACAAGAAACTACCTATACCCATCACAATTCTACCCCCAAATCCCAGAGCTAAGAAATGCACAACTTGAGATTTTTTTTGAGATGTTTAAAAAACAAAAGCAAGATGAATAGAAAAAAATTTGTGAAACACGAAGTCCCGGTTTCTATCACAACAGATGCCATAGTTAGACTGGAGCCAACTATTTCATGGTGAAAAAGATCAATAAGAAGCCTATTAATATGTAAAAGTAAAAGAGTAACATTATGAAAAATTTAAAGAATGAATGGCGGTCTCACTGCCTTCAGAAACTATTATACAAAATAAGAGAATTTAACTTGAAAATAAATTATACTAAATGTTCAAGAACTATCATTTGATATGGGAGAATAGTGGTAGAAAAAGGTCTGTGCACTTTTAACTGCAGCTGTAGAGGAATACACTAAAAGCCTTGTTTTATGACAAAAGCAATGAAATAAAAAACAATGGCTTTAGACCTGTCACCAGTATTAACTGCTCGTGACTATAAATTTGCCTTTTTACTTTTTTTTTTTTTTAAGATTCTATTTATTTATTTGACAGACAGAGATCACAAGTAAGCAGAGCAGTCAGAGAGAGGAAGAGGAAGCAGGCTCCTTGCTGAGCAGAGAGCCTGATGCGGGGTTCGATCCCAGGATCCTAGGATCATGACCTGAGCTGAAGGCAGAGGCTTTAAACCACTGAGCCACCCAGGCACCCCTTGCCTTTTTTCAACAAAAGACTTTTGGGATAAAAGGCCATACGATAAGGAATAAAATATAAGAAAACAAAACTGACAGAATTCTCACACAAAACTAAAACATAAAACCTGTCTAAGAATTTTCATACATTATTAAATGTCCTAATTAAAGGTAAAAAAAGATTGGGTTGCCTGGGTGGTTTAGCCCGTTAAGTGTCTGCCTTTGGCTCTGGTCATGATCTCAGGGTCCTGGGACTCAGGACCCCTCTGAGTCTTCTCCCTCTCTCTTTGCTTCCCCACTGCTCATGCTTGCTCTCTCGCAAATTTAAAAAAAAACAAAACAAAAAAAACTTTAAAAAATAAAATAAACGGGGGCGCCTGGCTGGCTCAGTGGGTTGGGCCTTTGCCTTTGGCTCAGGTCGTGGTCTCAGGGTCCTGGGATCGAGCCCCACATCGGGCTCTCTGCTCAGCAGGGAGCGTGCTTCCTCCCCTCTCTCTGCCTGCCTCTCAGCCTATTTGTTATCTCTGTCTGTCAAATAAATAAATAAAATCTTAAAAAAAATAAAATAAAATAAATGTAAAAAAATTAAGAAATCTAACATATACAAAGAAATTCAACCATTCTTTCTAGTAGGACTGAAATTACAAAGCACTTAACTGAAATCAGTGTTTGCCACCGTAGGGAATCCTCTTCCCATACTCCCTATTTCAAACTGAGAGGATTCTCCACAGTCCTTTTCCTGCTTCTTAAGCAAAAATATTGCAATATGCACCCATTATTTCCTTTCACATAGTTTTCAAAACACTGAAACAGAGATTATTTTTTTTTTAAAGATTTTATTTATTTATTTGACAGAGAGAGAGATCACAAGTAGGCAGAGAGGTAGGCAGAGAGAGAGGAGGAAGCAGGCTCCCCGTGGAGCAGAGAGCCCGATGCGGGGCCCGATCCCAGGACCCTGAGATCATGACCTGAGCCGAAGGCAGCGGCCTAATCCACTGAGCCACCCAGGCGCCCCGTCAGAGATTATTCTAATTAGTACCCATTCACCTTGACTCTCAACTGTCCCAAATAATGACACTTTATGGAAATTAAACTTTATGTCACTAAAGTTAGCCAGCAGACAAGCCAATACCTTCTCCAATTTGTCACTAATAACTTGTTCGTTAATATCTGCATCTAAAAGGTATAGTGTATGATGACAAGACATTAAGCATATAGTTGGTAAGAGAACTGCTCTTACACAATTTTCTAAAAATGTGTTTTCACTAGGTATTCACAGACTATCACAGACGTGAATATTTAACATCTCCCTGTCAATTCTTCACATTTTCTACAAAGTTGACCCAATTTCAAAGCTGACACTGAAGGTTCTACCTTAAGGACAGAAAAACAAAACTGGGTAGTCCTAAAAATGTACATCATAACTACATGACTAAGACACTCATTTAAAACTTATGCCAAGATAGCCCCTCCCTTCAAAACAAACTAAGATTGACTCACTGCTCTATTTTACTTACTTTTGGAAATAAAATTAAATGGATTCCGTAGCATTAATTTCCTGTCTCTGCCTCCACTATTTAAAACATTCCACCTTCAATCTATGATTCGTCCCTATAAAAATGATAAAAGAAAAACAGAAACAAACAAAAAAACCCCAATAAATCCCAATATCGCCAAGTTATCTTAAAATTTTAAAAAAATGAAATTTTAAAAAAAGAAAGAAAACCACTGGATTCAGAATATCATGATAATAACCACTGCGCTAAAATCATGGGTGCCTAAGGAACAGTCCTACTCAGTGAAATCCTCTCACCTCAGATACTTTTCATCTGTGAAACCACCCCATTCGCTAGAGCTAACCACCTGAGTAAAACGTTTCACTTCTGTCTCCCTGAAGTGGGAAACTATCAATCTCCCTACATAACATGTTCCACCGTATGCAGATATTCCTACATGGGGGGGTGGGGGGGAGCCAGTAAAGTTGGTGGCAGGGTGAGGACAAAGGGCATTTTGAAATACCACTGAAGTAAACAGAGAATGAGAACAGAGAGGGGGCTAAATTAGCGTTCCCTCAAGTAGAGAAAGGCAAGGAAACGCAGGCACCCTTGTTTACCACCCCTAGGGTCCTATTCATTACCGCCTACTGGAATGCGAAGTTGGAACTACCACCACGCAAGAAGCCCATCAAATCCTCAAAGTGTCAGGTCTCTAGGCAGCCTCTGAAATGACAGACTAATACCCTTCCCCCACCCTCACCCCCCAAAAAAGAAAGATCCAATCCACTAAGCGCAGGTCACTCTGCCCTCTGGGGCAGTTCCAGACGGCGCGGGGATGGTTCTGATGCGAAGACAGACAGGAAAGACCACCTTTCTTCCCACACACCCTCAGCTGGGGAAACAAAACAAAGACAGCCCTCCTCCTCCGGTAGCCACTACCCTAGCCAGAGAGGCTTTCCTATTTCCCGGTGCAGTCTGGCTTCCAGCCCCCGCCCCCATGACAAAGAAAAGGCACTTGGTGAGCAAGGCCTTCCTGCTTCCACGGATGGGGGGAGGGGGCTGCCGGGGTGAGGAGCCCCCTCTACACACTCGCGCTCACACTCTTGGCTCCACAAGCGGTGGGGAGCGGAGGCCTCCGCCTGGAGAAGCCTGCTCTGGGAGGGGGTAGGGGTACCTTGAAGTAGCCGCCTTCGTAGAGGGTGTTGGGGGGTCCGAAGATGGCAACCTCCCAGTTGTAGAGGTCGGACTCATCCACCAGGGTGATCCGGAAGCCCTCCACCGGCTCCTCCTGCAGGGATTTCAGCTCGAGCATCAGGGCCTTCTGCGAGCTGGTCATCTGCTGCTGGGCCATCGCGGCGGCGGCGGCGGCGGCGCCGGGCCGGAGCCCCAGTCCTTTCGCACCGGCCGGGCCGGACGAGGCCCCTCCCCTCCGCTCGCCCTCTGCCGGGCCGCACTGGGCCCCTGTCTTCACACACCCGGCGGGCCGGACCAGGCCCCAGACGGCCCGTGGGCCAGTCCGGATCCTCCTCACACACGACGCGGGCCGGGCCCGGCCCTTTTCCTCACACTCGGGCCAAGTGGGGGGAGGGGCCGAGGGAGTTAGGGGAATTCGCTCCCGGTCCCGGGCCTCCCCCCCCCGGAGGGGGCCTCAACTTGACGGGGGGGGGGAGGGAGAGGGGGTGGAAGCGGAGGAGGGCGGCGAAGGGCCGGCGATGGTGAGGGGAGGGGGCCGACCCGGCCTGGGAGCGCCGCGCTCGCTCGCCCTCTCGTTCTCCTCAGGGGCTGCCGGGCCGAAGGGCGCGCGGGGCCGAAGGGCGGGGAGAGCGCGGAGCGCGGGGGTCTCTCGGCGGCGGCGGCGACGGCGGCAGCGGCTGCGCGGGGGGAGGGGCGACGACGGAGGAGGAGGAGGAGGAGAAGAGCGAGAGCGCCTCGCGCCGCGGGAGCGACGGAGCCCAGAAGAAGGAGGGAGGGAGAGAGGGAGGAGGGGCGCGCGCCGGGAGGGAGGGCGGCTCTCGGAGGCGGGAGGCCAGACGCGCGTGCGCACGCCCCTCCCTCCCCCTCCCTCCTCGCCCTCCCCCTCCCTCCTCGCCCTCCCCCTCCCTCCTCCGCTCATTTCCCCGCCTCCTTTCTGCCACCCGGCGCGGTGGCGGCGCTTTGTGACGCCGACGCGTGTCCCCCGCCCTTAAAGGGCCAAGCTGCTGTGCGGAACGAGCGTAGCTACAGGGGATGCCCTTGGCCCCGAAATGACGGTGTGCGGCTGCACGCCGCGGTTCCTAGGGCACTCCCAGGAAGGGACCACTGGTCCTAGAGCTCTCAGCGCCTTCCCTTCCACTTCCTATGCGTAGGTATCCACAGGCTTCCACAGCCTGTGGAAGGACTCTTCCACAGGGTCCTCCGTAGAACGCTGGTCCTCCTCAGGCCCCTCCCGTGACACAAAGTCGGCCGTCCCTGCACTCAGTAGGTGCTTCAAAAGTATATGCTGAGTTTATGAATCTTATCGATGGGAACAAGTGTCCCGACATATCTTGTGCAGGGCCCTCAAGCCCGTGTGTCCTTGGAGAGCAGCGTGTCACCCACCTGGGTGGGGTGGGGTGGGGTGGGGTGGGGTGGGGGAGCAGACTCCCATCCCAGAAATGGGGAAGGCAGATAGGCCAGCTTCTACTTCTCTTCTTAACTACAAAGAGGAAGTTGTGGGAAATGAGAAGTAGTAACGCAGACTAAACCTGGGTTCTTGGTCCTTCCCTGTGATTTGGGACAAGTGCTCTAGGCAACCCTCAGTTATTTGTAAAATGAAGTACTATGGGAACACCTGGCTGGCTCAGTCCCTGAGCATGCGACCCTTGATCTTGAGGTAGTAAATTCAAGCCCCACCTTATGTGTAGAGATTACTTAAAAATAAAATCTTTAAAGAAAAAAAAAATGTATACACAAACATACACACACGCACACGCTCAGTGTAGAACTTTCACCCCTATAGATTTTTTTTTTTAGGTATTCACTTACTGTGAGTCTTTTTTTGTTTTTGTTTTTTTAAGATTTTATTTATTTGGGCGTGCCTGGGTGGCTCAGTGGATTAAGCCGCTGCCTTCGGCTCAGGTCCTGATCTCAGGATTCTGGGATGGAGCCCCGCATCGGGCTCTCTGCTCCGCAGGGAGCCTGCTTCCTCCTCTCTCTGCCTGCCTCTCTGCCTACTTGTGATCTCTCTCTCTGTCAAATAAATAAATAAAATCTTTAAAAAAAAAGATTTTATTTATTTGTTTGACAGAAATCACAAGTAGGCAGAGAGGCAGGGAGGGGGGCGGGGGGAGACAGGCTCCCTGCGGAACAGAGAGCCGGATGCTGGGCTCTATCACAGGACCCTGAGATCATGACCTGAGCTGAAGGCAGAGGCTTTAACCCACTGAGCCACCCAGGCGCTCCCCCCCCCCGCCCCCCATAGATCTTTTAACTGGAAGGTTTGACTTGGAAGTGAGGGACTTTTAAGATAATCATAACTGAAGTGAGATGAGGAGACAGTCTTAAATCCTCATGATTTAAAGTAGCCTGTTCTCTTGAGAAGGCAGGTCCTGTGATAACCACTGAAACATTTCCTTAGAAAAGTTGGGATACTGGGGCGCCTGGGTGGCTCAGTGGGTTAAAGCCTCTGCCTTCGGCTCAGGTCATGATCTCAGGATCCTGGGATCGAGCCCGGGTCGGCTCTCTGCTCAGCAGGGAGCCAGCTTTCCTTCCTCTCTCTCTCTCTGCCTGCCTCTCTGCCTGCTTGTGATCTCTGTCAAATAAATAAAATCTTAAAAAAAAAAAAAAGATTCTTCCTCTCCCTCTCCCCTTCCTCCTCCTTATCCCCCATCAGCTTACATGTACTTGTGCTAAAAAATTGTAAAAAAAAAAGAGAAAGGGGCGCCTGGGTGGCTCAGTGGTTTAAGCCGCTGCCTTCGGCTCAGGTCATGATCTCGGGGTCCTGGGATCGAGTCCCGCATTGGGCTCTCTGCTCAGCAGGGAGCCTGCTTCCCTCTCTCTCTCTCTCTGCCTGCCTCTCTGCCTACTGTGATCTCTCTCTGTGAAATAAATAAATAAAATCTTTAAAAAAAAAAAAAGAGAAAAAGAAAAGTCGGGATACTATGATAGTTCCACACATTTAGAATTTGAAGATCAAAAAAATCCTAAGTTCCAACCCTAGCCCCACCATTTACATCATCCATTCCTTATTCATCAGCTTCTGTAATAAAGGGTTAATTACACCTAACTTAAACTATTGTAAATATTAAATGAGATCATCTATATACAGCATTTGACACAATTACTAGCACAAGGTAAATGATCCATAAATAGGAACTTTAAAGAAAGAAAAAAAAATTGAAGACATAGCTGTATTCTGGCTACCAGCCCTCAACCATTCTGACTTCCCTTCCTCTACCATTCAATTTAGGGACAAAAGATTGCTGATCTGGGAATGTGGGAGATGATGTTGACACCTTTAATAACAAGGATGTGAGTAGACAAATAGGCAGAAAGTTCATCTTCAAAGCATTTCACCCTCATAAACTCATCACAGTCCCACCCTGACCCAGAAGATGGTAGATCCCCAGTCTAACCCACTGTAACATACACCTGACAGCCAGACCAAAAGCTGCTCCCTGAGTTCAAATAAACTCACAAATTCCTAGTTAACATCTGCAATGATCATGGCCCTAAGGTAGAGGGCTAATAAAGATGTATTTGTTGAAGGCTCATAACCTAATGTGATAATGAAGTGTGTACTAAGGTTCTCCATTCTCAGGTCAGAGGAAATTACTAGAATTTGTCTCATGCCTTTTTATCCTAGCAGGTAAGACATTGTTTATTAGTAGGTGGCAAGTGTGTCTTATTCATGCCTGGAATCACAGCAACCAGCACATTGCTTGAAACAGAGTAGACACTAAGTAATTGTTCTCGTGGGCTTACAGCCAAGAGCAGGAAAACAATCAGTAACAACAACAACAAATTGAACCCCACCCTCCACACCCATGTCTAATAGGACCTCTCAGACACATAGTAGGTGCTCAAGATTATAAATTCCATAAGGATGACAGATCTTGTTTATACAAGGTTCTTTCTTATATACAAGCTACTACAGTGTTTGGCACGTAGTAGGTACTCAAAATATATTTGTCAGACGAATGGATGGCAGAAACAGCTTCCTAGAGCTTTCCTATAGTGTTTTGTAATGACAGGTAAAATGACTTGACCGATTGGTGCCCTCTGGTGGTAAAGAAAACAGGACACTTACCTTTGTCTGTATGGCATCAGCTGATGCTCTTCAACTAGGGCTCTTTTTTTTTTTTTTTTAAGATTTTATTTATTTATCTGAGAGAGAGAGAGAGAGAGGAGCGCACAGCACACAGCAGGGGGAGGAGCAGAAAGAAAGGGAGAAGCACTCTCCCCTCTGACCAGGGAAGCCCATCATGGGGCCCATCCCAGAACCCTGAGATTACCATCTGACCTAAAGACAGACATTTAACTGGCTGAGCCACCCAGACACTCCTCAACCAGGGCTCTTCTGAAGAACTGATTCTTTCTCCCAAAGAGAAAAGATACGGAAATCTTGGAAGATAAATGAGGGGTAGGGGTGTTTGTTTTAGAGAGATTAATTCTGACCTTATAGAATGACACATTTTAGGGGACCAACTTTTTTTTTTCATTCTGTGTATGTTAACACATGTAAGTCAAATAGTGCTCTTAAGGAGCCACAATCTTTCTTTAATAATAATAGCTAGAAAAAAATAGCTAGCATTTACTGTGCATCAGTATGTGACATGTTCTTTACAAGCAGTATCCTGTTTGTCAAAAAATCCATGACATCCATACCAGAACATCTGTTTTCCTGAGTATAATAACTTTTTTTTAAGATTTTATTTATTTATTTGACAGAGAGAGCACAAGTAGGCAGAGAGGCAGGCAGAAAGAGAGGAGGAAGCAGGCTCCCCACTGAGCAGAAAGCCGGATGCGGGGCTCAATCCCAGGAATCTCAGTCCCTGAGATCATGACCAGAGCCACCCAGGCGCCCCATTCCTGAGTATAATAACTTTTAGAGGGGAGCCTGGGTGGCTCAGTCGGTTAAGTGTCTCTCTCACTCTCTCTTTGTCAAATAAATAAATAAAATCTTTTAAAAAAAGATTTAGAAAGGTTAAGAAAGTTACCAAGGTCACCCAGTGTATAAATGTTAGAACCTGGAGTTGAACCTTGGCCATTCCACTTAAGCATGTCTGCTTTTAACCAAAGTACTATAATATTCCTAATCTGACATGCCCATAACAATCTGTTCATATCATATCACTGCCAATGCTATATTGCAATTATTTGTTTACATCTTTCTCCCGGACTCTGAGGAGCTCTTAAGAAAGAGCCACTCATTCATTCAACAAATATTTATTGAGTGCCTGCTATGTGACAGGCCCTATGCTAAATTCCAAGGATGCGGTAGTGAATGAGATGGAAATGATTTAGTCACACCCTCATGGAGCTTACATTCTACTGGCTGAGACTGAATCACACAAAAACAAGTAATTACTAGATAAATAATATCATTGCCAGTTTTGGTGAGTACTAATGAAGGTGATTAAAGTAGGGTCTAAAACTGAAAATGCTGGGGTGAATGCAATTTTACTTTTCACTGTTCTTTTTTGGGCAGGGGGTGAATGCAGTTAAAAAAAAAGATTTTATTTTATTTATTTATTTTAGGGGGGTGGGACAGAGGGAGAGAGAGAATCTTTAGCAGGCTCTACTCCCAGCACTGAAAGTATTACAGGGCTTGATCTCACAACCCTGAGATCATGACCTCAGCCAGAATCAAGAGTCAGATGCTTAACCAACTGAGCCACCAAGGTGCCCTTTAAGATTTTATTTTTAAGTAATCTCTACTCCCAATGTCACCTCAAATTCACAACCCCTGAGATCAAGAGTTGCCAGCTGTACCAACTGAGCAGCCAGGTGCACCAGGGGTGAATATAAATTTTAAATGGAGGCAGGAGAAAGGCAGAATAAGCCTCTTTGAGGTTACATTTAAATGAATACAGGGGCCAATGGCCTTCATATGCCCACCCTCTGCCCCAGATGGTGGATTATATGCAGCTGTGGTGGGAGGACAGGGAGTCCTAGTGTATTTTTCTTTGTTTAAGAAAAAGTTCTAAATCAATAAAGTGAGTTTGTTTCTTTGGTTGGTTGGTTGGTTTTGTATTTTTCTTTTTTAAAATGAATCAATAGCAACATCCAGTTCTCCCAGGCTCTCTCTGCCTGCACCTGAGGTGGTGGCAAGCAGGATCCTGGGGCTAAGGCTGTAGCTCAGGGCAAAGCAGGAATAGATGTGGGTTTCCACATTTTCTTGGCCTCAGGGCTGGCAACCAGATCCTGGAGCAACCCATCTGGTCTCTCGAATAAAGGTCAAAGCTAGATTAAAAAAAAAAAAAATGAATAGAAAGACTAGCCTATAAAATGGGAGGGCAAGATCATAATTCCAGATTTTTGACTTGTGATCATCATGTCTTATTTATCTCTTCATCCTTGAGACTGAACACAGTGCTTGCCTTTTCTTAAGTGGCAACCAGTGTGGAATGAGTGGTTGACCTAGCTCTCTGATCTTCCTCAGTGCTTGATCAGATTTCAACAGTGCTGCTGCTTCTACTCAGTCAATTCAAACCCAAATTATGCTTCAAGACTTAGCACAAACCCATCTCCTCCAGGAAACTTTCCTTAACCATCAAAACATTCTTTATCCATAAAGAAGGAAATTCTGCCTTTCGTGACAGTATTGATGAACACTGAGAGCATTAGTCTAAGTGAAATAAGTCAGATAAAGACAAATGCTGTATGATCTCAATTATATGTGGAATCTGAAAAAGCCAAACTTACAGAGAGTAGGTTGTTGGTGCCAGGAGGTAAGGGTAGGAGAAATGAAGAGATGTTGGTTATAGGATACAACTTCCAGGTATAAGAGGAATAAGTTATGGGGATCTAATGTACAGCATGGTGACAGTAGTTAACAATACTGTATTGTGGGGGCACCTGGGTGGCTCAGTGGGTTAAAGCCTCTGCCTTTGGCTCAGGTCATGATCCCAGGGTCCTGGGATCGAGCCCCGCATTGGGCTCTCTGCTCAGCAGGAAGCCTGCTTCCCTTCCTCTCTCTCTGCCTGTCTCTCTGCCTGTCTCTCTGCCTACCTGTGATCTCTGTCAAATAAATAAATAAAATCTTTTTTTAATTTTAAAGATTTTTATTTATTTATTTGACAGAGAGAGAGATCATAAGTAGGCAGAGAGGCAGACAGAGAGAGTGAGAGGGAAGCAGGCTCCCTGCTGAGCAGAGAGCCCGATGTGGGACTCGATCCCAGGACCCTGAGATCATGACCTGAGCCGAAGGCAGCAGCTTAAACCACTGAGCCACCCAGGCGCCCCATAAATAAAATCTTAAAAAAAAAAAAGAACAATACTGTATTGTGTACTTGAAAGTTGCCAAGAGAATAGACCTTAAATGTTCTTACCATAACAACAACAACAAATGGTAATTATGTGAGATGAAGGATGTGTTAAATGTGTTAACTAACCTTACTGTGGTAATCATTTTGTAATACATACATGTAACAAATTATCACCTTGTATACCTTAAACTTAAGGTTATCCAACAATTATATCTCAGTAAAGCTGGGGTGGTGGTAAAAACATCAAGCAAAAAGGATAGCAAGTTCAAAGGCCCAGAACAGAAAAGCAAGATAAGCAGGGAAACTCTAATAGTTCGATGGTAAGAGAGAATATTGGAAGGTTGACAGTGGCTACATCCATTCACTCATTCATTCATTCATTCAGTAAACATTTATTGAGTATTTACAGTGTGCTAAATATTGACTATGTAGACCTGGTCCTTGTTTTCATGAATTTACAGTCAAGGACTAAGAGACAATTGATAAACAATCAAAAACTATTAAAAAAAAGAAAGAAAATAATGGTATCACAAGATAAGGGAAAACATATTTCAGATTAGATGGTCAGGGAAAGCCTAATTAAATAGGTGATACTTATCTTGACAACTGAAGGATGAAAAAGAGAAAAAGACAAGAAAAAGCATTCCAAGCAGAGCAAACAGCTTGCCTCAAGTTTCTGAGATGGGAAGAATGTGCTATAACCAGAGAATTGAGAGGCTTATTTTGCTGAAGCTAAGTGAACAAGGGGTGGAGTATCAAAAAAAAGTTGAATGGGGTGCCTGGGTGGCTCAGTCGGTTGAGCGTCTGACTCTTGATTTTGGCTTAGGTTGTGATCTCGGGGTCCTGGGATTAAGCCCTGAGCCCCGGTTGGGCTCCCTCCTCAGCTGGGAGTCAACTTGTCTCCCTCTCCTTCTGCGCCTCCCCCTGTTCTCTCCCTCTCTCTCTCTCTCAAATAAATAAATAAATCTTAAAACGGAAAAAAAAAAAAGGGATGGCATAGCCAGTAAAGTACTTTATATAAACTCATATCTCATCCTAAGTACATTTGGGAGCCACTGCTGAGGTTTCACTTTTTGTTTTTTTGCTTTATGCTGGCTCCGTGCGGGGCATGGAGGCCAACATTGGTAATGAAGGATAGTTGGAAGGCAGGCAGGTGGGGATAAGGCCCTCCCACCAAAGAAAACCACCCTTAAAAGGATTTTACACACACCCTAGAAGGAGCCCTCCACCCTTTCCCATAGGACAAAAACCTGATTGGATAACAGGCACAGGGAGGGTTAATCAGATTAAAACAGCTTGCCAACAAGCCCATAAATACCCCTACACTTAGACATTCTGGTGGTAACCGTTTTGGGTCCCCTCCCTCCTTGGGAGCCTTGTACAATCACTTTGCTATCACACAATAACCCTTACTTTGGTGCCCATCACTCTCTCAGGTTTATCTCTTCATTCTTCAAAAGTGGCGTGATCAAGAACCAAAGGAGAGAAAAATTCTGCAACCGGGGGATTGAACTCGGGACCCTGAGATCAAGACCCAAGCTGAGATTGAGTCAGACTTTTAAGTAACTGAGCCTCCCAGGAGCCCTGGAGGGGTCACTAGTGAATTTTTAAGAGGAGAATGACATGATAGAGTGATAGTTTTGGAACACTCATTCTGGCAACCACATGGAAAATGCCTGAAGGAGGACAAGACCACTCTTGTGAAAAATTCCTTTAAAAGCTATTGCATAAATTAATAAATTATTCTGTGCTATTAGAAGTCAGGGTAGTAGTTACTGTTGGGGCATAATGACTAGGTGGCAGAATAAGGGGAAATTCTAAAGGTTCAGGAAATGTTCTTATCTGGGAGCTGGTTACATAGGTATGTTTCATTTATGAATATTCAAGCTACGCCCTTATGTAATTTTCTATATGTATATATGTAATTATATGTATATGTAATCATATGTTTATATAATTATATGCATAGATATAATTCTATATGCGTGTGTATATATGTAATTTTTATGTATGTCTATTGTATATCACTTGTAATTACATATACACATATATACGTATATATGTATACTGTATGAAAAAGCTATTGAATGAAACTGTCCTATACTCTTCAAAAGTGTTGTCATGAAAGACCAAGAAAGGGAGAGCTTGCAAATGTTCTTAGATTAAGACAGAGAAAGGAAACATGACAACCAAACTGATGCATGATATTGCATCAGGAAATAAAATGCTACTACTATGTAAAGGGCATTATTGGGATGATCAGTAAAATTTGAATAGTATAGAATCAAGCTTAAATTTCCTGAATTTTATAACTGGACTATGATTAGTCCTTGTTCTTATTGCATATAGGCCAAAGTATTCAGGGATGTGTGCAACTAACTCTCAAGTGGTTCTGCAAAATAGTATGTAAATACATAAAGACAAATTTGACAAAAGTTTTTCTTTTAATATAAGATTTTATTTATTTGAGAGCGAGCGAGCACGCAACACAAAGTGCACAAGCAGGAAGAGGGGCAGAGGGAGAGGGAGAAGCCAACTTCCCCTGAGCAGGGAGCCCCATGTGGGAATTGATCCCAGTATCCTGAGAGCAAGACTTGAGCAGAAGGCAGATGCTTAACCAACCGAGTCAGGCGCCCAAGACAAACACTAAGTTATGATGGGTGGGTGAAGGATATATGGGAGCTCACTATATTATTATTACAATATTTTGGTAGATTTGGAAAATTTAGGCATAAACTGGAGAGAAAGTATTATAATTTTATAATATATTATAATAAATTATGTATTATATATTATATTTATAATATATTATTATATATTATAATTGGGCTAAATTTATATTTTTATTTACTTATTTAAATTTATATATTTATTTACTATATTTATAACTTGGACTAAATTTGACACTAAGCACAGAAAAGAATGAGTAAATTTAAGGCATATTTTGAAGGTAGAACTGACAAAACGGCTATTTGATAAGATGTAGTAGACAAAAAAAAAGGACAGAAATCATAAGTGTAAAGAGTCCTCAGCGCCCAAACTAGCTCCGCCCTTCGCCTTTCGACGCAACCTGCGGAAGTGAGGAAAAGAGAGCGACTGGTAAACTGCAGGCAGGCTTCCGGTCTGGCGTCGCAAAGAGACCGTAAATGGGAGAATCCAGTTTGGCCCCTCCCCCATGATGGGCGGTCCTGAGGAGTGACATATGCCAATGGCCAGCGATTCTTCCGGCACTCACCCAATGGCTCTGGAACTGGGCGGAGTCCTACGGCACGAGGCTTGTCCCCACGCGGTGCGGGGAGTTTACCGCAAACCTTCGGCAGTTCTGTTGCCAGGCTTCTGTAATTCTGCGGAGGGCTTGGGCACTTCTGCTAACGTGGGAAGAAATTGTGCAGAGTACGTGGGCTTTGAATCCGAAGTGCTGGAGCAAGACCTGGACCAGAGTTATGGGGCCGGCGCCCGCGGGAGGGCAGGATCGCGGAGCTGCTGGGGAGCCAGAGGTGGGTGAGCTGTCTGGGAGGAAAGAGGACTTTCCACGTGCCAGAGGTGGCAGAGACTGGCAGTTCGCTGGCGAGGGGCGCGAAGGCGGTCCCTTCTGGAAGAGCCTTATTCCATCACGTTTCCAGTCTGGGGCACCGAGACCGTCAGGGGAGACGGAACCTAGCGTTATTTGGATAGAAGCAGTAAAGCTTATTAAGCTTACTCCTTCGAGAACTGTGCACTTGGAAGTTGAGACCAAACCAGGTCATTTTCCTAACCAGGTCTTCCTCGTCATTGTGTGAGATCTAACCTCTTGTGCCCGGTTATGTGCTCTCCGCTGTAACAGGGCACAAGGTGGTGCTTCTGGAACCCTTCAGTAGAGCTCTCACCCGTGTGGGACCGTGGAGTGGGGGCGGGGCCCAGGGCTGTAGGGCAGAAGGTTTGGGATCCTGCAGACCAGGCTGTGAAGCCTGCTTACAGCATATGCATACTAACTGTGGAACCTTGAGCTCAGGGGCTCCTTTTAAGTGTGTATTTTCTGTTGGGATTACTGAGGATTGGGTGACTTACTGAGTATATTTTACAGAGGCCACTTATACTGATGTAGTCTATAGTCAGGGCTTCCTGGCAGGGGTAGAGCCTGAGCAAGAGTGGAGGTGGCATTTGCAGATTCCCAGGACTAACTGAGCAGAAGAGGAAGCTCCCTGGTGCATAGTACTGAAAATACAAGGAGCTCAAGCATTGCTTAGGCTCATTCAACTACTAACCCTAGGAAATCCAGGCAGGGCTCCATGCTTGTGCTGTCACATACACAAGGAGCCCTCAACTCAAGGAGTTTTCAGCCTAGAGCTCAGTAATATTCTTCTAAGTAATGATAATCCTGAGTTTTACAGTCGGATTCCCATTCAAAAGAGTGAACAGGAGCCTGTGAAGATTCTGCCCACATTCCTATCATGGTGGCACTTCAGGCAGTGGATGCTAGACATCTGTGACCTTACAGTGTCTTCTCTCCTCATTGGCCACAGGAGATGGAACCAGCTCCAGAAAGCACAGGCAAGGAGGGAAAGAAGGAGTCAAAGAAGCGTACCTTGGCAGAGCCTCCAGTGGAGGGCCTCCTGCAGCCAGTGAAGCTTAGCCGGGCAGAACTGTATAAGGAGCCCACCAATGAGGAGCTGAATCGGCTTCGGGAGACTGAGAGTCTCTTCCATTCCAGCTTGCTTCGCTTACAGGTACTACTGGGTGGCTGGGGCTTTGGTTAGAGGGTGGGCCCGGGACCCTGATGCTGAAGGACTCTCCCCTGTCTGTTTTTTCAGGTAGAGGAGCTACTAAAGGAAGTGAGGCTACCAGAGAAGAAGAAGGAGCGGATTGATACTTTCCTACGGGAGGTCAACCAGCGGGTCCTGAAGGTGCCCTCAACTCCTAAGACAAAGGTAAGGCAGGTAATGTGAAGAAATGGAAAGCCCTGGAGAGGTCCTCAGTGTGGGCATTTGAAACAGGGCCTCCTCTTCTCCAGAGGGGGTGGGGTGCTAGGGAGCTCATTTTCGCTGCCAGGAGGCTCAATTGGAAGTCCAGTCAACCATGTGTTCATTTGTTCAGCAAACACTTAGTTCCTTGCAGTACTTGTATTAGGATACATTAGTGAACAAAGAGGTCTGTTTTCTAGTGTTGGGCTTATAGTAAGTAAGTATATAAGTATATATACTTGTATATATATAAGTATATACTTATAATACCTTATAAGGTAGTAAGCATGGCAGGTAAACCATGTGGCAATGTTAGAAAGTGATAAGCACTATGGGCAAAGGAGAAAGTAGGGCAAGGTAAGGGAATTGTGGGGATATCAGAGGATGGGAATGGTCTGCAGCTTTAAATAGGGTGGTTCAGGTAGGCCCCTTTGAAATGACATTAGTGTGAAAACATTAGTGTGAAGAGTCAGCCATATAGATACCTAAGGGAGGAAGAGCATGCCAGGAAGGGGAAATAGTCAACACAAAGGCTCAAATGTAGGAGTAAGTCTGGTATATTCCTTGGATTGAACGAGGAGAAAATAGGAGATGAGTTCAGAAAGGCAATGGAGGAAGGAGGCATTTCATGCAGGGCCTTGTACGTAGAAATAAGGACTTTGGCTGTTGCTCAGGGTGAAATGAGAAACCACTGATGGGACATTTTTGGTAGAGCAGTGATGTGATCTAATTTCATTTTTATTTTTTATTTTTTTATTTTTTAAAAGATTTTATTTATTTGACAGAGAGATCACAAGTAGGCAGCGAGGCAGGCAGAGTGAGAGGGGGAAAGCAGGCTCCCCGCTAAGCAGAGAGCCCGATGTGGGGCTCGATCCCAGGACCCTGAGATCATGACCTGAGCCGAAGGCCGAGGCTTTAACCCACTGAGCCACCCAGGTGCCCCTAATTTCATTTTTAAAAACGTTCTCGGGGCGCCTTAGTAGCTCAGTTTGGTTAAGCCACTGTCTTTGGCTCAGGTCGTGATCCCGGAATCCTGGGATTGAGTCCCACATCAGGCTCCCAGCTCCGTGGGGAGTCTGCTTCTCCCTCTGACCCTCTCCCCTCTCATGCTCTCTCTCACTCTCTCTCTCAAATAAATAAGTAAAATCTTAAAAAAAAATAAAAACATTCACTCAGACTGTTGTGTTAGTAGAATGGAGAAACGCCTGAGTGGCTTAGTTGGTTAAGTATCTGCCTTTGGCGCCTGTTATGATCCCAGGGTCCTGGGATCCAGTCTCGCATCGGCCTTCTTGCTCATCAGGGAGCCTGCTTCTCCGTCTGCTGCTCCCTGTGCTTGTGCTTTCCCTGACAAATAAAATCTTTTTTTTTATTTATTAGATAGAGATCACAAGTAGGCAGAGGTAGGCAAAGAGAGAGAGGAAGGGAAGCAGGCTCCGTGCCAAGCAGAGAGCCCGATGCGGTCCTGGGCTCGATCCCAGGACCCTGGGATATGACCTGAGCCAAAGGCAGCGACTTTAACCCACTGAGCCACCCAGGTGCCCCTCACAAATAAAATCTTTAAAAAAAAAAAAAGTAGAATGGCGGAAGATAAAGGTAAAATCAGGGAAACCTATTATGTGGTGATCCCCTAGAAAGTGGTAGTATCTCAGACTAGGATGGAGAAGTAGAGAAGTGGTCAGTGTCTAGATGCTCTTGAAAGTGGAATGAGTGTTCTTTTTTTTTTTTTTTTTAAAGATTTTATTTATGTGACAGACAGAGATCACAAGTAGGCAGAGAGAGAGAAAGGGAAGCAGGCTCCCTGAAGAGCAGAGAGCCCAATGTGGGGCTCAATCCCAGGACCCTGAGATCATGACCCGAGCCGAAAGCAGAGGCTTTAACCCACTGAGCCACCCAGGCGCCCCGGAATGGGTGTTCTTAATGGAGATGAGTGAAGGTGATTTAAATGTTTTGGGCTTGAACAACTAGTGTGAAGTTGCCTTAATGAGGAGGACGTGTTTACAGAAAGACTAGGAGTTTTCAAATATGTTGAAGAGTTTAATTTCAGATGTCTACTAGACATCAAGGGGGGGGAAATGTCAGAAAGGCATTCAAATTAATATGTATCACTGTCTCTGTCCCCACAGCTGACTGACCAGACCTGGCTCCCAGCTGGGGTTCGAGTACCCCTCCACCAAGTGCCCTATACCGTGAAGGGCTGTTTCCGCTTCCTGCCTCCAGCCCAGGTCACTGTTGTGGGCAGCTACCTTTTGGGTACCTGCATCCGGCCGGACATCAATGTGGACATGGCAGTGACCATGCCCAGGGTGAGGTCCAGTATTTGGGTGATGAGGGGCCTGTTCCAGAAGAGTAGCGCAGCGGAAGCGTGCTGGGCCCATGAGGGGCCTGTTCCTTGACTACCTGCAAATTCCTGGGTCCCTCTTTCTTTCCAACCTGCCACTTGCCAGGAGGTTGAAATCTGAACTGGAAAAAGGGGGTGTGCCTGGGTGGCTCAGTTGGTTAAGTGTCTACCTTCGGCTCAGTCATTATCCCATGGTCCTGGGATTGAGCCCCACATTGGGCTCCCAGCTCAGTGGGGAGCCTGCTTCTCCCTCTCATTCCTGTTCATGCTCTCGCTCTCTCAAATAAATAAAATCTTAAAAAAACAACAAACAAACAAAATTTGTTCTTTCGCTATCTTCTTGAGGGCAGCTTAAATGTGCCCTTGGATCAGTTTCTGCTGTTTGGAACTTTGCCTTCCTTGTCTGAGAGCTAAGTATGTTGTTGTTAGCCCTGGTTCAGATACTCTGGCCAGGAAAGATCCCTGAGGTTTCTTTTCTTTTTTTTTTTTTCTTTAAGATTTTGTTTATCTATTTGGCACGGAGAGAGAGATCACAAGTAAACAGAGAGGCAGAGAGAGAAGGGGACCTTGAGACCATGACCTGAGCTTGAAGGCAGAGGCTTAACCCTCTGAGCCACCCAGGTGCCCCAGAGATCCCTGAGGTTTCTAACTGTGACTCACCCCAGCTCTCTAACAACTAGCAGTTAAGTGCCTGGTCATCTCTCCCTTCTTGTGACCCTCCCCAGGAGATCCTACAGGACAAGGATGGGTTGAACCAGCGCTACTTCCGCAAGCGCGCTCTCTACCTGGCCCACTTGGCTCACCATCTGGGCCAAGACCCCCTCTTTGGCAGTGTTCGCTTCTCCTACACCAACGGCTGCCACCTGAAACCCTCACTGCTGCTTCGGCCCCCTGGTGAGAGGCACACACTGGGCCGAAGGCACAGTCTGGGATGACAGATCCAGTGGGGGAGGTGTGGGGACCTCAAGTCCAAGGTGAGTGGTTTGGGCCTCAGGTTTGAAGGGGAAGGTATAAGGACCTCAGATTCGAAGGTGGGAGGGCATGGGCCCTCACGTAGGAGGAGGGTGGTAAAGGGCCCCACCTGGCAGGATCTCAGCACTCCCTGTCTCCCCCAGGGAAGGATGAGCGCCTGGTCACCGTACGTCTGCATCCATGCCCTCCACCTGACTTCTTCCGCGCCTGCCGCCTGTTGCCGTCTAAGAACAATGTGCGCTCTGCCTGGTACCGAGGGCAGAGTCCCCCAGGGGATGGTAAGCAGGCATTGGTATCAAGGTAGAGCTGAAGGGAAGGATGTTGTGGGGATTTCTCCTCCCGAGGCTTCCCCTCTCCCACAGGTAGCCCGGAGCCTCCCACCCCCCACTATAACACATGGGTCCTGCAGGACATGACCCTTGAGTCCCATATGCAGCTGCTGTCCACTGTGCTGGGCTCAGCTTTTGGGCTGAAGGATGGTGTGGCACTTCTGAAGGTCTGGCTGCGGCAGCGGGAGCTGGACAAGGTGAGTTGGGAGTGGCGCAGCTTCCCTGCCTCACTGGGTGGCGGGCTGGCCCTAAGCTTGGGCCTCTCTCTTCCATCTCATTTTCAGGGCCTGGGAGGGTTCAGTGGGTTCCTTGTCTCCATGCTGGTTGCCTTCCTTGTGTCCACACGCAAGATCCACAGCACTATGAGCGGCTACCAGGTCCTGAGGAGCGTCTTGCAGTTTCTGGGTAAGGTGGCTAGACCCCGAAAGGCCAAGGGTTCCACTCTTCCTGTGAATCCTCTCATCCTACCAGGGATCATTCAGTTTGTTGCCACCACACAGTTGAACAAACTGAATTCTGGAGGCAGGCAGTTGTAGCCACCTGACCAGAGGGGACAGTGTCATTAGGTCTGGGTCCCCTGGGAAGAAGATACCATCTGATACACCCATCTTCTCTGGCTCACTTCAGCCACCACAGATTTGACAGTCAACGGGATCAGCCTGTGTCTCAGCTCAGATCCCTCCTTGGTGAGTGGGGCAGAGTTGGGTCTGGACAAGGAGGCTTGATGGTAAGGCCCCAACCCTGACTGGCTTCTCTCTGTGTCTCCAAGCCGGCCCTGGCTGACTTCCACCAGGCCTTCCCTGTTGTCTTCCTGGACTCCTCAGGCTTTCTCAATCTCTGTGCTGATGTTACTGCCTCTACTTACCACCAGGTACCAATCCAATCGTCTCCCACTCCTGGGTACCCCTCATGTCCCAGTCCAGATTCTGTCCCTTCTGCCAGCCCCAGAGCCCCAGAAACTCCTCTCTAAAGAGCTTAGGTCAGGGTGTCTCTTGGTCTGAGCCCTCAGGTCAATGAAGAGAGGGGTAGAGTCGTGATAGTCTCACATGTGAGTTCCCTGTTTATCCTGTGGCCCCAGGTACAGCATGAGGCACGGCTGTCTATGGCATTGCTGGATAGTAGAGCTGATGACGGATTCCAGCTTCTGTTGATGACTCCCAAACCCATGATCCGGGCTTTTGACCATGTCTTGCAGTAAGTTTGGGGCTAGCAGGCTATGTCAGTGGGTCCTTTTTCCCTAGGGCTGCAGTGATGGGGCAGATGTGCTCAGGCAGGTGTTTAGATCTTCCTTGTTTTGGGGGGGAGGGTGGTCTTTGGGGTCAGCAGCACCTCATTCTGTCTCTTTGTCCCTCTGTGCCCCTCTAGTATCCATCCATTGAGTCGCCTACAGGCAGCATGTCACCGGCTAAAGCTGTGGCCAGAGCTGCAGGATCTTGGTGGGGACTATGTTTCTGCTGCTTTGGGCTCCCTCACCACACTTCTGGAGCAGGGCCTGGGGTCCCGTCTGCACCTGCTGGCCCATTCTCGGCCCCCAGTGTCAGAGGTGAGGTGCTGTGGGGGTGGGGAGTTTGTGGGCTTAAGAGGGACTAGATCCAGAGTCCCATGGGATACAAAAGACACCATTTCTCTAGCTAGATCTACTTACCTACCTACCTTTTTTTATTTCTTCTTTCCTTTTTTTTTTTTTTTAAATATTTTTTATTTATTTGACAGAGAGAAATCACAACTAGGCAGAGAGGCAGGCAGAGAGAGAGGAGGAAGCAGGCTCCCTGCAGAGCAGAGAGCCCGATGCGGGGCTCCATCCCAGGACTCTGGGATCATGACCTGAGCCGAAGGCAGAGGCTTTAACCCACTGAGCCACTCAGGCGCCCCTATTTCTTTTTTCTTTCTTTATCCATTACAGAGAGAATGTGTGTGTAAGCAGGGGGAGGGTCAGAGGCAGAGGGAGAAGCAGGCTCCTCACTGAGCGGGGAGCCCGATGTGAGGTTTGATCCTAGGATCCTGGGATCACGACCTAAGCTGAAGGCAGACACTTGACTGACTGAGCCACCCAGGTGCCCCTAGATCTTTATATCTGGGTTTCTGATCAAGCTGGGGCATTCTTGAGTTGAGCTAGCCTTTTTACACCCTTCAGTGGGACCTCAGCCAAGATCCACCGAAGCACAGAGACTCTGGGACCCTGACCCTGGGATTGCTCCTCCGGCCTGAGGGGCTGACCAGTGTCCTTGAGCTGGGTCCAGAGGCCAACCAGCCCGAGGTGAGGAGCCGAGGGGTCTGGGGATTTGGGCCTGTCTTGAGAAGTCCAAGCCGTGCGCTGGCAGAAGTGTGGATTATCCTCATGCCGCTTAGATTGCAGCCTTTCAGGGGTTTTTGACAGAGCCCATCTTTGTTGATTTCTCCTACCACCCATTGCCTTTCCTCAGGCTTCTGACTTCCGCCAGTTCTGGGGATCTCGCTCAGAGCTTCGGCGTTTCCAGGATGGAACCATTCGGGAAGCTGTGGTCTGGGAAGCAGGCTCTATGGCCCAGAAGCGCCTTATTCCCCACCAAGTGGTCACCCACCTCTTGGCACTGTGAGTCTTAGCATCTAGATGCTGGGAAGCAGCCATGGATTGGGGAGCCTTTTAGGAGGGTCTGGCCCAGGCTTTGGGCTGAGCAGCTCAAGTCCAGTCGCTTATTCCAGTAGCCTCAATGCCCACACTGAGTCTGTGCTATGCCCCTTTCCCAGCCATGCCAACATCCCAGATACCTGTGTCCACTATGTGGGGGGCCTTCTGGACGCATTAATCCAAAGCCCAAAAGAGGTAAGGGTTGTGTGTCAGGGCTCACCCTTAAGGTGAGGGGGGGTGGTTGCCGAGCAGCCTGTGCTGTGGAATTAGGTAGCAGGTGGAGGGTGCTTGCTACCTCAGCCAGACTGCACTTCCCGTAGTGTCCAGCAGAGGGGATGCTGACTCTATGGCAGCCTTAGCTGTGGCAAAATCCCAGGTGGTGGGGGTGGAGTGGGAGAGGGGGAATGGGTTCGGTAGGGTCCTGGTCTCCTGACTGTGTTCTCCTTCTTAGACCTCCAGCACAGGTGAGGAGGCCCTGGCAGTAGCTGTGCGTTGCTATGATGACCTCAGCCGCCTCCTGTGGGGGCTGGAAGATCTCCCGCTGACTGTGTCTGCTGTGCAGGGAGCTCACCCTGTGCTGCGGTATACTGAGGTGAGGTGCAAGGGGACAGGGAGCCCTTAATGCTTGGTGACCCCTTGCCTCTGGCCCACCCACCCAGTATTGCCCCTTCCAATTCCCATGTTCACTCTCCCTGTCTCAGGCCCCTTCCTTAGCCCTACTTCTTCCATAGGTGTTTCCACCTACCCCAGTCCGGCCAGCCTACTCCTTCTATGAGCAGCTTCGAGAGCGGGCCTCGCTGTTACCCCGGCCTGACAAGCCCTGTCCAGCCTACGTGGAGCCCATGACTGGTGAGGAGCCTCTTGGGAGGGATGAGAGGAAATTTTCCCACTCCAGCCCACAGTCTCGGGACCTCTTACCTTTCTTCCTAGTGGTATGTCACCTGGAGGGCAGTGGTCAGTGGCCACAGGACGCTGAGGCCATACGGCGGGTCCGAGCTGCCTTCCAGCTGCGCCTGGCAGAGCTGCTGACACAACAGCATGGGCTGCAGTGTCATGCCACAGCCACGCACACAGATGTCCTCAAGGTTAGCCTGGTGCAGGGTCGGGAGGTCCCAGGGAGGGAGGAGATGGGGTGTGAGGGTGCTCAGGCTGACCCGCATCTCTCACTCCATACGCTCTTTTGCCAGGATGGGTTCGTGTTCCGGGTTCGTGTGGCCTATCAGCGGGAGCCCCAGATCCTGAGGGAAATGCGGAGCCCTGAGGGGATGATCTCCTTGAGGGACACACCTGCCTCTCTCCGCCTCGAGAGGGAGATGAGGCACTTGCCCCTGCTCACCAGCGCCTTGCATGGGTATGGCCGCCTGTCTGAGAGGCCAGATGTTATATTACGGGTAGGAGTTATGGAGTCAGGCAAATTCTAGAACCCTCGCCCTGTCACCTCACTGGCTGTGTCCTTTTGGGCAGGAGGTCCCCCCTGCTCCGGCCTTATTTCTCATGTGTAAAATGGGAATTTTGTAGGACCAACCTGTTGGCATTAGATAGGGGTATGTGAGATTCTGTATAGAATGTGTTAGCACAGAGGGAGACTTCGGGGAAAGGTTGAGTAGAGAGTGGTGGTGGAGATGCAGTACTGTTCTTGGGCCCTGATGGCCTGAGGCTCATTGCCACTACTGTTCCCCATCCACAGGCTCCAGCAGCAACACCCAGCCTTCTCAGGTGTGGCGCGGCTGGCCAAGCGGTGGGTACGCGCCCAGCTTCTGGGTGCGGGGTTCACGGACGAGAGCCTGGACCTGGTGGTTGCTGCTCTTTTCCTGCATCCTGAGCCCTTCACCCCTCCCAGGTGATTCTCTCCATCTTTACCTTAGACAGAAAGTTCCCCTTGGGGCCAGCTTTCATCCCTTAGGCTATACCTTCAGTCCAAATGGGAGAGGGTAGCTGAAACAGGTGACAGAAGGGGTTCTGAGACACTCCCCCACCACCAATCCCTGCCAAGGGGTCTAGGTTGTCTAGACCACTGGGTGAGCCCTGGGATGTGTGGTTGGGCTCAAACTCTTTGCTCACTCTTTTTTCTTAGCTCCCCTCAAGTCGGCTTCCTTCGGTTCCTTTTCTTGGTGTCAACCTTTGATTGGAAGAACAACCCCCTTATTGTCAACCTCAACAACGAGCTCACTGGTAAGTGGTAGGACTGGGGTTAGACCACCGCAGGAAAGACTGTTTATAGATTGCAGAGTAGGGCATGTGGGGTTCTCCCTGTCAGTCTGTCAGGTGCCTTTATGTGTGTGTGCCTTAACTTTCCCGGATATTTGTGCTTGACCCCAGTGGCCTTGGCGTGGGGGAATTACTAGGAAGAAGAGGCCCAGTCCAAGTCTTTAGGGAGTTCTGAGGCTGGAGAGGTATGGTTTGCTTACATGATGATCAGAAACAGAATGGGCTAAGGGTGGTAAGCAGGCTACCTGGTGGGGGCTGTGAAGGGAAGAAGGGAGTAGAAGGGGGACACTGAATGCTGGGTTAGAAGTCTTGTGTGGAGCAGGAAAGGGCCCAGATTAGATGCCCAGACCTCTTGGGGAGTAGGGGTGATGATTTCCAGTTGTAACATGAGGAGCTCCTGGTCCCAGCAGAGAGGAGGGTGTCAGCTTCCTAATTCCCCAGGTGTGTGGGAGCATAGGGTGGGAGGGGGTCAGGGGCAGGCCTCAGCTTGTGCAAGCCCGGAAACTAGACTGGGGTGCCAGGCAGTGGAAAATTCTGCCTCTGGGCTGAGCTTGGGACTTTAGCGCCCCACCCAACAGGGCAGACATGGTGTCCTTTTCATTGCTTTTGTCTGTTGGGGGAGGGCCATCAAAAAATCCCTGCGATGGGCCAGCAGAAGACCTGGGGCAGTAGAGCATGTCGGGAAAGGAGCAGGCTGACCCAGGACCCCGTCTTGTTCACAGTGGAGGAGCAGGGGGAGATTCGCAGTGGCTTCCTGGCAGCTCGGACACAACTCCCGGTCATGGTCATCATTACACCCCAGGATCGTAAAAACTCTGTATGGACACAGGATGGACCCACGCCCCAGGTGCAGTGCCATCCCTACTTCCAAATTTGTGTTTTTCTTCCCCCAAGGAAAAAGTAGGCCCAGTCCGACCTCAGAGAGACCCACCGTTAGGTCTGATCTGTTTGCTGTATTTGTATCCCCTCTAGATTCTACAGCAGCTTGTGGTCCTGGCCGCTGAGGCCTTGCCTGTCCTAGAGAAGCAGCTAATGGATCCCCAGGGGCCTGGAGACATCAGGGTAAGCCCCTGACCATGAGTGGCTCTGGGGTTCTGGCGAGTCTGCCTTTGAACATTGGAATTCTGGAGGTGTGGGGGCCTGGCTCTCTCCAGGCTGCATGCCTCTAGCCTCTGCTCCTCCTGAGAGGGTGAAGCTGACCCCAGCTGGGGCTTCGTGTTCCCACCTTCAGATGAGCATTTGGGCCTCTAATGGGGGTGGGTGGGCAGGCGTCAGACAAAAGAGAAGGAGGAATCCGAGGTGGGCATGTAGGAGGCTTTGTGGTCCACCTCTCAACTCGCAGTTGGCACTGCTGACCTACCTGTCCTACCCTTCCTCAGACAGTGTTCCGGCCGCCCTTGGATTTGTATGACGTGCTGATCCGCCTGTCTCCCCGCCACATCCCCCGGCACCGCCAAGCTGTGGACTCGCCAGCTGCCTCCTTCTGCCGTGGCCTGCTCAGTGAGCCAGGGCCAACTTCCCTGATGCCTGTGCTGGGCTATGATCCTCCTCAGCTCTATCTGGCACAGCTCAGGGTAGGCCCTAAGGGACTGACTAAACCTGGGGAGGGGACTTCCAAGTGAACCTGGGGCCATGGAGGTGATTCTCAGGTGTCCAACACCTGTAGTCTTTTTTTTTTTTTTAAAGATTTTATTTATTTATTTGACAGATAGAGATCACAAGTAGGGAGAGAGGCAGGCATAGAGAGAGAGAGAGAGGAGGAAGCAGGCTCCCTGCCAAGCAGAGAGCCCGATGCGGGGCTCGATCCCAGGACGCTGGGATCATGACCTGAGCGAAAGGCAGAGGCTTAACTCACTGAGACACCCAGGCGCCCCCAACACCTGTAGTCTTATCTGTGTCCTGCCCTTTCCTAGGAGGCCTTTGGGGACCTGGCCCTTTTCTTCTATGACCAGCATGGTGGAGAGGTGATCGGTGTTCTCTGGAAGCCCAGCAGCTTCCAGCCCCAGCCCTTCAAGGTGTGCTGGCTGGTGATAACCGTGTATTCGTGAGTGTGTGCTTGCAGTTCCATGTGGGCACGCCTGTCTGTATGTGGCGGCGTGCTCTCTGAGTGACCGTGGGTCAGGTGTGGAGCACGTGTCTTGCATGTCTGTCTCCACTACTGCTGTTCCTCTCCACCGCTCGCATGTTGTCTCTGGTGTACCTTTGGGACACTCAGTCCACATTTCTCTGCTTCCCCTAGGCCTCCAATGTGAAGGGGCGCATGGTGACGTCTCAAGGTGGGGAGCTGGTGATGGTGCCCAATGTGGAAGCGATCCTGGAGGACTGGGCCATCCTCGGTGAAGGCCTGGTGCAGGCCGTGGAGGCCCGAAGTGAGAGGTGGACCGTGTGATCTCCATCCCTAGGAGCAAGCTGTAGGTGACAGCAGGACTTCAAACTTCTGGAATGGCATGACCTCCACCCTTGCCACGTATGGATCCTTCGTGGAGTACCTGCCAGTCTGAACACACTGAGATGTTCCCCCAAAGAAGCCCTGCCCCAATTTTCTGTCTGATGCTTCAGCACTGGGGCAGGGGCCTGGGATCCTAGAGAGTTCCCTGGGTCTGTCTGAACTCCCAGAAGAGGAGGGTGAGCCAGCTCAGAGAGGGAGCTAAATGAACCCAGAAGATCCATCTACCTGTCAGCCCTGGCCTAGGCTTCTTTTTGTCTTCCTAGGATGTTTCTAGAAGCTTGGAGAGGACGACATGTGCCCAGGGCTGAGGCTTTGTCTCCTTCCTATTGCCAGGATATGTGCCTAGACCTTACAGTATGCCCTTCGGTGTAGGGTCTGAACTTTAAATAGGGCCCAGAGGAGGTGAGATACTTGCTGACGGTCCCAGAATTCCCACATTGAGAGGGGTGCTGCTGCTTTCCAGGGTGGGATATGGAAACGGGACAGAGGGCAGAAGGGGCTGGCTGGGTGAAGGGGTGAGAGGGACAGCTGGTCCTTTAGTCCAGGAAAGCTGCAGAGAGCACCTGTGCTGCCCTGGCTGCTCAGTGTCTCAGTCCCTCTGGCTCCGTGCCTCTGCCTGTTCATGTCACAAATTGCCCCCACCTTGTCCCTGCAGTGGGCATGCAGAAGAGAGCAAGACCCTGATCCTGCTCTCCAGGAGCTCTCCATATCAGGGTGGGTAGGGGGGTTGCTGCCTCCTTTCAGCCCGGTACACACCTCTCTTCTGGCAGCCTCTCCCTTCTCTGTCTCCCCTAATCCTGGATGTTTTACAGACTCAGCTCAAATAGTACTTCCTCCAACCCTTCCCACACCCCCAGCCTGAGGTGCTCTTTCTCTTCTCTGAAACATTGGAGCAGTTATTGTCTGTTCAGCTTACTTAGTGGTCACATTCAGTGGCATGCACCCTTCTGTTGTCTTAAACTTGGATTTTAAATTAAATTAGTTACTTTTGGGGCACTTTGGTGGCTCAGTCATTAGGTGTCTGTCTTTGGCTTAGGTCAGGATCTCAGAGTCCTGGGATCAAGTCCCATGTTGGACTCCCTGCTCAGCAGGAAGCCTGCTTTTCCCTCTTCTGCTCCCCCTGCTTGTGTTCCCTCTCTTGCTGTGATAAAATCTTTAAAAAAAAAAAAAATCACTTACTTTCCCCATGTTCTTGGCTCTTCTGCCTTCACATGGTGTTAACCTGGTCTTCTACAGCTCTTTGGGGGCACATGACACGTAGATTTCTTGGTGCCTTTGTGGCACTGAGGATAGTGCTGTGCTCAAGCAGGATACAGATGTGTACAGAAGGGCTGATGGGAGCAAGCACCAGACTTAAGGAAAGAGAATCATAATTTTTACCCTGCCTAGAACGTGCGGGGTGGTGATGGTGAGTGGACGGTCATAGAAGGCTCAGTAAATGCCGGGTGCTATTAGGTTTTTTACATATCTTCTGTGTGGGAATGTGCTCACACGGTAATACCAGCCCCATGAAGTATGTGCTTTGACTTCTCATCTGAATGAAGGAGCAGGTTCAGCAGCAGGCAGGCCCTTGGCTGCCTGGCCATCAGGCTTCATCCTCAAGATGATAAGCCACCTATGGGAACCCTGATCTCCTTTTGCCCCCATTTTGTCAGTCTTCGTGAACCTATGCCAGTCCCTAGCTGTCACTGTCAAGGGATTAGAAATGGGCATAGAGAATATACCGATGGGCTGTGTGAGCTGGAATTGGCATTTCCCCACGCCCCTGATGCACAATCCCCAAACGGAAGCACGCAAGGCTTCACTGTCAGAGTAAGAAACACCTTTCAGGGGGCGCCTGGGTGGCTCAGTGGATTAAGCCGCTGCCTTCGGCTCGGGTCATGATCTCAGGGTCCTGGGATCGAGCCCCACATCGGGCTCTCTGCTCCGCAAGGAGCCTGCTTCCTCCTCTCTCTCTGCCTGCCTCTCTGCCTACTTGTGATCTCTCTGTCAAATAAATAAATAAAATCTTTAAAAAAAAAAAAAGAAAAACACCTTTCAGTGCTCATGGACCTTGGGTGTGTGGTTGTCCTTGGCTGTTCCTCACTCACTTTTCTCCACAGCCCGTCCCTGAGGCTCTGAGGAGGGACAGTGCTGGCCTACTTCAGGCAGTCCTGCTTCACGCAAGGGTCAGCTTCAGTCCTTGGCTTCTGGCCTTTCCACAAAGCCAGTTCTAGAGGATCCCAGTGCAGGAAGGAACAGAATCGGCTCCTAGGGGAAACAGCATATGGCTCCGAGAGGGGCAGACAGTGGTCTCCACTCGGGAGATGAACCCTGGCCCTGCTCCCTCCTCATGTGTCCTCGGGCAGGTCACACACCCTTGCTGGGCTCAGCCTTCCCACCTTGAAAATGGGCATGGTACTGGCTCTTAAAGGTGGCAAGGGAGGAGGCCAGAGGACTCAAACTCAAGAAGCTGGGCCATCCTTTCTGCACTCCCTGCTTAGTTTATTTTATTTTATTTTATTTTTTAAAACATTTTATTTATTTATTTGACAGACAGAGATGACAAGTACGTAGAGAGGCAGGCAGAGAAAGAGAGAGGAGGAAGCAGGCTCCCCGCTGAGCAGAGAGTCCGATGCGGGGCTCGATCCCAGGACCCCGGAGATCATGACCTGAGCCGAAGGCAGAGGCTTAACCCACTGAGCCACCCAGGCTCCCCACCCTGCTTAGTTTAGAGGGTGAGGTGTGGAGAGTGTTGGAAGCCCAGCCCCCAATCTCAGTTCCTCATACTGCAGCCCCAAGCTGTTTTCCTCATATCTCTGGGAAGTAGGTGAGGAGGCCGGTGTGGTCTAAGATGATCTGGAAGTGGGGGTGGCCTGAGGAGCTGGACCTTCATTGGAAGGGAAGGAGAGAAGACTAGAAGGAACTGTGTAAGTGAGGGTGTAGGTTATAGCTCCCTGTGGGTACGTCTGCCTCTGTGGGCTTCTGCATTTAACTTTGCAGGTGGATAGGGATGGGGTGGGAGTCTGTGTCTGATGTATGGATTTGTCTGCTCCGTGTTGGCGGGCGTGGCCATGTCTGTATGCTCCAGTCTGTGTGCACATTTTTGCCTCTAGTTTTGAGTTGCTGTAAAAGGGGAAATGTTTTTTTTTAAAGATTTTATTTATCTATTTGCCCGAGAGAGAGATCCCAAGTAAGCAGAGAGGCAGGCAGAGAGAAAGGAGGAAGCAGGCTTCCCGCTGAGCAGAGAGCCCAATGCGGGGCTCGCGATCCCAGGACCCTGAGATCGTGACATGAGCTGAAGGCAGAGGCTTAACCCACTGAACCACCCAGGCGCCCCAGGGAAATTTATCTTTTTGAACAGCAAGTTGGAAAAGAGCTCTCAGATAAAAGGCAAAACCTCAGTTTTTTCCCTGTGGATTTTAAGGCTTTAAACAAAAGCCTTTTCCTTGGGGCTTTGGTTTCTCCAGTTCTGTCAGACTTTTTTTTTTTTTTTTTAAGATTTTATTTTTATTTATTTGACAGAGAGACACAGCAAAAGAGGGAACACAAACTGGGTGAGTGGGAGAGGGAGAAGCAGGCTCCCCACTAAGCAAAGAGCCCAATGCGGGGCTCGATCCCAGGACCCCGAGATCACGACCCCAGAAGCTTAACAAACCAAGCCACCCAGGCACCCCTCTGTCAGACTTTCTAAGCCTGTCTACGTAGTTAGATTTAGTGAACTCTCAAACGGTCTGCTCTTCTGCCTGTGGTATCACCACCTCCTCCAAACCAGAATCCTTTTGGGGCTTTTGGGTGATGCAGTCGGTTGGGGATCTGACTTGGTTTCAGCTCAGGTCAAGATCTCAGGGTCATGGGATCAAGCCTTGGGGCAGACTTCATACCAAGCTAGAGTCTACTTGAAACTTTCCCTCTCCCCCTGCCCCTCCCACTCATGCTCTCTCTATCTAAAATAAACAAATCTTTAAAAAAAAATTAAAAAGTATTAAACCAGAATCCTAGCTGAAGACCTATTTTCCTCTGCCCCATACCTTACTTTGGAGTAGAAGAGCAAGACCCTTGGGGTCCTTGCAGCAGGTTACATTCAGTGAAGTCCTGAGAGCTGCTGAGATTTGGGCTAGTCAGAGCGCCCCCACCCCAGTAAATAAACATGTAACCCCCCTAACATCCGGTACTTGCTTTGTGAGTCATAGATTAATCCAGGTGAGAGATAAAGGGGCGGGAAGCCTGGGGCACGTGAGTCACCCCTACCCTACTCAGTAATAGGCTAGCCTGCTTGCCTATCCCTCTGCTGTGAAGAGAGAGGAGGGAGTGTGGGGGGAACAGGACTCTTAGACTGCCCACGGCACTAATGGGGACCAGGGTGTTCCAAACCCAGAGGGAGACTCATTTCCCTTTCCCACTTAAGCTTCTGAGAGCAGGATGGGGAGGATAATTTTTTTGATTTGCACGAGGCCCAGAGAGGTGTTGGAACTTGTCCGGGGTCACACGGGGCTAGGGGTGGAGACCCAGAGAACCCAGGCATCCTGGCTCCAGGCCTTGCTGCTGAGCCTGGGCTTTCCTGCCGCCAAGGGCTGGAGTGAGGAAAATAAAGGAATGGAGAGCTGAGTTCCAGATCTGTGCAATGGGGCAGAGAGGAGTGCAAAACCTGGCTCCGTCCCCTGTTGTGGGCCACCTGACAGCCTTGCTGCTTTCCGTCCACCCAGGGCAGTTGACTGAAGCTGTTAGCAAGACCTAGAGGAGCAGAGTCAAGGAGAGAGGAGGGATGGGAGTGTGCACACTCTGGTCCACCTTAGCTCAAGCCTAAGTCTGTGGTATTATAATCAACGAACTTGCTAAGAGACTAGACCTTAATTATTCCAGCCACTTAAGAAAGGACAATTATGTGATGGACATCTAATTATCGCTACAATGGCAGTCATATTATATGGCATAGAGATATGGCATCTTGGCCTTTGTCTTATCTGTCCCCACACAATCCCCGTTCCCAACTCTCAATCCATGGGGTCTCCCTGGAGTTTGGTTCCCACTGATTCCAGATCGAGCCATCCTCAGGAAGTCATACTTGAAGTCTGACAGCAGAACCTCCTGCTGGAGCCTGTCCCCCCTCCCTTAGATCCTTCCCCTTGTGATGCCTCTTCCCTGGGGGCAGGCAGCTGGCAACTGCCCTGTAATTAGCACCCAGACTTGGCTGGGATGAGGGGAGAGAACACTGGGTCTCACACATGCCCATGACATTTCTGGAACACCAGATGGAGCCTCCTTCCACCACCTGTTCCCCATCCTTCCCTCTTCAGACCACAGGCATCTCAGAGAGCAGTTGTCCTGGGCCCCATCTCAGGTTCAAGTTCCTGTCTTCCCAATTCTGCTCGCCTCCAATTTTAGTTCCTTGCCGCCCTACCCTCTTCTCTCTGCCCCCTAAATGCTCAAATCGAATCCTCCTCACTCCCCATAGCTATTGCCCTGCATCTGGCCTCTTTCCCTCCTCCATGGCTTCCTTCCAGGCCTCCTGGCCTCAGCCTCTCCCCTCCACCATATCCTCCACTTCACAGCTGGAGGGATCCTTCTAATGCCTTCCGTTAACTGACAGATGGAGACCATACCACTCCCCTGCTTTAAACCCTCAGGTCTCCGATCAGCTTTTATTCTTAGCAGTGAAATATTTGTCAATTATCATCCTGTTTAGGACCCTGATATAACATGGTTAAAACACGGTGCTTGAAGCAGGAGGCAGGGCCAGGGCTCTGCCTCCTTGGCATCCCTCTCCCCATTTCCAGCGGCAGAGTCACTTCGAGAACTCCCTCAGAGCCCTGGGGATTACAGAAGCACAGTTTGAGTATCTCTGGATCCTCGAAAAGGTCCAGGTCCTTAGTACAGAACCCAAAGTCCTTCCCCAGTGTCTCTCCTTGGCTTTACTACAAGTGCTCTCATCATGGCCTGGCCCAGCAGGCTCTCACCTGGAAGACCCTCCTTAAAATCCCCAGCCAAATGTTTCCTCCTCCAGGAAGCCCTCTAGTTGCCTCAACCCTGCAAGAGCTCCACGCTCTCTTCCTGGCCTCAGGGGCCAGGCAAATGCCAGGCCCTAATTCAGGCCCCCCAGGAAGCCCATGAGCTTTTCTTTCTCCTAAAATTCTGGTAATCCCCTCATTCTCTGAGGCACCTATCCTTGTTCCAGAAGTTTCCTGCTAGTAAAGAAGGAGATAGGAAAACAGAAAACCCAGGGGTTCCGAGGATCTGATCCCTGAGATGTGAACCTGAGCCTTCCAGACACCCTAGGCCTGTTCACAGGGATAGCCTGGTCTGTGTCAGCTCCATGTCATTAACTCCCCTCCCCCAGGCTGGCATGGGGCATGCCCAAAGTCTCCAGACTTCTCAACAGATCCCCATCCCCTATCTCTGGTTTTTGTAAACACTGGACCCAGACCCACAGCCAGGCCCAGGCAGGGACACACAGATATCATACAGAGCCCCTGGGACACACAAATGCACACGCAGGCCCTCATGGATACACACACGCATGCATGGACCCCCATGGTTGTCCACGTGTCCATGCAGGCCTCCATGGATACACACACACAGTCAAGAACACACAGGGACATGTGTGCATATTCATGTAGGAGGACATGTGGCTCTGATTAAGGAGGCAGCTTCTAGAATGAGCCTTTCTTTCTATGTTGACTACATAATACAGTTTTTAAAGCCTGAAGCACCCACAGTCTTGTTTGGTTCTTACAGAGCCCCTGGGTTGGGGGATGGGAGGACCCCATCTGGAAACTTCCAGGTGACTGATAAAGAAACTGACACTCTGAGGGCTGGGAGAAGAGAGTTGTCTCTCTCTTCTCCCAGTGAGAAGTAGCCAAGCCAAACCTGGAGCTGAAATTCCGGGTCTGTGAGAGGCCTCTGTCCCATCAGCCTAGACTTTCTGACTCTGGGCCCTTCCTCAGCAAGGATTCTAGGCCTCTGCCCCATCCCTCTGTCTCCTCTAGGACTCTCTGCTGTCCCCTGTCCCCAAAGAGTGCCAAGGGCACCTGAGGGACACCAGAAGGTGAACCCACAATCTCCAGGATATGGGTCTAAAGGTAGATTTTTCTCAGGTTCCAGCTGGACGTCTAGCTGGAGGTGCCAAGGGGGTAGTTTGTGTTTATGGGCTCTCTGCCACCTTGTCTGGAGATAGGGGGTGACTGTTGGTGCAGTGGGAGGAGATGCTTGCCCTCCCTCCAGTCTAGGGACGCTCATAATAAGATGATTCATCTCTGCTATCCTCTCCCAATTCCAGTCTGGAGCCAGCCCCCAACTCTTGAGACCTAGGAGCAGGAATAATGTCCAGCAGTGGCCTAAGAGTGGGACACATTCTAGAAAGGGAGCTCAAGTGTGGAGAGACTTAGTGGGTTCTTGTGTTCTGGATCCCCACTCCTCCTATGCCTCAGACCTGTGGCTCCCTGGCTTCTCTGCCATTCTCTACCTCTCCTCCTCATCCCCATGGGGTTTGAGAATCCCAGCTCAACACTTAGTGGCTGAGACCTTAGCAGGTAACTTTTTTTCAAACCTCAGTTTTGTCCTCTGTGAAGGGGGGAGGATACACTCACTTTTGGTGTTGCTTTGCCAATGGGGGGATGTGCTTTCTAAACTTGAAAATGTCTGTATGTCTGCTTTGGTCTGCACTCCCCCCATCCACTCCAATGCTCTGGAGGAGACTAGGGGTTTGAAGAGGCTGGGGACACTGTAGCATGATTTGTTTTCCAATGTCTACACTCTTCTCTACCCCACTTGCTGACAGCAAGAACCATGTATCTTCTGATGGTTCAGGCTGCTCCTACTGAAGCAGAAAGAGTCTGGGGGGCAGGAAATGAAGGGTGTGCCACCACATCCCTGCCCCCTTACAGGGCCCCAGCCGGCCCCTCTGGTCCAACAGGCTGGGACCTGCATCTTTAGCCCTTCCCTTGCCTGGGAACCCACTCCCCCAGCTCTGACCTCAAGGAGTCACAGCCTCCCACAGGGTGGATGGGCTGTCAAGGCCCCTTCCTGGGCTCAGCCCTCCCGCCCAGGTGAGACATAGACCTTGCTCAAGCTGCCCTGGGAGGAGATGGTGCCTCATCTGCATCCTCCCAGAGCTCCCAGGTGGGCTGGCTTCTAGCCTGCACTTGGCACTGCTTTTCCTTCTCAAAGCACAGGAGGGAGCCCAGAGGGCTATAAGTAAGCTATGTGACTCAGAGCCAGGCCCTACTAAGCAAGCTTCAATCACGTGAAGACATGCTTCTTTCTATCTTTTGCCCCAGGGGGCGCCATTGACATTGAGGTCCGTCTTCAGCCGCCAAACTCAGGTCAGCCTGGCACTTCTAGACAAAATCCCCAGGTCCTGATTCCTCTTAATCCCACACGAGGACTTATAGGAATAAGGGACCCTTGGAAGGAATTGTATCCTTTTCCCTCTTTCAGGCCCACTAAGAAGCACGAAGCCCCTACCCATACTGTATTTTCTTAGCTCTGACCCAAAACATCCCAATGTGCGTGCATATGTATTTGTATGAACGTGTGTGTCCACAGGAATTTTAGATAGGGGTGAGTTCGATGGGAGCACTTGGTGCAGCACACGTGAACACCTATAAGCTGAGTACAAACACGCGTGTTTAGGGGCCTTGTGTGTGCCTGCTGGTGGCAAAGCTGCCTCTGTCTTTCTCCTGTGCTCTGCTTCCAGGCCAGGCTAGGATGGGCCACGGTGAGGATGAGGTGCTATGGGCTGGCGTTCCTTACTTTCTTCTAGTGCTGAGGAGCTCCTTGCCAGTTCCTGTCCTTTGCAGCCCCTCTGAGGAATCGAGAGGCTGAGAAGCACAGCACATGATGGGGAGAAGAAAGGGCAGCACCGTGGAGGGTGCACCCCATTTCCATAGTCTGGGCTCTGGCATCAGGAGTCTAGGGTTTCATCTTGAGTCACAGACTGGCAGTGGGGCTGTGGGTAAACACAGTGATGTGCCCCTGATTCACCATGGGGCCTCCCAGCCCGTGGGGGCCTGGGGAGTGGGGGCGCTTCTCCTTGGGCCTTGGGGAGACCTCTTGTGTGGGTTACATATATGTTTAAGCCCATGGCAAGGCTCTCACGTGAATGGGATCCCATGAGCATGTGAACAGAGCTCAGTGTTTATAGGTGAGAGTGGCTGCCAGCTTTAGGATGTGTGTGTGTGTCTGTGTGCATGTGCATGTGTGTAAATTTGCCCAAAGTGTGTTGCTAAATCTCTGGGCATGAATCATCTCTGGAGCCCTCATTTCTGACAGTCACTCCGCAAGGGATAAGTCCCCAGGGGACTTAGACCACCTGGATTAAGGGCCTCTCCAAAATGTGGTCTCCTCAGTCCCATGGAAGAACAGCCCAGGCAACCACACCTCAGTTTCCCAATTATTAAATGCACTATGGGGGGGGCGCCTGGGTGGCTCAGTGGGTTAAGCCGCTGCCTTCGGCTCGGGTCATGATCTCGGGGTCCTGGGATCGAGTCCCGCATCGGGCTCTCTGCTCAGCAGGGAGCCTGCTTCCCTCTCTCTCTCTCTGCCTGCCTCTCTGTCTATTATGACCTCTCTCTGTCAAATAAATAAATAAAATCTTTAAAAAAAAAAAATAAATGCACTATGGGGAGCAACAATGGCCTCATCAGATGGCACCTCAGACGGCCTCATCAGATGGCACCCCACCTCAGATGGGGCCGACAACCCTCACAGTTTAGCCAGCTTAACCTTTTAAAGGGTCAAACTTTCCCTGGTTGGGGATCAGTGAGGAGTGGGGGAAGGGAGGGTTAAAAACAGTTGGGACTCACCCTGCTGGCAAGCATATGGCACGTGGTGTGTCAGGACAACTGCCGCTAGGCCTCTGGAGCCATGTGCAAAACACAGGCAGGTCCACGTGTGGCAAATTGAGTTAAGCCAGCCAGGTTGGACAGGCATACGCACAGCCATGAGAAATGTCCAAGTGCAATCTGGTACACAGGTCAGACGTCATGTGTGGACACAGCTGTGGACAGAGCTGGTCAGGACATGCAACATGGGACAAGTAGTCAGCACAAGGAACCACGGCCCGTGAACGCTCAGTATATGTTCTGTGAGCCCACCCAGGTCCGGACTAGGAGAGGGTCTCTTCACCCTTCCGGGCCCACAGCCTCATCCCTCCAGCCCCCCACTGAGGAGAGCTGGAGCCCCGCTATCCTGTAGAGCTGGGTGGGGCCAATCCTTTCCTTTCCGACCTGTCTCTCTCACTGGCGCGGTCGTGCGGATGGCTGTGGGGCGCCAAGGTCTCTAGTGGCGGCTGCATGCTTCCCAGCCACGGTCCCGCACCCGCCTACACCCCACCATTACCTCTCGGACCCGCGCAATCGCCTCCGCCCCCAACACGCCTCCTCCCCTAAGTGCCATCCCCGAGCAACGTTGCCCCTAAAGCTCCTCACAGTCCCCTGCCGCCCCCTTCCTTCCTCCCCAGCTTCCCCCAGCCCAGCGTCCCTACCAGCTTACCCAGGCAAGCCTTGGGGGGCTGCCGCCCACACCTCCGGCGGGCTCGTGGCTCAGCGGGCGGGGCTGCGGGGCGGGCGGGCGGGGCGCGTGCCTCCCGCTCGTATAAAGGGCGCCACCCGGGGCTTCGGGCCACTGCTGCTGGCCCGCTGCGCTTGAGAGTTAGTCCCGCCCGCTCCGGTGCAGCTTGTTGCAGCTTCAGCCATGGGTCGACAGAAGGAGCTGGTGTCCCGCTGCGGGGAGATGCTCCATATCCGCTACCGGCTGCTACGCCAGGCTCTGGCTGAGTGCCTGGGGACCCTCATCCTGGTGGTGAGTGGAGGGACCCGGAGAAGCCCTTCTCTCTCCAGCCCCCATGCTTCCCGACCCCTCTGTTCACACTGGAGGCGCTTTTTTTCAAGGCAGGTGCCACCCCTCTCCCAGCTCTACTCCTCACCTTGACGCATTCCAGAGTGGTCTTACCCTTGCTCTAACTCCATCACGGCACTTCTGACTCTTGCCAGAATGTCAGCTCTTACTCCCACTGTCAGCTCTGATCAGTGGCCCTCTCACCAGGGCCCCAGCCCACCAGTTGGGGGCAGTGGTCTCCCCTGTAGTCTGAGACTTCCAGGGTCCTCTCCTGGCCCTCACCTTCCCAGGTTCCCCAAGTCTCAGCCCTGGAAGGCAGTGGAGGCATTGGCAAATGGGCCAGTATTAGATTATCTGGATATCTGGCTCCTAATGAATAATTAAGCTCCAGAAAGTCCAAAAGTTCCTGTGATGTGAGGACAGTTTGCCATGGGTGGGGGCAGAGGGCGGAGGCCACACAGAAAAGAGCAGAGCTGGAAGAAAGGAGGATCCACAAGATGAGGCGGCTGTGGAAGGCAGGTAGGTGGGCCCTGGACACACTGTATGTGGTGTCAACTAAAGTCACTCTTCTTGTCCTGAGTGGCTCCCAGACCAGACTGCCCATCACCCAGACAGATGCTATCATTCTCTGTGCCCAAGCACTCTGAGTTACTCCCCACGCTCCTACTCAACCTCTGAGTTTGTGGGTTCTCTGAGTAGGTCACTTCACAGCCTTGGTTACTCTCCAGTCCATTTACTCCCTGGTTATACCACTTTTGTCTCTAGGTTGTTTCTGGGTGACTTTGTTTGCATTTCTTGGGTCTGACAGACACATTACTTAAAGTCTCTTGTTTCCTGTCTCACCTGCTCTCTGATTTTCAGCCCCTCATGTGGTTACACCTGTTTTCTTCTAGGTTACTTCTGGGTTCAGTTGCCTTAATGGGGTGAATGGGGTTATTCCTTTCCTTGCCCTGGCTCCAGCTGTAGGTACTGTAGACCAGCCAGCACTCTGTGGACTAGGAGCTTAACTATAGAGGCAAGTAGGTAGGACTGGGGTGGCCCAAATGGGTAGTGGTGGTGGAGCAGGCTCCATGGTGAGAGGAGGTTTGTTTGTTTGTTTTTTAAAGATTTTACTTACTTGACAGAGATCACAAGCAGGCAGAGAGGCAGGCAGAGAGAGAGGAGGGGAAGCAGGCTCCCTGCTGAGCAGAGAGCCCGAAGTGGGGCTTGATCCCAGGACCCTGGGATCATGACCTGAGCCGAAGGCAGAGGCTTTAACCCACTGAGCCACCCAGGCGCCCCATGAGAAGAGGTCTTAGACTCAGCTTTGGCTTCCAGGAACAGCAAGGGAGAAGCCAGGTGGGGCACTCATCCACAACCCCTCACAGGGCTAGTGGCCCTTACCGTCGTCATCTTCCTTCTCTCCCCCTGCCTAGAAGGGAAGAGGAGCAGGTGCTTTTCATTGTCCTGTCCCAGAGTCTTGTGTCTCTCACTCCCTATCTGATTGATGGTCCAGGACACCTTACCCAAGAGCAGCCAGGACAGGGGAAGTCGTCTTCCTCATTCATAGAAGGGCCCCCAGAACCCCTCTCACATCTCCGTTAGCCTCTCCCACAAAGGAGCAATCAGACCTTTCTCTGAGCCCCAGGATCATTTGGCTTATCCTCAACCACAAAAGGAGAGTGTTATTTCTGTGAAGGCTTTCGGGCTCAGGTGAGTGTAAGGCATCTGGTGTCAGTGAAAAACAGAACCTCAAAGGCTGCCTAGAGAGGAGGGGCTTAGGCCTGGAGACCCCAGAGTGGTGGGTGGGGGGCTTTCCTGCATAACTCTGTGGGCTGGGGACCCAGAGCCTTGGTGGCAAGATCAGGGCTGGCCTTGGGATGAGGGGAGCCCCTTTCTCTAGTGTACCTAGCAAGGCAGGGAGTGGGGGAGGAGGAGGAAGAGGAAGATTAGCCCCAAGGTGGTGGAACTGGCTCTGACAGCTTTTCCCTCCAAGGTCTCCTGGGATGAAGCCAGGTTTGGGCCTCAGGCAGGAAAAGAGCTGAGGCCAGGGCCTGCCAAGCCAGGCAGGGTGCCCTGGACCCCCATGTGCCCTCCTACATCCCCCACATACTCATGGTCTCTGATCTTTGCTCTCACCTGCCTCCACACCTTTACCTTGCATCACTGCCGCTGGCTTCCCCACTATCTCTTGGTCGTTCTGAGGAATGATAATCAAAATGCTTAACAGCTCAGTACAGCAGGACACTGACCCCATCCGCATGGATAAGGGCCCTTAGCACAAGTCTTGGGAACTGCCCGCTGGCTAGGCATAACACTTAGTTATGGGGAAGGAGAAGAGGAAACCTAGGGCAGGGGCTGGAGTAAGCGTTAAGGAATACTCTTCAAGGCTCAGGGCAAAAAGCTCTTTGTGGCTGGTGCAGAAGCATTTTTACATTTAAAGATTTTTTTTTTTTTTAATTTGACAGAGATCACAAGTAGGCAGAGAGGCAGGCAGGCAGAGAGAGGGGAAGGAAGCAGGCTCCCTGCTGAGCAGAGAGCCCGATGCGGGGCTGGATCCCAGGACCCTGAGATCACGACCCGAGCCGAAGGCAGCGGCCTAACCACTGAGCCACCCAGGCACCCCACATTTTTACATTTAAATAAGAGGAACAAGCTGTTCTATACTTGTGGGACATCAGGGACCTTAGTCCTCTTGAATCTACCCATCACTGCCAGAAACCTTAGAACCAGTCTGCCCACTTCCACTGCCCTGCTGCCTCTAGTGAGAGGGGGCACTGGGATACTGTCTTTAGGACCTCCACATCTGAGTAGGGAACCTGGACCCCTAAAGGTCAGGGTGGGTGGAGAGAGGAGGCTCTGGTATAGGAGCAGGGGCTCTGACATTCCAGATTCAGGCCTAACTTCTGGCCTTTTCCCTATTTCTCTGTGCCATACGACAGCCTCCCCCTTTACCCCTAAGCTCTTTGGGACAAGGATGGAGGCGTGTGTAGGTGGGGGGTTAGTGAGCCGGGCCTGGTGGACTGCAGGAGAAACTGCTAGGGTGAAAGCTGCTCCCCTGTACTCCACTCCTACGGAGATTCCAAAAAAGTCAGAGAAGATGGTCCAGCCATTTTTTGGGCTCCCAGTTCTAGACTCTGCTTCCAGTCCTTTCCATGGGGCCCTGTTAAAGTTTGGGCATTGTGGGTGGGAGGGCATGTCTCCTTACTCTGCCAGTTGCTGCAGGAGGGGTGTGGGTTGGATTCCCCTGGGAAGGGCTTCCCCAAAGTCTTCCAGATGACAGCTGGTGGAGGTAGGTGGTGGAATTCACCTGTTCCTCTGGAATGAGAGCGGCTGGGCCTCACTCTGCCTGCCTGGTTCTGTTTCCTGATACAGATGTTTGGCTGTGGTTCTGTGGCCCAGGTGGTGCTCAGCCGGGGCACCCACGGTGGTTTCCTCACCATCAACCTAGCCTTCGGCTTCGCTGTCACCCTGGGCATCCTTGTGGCTGGCCAGGTATCGGGTAAGGACTTGCTCCCCCTTCAGTCTTTATCCTCAAATGGCATTCCCACAAGGAAGCCAACTGGGGAAGGGGGTGGTGGAAGACATTCCCAAGGACAAAGCATAGCTGTGGGCTTAGCTTTTTGAGCCTTTGGAAGAGGAGCATGGAGAAGGAACCCGATACTTTGAACCTTTGACTCTCACCTTGGAATCTGATGATTGGAGGTTGGTCTATTACATAGTCCAGCCTATCATCTGGTACAGGAAAACCTTCTTTGCACCCATGCTTACAAGGGCCAGAGAGGGGGACTATGGAGGTTAGGGATCCTGGCTTTCCCACTGTGGCAAGCAAGCTACAGTGACTAATAGGTCCCATCTCCCTCTGCCCAGGGGCCCACCTGAATCCTGCTGTGACCTTTGCCATGTGTTTCTTGGCGCGTGAGCCTTGGATCAAGCTGCCTATCTATGCCTTGGCTCAGACGCTAGGAGCTTTCCTGGGCGCTGGGATTGTTTTTGGGCTGTATTACGGTGAGCATTCCCCACCCTGCCACCCTCCACTACCTCCCTCCCTCTGCTTGGGACCTGTTGGCATCAGGCCTCTTGATGACAGACAGCTGGGACCTGCCCAAGCCCCAGGCTCTTGACTCACTCACCTCCCTCACGGGCTCAAGGTGGAGGGCATAAGGGGAAAGAAATAAGTTGGGCAACAATAAGAGTCCCAGGCTGTCCACCCCCCACCCCCTGCCCCTCCACAGATTCCTGAGTAATACAGCAGTGATGTACCTCACTTGTGATCCCCCAGGAGGGTGGGTCAGCTTCTGCCTTCACTCACTCTGGGTCTGATCTGTCACCAGATGCAATCTGGGACTTTGCCAAGAATGAGCTCGTGGTCTCGGGCCCCAATGGCACAGCTGGCATCTTTGCCACCTACCCCTCTGGACACTTGGACATGGTCAATGGATTCTTCGACCAGGTATGGGCCAGGGAATTGGGAACACGGGGGAGGATCAAGCTGCTCAGCTGCTCATGGGTGGCAGGAGGACGGGACTCCTTGTTTACAGAAGAGTTTCTCAGTTGGGGGTTGGGGGACACCTGTCTCACAATCATGGCGGCAGGTACTTAAAAAACAGGAATTGGCATCTTTAGCCAGTTCTCCAGGGAATCCCTTTTGCTCAGTCACATTCTAGCACCCCTGCTGGAAAGAGCTGAATATGGGAAATGGTAAGACTCTGGGAGCCCAAGGACAGAGGAGGGGACCAGATGGTGGGATGGGAGTAGCTCCTCACCCTGTTCTCCCTACACTCCCCAGTTCATTGGCACCGCCTCCCTCATCGTGTGTGTGCTGGCCATCGTTGACCCCTACAACAACCCCGTCCCCCGCGGCCTGGAGGCCTTCACCGTGGGCCTGGTGGTTTTGGTTATCGGAACCTCCATGGGTTTCAACTCAGGCTATGCTGTCAATCCCGCCCGGGACTTCGGTCCCCGCCTTTTCACCGCCATTGCTGGCTGGGGCTCCGAAGTCTTCACGTGAGTGCAGCCCCCACCCAGCCTGCCCTAGCCTGACACCCCTCTGCTGCCCTACCCGTCCCCAACTGCCTCTGTCTGTCCCCAGGACTGGCCGCCACTGGTGGTGGGTGCCCATCGTCTCTCCGCTCCTGGGCTCCATTGCTGGCGTCTTCGTGTACCAACTCATGATTGGCTGTCACCTGGAGCAGCCTCCGCCCGCCACTGAGCAGGAGAATGTGAAGCTGGCCCATGTGAAGCACAAGGAGCAGATCTGAGTGGGCAGGGGCCCCCTCCCCACCCCCTCCCTTGAGCACCCACAGACTGTGCAGGGGCTGCTGCCTAGAAGCCTTCACGGCCCCCTCCCAGATGGGAGAAGCTCCTGGTCTACTCCCACTTCAGTGGACAGCCCCCTTGGGGATTCTCCCCAGGACCCTCCCCAAATAGGCCGTTAGGTCACTGTCTTTAAGCAGTGGTGGGACAGGGAGTAGGGCCAACATACCCTTTGTTTCCCAAAAAGAGAGAACGGGCGGTGGGTGGGGTGTGTGTGTGCGTGAGGTTTCTTAAGACACTCAGGGCAAGGGACCAAGTGGAAAGGATACTACCTGTGGGGGGAGCCCAGAGGAAGGGGAGGGTCCATCTGCGGTGTGTCTGTCCCATCAGTGAGTGAGGAAAATGCGAGAGGTCTGCATGTTTTGGGGGTTCCATGTGGAGAAGGGTCCAGATATATGTGTGAGTATGGGTGTGTATGTGCCCTTTTTTCTAAGCAGGGGGCTTCTCTAGATTTTAGGGAGGCAGGGTGGGAATATGGGAGGAGGGAGGGGTGGAGGAGGCCACAGCCCAGGTGTGTGTGGAGCTCGGAGCTCTGGCTGTATATAAGTAGGAACCGAGAACATAACATAGTTCTGTCATAAATGGAGGCATGAGGGTGGTGGGGTGAAGTCCTGGTTGTAAGTTTCTTGTCCTTGACTTTTTTTTTTTTTTTTTTTAAATACAGCTGATGTTAGTTCTAGGGATGGGGATTGGGAGACTCTACTTAAAATAGGGTCTTTACTCCTTTAATCCTCCACTGAAAAAAAGTACTCTTTCCTCCTTTTATATAAAAAAACAATAAAATGTGTGTCTAAAACTGCCAGTTGTGCGAATTTCTCCCAGCTTGCTCTGCTGCTGTTCTGGGGCTAGGTAAGGAGCTTCACTGTGTCCAGCCACAGACACCAGCCAGGGCCCCTGCTTGGTGTTTCACCTGGCCAGGGCACCAGCCTAGGGCTAATACTTGGTGGCCCCTGCTCGTGGGGTCAGGGGCAGGAATCAGTCCCACAGACAGGTCAGAGCCTCTTTACCAAGCCTTTCAGTTTGAACTCAGTGGCCCCACACTTCCCCCAAGCTTTCAACCTCTTGCACCCACCCCCATCCCAGGAAGGCAGGCTTGAATCTGGCCTAGAGAAAAACGTTTTCTCGGGTAGAGCTGGCCAAAGGGGAGGACTGCTGTTCAGGAAGTAGTGAGCTTCCTGTTGCTGGAGGAAACCAATCAGACCATGGCCCTGAATCATCATCTATAGCTTGCTGTTGAGGCTCTATCACCTCCACCCAGACCTTGGCCACAGCCCCTTTAGCAGCCTTCCTGGCTCTGGGCCTGCCCCAGCCAGACTCTATAGGAGCAATGCAGGATCTTTCTGACACCATTGTTGAAGTAGGCTTCTATCCGTGGCTCTGCCCGCTCTTTAGACACAACCCAAAACACTCCTGCAATCAGCACCCCCATGACCTGGCCCATGGTCCCTGTTTGTCCTCTCACCACGCTCCATCGCCCCCAGACTCCTCCGTGCCCTTCTGTGCCTTCCTCCCTTTGGACCTTTGCTCCAGAGTGCTCACCAGAAAAATCCTGGTCTTCTCTAGCGTCTCCTCCAGAAAGTCATCCTTGCTCTTCCCACCCTTCCACCATTTTCTAGAGTCAGTTGTCTGAACTCAGGGACCACAGCTACTTTAATCCCGCCTCCCTCTTTTCAGTTCTTCAGTCTAACACTTCTGCTGCCCGTAAGCCTGGGATGGGATCCACTGACGCTGGTATCTTGACTGCCCACAGGGAGGAAAGGGGCTCTGCACACCTGAGCCCAGGAAGCTCTGTGAGGAAATCATGTGCTCCTTCTCACCTTCTCCTTCCCTGCACCTCCCCTACCAGATGCTCTTCAAGTTTCACTGGGAATAAAAGGGAAGGCGGGCTCCAAGCTTAGCTCTCCTGCAGAGTTAACTCCATGGCAGCCAGAGGATCTCTGGGTCTGGCAGGAGAAATGTGGCCTTTAGAGATTAAGCTGGTGATCCCCAACCACAACCACATCATAGATGAGGGGACTTGGTCCAGAGAGGGTGGGTGGCAAATGCAGTACCACACAGCCAAGACTCGGGGGGAGGTGGCTATGGGAGAACGCAGTTCCATCTCAGGTCTCCAACCCCTCCTTGTCCCCAGCTCCCAAGAGGTGTGTCTGGAATGTTGGAGAGACCTGAGCCAGAGGGAGTGTCCCCTTCCCAGGCCCTCGGGGGAGGAAGGGCCACCCTTGGGAGGGGAATTGTGGTTTCAGAATTTCATTCCAGCCACACCAGTACTGCCTCTGGTACCCCTAACCTGCCGTCCTCCCCAGCATGCCCCAAACCTTCTCAAATCCTGCAGCTGATCTGGACCAGTCAGCCCGGAGAGTGGCAGGAGGCCCTCTGGTGCTGTGGTTAAAGAGTGGTCAAACCTGGATTCCAGGCCCAGCTTGGCTTCTCTTTAGCAGTTTGACTTTGGGATGGTCATTTTTTCTTTCCCTGAACCTCAGTTCCCATGAATTGGGAGATATCGAGTCGAGGAGGTAGCGAAAGATAAGTCATGAAAAGCCACTTAGCAGAGTGACCAGCAGAAAGCAAATAGTCAATAAATGTCACCTTAAGATTTTTCCAGCAGAATTGGGGAGGAGGGGATGGCAGTGGTGGAGAGATGCTGAAGGCTGTTTTTTAAAGGTCACTGAATTCAACATCCTCTTCCGCCTCAGATTCTTTCCACGGCTTCTGAATTTCCTGAGACGGGGAGGAGGAATGGGGGTGATGGTTTGCTGTGCCCTGACTTGAGGGGCCTTTCCAAGAAGGATCAAAGGGAAACACAAGAGGGTCGCATGCATAGGTGAAGGGGAACAGGCAGCCCAAGGAACGTGTTAAACGGAGGAGGGTCAGACCGCCTGAGAAGGGGTGGGGCCTGATCAGGTCCGGAGCAGGGGAGTCAGGGCAGGGTCTGGTAGTGACAGAATCAAGGAGCAGTGTGCGACCCCTCCAGGCGTGGGAGAGAAGCTTCCAGCCTCCCCACTCAGTCCAGGCTCTGCCTCTAATTAGTAGTTCTAGCTGATAACAAGTCAAAGAAATGTCATCAACTCGTTTAGGAAAGTATTTTAATCCACTTTCCAGGGTGGGCTTGGAGGGAGTATCACCTTGCCGGAGGGTAGACAGCGCACACCTCAGCTCTGTCCTTCCCTTCTCGAGTCCTTTGAGCCCTCTCCACCGCTCACTTTGGAGTCACCTGTGTTTCTTTAAAGTTCTAACTTGTTTGTATAGAAATCAGCCTCCCTGAAACCTGAGCTCGGTTCCTGTTTCCTTGTGTGCCTGCCTCTGTGTGTGTGTGTGTGTGCACGTGTGCGACTGTGCATTTCTCAGTGTCTGGGTGTGGCTGGCTTTCAGTATCTTATTATGTCTCTGTGGGTCTGTGGCTCTGGCCGACCACATCTCTGCCCCTTTCTGTATCTGTCACTGCCTGGCTCTTTGTGTCTGGGTCTTTCTTTGTGTACCTCTAAGTGAACATCTCGTGTACCTCACCCCTTCTGTGCACAGCTTACTTAGGAGTGACTCTCCTGCCAGCCCAGTCCCGCTCTTCTGACCCCAGGGCATGCCTCCTCCTTAATTCTTGGTAATGAGCTCCCTCCTTGTTGCTAACTCTTTCCCCTTGATTTTGTTTGTCTGAAAACCTGGGTGGGGCTCCCCCAGGCTTGGGGAAGCATGGGTGGGGTAGAGTTGGGTGGGGTGGGAAGGGGAGAGTAGGGATGACTCTACCCCAGGCAGAGACCCCAGAGGCCAGAGGTGCCCTTGATCTTCCAGGGAAGGGTCTGTGGGGGTGCTAGCCTAGGCAAGGCCCTGAAAAGCCTCACTGGGAGGAGGGAGCCTGTCCTGGGGTGGGTCCCCAAGTTGTGGGCCAGGGAATGCTGGTAGTGCAAAGAGAGGAGAGGCTGAGGCACTGGGGCCCTCAGGGAGACTGAAGGGGGCTCACTGTAGAACACCTCTGAGTCCTAAGTGGGCAGCAGCTGGGGGTGGCCTCCTTTGGGACTCAGTATTGCCTGAGGCCTCAGCCTTTGGCGCCAGGTTTATTTGAGGTAAAGGAGAGAGTGGCAGTGGGAACAGAGGCTCTTTCTGGTCTCTTGGCTCCTTGGCTGTCCTAGAGTGGCATGAAGGGGAAACTGAGACCCAGAGTCTCACTCGGGATCTCAGAGCAGTGTGGCAAAGCCTGCATTAGAAGTCTCCTGCCCCTAATCTGGATGCCTGCAGCCCCTTTCCCAGACAGCACTTTGCAACAGCTCAGAGAGCAAGGCTCCGGGTCCAGCTCCCCAGCCCTACCAAGCTGTGGGACCTTAGGCATGTGGAGTTCACCATTTCCCCCACATCCAGTCTCTGGCCTGCTCCATGCCGAAGGAGGCTAGTATCTATGGAGCGTACCCCCTGGGCTATCTTGCTGCTGGCTTACCTTGGCTTTGGCAAAGTGGAGGCACAGGCAGGAAACCAGAGGGCAGGGCGGGTGGAGTGAGGGGAAAGGTCAGGGCCTTCTCATTTTTTCCTGAGCTTTCACTGCATCCCAGTAACACTGCTCTGTTTGGCTGCCTGCTCTCAGTCCTCAGGCTTGTTTGTTCCTGTGACCCTGATGGTGCCTCTGTATGTCGTCCCATCCACAAGCTCACGTCAGTGAGGCCCTCTGAGGATACATTGTTCTCACTGGATCCCTGACAGAGTCCACCCCTCTGCTCTTCAGTTTCTTCATCGGTACAATGGGGATAGTAATAGTCCCTCACTGGGTTGCATGAGGTAAGGATTAAGTGAGTAATGTCTGTACACAACAATGCCAGATGCAGAGGTAAGTGCTACAGAATATAAAATAATATTATTACTGTTATTGTCATGCCTCCTTGTGAGCTCCCTGTATACTGTGGGGAGAGAATGTGTGAAGCCAAGGTTGGTTTGGAGAGAAATGCCTGACTCTCCAAGGTCCTTTCTTCCAGCTCCAGGCTGTTAGCCACTTCTGTGGGGCCTTAGTCAGCCAGGGGTCTAGCCCCAGTCCCTCTAACTCACTTGGACCCAGCTTTCCCTGAGAAGTCTGGGGTGAGGGGAGATAGAAGCCAGAGCCCCCTTCCCACCCCGGCTCTTCTCCCAAAAACTCAGGCTCCTGAGAAACAGAGAGGTGACTTTCTCCACCATCTTGTGGGGCTTCAGGAAGCTGGTAAGGGTTGAGAGTGGTTGTAACAATGAATTAGGGGATCAGAGGGTGGTATATTTGGGATCAGGGAAGAGAGTCAATCCTAGGGAGGTTGAATCCCAGGGGGAAACAAAATCCCGATTTGTGTTTCCTAGTCTTGTCTCACAGCCTTATCAGGAAGTCCCACCTCAGGTCTCACTGCTAGGTTGCTTCAGCTAATCAAGAATGAGGCAGGGCACTTGGGTGGCTCAGTGGGTTAAGCCTCTGCCTTCAGCTGGGGTCATGATCTCAGGGTCCTGGGATTGAGCACCCCCCCCCAATCGAGCTCTCTGCTCAGCAGGGAGCCTGCTTCCCCCTCCTCTCTCTGTGTGCTTGTGATCTCTTTGTCAAATAAATGAATAAAATCTTAAAAAAAAAAAAAAAAAAAAAGAATGAGGCAGACCAGGACAATTAGCATGATCATGGGGGCCCTTTGCTAGCTCTTACCAGCACACTGGGAGTTCCAGCAGCTTTGGGAGTATAGAAAGATTCTTGCGTATGGTCAAAGCCCAGCAGGCCCCAGGGGTGGGGGTAGGGAGGCACCAGTGCGGAGGGCACTGGCCAAGGTTGCCAGTGGGATGAGGTTATCAGCAGGCTATAAACGGACTCACCTGATCCCTCTTGGGGTCCCTTCCCTTGACCATATGTTCCCTTCATTTGTCAGAATGAGGTTTGGTGTGGGGTAGAAAAGGGGTAAGTGTTACCTTTCCCATCCCTAGAGCTCTCTGGGGACAAAGCCTTAAGCTAGATTTAATCACCTTGATCAGCTCCAATTTCTTGCTGTGGTGTATTCCCACCATCCTCTAGACTCTGTGTTTTTCTGGAAGCCTTAGACTAGTGGTAGGCCTTTGCCAGGCTTCCTCACTGCTCTCAGGACCAAGGAGGCCTCTCTGGGAGAAGCTTGGTGAGGGGAGAGAGAACTCTGAGAGCGCCGATAATCATCTGGACATGGTCCACCTCTTGTCTCTATGGAGACGCCCCCCCCATGGCTAAGGAGGCACCTGGAATGTCCCGCCCACCGTCCTCATCCTCTGCCTCTCTGCTCAGGGTCACTGCGAGGGCCTGGCCGGAAATGGGCTGAGGGAGGGGAGGAGGTGGCCTGGCCCAAGTTGGGAGGCAGGCTGCTGGTCAGACGGAGCTCTTTTCCTGGTAGAGGCAGCCTTTAGCGGAGGATCCTTAGTTCCATGTCAGGAATGGAAAGGGGAGAGGGACCCCTGCCTGTGGATAAAATCTTCCCTTTAGGGGTGCCTGGGTGGCTCAGGGGGTTAAAGCCTCTGCCTGCAGCTCAGGTCATGATCCCAGGATCCTAGGATCGAGCCCAGCATTGGGCTATCTGCTCGGCAAGGAGCCTGCTTCCTCCTCTCTCTCTGCCTGTTTCTCTGACTACTTGTGATCTCTGTCTGTCAAATAAATAAATAAAATCTTAAAAAAAATTTTTTTTTCTCTTTATGGGAGTAAGGGTTTGAACGCAAGCTACTTTGGGCCTTTAGACGTGCATGTGTGCCCACAAACACATGAAGGTATGTCTGCTGTGCCTGGGGAAGACAGGTGTGTGTTTACACTCACTCAAACACCTTTATACCCTCACTCACCAACACCCCCCCACTCAATCCACACTCAACCCATCTATACCCATGCGTGTACACTCATACTCTGACACTGATTCACACTCAGCCAGGCACTCAGGTGCTCAAACACACTTAGAACCACTTACGTGCACTCACGTATACACATAATCATATGGACCCCTTATACTTCACACACACTCACAGTCATGAATGCTCACTCACTCTTAAACACACACTTACCAACACTCACACTCGAATACACTCCTACTCGTAGGTCTCCAGGAGCCACACACCTATGGATGAGGGCAGCAAAGGCAAAGGATGCATTTAGCAGCTGGAAGTGTTGGAGGGCAGGGGTGGTGCAGAGACGGGGGATAGAGAGATGGGGGTCACAGGATGTGGGGTTGGTCCGGATGTGGAGTTCAGAAGCCTTTAGGTTTTGGGGTCACAACCCAGATTTTCAGAGCCAAGGGTCAGGAGGCAGGAGGTTTAAAGAATGTGGCTGAGAGTCCCAGTGTGTGGGCAGGGCACACAGTAGCTGTTGACAAACACTGGCTGAGTAAGAGAACAGCAGAACTGACTAAAACTCTCCATTTCTAGCTAGTAGAGCCGCCTGTCCATCTCACTGAAGTTTAGAATCCCAGGCAAGGAGACAGCGAGATGGAGATGGCCAGGGCCATCTCACCCCCAGCAGTCAATGGGCCCACATCTTCTCAGGCAATCTACACAGCAGGAGGCTGAGTATAGTTGTGAAGGCTCCTCCACACTGCAAGATGACTCAAGTACAGGTGACTTGGACAAAGCTACTGCATAAGGCAGTGGCCAGCCCAGGCAGGGGTCCCTGGTCTCAGAGTACAGCTTCTTCTTTTTCTTTCCTTTTTTCTCTCTCTCTCTTTTCTTTTTTTACAAGCTTTATTCATTTATTTTTTTTAAGATTTTATTTATTTTTTAATTATTCGACAGAGAGAGAGATCACTGCAGAGAGGCAGGCAGAGAGAGGTGTGTGTGTGGGGGGGGGACTGAGCAGAGAGACTGATGGCTCCATCCCAGGACCCTGAGATCATGACCTAAGCTGAAGGCAGAGGCCCAACCCACTGAGCCACTCAGGCGCCCCTATTCATTTACTTTTTAAAGTAAGCTCTGCACCTAATGTGGGGCTTGAACTCCCAACCTCAAGAATCACATGCTCTACTGACTAAGCCAGGCACCCTTAGGTTCTAAACCCAGAGAGACCCAACTGCAGACAGAAGCCATAGCAGACCCATCTGCCTGGGGATAAACAGAAAGTGACTAAGCTCTGGGCTGTCCCAGAGATTTGAGCCTATCCAGGAAAGAGGGAGACCTGTAGGAGTCTCTGGAGGTGTGCGGGATCAGGGAGACCCGTAGAAACTCTGCTCAGGGGCTACTGGAACCATCTCGTGTGTAATGTAGTGTCTCTGGTGTTTCTGCCAGAGGTCTTGGGTTTATTTCATTCATTTGTTTGTTTATTATTTCATCAAATAGTTGTTGAGGATCTTTTTTGTGCCAGGTTGTGGAAGGTACCAAGAGTGCTAGAATGAGCACGATGTATATGATACCAAGTAGGAAGTGTCTGGATGCAAAAAAAGTGGAATTCTGACTCAAAGTGGCCTAGGCAACAACGCTAACGCACTGGCTTACGTAACTGAAAAGTCAGAGGAAACTTCAGGTGAGGCTTAATCTAGCACCCAGGTCCTTTCTCTCTCCCACAGTATCAGCCTCACTGGAAGCCTTCCAGCAGGGAAGAGGGAACATGGGCCTTGGCTTCTCCACGGTGGCACCTCTGTCCCAGCTCCTCATCCTATCCAGCTCCCTGGCCTTTGGCCACATCCCTGGTTTTCTTTCCTTTCTCATCTCTCCTCCTCACTTTCTGCCCCTTGGCATACGCTCAATTTTGTTTTGTTTTGCCCAAGTATTCAGCTGAGCAAATGTCAAAAGGGTCACCAGCACAGGGCCTGAGGTTTCCTTTAATGGGACCCACTTTCCTCAGGTTTTGAAAAGCAGTTTGCAGCCCCTTCCCCACCCCAGCCCCCATCACAAGGGAATAGCACTCTCTCTTGATGATGATGATGACTGCCATTGATGTATCTATTCCCCAGACCAAGCTTCATGGAGACAGGAACCGAAGGTCTGGTTGTAAAAGCTAGTCCCTGGTATGCTGCAGGGGGCTCAATAAATATTTGTGGGATAAGTGGATGGAATTATTCAGACACCCCCATCTTGAAGCCCATCTTCCTTTCTCTCTCTTTCCAGGGAATGGTTATGACAAAACATTAGAAGCTCCAGAAACTTTTAATGGGGTCAGCTGTGGCAGATTCTAGTGGAATACACCTGGCTAGGGCACTTGTGGCAAAGTTGTGTTCTCCAAGGAGAGGAAGGTTAGTTGTTCTCGGTGGACCTCAGATTGGTATGGATGTGAACCCAGGGGGGAGGAGGCAGAGATGACGCTAAGGTTCCATACTTAGGTCCCTTGATGGGCCTGGACATGGCCAGGGAGGGCATCCAGCCAGCCCCTTTGGCACTGGCTATGCCCGCAAATCTTATCTGGGATCAAGCTGCTGTGTGGTACTGAGTCATTGGACTTGCGGCCTAGGAAACAGTTCTGGTGTTGAAATGGGCCCAGAGGAGGGAGTGGAGTGGGTGTCTCTAGTTTGCCACCCAGCAAAGACATCATCACCACTCATGCTTTCTGTCATCCCTGGGTCACCTTCATGGTCATCACTCATCTCTGACCTTGTCACTCATTTGTCACCCTCACTGTCACCCCTGCGTCACAACCACTGGCCCTTTCTTAACCATGCTGCCACTTGACCCAGTTCCCATCCCTGTGTTAACCTTCTTTAGCAAGCCACCATCCCGGTCCCCTCCTGGTTCTCAAGGTTCTTGATATCTGAACCAACCCTGTCTTCTTTATCAACTGTCTCTACCCCAAACCTGTTACTGGCTAGTTCCACTCCCATCTCCCCTGTCACCTAGATGTCACCACCTGTCCCTGTCATCCTCATCACCTTTGTCACCACACCCTCCACCACCTGTCCCAGTTTTGCCCATTACCTTTAAGTCTTTGGACTATAGTTGGCTCCCCTGTCCCCTCTGTTGGTTCACCAGCACTGTCCATCTCTGCCTCCCCACTGTCGCTAATCAACATCCTTCTTCTCTCTAGCTCCTCTTCTAGGTCCCCAGATGGGCTTTCCCCTCTGGTATAGACATCCTCAACACGTGTGTCTTGGAGCCTTTGCCCCGGCCTTTCCAGTCTCCAGCCTCTTCTGGGCATCCCTAGCTGGGACTGCCACGCTGCTTCCCTGAATGCTCTGCACTGGCACTCGGCTTCATTTCACTCCTAGGGTAGCCAGACCTGGGGGCCTGGCACTTATTCCTAGGGTATCAAAAGCATACTGTCAGGAGCCTTGCCAGGAAACCCTGATTCTTCTCTACCTGCACCCATGACATTTGGCAATGTTTCCACCCAGCCTGGACATAAAATTTCCATTTATTAAACTGATTATTATTTCCCTTTTAGAGTTCCCTGTTGCCCCCTCAGACTATCACCTATCCCCTTACAATACACTCTCATGGCCCCCCAGTACCTTGTTATATCACACTTAGGATCAACCGCTTATTTGTATAATCAGAAGGCTGTCTTGCCCACCAGAGGACGACACTCTGGGAAGGCAGGAACCTTGTCTGTCTAGGCTGCTGCCAGTCCCCAGAGCCTGGCACAGTGCCTCACTTCTGGTAGGGGCTCAGTGAATGTCTGTTGAGTGAATAAATACTATTTATGGAGTACTTAACAGTACCAGATACAGTGGTAACTGCTATATACATACTAACGTTCATTCTCTGCCATGGTTTGGTCTCCCTTTTTTTTTTTTTTAAAGATTTTATTTATTCATTTGACAGAGAGATCACAAGTAGGCAGAGAGGCAGGCAGAGAGAGAGGAGGAAGCAGGCTCCCTACGGAGCAGAGAGCCGGATGCGGGGCTCGATCCCAGGACCCTGAGATCATGACCTGAGTCAAAGGCAGCGGCTTAATCCACTGAGCCACCCAGGCGCCCCTTGGTCTCCCTTTTCACTTTATTTGCTTTTGGGCATTTCAAGGGCTTTTAGCTGATTTGGCACAAGCTATTTTGACAAAGTTCAAGCAGAGAAGCACATTTCCAGTTACTCATCAGAAAGTGAGGACACTTAGAGAAAGTTAGTTACTCACAGAACAAGGAAAAACACTTCCTTGTAATTAGGGCAAAGAGAATTGCAACTTGTAAGGTAACCTCTTGATTTCATTCTTCTGCTCTCTGAGGGAGGTAGAAGAAGCTGGGGGCTAAGGTGAGGGGGCCAGGAGGTACCTGAAGAAGATCCCTTCTCATCTCCGGAAAGCAAGAATTAGATCCTCACCTTACACCATTAAACTAATGTGTGTGGTTTTTTTTTTTTTTTGAAGATTTATTTATTTGGGGCGCATGGGTGGCTCAGCTGTTGAGCGTCTGCCTTTGGCTATGATCCCAGGGTCCTGGGATTGAGCCCCACATTGGTTCCCTGCTCAAAGGGAAGCCTGCTTCTCCCTCTCCCACTCCCCCTGCTTGTATTCCCTCTCTTGCCGTATCTCTCTCTGGCAAATAAATAAAATCTAAAAAAAAAAAAAAAAAAAAGATTTATTTATTTATTTGAGAGAGAGAGAAGGGGAGGGGCAGAGTGAGCGTCTTAAGCAGACTCTGTGCTGAGTGTACAGCCCAATGTGGGGCTCAGTCACAAGACCCTGAGATCACCACCTGAGATGAAACCAAGAGTCAGTTGCTCAACCAAATGGGCCACCCAGGTGCCCCCAAACTGATGATTTTTTTTTAAAGATTTTATTTATTTATTTGACAGACAGAGATCACAAGTAGGCAGAAAGGCAGGCAGAGAGAGGAAGGGAAGCAAGCTCCCTGCTGAGCAGAGAGTCCCATGTAGGGCTTGATCCCAGGACCCTGAGAACATGACCTGAGTCGAAGGCAGAAGCTTTAACCCACTGAGCCACCCAGATGCCCCCAAACTGATGATTTTTAAGAGATAAATAAAGAAGTGTTAAAATAAAGCTGGATGTTTCTTATATTCTTTGTCCCAGTTATTTCATCCCTGGGAATTTATCCCTGGGAAAATAACTGGAGACGTATACGAAGCCTTTGTCCAGAAATCTTCATTGCAATGCTGTCTATACCACTGAAACATTGAAATACAAATATGTATTTATGAATGAAAAATATATAAAATTTAAAAGCTGAAAAGACAGATGAAATAAAGTGTGGTCTGACTCTTAGTTACTGAAATCATGGTTTTGAAGAGCTAATTATTCTATGACCATGGCATTCAGTGAAAAGAGCATCATATGAACAGGCATCCGCAGAACGGTTTTCAGTTATGTCAACAGAGTACTCAGAAAGATCAAAGCATGAAAAGGAGTGAAAGGATTAATAGGTATTGTGTGGTTTCTGAATTGTGAGTAGTTTATTTTTATTTCTTGTAGTTTTTGCCTATCTATGGTTGTCATTATCACTTTGATAATAAAACTTAACACATTTGTAAAAATAACAAGGGGCACCTGGGTGGCTCAGTTGGTTGAGCGGCTGCCTTGGGTTCAGGTCGTGATCTTGGGATCCTGGGATCAAGCCCCTGGCTGGGGGCTCCCTGCTCAGCAGGGAGTTTGTTTCTCCCTCTCTCTCTGCTCCCCTGCCCCCCACAACTATGTGCATGTGCTCTGTTTCCAAATAAGTAAATAAAATCTTTATAAAACAACAACAGCAAGGAGGCAAGAATAATGTTTTATGTGAAAGTGTCAGTAGTTTATAGCCCCGTATTATTTTTTTATTTACTAGATTGTCAATCCCAGGAGGCCAGGCTACTTGTCTATTTCTCAATAGCAGGCCTGAAGGAGAGAATGACTGGTAGAGTGTGATGGAGTTAATGAAATGTACTTTTCTGGGGCCACATCTCTCACTAATTTTTTCCTTTTTTTCTATTTTTAAAGATTCTGTTTTTACCTGATCTCTACACCCACCATGGGGCTTGAACTCACAACCCCGAGATCAAGAGCGGCATGCTCCGCCAACTGAGCCAGTTGGGGGCTGTGCACTAATTTTCATTTTAATTCTTCAGAATAACCCCTTCCTACCCAGAAAGAGTGTTTTGGGGGCTGCCCTGATCTGCAAAACCAAAAACCTTCACACACGTGACGTGACGGCACATTGAAAAAGCAATGCGAATTTGAGCAATTCTTATCAGAAATATGAAAACAAGACTGATTATGCAGTAAACCTGCCCCTCCTTCTTTGTTCCTGGTTCAGAGCAGGGCACTACCCAGCCAGAAACCCGGAGTCACCCACACCTCCTGCTCCCGCACTCCCACAGTCCATCACGCTACAGCACTTTGCGGCAGCCTAAACCCTTTCCCATCGTTAATGCTGCTTTCCCCGTTGCAACCGCGGCTTCTGCCTCCATCAAGCAGAGCCACCTCCCGACCAAGTTTCTCTGCTCCACTCTTGCTCTTCCCACCCAAATTCATGCCTTACAAGCCACCGCCATGCTGAGCTTTCTAATACTCTGATCCACCCTGTCATCCCCCTGTTTACAGCCCTTCAGTGGCTTGCCATCACTCTCAGGAACAAGTACAAGATGGTTCACAATCTGGTTCAGGCCACCGCTGTCATCACCATGCTTTCCCCCATCTGGCCACACAGAATTTCGCCGGGTGAAAGTTCCTCCGGACCTTTGCATGAATTGTCTCTTTTCCTGGGGAAAATGATCCTTTCTGTCCCTCACTTCCCTGCCTGGCTAACTCCTTCTCACCTCTCAGTTGTTAAAGTGGATGTCCCTTCCTCCACAAAAGCTTGCCTGATGCCACCCTGCACTCGGTTCTGTTCCCCTCTTCTCAATTCCCACAGGCTTCTGTGCTTTGCTTACTGCCTCTGATATCTGCATTGTACCTTCTTATTTTACTCACCATCTTCCCTGTGTGCCTTGGAATCCTTCCAGCTCTGGGACTGCGACTAGCTCTCCGTTGCAAATAGGCACCTCACCTTGGTGGTGCTTCCATGGCTGTTGATGAATGAATGAATGACAAATAAATCAAATACTCTTGTAAGAATTGGTTAATATTTCTAATATGCATAGAAACAGACATTCAGAAAAAGATGTCCTAAAAGGACCCATAAATTCTACAAAGGAGGTGAAACTGTCTTATGATCAAAGAAATACTGTCGATTTGATACACCAGAATTCGAGGGTGAATCTGTATTTAGGAACAGTGGGAGGGAGCATTGAGAGTGGTCCACCCTATCTGGGAGAAGTATTTTATTACTGACATTGTTTTAGGATTACTGTTGATGGTGATGAGAAGCAGCAAGATTCCTTTTAATCGGTTTTACTGTTTTTAAATTGTCTGCTGCTGATACACCCTTCCTGCTTGTCCCCAGGTCGGACTGCTTCCATCCTGTCCCCATTTAGTATGCCACTGGTAAGAAACCCTGTTTACGGAGTGACCCATCCGTTGATTTTCCTTCCTTCCTTTATTTATTTATTTATTTTTAAAAGATTTTATTTATTTATTTGACAGAGAGAGATCACAAGTAAGCAGACAGGCAGGCAGAGAGAGAGAGGGGGGGAAGCAGGCTCCCTGCAGAGCAGAGAGCCCGATGTGGGGCTCAATTCCAGGACCCTGGGATCATGACCTGAGCCGAAGGCAGACTTAATGACTGAGCCATCCAGGTGCCCCTGTTTTCCTCCCTTCAGCTCAGAGCCGGGAGTAATTTCAGAGATGTCCAGCCTCTCAAAACTCTGCTGTTGTCCTTGACCAGAGTTGGGACCCTTCTGTGACTCCTCTGGAACCCAGCTTCCTCAGGGGAACCCTCTAAGTCTGTGACAAGGAGGCAGAGATGGAGGACTGTGCATGGGGTCCAGCCCCAGATCGAGCCCTGTCCTTCCACAAACACCCTTGAGGCCTTGGGCTGGTCTCAGGGCCCACATTCTCTAGTCCTTCACGGCTTCACTTTGCTCACTCATAAAACTGGGGCATTTAGTGACCTGGGCCCTGGGGTCCTTTGTGAACTTCCCAAGCTGAGAAAGGGATGCCAGCTATGGGCACGACGGGCAATTGCTCCCTCAGGCTCCCTCTTTCTGTTCCTCTCTCTAACTTGAGTGAGACATTCAACCACAGGGGACTCACTGGTTTGGGTGTGTCACCTCGCAGGATGGCGAGCGAGTCTGGACAGGTGGACAGTGGAGCCTGGGCTCCAGGATGGGGTGTGTGTGTGTGTCGTGGAGACTGGGTAGATGAGGTGTATCCCAGGCAAAGGTCAAGGATGGGAGAGGTGGCTCCAGCAGGCCGGCTGCCCTTTCTTGGTGACAGCCTTCAGGAACTGCAGAGACAGAAGCTGGGTTGGGCCAGGCCCTGGCTCTGCCATGTGGCTAGGGGGTGGAGATCAGCCCTTTAGTGAGGTCACTTCTAGGGTGGAAGCCAAGGGCCCTTTCTGGGAAGGAAAGGTGATGTCATGAAAGCAGAAGGGATTCAGGTTAGACTGCAGGAGGGGCAGGTGATGGTGGATCAGGGAACGTGAGGTGCCTTTTTAATTAAGCTGCTTCCCAGAAGGGAGGGGAAGAGCTGTACTATCTAGCCCCTCCACGGGAGAGAGGACTGTCTTGTCAGTAGGCAGGGGAGGTGGACAGGATGAGCTGGCAAACAAGGTAGCCTGTAGCCCTTAGTCAGGTTTGGGGAATTCATAGCTGAAGAAGAAGTCCTGGGACATCTAGGGCTTGGGTCAGACCCCTGCCAGCCCTGGATCTCAGTCGTTCCTCAGTGAAATGGAGAGAATCTTCTTGGTCCTTGCCTACCAAAGACAAAGTGTCCTCTAACCTGGTCACAGAAGACCAGGGATCTCTGTTATAAGTTACTTGTGAAGTCCTGGGAGCTAAGAGAAAACTCAGCTGAAATTTGGGCTAAGTAGGGTGAAGATGGAGGAGCCTGGACCTTCTGGGGGCAGAGTGGTGCTTTTGCATGCAAGCACCTGCAAGCTCCACGATAGCTAGGGAACATTCTCACCCTGTCTTCCCAGACATTCTGAGCCCCCGATGAAGTCCCTGTCATCACATCCCCACTTCCCTAACCCTGTCTCTTTCCCGCAGTGTCCCTCTGCAAGGCTCCTCAGCCCCTCCTGGTTGCACTCCATGAACATTTATTGAGTGCCTTCTATCTGCTAGGCATTTTCGAAGCCCTAGGGATTCAGAGGTGAACAAGATTGTTGGTCCCAGTTCTTGTTCCCTCCCTCTGCCACCCAGAGGGAAAAAAAGCCAGAAAGTGAATGAGGTAGCTTAGCCCTCACTGGTCATGAAAGAAAGAAGCGAACATGGGGGATCCCAGAGGAGGCCCCACGTCCACCCTAGGAAAGGTCGGGGCAGAGGTCTAGAAGTCTAGAAGGACCAGCTGGCCTTTGCTGGGGAGGCTGTGGGGGATGGGCGAGACAGAGGTTCTGGAGCCGTCCCAACAGGCTCACAAGAGTGGTTCCAGGAATTTTTACAAACTACTTACTAAACACAGCTGTTATTAAACATTAAATTATATAAATTATTTATTTTTAATATTTAATTTTAAAAAAGATTTCAGTGAGGGAGAATACATGAGCATGAGCAGGGGAAAGGGCAGAGGGAGAGAGAGAGAGAGAGAGAGAGAGAGAGAGGATCTCCAGCAGAGTCCCTGCTGAGCATGGAGCCCAACATGGGGAAGGACTCGGTACCAGGACCCTGAGATCATGACCTGAGCCAAAATCAAGAGTCAGATGCTCAACTGCCTGAGCCACCCAGGCATTGCTTAAGATTTTATTTTTCAGTAATCTCTACACTCACTATGGGGCTGGAACTCACAAGACAGAGATCAAGAGTTGTATCTGAGCCAGCCGGGAACTCCTAAATATAAATTACTTAAAACAAAGGTAATAAACTCATTGCTTTCTAATTGTTACTGCATTGTACTATTGTGTATGCTCTTGAAGTTATTTACATCAGCTGTACTTTTTAAAAACTGTATTTACTTATTCATTTAAAAGATTTTATTTATTTATTTGAGAGACAGACAGAGAGCACGAGCGGGTTGAGGGGCCGAGGGAGAGGGACAAGTAGACTCCAAGCTGAGCGCAGAGCCCTTAAGTAGGACTCGATTACAGCACCCTGAGATCATGACTTTAGCCAATTCAGACACTTACCCAACTAGCCACCCCAGCGCCTCTTTACTTATTTATTTTTAAGTAATCTCTACACTCAATGTGGGGCTCAAGTTCATGACCCTGAGATCAAGAGTCGCATATTCCACAGCCTGAGGAAGTCAGGCGCCACTGTTTACATCAATTGCATCTTTAAGATGGAGAAGCCGTACAATGGTGCGCTGCTACTCACGTCTTCCCAACTCCTTGTTCAGTGATTCATGTAGGCAGAGGAGGCAGCTGAGGCACAGAGAGGTTAAAGAAGCACCAAGCGGCAGAGCTGGGATTGGAACGCAGGAGTCTTCAGAGGCTATCCCTCATCCACTAGAGGTCACATTTTCAGACTAGGAAAATAATGAGACCTAGAGTAATTTTGTTTTTGTTTTTTTTTAAAGATTTTATTTATTTATTTCACAGACAGGGAGATCACAAGTAGACAGAGAGGCAGGCAGAGAGAGAGGGAGAAGCAGGCTCCCCGCTGAGCAGAGAGCCTGATACGGGGCTTGATCTCAGGACCCCGAGATCATGACTTGAGCCAAAGGCAGAGACTTAACCCACTGAGCCACCCAGGCGCCCCTAGAGTAATGTTTTTTATCTTAATGCACACACAAAGTTGACCATATATTCACAGACACGCCCGGAATATAGTAGGACCTTGAGAACAGTCTTCAGAGCAGCGGGACTTGAGTTGGTGGTGATAACAGATTATGAGAAGCCAGGGAGGGGGGCATTTACTAGGCTCCCCCATTTGTTGGGTGATACACTCACATGCGCCACTCTGCCCTTCTGGTTCTCTGTTTGTGGACTGTGCCTCCATCCTCAGGGAGCTCGAATTCTCAGGGACAGATCTCCTGAGCAGGAATACAAAGGCGGTGGTCACCTGGTGGCTCGTTGTTAAGCGTCTGCCTTTGGCTCAGGTCAGGATCTGGGGTTCCTGGGATGGAGCCCCTCATCGGGCTCCCTGCTTGGCAAGGAGTCTGCTTCTCCCTCTCCGTCTGTCCCTCCCTCTGCTTGTGCTCTGTCTCTCTCTCTCAAATAAAAAAAAAAAAAAAAATCTTAAACAACAACAACAAAAAGGAATACACAAGTGGGAGAGGGCAGTGAGACTGCCCAGGCCCAGAGTGGGGCTCTCAGCTCAAGTATATACAAGCTAAGAGGAGCGAGAGGTGTGAATTATTATTATTATTATTTTTTAAAGATTTTATTGATTTATTTGTCAGAGGGAAAGAGCACACACGCAGTGGGAGAGGCAGAGAGAGAGAGAGAGAAGCAGGCTCCCTGCTGAGCAAGGAGCCCCATGTGGGACTCGATCCCAGGACACTGGGATCATTACCTGAGCTGAAGGCATCAGCTTAACCAACTGAGCCACCCAGGTGTCCCGAGAGGTGTGAATTATGATGGACAGGGAGGGTTTCTGTGGAGGGGCATAGATGGAAGGCTTGGGTTTGGACAGCGGAGAGGAGAGACAGTAGGTCCTGCTACCATCTTGGTTTTTCCCACCGTCTGTATGGCAGAAGTTCAGTGGTAGCCTTTGAGGCACAGTGACAGACAACTCAACTGCAGATATATATATATATATATATAAATGTTATTTATATATATATATACATATATAAAGTTGAAATTTGAAAGGAATAGAGGTGTTTTCTGGGGAAATGGGGGATTGGGGTTTGCTGGAGGCAGGTGGCAGGGCGGACCCCACGCAGGGTGTTGGTCCCTTGAGGCCACATCTGTCAGCTTGGGGCTTCCCATTCTGCTGGCTCAGCAGGTCCCACAGGTTGGCAGGTGACTCACGGCTCACCCTCATACGACCTTGGTTCAGGAAGGGGCAGGGGGTGTATGGAATGGGGCCCCTGTGTGCTCCTGTGTGTAGGGCATATGCTGTGTGATGTGCTTGTGTGTGAGATGCGTGCCCATGTCTGATTATGTATATAGGCTGGTAAGTCCCTGGGCACACAGCCATGGGAGCCGCACAGAGATGTGGGCCATAGGTGCGGAGAGTGGGCACAGTATGAGGCAGGGGTGATGTGGGGGAGCTCATAGGTCTCCCTAGAACACATGTGCATGGGTGCAGCTCTCTCCCTGAAAGAGAAATGCAGCTTCAGAGCCTGGTGAGCCACCAGAGGAGGTTTGGGTGGTTGGCAGGTGAGAAGGGTTCTCTGATGACAGCTCATTCACACCGAGGAGGGCTTGGCGGAGCCAGCTGGCAGGGCCGGGCAGTCTAAGCCCATGGTGACAGCAGTGGTTTTCCCTAAGCTTATCCCTTAAGCCCCTGGCTGCAGGCCAGGGTGGCTCCCCCCATCTTAACCCTGAGAGGACATGCACACCCTACATGCCACACAGGGAGGGCAGGAGCAGTGAGTGTGATGGGTGGGCGCTGAGCCAGAGCTTTCTCTCATCCTCTGGGGGCAGGAAGGACAGAGGGTCTGCGTGACATCTGCTCTTTTGGGATATGAGGAAAGCATGTCATCCCTGGGCTGCCTGTGCCCCTGGTTTGGGTGGCACTGTGTGTACCAACATGCAGTGTATGTGCGTACCATGTCTGGGTGTGCTGGCCCCTGCCCCAGTGCCCGGGGCCTTGGGCCGCCTTCCCATCATGCTCCACGATCTGAGAGATGCTTCAAGTGGGACAAAGGCCCTGAGCTAGCACCTGGGAGGCCGGGGTTCTCCTCCAGGTTTTCTCATAGTGACTTCGGAGAGGTCCCTTTGTCCTCTCTGGGGCTCAACTTTCTCATCGTAAAGTGCAGAGGGGCAATAATCCCTCCAGGGCCACCTCTCGAGGCTGAGGCTGCCAGGTGACAAAAAGATGGGTTGGAAAAGTTTGGAAGGCCTGGTCCAGGGGCTTCACAAGGGGAAGGGCAGCATTCCTTGTGTCATTCAGCTGTAGGACTAGGGGGTGAAAGCAGGTAGTGACCTCTAGGGGACCTGCATTCTGCCCTACCAGGGGTGTTCAAACCTCCTGGGGAAGTGAGGTCTTTAGCGTTCCGGGGCTGAGCTTCAAAACCAATTAATGTTACAGGCTAAGACCTGCCCTTGGTGAGGCTGGGAAAGTCTGCCTACCCATCCCTGCACCTCCCAGCCCTGCTTGCCTGCTAAGGGAGGAAGAGCAGTGCCCCCTAGATGGAGGTTGGAAACAGCTCACAGCTCACCCTCTCTCATATTCCATCCCTTCTCTCCACTCCTCCCCCGACCCCACACCCAGTCCCCACCCCCAGCTTGCTGTCTTTCAGGTTCACGCTTCCTGCATTCAGAGTTTTTCATCCTGGGGCTGTAGGCTTAGCCAGAGCAAACAGATAGCACCAAAGTCAACAACACAAAAAGGAAGCTGCACAGGAGATACGGAAAAGAAAACTTGGAAGCCACAGTGAAGGTGTGCAGGCTGGGCAGGCTGGAGCCATGTGTCTCCCCTCCCAGCAGCACCCCGGGGCTAAGGCTGGTCCTGCCAATCTCTTATGGGATATCTGAGGAGGAGGCTCATGGGGGTGCTTCCAGGGGACCCAGGTCAAAGAAGTGAGATGAGTTCATCAGCAGGGGGTTCTAGTGCCCAGACTAATGAGGGCTATAAAAAGGATGTGGTGGTTACCTCACCTCAGGGCTCAGGATCCTGGAGCCACATTCCCAGGATTCCCAAAACATGCTCCCTTGCCCCACCCACAGGCATAGTCACCCTCCCTGACAACCTATTCCTCTCCACTCAGGGCAGGTGGAGCTCAGTTCTCTTAACATACATTTGTTGTGCACCTGCTAGGCACAATATGCTATCAGGCTGGGGCATCCCCAGCAGGCGGCCTGCCCCAGGCCCTGTCACGCCTGGATCCCCCAGATGCCTGGGAAGCTGACTGTTTATTGATGGAGCTAGTGATTGTAGGGCGCCTGAGGCAGCCCCACCCCTGGACCGGAGAGGGCAACCAGGGAGTTGCTGAATGGCCAGGCTGCACTGGGAAGGGCGGAGAGACCAGACTCACCTGGCTGGAGCAGCCTGGAGTCTGGGTGGAAGTCCACGGGCTGTGGTCTTGCTGTCTGTGGAATGAGGGTCGTGTACTCCGCGCTCAGCCTTTCTGGCTTGGCTCTGGCATCAGGCAAGAGTTGGTCAGGGCACACGGGTGGGGTGCAGGGTCCCTCTCTCAAACAGGCATCCTCTCCACCTCTCCACAGAGTGATTATTCTCTACCAGGCACTTGTCACTCCACCAACTCAGTCTATTCTCCCAATGCCCCTCTGAGGGGAGGAGTAGTAGATCTCCATCGCACAGATGAGGACACACAAATGTCTTCCTCAAAGTCTCCCAGCTCCAGTTAAGAAGCTGGACTGGAGGGGTGCCTGGGTGGCTCAGTCGTTAGGCATCTGCTTTGGCTCGGGTCATGATCCCAGGGTCCTGGGATCAAGCCCTGCATTGGGTTCCCTGCTCACTGGGGAGCCTGCTTCTCCCTCTTCCACTCCCTCCATGTGTACTCCCTTTCTATCAAATAAATACATAAAATCTTAAAAAGAAGAAGAAGAAGGAGAAGAAGAAACTGAACTGGATTCAAGCTCAGGTCTGCCCAGGTATAAAGCCTGACCCATGAACCATAACTTACCACCTGGATCGGGGAGGCCCCCCTCAATAGCCAAACCCCAAACCAGCCCCAGACTCAGGCTCCAGAACAGGAGGTCCCTTGTTTCTGCCACCACCTCAGTCTTTCACCCTTCTCAAAAAGCCTCCCTGATCCTGACTCCCCTCTTCATTCTAATTAAGCTGATACCTGACACCCCACCATTATTACACCCCCTTCTTTTCTACTGTGGAAGGATTTTGAAGTTGATTTAGGTAGAAATGAAAGAATGAAACTAGAAGGGGAATGGTTGAGGGGGAACTTGACAAAGGAGGGATCAGTCTGCTTCTGTCTGGACCTACTGACTGGTCAGCCTCATTAAGCAATTGGACATTATCTCTGAATAGGACATGAAAGGAAGCACAGAGTACTATCGACAGGATAAAGGATCCTCTGCCCCTCTGCCTGCCCTTGACCCTAAATAAAATCACACCGTTAAAACTAACTTCCTGTAGGGGCGCCTGGGTGGCTCAGTGGGTTAAAGCCTCTGCCTTCGGCTCGGGTCATGGTCTCAGGGTCCTGGGATCAAGCCCCACATCGGGCTCTCTGCCCATCCTGGGATCAAGCCCCACATCGGGCTCTCTGCTCAGCAGGGAGCCTGCTTCCTCCTTTCTCTCTGCCTGCTTGTGATCTCTGTCTGTCAAATAAATAAATAAAATCTTAAAAAAAAAAAAACTAACTTCCTGTATATTCTACAAAATGCAGGGGATGGAGAAGTTAAACGGCAGCACAAAAAACCAACAAACAAAACCAGAACGTGGACTTCCCATAGAACCACATTTACTCAACAAGTCAGTGACGTGAACAAATCAGAGGGAGACGGGGAGCAGCTGTTTAAGAGAGACCTTAACCCAGTGTAACGTGTGACCTTGTTTGGATCCTGACTCAAGCCAACCAACAAATTAATGCATAGAGACATTTTGAAATAATTGTGGGGACTCTGTAATTCCATGGACTTGTTCATTTTGTTAGGTATGGCATTGTGACTATTTAAGAAAATGTTCATAGATTTTAGAGATGAATATTGAAGAATGTAGGAGGAAAATGACAACATGGCTGGAGTTTGTTTTAAAATATTTCATAAAAATGGGGTGCTTGGGGCACCTGGGTGGCTCAGTGGTTTAAGCCTCTGCCTTCGGCTCAGGTCATGATCTCAGGGTCCTGGGATCGAGCCCCGCATCAAGCTCTGTGCTCGGTTGGGGGCCTGTTTCTCCCTCTCTCTCTCTGCCTGCCTCTCTGCCTACTTGTGACCTCTCTCTCTGTCAAATAAATAAATAAAATATTTTTTTAAAAAATGGGGTGCTTGGGGCACCTGGGTGGTTCAGTCAGTTAAGTGGCTGCCTTTGGCTCAGGTCATGATTTCAGGGTCCTGGGATCAAGTCCCACGTCAGGCTCCCCGCTCAGTGGGAGGTCTGGTTCTCCCTCTCTCTCTGCCTGCCTCTCTGCCTACTTGTGTTCTGTCAAATAAATAAATAAAATCTTTTAAAAAACAAAAACAAAAAAACCGGGGCACCTGGGTGGCTCAGTGGGTTAGGCCTCTGCCTTTGGCTCAGGTCCTGGGATTGAGTCCTGTGTTGGGCTCTCTGCTCCATGGGGAGCCTGCTTCCCCCTCTCTCCCTCTGCCTGCCTCTCTGCCTATTTGTGATCTCTGTCTGTCAAATAAATAAATAAAATCTGTACAATAATAAAATATTACATAAAAGAGAAACTGATGAAACTAGAATGGACAGACTTGGGAGAAGTTTCGAGGAGGCTGGACTGAAGCTGGTGAAGGTAGACATGTTTATTAGAGGAACTGAAAAGAACAAGAGAAGGATGTTAGAGCAGTGGGGTGACGTGGGCAGGCAACAGGCCTGGGGAGATGGCAGCATTTGTGTGGTGGGAGAGGACACTGGGGACGTTTGGGGCTGACTTTTCCATTGGACACAGAAGGTGCTGTGCCTGCCAAGATACTCTATTTAAGGGCCCACAAAAAAGATGTTTTGTTTTAAAATTTAAAAAATGAACTCAGTGGAAGCAAAGGTTTTAATACACAACACTGATATATTTGTCTTTACAGCAATGTGTTTGTAATATATAATTTTTATTTTTTATATTTTTTTAATGGAGGAAGGGGCCCGAAAAGGCAAGGCGGCAAGGGCATATAGGTCAGAATGTGGCCACAGGGTGGGAAAGAAACTGCCCAGAGATGGAGTCTCAGGGAGGCAAGAAGCCTCTAAGTCTGCACTGTGGGGAGCATGCACCGTCCTGGGAGTCCTCCTTCTCCTGGGAGTCATCCTCCTCCTCTTGTGCTCCATCTTTGCCTCTCCCAAACAGAGATGCCTTAGGACATCCTCAAGCTGGGCTAGGCACCAGGACACCTGGGTTTGAATCACTCTGGACCCTGGGCTGTGCTCAGAGCAGAAGACACTGTCTCTGCTTGTCGAGCCCAGTCTGGCCCAGCCTTCACTCCGGGAACCAGGGTAGGGTTGGGAAGAACCTCCACTGACACTGGGAGATGCCTGGGAACTGGGAGGCCCCACCCCGCCTGGGGTCTCCGTGTTCCACTGAGCCTTCCTGACTGAGGCGCAGTGCCTATGGGTGCCTGTGCCCTAGGCCTTGCCCACATAGACTTATGCACAGGCTCTTTGCGCAATCACTGTGTGCCCCAAAAGCTGTAAATTAAATCCCTCCTTCCCACACGCTAGCTCAGTCATTTTCAAAGCTACTTTCCAGCTGAAGCGAGGGGACCCTGTGGGCATTTCCTTAGGGTCTCCACCCTTGTTTGTCCTCAGTGGCACGTCTGTGTGTGGACAGGCCTCAGGATTTGGGCAAAGGTGAGGGAGGCAGGAGGTAACTCAGGGAGCAGCTGGCTTTACCCTTCTGGAGGCAGGCAGGGAGGATAGGGAAGTCATCTCACATTGGAGCTGCCTGGCCTCTGGGCCTGACTCCTTTCTCAGGCGGAGCAGGAGAGTGGAGAGAGAGAGTAGCTTTCTCTGGGAGAGCTGAGATGGGCTCCCTGCCACCCCGAGCCCCCTGTTCCAGGCCCCCAGCTCCTAACCAGATCAGATAGGGCACGTTCCTGCTGTGAGCTGCCTGCTGACTGGGACTGGGCTGACGCAGGCAGGAAAATATTAACCCAGTGGAATGGGCACTTGTAAATGTGTGCATGACTCCATGTGTTTGTGTGTGCATGTGTGTGTATGTGTGTACCCACAGAGGTTTTCACATGCAAGGCCAGACACAGATATGTAGGTACACATACACACCTGTCCATTAACACATATAGATGCTCACATACAGACATACACAAAAACACAAATGCTTCTCACACATGCAAATTCCCTCAGGATCATCCTCCAAATTCTGTCAGTGAGATTGCCTCCACTAACAAGCCCTCCCTGATAGCTCTAGCTCATACTGGAAAGTAGCAGGCCTGAGCTCTGTGCCTGGTTTCTGATGCTAAATTAGGCAACATGACATAGGCCTTAAAGTGGAACAGGCTTGTTTTTGAATTCTGGTTCCTTGTTTGTCCTTGGGCCAGTGGCTGTGCCTCCTGGTCCTATCTTCCCCGGTCTCTGTCCTCTCTGTCCTGGACACCCACATATGACTCTGAGAAGGATGAGAGGCTGGGCTGTGGGAAGGGGAGTCTGGTCTTTGGAGAAGGTCAAGGTTACATACTGTCCTGGGTCCTGCTTGTGCCCCTATCCCTCCTCAACCTAGCTCCTGGTTCTCCTAGATAGGAGGCCCTGGCCTCCTAGGGCAGGGGACAGAGCCCTGATCTGGATGTTCTAGGTCTGGGTGATCTTGAGCAAGTTGTTACCTTGCTCTGAATCTCAGTTTCCCTATCTTAAGAGTTTGAAAGGTGACACTTACTGGGTGAGACTTAAGGGTCCTTTCTTTTATGAGCAGAAGGAGAATCTTTATGACTTCAGGTGATTTCAGAGAGACCGGGGTCCCTTGAAGAACGTGCGTTGTGTTCCCACGGCCATACCCGCTCCTTCAGCCAGAGCATTTTCTTTCTTACTGATTGATACACAGGCTCCTAAGTTATACACCGTATTCGGTGGCTCAAAAGAGTCTGAAAAACCCCAAGTGTAAAACAATTTGGTTATTTTTAAAATAAAAAATATATAGTAATATATATATGTTATATATATATATATATAATCTATAAGATTTTATTTATATATTTGACAGAGAGATAAAGAGCACAAGTACAGCAGCAGGCAGAGGGAGAGGAAGAAGCAGGCTGTCTGCTGAGCAGGGAGCCCAATGCAGGGCTCAATCCCAGGACTCTGGGATCATGACCTGAGCCAAAGGCAGATGCATCACGGACTGAGCTACCCATGCACCCCTTAAACAATTTGACTGAAAGTAGTTTGTGTGATAAGTTAATCAAATAGAATATTGGTTGAAACAAATAATTAGATGAAATGATTAGGTTTTTTACACATCAACACTTTGGTGGATATTTGGGGGAAAGTTCAGAGAAGTTTTAGCATCTTTTGGCAGTTTTCTTTCCTTATTCTGATTTTTAAAAATTTTTATTTGCATTTTCATTCCTAATTTTGGATTTTGGCCTCTTGTGTCTGCCCCATGCTGTTCCTAATAGGGAGGAATTGGAAACATTTAAAATAGGGGACAGTTGTGTCCTGTATAGTCACATACAAGATATGGATATAGACCCATTAGCATGGAAAGATAGTCTCAATAATGTTGGAGGGGAAAAACATCCTTTACAAAGTAAGTTTCATTCTACTTATTATTGACCAAGTAGGGAGGGGATATGTGTACATGTAAAAGGATTAGAAGGAAATCTATCAAAATGTTAGTAATAGTTGTCACAGAGGGAAAATGGGTCTTTTAAGGTTCCTTTGGCTTGTTTGTATTTTAATTCAAAACAGAATAAAAGAAAAGGATCTGAGATTCTTTTTATTTGTTTTCTATTAAAAAATTTCCACTCCGATGATAGACAACTATATCTGCTCGACTTGCTTGGCTATGTGTTCATAAATATTTAAATTTTCAGTTAGGTTGAACATTAATGTCCCCAATTACCAATTCACATTGTAAGATTTTTAGTGTAGTGAGTAAGAAACACGAGGTGGAGAGGCACCTGGCTGGCTCAGTTGGTAGAGCATGCAACTCTTGCTTTTGGGGTTGAGTTTGAGCCCTATGTTAGTTAGGCTTAGAGCATACTTTAAAAAAAAAAAGAAATAGAAGGTTGATGAGCACTGGGTTATTTCCAAATTTTCACTAGCAAAAGAAAAAATGTATTGCAGACAAAATGAGAATAAGAAAACAATTTCTTCAAGAGGGACTAAATGCTGAGAGGTACATCAACGTTTGCACAACTTGCCCTGTAGCACACTAGTATTACCACTTCATTTTCAACCCATTTATCATTTCCACTAAATTTGTTTTTTACTTACTGGGCCACTGTGCCTCCATAAACCTTTTCTTGGGCTTGGGTGGGAGGGACCACATATCCTCCCACTCCATTTCTCAGGTGAGGAAACAGAGGCCCAGGGGCAGGACGGAGCCACTTCTCTAGACCTCTGCAAGCCACTCACAGAATGTGTTATGTTTTCTCACAACCACTCCGGGGTTCAAATGGCTTCATAGAACCACCAGCACCACCCCCTCCCTCGCTCACCTTGGAGCACTCAGCTTCCCTGTCATCTCTTCCAGATGATTCTTGCCTCCCTCCAGGCTGGCTTAGCTGCTGCCTATGTTCCGTCCACCTTATCACGGCGTCTCCTATGTCACCTGCTGTTTATCCATCTCTTCCAAGAGACAGACAGGACCGTGTCTTCTCTACATCTGAGTCTCCAGTACCTCGCCCAGTAAATGAGCCAGGCTCTTGATCCCTGACTAACCAACATCGATCCTGAGTCCCTCCTTCACCAACTTGATACCCGCCCAATCCAAGTCCACCCAAGCACTGCCCTCATCCGAGACCCCAGCTTCACTTTTGACCCTTACCTTACTCTGACCCTGACAGTGCACACACCAGAAAGAAATAAAGGCAGGTGTCTCCTATGTCCAAAGGTTACATCTCTCCCTTCCTGAAAGAAGCAGTTATTATCCTGAGCCCACCTGAGTCTGCAGAGTGGAGTGAGGGGGGCAGCAGTGGAAGAGTTTGCTCCTTAAGGACAGCTTCTGACCGGGAAGCCCTCAGATTGCAGCCTGCCCCTGCCTCTCCCTGCAGAGTGACCTGCAGGGCAATTTGGGGTAAGGACACGGACAATGTGTGTTCAGACCTGGCTTGGTCTATTGGCACCCTCTAGAGGACAGTTCTGTCACCAGAGCTAGCTTTGGGCAACCCAATCCTATATGGCTTCCCCACCGGCCTCAGTGCTCCCAGGACTTACTGCCCACCGCCCACCACTCCCCCAGGCAGGTCTCCTCATAGTCTGCAGACCAGCAGCCACTCTCTGTGTCTCAACCCGAGTCACCTGCTCAAACACCACATTGCCCCATCCTTGGAGGCCCAGTAATGCCCTGCCTCCAGAAGTCCACTCAGATGGCAGCTAATCCCCTAGCTCACTCCTGACCACACCTTAGTCACAAGGTTTCTGCAGCTCTGCTCTGGGGCCACATACTCTGGTCCAGCTTTGGCCCCTTCACAGAGGTCTTGCTTGCTATTCCCAAGGGAGGTAGTTTGCTGAAGATGGGGCATAGGTTTTCCCTTCCCCTGCTCAGATGGGGGTTCCCAGAGGAGGAGACCCAGGCTTCTCTCTGCCAATAGACGAGGGACCCCAGAAGACCAGGCTTGGCTCTGTCTCCCTTTTTAACCTTGATCTTGTATTTCTTTCTTTCTTCTTCTTCTTTTTTTAAGATTTTATTTATTTATTTAACACAGAGAGAGGAGAGAGAGAGAGAGAGAGAGGGAACACAAGCAAGGGGAGTGGGAGAGGGAGAAGCAGGCTTCTGGCTGAGCAGGGAGCCCGATGTGGGACTCAATCCCAGGACCCAGGGATCATGACCTGAGCCGAAGGCAGACGCTTAACGACTGAGCCACCCAGGCGCCCTCTGTCTCCCTTTTCAGAGCAGGGTTTCCCTACCAACATGGCTTATGTGTCCTCCTTCCCCTAAGATGGGAAGGGGCCTGAATTTCCCTTTCCTTCTCCAGAATGGGGTGTCCTGGGGACTGAACTAGGTCTCCTCCCCAACCCCTCCTCCAGATCTTCCCATCTCCAGTCCCCATTCTGCACAGCCTTTCCCACAGCCAGGGGCTCCAGAGCCTCTCTGCCCTCCCTCAGGTCTGAGGCCCCGGGAGGACTTGCTCTGGCTTTGGGGTGGACACCCGGTTTGGAGGACAGGCCCTTCCTCTGGGACCCATCTTGAGCTCTACCTCTGACCTCACAAGGGCTGCCTCAGAACCTGGTCTCCGTGGCGCCGTTGGCAGGAGAGGGGATGCTATTTTAGGCAGTGTGTCTGGACTTGGCCCAAGTGGCACGGGCCAAACCCCTGCCCCACTGACCTCTCCCCTGGAGGAGCAGAGCAAAGCAGCGCGTGGGGCCACCCCAAGGGGGGGCCGAGAGGCAGGCTCTAGACTGGGGACACAGGGACAGTGGAGTCCCAGCCGGGGGTGCAGCCAGAGCCTGGGCAAGTCATGGAGGAACAAGACCAAGACCTCCTATAACTGAGAAGCCCCCAGGGTGGATGCTGAGGAACATAAGGCCTTTCAGTAGAGTGAGTTGGGTTCCAGGCAGGGCCGGAACAGGGGGCCTCCCCTTCGGCTCAAGCCTGAGTGCTACTTTCTGGGGACCATATGGTTGGGGGGAGAGATGACCATGGGAACAGCTGGGGAAGGAACTTCAGCTGGGAGTTAAAAGCCAAGATGCTGGTTCTGGTTTAGTCCTGAGTTGCTGTGTGACACAGGCATGTCCCATGCTCTCTCTGGGCTCTAGTTTCCTTACCTGGAATTTGACTATTGGGAGGAACAGCAGTGCCTCAGAGGCCGGGAGGCTGTGTAGGGCTGCTGTGTCAGGAGAGTGCTGGCAAGGAAGGAGGAGAGCAGGCAGACCAGACCCTGGACCAAAGCCGAAGGCATGCAGATCAGAGAGATGGTTGGATTGCTGGCTTAGCTGGAGTGGTTTCTCCCCTGGGAGTTCCCTCCTGAGAAGCTGGGGCTGGGGGTTGCAGGGTCCTGCAGTCAGGACTAGTGATGTGACCTTGTGCTGCAGCTACAGGGAATCTGGCTAAGAACCAGGGGACTTACAGAATGGGGAAACTCAAGGGTTACCTCTGTGTGGTCGTTTGTGTGGACAATGGGAATACGCTGGGGAATTTTCAGGAAAGGTAAGAGGGTAGACTTTGTTCTGAGGTTGAACTATGGACTAAATGAATTCTCAGGACTTCACTTGTGTGTGTGTGTGTGTGTGTGTGTGTGTGTGTGTGTGTGTGTGTGTACGTGAGGAAAAAGCCCTGGAAAATCAGAATTTAAGTCAGCAGCAAGAGGGCTTGAGGTTAGACTCAAGGCAGTAATACCCAGATATGTGAGGGTGGCACCACGGAGGGGAGGCTGTGGGCATCTCCACTGTCCAAGCTGCCACCTGGGGAAGTCAGGAGGACCTGTGAAGGGCCTGGTCCAGGGGTCCCGAGGCAGGCAAGGGTAGAGGGGGTGGGACTCCAGGGCCTTTCTCCATTGGCTGAAGCACAGCCACACCCCTCCTTGCCAGCTTGGCTGGTTGAGAGATTAGAACTGGCAGGACCTGTCCCTGTGTCTTCTCCGCTGGGAGGCTGAGGTCTGATGAGAATGTGGGGCCAAATTCTGTGCCCCCCAGCCCTAATGACCTGTCTTTGGCTCTGCAGCATCTAAAAATCTCAAAGACGGAACATGGCTCGAAGAGATAAGAAGAAGCGGTAAGTACCCTACCCGTTTTCCTCCTCCAGCCTCTCATCCCCCACCCACCTGCACACCCCTACTCTCTGCCTCTCCCTCATGGCAGCTGACCCTCCCCAACCCCCCCTCCCTCCTTCCCATCCCCCACTGGGTCAGGAGGCTCAGAAGGGCCTCTCCCTCCTGGGCCCTAAGCTGGGCCCTGGGATGACAGAAGGCTGAGAAAGAACTGGGTGAGGGCCAAGGAGTTGGTGAGTGGGTTCCAGCTGCCTTTATGTAGGTGGTGCTCAACAGAACTGAACTCACCGCTTCTCACCCTCACGGGCTTAAGTCTCTTTGGGGTACAATAAAAGCCAAGGTCCTTGCAAGGGCCCAGAGCCTGCCCTTCTAGTCCTGGTTTCCTCTCTGACCTTCCCCCACGCCATCCCTGCTGTCTCCCACTCCAGTCACACTGACTTCCTTTCCTTTCCCTCAGATATGCTCAGAATCCTTCAGTGACTTCCCCCTCTGCCTGCAGTGCTCCTCCCTCACCTCCTCCTGTCTGTCACCTTCTCAATGAGGCTTTCCCCAACTGCTCTACTTAAAATCATACCCCACCCCGTTTCCTTGCTCTATTTTTCTTCATAGGCCATACCAACTTCTTCCTCCCTCCCTCCCTCCCTCCTTCCTTCCTTCCTTTCTTTCTAAGATTTTTAAAAAATTTATTTATGAGAGAGGGACAGAGAGCACAAGTGGAATGGAGGGAGGGGCAGAGGGAGAGGGAGAGGCAGGCTCTCAGCAGAGCACCGACGCTGACACCGACTTGGGATTCACCACCTGAGTCGCTTAACTCACCGGAGCCACCCAGGCCCTACCCCCATAGGACACAAATGTACTTGCTTATTACATTTCATCGCTGCCTGCCAGCTCTGTGTGAGCAGAGAGTTTTGTCTGTGCACTCCTGGACAGACAGAAGGAATGGCTCCCCTTTGTGCTGGACTCTCTCTGGGGCCTTAGACACTGTTTCCAAAGATCCACTGGCATCCCAGTTCAAAACAGCCTCCATACCCCAAGCCCACTCCTCTTCCCAGGACCTCAGCTCAGCCCAGGATCCCTTTCTCCACTGCTCAAGCCAGAAGTCAAGACCCTGTCCTTGACACTTCTGTCTCCCCATGCCTCATATCAGGTCACATCTCCTAAAATATCTAGACTGTGCTCACTCCCACCATTCTTTCCCCCTCGACCCTCCTCCCTCACAGGCACATTAGGCCACCACCTGCCCACTCTTCAGAAGTCTTTGCAGGCCTCACCTCCCACCCCTGGCTTCTCGGCTCTCACGGCTCTGCCGTTAACCATCAGACCCACTAGATGAGTGATCCAAGGGTGGAGACTCGGTTTATACACTGTCCACTGGGGCCCGGCTGGCTTACAGGTGGCTGGTTGATTAGGTCATTAAACGAGCTGGGGAATAGGAGACTCTGTTAACTGGCCAAGTTGCTAGATAAGTAGTTAGTTGAAGGGTTGGTTGGTGAGTTATTAGCTATTTAGCTCCTTCGTAGGCATGTACTTAGATAATTATCAGGTTGGCTGTTAGCTTCTTGGCTTGTAGGCTGGTTTTTCTCATTCTACACCCTTTCCTTGAGCTATCTCATCTCTGCCCAAGGATCAAATGACCACCTGTGACCTCCGGACGTGTGTCTGTAAATAAGACACTACCAGCTGCCTCCGCATTACCGGCCATCTCCACCTAGATGTCCAGGAGGCTCTTCAAACTCCACACAGCCAGAGGGACTCCTCATGCTCTGCCTAAGCCTGCAGCTTATCTCCTCTGCTCGATTGTCATTCTGCTGTTCTGCCCAAACCTGAGGACATCACTGACCCTTCCCTCTCCATTTCCCTCTTCAGCCAAACACCAAGTGTGTCATTTTGACTGTCTTCTGGCCCTGAGGCTTTCTGCCATCTGGCCCTGTGCCCTCTCTGCCCACCTCACGCTACTTTCTCTCTCTCTCTCTCTTGCCAGCCCATTCTTGGGGAGTCCGTCTACACATCACATGCTGTCTTAGTGGCAAGCCTCTGCCATGCCATTCCAAGGCCCAATTTCCCCTGACTCCCCGGATGCTCCTTCATCTGGCCAGCCTTCCATTCTCAGCCCGTTTCCTCTTCTCTGGGTGACCTTCCCATGCCCCTCCTCGAGGTCGTTTGTTTCCTCCCTGCAATCCAGTGATGCCCACCTTTCGCCTGTGGCAACACTCCTCACGCTTTATAGTGATTACTTCATTGTTTTTCTTCTTGAGAGTTTTTCTTCCTGAGAGCAGGGGTCCTGACAATGTTTTCTATGACAGTGCTTGATTGCAGCAGGCATTTGATAAATCTCTGGGTGAGAGGCTGCTTGGTGATTTCTTGCTTACTGTGTCTCACCTGCTGTGTGGTGAGGAGGAAGGGGCCACGGCTGGAAAGTTCTCTTGGTGTTTTTGGCTTCCTGCTTTGTATTCCTCTCCACTACCTCCGTGTACTTTCCCAGGACCATCTTGGGTAACTGCCTGCCTCAAGCTACTCACAGGCCCTTCTTCAGGGCGGAGAAGCTGGTAACAGGGGCAAAGAGACCCCCCGCCGTGCCCCACCATGATGCTGCATGGGAGCTGGAGTTGGATGGACATTGGCAAACTGTCCCTTGACTCTATATACCCCTCCATATGCTCAGCCCTTGGTTTGTTTTCCTGGGATGAGGACAGAGCAAGGACCAGGGTGGTTGAGATTAAACACAGGATCTCAGCCAGGAAAATGGAAGGTGTTTTATTCATGCCTGATTTATGATTCTTACTCCCTTTACTTATTCTGTGCTGCTGTAGGGCCGGGGAAATCTCAGGAAGCCTGGGGTGCGGTGAGGGTGATGTTGCCATCCCAGGAGGAAGAGGCAGTTGAGGGGCTGGGATCAGCTTCAGGCATTCAGCAGGGGCCGGGTCACCAGTCTGAGCAAGCACTAAGGCCACACTTAGAGGGTTCTGTAGCCCTCCTCCTCCTCTTTAGCCTCCAGACCTCATCTCCTTCCCCAAGCCAGAACTCTCTACCCCACCCCAACAGATGATGGGACCCGTAACTGATTTTTTGGTCTATCTCTTCATCCAGCCAAGTATTTATTAAACATATTTGTCAAGCATATACCATGGGCCAGGCCCTGTAGGAGATTCTGGGGATCTAGTGGAGAGTACAACAGATGAATTCCCCAGTTTTTATTCAGTGGACAATATCTACTGCACACCTTCTCTGTATTCGGCCCTGTGCTGGGCAGCGAGCATACAACAGAGGGGAAGACCCAGTCCCTCCTTACCTCCCTCCCTCCTCTCTCTCATTTGTTCACTCCTTCATTCGCGCACAGAAGTCTGTTTGTGTCAACCTGGTTGCCGAGCCCGCTGTACTTTGCAGATACTTTCCCCTCTGGCAGAACCTGATGCAAGTTTCAGGCCTCAGAGTTTATGGAGCCCTGAGCAGACTCTGCCACACCCTGTGTTTGCAAAGTGCCTCGCTATTAACAGGCCCTGCCTGATGCCTGGCCTGTGTTCTCAAAGCTGTGGCTCCTGCAGACAGGCAGGCAGACAGACTGACGGGCAGCTGAGCCCCCTCTTCTGCCTGCCCTCTCCCATCTGCTTCTCCTCTGGGACCCACTGGCACCGCAGATGGCACTTTTCAGCTCCCCATTACCTTCTCTGCAGAACGACCTCTTTAATGCACCCTTCCCACTGGTCCAGTCCCCTCCAGAACGAAGGGACCTAGCCTGGCTATCTAGCACCAGTCCCTCTCCACATTCCTGTGGCTCTCAGTCATCTCTCATCCCAGCTCTACCAGCTGCCCTGGGCAAGAGAAGGTGTGTGTGGGTAATCCCTGGGTTACCCATTAACTCAGTCATGACCTAAAGGGCGATGGCAGCGAGTACACTCGAGTCTCTTTCCTGCCCATGGGCTTGGGCTGCTGCTCCATGTCCACCCGCAGCTCCAAGATGGTCTCATCGCCCACGGTAATCACAAGGATGCAAGCAATCATGCAGAAGGAGATGGTGCGAGAGTTCCTGGCCGAGTTCATGAGCACGTATGTCATGATGGTGAGTGGGTAGGTGGCACAGGGTGGGTGGGTTCTGAGGGAGGGACAGGAACCTCAGGACCTCAGAAGGGTGGGGCTCAGTGAAAGCAATCCATGACCCCCTCCCCACCCCTGACCCCTGGGTCACATTATCCCTTCTCCAGCCTTGGAGCTGGGCTCCTGAAGGAGAAGCATAAGAAAGTAAAGAGAGAGCTCTCTTTTTCTGGCTGTCTTTTTGGGAAAGAAAGAGATCATCATATGTGGGGAAAGAACAAAACCATGGGCTGGGGTGCAGGTGTTGGGGGCATGGTTGGAACTGGAGAGAAGGGAAACTAAGAGTACAGAGATTAGAGAGAAGTGTCATTGAGCACCATGCTTTGAGAATCCTGAGAGCCATGAAGAGGTACGGAAGGTTTTCAAGCTGGGGAGTGATGTGTTCACATTTGGATTTTAGAAGGTGTCTGGGGTGCAGTGTGAGCCTTAGCAGAACTGGCAGAACTGGTGGGAGGAGAAGCAATTAGGAGGCTGTTGACCTAGGATAGAGAGAGGGTGATGACTGGTCCAGGGATGGAGGAAAAAGCACACAGTTGAGGGAGCTGTGGAGGAACCAAGACTTTGCAAGTTTAAGATGAGGGTAAGTGCTGAGAGGCCACTCTGGAGCCCAGGGCCCACTTCAGGGGGAGAAGCAAGGTCAGTTTGGGTGTGCTCAGGTGAGGTACCAGTGGAGATGTCTGGGAGCTTGGATATAGAGGTCTGGAGCTCAAGAGAAGGACCTGGGCTGCAAGTAAGGAGTTAGAGCTCATCAGAATATGGATGGTGGTTATAAAAGTGTCCGGTGAGAGTGCAAAGAAAGAGAAAAAAATAAGCTGAGGACAGAACCCTGAAGAGGAGCACGCAAAGAAGCCTGAGGAGGAGTGGCCAGAAAAGTGGGAGGAGAAGGGGGGGCTGTTACAGAAGGGAGGGTCCACAGGGAGGGAGTGGTCAGCAGTGGGGGGCTGCAGACAGGCCAGAGAAAGTGGCTGCTGGCAAGGGTCTATAGGGATTAGCAACACGGAGGTCACCGGGGACCTCGACAAGGGCTATTTTACTGGCTGATGGGACAGAAACCAGACTGCAGGTGGGATGTGAGGTTTCTTAGAAACCTCCCCCCCCACCCCCACTCTCCACCTACAGCAGTCAGCCTCTGCCCTGAAGCTGTAGCCATCCCTGTCTGAATCTCATGGAGGCCCCAAGTCCATGAAAAGAAGGGGCAGCTCTGGGAAGGAAAGCCAACATGGAAGTGGGGGTGAGAGATTATGAGAGTGCCTGAGTGCATGTGGTTATGTGTGTGCACAGGAGGGAGTATTACCGGTTGTATGTGTGTGAGTGTGCATTGAGCCACAGTGTAGGAGACACCGGACCTAAGAATCCTGATTCTGCCACTGAGTCACCAGCTGGACCTGAGCAGGTCTCTCTGCAGCTGAGTCTGTCTTCTCAGGTTTTTTTAAAATTTTCATTTTTAAAAGATTTTATGTGTTTGTCTGTTTATTTGAGAAAGAGAGAGAGCATGAGCAGGGTGCAGGGGCAGAGGGGGAGGGAGAGAGAGAATCTCTCAGCAGACTCCACCCCTGAGCTGGAGCCTGATGCGGGGCTCGACACCATGACCCTGAGATCATGATCTGAGCCGAAAGCAAGAGTCGGACGCTCCACTGTCTAAGCCATCCAGGCACCCCTGTCCTGTCAGTTATTAAGCATGTTGTTGAATCGGACCTTTATGGGCTGTGGAGCTGTCTGAGTCCTGCTGTCTTCTCAATGTGTGATCTTTTGCAAGTGTCTTGACTCTTTAGAACTTTAGCTTCCTCATCAGTAAACGTGACACTAACATCAAGCTGGCAGACATCCAGTACACATGCAGGACATACATACGTGCTGGTCTCTGGTCATGACGCGTGCTCTCAACTGCCCTCCCCTCCCCGCCTCCTGTGCTTTTCCCTTTCCCCGTTACTTGCCTTCCTGTTTTGACTCCTGAGCAGTGAGGACAGCAACTGGATGGTGTCCAGCCTTAATCCAGGGCAAAGTCATTCATTTATGACAAGACATTCCAGCCTCGTGAGGGCTGTTAAACCTTGGAACCATGGAGGTGGGAGGGCACCTCCTCAGAGAGCTCTTAGGGGAAGCCGGCACCACCCACATGCACTGTAGGCTCCTGCCATGTCCCTGTTTCTCTTCCTTTTCTTGAGATTATTATTGAGCTGTATGCCAGGCACGATGATGCCAAGCCCCTTACATATAGTATCTTCTCAAATCCACATAGCAAAGCGTTGTGCTCCTCCTACGAGGGAGGGTCTATTATTATCCCCATTTCACAGGTGGGGAAACTGAACCTCCGTGAGACTAAGTTACTTGTCCAACGTCACATTTTAAGTTAAGATCAAATCCAGTCCAACCTAATATTACAGCCTTGACCCTTAGTTTCTATACTCTCTATCCCTTAGTTTAACTATGGCAGGATTTACAACACTCTGGCTTGTTCATTCTCCCCCAGCTGAGGTAAGGCCCTTACTTTCAGGCTTTTGGTCTCTGGGCCTCAATTTCCCCATCTGTAGAACAGGAGCAGAAACATTTGCCAGGCAGATTTGCTGTGAGGATGGAAGGGAAATAACACTTACAAAAGAACTCTGAGGTTTAAGCTCATATAGGACATTGTGTTGCTGTTTGCAGTTGTGGGGCCTGTGCCGAGAAGTGGGGCCTTTTTCGGTTATAGGAAGCTCAATGAGTCATCAGGGTGAAGCTTTTGCCAGAAAAACTAGTGTGACCTTGGGCCCCATTTACTGCAGCCAGGATGAGGGAAGTGGACTGTTCTTCCGGAGCCTCCCGGAGTGCTGTGCTCAGGACTAGCCTTGCGGCGATGGGGACTGGAATGGGCTGGGCCACATCCACCCACCACGGAAAGGAGGAGTTGGGCCATTAGGGCCCTGGAAAAGCAGTTGTCGACAGGAACCAGAGAGGGAGGAGTTGCACATGTACACGCCATGGGGACCAGACAGTGAAGTCAGAGTGGTGAGGACTGTGGCAAGCAACAGAGGGCTGGCCTGCGCGAAGGCATCTCTGCCACCAGCCCAGCAGACTGTCACCACACAGGGCGGGACGCAGGCCAGCATTGCCCGGGCTTCTGATTTTTCAAGAGAGCCTAAAACTTCTGGTGGTCAAAACCAAGGTACCCAAACAAAACCTGTGTTCTGGATAGACTGGCTCATGGGCTGCCAGTTGGCAACCTTGACACAGGAGATCTGTGGGTTTAGTGACTCATTCATTATTTTTAGCAAATGGTTTTGAGCTCCTGCTTGGAAGTGTGGACACTTGGTCTTCAGATCCTCCATGTGTGCTCCAGCCTCTGCACCTCCTGTCAGCCCGTCCTGCCCTCACACCCTATGCCCTGCCCCATCTGTTCCTGTCCTCTTCTGCCTCATCCCACCTTTGGCCTAAGTTTTCCTGTGTCTGGGCTCCCCTGCACCTGTCCTGGAGCCCTTGGGGGACCTACGTGGCCCTGTTCAACTGTCTGTGCCCTACCCTATGCAGGCAATTCCACTTATTCTCAGGCTTTCCCAAAGCTGCTCTGTACTCTGCCACCCCCCTTTTTTAAATCAACAAATGGCTGGATTGCTAGCTTGACAGAGAAAACCATCATGCAGGCTTCCTGCGTCTGGCTCCTCACCCACCTGTCCCTGCAGCATCAGGCTCCACTTACCTGTGCATCCACATATCCCCTACTTGGCGAGGGCGGGGTGCCTCCTTCATGGAGGACCCCCCACTCTGGCACCTGTCCCACCCTCCAGTCCACTCAGGTACTTTGTTCCATCCTGAGGCAGAGCCTCTCCTTCTCTCAGCCTTACCACACTGAAGTCTCTCTACTTAAACCGGCACAACGCAAAACATTCCTTCCTTCCCCCGTGAGCCCCTTCAATGATCATGCTCTCCCTCCCTCCCTCCTCAGGCGGTTCTCAAAGAGATGTCTGCACTGGTACCCTTCAGCTCTTCTTCACCACCTACTTACCTCTCAATTTCTGGGACCCGGTTTCTGTTCCCATGGCCTGATGATGCCGTGCTCAGCACATTACGAAGGACTGCTGGATTGTCACACCCAGAGGGATGCTTTTCAGGCCTTCATGCACTTGACCTGGAAGCTGCCTGTAGCCTTGGGGACCACACTTTCCTGGGAATCTCTGCTGCTCTCTCGTGTCCAGGGCACATTCTCCCTTTGTTCCTCTCCCATTTCAACACCTGCTCCATTTGGGGTTTCTGACGCCAACCTACATGGGGCAGCCCACAGTCGACCATACTCTTACCTTCATCCTCCTTGAAGGCTCAGCTAGAGCTCCCATGTCCACAATTCTCTAGGCTTTCTTTTTCGAAAACACTAGAACAGAGCTGTGCAAGGGAAATACAATATGAGCCACATATGTAATTAAAAATGTTCTAGTCCCCACATTAAAGAGGTAAAAAGCAACAGGTGAAATTAATTCAAAAAATTAGTGCATTTAATCCATATAGCCAAAATATTATTACCAGTTCAACATGTAATCAATATAAAATGATTAATAAGATATTCTACATTCTCTTTCTCCTACTAAGTCTTTGAAATCTGGCATGTACTTTACACTTAGCGTGGATCTCAATTTGGACTGGCCACATTTCAAGTACTTACAAGCTGCCTGTAGCTAGTGGCCATCATATTGGAGGATGAATCTAGACTTCCATTTCCAGCAGCCTTGATATCTATAGGTCCCTCAGAGACAGCATATCGAAAGCACATGGAATTTTCAAAGGAGGTGCCTTCCAGGTGTGGCTTTAGAGAAACGAGTTTTCAGAATCTGGGATCTGGAACTCCAGACAGAGGGAACACACATGCAAAACCACAGAATCATTCGAAAACAAGGCATGCAGGGAGCAATGTGGTTGTTTGGTGTTGAGGCTGTTTGGCACTAGCCGACTGCTTAGATTCAAATCCTGGCTCACCCTCTGTGGGCTGTGTGCTTTGGACAAGCTGCTCAACTTCTCTAGGACTTGGTTAACAATCTGTCAAATGGGGAGAATAAGAGCACCTAACGCACAAGCTGGTGTGATGATTAAAGGAGGTGATAGATACAACTTGCTTCCAAGTGCCTGACACACAGTAAGTGATCAATAAGTGGTTATTATGGTTTAGTAGTAATACTACTGCTGAACGTAGAGAACACTGGAGCAGATAGGAAACTGAGAGGCAGAAGGGATAAAATTATACAGGGTCTTAAATGGTGCCCTACTGAGTTTGGACTTTATCCTAGAAATGGAGGGGAGCCAGTAAATGTTTCAACAAGGGCAGACACGATCAAATTTTTCCTGCTAGAAAGGTCACTCTGGCTGCAAGGAGGATCCTGGGTGAGATCTGGATAGAATGAAGGCAGAGCTGACTAGTGTGGGGGGCTGGGGGGGGTAGGAAGCTCTCACTTGTGACATCTAAGTTTCTGGCTTGGCCAACTGGGATGGGGAAAATAGGATGAGGATCATGCTTTCTGGGAGATGGTGAGCTTTCAATATAGAACCTTTGAAAAACCCATAGATGCCTTTGAAAAACCCAGGCTCCCAACAGGTATTTGAAGATAGGGATTTAGCTCCTAGGTGGAGGTTTTGGGCATTTTAGTGCATCAGGCATATCTGAAGCCATAGACTTGGTAAGAAGGCCCAGGAAGGGTGACTGGAGAGAGACATGAAAGCGGTCAAGGATGGAGCTCTGGAGTCATCCATATTCATGAGGCAGATGAAGGAAAAAGAATGTGGGAAGGAACTGCAGAGAGGGAGGCTGCGGAAGTAAGAGAAAACCAGGAGAAACAGAGATGTCGTGGAGGCCAAAGAGGGACTTCCCAGAAGCCCAGAGTGGTTAAGAAGGTCAAAGTTAGCAAAGTCAAGTAAGACAATCTCTGAAGGGATTGTGAGGAAATCAGGAGGCTGGATCCCTTGGGGAGACCTTTGGTGTCTGTGACATGTGGAAGCAGGAGCCAGACTGAAGAGGGAGATCCAGGGAAGGGATCAAGGAGCCAGCCAGTGTGTCTTTCCTAGACCCTGGCCCACACAGGGAGGGGGTGTCCAGGGGTCAATGGCAGGAAGAAAGAGACCCGAGCCTCTGGGAGCTGTCAAGGGGAGGGTGGAAGATACAGGCAAGAGGGAAGTGACTGGAGAGGGATAGAGCAGCTGGGCACAGGACCAGAGCTAAAGGGGAAGGTGGATATAGATTCCAGTGGGAGCTGCAGGACGTTAAGTGAGGGCCTAGCTTCAGGCCTCTAATCTCCCTGTGAAGGGGGTCGGTAGGGTTTATTTTCTGAGGCGATCCAACAGTCATGGATGGGCAAGGGCAAGAAGTTCAGAAATGACACCCAAGGGCACTGAAGGCAAAGGAGGTAGAACCTCACTGGGCTCCCGGGGCCACTATGTGTGTAGGGGCTGGGGTTCTGGCAGAGTCCAGGCCAGAAGTTTGAAGATCCCCTGAAGAAACTTCCTGCAGGTTAGGTTGAAGTACAAGATACTCTGAGGGGTTCAATCCACACCATGCCCTCCTTGAAGCTCTATCCCTACCCTGAACATCAGGTGGGCTTGGGGTCTAGGGGCCTGGATGTGTCCTTAAGAGCCCCTCACATTGCCACTTTGTTCCCAGCTCCTTGTACAGCCCCACTCAGCTCTCACTGCTGTGTCACATCGTAAAGGAAAGTCAGGGAGGAAAATTTCTGGAGGAAGAGGGCATGACAGAGGGTCTCTAGCGGCAATACATGGTGGCCTGGAGCATAGGGGCAAGGAGCCCAATCTGAGCCCGAGCCCTCCTGTGAGGTTGGGGCTTCTGTGCAGGTGATCTCCTCAGAGGCCCTCCCTTGCAGGTGTTTGGCCTTGGCTCCGTGGCCCATATGGTTCTAGGAGGTAAATTTGGGAGCTTCCTCGGTGTCAACTTGGGTTTTGGCTTCGGAGTCACCATGGGAGTGCACATGGCAGGGAACATCTCTGGTGAGTGATCCCGGGGCCCCATCTAATCAGCAAGGCCAGGTGTCCCCTGCAGGCTCTTCCTGCCTACCTCTAGGCAGCCCCCTCTCCAAGTCCACCCAAACCCAATACTCACTGGCCTGTGGGGAGGGAGAACACCCTGAACCCCTTTCTTCTGACCCTCTCTGCCCAGAATCTAGAATCTTCATAAGCATCCCCAGGCCCCACATTTTTACTAGCTGGGTCAACTTTGGCAAATTAACTTCTGTCTCTCACTTTCCTTAATGGTGAAATGGGGATGGTAGTCCTTGCCTCGTGGGGTCTTTGTGAGGATTAAATGAATCTGCTCCATAAATACTAGCTGTTATTATTATTATTAGGCTAAGCAGGGAGCCTGATGCAGGGCTCAATCCCAGGACCCCAGGATCATGACCCGAGCAAAAGCAGACGCTTCACCGACTGAGCCACCCAGGGGCCCTGCTCTCATATTGTGCGTTATTTTTTTTTTGTCTCTGTTCTCACACCTCTGACACTTCTGCCCCTCCCCGCAGGGGCCCACATGAATGCAGCCTTGACCTTCACCAACTGTGCACTGGGCCGCATGTCATGGAAGAAGTTTCCTGTGTACATCCTGGGTCAGTTTCTGGGTTCCTTCCTGGCTGCTGCCACCATCTACTGCCTCTTCTACTGTGAGTGCCCTGCCCTGGGTTGTCCATCTCTGGCCTCAGCCTCGCCCTCTGAAACATGGGCAGATCCAACCCCAGTGTCCTCGTCTGTGAAAACATCTGGGAGAGAAAGCCTTGGAGGTGCTCCCCATCCCTGGATCCTACAGCCTTAATCCTGGGACTCCAGTGGGGTTTAGCTGGTGGCAGGTTCACACTCAGTCTGTGTCTCCACAGCTGCCATTATCGAATTTTCGGGCGGACGTCTGACAGTGACTGGCCCCATAGCCACCGCCAGCATTTTTGCCACCTACCTTCCTGACCACTCAACGCTGTGGAGGGGCTTCCTGGATGAGGTCAGTGGCCCAGTGTGGATTCCCCTCCTCAAGCCCTCCCCACCTAGCAGGCAGCCCTCACAGGAGGAAGGACAAGAAGTCTGGTTGGGCTCTCTGCTCGTGGGTTGGGGCTAGGGGCACTGCTGAAGCTCTGTGGTTTGGCTAGGGGCCCCATGGGTCTACCACGGTCTCTGCTCCCCAGGTGCTGGTGACAGGGTTGCTCCAGCTATGTCTCTTTGCCATCACGGACAAGGAAAACAACCCAGCACTGCAAGGGACGCAGGCCCTGGTGATCGGCATCCTCGTTGTTGTCATTGGCATATCACTGGGCATGAACACAGGATATGCCATGAACCCATCCCGGGACCTGCCCCCCCGCTTCTTCACTTACATTGCTGGCTGGGGTATACAGGTCTTCAGGTACTGCCCTGCCCAGCCCATTCCTGCACGTTTTCTTGTGGGTGCCCTGCATGCAGGGTGGTGGGGGTGATGTGAGGAGCAGCACGGGAGAGTCCTGCCCAGCTCCCGGGTGGCCTGGGGAAACAGGTGTGGGCCCCCCATTTCCCCTAGATGAGCACCAGTGCAGATCCTGCTCTTAGACTGAATGTCAGTCCTGCCCCAGGACAGGCTCAGGGGCAACTCTAAGGCTAGAATGGGGGTCACTCCTCGACTCTCAGGCCCTACTCTCTGTCTCAGCCTGAGTGGACATGGGTACTGTGCTGGGGATCAGTGCCTTCAGCAGGCCTCTGCCTCTTGCCTGCAGGGCCCGGGACTGGTGGTGGGTGCCGGTGGTGGCACCGTTCCTAGGTGCCTACTTAGGTGGCATCATCTACTTGGTCTTCATTGGCTCCACCATCACACGGAGGCCCCACATATTGGAGGACTCCATAATGTATGAAGACCGCAGAATACCTGTGTTGCCCAAGACCATGCCAAACCCAGCCATGACCTCTCCCCTCCCCCCTGTCTCTGTGTCTCCCACAGTCCGAACTGTCCCACCCTTAAGTGACCCCATCCTCCTAGAGCAATTCTAAGAAAGATTATTTGTGACCCTATCCCCCCACTCCAATAAAGAAAGCCTTGTCCAACACAGCGGCACCCCCACTTCCTGGGTGCCTCCTGTGGTTGGGCTTCCCTACTGGATTCTTCCAGGAACTCCAGGGTTATGCAGTAACCTAAGGCTGAAACACAGAGCTGAGGGGTTTCTAACTCCTTCCAGCTTTGGGAACTGGGGTGGAATGGGGAAGAGCTGACCTATGGCCTCAGTAGGAACAGGAGATTAAAGGGTGCCAGACACAGAATGGTGGACTTCGAGGCATAGGGTAGGGAAGGGATGGTTTTGGGGAAAGGACAACAGCTAGCTGGAGGTAAGCTCTGGGGATACTTTGAGCTTCCCTGGGATGGGACTCCAGACTCCCTCAGTTCTGGCTAGTCCTAGACCAGACAAAGCAAGGCCCAAGCATGTAGATCAGAGTTTCTCAACCTTTTTTTTTTTCCATTATTGCTCCCCTCAGAAGTCTTTTAGACATTTTCTTTCTTAATCACATGGTATTTTAATACCACAGATATACTATACGTGTTTAAGTACTGTGTATATATGTGTGTGTGCTTTATACAAAATAGAGTAAGATTTTTCCATCTTCCTCTTCCAAGAATCAATGTTCTTACCTTTGGAGGAAAAAACTACCCCCCACCTTGAAAAGGTCTAATGTAGACTGAAAGTAGGTGAAGGGTTGGATTCCTCTTTTTGCTACCAGTGCCAGAGCTCTCCCACACTAAGTCTTTCTGGAGTCAGAAGGCAGATGCAGAGAAGGAAGTTATTCCAAAAGATGCAGAGATAGAAAATGGCTTCATGGGGTTCAGGGGACAGGCACAGAGGCTGGGGAGTGGCAGCCAGCATCCCCACCCACTCTGGGATCAAGCAGGAATTACCCTGCTTTCTGGAACTCAGAAAGCAACACTCATGGTTCCTGTCATTGTGCATTCAGCCTTTCAACAATTCCTGAGAACCTCCTGTGTGCAGGCCCTGCCTGGGCACTGGAGATGTTGAAGTGGATGAGGCTGAGCCTCTGCCTTCGAGGAGCACAGGCTGATGAGGATGGGTAATCATGAGGAAGGAGCTAAGTGGCAGAGAGGGGGCTGTGGGGCTCAGAGGGGGCTCACCATCTAGCTGTGGGGCAGAGGCAAGGGATGGCTTCCCAGAGGAGGAGGCAGAGCCAAGTGGAGGACAAGTGTTGTCCTTTCTGGGGTTGGTTGCTGCACTTGGCAGTTTGAGGAGTTGGAGGCGAGGAGGCTGGGCTTTCTTCCGGAGCTGGGGATGTGGTGAGATGAGATTTAGCAAGCCTGGCTGAGCTGCAGTGTGCAAGCTGCTGGGAAAGGGGGAGATTGGAGCTTGCGAGGGAGTGTGGTGAGAGGCAATAATCCAGGAGGAGCAGCAGATGGGAGAAAGGGGATTCACCAGATACGGAGGAGGTAAAGCCCACAGGACTTGGGCTTACATTGGGAGGAGTGGGCAAGGATGCGGTGGGGATCAAGCTGACTTCAGTTTTTGGGTTGGGCCTGGGGCACTGGAGATGTGCCACCTGAGTGTTCATGGGAGACAAACTGATTTGGAGAGGAAGATAAGTTACATCGTGGGCATGTTGAGTTTGAGTTGCCTGTGGGACTTGGGGGTAAGAGGTGTGTATCTTGAGCAAGTTATTCCACCTCTCTGGGCTTCTGTTTTCTCATTTGTAAAAGGGATCGTGTATTACCTACCATTTGTGTTGCTGTGAATATTCAGTGAAATAAAATGTGTACTATGCTGAGAACAGTGCTTGGCACAGAATAAGTGCACAATAAACAATTATGCCTTTTATGTGGTCTGGAGATCAGAAGAGAGTTGAAGAGGGCGATTGAGGAAGTCATGGTTGTGTGGATACCACGGGGGGCATGGGAGAGTGAAAGGAGTGTCAGTGAACCGTCCTGGGAGCATGGCTGGGAGGTGGCTGGGAGGTGTGGAGTGGGCACCTGACTGAGGAGGCGCACAAGGTGGGTGATCACCAGGCCCTGCAATCAAAGACAAATGTCCATCAGGAGGGGAGCAGATACTTACCTTGCCGTACAGTCACAGACAACAGGACATGATACATCAGTGAAAACTGAGGCACAACAGCTTCCTGTAACAACACGGACAAAGTGTGGAAGGCATAAACAGCAATGCAGTAGACTATACAATATACAATATTGTATATTGTATATATTGTGTATATATATATATACAATATTATATATAATATTGTATATAGACTATACAATATACAATATAGACAATGACACCAGGGGTATCATTGAAATACAAGCCAAGAGGAATATATTCTTTGGGCATACACGTGCGATAAAACTACTCTATTTTTTAAGATTTTATTTATTTTTGCGAGGGAGAGCGAGCACGAGATAGGGGAGGGGCAGAGGGAGAAGCAGGATCCCTGCTGAGCATGGAGCCTGACATGGGGGTCGATCCCAGGACCCTGGGGTCATGACTTGAGCCAAAGGCGGATGCTTAACCAACTAAGCCATCCAGGCATCCCCAGATAAAACTACTTAAAAAAAAAAAAAAAGAAGGGATAGGGGTGCGTGGCTGGCTCAGTCTGTGGAGGTGTGACTCTTGGTCTTGGAGTTGTGAATTTGAGCCCCACATTGGGTTAAATAAAATCTTTAAAAAGAAAAACAAAACAAAATCTTAAGAAAAAAAAAAGGGATGGTTCGTCCAGGGAGACAGAAATGGGAGATGAAATGGGGAAGAGCTTTGGGTAGTACAAACTATTAGTTTTCTAGTTCTGGAGTTGGAGATCAATTTATCGGTTTGTAAATGATTGTGCTTTGTAACATATAACTGATATATATTCATTTGTAGGTATCCTATGTTTTAAAAGATGAAGAAATAACCACAGCATGAGAACAGGTTATTGGAAGTGATAGGTATGGAAGGTGTTGATGACAAGGGGTCCAGGGATGAAGGGGAGAGGCTTGAGTATGTCTGACATCTCACAGTGAGAGGAGCTGAGCCAGCGAACCAGGCCTGGGAGTGACCAGGGAAGGGTCCACAGCTGGAAGTCCCAGCTAGATGCCTCCCTCTCTCTGCCTCAGTGGCCTAGTGAACATAAGGGTGGCCTTTCTCATTCCTGGCATTCCAGAGCAGAGTGACCCTAAGGCGTCAGTCACAGGTGGGTGTATGTGGGTCCAAGGGCTCTGGCTCCTCCTCTCCTATCCCCCTTGCTGACCACTTCAGCCTTCTGCCACCCTCATGTCCCAGGGAGGTGGCCTTGGAGGTAGGACAGTCAGTGGGTCCATCTAGAACCTGCCTGCTGGCTACCGCTCTGCACAGACATGCACTAGGCCCATTATCCAAAATACCCTGCAGATTCTGATCCTGATGTCAGGCTCTGATGAGCCCTGACCGTGGTCACAGAGTGTTTCTGTGCACAGATCCCTTTCATTCTCTTGGCAGAAGTTGGTTGAAATTCTACAACATGCCAGACACCATTTTGGTGCAGAGGATATAGGCACAAAAAAAGAAACTAAATTTCTTGTTCTCATAGAACCAACATTCTGTGCAAGACACATGGTGTGTTAGTGATATATACTAAGGAGGAAAAGTAGCAAAGAGGGATAGGAAGCATGTGGGGCTGTAAAGACCAAAGACATCAGTGAGAAGGTGACTCTGCATAAAGACCTGAAAGGGGAGAGGGAGTGAGCCATGTGGACACCTGGAAAGGGAGCATGCCAGGCTGAGGGAAGCCACTGAAAGGTCCTCAGGAGGGAGTGGGGAAAAGGGAAGAGTGGAAGAAGATAAGGTCAGACAAGCAGGTTAAAGTGAACTGAGGCCAGGCCCAGGGGAGAGGTAAGGCCAAGGCCTGGCGCAGAGGTAAGGGAAGTCTCTGGAATAGAGAGGCAGATAGGCAGGCAGGCAGGCAGAAGTAGGATGAGATGGGGTGGGTATCACAGTCCCTGTGGATCCCTGGCTCTTAGCTCTGCTGTCTGACAGACAGACAGACACACACACACACACACAAACACACACACACAGAGTCTTGTAAACACGCCCTGGCTTGGATCCAGGAGACACAACTGTTTAGTTCTGAGCCAGGTTGGGATATGAGTCATGGAAGACCTCTCTCTGCTGTCATTCTCCTAGGTGCTGGCCCAACACAGACTGGCTGTGTGACCTGGACAGAACCCCTCCCCTCTCTGGGACTCAGTTTCCCTCTCTATGCATCGAGGCTTGGATTTGTTGGGGTCTGGGGGGAGCCCCACAGCTCTGACTTCTTCCAGTACTTTGTAGTCTCATGTCATGACCTCACTTCCCTTTCTCCCACCCCAACTGAGGCTGTGGTTGAAGGGGGGACGGGGTAGGGCAAGAGCAACTCCCAGCCCCAGACCAAGCCCCTCCAGGACTTTGCAGATGAAGGTTTGGTCCTCAGCCTGGTGGTCCTGGCTTTGGGAGGGAAACTCACTCCCTGTCCTTCCCTGCCCTCCCACTCCCACTCAGGCCCTCCAAGGGACAGGAACTCACAGACAGCATTCCATTCTGGCTAGTCTGTCTGTCTCCCTCAGATGGGGTCCTGCAGCCCAGAAAGAGATAGGAGCAGCCATCTCGGGCAGGTTGGGGTGCCCCCCAGTGGGAGGAGGCTGTGGCCCCTGAGAGCTGTGCACCCTGACCATGGCTAGGCACTACCTCTTTGCTGACCCTGAAGTGGGAAAGAGGAATAACCCAGCTCCCCTGGGTGCCACAGGGCCTATACTGTGGCCCCCGAGAGCACAAAGAGGGCAGCGAGCCTGGATGCAAATGCTGGCTCTACCACTCACTAGCTGGATGACTTTAGGTAGGAGAGGGTAATCACAGCTCCCACCTCACAAGGCCACTGGGATGAGAAAACGAGCCCTGTCTGGCACGTGGGCAGTGTGTTTGCTGTTACCATTCCATACCCTCCTGGTCCTCACATCATAATGCCCATCTTACATCCAAGGAAGCTGAGGTCTGGGGAGATTGGCTTGGTAAGGAGTAGACAATAGGGATTCCAGTGCTTACCAATATGGGCTTGGCTACTTTTTTTGTTTGGTCTCTAAATTGTGAAATACATCCTATAAACATGCATATATAACATACAGGTACAGTTAAAATAATGAAAAACTCAAAACACAAAGACCCCTAATGAACAAATAACCCCAAACAGTAAAGTTCCCTCCACTGAGCTTTGGCATGTTTTTGATCTCTGGGCCTCAATTTCCTTATCTGTAAAATGGGGATAATGAAGCTCAGAGGAGTGAGGTTTCAGTTTTGCCACTGTCATTTTGCTGTGATGAAGTAGGGTGAGGAAGAATGTGCCAGAAGTCATGGTCTCCCCTTGTGTCTGTGCTCAGGAGTCAAGGGGTGGGTGGGTGCTGGAGGGTGTGTGCAGGGGTTTTGGAGGGGATGCTTAGGCTCTGGGCCCAGTGGGGGATCTTGATGAAGGCAGCTGGAGCTTCACAGGCTGGGTTGGGGCAGAGAGAGAAGGCACACAGCTCAGAGCCAGGTATACCCTGGCACACAGATGAGGTCATAAATCTAGGATTGATACTTTGAGCCCTCCAGGGACCCAGTGAAACCCCCATTGGCTGATGAGGATTCCTCAGATGGGGGTCACAAATGGCCCTTGGCATAGTTCAGCCAGGGCTAGCAAGAATGTGTTCCTGTCCTCCCCACTGCCCCAGAACCCCACCTCTATTCTGGCCTCTGGCCCCAGGTCAAGAACATTAGGGGGAGGTTGAATTTGTGAGGCTGACTCAGTGCTGGGATAGGGAAGACTGGAAGGTAGTGGATATACTAGGAGACAGTTTGGAGGTTGGACTTGCTGAACTAGAGGTGCTTGTGGGATGGGCACAGGCTGGGCTAGAGATAGATAGAGCCTTTAAGCCCAGAGTGGCAGGTAAAGGCTTGCAGGTGGATGAGGTGGCCCAGGGAGAGATGATGGAGTTCTGGGGAGCACCCATGTTTAAGAGATGACTAAAGGGGAGGAGGCAGCCAGGACCCTGATCACTCCTGGCCCCAGGAACCCAAATACTCTGGTGCCTTAACTGACTTGTGCCATGGGGCCAGTCCCTTCTCTCAGAAGATTCCAATGATCAGGGCAAGCAAGAGAAGCCCCAACTCTCCTAGGCAATCAGGAGGAAAACTCCAGAGACCTCCACCACACAGGACTTCCCTTTAGCACTGAGTACTCCAACTTCAACCCCCAGCTCTGGGTCCAGAATTCTCAGACTCCTGCCCTGTTCCTCAGCTCCCTGGCCTCTAAATGATGGAGCACCCAGGGCCTGGTCCTTGGACCTCTTCTCTTTCACCTTCCTTCCCAATGTGACCTTACCAGGCTGTAAATATTATTATATGCCAACAGCTCCCAAATTAGATCTGCTGTCCAATCCTGTTTCCAGGCTTTAGACTCCCATGTACAACCACCCACTGGACAGATTTTCATCCCTCAAGACTGTTCCTCCCACATTCTTTCTTATCTCAGTAAATGGCAAATTCAATCTTCCCGCTGCTCAGGCCAAAATCTTTGAAGTTGTGCCTGACTCCATTCTCTCTCACACTCCACCCACATCCCAGCTGTTAGCAAACCCTATAGGTGTTACCCGCAAAATTATCTAGAAACCAACCCCTTCTCATCACCCGACCACCATCAGCAGGTTGGAGCCACTGTCACGTCTCTTGGATTACAGAAGTGGTCTTCTGATTATCTTCCAGCCTTTTTGTTCTGAGTCACCCTTATAGTCTCAAGACTATTGGAGTATTCCTTTCAAAAAATAAGCCAAATCATAACTTTCACTCCTCTTCACTCCTAAGCCTCCCAATGGCTTCCAGGCACCTGCTTCTCTCTCCTATTCATTCCCATATAGCTGGATGCCTTTGCTGTTCCTTCAAGGTACATAGTATGTTTCCACCATGGAGCCTTTGCAATGGCTGTTTCTTCTGCCTGGGATTGTTCTTCCTTCAGGTATCTGCGTGACTTGTTTTTTCCCGTGTTTACATGGTTTATGTCAACAACAGAAAACTGTATTTTAAAAAATGGGGAGGTGATAATAAAGATACTGGTTATAAACTCTACTAAAAAGTTTTAAGGGGCGCCTGGGTGGCTCAGTGGGTTAAAGCCTCTGCCTTTGGCTCAGGTCATGATCCCAGGGTCCTGGGATGGAGCCCCGCATCGGGCTCTTTGCTCAGCAGGGAGCCTGCTTTTGCCTGTCTCTCTGCCTACTTGTGATCTCTGTCAAATAAATAAATAAAATCTAAAAAAAAAAAAAAAAGTTTTAAGTAAGAGGTTTTTTGAGGCCAAGAGGAAGCACTTACCCCACCCCTTCCCAGGCTTCTGGTTTGGGGATACATACTGCCCCCTCGTGGCCATTCTAGGAAAAGTACCATTTTCAGGTGGTTGCCGGCATTCTCTACATTAGGACACAGTATAGACTTCCATCCCACCTGTCCTGATCTGCCAGACATTGCAGTCTCAGCGACTCCAAGGTAAACAGTGTGAGCTGTCCCTGTCCTGTGTATGCAGTGGAGGACACAGGTGTTGGAGTCTGGCCTTACAGGAATTTCAGATTCCCAATTATTTATCGGCTGATCTTGGGCAAGTGACCTAACTTCAAACTTTAGTTTCCCCATTGGTAAAAAGGAGATAGTAATATATACTTCAGGGGCACCTGGGTTATGCCCTTGGTTGAGAATCTAACTTTTGGTTTCGGCTTAGGTCATGATCTCAGGGTAGTGGGATTGAGCTCTGTGTTGAGCTCAGTGCGGAGTCTGCTTCAGATTCTCTCCCTCTCCCCCTCCACTTGCATGCATGTTTTCTCTCTAAAATAAACATTTGGCTCTCCAAATATATATATATGGATGCCTGGCTCAGCTGCTTAAGCATCTGCCTTTGGCTCAGGTCATGATCCCAAGGTCCTGGGATTGAGTCCTGCATTGGGCTCCTTGCTCGGTGAGGAGCCTGCTTCTCCTTCAGCCTGCCAATCCTCCTGCGTGTGCTCTTTCTGACAAATAAAATCTTTTAAAAAAATTTAAAAATATATATATACTTTAAGGGTCTTTGAGGAATAGATGATCACAGTGCTTGGTGCATATTAAGTGCTCAAAAGCTATTACCCACTATCAGAAGAGATTCTTGGGAAATTTTGGGTGTTGAGTGCTTTGGACTCTCTCACCCTTGCATCAAGCCTGGGGTGACTGAAAGTGGGGAGGTGACTGAAAGGCCCAGCCCTTACCAGAGCAGCTTCACAACTGCTCTGTTCCTTCCCCCAAGCAAACTATCTTCTGAGATGGTCCTGGGATGGACTGGAGGCTTGATTATGCTAAGATGCCACATGACACTGGGAGACTCTCCCAGCCCCTCAGATCCTGTCTACCATTGCCCTTCCAGTGGGTTGGGACAACACACGGGCAGGAACTATTACTGATGTGACAGATGGGGAAACCAATGCCCAGACACTGGAAGCAAACTGCCCAGGGTTCTGAGTTGAGGTAGCCAATCAGGCATCCTAGCAGTTTGGCTGGCTTCTATTCAGCCAGGTCTCCCAGGAGGATATGCCTAATAGTACCCACATAAAGCCTGAGGCTGAGGGTAGCCTGGGCCACTGGGAAGGACTCCCAAGGGAATTGTTTGGGGAACAGAGTTTCCTTTCCTTGAGGACTCAGACACTTCCTGACCTAGAGGCAGTTCTAGGCTGTGAGACCTGAGGCCTGGATTCCAGTCTTGGCCTGGCTCACAGAGGGACGCCACGGAGCTTTGTCCCTTCTGGGCTAGGCCTTTGTAGACTGAGGGGTTGGGCTAGCTTAGAGCTCTCTCTGGGGACTTGTGGGCTCTAAAAATCCATGAGAGATTGTTTGGGATATCCGTACTAACATCATGTAGGGAGCTTGGAAAGAAAAAAATTTGCCATGGATATGGCAGGGCATATGGGAGGATTAATAAAGAAGAAAGATCTATGAAGGTGACCATTCACACCCCAATTTCAGAAAGAAGGCAACACTAGCAGGCTCCCCGTTAAGAGAACAAGGTCTGCAGGCTTTCAGGCATGAAGCAAGAAGGCTAATACCATGCTGGAAGGATCCCCTCCCCCAAACCTCAATCACAGGACCCACTGTTTGAGACTTTGAACCTCTCCCACAGGACTGATATTCTTTCTTCCCCTCCCATGGTCTATTCTCTGGCCTGTCCAGGACAGGATCCAGAGTTGCTTCACACAGACCCTGTGATCAGGAGGGCTGCTTTCATCTCGAAGCCTGAAGACAACCTCCCACTGCACCTCAGACTGGCACCACCGCTGAAAGGAGACAGCCCTACTGGACAAGCCAGAGGGAATTCCAGAGATAAGAACTTGGGTCTCTGAAAAGCTCTGGCCCCATAAGTAATCTCCTGCTGAAGGAGGGTAGGGCTGAAAGGGGAAGGGATGCTATCACCTGATTCTCAGGGAGCAATAATGTGGGGTCGTGGTGCCCATGGGATTCCTCCATGAATGGCTCCCTTTAGTCCACTCACGTAAAATCTTGCCAAGGCCGTTACTCAGTGGAGAATCCGCCAAACCCTTGAGAAGCAGTTTCCCCTTGCTGAGGAGGTCTGGGGCCCCTTTAGTGACCCTAGGGGTGTTAGCTCCCTGCTGTCCCCAAGCATCCAATCTCTTGAATCTCTTCTCTTTGCAGCACTAACTCCCAACCTCATCTTTCACTTGGATCACTCCCTATAGCTGGGTCTCTTGCCTCCAAGTTAATCCTCCAATTCCTTCTTTACACTCTGCCGAGAAACTGCTCTAGAAGAGGGTGGGCAAATTAAGATGCTTGGCCAAATCCAGCTTGCTGCCTGTTTTTGCACAACCCATGAGCTAAGAATGGTTTTTACATTTTTTAATAGCTGGAAAAAATATTATTTTGTGACACATAAAAATTGTATGAGATTCTAATTTCAGTATCTATAAAAATAAGGTGTTGCTGGGACAGCGTCATGCTCATTTGCTTATGTATTGTCTGTGGCCATTTTCACAGCATGATGGTAGAGTTGGATAGCTGCAATAGAAACTCTAAGACTCACAAAGCCTAAAATATTTTCTATCTGGACCTTTACAGGAAACATTTGCTGATTCCCACTCTGGATCAAAAATCCAGTCATGCCATTCTCTGCTTAGGACCCTCCAGTGGCTCCTTGAGGTTTTCCACAGCTGACCCCTTCCTTCCTACCTGTCCAACCTCATTACCTGTCCTTCCAGTTGTCTGTCCACTCTGGACAACTAACCCTTCCTCAACCGCACAACCATATCCCTGGGCTTGTCTTTTGCTGTTTACCCTTTCTTGGCAAGCTTCTCTTCTCCTAATAGCAGTCTACATTAAGACTCAGCCCAAATGTTTCCTCCAGTTTCCCTTCTCCCAACCATGAGAGAGATACCATTCCTACCATGCCACAGGAAATTCCTTTCATGGCTCTACTCAGCTTTTAATAACAGACCATGGACTTATTTGTACCAGACCAACTAATTCTATTATAATTATTTATTCAGTTATGTGTCCTCTGCTGGCTCACTATGAAAGAACAGGCCATAGCCCTAAGCACAGGGCTGTATGAGATAGGCACATACACATTCACCAGAAGGGGCCTGTTTAGCATTCTGTACCTTCACTAGGCTAATAGTATGGAGGAAGAAGATGCTTATGTATTTTCTAGATATTAAATATCTTTTTTCTTTTTAAAGAGAGGGAGAGGGAGGGAGACAGGAAGAGGTGGGTGGAGGAGGGCAGAAGGAGAGGGAGAGACAGAATCTTAAAGCAGCCTCCATGCCCAGTGTAGAGCTCAATCTCACAACCCTGAGATCATGACCTGAACTGAAAGAAAAGAGTCAGAAGCTTAAGGGACTGAGCTACCCAGATGCCCATTTTTTTTTTTTTTAAATAAATTCTACACCCAACATGGGGCTTCAACTCATGACCCCAAGATTAAGAGTCAGATTCTCTGCCAGCTGAGCCAGTTAGGTGCCCCCAAGTATCATTTATATAAACTTTCAGCATTCATGACAGATCAGGAACCTACATGTATCGCAACTCATTTAATCCTTACGAGGCAGGGGATACCTCCATTCCACCAAGTGGCAAGCTATGTGGCAGAGCTGGCAACGAGATTCTGTTTCCTGCCTCCTGAATTCTGAGATGTTCTCCATGAGCAATTCATTCACTGAACCACTGCTTCAAAGATGTAACAGATGCTCGTGGGCTTCCTGCTATCTTCACGGCCACTGACCCTTTGCCAAATGGGTCCAGAGAGAAGGGGTTTTTAGTTTTCCATCTCCTCCCTCCAGTTGCTTCTTCTTGCTCCTGTACCTGCTGCCTCTCAAGGTAGACTATCTGGGTCAGGATCAAAGAGTGACCCTGCTCTTCCTATGAAAACCAAGTGCCAGTTTCATGATGTCACTTCTGAAATCTCTTTCTCTGGGGCTCAGGCTTGCTCTGGACAAAGAAGTTGTTGGAAGTCTGGCCTCCAAGCTGAAGAGGTGCCAAGGCAGAGATGGCCAAACTAATGCTAACTGTCAATGCACCTGCCTTAACAAAGACTCAAGAATGTCTCCAAAGGGCTGCTGGGAAAAGTCCTGGATTGTCCACATACTTCTGTGATTATTTAAACTGAAGTTCAAAGCTTGGAGACAAGGAGAGCCAGTACAGCTTCTCCTGGCCTGGGAGAAAGCAACACAGGAAAGGTCAATCCACCTGAAACCCTTTCTCAACCAAAAAGGAGTTAGGGCTAACTGGTCAGTACACAGAGGCCACAGTGTGAACCGGGCAGGAGGAGGAGCGTACTCTCTGTCCTCTACCATCATGGCATATCTAGTTAAACTGTCACAGGACAGGCCCAGTGATGTAGTATGAACCACGCCCCTGAGCTCCAGAAAATGGAATTCGTAAAGCACCCTAACTCCTTTCCTAGGTCTAGAACTGATGGCATTAAGAACCCCCAAGCTAAATTCAGCCAGACAGACCTATGAGAGTTTTTAGTTAAAGACTCAGATATGATGGGGGGTGGGGGGCGTTTAACACAACACGTGTGATTCTGGATGCATCTGGTATTTTGGACTAAGAAGTTCACTTGTGCTTTTCCGAAGATTGTGATCAGTTTGGATTCATCCAAAAAGTGAGGCGCAGCTGATGTTGCATTTTTTAAAGAAGAGTATGGAGAATTGGAACAAGTGAATCTATGACTAAATACCACTTTTAGGCTGAAATTCTGGTTTGTTCAAATCAAACCCAATGTTCCCCTGGCCCTCTGAGCAATCACAGTGATGGTGGAGGCTCTGCAAATACATAACCGAATCACCAGTGACCATCTAGTCAGAGATCTGGCCGTACTGAAACACTTTATACACACAGAATAGAGGACATGGAGATTTCTGACACACTCATGCTTTGGACGTATCAGTACAAGACAGTATATGAGACTGTGTGTAAGTCCACCGGGCAGTTAACTGGGAATAAGCATGATTTATCTGCTGGCAAACGAGTCTCCATCACACCTAATCATTCTTTTATCTAAGTGCATCTTGATCTTCTCAGTCCTGGACATCAAAGTAGTCAATTACAGGTTCCTTGGCTATTTTCTGTAAATTACTGCTTGCAGGATTTCTGAAAAGCAAACAAAGAATAATCAATCTTTTCTTGTTTGGGGGAAATTGAAGTCTACAGAAAGTTAAGGATCAGCTGATTTACCATTTGCAAAGCTTTGATAAGACAGTGGGGCCCACCTGAGCTGGGAACTGTTTAAAATTTGGTGATGGGTACACATGGGTTCACTCTATTAACACTATTGTCTTTACTCTGAAAGTTTTCCACAATAAAGTTTTATACTAAAATAAAGCAAACAAAGGAGGAAAAAAGCATGGCATGAACAGGCCAAAGATTCCACATGGTTATGATGAGGTGGTACTGGACACAGCTGTGGAACAACATGTGGAATACCTTCATGTTCCCCAACCACTGCCCATGTGGATACAGAGCTGAGCTGACTAGAATCCATGCCTTCTGCTCTCCAGGGGTGAAGCAGGGCTGATTCTGGGAACTACGTTAATCTAGACAATCCCCATTAAGGTTATACCCAGTGGGCAACACCTAGCTGTCCTGTCCAGTCCTCGGGAACACAGACTGCCAAGGCCACATGGTGACCCTGTAAAACTGCCCTTCCCGCCCTCCCGGAGGTTTTGTATAAGAGGTTCTGGTAGGGCTGCTGTGTGGAAGGCTAGAACAGCATTAGGGGACCCTGCCTGGTTTCAGAGCAACTTTCGGCAATGCTGCCTCAGTCACAATAAGGGAAAAAGGGATGGTGCTCCATCCCTGCTCCTGAAGTCTCCTGCTTGCCAATGTGGTTTTCTTTTCTCTTTAAATTATGAATACATGTTTTTGTTGTAAAAATTATTCAAACCATATAAACGACAGATCAAAACACAAAAGTCTCCACCTTCACTGCAACCCTGACCCACTATCTGACTTTCACCTCCAGAATAACTTTGTGAACCATGTCATCTTCCTAAATCCTCCACTGTGACAGACTGAATCCACTTCCCAGTGTCACCACCTACACCACAGAAGTTATGTCCAGCGACTTTTCCCCAGAGGGGAAGTGGGCACTATGAACATCAAACTTGGGAGCTCTCTGGCATGAACAAATGTCTGACATTCCAGTCAAACCTGACTTATTTGAACCAAGCACCTCAAGGTCAGGCCTGAGAGGCAGCCAATGGCTAGTGGAGTGCTGGACAGTTCAGCCCCTGCTGTCTCCTCTGAATACAGGGCCTTTGAAAAGCAGCTGAAGGATCCTTACTTGTCGGTCTGATGTCTGTGATGAGGAATTGGTGGTGGAGGCCGTGACTGCATTTCCCTTTCAAGGATACCTGTCAGCGTGGTAGGAGGACAAATGGACTTCCCTCTGATAAAAGTCAGAACACAAAGTATTGAAAAGTGAGAATTGTTTGTGCAGACAGGCAGACCGCTGGAAATCCAGTCATGACTTTCAAATGTGCTGCTGCTGAGTGCTCCGATGTGACCCATCTCCTCTCAGGCATGGTCACCTTCATTTAACCCTCATCCTTCCACCCACCTCTCCCTGGGCCTGTTATCTGCTCCCTCTGGTCCCATGCTTAAGTTTTCTTCATTGATAAGGACCTACTCTGTCAAGTTCTGACAGTGATCCTAGATCCTATCACTTCCTGGCTCACACTACAGCCTTAGTTTCCTCTAATGGCAAACACTGTTTACAGGGGATGCCCTGAATCAGAGTCCAGCAGTTTTTGTTTTCATCATGCCAGAAGGACAAAGGACAGATAGATGTGATGGCCAGGCACTCAAGCCAGGCCCTTTTGGTCTGTTCCCTGTGCCTGGCGAAATGCTACCTCCAGTGTTGCTACCTCCAGTGTTGCTCATAAATTGGGCAGACAAGAGGCTTGAATGTCTTCAGGCATGTCTGTCCTGTGGACTGAAACATGGGCTTTGCTCTGTTTCAGACTTCTTTTTTTTTTTTTAAGAGATTTTATTTATTTGACAGAGGGCATGCACAAGTAGGCACAAACAGGGAGAGGGAGAAGCAGGCTCCCTGCTGAGCAAGGAGCCCAACATGGGGCTCAATCCTAGGACCCTGGGATAATGACCTGAGCCGAAGGCAGTTGCTTAACCGACTGAGCCACCCAGGTGCTCCCTGGCTCAGACCTTTAGATCAGACCTTTTGATCATGTCAGAGTGTCTAGCCCTGAAGCAGATTTTCTATCTATTCTTCTAGGAGAGGAAGTAAGGCAAGCAAATGTTGATAGACCTTGCTTCCGAGGTCCAGTTTGCGGCAATGAGCAGTTCCTCCTGTGACAGAAAGCTCAACCCACCTGACTGCAGTGACCACGACATTGCGCTTTGGTTCACTGTCATAGCTCACGCTCTCCAGGCCATACACTTGCGCCAGGTCATGGATGATCCGGCGATGGTCTCTGTTCATGGGAGGGAAGCAGTGGCTCTTCTTACTATTCTTTCCCTGTATTGAGGGAAAAGATGACGGATTGATAAAACTATCCTGAGAACAGAATATACTTACAAAGGTCCTTCCCACCACACCAAAACAGCTGGGTTGACCAAGAGGTGGCTGAGTTTTAGAGCACAGAGTATTCTGCTGGCTGCTAAGCAAGCCAAGGAGTCTGGGAGGATGAGGTCTGATGCACTTCCTTTATCTATTCTGTGAATCACAACAGTAGCAGCTGGCCGGGATTAGGGATCAGGGGAAGTGAAAAGAAACTAAGAGGACAGTATAATGGTTCCTCCTAATGGGCTGGTAACTGGGGAATAGGTGATATACCGAAGAAATGACTAAATAAATTGAAGACATAAAACAAGACAGTCTCATTTTTTATAAAAATACGTTCTACACTAAAAATTTTTAATGTGCGGGTACACTGGAAAGCAGGGAAATACATTAGCGTAGGTTTGCTAGTTAGGAGAGGAACAATGATTCCATTTTCTCCTTCATGTCAGTATCCACGGAAATGGGAACAGAAGGAAGGGAGAGAGGAAGGGCAGGGGCTAAGGGAGAAGGCAGGAAGGAACTCCACCTTCATTAGATATGGAGCTAATACAGGCATCTCATCCTCACTCAGTCTCCACAGAATAAAGAGAGAGCCACCCAGGGGTTGGCTGCTTCTGACTAAATTCGAGACTTTTCTCCTTAAAGCTACCTCCAGGACAAGGGCTTCACTATCTTGAGGGAGTCTATCTCACTACTCTTCAGTTCTAGTCATTCAACTTTTGATCTTTACCCAAGGGTTTTTAGCCTGCCTTGGAGGTAATAAAGCCCAAGTGTGCCCTCTCATACAACAGCCCCTCAGAGATCATGTCTTCCTAAGTACCTCACAATCATTCAGCTGCCACTACTAAATGCCCCCTGTTGTCCAGAGCTTCTTCACCCAATCTTAGGCATTGAGCTAAGATTTATTTATGCTGAATTTGATCGAGAATATTTTTGCTGAACCAGGACAAGGCTTCCATGGATGTTATAATGGCTGTGCTTTTGGGGAAGATAGGGATCGTCAAGAAGTTGTGCCTTTTTCCTATAACTACTCTACACTGATGGTGTTTCTGGGACTTGATTTTTTTATCAAGCTGGCCTTAGAGACATGTCCAGTTGGATGTTTTGACTTCAACCTTATTCACGGCCTCCACAAGGGCTTCCATTTCTTTTTCAATGTCACTGACAAACTTTAAATCCTTCCTGAAATGAGAAATCATCACAGTTAATTTCATCTGTTTCTGTTCTTTGAGAATCCCTTCCACCCATGTTCTCTGCCCATAATCTGCAGACAATAATGGGCAGAAAAATGGCAACGGGCAAGAACTGTCAGATAACAGAAGACTGACTGACTTAAAAAGGAAGAGAAAAAGAGAAAACAAGTATGGGAGAGGAGAAGACAGAGGAGAAAGAGCTGTCTGAAGAGCCAGGAGACAGGAGGAAAATAAGAGCTGTTACTGCCCAAGTGAGGGCCCATGTTGGCAGCCCATCACTCAGTTCAGGCTAGTCCAACTGGGCCCTAGGGAGGCCCAAACTTCTACTACATGGTCCACACACCCACAGCCCCCACGGCCCAGGCACAGTTCTTCAAGGGGACAACTGTGAGAATCCAAGAAAGGATTTTTATTAAACATCGTAATCTCTTAAATGTATAAACTTCAACTGGCTCAATCACAGAGAAGTACATATTAGTTACTACATCTTAAAAGACCAAACACTCTTGCAAACCACAATTAAGAAAGCTGGTAACAGGGGAGTTAAGGTGGCTCAGTTGTTAAGCATTTGCCTTTGCCTCAGGTCATGATCCCAGGGTCTTGGGATCAAGCCCCACATCAGGTTCCCTGATCAGCAGGAAGCCTGTTTCTCCCTCTCCACTCCCCTCACAGTCTCTCTCTGTCAAATACATAAATAAAATCTTAAAAAAAAAAAAAAAGAAAGATAAGAAAGAAAGAAAGAAAGAAAGCTGGTAACAAGTTACATACCTGGCATCCTCTTTTAAACTGTCACTGAATTTTGACCCTGAAGAACGTACATTGAAAGGATCAGAATCCTCACTAATATGAAACGCCTCTGCTAACCGCCTGAAAATAAGAGAGAAGTAAGTAAATAAAAGGAAAAGGGCATGAAAACTTTTTAAAGTAAGACAGAGATCCCACCATGTCCTAGGTTCTTAATATACTAACGATGCCATTTCAGCAAACATAATTACTAAGGAAGGAACAGCAACAATTTGGGAGAAGATATGCTTTTGTCTTCCTAGAAGAAAATAAACAAGACAAATCTATGTGGGTCTGAGTGAACCAAATGGGCTGATACTGGCAACTTGGGTTATCTGGTGAAGAGAAGGGGGGCAGGAAATGAGAGCACTGGGAGTGCAGTGGAGCATGGCAGTCTCTGAGATTTCACCTAAACATCACATACATACATACACATAAGGTAGACATGTTCACATTAAAACTAGAATCATCTTACAGAAAATGTGGAAAATAAAGAGAAGAATTCCATTAACAACCTAAGCACAAAATTTTAGTACACTTCCTTTCAGATTTTTTTCCCTTTAAGTCCCTTTAAGTCATTGTGATTAGTGTTTATAAAACTTGGCATCTGGGGCACTTGGCTGGCCCAGTCAGTGGAGCATGTGACTTGTGATATCTGGGTTATAAGTTCAAGTCCCACAGTGGGTGTAGAGATTACTTAAAAATAAAATCTTAGGGCGCCTGGATGGCTCAGTCAGATGGGCATCTGCCTTCAGCTCAGGTTGTGGTCCTGGGATCGAGTCCCGTGTCAGGCTCCCTGCTGGTGGGGAGCCTGCTTCTCCCTCTGCCTCTGCCCCTGCTTGTGCTCTCTCTTTATCACTCTCAAATAAATAAATAAATAAATCTTAAAAAAGAAATAAAATCTTAAAGGAACAAAACTAAAAAATCCCAATTTGGCACCTTTTTTCACTTATCATCATATGATTGGCATTTCTCATATTATATTTGTTTTTCACATTTACTGTTTTAATAGCTGCATAATCTTCTAATTATGTATTTACCAGAATTTACCTAAACATTCCCAGTTTCTTTAACAGTTCCCCAGTTTCTGAATATTTTAAGTGACATGATATCACCGGGCAAAAACTTTTAGGGTTATTTCACTGGAAAATATTTCCAGGTGTGGGATTACTGGATAAGATGGTCAGACTCATGACGGGGCACCTGGGTGGTTCAGTGGGTTAAGCCTCTGCCTTCGGCTCGGGTCATGGTCTCAGGGTCCTGGGATCGAGCCCTACATCGTGCTCTCTGCTCAGCAGGGAGTCTGCTTCCCTCTTTCTCTCTGCCTGCCTCTCTGCCTACTTGTGATCTCTCTCTGTCAAATAAATAACTAAAATCTTTAAAAAAAAAAAAAAAGATGGTCAGACTCATGAGCAACATAGTCTGAGAGCTTTCCACAGCCATTTGTGTTTTGACTGCCAGTGAACGGATCTCATGGCATCTCAGCAATACCCAGTTATGTCTTTTCTTTTGTAAAGAGAGATAAAATTCAGGTTAGCACTTAGGACAATTTTTGTTTACACTGAAATAGGGGTCTCTTGCAAGTTTAATGCCCATACATATGAATCTGATTTAAACTTAATTCTAAAAATTTCAAGAGAAATTTTCGAGAGTTTTGATGTTTTGATTAGTCGGCCAAGAATTAAAATTTAAACACCAATAAAACATATCTGTGGGCTGAATTTGGCCTGCCAGTTTTTAATTTCTGCAACAGGATATATGTTTGCAACTTGAGATGGTATTTTTTAAAAATTTAATTTTTTAATTTTTATTTTTTGGAAGATTTTATTTATTGATTTGACAGAGAGCACAAGTAGGGAGCAGCAGGCAGAGGGGAGAGGGAGAAGCAAGCAGCCAATGCGGGGCTCAATCCCAGCACCCTAATCATGAACTGAGGTGAAGGCAGACGCTTCACTGACTGAGCCACCCAGGTGACCCTAAGATTTTTAATTTTTTTTTTTTAAGATTTCATTTATTTATTTGACAGAGAGATCACAAGTAAGCAGAGCAGCAGGCAGAGAGAGAGGAGGAAGCAGGCTCCCCGCTGAGCAGAGAGCCCGATGCGGGGCTCGATCCCAGGACCCTGAGACCATGACCTGAGCCAAAGGCAGAGCCTTAACCCAATGAACCACCCAGGTGCCCCAAGATTTTTAATTTAAGTTTTTTTTTTTGGTTTGTTTTTTTTTTTAGATTTTATTTATTTATTTGACAGAGAGAGACACACAGAGAGAGGGAACATAAGCAGAGGGAGCGAAGAGGGAGAAGCAGGCTTCCTCCCGAGCAGGGAGCCTGGTGTGGGCCTCGATCCCAGGACCCTGGGATCATGACCTGAGCCGAAGGCAGCTGCTTAACAACTGAGCCACCCAGGTGCCCAAGATTTTTAATTTTTAAAAAATAATCTCTACACCCAACATGGGGCTCAAACTCACAACACTGAGATCAAGAGTCGCATGCTCTACTGATGGAGCCAGTTGGCACCCCATATATTTTTTTAAATTGGCATTTCTTTTTCTCCTAGGTCAGTGGGTATTAAAGAATCTCTATATAGTGAGGACCATCATAGTTCATCACTCTAAAATGGAGGAGAAATTCAAAAACAGAGAGCCAGTTATTTTTCTTAAAAAGATTTTATTTATTTGAGAGAGAGAGAGGCAGAGAGAAAGCACAAGTTGGGGAGAGGGAGAGGCAGGCTCCCTGGATCCCAATGTGGGGCTTAATCCCAGGACCCTGGGATCATGATCTAAGCCTAAGGCAGACGCTTAACTGATTGAGCCACCCAGGCACCCTGAGAGAGCCAGCTCTAATCAATAACTAAATTTACTGAGGATAACTAATAATTTAATCCTTACAACAACTGTGGAAGGTACATATTGTCACTGTTTCCACAGATTTTTAAGAAAATTAAAGCTTCAAAAGAGAACATGACTTGCCAAAGGTTACATAGCTAAGTGCTTTGTGAAGGCAGGATTCAAATTCAGGCAATCTGACTCTAGTCTACTACATAAACTGTCTCTCAACTACACAAAGGTGCATTTCCACGCTTTAGAGGCCTTCTGTGTATTCACTACAGCATTTCTGAATACTCATGCCTCAGTTCATATTCTGTAACTGAGAATACTTCGGCTGATGGTTCCTAAAGGTCAAGAGTTTGAACAGCAGTTATTACAGAGTTCACCAAAAGGGTCAAACCAAGGGAAATTTGGGCAGCACTATTACTTATTATATACTTCCTATGCATTTAGCCACTTAAAGAGGTACTTTTTTTTTTTTAAAGATTTTATTTATTTGACAGAGATCACAAGATAGGCAGAGAGGCAGGCAGAGAGAGAGGGGGAAGCAGGCTCCCCGCGGAGCAGAGAGCCCGATGCGGGGCTCAATCCCAGGACCCTGAGATCATGACCTGAGCCGAAGGCAGAGGCTTTAAACCACTGAGCCACGCAGGCGCCCCAAGAGGTATTGTTAACAATAGTGGAAAGTCAAATTTCAAGATAAAACAGGACTATACTTTGTCTGTACTTGTCCGTTTTTGTTTAACTAACATGAGAAATTTTCAAAGTGACAAAGTATTATCTTATAATGATAAAACCATCATAAATTCAAAATATTGTAAGTCAAAAATGCATTTAATACATCTAACCTACCAAACATCATGGCTTGGCCTAGTCTACCTTAAATGTCCTCAGAACATTTACCTTAGGTACAGCTGGGCAAAATCATCTTATACAAAGCTCATTTATTTTTTAAGATTTTATTTATTTAAAAGATTTTATTTATTTATATGGCAGACAGAAATCACAAGCAGGCAGAGAGGCAGAGAGAGAGGAGGAAGCAAGCTCCTCGCTGAGCAGAGAGCCTGAGGTGGGGCTCGATCCCAGGACGCTGGAATCATGACCTGGGCTGAAGGCAGCGGCTTTAAACCACTGAGCCACCTAGGTGCCCCAAGATTTTATTTATTTTGAGAGAGAGTGTATGTGTGTGCTCAAGCAAATGCGAGAGTGGGGACAGAGGGAGAGGGAGACAGTCTCAAGCTGACTCCCCGCTCAATGCAGAGCCTGACATGGGGCTCAACCTCACGACCCTGAGATCATGACTTGAGCTGAAACCAAGAGTCAGATGCTCAACTGACTGAGCCACCCAGGCACCCCACAAAGCCTACTTTATAATTAAGTGCTTAACATCTCATGTAATTTACTGAACACTGTATGGACGTGAAAAACACGACGGCTATATGGGTACAGAATGGCTGTAAGTGTATGGGTTGTTTACCCTTGTGATTGCATGGGTGACTGGGAGCTGTAGTTTGCTGTCACTGCCCAGTATCATAAGAGAGCACTATACTGTATATTGCTAGCCTGAGAAAAGATCAAAATTCAAAATTTGAGGCATGGTTTCTACTAAATGTATACTGCTTTTGCATCACTGTGAATCTGAAAAATCGTTAAGTCACTAAAAGTTGGGGACTGTCTGTATACCAGTTCACCTAAATTTTCCAATTGTTAACATTTAAAGGGCTATACCTTTTAATCAATCTCTGTTAGAACCAGGAAGTCTGCTGGTCACTGAATAAATGCCCCTTAATCTAATAAAGAACATCCTCAAATGACTAACAGAAAACATCATATTTAGTGGTGAAATATTCAAAGCTGTCTGATATCAGTGATGTCTATTATCACTACCTCCTACTCAACACTGTACTGGAGGCTCTAGCCAGTGCAAAAAGGCAAGAAAAAGAAAAAAGTTAAGAACTGTAAAGAAATAAAACTACTATTATTGGAAGAGGGCATGAAATAGTGAATTTAGAAAGGTTGTGAATACAGGTCTACAAACACCAATTCTATTTATATACAGCTGCAATAGGCAATTAGAAAATTAGGTTTTCTTAAGAAAATTAAATTTTAAAAGTGATACAGGAAGGGAGAGGAAAGGAAGTAGCTGAGCAAAAAGAAAAAAGAAGTGATACAAGAAAAATTACCATTTAAAAAGGTGTCAAAGGATATGAAATAGCAAGGAACAAATCTATTGCAAGATGTACAAAATCTGTATACAGAAAACTATAGAGTATTATTGAGAGAACCCAAAGAAGACAGGAATAATTGGAAGGATATACTTTGCTTATGGATTAAGAGACTTAACACTATAAAAACATCAAATCTTCCCCAACTGATCTATAAATGAAATACCAATTCAATAAAAATCTTAGTAGTTTTTTTGGCAGATATTGATAAACTCTGAAGTTTAAAAGGAAATGCAAATGCTCATGAATAGCCAAGTTAATCTAGAAGAACCATGCTTAAAGAGATACACTAACGGATTTTTTTTTTTAATTTTATTTATTTATTTGACAGAGAGAGATCACAAGGAGGCAGAGAGGCAGACAGAGAGATAGGGAGAAACAGGCTCCCGCTGAGCAGAGAGCCCGATGCGGGGCTCGATCCCAGGACCCTGAGATCATGACCTGAGCTGAAGGCAGAGGCTTAACCCCCTGAGCCACCCAGGTGTCCCTATACTATCAGATATTAAGACCTTTATTGTTATAAAGGTACAACAATTAAGAGAGTGTGATACTAGTGTGATGGAGGATAAGGAGTTCAGCAATAGTATGAATACGTGATTTAAGACAAATGGCATTGGGGCGCCTGGGTGGCTCAGTGGGTTAAAGCCTCTGTCTTCGGCTCAGGTCATGATCCCAGGGTCCTGGGATCGAGCCCCACATCGGGCTCTCTGCTCAGCGGGGAGCCTGCTTCCCCCTCTCTTTCTGCTTGCCTCTCTGCTTACTTGTGATCTCCATCTGTCAAATAAATAAATAAACTATTAAAAAAAAAGACATGGCATTGGAAAGACTGGGAAAAGGACATCTTGATAACAGTATTGGTCACATGAATATGCGTATGGAAGAAAACTGAATTGTGAACTCTCCTTAAACCATGCTCAAAAAAATCAGTCAACTGTAGCTCTAAATGTGACAGGTAAAATGATACAGCTTCTAGACAATAACAGAGTATCATCATGACCTCAGGATAGACAAATACTTCTTAAATAGGACATAAAAAACATCAGTCTAAGGAAAAGACTAATAAACTGGACTACATTAAAATTAGAAACATCTGCTTATCAAAAGATACCATTAAGAGAGTGAAAACTAAAAGCATGAAGTACAGGAAAATACAATATATAAAACCAGCAAAGGATTCACATCCAAAAATATAAAGAACTCCTAGTAATCAATATAAAAAAGAGAACACAATTACAAAATAAGCAAAAGAGCTGAATAGGTACTTCACAAAAAGGGATACCCAAATTGCCAATAAACATATAAAAAATATTCAACCTTATTAGTCAGTCATCAGGGAAATAGAAACTAAAAGCTCAATGATATCTGGGTATACATTCACAAGAATAGATTAAAATTAAAAAGACTCACAATTCTATAAAAGTGTAGAGCAATGGGAACTATTACCCTGGTGGTGGGAGTATAATGTGACACAATCATTTTGGATACTGTTGCGTAGAGCTGAATGAAGTTGAACTATGAATACTGTTAATCAGTAATTCTACTCCTAAGTTTATAACAGAAATGAGTATGTATATACAGCAAAGGGAACATATGGATACTCTTAACAGAGCATTATTTGTAACAGCCCAATAGGGGTAACCACACATGTACCTATTAATGGCAGAATGATAAATTATATTATCTTAATACAATAAAATATCATGGAGGAATGCAAATGAACAAAGTACTGCTACATGCAACAAGAGGAATACCACAAATGTCATAAAGTCAGACAAAAATGCAAACTTTAAGATTTAATCATTTATATAAAGTTCAAAATAGACAAAACTAATCCAAAGTGTTAGAAGTCAGGATAGACATTTTAACTTGGTGAAGTATATGAAAGTATTCTGGTAATTTTCTATTTCTTGACCTGGGTGCTGATTACGCCACTGTATTTACTTGTGATGACTCACTGATCTGTACACTTCCAATATTTCTATATGTACGTTATACTTTAACATAAAAGGTCATTAAAAAAATTTTAAGCTTCTTATCTCCACTGGAATCAGGAAGTCTGCCAGTCAGTGAGTAAGTATGCTGTGGCATGTGATGTTTATACCATGCCCAAAACCAACAAGCTCATGTTTCAGAAATATGCTGAAATCACCTAAGTGGTTTATCCTTATATATTTGTATTTCAGTTCCTGATGATTGAATTTCTCTTGATCTCCAACAGCAGCAAAAGACTCAGAGCAGGTGCTGAGTGAATGCTTGAATGGTTGCTCTTTCCTATTAATTTCACAGAGCTCAAGAATAAGTAGATAAAAAGCAGGAAATGACTTACTTTTTCCTTTCCAAGGCTAAACACTCCTCATCACACTCCAGCCTTGAGAAACAAATGAAACAGATAAAGTCAGGGCACAGATTTTCACAACTCCTACCCAGCAGTAAGTTCTTTGTCAACCTGGAAACAGAGCAGACTCTGGCCAAAAACATGATTGCATGAGGTCCCTCTCAAGGACAGGTTGGGGGGCCTCTGGGTTATGGGACTCGAATCTAGTAGGAGTCCTCAGAAGGGCCTCAAAGTGTCTCCAAAACATTCCTAATGACCCCCTGACAGCCTCACCACCCTCCCTCCCCTTTTTAAAGATTTCATGTATTTATTTGACAGAGAGAGAGATCACAAGTAGGCAGAGAGGCAGGCAGAGAGAGCAGGGGAAGCAGGCTCCCTGCTGAGAAAGCCCAATGCGGGACTTGATCCCAGGACCCTGAGATCATGACCTGAGCCGAAGGCAGAGGCTCAACCCACTGAGCCACCCAGGCATCTCCCACCTCCCTCTCTTGACACAGCTGGTTCTCTGTGGGTTGGACTGGACACATCTAGGTCTCTGCTCCCTCTGGCTACTGTTTGAAGAGAGGCCTAGAAAAGTCTCTTCTAGTCATAACTATATCCCGAGTAAGATTTGTGGCATTGGAGTGAGTGTGGTCTCTTAACATCAAATGTCTGTTGAAACACCTGTGTGTACAAGGCTTTGCTGTGGGAGACAGAAAAATGAATGGTTCCGCCCTCTGGAAATGAATTCTAAAGGAATTTTTTTTTTAAAGATTTTTTATTCATTTATTTGACAGAGAGAAATCACAAGAGAGGCAGGCAGAGAGAGAGGAAGGGAAGCAGGCTCTCTGCCGAGCAGAGAGCCCGATGGGAATCGATCCCAGGACCCTGAGATCATGACCTGAGCCGAAGGCAGCGGCTTAACCCACTGAGCCACCTAGGCGCCCTGGAAATGAATTCTAACACAACACATACATTTTAAAAATTACCTGGCTTGGTGAATTTCCTTCTTAGTAATTAACTTGCTGATTTCCACTGAATCGCCAAGCTGCATGTCTGTTATTTTAGAGGCCATGGAAATAGCAGCTATTCTGAAGTATAAAAAAGAAAGGAAGAAAAGGCATTGCAGTTTCACAGGAATGTCCTAATACTAGGTATATAGAAGACTTCAAATCGAATTTATGCTGGACAATTTGTGGGGCTCAGAAATCTACGTACTATGAACTACCCACACGCTTCTGTCCTGTCTCCTCAAATTCTAAGTAGTTCCATTAGAAGCAATGAGACAGTCTATTCAATCCCCTTGCATATCCAGGCCAATGCCTGGCATTCAGTCAGTATTCAAACCACTAATGTCAAAGCCACTCTTGATGTCTTCTTCTTACTCCAAAAATCCTATCTCCACAACACATCTCTGCATGTAATCAGAAACACACACAACCACCCATCCCTAACATCTTCATTTCCTTACTGAGATCCCTTTCTGGCCACCCAGTCCCAGGATTTAAGGAGGCTGTAAAGACGATTCCGAGAATAGTCAGAAACCCCCCACTACAGAGGAGGAGCACAGGACTTTTCCTGGCTGTGCCACCACAAGTGGCGGGATGTTAAAGCAATTCATGAAACTTCAGCACATTTTCCCTTCTGATCCTATGGTATAATAAGACCAGAAGGGAGAGAGACAAAGAAAGAGGAGGAAAAAGAAAAAGGATATATACAAATGAAAGTTAGGGAAGGAAAGGGACACAAAACAGTACTTTTTTCTTTGAACCAGAAAAAGTAGATTCAGGAAATTTTATTTCACTAATTAATTATTTTTAGAAAAATTTATTTTAGGGGGCGCCTGGGTGGCGCAGTGGGTTAAGCCACTGCCTTTGGCTCAGGTCATGATCTCAGGGTCCTGGGATCAAGTCTCGAGTTGGGCTCTCTGCTCAGCAGGGAGCCTGCTTCCCTCTCTCTCTCTCTGCCTGCCTCTCTGTCTACTTGTGATCTCTCTCTGTCAAATAAATAAAAATAAAATCTTTAAAAAATATAAAATTAAAAAAAAAATTTATTTTGAAAAACTTTTCATGGGGCACCCGAGTGGCTCAGTCAGTTAAGCATCTGATTCTTGATTTTGGCTCAGGTTGTGATCTCAGGGTCATGGAATTGAACCCTGTGTCGGGCTCTGCACTCAGTGGTGAGCTGCTAAGAGTCTCTCTCCCTGGGGTGCCTGGGTGGCTCAGAGGGTTAAGCCTCTGCCTTCAGCTCAGGTCATGATCTCAGGGTCCTGGGATCGAGCCCTCTCTGCTCGGCAGGAAGCCTGCTTCCCCTTCTCTGCCTGCCTGCTTGTGATCTCTCACTCTCTCTCTGTCAAATAAATAAATAAAATCTTAAAAAAAAAAAAAAAAAAAGATTATCTCCCTCCACCCCTCCCACCACCCCCAGCTTGTGCACAAACTTTCTTTTCTATTAAAAAATATTTATTTATTTGAGAGAGAGAGCTAAGGAGCACATAAGTGGGAGGGAGAAGGAGAGAGAATCTTAAGCAGACTCCACGCTGAGTGTAGAGTCTGATTCGGGGCTCTATCCTATGTCCACGAAATCATGATCTGAGCTGAAACCAAGAGTCGGATGCTTAACCGACTGAGCTAACAAGGCGCCCCTGCACAAGCTCTAAAAAAAAAAAACAAACTTTCCAAACTTGACAAAAGTTCCAAGGACTTGACAATAAACACATGTATACACATGTGTACCTTCTGTAAACTGAGATCCACCACTGTTAGTTAACATTTAAGTAGCACTAACCTTTGATAAGTACTGGAAGCTTCGGAGCAAATCATCATCTCTTTTCTTCGTCCACATTCACACTGCAGCTCTATCTGCAATAAGATTAACATGGAGGGACTTTTAGCACATGGAAACCACAGGAATAGGCAGGTTTCACTCTTATTTTTTTTTAAAAGATTTTATTTATTTATTTGAGACAGAGACAGTGAGAGAGAGCGTGAGAGGGGAGAAGGTCAGAGGGAGAAGCAGGCTCTCCATGGAGCTGGGAGCCTGATGTGGGACTTGATCCCAGGACTCTGGGATCATGACCCGAGCTGAAGGCAGTTGCTTAACCAACTGAGCCACCCAGGCACCCGGCAGGTCTCATTTTTAAAGCCTCTCTCAAATCAAACCATGGCAGAGGATACAATGAGTATCTACCATTCAGGATGGAGGAAGCTAACCATGCATGCAAACTGATGTGGTAGTTGACATGCTAGGAGGGAACTGTTTATTCTACAGTGACTCTTTCTGGGAATTACTGCCGGCCTTAACCCGACCTGAAGGGGCAGGCCTAGAATGAGCTTTTTAACCACTGAACCTGGCCAGGACCATCCAAAGCCTAATCAAGTCCACCTCATCCGTCTGCTTTCATCTCCTCAGGGAAGCCTTGCTTAGATCCCTCGGAACAGACTAAATTGACCACTCCCATGTTCTTACAGCACCCTCTACAAAGGTGCAATTTCTTGTTCACCACAGTCATATTTCATTATCTGAGTAAGTAGGCAGTATTTGTCCCAACTAACAGAAGCAAGCATGTGTTTCCTGTTTATTGGTGTAACTCCAGCACCTGCAAAACATCTTGCACAAAACACTTATATATTTGTTGAATAAACAGAGCAGGCAATCTGAGTCTCTCTTCAGAATCTGCTCTAAGGGAGAGAGACCAGGTCAAGTGGCAGTGGGTACCTCCTGAACTAAAAGTCCATTTCAAGCTGGGCACAGAAATCTGTGTAATTTACTCCACTTTCCTCTTGCTAACTTAACTTGTGGTTCCTTGCAACCAGTGACTTCTGATTAGAACGTGGGCCCAGGTGCCTCTGCAAGCAGTTCTGGACTCACTAGCAGCCCTAGAAGCACAGTCAATGCCCTATCTGGAGCCAGAAATACGCACCTTGGCTTTACAAGCAGTCATGGGGCAGGGTGAGCTGGGGTGGCAGGGCGCCATACACGGGTGGCCACAGTCAGCTCTGGGGGTGGTGCAGGGCTGCTTGCAGGCCTCGTCCACAAGACACTCTCCTTTGTGACAGAGTCTCTGACACTTGTGCATCCCACATGGTAGCGTGGCACTGCAGGGTAATCCGCAAGAGATATCAGCCAGGTGACAGGGGATGTTGCTTCGTAACTAGGAGAAAGAGAAGTAGCCAGATTCTTATCTCCATGTAGGATTTGAGATGAGTTTTAACTTTGTATTTAAACATTTCTGATTTTCAAAAAGTTACTTTTATCTGAAAAAAATTAGGCTGATATTCAAAATTTGAAAGGTTAGCTTGAAAATAAATCTGAACCTTATTTAGTAATACTTGTTATGATCCAAAACAATCTGTGCTAGAAATCAAGTGTGACTTAAGACATACACTTCCCAGGGTGGGTAACAAGTGCATGACACCAGGTAACTAGGGACTAGGGAGTATCTGAAAATGCTATGACCAACTGAGAGGATCAGAGGATTCCCCGCCCCCCCCAACCCCCCTACAACCCTGTGCAAACAGCTAGGGTACTGAGCTGACACATGAACCCTGAGGGTTGGGGACACCCTCGACGCAAGGTTTCAAGACTGCTGGCAGGACCATTTTACATAAATACATCATCAACTCTCCTCACATCTCCTGACTCATGGTCTCCATAGCTTTAAGCAGCTTTGTCATTTAAAAAATTAAGGGGCAACACGCCATGAAACCCCAAACTCATTTTTTAAATCTTCCAGGATTCCTTCCTCCAGGAAAAAGACGCTGGAATTTTATTTCTGTGGGAACAAAGCTTACTCTTATATATTCACTCAAATTCTTCTGAGAACCCTCAAAATGAGGACTATACTTTGACTGTAGTGACACATACCTTTTACTCTTGAAGAGGCGTCCAAAGTCTAGGACATACATGCTTCTAATTGCTTTAGAACCATTTTAGAAGTATTTTGGTAGACTGTAGTTCCCAATTACTAAAAACCTACTTACACTACTGCCAGGGTCTAGAGATAATTTTTGCACATGCTATATCCTCTGTTGTCCCCTCCCCTCATTACTTGCCTACCTTCTCATTATCCTTTAGGAGGTCACTTCCTCTACAAACACCTTCCCTGGGTGTGGGATCCTTCGATCCTGCTCAGTAATTTGTACTTCCCCTGCCACTGCATTTATAATTTACTGTTTAAACGCTGCCTCCTGACCCACAGAGAAGGCTCTAGAAGGACAGGAGTCACACCTATCTTGTTCTCTTCTGAATCACTTGAACCAGGCCCGTTATGCCTAGGACTTAGTAGGTATGCAATAAATATGTCACATGAAGTCCAAATGAGCCATCAACACAAAGGTAATGCACGGATGTCTTAGAATGGGTACTCTCAAAGGAAGTGAGATTTACAGAGATTTATAAGGACTATAAGATTTATAAGAACTATGACTTGAGAACCACTCACAGGAAATAAGGGGAGAAAATATGTCCATCAAGATAAAGATACTGAAAGCATGTTGTCATAGATATTAAGAGTTTCCAAAAATGTTGACTAACATGTTATGAAGTAAAAAGGTTACAAATAGGGGCGCCTGGGTGGCTCAGTGGGTTAAGCATCTGCCTTGGGCTAAGGTCATGATCTCAGGGTCCTGGAATCGAGCCCCGCATTGGGGCTCTCTGCTCGGCAGGGAGCCTGCTTCCTCCTCTCTCTCTCTGCCTGTCTCTCTGCCTACTTGTGATCTCTCCCTCTCTGTCAAATAAATAAATAAAATCCTTAAAAAAAAAAAAAAAGGTTACAAATAGTATAATCTTATTATTTTTTTTTTTACACGTAGGCTCCTTGGTGGGCATGGGTCTTGGAACTCACAACCCTGAGATCAAAACCTGAGCTGAGATCAAGAGTTGGACACTTGAGTGAATGAGCCACCTAGATACCCCATAAAAACAGTATGAACTTAATAGAGTATGAGAAAGTGTGTGTCACATATGCCTGATAATCTAGGCACAAGAATGTTAAGAGTATTTCTTTCTGGACTGCAGAACTGTATATTCTTAATTGTCTACAGTGAATATGCATTTTTTAAAATAAAGAATTTTTAAAAAGTGCTTCCAAGGGTCTATAGTCAATGGTGCCAAATAAGCTTACAAGTTGAGAATGAGGATGAAAGTCCTTCATAGTAGTGGCATTGCAGAGGCGTAGATGAACCTGGAAGAAGGTGTTTTGATCCAGTGGCCAGGACAGGAAGCTGCACAGGGCATAGAGAAGGAACAGTGGCAGCTGGTGGAGAGACCACCTCCACTCCTGGGGTGCTCTCACTGTAACACCTTTACCCAGGCTAGCAACCTCTTCCATGCTAGTTAACCTAAAAGTTGTCTCTGAACACAGCCCACATTCTCAAGGCCAATGACTTTCACTTGATTGCAACCAGAGTAAAAATGATAGCAAAGAGGCTCAAAATACTACCCACTGCATGATTTCATTTATGTGATACTCCGGAAAAGGCAAAACTACTGGGACAGACAGATCACTGGTTGCCAGGGCCTGGAGACAGAGAGCAAAATAACTACAGAGACATGAAGGAATATTTGGGGGTGAATGAACTATTCTACATCTTGACTGTGGTGGCAATTCCATGACTGTATTAAAGTTTTTGTCAAAATTCAATGACCTGAACACTTAAAGAAGTAAATCTTCATTTTTTTTTAGACTTGTTTATTTTAGGGAGAGAGAGAGAGAGAACAAGAGCATGCAAGCGAGGGTAGGGGCAATTGGCCGGGGGGAGAGCTAGAGAGAGAAGTAGACTCTATGCTGAGCGCGGAGTCTGATGCAGGGCTTGATCTCATGACCCTAAGAGATCATGACCCGAACTGAAACCAAAAACTGGATGCTCAACTAAGCCACCTAGGGATCCTGGATTCTTCTATTTCTTCAGCGAGCATTTAGCCACAGTGTGGTGGTAGATAAATTCTATTTTATGCAAATTACATCTTAATTTTTAAAAATAAAGAAAAAAGTGGCAAAAGCAAAACTCTACTTCTTGGAGTGTATTTCTACTTTGAGAAACAATAAGACTAACAATTCCAAAAGTAATTCAATCATAAATCTCTAGCTGGAACAATAAACAGTTGAGAGAGAAAACTTACCTCATGTTTTCCCATGCACCATTTCTGAGTTAGGAAAGTACAAGGGGGACACTTCTCTTCACTATGACAAGAATGATACACTGTTAAAAGAGAAAGGAAATTAGGAATTATATTTAGGAATAATGTTCAAATAAAGCCACATAAACTGGGGCATCTCAGTGGCTCAATTGGTTAAGCATCTGACTTTGGCTCAGGTCATGATCTCTGGGTCCTGGGATTGAGGCCCACTTCGGGCTCCCTGCTCAGTGGAGAGTCTGTCCCTCCTCCCCAACCCCGGTTGTGCACACACTCTTTCTCTTTCTCTCAAATAAATAAATCTTTAAAAAAAATAATAAAGTCACGTAAACTATTATGTATAATGATATATAACATGGAACTTGAAAGTTTAGAAGCTGGGAGTACTTTTTATTTTATTTTATAAAAGATTATTTATTTATTTGTGAGAGAGAGAGAGCACGCGCGTGTGTGCATTAGAGCAGAGGGGGAGGGGCAGAGGAAAAAAAGCCCGATGTGGGGCTCAATCCCAGGATCCTGGGATCATGACCTGAGCCGAAGGCAGATGCTTAACCGACTGAGCCACCCAGGTGACCCTGGGAGTACTTTTCAAAATGGAAAATAGGAAAGTAAAAAGTAGGTGCTTTAAAATATTGAAGGATGAGCATGAGTGAGAAAAAAAAACCTCCACTGAGGCAGGACAGACACATGAACAGAGAAGCAGAGAGGGAGGCAGTTTCTCCACTCATCTCCTTCGGCACAGCCTGTGGTCTCTACTTTACATGGCAATTACTCTTTTTTTTTTTTTTTAAGATTTATTTATTTGACAGACAGAGATCACAAGTAGGCAGAGAGGCAGGCAGAGAGAGAGGGGGAAGCAGGAAAGCCTGATGCGGGGCTCGATTTCAGGACCCCAAGATCATGACCTGAGCTGAAGGCAGAGGCTTAACCCACTGAGCCACCAAGGTGCCCTGCAATTGCTCACTTTTGCTTAGCTATCTTTACTACTCATTCCATCTGACATGCTCCCGATTTCTCTCAATTTCCTTGCTGCCTGTAAGAGACAGTTCATCTGGGGGTGCCTGGGTGGCTCATGGTCATGATCCTAGGTCCTGTGATCAAGCCCCATGTTGGGCTCCCTGCTAAGCGGAGAGCCTGCTTCTCTCTCTCCCTCTGCCTGCCTCTCGGCTTACTTGTGTTCTATCTCTCTGTCAAATAAATAAATAAAATCTTAAAAAGAAAAAAAAAAGAGTTCATCTGAACTCATCTCCTACAACAAAGCCTTCCTTGGCTGACCATACCTGACCTTGAGCTCTCTTATACTCCCTGATGTCTGAGATCTTTTGTAGATGGTTTGCTACCATATTATCTGGCCCATTTTCACGTATGGTTGGTTATGTCATGGGCATGTACCTACCACCCTCTTCCTCTTGGGAATAATGTAAGAATTTCTAGGTCATTAGCTACTTTTTTCTTCCTCTAAACTTCTCTGTGTCTGATGCTATGTTGTATATACAACACTCAAAGACCAGTTAAATGAATGTTGAACAAATGCAGGCTAAAACAACACACCTCATAAATGGTTAAGTTCTCACTATGGACATTAACCACCAGGATGTGGACTTCATCTGTATCATCTGCAAGTGAGTGTAAAGGAGGAAGTGGGTAAGTACTGGCTTGGGCACTTAATTCATGCTGGTGTGAACACTGAAGTACGGGCTTGCGAACTAAGTTGGGAGGGCCATCCTAAGGTCCCCAGGAGAGGAGGGACTTTTTACTTCATGAAGAATTCACTCAAAATTCTATTTTACTCTATTAACTTAAAAAACAGAACTGGTTGCCTATTTGTCAGTCTGATTCATATGGAATCTGGTGACTGAAGTTATTTCAGGTTTGCCTCTGGGACTTGGTAAAATGAAATGATGAGCCCAATATGGTCCCAGAGGAAAGCCAGTAACTAGACTGGACAGAAAATGGATGATGTTAAGTAGCTACAGGCCTGGTATCTCCAGCAGTTTATGAGAGAAGATTTGGAAACAACTTAATTGTCCAACAACATGAGACTAAGTTATGGCCCATCCATGTAACAGTGCACTCCCTTAACTATTAAAAATCTATACTGTAGAGGGGCACCTGGATGGCACAGTTGGGTGAGAGTCAACTCTTGGTTCTGGGTTGAGATTGATCCCCGCATCACATCGGGCTCCACACTAAGCAGGGAGTCTGCTTAAGATTCTTCCTGTCCGAGGTGCCTGGGTGGCTCAGTGGGTTAAGGCCTCTGCCTTCGGCTCAGGTCATGGTCCCAGGGTCCTGGGATCGAGTCCCGCATCAGGCTCTCTGCTTGGCAGGGAGCCTGCTTCCTCCTCTCTCTCTGCCTGCCTCTCTGCCTACTTGTGATCTCTGTCAGGTGGATGAATAAAATCTTAAAAGAAAAAAAAAAAAAAAGATTCTCCCTCTCCCTCTGCCCCACCTATTCATGTGTGCCTTCTCAAATAAATAAATCTTGAAAAAAACCTATATTGTAGAAAAATATTCATTGTTAAGAAAAGAGATTCAAAATACAGTAAGAGGGGAAAATCTAGTTAAAATAAATACAGTAGGATCTCACTTTTATTTTATGCAAAGGAAAAAAAATGTAAATATATATTTTTGCCCATGGAAAAAGAGCACTGAAAAATACTAGTATATAGTAAGGTGTAATTCCTGCAAGGTGGGATAATAGATCGTTTAATTCCAATCTTTTGGCTTTATTGACTTTATCTCACTCTCTTTCTTTTTATACAATAAACACAAATTACTTCCATTAACAACGTCAACAACAAAAAACAAGTAGCTTTCAGTTTTGCAAAAAGATGCTCAACCTTGAAATATACATCCAAATTGGAGGCAACAAGAAAAGAAGAAAAGTCCCTGAAAGGTGAGACCAGCTGGAGATTCTCCCAGCTTTTCGGGTGTGTGTGACATCCACTGAGTACAGATATGGAGGGCACTGTGATTCCTAGCTGTGGCCCAGATCACACACTCACCTTCACAGCACCAGCCCCTGAGAACAGGGAACAAGGGGTGGCAATCACAACATGACCTCAGAGCAGTGAAGACTGTCATGCTACCTTGGAAATGACACAGTGTGTGCAGGCCGTGAGGTGCGGAGGAAGGAGCTGGGACCCACCTGGATGGTCACATTCATGGACTCTGGCGCAGGTCTGGGTACACTCAGGGGGTCTGGTACCACAGGGAACTGGCGGGTAGATCACTGATGCACCACAGTGGCAGGTTAGTTCATCAAAACCTGATGGAGAGGTTGGTGAAACAAAACAATCTTTCTGAGTTTGGGATGTGCACACATATGTTCACACAGACACAAACCACACACTCTTTTATTTTTGGCCTTTTTTTTTAGGGGACTGCTTTTTTCACAAAAGGTTTTTATTTTATTAAAGTTGAGCTGGTGCCAAAGGAGCAGAAACATTTGTTACTTGCAACAAACTTTAAGTCCATGAATAACCCAGGACACTTTCACATGTATTTTATAGACAATAGATCTATAAACCATCTGTTTTTAGAGAATAGGAGACTTCTACTAAAGATATAGTGGTTTTTTTTTTTCCCAAACTCCGTTGGTTAGAAAAATGGATAGATTATGAAAGCCATAGATAATTAGCAAACACACAAAAATATGAATTTGAATAGAAACCTCAGAGACACTGAAGCCATTAAAAATTTTCTTTTAATTTAAAGATTTTATTTATTTATTTAAGAGAGAGAGAGAGAGAGAGAGAGCGTGGAGAGGAGCAGAGGAAGAAGCAGGTTCCCTGCTGAGCAGGGAGCCTGATGTGGGGTTTGATCCCAGGACCGCAAGATCATGACCTGAGCTGAAGGCAGACGCTTAATTGAATAAACCATCCTGGCGCCACCCCGCCACAAAATTCTTATAGGTATAATCAACATGTATCATGTTAGAAATATGAAGTTGAGGGCGCCTGGGTGGCTCAGTGGGTTGAGCTTCTGCCTTCGGCTCAGGTCATGGTCTCAGGGTCCTGGGATCGAGGCCCGCATTGGGCTCTCTGCTCAGCAGGGAGCCTGATTCCCCATCTCTGTCTGTCTGCCTCTCTGCCTACTTGTGATCTCTCTCTGTGTGTCAAATAAATAAATAAAATCTTAAAAAAAAAAAAAAAAGAAAGTCCTTGATGAAGCAGTAAAGAAAAAAAAAACCTAGCCTCTCAAATATATGTCTTTTCCATTATCTGTGAAACAGAGTGGGAAATCTGCATAAAGCACTTTTGTTACATACTAAAATATAACCTGGTTGTTTTAAAGAACTGCACTTGTTGGAGTTGTGAGCTAGAAAGCCATTTTTACTCAAAAGAATGACTGACAAGCTATGGTTATTTAGACGTAGGCATTTGGCATACTTTTAGATTTTATTTATTTATTTGACAGACAGAGATCACAAGCAGGCAGAGAGGCAGGCAGAGAGAGAGGAGGAAGCAGGCTGTCCGCAGAGCAGAGAGCCCGACGCGGGGCTCGATCCCAGAACCCTGGGATCATGACCTGAGCCGAAGGCAGAGGCTTCAACCCACTGAGCCACCCAGGCGCCCCCATTTGGCATACTTTTATCAAAAATTACCAAAGTGAGCCTATCATATCAGGAAAGCCAACTTTGTTGTTAGTGATAAAAGCTTTCAAGCTTTCAAGTGAAAACAAATTTTGGAAAGTATCTATTTACCACTATGAGCTTGACAACTTCCTAATACTTTTTCCAAGACCTTTCTGGTAAGATTGGTAGTTATATTAATGAATGCAAATGCTTAATATTGTAACATAAAATTTTTCACCAATTCAAAAATTTGCATAACACAGTGAATAATTCATTTCCAAATGATCAATATATGATGCTATCAAATCGTGCATGGGTAAAAGACCCATTCAAAATACAAGAAAAACCAATGAATTTTAATGTGACAGAGAACAAAAACTAAACCCCTGACTCAAGTCCTTTCTGAAATGAGGCTCAGGTTTGGTGTAATTTCAAAAAAAAAAAAAAGAATATTCACCATTGTTACACTTTCTTTTTCCACTATATATCTATGTGAGGCCAGATTATTTCATTTCCTTCAACTCTATACTGCAATAGATTAATGTAGAAACAGATATAAGACTCCAACTATTATTAAATCAAGCATCTGTTCTTATTAAAAAAATAGTTTTAAAAATATGTCACTTAAGGGTGTCTGGGTGTCTCAGTTGATTAAGCATCTGCCTTCAGCTCAGGTCATGATCCTAGGGTCCTGGGACTGAGCCCCACCCATGTTGGGCTCCCTCCTCAGTGGGGAGTTTGCTTCCCCCTCGGCCCCTCCCCGATGATGCAAGCTCTCTCTCAAATAAATAAAATCTTAAAACAATATATAGTCATTTATGTTAATATGCAATGAATATATTACCTTTTTTCTTTTAATTATTTTTATTTATTTATTTGTCAGAGAGAGAGAGAGAAAACAAGCAGGGATAGCTGCAGGCAGCGGGAAAAGCAGGCTCCCCATTGAGCAAGGAACCCGATGCAGGACTCGATCCCAGGACCCTGAGATCATGACCTGAGTTAAAGGCAGACACTTAAATGAATGAGCCACCCAGGCGTCCCTATATTACTTAATTTTTTTTAAAATATTTTATTTATTTTTTGACAGGCAGAGATCACAAGTAGGTAGAGAGGCAGGCAGAGAGAGAGAGAGAGAGGGGAAAGCAGGCTCCCCACTGAGCAAGGAGCCCAATGCAGGACTTGATCCCAGGACCCTAAGATCATGACCTGAGCCGAAGGCAGAGGCTTAACCCGCTGAACCACCCAGGTGCCCCCCTATATTCTTTTAATATTTGTTTAGGGCTGCCTCCTGGCCCACCATCTTTCCTTTTCTTTCAAAAATACTTTATTTATTTACTTTGACAGAGATCACAAGTAGGCAGAGAGGCAGGCAGGGAAGAAGGCTCCCTGCTGAAGAGCCCGAGGGGAGGCTCTATCCCAGGACCCTGGGATCATGACCTGAGCTGAAGGCAGAGGCTTTAACCCACTGAGCCACCCAGGTGCCCCATATTACCATTTTAAAAAAGATTTTATTTATTTGAGAAAGTGAGAATGAGTGGGGGGAGGGACAGAGGGAGAAGCAGGATAAATAAAACCCTTAAAAAATTTCTCAGTTTTGGGTGCCTGGGTGGCTCAGTGGTTAAGCCTCTGCCTTCGGCTTAGGTCATGATCTCAGGGTCCTGAGATCGAGTCCCTCATCGGGCTCTCTGCTCCGCGGAGAGCCTGCTTCCTCCTCTCTCTCTCTCTCTCTCTCTGCCTGCCTTTCTGCCTACTTGTGATCTCTGTCAAAAAAAAAAAAAAAAAAAAAAATTCTCAGTTTTAATTTCTAATGTGGTAAACAGATATAAATCACATAAAAAGAGCTCTTTGAGGGTCCTTGAATTTTTTTTTTAAAGATTTTATTTATTTGACACAGAGAGAGAGAGAGAGAGAGAGGGGACACAAGCAGGGGGAGTGAGAGAGGTAGAAGCAGGCTCCCTGCTGAGCAAGAAACATGACCGGGGATGGGGGGGGTGTGGGTGGGCGGCAACGGGCACGCTTATTCCTGAGCCAAAGGCAGACGCTTAAAGACTGAGCCGCCTAGGTGCCCTGTGAGGGTCCTTGATAATTTTTAAGAATGCAAATGATTCCTAAAACCAAGTTTCCAAACAGCTGCTAACAATATAGAGAAAGAAGACTATCGAGGAAAGAATCTGTCAATGATATTTAAGAATAACCCAGTAATGAACCAGATCTCAGCATTGTTGCTGTATCCCAAGTTTTGTACATTCAGGGAAGACAATTCAGCACTAGAATAACTTTTTTTAACATCTCAACATATCTGAGATACTTAGGCTTAGTTCAGTATCCCATACCAAGTTAAGTAAATCACTCCCTCAAAATTTACTATGCCTGGGGGCGCCTGGGTGGCTTAGTGGGTTAAATACTCTGCCTTTGGCTCAGGTCATGATCCCAGGGTCCTGGGATCGAGCCTGGCATTGGGCTCTCTGCTCAGCTGGGAGCCTGCCTCCTCCTCTCTCTGCCTGCCCCTCTGCCTACTTGTGATCTCTGTCTGTCAAATAAATAAATAAAATCTTTAAAAAAAATATATATATATATATATATACTATGCCTGAACTTCTAGAAAACTCTTATAATAAAGCATACAGTGAAGACACTCACTGGCTTGCCAGCATGACTGGCAGTTCCCGCGATGACAAGGTTCTTCACATCTATGAAGGCCACAACGGAGTTTCCTCCCACAAATCAAAGGACACTTGTGTTCCTTATCCTACAAAGAGATTCATATTTGTTTGTAAAATTATCTCCATTTATATTTTCCACAAACAACAAGAAGAGTAATAGGCTCTCCACATTTATAGTGGAATGATGTCTGGGATTAGCTTCAAAATAATCAGAGGGAGTAGGTGCGGATGTGGATGAAATAAGATTAGTTAAGAGCTGGTCATTACTAAAGTAGGATGTTGGGTATGTGAGACTCATACTAATCTCTCTGCTTTTGTATATGTTTGAAATTTTTAATAAGAGGAAGTCTTTAAGCCTTTAAATACTGATTTATAAGTAAGTCTTGATACGTTTTTCACTCTTGATATCTTGTCAATATGTAAACTTTAAAAATAACAATTACATACAATATACATATATAGGTGAGTGTACACATGCACTACTTTGGTACTGGCACTGTGTTATCTTGTTTATACACAAAACACACATACACAACATGGTAACACATTACTGCTGGGCAGTGCTTTCTTTATTTAGTTCCACATAAGTCAATTATTCAGATAACTGAAACTTGCTCCTTTCAAACTGCCCTACTCATTTTGCCTACTGACCTGATCCATATTATATGTGAAACCCAAAGCCTGACTTGCTAAGACAAGCCCAGTCTGTATGTTGGGACAGCACATAATCTCCTGTGGAGGACTGTGTGCTCATCTGGTGATCTTGGGTTCTGGAGCCTGAGGCCTTCTGCCTTTCTTCTTTCTGTTTCTCCCATATTACCACAGGCTGACCTGGCTAGGACCTAAAATGATCTGTCTCTTTGGGCAACTCTCTTACTGTTGCGCAGGGGCCCCTCCCAGTGATTTCTAAATCTGGGCTACATTCCAGATGGCTGAGGATTCTAGATGCCCAGCCCCTCGATGAATGCAATCTGACTGTACCTAATGACAGGTCCACTTACCACACAGCAGATCTCATTACATTTATGCCGTCCACACAACCGTTTCTTGTTACACCGCTTATCACACATAAATGTAGCATCTGCTGTGGCCAATTAAAAAGAAAAAAAAAGGGCAAGGATATGAACATTCATTCAGCAAATATTTGAGTGACTACACGCTGAAGAAATACAAATGTAATAATGTAAATAAGTTAGTTATGGTGAAATTACATATAAAAAGATACTTTTCATTTGTCAGTCTGTCAAAAAAAGACAATGGAAGACTGAGTAATATTCATTATGGGTGAAGGTATAGAGAACAAGACACACTCAGTGGATAGGAGTATAAAGTTTTGGGGTACATATGTATCTATCAAAAATTTCAGTGGAAATTCTATCTTAAGGAATCATTCCTACATATATACTTTCAAAAGTGGCTAAAAAAAAAAGTGGCTAGAGCACCAAAAGCACAAGCAACAAAAGAAAAAAAAATGGGGATAGATCAAAATTAAAAGATTTTGTGCACCAAGGACACCATTAAGAAAGTGAAAAGACAGCCCACATAATGGGTGAAGAGATTTGCAAATAATCTATCTATAAAGGTCCAGGATCCAAAATACATAAAGAACTCTTACAACTCAAAGAGAAACTACCCAATTAAAAGACTGGCAAAGGACTTAAAAAGACTATTTTCCGAAGATTACAAATGGCAAAGTACATAAAAAAAATGTTCAACGTCACTAAGGAACAAATGAAAACCATAATGACATATCACTTCATATATATTTAGGGAAGCTATAATAAAAAAAAAACAAAAAACACATAAAAACCAAAGCCAAAATAAAACAAAAAATAAGTGTTGGAGAGAATGTGGAAAAACTGAAACCCTCATACATTGTTGAGGGGAATGTAAAATGATGTAGCTGCTATGGAAAACTACTATGGCAGTTCTTCAAAGAATTACACACAGAATTACCATATGATCCAGCAATTCCACATGTAGGTACATATCCAAAAAAATTTTAAACAGATATTTTATTTTTTTTTAAAGATTTTATTTATTTATTTGACAGAGATTACAAGTAGGCAGAGAGGCAGGCAGAGAGAGAGGAAGGGAAGCAGGCTCTCCGCTGAGCAGAGAGCCCGATGTGGGGCTCGATCCCAAGACCCTGAGATCATGACCTGAGCGGAAGGCAGAGGCTTTAACCCACTGAGCCACCCAGGTGCCCCTAAAAAGATATTTTAACCAAAACTTGTGTACAAATGTTCACAGTAGCACTAATCATAACAGCCAAAAGATCAAAATCACCCAAATGTCTGTCCACAGATGAACTGATAAATAATTGTGATATATTCACACAATGAAATATTATTCAGTCATAAAGAGGAATGAAGATCTGACATGTGCTACAACATGGAAAATCTTGAAAACATGCTAAGTGAAAGAAGCCAGGTATAAAAGGTTACATATTATATGAGTACATTTATGTGAAATACTCAGAATAGGTAAATCCAGAGACAGAAAGCAGATCAGTGGTTCCCAGGGGTTTGAGGGATGAGTGAGTGAGGAGTGAAAACTTAATGAATACAGGGTTTCCTCTTGTGGTGATGAAAATGTTTTGGAACTAGACAGAGGTGATGGCTGCACACAACACTGTGAATTTACTACATGCCACTGAATTGTATACTTTAAAATGTTCTGTTCTATGGTATGTGAATTTTATCTCAATTTTAAAAATGGGCTAGGTACTGAAGTGTTTATGGGTGAAATAATGTTCGAGATTTGTTTTCAAAGTACTCTAGTGAAAATAAAAAGTAGAGAAGGAAGGGATGGGTGAAACAAAAAAGGAAAAAATGCTGATAACAGATGATGGGTAACAGGAACATAGGGGCTTATTATACTAACCTTTCTACTCTCACTTATGGTTGAAATTTCATCATAAAGTTTTAAAACGTCAGACAAGATGGCTACTGCATTATCTGTAATGGGGAAAAACTGAAGACAACCTGAATGACCAACCAAAGGGCAATGGTGAACTATAGGGCGGCATCCCCATATACAGAATAGAGAAGGTGGCACCTGGATGGCTCAGTGGGTTAAGGTCTCTGCCTTCGGCTCAGGTCATGATCCCAGGGTCCTGGGATCGAGTCCTGCATTGGTCTCTCTGCTTGGCAGGGGGCCTGCTTCCCTTCTTCTCTCTCTGCCTGCCTCTTTGCCTACTTATGATCTCTGTCAAATAAATAAATAAAATCTTTAAAAAAAGAAATGAATAGAGAAAAAGATCTAGACCCACACCCAAGAAACTACTAACTGTTTCATCAGGAATGTGAAACTAGGAGGGGAAAATTGGGTTAGGGTATATTTTCACTCTTTATATTGTATTTATTTTTTTACTTTAAAAGAGTATTAGTGTTATTTTTTCAAATTGTGTCTTTAATAACCAGAATTTTGACTGTGGGCTTAAGGCGTATATTTCTAGTCTCCTCCCAAACAGCCACTAATTTTGTTCAGAAATTGGGTGCCCATTTGTTCCTCAGTTCAAGATGGCTACTGCATTATCTGTAATGGGGAAAAACTGAAGACAACCTGAATGAATAGTCTATCTACCCTGTTAATTCCATTCCCCCTGTTAATATCCGGTTTAGGCAGGAACATGTGATACAGAGTATACTAAGAGCCTCTTAGGACTGTTTTCCTTGCTGGTAAGAAGGAAGGGAAGCTTGGGGCACCTGAGTGGCTCAGTCAATTACACATCAGACTCTTTTTTTTTTTTTTTTTTAAAGATTTTATTTATTTATTTGACAGAGAGAGACCACAAGTAGGCAGAGAGGCAGGCAGAGAGAGTGAGAGGGAAGCAGGCTCCCCGCCGAGCAGAGAGCCCGACGCGGGACTCGATCCCAGGACCCTGAGATCATGACCCGAGCCGAAGGCAGCGGCCTAAACCACTGAGCCACCCAGGCGCCCCACACATCAGACTCTTGATTTTGGCTCCAGTCATGATCTCAGGGTTGTGAGATCAAGCCTCAAGTTGAGTCTGTACTCAGCGGGAAGCCAGCTTAAGATTCTCTTTCCCTCTGTGCCTCCCCACCTCACTTGCTCTCTCTTGGGGGGAAAAACGAAGAAAGGGAAGCTTAAGAATCTCTTTCCTTTAGATGTTGTTGGGTAAGATGTGTGGATTTACTGTAGCTAACTTAAACCCATGAGGAGAAAACCAAAAAAATCAGAGAGGCTGACTTGGTGTCCTGGAATCAGTGAGGCTGGAACTACCCAAGCCTGGACTTGTTCTGCCTCTATACTTCCTATTATGTAAAACAGTAAACTCCCTTACTGCTGATGTTACTTTTCCCTGGGTTTTCAATACCTGCAAACAAAAGCATCCTAACCCAATACAGCCTTCTTCCTGGCCAGAATAACAGCTTTTATTTTGTACACATTTAACTTCTATCACTTTTCCAAGAAGGTTTTCAGGTGACCTAAACAAAAGACTATGAGATGGTTAGCAAAGGACAGAATCATAATGGTATGGAATGTCAGATCAAGGACAGAGGAAAAAAGAAAATGGTAGTCCTCAAGGCTAAAAAGGCTGCTGGTTGAGTATCTGTTCCAGGTATACAACAGTCATATCAAGCCTTATGGGGATCAAGCATCAGAGTTAGTGTGTAAAAAGTTTACTGTATTAGGTATTATTCACTTTCACTCCTACTACCATCATTTTATTATGGAAAATTTTCAAACATACAAAGAAGTTGAAACAACTTTACAGTGACTATCCACATGCCCATCACTGAGATTCTATCACTACTTTTTCACATATCTACCATTTTATTTATCTTAATATTTGATGCATTTCAAAGTCAGCTGCAGATATGAGTACACTTACACTACCCTAATTTTAGCATTTCATTAACTAGAATTCAATTTATGATTTTTACTTTTCTTTTGAGGTAAAAGTTATATACAATGAAATGCACAAATCTTAAGTGTACCTGTACTGAGCTATGACAAATACATAACTCAAACCCCTTTCAAGATAAAGAAAATTACTTTTATCCCAGAATGTTTCCTCTTGTCCCTTCCCAGTCATACCTTCACTTTTGAGACTGGTACATGGAAGCTCCTATGGAAAAAGGAAAAAATAGATAACAGTAACTCCTTTAGGAATAAATGAAACGACACAACTATAATATAGTGCTAAATGTAGCATGTATATCCTAAATATCCTGTACTTCTCTGGCAGTCACTTATCGACTATCTATCTGGAACTAGGTTAGCTCAGTCTCTGTATTAATATGCTTTACTCACAACAGGGCCCCAGATTTACTGACACTTCATGCAAATATAATTGTATGATCTTTGTGGTCTGGCCTCAGAGAAGGAATTATAAAATCTGAATGGAAAGAGGGGCTGCTAAAGGTATACAAAGCAAAGAAAAATAATTGCCTGGCAAGGGTAGACAGAAAAAGCCATAAAAAGCAGAAAATGTGAAAATATGTAATAATGTGGTACTAGAAGCAAATAGCTCAACACACCTGAGAGCAGCCCTGACATTGCTGAAAGCAGCAAAGAAGAATATAGTAGTCGTCTGGCATTCGAAGTATTACTGTAGTAATTATGTATGAATGTCCCCAAAGATCACATGTAACTTGCTGAGGCATGATCCCAAGTAATAGGTGTGGAGAGGCAGCTTTGTGGGAGCAAGTCAGTCATCTGGGGGAGAGGGAGCCTGGCTGCCTACCATCTACAGCTGAATTTGTCTTTGATGTCACTCACAGGTTGCTATGTACTCAGAAACTAGCAAAATGATAAAAATATGCTTAGTGAAAATGACCCTGAAAAAAGAGGCAGCTACTAGAGTTGAAAACAGAGGTAAAAAGGTCTAAGAAATGGAAGTTTCTGCTAGAAAGATGTTTTAGATAAATTCGTTGGCTAGGTTGGATGGTAAGAAAAAGTTCCCAGTATGTTTTCTAGAATCCTGAGTAGCCTCATGAAAATTGCTTGAGTAAATGTTCCAGTTAATGCAAACACTGGATTACAGAGTAGAAATGACATGCTAGAGTGGTATCTATAATTGCAGGGAAAGGCAGAGATCTTATAGATTCCTAAAATCAGAATGAATTACCAATAAAAACTTAAATACAGTACTTTTTGTTAAGAGATAGGTAGTAAGATATAGCATACATTTTTCAAAGACCCCCACCAAAGTGATTAAAAGAAAACCACCATTGAAGCTTTAAGAAATAAGTTTCATTTATCGAGAGAACTCACTTCCAGGGGCGGGGGTGGCTCAGTCAGTTAAGTCATGGGTCATGATCCCAGGGTCCTGGGCAAGAGCCCTGGAGTTGGGCTCCCTGCTCAGTGGAGATTCTGCTTCACCCTCTCCCTCTGTCTCTCCCCTACTCATGCCTTCTCTCGCTCTTTCTCCCTCAAAATAAAATCTCCGTTTAAAAAAAAAGGAAAAAAGAAAACTTACTTCTAATAGAAAAGCCCATTCCATTACAAAAGACATTTCATGAAAAATTTGGCTAAACAACGCAGCAATAGCAATGATCAACAGTTTCAAAGACATTTTTCACTTTGTCAAAAGGTTTCAACAGAATTCATACTAATAGTGAGTGGCTCCAGCAATTTTAGAATAAAACTTATTTGCAAAAATTCTATTTACATGGGGTGCCTGGGTGGCTCAGTGGGTTAAAGCCTCTACCTTCGGCTCAGGCCTGGGATCGAGCCCCACATCGGGCTCTCTGCTCAGCAGAGAGCCTGCTTCCCTGCCTACTTGTGATCTCTGTCAAATAAATAAATAAATAAAATCTTTAAAAAAAAATTCCATTTACACACAGCTTTTTCATGAGCACACTCACTGCCATGGGATCCACTATTAGAGGGAGTGAGGAAGGACAGTGAATAAGAAGCAAAAAAGCAGAGAAATGGGATTGCAGGGGAGAAAGCAGCAAAATGACAGTAGCCATAGCTAGCTCACACACCCCAAACCTGCCTGTACGTCTTGGTCATAAAGAGCACCTCTGCGCATTACTAAAATTGTGATTACTACATCACAGTCAGTACTTCACAGTCTTCAAGGTGCTGTAGCTGACCTTCAAAATATCTCTACTGCCTCATGTACTCTGCAGTTTCTTTCGGAAAAGAAACACAAGGGGCGCCTGGGTGGCTCAGTCAGTTAAGCGTCTGCCTTTAGCTCAGGTCATGATCCCAGGGTCCTGGGATCGAGCCCCATATGGGCTCCCTGCTGAGCAGGGAGCAGTTTCTCCCTCTCCAGCTCCCCTGTGCTTGTGTTCCCTCTTTCACTATCTGTCATAAATGAATCTTTATGAAAAAAAGAAAAGAAAAGAAACACATAACTTTTGCCACACGTAAACCGCATTATTTTTACATTTTTATCCTAAAGCTTACCTAATAAGCTAGCTCCCAGTTTATGGACTATATCCTCAGAATCATTTGCAAGTCAGCAGCTACCCAGACCTTGGGCTTAGTAGCAGTGACTATGCACTGAAAGTGAGTCAGAAATGACAGACTGATACTTGGTATGTTCTCCAAGTTGGATTACCCAAAGACTTCCACAGCAAGGTTCCTGCTTTTAGTTACAAGCAAAGGAATGGTAAAAATGGTAAGATATCCCTTTTCTAACAAAGGGTCCAATAAAAACTGCCCTGGGCAGAAAGTAGAAATTGACTAAACAGTTGTATAGTTAAGAATTAACCTTCCTCAAAGGATGGTCTGGCCTTTGCCATTGGCTTCAGGGAGGTAATCTCTAAGCCCTTGGAATATCATGCCTGATAGGAGAAGTGGCACTGTTTGCCTGAGGCCTTGGGTCGTCATACAGTGTAACATAATTTAGGGTACAGGCTGGCTATACTGAAAAATCTTAAGGTGGAGACTGGCTACATCACGAAGACCAATGATGTACTTCACGGTGGGACTTTGGGTCATACAGTAACCGTAGACCTCTGGTGACACTGAAGATTGAGATCAGCCACATGGGCAGTCAACCATGTGTATGCAATGAAGTCTAAGTAAAAACTGCACACCCAGGCTCGGGTGACCTTTCCTGGTTGGCAAAACTCCATGCATATTATCACCAACTGATGTTGAGAAAGTAACATTGTCCCAACTCCACAGGGAGAGGACAATTAGAAGCTTCATACTTGCTATTTCTTGGACTCTGCCCTGCATGTTTCTTCCTTTGGGTGATTATTAATCTGCATCCTTCTCCCTTAATAAACTGTAACCGCAATTATAACAGCTTTCAATGAGTTCTGCTGAGTCCTTTTAGTGAATTATCAAACCCTGAGGGTGGTCTTGTGGACACTGGACTTGCAGTTAGTATCAGAATTTAGGGTGGTCTTGTGGACTATTCTAATTCAGCAGTTGTCTAAACTCTTGCAGTGGGTATCATAAATGAGGGTGATCTTGTGGACTGCGTTCTCTCCAACTTCTTAGTTAGCTAATTCCTTGTAGTAGTGATTTTGCTCTATACCAGCATCTAGCATTATCACCACTTGTATTTGGTAGAGCTATCTGTATACTTGCTTAGCCCCATTACTTGTCTCTGAGCTTGGAATGCTACTTCCCCCTACCCCCAATACCTACCCTACAACTGCCCCTGGATGCTGTCAGCATATACTGGCTGGACTGAATGAATCATACATAGTATGATAGGAATAAAATATTATGATGTTATATTGATTCCTCCCATCCCATAATCACTAATTTAAAAGGTATGGGTGATAACTCTTAACATTGTTTATGATTTACCTTTGTTTTGAAAGAGCATCTGCAGGAAATAACTGACGTACGAGAGCATGGTCCACAGTCTCCTTCATGGCAGAGTTTTTCGCAGGTATGAATGAAATCTTTAAAAAAATGAAAAGACCTAGGAATGAACACCGCAAGTACTCATTTTCAGACTCTCAAGTTCACTAGCCGCACTAGTCTTCTAATTCTATGCCCCGCAACTCCAGAATCAGAGTTGAGGAAAGAAGAATGTGGTCAATGCCTCTTCCCCTTATCTTTCCTTCATCTGGCAGGCTGGGCCTTTTACTGCAAAGGCAGCGCTCAGAATTAGTCACTGGAATAGCCTCTGGAATGCATAATGCTTTGCCTAAGTCAAAAATCAGTTCTGACTTTCTTTAGGCCTCAAGCCTCAAGGCTAGACTTGAGAATATCCTTAAAATTAGAGCCAAGGATGACTTTACTGAAGTACTCTCGACTCTGAAAATCTGGGGATCATAAACAATCAGAAACCATGATCCATAACCTCATTGACTCCAGCTCTGCGACTACCTGATGGTAAGAGGTCCACCATTCATTCTGCTAAACTGGGTTTAGGACAAATCCTGTTTCAAGAACCCCTCGGGGATCAGCCACAGTCTCTTATGGCTGCCATTTAAATGTGTTTCTTTCCATCCTTTTATTTTTCAGCCTAGTTTTATTTTTCACTCTAAAGTCAGTTTTCTAAAGATACCACACAGGATCTTGAGCTTTTAAGAAAATTTTGGTTGGACAGCCTCTGCTTTTTAGTAGTTTAATCCATTCACATTACTGTTGTTACTGATACAGTTGGATTACATCTGCCATTTAACTTTTACTTTTCTGTATGCCTCATGTTGTTTTTGTTACTCTAATCCTCCTTTACTGCTTTCTTTGGCATTAAGTTAATATTTTCTAATATAACATTTTTTCTCCTTTAATGGTATTTTTCACTATTAAGGGTTTTTTTTTTAGCTTTTTTAAAAATTATTTTTAACATATAATGTATTATTTGCCCCAGGGGTACAGGTCTGTCAATCATCAGGATTACACATTTCACAGCACTAACCATAGCACATACCCTTCCCAATGTCCATAACCCAACCACCTCTCCCTAACCCCCCCACCCTCCAGGAACCCTCAGTTTGTTTTGTGAGATTAAGAGTCTCTTATGGTTTGTCTCCCTCCTTATCCCATCTTGTTTCATTTTTAACTTCCCTACCCCCCAAACCCTTGCCCTGCCTCTCAAATTCCTCGTATCAGAGAGATCATATGATAACTGTCTTTCTCTGATTGATGGGGGTGCCTGGGTGACTCAGTGGGTTAAGCCTCTGCCTTCAGCTCAAGTCATGGTCTCAGGGTCCTGGGATCAAGCCCCGAATCAGGCTCCCTGCTCAGCGGGGAGCCTGCTTCCCCTCTCCCTCTGCCTGCCTCTCTGCCTACTTGTGATCTCTCTCAAATAAATAAATAGTCAAATAAAAAATAAATCTTTTAAAAAGTTGTCTTTCTCTGATTGACTTATTTCGCTCAGCCTAATACCCTCTAGTTCCATCCATGTCATTGCAAATGGCAAGATATGGTTTCTTTTGTATTCCATTGTATATATATACATCTTCTTTATCTATTAATCTGTTGATGGACACCTAGGTTCTCTCCATAGTTTGGCTATTGTGGACATTGCTGCTATAAACATTTGGGTTGTAGGGTAGCTCTATTTTCAACTTTTTGAGGAACATCCATGCTGTTTTTCCAGAGTGGATCCACCAGCTTGGATTCCCACCAACAGTGCAGGAGGGTTCTAGGGGAGTTATTTTATGAATAGTTGTTCTAGGGCTTACCATACACGTTATCAGATCTACTTCAGATTTATACAAATTAATTCCAGTGAGATATAGAAGATTTATTCCTAGGTAGCTCTATTCTCGCTTTTTTTATGCTTTATTGTTGTATATGTCTACATGTTACAAACCCACAAATACATTATTAGATTACTTTCTACAATTTCTATTAAAGCTGAAAAAAGGAAAGCAAGCATATATTCATGGTTTGTTGTATTGATCATCTTATCTGGCTTTCTTCATTTGTTCCTACTGATCTGAGGTACCACTTGGTACTACTTCCTTCCTCCAGTACAACTGTGGTCCCATCCACACCCTTTGTGCTCTTACCGTCAGATGTATTTCCACATCTTATAAGCCTAACAATATAATTACACATTATCTTATACAACTGCTTCTTAAATCAGTTGCAAAGAGAATATGCATTTGCACTGTCCTTTAAAATTACGCAATTACTGTTACTCTTTGATTTTTCCTATGAATTTTTTTTTTTTTATTTTATTTATTTGACAGAGAGAAATCACAACTAGGCAGAGAGGCAGGCAGAGAGAGAGGAGGAAGCAGGCTCCCTGTGGAGCAGAGAGCCCGATGTGGGGCTCGATCCCAGGACCCTGGGATCATGACCTGAGCCGAAGGCAGAGGCTTTAACCCACTGAGCCACCCAGGTGCCCCCTGATTTTTCCTATGAATTTAAATCTGGGTTTATTTGCTTTTATCCTGAAGAACTTCCTTTAGTATTTATTATGAAATGATCTACTAGCAATAAATTCTCTGTTTTTCTTTTCTTTTCTTTTCTTTTTTTTTTAAAGATTTTATTTATTTATTTGACAGAGAGATATCACAAGTAGACAGAGAGGCAGGCAGAGAGAGAGGAGGAAGCAGGCTCCCTGCGGAGCAGAGAGCCCAATGCGGGGCTCGATCCCAGGACCCTGAGATCATGACCTGAGCCGAAGGCAGCGACTTAATCCACTGAGCCACCCAGGTGCCCCTTTCTGTTTTTATTTTCATTTTTGGAAGACAGGTCTGCTGGACAGAAGTTTCTCGGCTGGCAGTTTCCCGCGCACCCCTTCCTCTTTGAATAGTTCATTCCAGGTTCTTCTTATTGTGATGTAGTATTCTCCATTGTTCTGATGAAACGTCTGCTGTAATCTTATAGGCGTTCTCTTGTATGAGACGAATCCTATTTCTTTTGCTTTCAAGATTTTTTCCTTGTCCTTGGCTTTTAGCTTTTTACTTGTGTCTAGGTGTGAATCTCTTTGAATTTATCTTATTAGGTAAGGTGAGCTTCTTGGATACACAGATTAATGGTTTTTAATAAACTTGAAAAGTTTTCAATTATTCCAATACTTCTTTTGCCTTCTACCACTGTGATATTCCCATTATACATATGCTTATGGGCTTAAAAGTGCACTGCATTTGTATACGGTGCCATTCACTTTTCTTCATTCTATTTTCTCTCTGTTGGGCATAAATTGCTCAGCGCTCTGCTCCAATGAAATGTGGATAGGCGTAGTCTTTGAGTCAAGTCTGTGAAGTTTGTTCTGACCTCAGAAGGGCTCCTCTTAGCTATCTCTTTCCCTGGTTCTTTCTGCTGAACTAGCTGACTTACATTTTAGCTTACTGTCCTTACTTAAGAAGAGGTATTATTTTCTAAAAGTCCTTAAGGTCTCAATTTCGCCACAGTGTTTCAAATTAAGGTCTATTCCTTTGGGGGACTACTTTGTAGACTTTTGGAAAAAGTCTCAGTCACTTACTCTAGATGCTGAGTGGGACAGTAGCCTCTGGTTTTCTTGGCTTGTTTTTCCAGCGTGGAACATCTGCTCTAAAAAGTGAGCCGTGTTGAAGATGACTGGGGCCCCAACAGTCTACCCTGTAGTGACTGGGGTAAGAACTGACTTATGGGTGGGGCTGTATGGAAAGGAGCCCCCGACCCCTCAGCTGTGCTTACCAGAAATTTAGCCTCTTCAACTTAGAGTTAGAAGGGATGAAAAATGCTGACAGTCTGCTCTTCCCAGTGAGATATGTTAACCCTTGACTGGGAGCTTAGGGGTAGAGGCAGTCTCTTCTTCCTGGCACACCTATCCTGAGTAGAGCTTTTGTTAAGTTGAGCTTGGGGAGGAAGGAAGGGAGTGGACTATGACTTAAACGACAAAGACTCTTACTGTTCTTACTGAATTTTAGATTTTCTTTAATAAATAACTTCTTCATTTGATGTATGCTCATAGGACAATTTCCAGAAACTTTAAATGATTGCTTTGTAATAATTTTCCCTAGCTTTGCTTGTTTTGCTGGGGAGTATGTCCATGTAGCTCATGTTCCCATCCTGAAAGCAAAACTCTCCCTAGTGTCTTGTACCTGACTAGGATAGAAATTCCTATTGAGTGAGCTACTAAAAGATCTCCGCAAGCTTTCTACAGATAAGCCAGATCTGAATAAACTTGACATTCATTGTTTTCACTAGCCACAGGCTTGTCTTTGAGCTTCTCAATCCAACTCAGCCTAATTCCTTACAAATTTTCCATGATTAAAAACTTGTTGAGGTACAGTGGTTACCCTCAAACCCCTTCATCTGGTCTTGTCCCACTCCTGGGCCTGTTTATACGGACAATTACTATCTTTCTCTTGGTCAAGTCCCCATGCAATACCCAATTCACATTTCCTCTTTCTCTCACTGCCAATATATCTTAGCCCCACAGCGGATTTCTGGTCATCATATATGAAATCATTATAAAACTGACCCATGAGCTTTCTGAAAAGGGAAGACCCTTACCATCCTTGATTTTGAAGCCATTTGATCTCCATTTTACAGAGCTTATCTGAAGATACATTTTTATAGTAGGCAATGAGAACCAACACACAACTGATTTTCCCAATGCAGTAAATATATGTATTAAAATATAAGAAAAGAGCATTTCTCCCCTATACATAATTTAAAAGTCACACTGAAAAAAAAAAATAATTAGGGTGTACCTACCAGTTTTTGCTGTTTCTGGAAAAAGTACAAAATCCCTCTTTTCGATAAACATGGAAACCAAACCTAAAGATTTCAGCTTCGGTAATTAGTTATAAAACACCTCTCTTACATAAACTCCATTGCCCACGCCCATTTTACACAGCCTTTGAATACTCACCCAAGAGAGAGAAGGTGCCAAGTCATTGTAAAACTATACAAGTATTTTCCCAAAGGACTGCTTCAGAATGTCTCAGAACTCAGACTATTACTTTAAGGCTAATTCCAAAAAAATTTTTTTGGTTTCTATATCCAAGTAATCAGAAGCCACAAGTCAGAAAAAAGGGAGAGTCACTAGTGGTAGGCAGACAGACATACTAAAAGCAATGACAGGAAAATAAACAACCAAAAACTTTAACAAGTAGATAAAACAATTCAAACCGCACATTGGTGTAGGGAAATTGCCTGAGAAACCTCAGCAGGCCCTAAGGGCATCACTGTACCCAGCATACTACAATAACTGAGGTTCAGGAAAATGATGACTCTGGGTCAATAAAGAAGAAAGAAATTATCTTCAGTAATCTCTGTTTAAAGAAAGAAAATGTAAATTTTAGAAAACCATCCTTCCAAAATAATGCTTAGGAGGTCTTTTCCCCCAACTAGATGGGAAACTTACCTACAGAGGAAGTATTTCTTGAGTACTCCAAATGGCTAAAGTTTTATTGTACTTATTAGCATTTTAGTTCTTAAATATTTTACCCATAGTAATTTAACATGTTCTTATTATATGAAAATGCCTTTAAACACTCACTGACCCCTGGACTGGCAAATGGATATGTGGTGTTCATACTACGGCAGGCTACTAAGAGAAATTATAACCCACCCACCCCTACCCCGCCCTGCCACCTGACATGGGATAGTATCTCACAACTGTCCTGAGTTAGTAATAAAATACCTGAAGCAGAAGGAGAGATCACTTGGGCATATTTGAGCTTTTACAAGTATACTTTGAGGAAGAAAGGAAAAATGCCCACACAAATTTGATCATTAGTATTTTCAAAAGCCTCTGATATTATAACTGAAATTTAACACTATTCTGCTTATACAGTCACTGCTGCCAAACATTTCCATTCACATTGTTAAAAACAGCTTTATGCCTACTGGTTACCTAGGGAACCACATGGCAGAGGCTTGCCACACACTTTTCCACATGAAGGGACAGGATCCATGCAAGTTTTCCGACCACTACTTCCAAGTTCTAGCAACTGGCTGAGAGGAGTTTGGCCACAAGGGCAACATCGCACCAGCTGGGGGAGCCGTGGGCATGGCTGGCAGGGCTGAGGGTGGCACACTTGAGAACATGTATGGTTCCCACATTTCAAGTCCCTGTTGAGAAAAACCACAGACTATTATATAACTGTTGCATAAAACATGGCTCTATTCTATCTGAGAAAAACATAAAACCTTACTTGCCACATATCTTTAAACAGCCAAAGTCGCCAAATCCATCAGACTTTCCTACATCTGTTCCACATAACACATCTCGGGAAGTGCTGCCACAGTAGCATACTTGAGGACACAGTTTCAAAAACAAAGGTTAGTAAACTGTATGGGTTCTTAAAATATTCCAAACAATCTATAAGAACCTAGCACAAAATGCTATTCATTAGTGGTGGTCAGACCTGATGCAGAAACAAATGTGGCTTCTACAGCAGCTCTAAGGACCAGCTAAGAGGCTTTATCATAGGAAGAAGTAAAAAAGGCCTTGTAAGACTATCGGTATCCCCTGGTGCCTCTGTAGCACATCCCCAAAACAGCATTAAAGTGAAGCAACCTTCTAAATTAAGAGACTACTATTTGGTTCATAAGGCCATGGCTGAGAACCATCCACCCTCAGGCTCCCTGGGGTCCTCTGGTTACAGGAGATGAAAGCTAAGCTGGTGACAGTTGTGGAGTGAGTCGAGTGAGGACTGGATCCCCATAATTTTCACTCCAACCCAAACAGCACAGATTTAGTACTTTATATATTGGAGTACACATAAAATGCTCAGAAAAACTTTCTATTGCTAAAAAGGAGTAAGAAAATCAGTGTAATATAAAATCCTTAATAATCTGTATTCTACTACCATTGAATTTGAAGTAATCATGTTTGAGTATTCACACTGAGTAGAAAGCTCAAACTCTAAGACGTTTATTAGATAAAGAACCCCATCCAACATCCATAGATTTTCCTGTGGGTTCAAGAAATAATGAGTTCCTTTTCTTTTTTTTTTTTTTTTGAGTTCCTTTATTTCTTAATGTTAGCAATAAATATGTGTTATATTTAAGGAGTTAGGTTTCTGATGTATTACTATGTAACAAAGTGTAATAAGAATTAATTTTCATCAATTTATATGATTTTTTACAAGTGTCACTTCACATTTTCAATTTATTTTTTTTTTTAAAGATTTTATTTATTTGACAGATAGAGATCACAACTAGGGAGAGAGGCAGGCATAGAGAGAGAGAGAGGAGGAAGCAGGCTCCCCGCCAAGCAGAGAGCCCAATGCGGGGCTCGATCCCAGGACCCTAGGATCATGACCTGAGCTGAAGGCAGAGGCTTTAACCCACTGAGCCACCCAGGCGCCCCCACATTTTCAATTTATAATAAAAAATTTATCTTGATAAAAATCAATCTGTGCAAATATACTTGGCCCGCATAATAGATGCAGACCAAAAGTGTAGAAACTAATTGAAATCTTGCAGACTTAATGATGCTCTCCTTCATTCTCAGTATAACTTAGATATCTACTTGCACAGAAAATCAGTATCAAAATAAATGACATCTTAAAACCACACATTAGTAAAAAATAAAATAGAATACTTCTAACTTCAAACATTAGAAATGTTTATAAATAAAACACTGTCGTGAACAGACCAAAAACTTTCAGTAAGACACGAGAAGCAGGAAAGCCTCAAATCAATAACCAAGATGCTTGATTTTTAAAATCTACATTCTACCTTCCAGTAAGTACATTTGCAATTTCATCTCCTGTCCTGAAACTGATTCATTTATTCAATAAAGATTTACTGGGTGAATACAGATGTAGGAAATACAACCAATATTTATGGAATCAACGAACTGGTAAATAAACCCTAGTAACTGGGAATTTCTGCAAGGAGGCTTTTCTTTGTTAAGTTTCTGCTCAGACAGAAGAGAAGCGCTTTTTTGGGGGGGGTGGGTTATGAGCAGGCAGCTGTGAACAAAAGAACTGAGGGTCAGAAATAAACCCACACATATGGTCAATTAATCTATGACAAAGGAGGCAAGAATATGCAATGGGGAAAAGAGTCTTTTCTGTAAACGGTGTTAGAAAAAATTAACAGCTACATGTAAAAGAATGAAACTAGACATTTTCTTACACCACACACAAACATATCCTCAGAATGAATTAAAGACATATATGAGAGACCTGAAACCATTAAACTCCTGAAAGTAAACATAGGCAGTAATCTCCTGGATACTCCCCTTAGCAACATATTTATGGATATGTCTCCCCAGGCAAGGGAAATAAAAGCAAACATAAACCATTGGGACTACACCAAAATAAGAAGCTCTTACACAGCAAAGGAAATCATCAACAAAACAAAAAGGCAATCTAATGAACAGAAGATATCTGAAAATGAGATGTCTATGAGGGGTTAATATCCAAAATATATAAAGAATTTATGTAATTCAACACCAAAAACACAAATAATCCAATTAAAAATGGGTCAGAAGCCAAACACATTGCTGACAGATGCACAACATCACTCATCATCAGGGAAATGTAAATCATAACCACAGTATCACTTCATGCCAGTCAGAATGCCTAGTATCAGAAAGGTTAGGATGGGGCACCTGGGTGGCTCAGTGTGTTGGGCGTCTATCTTCCAGTCAGGTCATGATCCTGGGATTCAGCCCCACATTGGCTCCCTGCTCACGGGAGCTTTGCTTCTCCTCCTCCCCACTCATGCCTTCTCTCTGGCTATTTCTGCCTCCCCGCCCCAAACAAAGAAATAAAACCTTAAAAGGACAAAAAAAAAAAAGATAAGGACTAACAAGTGTTGGTGAGAATCTGGAGAAAAAGGAACCCTTGTACACTGCTGGTAGGAATATAAATTGGTACAACTACTGTGGAAAACTGTATAGAGGTTCCTCAAAAAATTAAAAACAGAAATACCATGATCGAGCAATTCTACAACTGGGTCTTTACCCAAAGAAAACAAAAACACTAATTCCAAAGATACATGCACCCTATGCTTGTTGCAGCATTATTTACAACCGCCAAGATATGGAAACAACTCAAGAGTACAAATAGATGAATGGATAAAGATGTGGTGTATATATATATATATATATATATACACACACACACACACACACACACACACACACACACACACACACACACACATATATATACATACATACACACACACAATGGTATATTACTCAGCCATAAAAAGACTGAGACTCTGTGGGAAGCCCAGGTGGCTCAGTTGGTTGGGCGACTGCTTTCGGCTAGGTCATGATCCTGGAGTCCCAGGACTGAGTCCTGCATTGGGCTCCCTGGTCAGTGGGGACTCTACTTCTCCCTCTGACCCTCCCCCTATCATGTCCTCTCTCTCAAATAAATAAATAAAATTCTTAAAAAAGGAAAAAGAAAAAGAAAAAATAATAAGACCTTGCCATTTGTAACTATATGGATGGACCTAGTGGGTATTGTGCTAAGTGAAGTAAGTCTGACAGAGAAAGGCAAATACCATATGATTTCACTTTTATGTGGAATCCAAAGAACAAAACAAATGAATCAACAAGCAAGCAAAAAACCAGACAGACTCTTAAATACAGAGGACAAACTGGTGGATGCCACAGGGGAAGTGGGTAGGGGGGGATGGATGAACCAGGTGAAGGGGATTAAAAGGTATAAATTTCCAGTTACAAAATAAGTCATGGAAATGAAAAGGACAGCACAGAGAATATAGTCAATAATACTACTACAATAACGATATATGGTGACAGTCTACACTTATTGTGGTGAGCACTGAGTAATATATACAGTTGTCAAATCAATATGCTATACACCTCAAACTAATGTAACACAGTTAATTCAGCTCAGTAAAAAAACAAAAAATCAAGGATCAATAAAACCAAAATTGAGCCTCTGATCAATCAGGAAATAACCTAAGTACAACATTAAACCCTGTTATGTATGCGAAGGCACAAGAGACAGCAATATGAGCTGGTGACAGAAGAGTTGGGTGGTCACTGCTGGTTGAAGATTATTAGAGAACCAAAGGCAGTCTGGAAGAAGGTCTCTGCTGCCAGCTTTAGCCTATTCAGCATTTTTGTCAATACATGAATGAACCCCTGGGAGGAATGCTTATTAAATCTCTAGATAAGGCTGAAAGGGATCCTAGAAGAATTACAAATGAAGAGGATAAATAAGTATACTTGTGGCCGTAATAACAGTCTCCTAGATATTTACTGCAGACAAAAAAAAAGTTTTCAACTGGGTTTGAAAAATCACCTACACAAAAACAGAAAAGGCAGAGACTGGGATCCATACAAATTCGTACAAAAAAGACCTGGGTGAGTTAGCTGAGAAAAAGCACAATATGCATCAAGAGCTAAATATGGGGGCTCCTGGGTGGCTCAGTGGATTAAGCCTCCGCCTTCAGCTTAGGTCATGATCTCAGGGTCCTGAGATGAAGCCCCACATCCGGCTCTCTGCTAGGCTGAAAGCCTGTTTCCCCCTCTCTCTTTGCCTGCCTCTCTGCCTACTTGTGATCTCTCTCTGTCAAATAAATAAAATCTTAAAAAAAAAAAAAGGTGGTAAATATGATCCACAAAGGGACTCTCCCACCCCATAGTCTATACTGCTAAGACCAAATGGACAGTATATACTTCAGTCCTGCCTTATTTCAAATGGATCTGGGATAGCATATAAGGATATATGAAATAAAACAAAGGAATATAAATTTAAAGATGTGAAAAGTAGAACAATGACAAAGATATAGAGTAAATTATAGCTTAAAAAAAAGTACACTATAAAGACAAACATTAGGTCTGTTACCCAGGGTTCCCAAGATAAAAAGATCAATCATCTTTGAGGAAAAACAACTCGTCTTGGAACTAAGGCCAGACAGGAATTTCTCCCAAGAGGACCCATAAAGAGGACAGTTAAGTAATATACAGCACAGTTCCTTAACACGAAATCCTCACAGTACACAACATAAAACACTTCATAGAGCTGTTACTTATTTTAACTGCCAACATAGATCAACAGCATCACACCAAAGTAAAATTTAATAAAATAAAACTCTATAGGGCACCAATACGTGGTAGTCCATGATCCCTGCAGATCAGGCGCTACTGTAAAAACAGAAGAATCACACAGTATCTGTTTCTTTGTGGCTCACTTCTCTCACATAGCATTATGTTTTGGAGATTCACCCACTTCACAGCATATATCAACATTACATTCCTTTTCATGGGTGAATAATAATCTGCTTTATAGTTACATTTGTTTATCCATTCATCAGGTGAAAGACATTTTTTTGGTCTTCTTTGTTTTAAAGATTTTATTTATTTTATTTTATTTATTTATTTTTAAAGATTTTATTTATTTATTTGACAGAGAGAGATCACAAGTAGGCAGAGAGGCAAGCAGAGAGAGTGAGAGGGAAGCAGGCTCCCTTCGGAGCAGAGAGCCAGACACGGGATTCGATCTCAGGACCCTGAGATCATGACCTGAGCCGAAGGCAGCGGCTTAAACCACTGAGCCACCCAGGCGCCCCGATTTTATTTATTTTAAAGAGAGACAGAGAGAGTGACAGAGATAATGAGAGAAGAGCATGAGCACAGAGGGAGAGGGAGAAGCAGACTCCCTGCTGAGTAGGGACCTGACATGGAGCCCAATACCAGAACCCCAGGGGTCATGACCTGAGCCAAAGGCAGACACTTCACCCATGGAACCACCCAGGCGCCCCAGGTGATAGACATCTGAATTGTTTCCACATTTTGATTATGATGAACAGTACTACTATCCACATGCATTTACAAGTTTTGTGAGGACACATACTGCCCTTTTGGTTATATGACTAGGACTAGAAATGCTGGGTCATATGGTAAAATTCTACATTTAACCTTTTAAGAAACTACCAGACTGTTTTCTAAAGTGGTTATACTTTATTACTCTTATTGTGGTTTTAATTTACATTTCCTTAGTATTTAAAGGTTTTAAGCAACTTTCATTGTCTATTGGTTATTTATATATATGTATATTTTAAAGATTTTACTTATTTCAGAGAGAGACAGAGAGCACGAGCTGGGGGAAGGGTACAAAGAGAGGGAGACGCAGATTCCCCGCTGAGCAGGGAGCCCAGTGTGGGTCTCAATCCTAGGACCCCGAGATCATGACCTGAGCTGAAGGCAGACGCTTAACCGACTGAGCCCCCAAGGCGCCCCTATATGTTTTCTTTTGTGACGTATCTGTTCAAGCCTTTGCTCATTGTTTAAGTTGTTCCTTTTTGTTGTTGTTGTTTCATAGGAGTAATTCAAATATTCTGGATAAAATCTGCAAGTGATCTGTTCATTTTGTGAATGGTATCTTTTGATGAATGGAAATTTTAAATTTTGATTAAAGCTCAATGTATCGGGATACCTGGGTGGCTCAGTCATTAAGCATCTGCCTTCAGCTCAGGTCATAATCCCAGGGTCCTGGGATTGAGCATCACATCAGGCTCCTTGCTCAGCAGGAAGCCTGCTTCTCCCTCTCCCACTCCCCTGCTTATTTTCCCTCTTTTGCTGTCTCTCTCTGTCAAATAAAATCTTTAAAAAAATAAAGAATAAAAAATAATGAAGTTCAATGTACCAGTTTTTTTCTTTTATGGTTAGTATATTTGTTGCTCTGTCCAAGAAATCTTTACCTAACCCCAAAGTTGTGAAAATATTCTCTTATAGTTTATTCTGGAAGCTTTGTGTTTCTGGGTTTTTACATTTAAGTCTGTGATCCATGTAAATTCATTTTTGTGTAAAGAGTAAGAGAGAGGTTGAGGGTTTTTTCCTGTTTGTTTTTAGTTATTAATTGACAGAGAGAGAGACAGCGAGAGAGGGAACACAAGCAGGGGGAGTGAGAGAGGGAGAAGCAGGCTTCCCGTCAAGCAGGGAGCCCGATGTGGGCCTCGATCCCAGTACCCTGGGATTGTGACATGACCTGAGCTGAAGGCAGATGCTTAAAGACTTAACCACCCAGGCGCCCCAAGAGGTTTGTTTTTTCTTATATATACATCTAGTTGTTCTAGCAACATCTGTAAAAAGACTCTCCTTTTCCCACTGAATTAACATTGTGGTTGAAAATCAACTGACTATACATATGTGGGTCTCTTTCTGAACTTTATTTTCTTCCATTTATCTAGGGAGATACCAATAACACCAATAACTGCACTGTCATGATTACTGTAACTTTATAAGTCTTGAAATCAGATAGTTTAAGTCTTTCAACTTCATTCTTTCTCAAGATTTTTTTGGCCATTCTAGATCCTTTTTTCTTTTATTTCTTTTCAGCATAACAGTGTTCATTGTTTTTGCACCACACCCAGTGCTCCATGCAACACGTGCCCTAACTAATACCCACCACCTTGTTCCCCCAACCTCCCACCTCCGCCCCTTCTAGACCCTCAGGTTGTTTTTCAGAGTCCATAGTCTCTCATGGTTCACCTCCCCTTCCAATTTCCCTCAACTCCCTTCTCCTCTCCATCTCCCCATGTCTTCCAAATAAGTGAAACCATATGATAACTGACTCTCTCTGCTTGACTTATTTCACTCAGCATAATCTCTTCCAGTCCCGTCCATGTTGCTACAAAAGTTGGGTATTCATCTTTTCTGATAGAGGCATAATACTCCATAGTGTATATGGACCACATCTTCCTTATCCATTCGTCTGTTGAAGGGCATCTTGGTTCTTTCCACAGTTTGGCGACCGTGGCTGCTATAAACATTGGGGTACAGATGCTTCATGCCCACTATGGAGCCCAACACAGGCTCTCTCTCAACCCTGAGATCAAGACCTGAGCTGAGATCAACACTAGGGGCGCTGGGGTGGCTCAGTCGGTAAGCGTCTACCTTTGGCTTAGGTCATAAACCCAGGGTCCTGGGATTGAGCCCCACGCTGGGCTCCCTGCAAGGTAGAAAGCCTGCTTCTCCCTCACCCACTCCCCCTGCTGTGTTCCCTCTCTTGCTGTCAAATAAATAAAATCTTAAAAACAAACAAAAAAGAGTCAAACACTAAACCAACTGAGCTACCCAGGCACCCCTCTAGATCCTTCTCAAGAAGTTTCTTTTTAAAACAATTTCCCAAACACTTACTTTTATTTTTATTTTTTTAGTTTTTTTTTTAAGATTTTATTTATTTGACAGAGATCACAAGTAGGCGGAGAGGCAAGGCAGAGAGAGAGGAGGAAGCAGGCTCCCCGAGGAGCAGAGAGCTCCACGTGGGTCTTGATCCCAGGACCCTGGGATCATGACCTGAGCCGAAGGCAGAGGCTTTAACCCACTGAGCCACCAAGGCACCCCTATTTTTATTTTTTTTAAAAGATTTTATTTATTAATTTGACAGAGAGAGATCACAAGGAGGCAGAGCAGCAGGCAGAGAGAGAGAGGGAAACAGGCTCCCCGATGAGCAGAGAGTCTGATGTGGGGCTCGATCCCAGGAGCCTGGAACCATGACCTGAGCCGAAGGCAGAGGCTTAACCCTCTGAGCCACCCAGGCACCTCCCCCAAACACTTACTTTTAAACAGCATTTCAAAATCTACTGTCAAAATTCCATAGGACAAAGGCCTATACTGGTATTATGAAACTAAACACTGAAATTAAACACTACAACTAAACACTGAAACCATCTAAGCATTAATGTATCTTCACTTCTCTCTACCCAGGGTACAGTGCTACTAGAGACCTTGTAACTATAGGCTTGAGGCCAATCTATGTCATCAAGAAAACTATAAATAAGGTTCTAGAAAACACACAAGTATCGCTGGCTGGTGTGCCCACCACTTACCCTGGTTCAATATGATCCGACAAGGCTGGCACTGACCCCCATGGCACAGCTCAGCACAGTGGTGCTGACCACAATTCAAAAGATTCTCACATGGATTGGAACAGTGGACTGAGGCAGCCTGACCACAGCGAACTGTGTGCCTGGAAAGAAAACAGATGTATAGATAGTGTTGGTCTGATGCTGGACAAGTTTCTGCTGGATAGCTAAAATAACAATGAAGCCCAAGGTTTACCTCCCAAAACTATGAAACCTTTCTCTTGACCCCCTTTCCCTCACTTTTCTGTTTACCTCCTTTAATCTTTATTTCCTTTAATTCCTTAATAACTCTCCTCCCCTCCACTCTTTTTTCTCCTGCTTTGCTTTCCTTATTTCCCATCCTGACTTTCTCTCTTCCTATATTCTGACCAGTGAAGAAATGAAGTTCCTCTCTGTAGACTTCTTCACTGAGTTCCCATGAAGTAGCATACAGAAGGGGAAAGAGACAGGAGCTCCCACAGTATCTTATAGATGGAAGTAGGAAAGCTGGGCGCAGGGTGGAGTGGTGAAGGGTTAGTTTTAATGTATACACTAAGACTGGAAGTACAATGGCATTCTCCTGGGATCTGGTACTCCAGCATTTTGTGTAGTTATAATACTTAAGAACTATACTGTATATGACTTTGATTTAGGATGGGAAAATCATTCTGGCTCTGTTCCAATAGGCATCCTAATTTAATTTTGCTGACTTAATGGCTAGAGAAGGATTTTTGGACAACTATCTTCAGGTTTCTTTCCAAGGTAGTGGTTTAGAGCTTGGAGTCTACTCTCCTACAAGATGAGTTTTATTCTATCCCCTCCTTTCATCTCAACTACGTATTTTGTTTTAAAAAGTCATTGTTACATACATAGATGATGTTTCCAATGCTTAGCATCATGGCTAACATCAACCCCTGGAGGTGAACACTATTATTTCTATTCTGTGATTTAAAAAATGAGGCTTGGGCGCCTGGGTGGCTCCATGGGTTGAGTGTCTGCCTTCGGTTCAGGTCATGATCTCGGGGTCCTGGGATCGAGCCCCACATTGGGCTCTCTGCTCAGCGGGGAGCCTGCTTCTCCCTCTCTGCCTACTTGTGATTTCTCTCTCTCTGTCAAATAAATAAATATAATCTTTAAAAAAAAAAAGAAAGAAAGAAAAATGAGGCTCAATGAGACCAAGCAACTTGCCCCGGTCAACAGCTTATTAGTGGCACAGCCCAGAACCTGGTCTTTCTGACCCAGAGCCCTTACATGTGATTCTCAGGCCACACTACTATCCTTGTAAGTTCAGACAAATGTGATTCACTGATAATTGGCTGAATCCCATTTTGTCTTGTGGTTCAGAAATCATATGGGTCTTACTGGGCCTCAGAAACATTCCATAACTATCAGTGATCCTTGCCCTGATGACGGAGAACTTCTATTATAATGAAAAGAGGATGGGCTCTGGGGTTACTTATTCGTTCATTTAACAATATTCATAGAAAACCTCGTTGGTGCCAGATATAATGCTAGGTACAAGTAAATGGTCCCTGTCTCCTGAACCTTAAGAGGTCTGCATTTATTATTTTTTTATTATTATTTTTAAAGATTTTATTTATTTATTTGAAAGAGAGAGAGGTCACAAGTAAGCAGAGAGACAGGCAGAGTGAGAGAGGGAAGCAGGCTCCCCGCTGAGCAGAGAGCCCGATGCGGGCCTTGATCCCAGAACCCTGAGATCATGACCTGAGCCGAAGGCAGAGGCTTAACCCACCGAGCCATCCAGGTGCCCAACAGATCTGGGTTTAATCCTGATTCTTTCAATCACAGACAAGTTGAGAAAAAAGTCCCTGTCATCTTGGCATTCAACTGAAATGGGTAATCTCACTATGCAAATAACTTCTTAATCACTTATAAGACTGCAAAGGACTAGGGCAACAGAGTAAACTAATATTTACAAAAAAGTACTATTTAAGGGTGTGTAGCTGGCTCAGATGGTTGGGCATCTGTCTTCGGCTCATGTTGTGATCTCCAGGTCCTGGGATTGAGTCCCATGTCAAGTTCCCACATCAGTGGGGATTCTGCTTCTCCCTATCCCTCTGCCTCTCCCCACTTGTGCTCTCTCTCTCAAATGAATAAATAAAATCTTAAAAAAAAAAAAAAAGTACTATTTATGCCCACCACTTATTTATATCTACCTACTAATTCTTTCTTTAGAAATTCACACATAAATCATCAATGTGAAAACTGAAGTCTTTAGAGAGCAGTTCTAACTTTACCTGGTTCGTCCACATTCGCATGTTTTAGTCATAAAGGCAGGGCAGGGTGGGCAAGGTCCAGGATGGCAGAGCCTAAAAGAGAAATGCTTAGATTAGTAAATCATACTCATATATCCAAACCTGAACAAAGTTACTCCTACTGGGTCTTATTGGGAATGTGCCAACAAATAAGCCTACCATGAATGTTTTTGCTTAAAGTTGATTAAACTATTTAAATGGAAATATCAACAATGTTTTCATATAGGAAGAAATGATGGCATTATCATCTTAGAATATTTAACCAGGGGGTGCCTGGGTGGCTCAGTGGGTTAAGTCTCTGTCTTCAGCTCAGGTCATGATCTCAGGGTCCTAGGATTGAGGCCCGCATTGGGCTCTCTGCTCAGTGGTGAGCCTGCTTCCCTCTCCCGCCTTGGCCTGCCTCTCTGTCTACTTGTGATCTCCCTGTGTCAAATAAATAAATAAAATCTAAAAAAAAAAAAGAATATTTAAACAGAAAAATAAAGCCCAAGTCAAAATACTGGTTTTATTTGGTTTTGACATTCAAAGATGACATTTCCAAATATGGTCTTAGTCCATTTTGTGAGATGTTTTAGGGCCTCCTTTCCCTTCAGACATGGTGTTGACCACCTTATCTGCATAACTTTAGATGTTCTCTGGTAGTCATGACAGGAGGTAATTTCTGCAAAAGTGTTCAGAAAGAGTGTTCATGCACAGGGATAATTTATTATTGAATCTACCTAAAATGTCAACTGAAGGAAGGAACAGTTTAAACAGATGAGTGCCTGGGGTTTGAGGAAGGACCCATGGAAGGAGTAAAAGCAGGCAGCAGGCCAGGTTGTGGAGCCCCTTCTGGGCAGCTCTCCTATCACAGGCAATTCCCTAGCACCTCCCCCACATCCTGACCCACAAGGCCTCTGGCCCAACATTTACCCCTGCTCTGAGCAGCAGAAGCACCAAGGTAACACTTTGACATCTGTTTTACTTTTAGATTTGGGTAATAAAAACAAGTTACCATTACTTGACCATTTACCATATGCCAGATTCTGTACCAAGCCTCTTAGATGCATTAATTTAATATTCATAGAACTCTGTAAGTACTGATGCTCATATCATTATTATTTTACAGATGCAGAAAGTGAGGCTTAGAGAAGTTAAGTAACTAGCCCAAGGCCACACAACTGTTAAACGACTAGACCCCAGGAGTTATACATTGGTCTGAAGTCAAAGCTATAGAAATTTGTCCTTTGTAACTAATCAACTGTTAGTATTGGGTATTCCTCTTCTTATTTAGAAGCTGACTGGATACACTGTAAAGCTGGCTATTTATTGGATAGAAGGGATTCACGACCTAAAAACACTGTGCAACAGGACCCTACACAATTGCCTTTTCACAGACAGAAGTCTGTCCTATTCCCTCTTTTGGACCTGGATATCACTGGGGGATATTTCTTCTTAAAAGCCAGCAGTACAGTATCATGGAAATCCCATCTCCACCATGTCCTAGCACTATGACTTTGGGCAAGATACTTGGCCTTTCTGAGCCTCATCGGTAAAATGGAGATGATAAATATTTATACATCACTAGGGTGTTGTAAGGATTCAATGAGTTAACTTTTTTTTTTAAGATTTTATTTATTTATTTGATGGACAGAGATCACAAGTAGGCAGAGAAGCAGGCAGAGAGAGAGGAGGAAGCAGCCTCTGCTGAGCAGAAAGCCTGATATGGGGCTCAATCCCAGGATCCCGGGATCATGAGCTGAGCTGAAGGTAGAGGCTTTAACCCACTGAGCCACCCAGGCGCCCCTCAATGAGTTAACTCTTGCCGACTGCCTGACCCAGTGTTAAGTGTTCAGTAAATGGTACCATACTGCCCTTCACCCCATCCTGCTACACGCTAACCAAAAGATATAGGTACTCAGAGCCATGAGCAAAGTGTGTCTACCAGGAGTCCCCAGGGGTCTAGTGTTCCAACTTACAGGTTACAGGAATGTGGGCAGTCCTGGCCAGGCTGTTTCTTTCTACAAACCTCACCACAACTATGTGGAATTTCATTTCTGCTCCATTCAGGATTCTTCACCTTGCCTAAAACATATCAGATCAGAGAGTCAATGGTATAAACTTCAACTGCATCTTAGACTTTAATGAAACACAATATAGCTAGACAGCATGAACTTCAGTGTGGTTTTCATTAGTGTGACAAACAGATCACCCCACATCCTAAAATAAAAAGATGACTGTAATGCTACTCATCAAAAGCTTCACTGAAAACAAAAACAAAAACAAAAAACAAAAGCTTCACTGAGTATGATAAATCCTAAATTCTGGATTACCTGAAAAAGAGAAATAAGTCATTTTTACTTTGACTAACTTTGACTAACAGACATATTTAATCTAAAACAAAAAACCCCACAACTTTTGTAAATGGACCCATGAACAGATATGGGAACATCTGCCATAAGGATTTGAAAGAAGAAATAAGGGGGGAAAAAAAGAAAGAAGAAAGAAAGAAAAAAAGAAATAAGGGAAGAGAACAATGGGGTGGGAGATGGGGGAGCACTAAGAGATGGAAAGGACAAAAATCCCCCATACAGTAGGAACTTGCCAAATCGAAAGCTATGAAGTAGGCATAAGAGGGCTATAATTTTATAATTTGTGTATATCTGGAAATCTTTAGTGACTCCCATGAACTTAGCACAGAGGCAGGAAGTGTAAACCTGAGGCACGGGACTCCTCCATGCCCTTGAGGAACTCATCTTTACTTGGGCAATTTATACCCAAATGATGGCCTGTCCCCAATGTTTGGCCTCTGCTGCTCTATCTTGTTTCTTTCAGAAGCCTTATTCATGTTGAGAGGTTTGTTATACCTAATTTGGGGCCTATGTGCCCCAAATCTACAATTTTTTTCTTTTTCCTTTTTCCCCCCAAATCTACACTTTCTACACTGCCCTGAACCCTCAGTTCTGGCCCACTCTGTCCAAACATCTGCTGAACATCTCTGTGTGAGAAGTCACAGTCACCCCAAACTGTCTACATTTATAGTCAAAGTTAGTATCTTCTCTCTGAAACCCCTCCTTCTTCAGTGTTCCCTATTTCTGTCAGCAATACCATCACTGTTGGAGTTACAGACTTAAAAACTAGAGTCATCCCCAACTCCTCTTTTTCTTTCCATAATCTACTTAATCACCAAATCTTAATTTCCCTACACAGTGTATCTCACCTCATCTCCCTTGCTACTTTTACTCTTTGTCTATTTGCCAGACTCATCTTTAGTCTATTAGAAAAACTTCCCTACGGGGCGCCTGGGTGGCTCAGTGGGTTAAGCCTCTGCCTTTGGCTCAGGTCATGATCTCAGGGTCCTGGGATCGAGCCCTGCATCGGGCTCTCCGCTCAGCATGGAGCCCGCTTCCCCCTCTCTCTCTGCCTGCTAGTGATCTCTGTCAATTAAATAAATAAAATCTTAAAAAAAAACAAAGAAAAGAAAAAAAGAAAAACCTCCCTGCTTCTGTGCTTTCTTGCTTTAATACAGTGCCCTGGTTTCCCTCTACCATCTTTCAATGGCTCCACCTCTTTTCCCTGACTCTAAATGATGTTTTGTTTTTCTTCTTGCTAGCAGGGTTCTGCATTAGACTCTTTTCACTCCTTACCCTTCTATCCACTACTCTCAACAACTATCATCCCTAAGTCCTCATCTCTCTTTAAATATTCTTAACTCCCAGGGAACCTGGGTGGCTCAGTCAGTTAAGTGTCTGTCTTCAGCTGGGGTCATGATCTCAGGGTCTTGGGACTGAGCCCCATATCAGGCTCCCTGCTTAGTGAGGAGTCTGCTTCTCTTTCTCCATCTGCTTCTCCCCCAGCTCACGCTTTCTCTCTCAAGCAGTAATATAAAAAAAAATCTCTAAGTTTTTCTAACACCACCTCTTACTGGATGCCTTGTTCACTCATCCCATTCAACATTTATAAATTGAACTCACTGTCCCCATCAGTCCTGGTGTTCTTAACCTGCCTTTTTCTGTCCTTAGTATCATCATTTCCAAAAGCATGAAACTCTGGAGCCACATTTGGGTTCTTCCCTTTCCCACTGTTATTAATTCCTATTTACCTCTGAAATCTGGTACCCCCTTTCTTTCTCACCCATTCTAACACCCATTATAGACTTTTATTATTTTCCACCTGGGTACTTACAAAACCCCCAAATGTTTAGGCCCCCAAACACTCTATTCACTCCCACCAGACTAATCTTTATAAAAAAATCACACTGACACCCTCAGTGGCTTCCCACAGCCTGCCAAATGAAGTCCCTGAATCTAAGCCTGGCATCAAGAAGTCAGCCCTGGGGTGCCAGGGTGGCTCAGTTGGTTAACCATCTGACTCTTGATTTCGGCTCAGGTTATAACCTCAGGGTTTTAAGATCCAGCCCCACAATGGACTCTGTGCTGGGTGTAGAGTCTGCTTAAGATTCTCTCTTTCCCTGTTTCTTTTTTTTTTTTTTAAAGGTTTTATTTATTTATTTGACAGAGAGAGAGAGAGAGAGAGAGAGAGAGAGAGAGAGATCACAAGTAGAGAGGCAGGCAGAGAGAGGGGGGATGCAGGCTCCCTGCTGAGTAGAGAACCCAATGTGGGGCTCGATCCCAGGACCCTGAGATCATGACCTGAGCCGAAGGCAGCGGCTTAACCCACTGAGCCACCCAGGTGCCCCTCTTTCCCTGTTTCTGCCACCCTGCTGCCCTTGTATACGCTCACGGGATCTCTCTCTCTCTCCCAAGAAACAAAACAAAACAAACAAAAAACCAGTCAGCCCCGCCTTTCTAGTCATTTCCCATGCCTTCACTTTTACAGATCCTGGGCTCCATAACCCATGACTCTCGTTCTCTTAAAAGATCCTAAGCCTTCTTATTTTTAAACTTCTGCTTATGCTACTCTTCTCAACAAATCTTTCTCCTACCAAGATTTTATCTAGTTTTCAAGCTCAGTTGAATTGTACCTCTTTTAAGGATCCCCTAAATCACGTAGCCCGAAGTGAGAATTCAACCCAAAGATCTCCCATAGTTCTTTGGACTTACAGAACATCAAGTTAATTGTGTCTTAGCTCTTAGACTGTAAGCTCTGGGAAGTCAAAAACAGTCTTATTCCCCTGTTTCTTCATGATGTCTGCTACTAAGTTCTCAATGAAGTATATTATATTAATGTCTCCCAAAAGAGCAAAGTGACGCAGTTATTAGGTAAATTTAAGACCATTATTTGCATTCCTACACCATTTTACCTTACTCAGATCATCTTGACCTTCAGCCCTCATTCTTCTACCTTCTTAAGGCCTCATATATAATTCGTCAGTGAAGGCTTTAACAAGATTTTTAATTCCATTGTGGTGCTTTTATGTTTAAAAATCCTTTAAAATAAGGTAATTAAGCCTTGGTATTGGTCCAATTTGTATAGATTTACATGGATTTCTTGCTTCCAGCTTCATGTTGCCTTCCAACAATACATTCCAAAATACTCATCCCTTCAACAAATATTATTTTAGTATCTTTTAAGGCTCAGATTTTGGCAATAAAACATAAAAGATCAGCAAATTCCAAATAAAAGAGTGGCCAAAGTGGGAGAGGGGATAAGAAAGGGAGGCTTCCTTTGGAAAACAATGTTTGGAGTCTGATGTTGAACGGATGAGTCAGTGATGGAGATTTCAAGATGGGAAAGAACATTCTAGATAGCTGAGCTCACCAAGAGACTGAGTCTAGAAGTTGAAGACTTCATGACCAACTTTTAGTGAAAACTGTTAGTTAAGTAATGGGAAAGAAGAAATAGAAGCAAATTAAAGCTTACAGAAATAAACAGGAAGAACTAATCATTTCAAGAAAGGAATGGCCAAAAGCTCCAAGAGCTACTGCCGCCAAAAAAGTTAAGAACTTATAAATCAGCCCTGGATTTGTCAGGAAGGGGCCACTGATGACTTCTGAAAATAGGTGCAGCAAGGTGATGAGGACAGAAGCATAAATGCAATGGTCAAGAAGGGTGACAGATGGTTAAGAAGCAAAATTTGAAAAAAATCAAGAACTATATGAAGGTTAGCCATTAAAAGGCAGGAAAGGAAAAAAAAAACATGTAAAAGAAAAGACATGCAGAAAACAGACTAGCAGCAAGAATGGGTATCTGGACTGCAGAAAGTTCTCCCTAACACATAGGGTAATTGAGTTATTCAAAAACAGGAAGAAGTATTCCATAAAGAGAGAGGATAGAGTTTGTAATGTAAAAATGTAAAAAGAAAATTTTCCTTTATTTTAAAGACCCCAATGACTGATTTCCCAGATTAAAATAAAGTATTTTCCAACACCACTCTTTCCTCATACTGCTCAAATCTGGAGTATCAAAACTGTTACAGTTAAGAGTAAGAAAGAGCCTCCACCATCTGGTCAGCTCTGGTCTAAAGGTAAGATCAAGGAGACCAGAACCACAGCTCCGAAGTCGCATTAGCCTGGTGGGCATGATGAGAAGGTCAGGTCCAGAACAGCCTGCCAAGAGCACAAAGGCCTGTGACTCTGGCTGTGTGATGGACCACAGGCAGATGATGTTGGTAGACTCCTGAACTTTTAAGTCTTATTAGGAACTTCTAAAACATGCCTGATACATCACTTCTTCTGGGCTGGAAAATGAGTTACAATGCATGAAGTGGAAGAGACTCAAGTGAAAGCAAAAAACTCACCACAGAAACAAGTGTAAGTGTTAGGAACATGTGCAGAAACATTCTGACAGGCAGGGCATCTCCAACCACTTTGGCCATCTGTCAAGAAAAATAAGAGGAAACCAAAATAATTTCCTTACAAAAGCACATGTAATTTAAAAAAATTTAAACCTAAAAGAAGCCTTAATATTTAAAAAACAGCAGTCATTTTATGTTAAAAATATCAGATATTAAGGATATCAGGATTTTTTAAAAAAGATTTTATTTATTTATTTGACAGACAGAGATCAAAAGTAGGCAGAAAGGCAGGCAGAGAGAGAGGGGGGAAGCAGGTTCCCCACTGAGCGGAGAGCTCAATGCAGGGCTCAATCTCAGGACCCTGAGATCATGACCTGAGCTGAAGGCAGAGGCTTAACCCACTGAGCCACCCAAGCGCCCCAAGGATATCAGGATATTAAGAAACAAATTCACAATACTGAATGCTCTGCTTAAATATTACATTTGGGCTTATATTTATAAGGGCTTTAAATATAGTAATCAAACAGGTACCCATTTTTTAAATGTCAGTTGAGATATAACTGACATATAACACTAAGGTATACAACATGCTGGCTTGATACATTTATATACTATAAGATTATCACAGTCTCATTAGCTAACACCTCAATCACCTCACATGATTATCAATTTATTATGTGGTTCTAGTATTGAGGTAAACATTAACTAAATCTTGGCTTGAAAAAACAAAAGGATAAAATATGTGAGTACAGGGGCACCTGGGTGGCTCAGTGGGTTAAAGCCTCTGCCTTCGGCTCAGGTTATGATCCTAGGGTCCTGGGATCGAGCCCCTGGTCGGGCTCTCTGCTCTGCAAACAGCCTGCTTCCTCCTCTCTCTCTGCCTGCCTCTCTGCCTACTTGTGATCTCTGTCTGTCAAATAAATACATGAAATCTTTAAAAAAAATTTTTTTTGAGTACATTCAGGAAAACCCAGATGTCTTCTTTTTTTAAGAGTTTATTTTTAAGTCGTCTCTACACCCAACACAGGACTCAAACCTGTGTGATACCCTGAGATCAACAGTTATATGCTCTACTGACTGAGCCAGCCAGGTGTCCTCAGATGTTTTAAATTAGAAGAGTCACAGATCAGAAAACATGTTATTTTTTCTTAAAAGGAAATTTTAAAAGATTTTATTTATTTCTTTAAAAAGCTTTTATTATTCACTAGAGAGAGAGCGTGTGTGCAGGAGCAAGCGGAGAGGCAGAGGGAGAGGAACAAGCAGACACCTGGCTAAGCGGAGTGTCTAAGGCAGGGCAACATTCCAGGATCCTGAGATCATGACCCCAGCCAAAGTCTGAGGCTTAACAGAATGTGCTACCCAAGTGCCCCTATTTTATTTATTTATTTTAGAGAAAGAGAGAAAGCATGAGCTCAGGGCTGGGGGCAGGGGAGGCAGGAGAGTGGGAGAGAGATAATCTTTCATCCAGACTCCACACTGAATGCAGAGGCTCAGCTCTTCAGGGCTGAGATCTCATAACCTATGAGATCATGACCTGAGCTGAAATCACAAGTTGCCTGTTTAAACAAATGAGTCAACCAAGTGCCCCAGCAACTGCTTTCTATAAATTTCTAAAGCAAACTATACAGGAAATGTTTCTGTAATTGATACCTGGGTATCAATAAATGTGACTGATTTTTTAATATTCCAAATATACTTTGGTATTGTTAGGTTAAGCTGTTTTTAAAAATTTCCTTCTTTAGGGGTGCCTCGGTGGCTCAGTTGGTTGGGCAACTGCCTTCAGCTGGGATCATGAACCTGGAGTCTCGGGACTGGGTCCCACATCAGGCTCCCTGCTTGGCAGGCAGTCTGCTTCTCCCTCTGATCCTCCCTCTTCTCATGCTCTCTCTCAAATAAATAAAATCTTAAAAAAAATTATTTGATTTCATTTTCACTTTTTAAGTAAGCTCTATGCCCAACGTGGGGCTTGAACTCATACCACTGAGATCAAGAGTTACATGCTCGGGGCGCCTGGGTGGCTCAGTGGGTTAAAGCCTCTGCCTTCGGCTCAGGTCATGATCTTCAGGGTCCTGGGATCGAGCCCCGCATCAGGCTCTCTGCTCAGCAGGGAGCCTGCTTCCCTTCCTCTCTCTCTGCCTGCCTCTCTGCCTACTTGTGATCTCTGTCAAATAAATAAAATCTTTAAAAAAAAAAAAAAAAGAGTTCCATGCTCTACCAACTGAGCCAATCAGGCGCCCCTTAGTTCTTTATTTAAGATCTACAGCTTCATACTAATCATCTGAAACACATGTTCAAGGAAACAAGCAGATAAAATATTCAAGAGGAATTAGTTATTTTTATTATTATTATTATTTTTTTAAGATTTTATTTACTTATTGGACAGACAGAGATCACAAGTAGGCAGAGAAGCAAGCAGAGAGAGAGGAGGAAACAGGCTCCCTGCTGACAGAGAGCCCGATGTGGGGCTCGATCCCTGGACCGTGTGATCACGACCTGAGCAGAAGGCAGAGGCTTTAACCCACTGGGCCACCCATGTGCCCCAGTTATTTTTATTATTTTTAAAGATTTTATTTATTTATTTGACAGAGAGAGACACAGTGAGAGAAGGAACACAAGCAGGGGGAGTAGGAGGAAGAGAAGCAGGCTTCCTGCTGAGCTGGGAACCCGATGTGGGGCTTGATCCCAGGACGCTGCAATCATGATCTGAGCCGAAGGCAGACGCTTAATGACTGAGCCACCCAGGCACCCCAAGAAATTAGTTATTTTTAAATCTAGGCTTAAGGGGTGCCTGGATGGCTCAGTCAGTGGAACATGTGACTTGATCTCAGTGTTGTAAGTTGGAGCCCCACGTTGGGTATATTTAAAAATAAAATCTTAGGGATCCCTGGGTGGCTCAGTTGGTTAAGCATCTGCCTTTGGCTCAGGTCATGATCCCAGAGCCCTGGAATTGAGTCCCACATTGGGCTCTTTGCTCAGCTGGGAGACTGCTTCTCCCTCTGCCTGCCACTTCCCCTGCTTGTGCATGTGTGCTCTCTCTCTGACAAATAAATAAAAAGAAATAAAAGAAATAAAATAAAATCTTACCAAAAAAAAAGCTTAGCTTAAAACCTGAACATATCAAATGAGTGAGAATAACTATTCAGAAGAGAGAAACAACCGACCTGCTTGAGATGCTGGAGACCTTGCCCATTTCTTTATGCAGTTCAAATGAAACACATGATAACAGCTCTGACAACTCCACACTGGCGCTGTGACACGAACCAATTCACAGCACACCATGCACTCATATTTTTCTGTAGTTAGCTGTTCAATTAGAGAACCTGTTTAAAAAACAAATAAATTAATTCAAACACAGAAAAACATTCCTTACTTTAGTCAGCCAAGGATCAGCAAAGCATTTAAGGGATATCTCCAAACACAAAGGTTTTATGTCTGGTTCTGAGTAAGGTGGTTGTTCAGTGCTTGGGGCAAAGAAAGAACAGGAGTATGCTGAGGAAGAAGACTTAGGAAGTGGACATTTAGGTGGGGATTCGCACAACTGAGGAAACAGTCCCAGGAAACTGCCAAGGAATTGCCCAGAATAGCCAAATGCCCCTTATAACACAGCAAGTTGCTTCTGTTCCTCAAAAGCAGCAACTGTAGCACCTTGTCCTACCTCCTATGAATCTGATCCAGATCCATGGAGTCAGGCTGGGAAAAAGCTCACGAAACTGCAGTGATCAACTGAAAGAAACCTAAGCCTGGATAGGTTCCAACAACCCAGAGTGGTAACCTCTTTTCTAGTAGTTGCCATGAAAGTCTCACCTCAAAAAAAAAAAAAAAAAAAAAGGAAGAAAAAAAAGTCTCATCTCCTCTAGTAGTTGCCATGGAAGTCTTTAGTTGATCTACTCAAAAAAGATGTTCTTGGAAAAAAAAAAAAAAAAAAAAGATGTTCTTGGTGTTTACCATAATGCCATGGTAGGGTTACTAGACTGAAGGGGACACAGACCCTGGTTCCAGAAGACTAGCATCTGGTGAAGGAGACCAGCATCATTAGGAATCCTCCCAGATGGATTCCTTAATACCTTCACAGACTTCCAGATTTTTCCTCAAACACGATCTCAGCAAAGCCTTTCTAGATCCGAAGTAGAGTCAGGTACTCTCAGATATATGTATGTATGTATGTATGTATGTATGTATGTGTGTGTGTGTTAAAGAGAGAGAGAGAGAGAGAAAATTTCTTCTGACAGGGAGCCTGACATGGGGCTCAATCCCAGGACCCCAAAATCATGACCTGAGCTAAAGGCAGACGCTTAATTGACTGAGCCACCCAGGCATCTCTTTCAGTCTATACTTACAGCATTTATTTCATAATACTATTTTATTTGTTATTGGGTCCAAATAGGTTTTAAGAATAAACTAACTAACCTTAAATACAGCATGCCAAGTGCTGTGCTTAAGCACTTTACACATATTTAATCTTCCTAACAAGGTTGTAATATAGGTACCATTTTATAGATGAAACTGAGGCTCAAAGTAGTTCAATCACCTACCTAAGGTCACAAAGCTCACATTTTAATCATTTTAGAATATTAGCTTTCCTAAGATTACTTTCTGTTTGTCTAATTTAATGGCAAAAGAAATATAAAACCCAAGAACTATAAGGTCTGTGAGACAGGGTCAGGGCCTTGTCTGCCTTGCTCACTGTTGTATTTCCAGTGCCTAGCCATTAGCAGGTGCTCAGTAAATATTTATTAAATGAATGGATGAAGAAATAAATGAGTATCATCTCTCTCCCTTGAAAGTTTCAGGCTTCAGTAGTTTCTATCTATTTATTTATTTGACACACAGAGAGAGAAGAAGCATGAGAAGGGGGAATGGCAGAGGGAGGGGGAGAAGCAGGCTCCCTGCTGATCAGGGAGCCCTATGCGGGACTCAATTCCAGGACCCTGAGATCATGACTCAAGCCCAAGGCAGCTGATTAATGGACTGAGCCACCCAGGTGCCCGTAGTTTCTGAGATAGCAATTTTGTTCTGACAAAAGCCCGGAATAAAGATTTTGTGTGGTTGATAAAGAGAAATCTACTTGCTTTAGGTAAATGATAAACACATCAAAAAACTGAATTGTATTGGGGCGCCTGGGTGGCTCAGTGGGTTAAAGCCTCTGCCTTTGGCTCAGCTCATGATCTCAGGGTCCTGGGATCAAGCCCCGCATCTGGCTCTCTGCTCGGCAGGGAGCCTGCTTCCTCCTCTCTCTTTGCCTGCCTCTCTGCCTACTTGTGATCTCTGTCCGTCAAATAAATAAATCTTTAAAAAAGAAAAAAACTGAATTATATTTAAAAAAAACCTAAAGAACCAGACTTAGATTCTTTCTTAAAAGCAGGGACACCCTACCCTGCATTGGTTAACACCTCTGAATAACAAAGTTAATTACATTCCTACCATTTAGTATGCTACATATGAAAAATTCTGAAGGAGTAAGTTAAGTAAGAGAGAGCTCATTAAGTAAGAGAGAGCTCTCATTCCCTAATGAGATTATGAGTGAGTCATCTACATACAAGAGCCTGACTGTGCAGAGGAACAGTCTGTGAGAATTACATTGGAAATAAACTTTGTAGAAAGTGCCTATTGACTATTCTAGGATAGAACTGAGTTAGAAGTGAAGGACACAAAAAAGTAAGTGAGGTTGGGAACATACACGAGAACCCAATGATCGACTGTTGTTTTAATTTTTGCCCTGAAGGTTGTCTTTTTATTTTATTGTTTCTCTTATTCATTAAGTTTATGGCTTGTTAATAAATAATTATTGTTTTATATGTGATGTTTCTAAATCTAGTCACAGTGAAACCGACCACTAGGATGCACATACATATAGCAATGTGGGAACAACTGCCAACTTTGAATAACCCACAAAGCTCTACTAAGCCCTCTCCGAAGGCTGTTTACTCTCACATCCCACTTTGAATCTGACAGTAAATCCTGCTAGCACTATCTTCAGAATTCATCCAGAATCCAACCCCTGCTACTATTACTATGGCCCAAGCTACTATCTATTCACCGAATTATTAAAATGACCTCCTAATTAATCTTCCTACTTCTGCCCTTGCCCTACTTCAGTCTATTCGCACCACAGCTGCCAGAGGGAGCCTGTTAAAATGCAAATTAGATAATGCCACTCAAGTCCAGAACTTGCCATGGTTCTGACTTCGCATGTCTATAAAAGCCAAAGTACTCACAGTGGCCTTCATCCCTTCCAGTCCCCACCTGCTATTTCTCTTTCCCTAAGTCACCACTCTAAGAACACACTGGCCTCCCTCCTGGTCCCAGACTGGCAGGCAGATTTCTGCCTGAGGGTCTTTACAACTTGTTGCTCCCTCTGCCCAATACTGCTCCCTAGACATTGGCATAGCTCAGTCCCTTACCATCGTCAGGTGTTTACTCAAAATGTGATCTTCTCAACGAGAAGACTGGCCTTGGCCATATTTTAAAAAATTGCAACCTGCTCCCCCATCATTCCCTATCACTTTCCCATACTGTATTTTCCTCCACACCACTCGAATCTTATAGATCATTTATTTTCTCCACACCACTTATATATCCTGTCTTATATAGCATATATTTTACTTTTTTCATCTTATTTCCTAACTCTATACATAGAATGTACACTCCTTTTTTTTTAGAATGTACACTCCTTTTTTTTTAGAATGTACCCTCCTTGATGGCTGAGGTTTTTACCTACAGTGCTGGTTGGGACATAGTGGGTACTCAAAGATACTTGTATGAATGAATGAATGAAAAGAAATAAAAATATAGGGGTGCCTGGGTGGCTCAGTGGGTTAAAGCCTCTGCTTTCAGCTCAGGTCATGATCCCAGGGTCCTGGGATTGAGCCCCACATCGGGTTCTCTGCTCAGCGGGGAGCCTGCTTCCTCCACCCTCTCTCTCTGCCTACCTCTCTGACTACTTGTGATCTCTATCAAATAAATAAATTTAAAAAAATGAAATAAAAATATAGCAAAAGTTTCCAGAAAGACCTAGGAAGAGAAACAATATAATCCTTTCACCAATAATACTTCAGTTTTATTAAAACATGTTTAACACATGTAAAATATGGTACTGTCCCAGAATAGCTCTGTCCTGGTAAACTATCACATTTCGGGCCCAAGACACTTGTCTGCTGGCTGCCAGCCCTTGCCTGACCACTGGCTTTTCTTCAATCTTAAATTCTCTTCCATTAGGGTTTCTCCATAATTACTCAGTCATGACTATGTCTACTCTATACTTCTACTTTGAAAGCATGTCAGTAAAGAGGGTGATGTGCCCACTGAAATAATCAGAGGAGAACGGAGTGAAGTGTTAACTGACTATAGACTTCTCAGATGTAACAATAAATAACTGTCAAAAAAAACCCAAAAGCAATCCTGCTTTGAAGAATCAAAGAGAACACTGTGATTAAGTAAAGAAAAAAAGAAAGAAAGAAAGAAAGAAACAGCCATTTAAAAAAACTGATGTACACTAAAACTAATCTGATATCTGGAATTTAGTTTAAAATCAGCAAAAATAAAAAATAGATAAAAAATGGGAGACTGTGGGGTGCCTGGGTGGCTCAGTCAGTTAAGTGGCTGCCTTCGGTCCGTGTCAGGATTCCAGGGTCCTGGGATCAAGCTCCGCATTAGGCTCCCTGCTTGGCGGGGAGCCTGCTTCTCCTTCTCCCTCCACTGCCTCCTCCTTCTCTGCCTGTCACTCTGCCTATCTGTGCTCTACCTCTCTGTCAACTAAATAAATAAAATCTTAAAAGAAAAAAGGGAGATCGTTCAAATATTAATGCTTATCTATTTTTATTGCATATTATATGTTTAGAATAAGGTATAAGGATTTCCTAATGAGCACAAGCAAAAATGAACATAAGCAAAAAATGAACACTGTTTATATTACATGATTTCAACAATGTAAAACTGAGCATTGGAAAATTCTGTAGGAAAATAGAACAAAAGGTTAAAGCTGGTTACATCTGGATGGTGGGACTAAAGGTGAGTTACCTACTAAACTGAGTTTATTAAGTTACCTCATTTAACATGAGGCAGCTGTTTTTAAAAAGCTAATACATGGGCTACATGCTCAGTGCGGAGTTTGCTTGAGATTCTTTCTCCCTTTGCCCCTCTTGCCCGTGTGCTCTAACTCTCTCTCTAAAGTAAATAAATCATTTTTTTTTTAAAGATTTTATTATTTATTTGAGAGACACAGCGAGAGAGAGGGAACACAAGTGGGGGGAGTGGAAGAGGGAAGCAGGCTTCCCATGGAGCAGGGAGCCAAATGTGGGGCTCCGATCCCATGACACTGGGATCATGACCTGAGTCAAAGGCAGCTGCTTAACGACTGAGCCACCCAGGCGCCCCAAGTAAATAAATAAATCTTAAAAAAAAAAAAAAAAAGTTAATACAATATAAACATGGTAAACATGTTCAACATGGTTATGCTGAGAGACTCCTGGGTGGCTCAGTTGGTTAAGCATCTGCCTTCCATTCAGGTCATGATCCTGGAGTCCTGGGATCAAGTCCTGCATCTGGCTCCTTGCTCACTAGAGAGCCTGCTTCTCCCTCTGCCTGCCTGTTCTCCCTGCTTGTTCTCTGACAAAAAAATAAATAAAATCTTTAAAAAAAAAAAGATGGTTTTGTTAGTATGATGCATACATCAGATACCACATTTATTTATGTGAGTCTGAAGTTTGTGGCAGAGCTTAGGGACTGGAGGTAAAAGTTTAAAAGTCAGCATAGCACAGAGGCAGTGGCTAAAAGAAATGGAACCAGTTGTAATCTTCCGATGAGACCTTAATCAAGTAAGAAGAACAGAGGGCTAAGATAAAGCCCTAGGAAACACCAACATTTAAGAAAGAGGTGGAAGGGCACCTGGGTGGCTCAGTGGGTTAAAACCTCTGCCTTCGGCTCTGGTCATGATCCCAGAGTCCTAGGATCAAGACCCACGTCTGGCTCTCTGCTCGGCAGGGAGCCTGCTTCCCTCTCTCTCTGCCTGCCTCTCTGTCTACTTGTGATCTCTGTATCAAATAAATAAATAAAATCTTAAAAAAAAAAAAAAAAGAGGTGGAGGAAGAGAAACTTGAAGGACACAAGCAGGAATAGCCAAGGAGAACAAGGAGGATCAGAAATGTGTAATATCAAGGAAGTAGCATTTCTCAACGGACTCCTTTGCCTAAAACTCAAAGGGAAGCCCAGGATAAGGACTGAAATAACACCTGTCTGACGGGTGTGACAAATAGGAAGGCATTAAAGACTTATCAGTAGCTGGAGTCAGGTGGTGATGATGGCAGAGGACTGAGAAGTGAACCAAAATAGGGAAAAGGAAATAGAGTGATGATTCTTGATTAGACTGGAATGGAAGGAAACACGGGGCGGCGGGGGGGGGGGGTTGTGTGTGTGGTAACAACGAGGGGGGCATATGACAGGGAAGCTTTTTCTTTCAGAGTGTGTGACAGACTTGGGAAGAGAGCTTCAGGCTGAGAACTTGGAATGGTATGTGTGAAAAGGCTGCTGAAAGAAAACAAAGGAGATTTCAGAATGGGTGAAAGAAAAGGAGGATAGGCACAGATGTCTCTGAGTTTCCATTAAAGGGAGCAAAAAGCTGAGAAAATTATGCCTGATGGATCTCCCCTTTCTGAAGAGGCAAGTAGTCCATTGAGTTTGAGGGAGACGAATGGCAAGAAGGTCTGAATAAGACTGGAAAAGATTTGGAGTAGTCTTAGACGAAAATGAGAAGGGCAGCTGACCAAGGTCATATAAGGGGAAATGTGCAGTACTGAAAGTCAACTGAAGTTGGAGAATCACAATTAAAAATGTTTACTGAGGGGGCACCTGGGTGGCTCAGTGGGTTAAGCCTCTGCCTTCGGCTCAGGTCATGATCTCAGGGTCCTGGGATCGAGCCCCGCATCAGGCTCTCTGCTCAGCGGGAAGCATGCTTCCTCCCTCTCTCTCTGCCTGCTTCTCTGCCTACTTGTGATCTCTGTCAAAAAAAAATAAATAAAATCTTTAAAAAAAAAAACACAAAAAACTAAACAGCTTTAAAAAAAAAAGTTTACTGAGAACCTACTGTGTGCCAGGCATTATTTAAACACTAAGAATACACGGTAAACAAAGCAGACAAAAATCTACTGCCCTTAGGAAGTTACTACCCCGTAGGGGAAGGGAAACAATAAATAAATAATGAAAAGTTATTGAAATTATATGAAAAAGCATATCCATAGATAGTACGAATTCAATTCATCATTGATTAGTGATAAGTGCTACGGAGAAAAATAAATCAGTAAAGGATAGGGAATGCTGGTGGCGGGGGAAATACTAGAGTTCTAAACAGGGGGATCAGGAAGACTTCCCTGAAAGGGTGAATCTGCAGAAGCACCAAATCTGTACTATCATATGATTTCCTAGAACAGCATTCTGTTAGTCAGATGGAGCAGAAAAGGTAGACTGCAGTATCAACCCAGGGTGGGGATTCTGCCAAATGGCTTGGCAGAAGGATAATACTTTAAAATTACATTAAGGCCCAGCCTGAGGAGGGAATAAAGAATGAGAAACAGCTGATGATACAGTTAGTGGGTGGAATAGACTCAGAGTGCCAGAGGACAGGAGGTTATGGTCAGAAAGTAGTAGTGGGTGTGGAGGGATAATGAAGGTGAAGGTCACTGTGGTTGAGAAGATCAAAGAAAGTGAGAATGGTATAATCCATATGATCACTAAAGTCTTGCAGATTAATAGCAGGACTTATGGTAAATCTGGTTCTCAAAACAGAGTCACTTGGAGGCTTGATAAAAAATAAGACTACTGGGCCCTACTCCCAGAATTTCTATTTGTTAAGTCTGAGGTGAAGCCCAAGAATATGCTTTTCAGCTGCTGGTCTGAAACTATACTTTGAGAATCACTGTGGAAGAGGAAAGATATAGGCAGGAGACATTAATAAATGACACTAGGGCTGGGAGACTGGAGGCTAAAACATGACAAAGATAAAGAGACATGGGAGGTGATGTAGCCAAAAAGTGATGCACTGGTAGGTTCAAAGGAGCAGGGATTCTGAAACAAGGTAGAAATATAATGGTTCAGAAAGGATACTGGGAGAGGAGCATGCCTTTCCCATCTTCCCGAAACTAAGGCAAGTAGGATAAAGGAAAAGAGCATGCTCTGAACAGGCTGGAAGGAAAGGGGTGAACTTAAGAGAAGGCCACAGATTAATTAAAAGCAGGAGCAGAGCAGAAACGGACTAAGGATATAGGGGATCCTGGTACCAGAGAAAGAGGGATCCAGACAGCTTGGGAGAACAGGAGCAGTGCTAGTTACTCTTGATACAGAATAAGAGTAAGCAAAGACCAGTCTCAAGCAGCCAGGGAGACTTTTATCTGGGGTCACCCTCTCTTTCCATTCTAATCAAGCTTTCACCTCCACTATTTCACCAAAACTGCTCTTATCAAGACCAATAACCTTCACACCACCAAATCCAGCAATCAATGTGAAGCTGTCCTCTTGCTGGATGCATCAGCAGCATTTGGCACAACTGATCCTTCTCCTTGGCATAACTCCCTTCTCCTTGAGCTCTTTTTTTTAGTTTTGTGTTTAAAACATGGTTAACTTCTGGGCCCCTGGGTGGCTCAGTGGGTTAGGCCTCTGCCTTCGGCTCAGGCTCATGATTTTAGGGTCTTGGGATCGAGCCCCATATCGGGCTCTCTGCTCAGCGGGGAACCTGCTTTCCTTCCTCTCTCTCTGCCTACTTGTGATCTCTCTCTCAATCTGTCAAATAAATAAAGCAAGCCTTCGGGGTGCCTGGGTGGCTCAGTGGGTTAAAGCCTCTGCCTTCGGCTCGGGTCATGATCCCAGGTCCTGGGATTGAGCCCCACATCAGGCCCGCTCAGTGGGGAGCCTGCTTCTCCCTCTCTCTCTGCCTGCCTCTCTGCCTACCTGTGATCTCTGTCTGTCAAATAAGTAAATAAATAAAACCTTTAACAAAACAAAACAAGGTTCACTTCTGTGATGCCTGGGTGGCTGGGTTAAGTGTCTGCCTTCGGCTCCTGTCATGAACCTAGGATCCTGGGGTCAAGCCCTGTATCGGGCTCCCTGCTCAGAGGGCAACCTACCTCTCCCTCTGCCATTCCTCTTGTTTATGTTTTCTCTCTCAAATAATAAATACTTTAAACAAACAAACAAAAACATGGTTCACTTCCTAGTTCAATTCCTACTCATTCCCCATCTCTTTTGATGGGTCCCTATCTTCTAACCTTGAAACAATGAGGTATAGAAAGGCTCTACCCTCCAACCTTTCTTCTCTAACTATGCTCACAGCTTAGGTGACCTCTAGTCTGTTAGAGGACTCAGTGCAAAGTTCCCAAATTTAAATCTCCAGCCCAGATCTCTGCCTGAATTTTTAACTCCCTAATTCTCTTAATTTTCTAAACAAGGAGCAGACAAAACAAAACATATCCAAAAACATCTTTTCCAACAAGGGAAGATTAAGAAAACCTTTCCAACAAAAAGACTAAGAAAGACTGAGAGGAGATCAAAGAGACATGATGGATGACTAATTTCAACATGGTATCCTGGACTGAATGCTGGAACAAAAAAGGATGGTAGTGGAAAAAATGGCAAAATCCAAAGGAAGTCTACAGTTTAGTTTATACCAGTGTTAATTAACCAGTGTTAATTTCTTAGTTTTGACCAAGGGCCAGAGTTGGTTATATAAGATATTAACATTAGACAAAGCTGGGTGAAGGATATATGGGAATTCCCAGTACTATCTTTATAACTTTTCTATAAATATAAAATTATCTCAAACTAAAGAGTTTTCAAAACAAACACCACCTTTTCTCTCCCAGCAGTTTTACCACTTCAGTATCTGGCAATTCTGTTTTTTTTTAAAGATTTTATTTTTAAAATAATCTCTACAGCTAATGTGGGGCTCGAACCTATAACCCAGAGATCAAGAGTCACATGCTCCACAGACTGAGCCAGTCAGGTGCCCCAGCAATTCTAATTTTACATTACTCAGACACAAAAGCCTTGGCTTGGTCCTTGACCCCTCTCATTCTCTTGCAGCCAACATCTTGTCTATTTGCAAATCCTAACAGTTTTATCTTCCAAATACATCCAAAGTCTAACACTCTTACCTCTTCCAACACTACTACCCTAGTCCAAGTCTCTATCACCAACCATGTAAATTACTGCAACAGCTTCCTAACTTGTCCCCTTGCTTAAGAGCCAATTCTCCAAACAGCAGGCTGAGTGATCGTTTTAGAATGCTAGTAATATCACGTCATCCTTTTCCCCCCAAACCTCTAGCTGCTTTTCATATTCTTAATCAGAACCAAGTCCAAGGGCTTCACATGATCCAGTCCTTGTGACTTCTCTGACCTCCTCTACTGCCTGCCTCTTCCGTTGCTCACAATGTCTCCCCTCCCACCCAAATCTAAATTTGATTCTCCCTCTACTTGGGATACTCTTCAGAGAGCCACATGGCGCGCTGCTGCATTTCCTTCTGGTCTCTATTCAAGTTGCCTCCTCAAACAGATGAACCTAGTTAGACAAGTGTTGCTGTTACTGTCCTTTTAACCTGCTTTATATTCTCTTTAGCCTTTACCCATCAACTGGCATATTAAATATAGGTTTAAGAACTTTCTGCCTGCCTTCCCTACCAGAATGTGAATTTTACCAGTACTGTACTTCCAGTACTGAGAACAGTGCTTGTACATAATATTTATTCAATAAATGTGAATAAAATATTCTCAAAAATATGTGGGGTATGTGAGGTCAAGAGAGATTTCTTAGGCAGAACTCTAAGATGGCCTCTGAGATTCCCATATGCATACAGGTGTGTGTGCCCTGTATAATCTCCTCCTCTTGAGTATGGGTGGGGCTGATCTAATCAGGCAAATCCTTTTTTAAAAAGAGTCTAGGGATCAAAGAGAGAAGTCAGAGAAATTTGAACAATCTGCAGCACCTGTGTTCTGATAGACCTTGAAAAAGAAAAGTACCATGTTGTGTAGAGGGTCATGTGGTAGGAAATTGCAGGTAACCTCTAAAAGCTGAGTGACCGCCCTCCAGTCAATAGCCAGCAAGAATATGGGGGCCTCATTCTACACCCATAAGGAACATATCTTACCAAAAACCAGTGAGAGGAGAAGAGAATCCTATGACTCAGATGAGATTGCCTCCCTGGCCAAATTCTAGTCCTGGGAAGCTCTGAGTAGAGAACTTGGCTAACCCCTAACCAGGCTCCTGACCCAAAGAAACTGTGATATAATAAATGTGTTCTCTTAAGCCACTACACATGTGGGAATTTGTTATAAAGCAAAAGGAAACTATTAACCAGACTTACGAATTCAAAAACAACTCTGTATATCATTACTTTGGTTCACATACAAGTTGAGGTCCCAAGAGGAAGAAGTGCCTAACAAAGCAAATGAGAACTAGAACTATTAAGCCAGTGTGAAAACAGACCCAGGCAGGAGGTAACTTCATGTGTTGGGCTGGGCTATGTACATTAAACTGGAGGGAGACCAGATGGTGAAGATCCATGAGGAAGAGCTACTGGAATGAAGATGGTTAGCCTAGATGAAATACATACCTAGGGCAAAATGAGAAGTGACTTCAAATACCACAAAAAAGTTTATTTGCAATCGGGGGGAGGGAAACTGTGAGGAGAGAGACTGGTTGCTGTGTTGCTTCAGAGGGCAGAACTTGAACCAGGGCATAGAAAGTATTTACTGGAAAGAAGTTTTCAGTTCAATGTAAGGAAGAACTTTCCAATAGCCAGAGCTGAGTACTTAATACGTTCTAAGAGCTATGTTAAGCAACAGGGATATAAAAATGAAGAAAGAGGGGTGTCCGAGTGCTCGGTTGGTTAAATGTGGGACTCTTGATTTTGGATCAGGTCATGATCTTGGGGTCATGAGATCAAGCCCCGCATTGGGCTCTGTGCTCAGCGGGGAGTCTGCTTGGGATTCTCTCCCTCTACCCCTCTCTGCCCTCTCCCGATGCTGGTGCGACAGATGGACTAAGAGAAAGAAACTGAAGATGGCAAGAATAGTCAGGACCTCCTACAGATAAGCAGACAAGAGACAAGTTCCTTGCAGGCTGGAACGAGGAGAGGTAGTGGAGATGTCATCATCCCCTACCTGTGCTTTCATGATTAAAAATAAAAAATCTTGTAACCAAACATCTGTAAGACCCATATCGGCATTTTAAAAAACCCTTACTAAATTTCTTTTTTTTTTTTTTTTTCATTTTATCCCTTACTAAATTTCTTATCTGTTAAGAAAAAAAGTTCCCTATTTGTATTTGCTTATGATATATATAAACTAAGTGTTTACATACTGGGGTGGGGAGCAAGTGGTGGCAGGACCCAGGCAGATGATGAACAAGGATAAAAAGAGCTGTTTCACTGTGATTTCTGGTTCCTCAACTGTGTGAATTTATTATCTATTAAAAATAAAACAAAACAAAATATTTCCACCCTCTAGATAGATTTACCTGTGTGTGTTTCCACATTCTTTAGCACATGGTTCTGTTTGCCTCGGGGGAAAGATGTTACTTGAGGATCCTGCCTCCTTACAGCACATTTTTCTGGGTCAACCCTTCTGGAAGACTTGTTGACGACTGCCAAGTTCCCATTGTCACAGGCAGATTTTGCTGGTCTTTCATTAGGATTATCCTTTGGAATGGGGGCCATGTTGTTCCTGGGTCCGGCATTTGTAAGTCGTTGGCCCTCTTGTTTTGGTGGATTCCTGCCTGGTCGTGGCCTGGCCCCTTCCACTTCCCAGGGAGGCCTTTTCTGTGGGAATCTTCTCTGCTCGTTGCGTCTGGCTGCATACCCATCCAATACTCCTTTTTTAAAGGATGTATCCAAAGAGTCAGGGTGCATAACCCCCACAGGTTTGGTATTTTCAGGTCCAGCATCCTCGGATTTTGGATTCATTCTGTTACCCCACTCACATTTGAGTTTTCCCTTGACTTTTGGTCCTCTACCATAGCTGTACACAAATTGGGCTGCTTTTTTGGGTTTTGCTCCCCTGGGATCTGCACCAACAATTTCCTTCTCATTCTCAGAAGGGCTGTGTTCTCTGGGGTTTGTCCCACTCTCTGACCTACCCACACTTTCTAAGCCAGCTGCATCTGAGGTCTGGTCAGTGAGATTCTGTACTTTCTTGACTTTGATATGCTGCTTTTCATTCCTCAATTTCTGCCAAGGTTGGTTCTGAAGGCCATGGTTCTTGAGTGATTTGTTAGAAGCAGAGGACTGAAAAGAAATCTGTTGACTTTTAGGTTTGCTTCCCAAAGGATAACCATGCTGATGAACAGCAGAGATGTCATCATATGGGACTTGCCTGGAAAGGTGACAGGGAGGTGGTGAACTATAATTTCTTCTACCAGTCCTATTAGAATCTAGTCTCCTTTGACTCCCACAACTTAGACCAGAATTTTTTCTCTCCTGAGGAATAAACTCAGCAGCATCCGTGTTGAATTTAAAAGTACCTAGGATATAAGAAAATAGACATGCCAGTAAAGAAATTAATCATCACCCACAAAGCCCAGAAGGCTCTAAGTCATTATCTAAACATCATTTTCCTAAAGACTTGTATAAATACAACAGGCTCTTAGTGAAGCCTATGTTTCCTGTAAATATGATGGGTTCAAGATGCTTGTGGAACGCTGACCAGTAAATGTCCAGTAACCTCACCAATAGCCACCGCTAAGAACTACTAAGTAAAACTGCTCACCAGGGTGACCAAGCATTATTATTATCATTTTAAATGTAAGCTCCATGCCCTATATGGGGCTTGGAATCACAACCCCAAGATCCAGAGTCGCATGCTGTGCCGACTGAGCCAGTCAGGCATCCTGATCAGGCATGATTTATGTATCTACTTACTTTATCAAAAAATTTCAAGTCGGCAAACAATTTGGGGGTGAGAATCAATGAGCAGATTCCACGTGGTCTTTCAAAACTCTTAAGGTAGCATTACATAATATCAAGTAAACAGGTTTTGGAGTCAGCCAAAATCAGTTTGAAGTCTGGCTCTCCAATTGATGATAGGAGCTTAGGAATATCACTTGATTGCTTTTAGCCTTCATTTCCTCATCCTTGACAGAAGGTGATACTATTTCAAAGGGCTGTTGTAAAGTTTAGGTAAGACTTCATATAGATAGTACTTGACATAATATTAGTTCCCATCTCTTCCCCCAACCCAGGAATATATTTTAGGTTTTCCATATATAACCTCTATAATATAGTCCAGAATCCGAGTCTCAAAAATTAAGTATATGCCTCTTCAACCCACTCATTTCCTTCCCCCAATGTGATTCTTTTTTTTTTCCCCTGAAGCCCAAAGAGTAAATGATTTGCCTAAGGACACACTAGTTAGTAGAAAAGTCAGAATTATGTGTAACATATGGATTATACAGTTGACCTCTGAACAACACAAGTTTTAAACTATACAAGTCCACTTATATGTCAATACAGTACGTCAAGTACTGTAAACATATTTTCTCTTCCTTATGATTTTCTTGATAGCATTTTCTTTACTCTAGCTTACTTTATTGTAAGAGTACAGTATATAATGCACATATCATGCAAAATATATGTTACTTGACTATGTTACTGGTAAGGTTTCTAGTCAATAGTAGGCTGTTACTTGTTAAGTTTCTGGGGAATCATAAATCATCACGCAATGTTTAAGGGTCAACTACACTATGAATCAGTGGGGCTTGGAAGACATGGGTTTATGACCCTGCCATCACTTGTGTCTTTATGCAAATGACTTAACCCAAATTTTCTTATAAGGAATGGAGAAAGTAACAATCCCTACATCAGAGAGTTGCTATGAAGAATAAAGCAAATTAGTAACATACGTGAAGTGGTTAAAATGGTGCTTTATTTTTGCAGTTAGAACTACAGACTATCTAAAACACACAGACCTGACCTCAGATGGGTGCAGTGCAGAGTGTGGGTTTCAGATTTAATAATAAATGCTAACATTTATTAGGTAATTAACATGTGCCAGGCACTATTCTAAATACTTTGCATCTGTTAACCTATTTAATCCTTACATTCCTGACGAGAAAGGTGACACTGAGAAATTTACTTGCCAAAGGCCACAGAGGTGTTCCAAAGCAGACTCAGGATTCCACCCCAGGCTACATGGCCCTAGGGACCACACTCTTACACAGCACTGTCAGAAGCTGGGAGTTGGGTACCATAGAAACATATACTGAAGAAATGAACGAAATCATAAAGGTCATAGAGTAACCTCTCACTCAATTCAGGATTTGTCCTGAAAGCATTCACACAGGCAATTCTGGGGACTGGGTGGAAAGCCTTACAAAGCAAAGAGGATTATAAAGATTCAGAAGGTGGCAAAGGAGATGTTCCAGAAACATAAGAGAGAACATAAAGGTGGGAATGGGTAGATTAGATCAAGTGGATGTCATATAGTCTGCTCCTTCTTGAAGAAACAAAGTTGTAAAGAGGCAGAAGAAAAGTCAGTTAAGTTGTCCGAATAGCCTAGTAAAGGATGGGAAGAACGTGTTCCATGCTAAGCAAGGAGTCGATGCAACTAGAGAGTCTAAACAGGGGAGCACTATTCAAACACGGTACGGTTCCATTAGACATGAGGTAGTTGGTAATGCCTTCAGAAAGACCCTTGAGAGATAGGAGGAAGGGAAAAAGGGCACATAAATCAGGAATCTGCACCAGAGACACAAAGATGTGAGATACCTTCTTTTCCTCCTCAGTATTTTAAGTAGCTAGAAGTTACTCAGTAAATAGGATATAAGTAGTACCCTAGATCGAAGATAACACAGCAGCGTAGTAAGTGTCCAACAGGTGAGAGGAGAAGAATAAGGGGGAAATCCAAGAGATTATGAAGTCAAGAAACAAAGCTGGCATTGGAGAATCTTCCCATGGGCAGAAAGATATACCTGGGGGGCACCTGGGTGGCTCAGTGGGTTAAGCCGCTGCCTTCGGCTCAGGTCATGATCTCGGGGTCCTGGGATCGAGTCCCGCATCGGGCTCTCTGCTCAGCAGGGAGCCTGCTTCCCTCTCTCTCTCTCTGCCTGCCTCTCTATCTACTTGTGATCTCTCTCTGTCAAATAAATAAATAAAATCTTTATTTAAAAAAAAAAAAAGAAAAAAAAAGAAAGATATACCTGAACCTGTTACTGAGGACAGGAGTGGGCAAGAGAACTAAACCCTGAGTGGAGATGGAGGTGTGGGCTAAAGATGATGCTGAAATAAGAGCATGGAATAGGAACCAAGGCAAAAGCAAACTAAGGGGGACACCTGGGTGGCTCAGTTGGTTAAGTGTCTGCCTTCGGTTCAGTTCGTGATCCCAGGATCCTGGGATTGAGTCCCACGTGGGGCTCCCTGCTCAGAGAGGAGCCTGCTTCTCCCTCTACCTGCTGCTCCCCCCACTTGTGCTCACTCTCTCATTTTTGCTCTCTCTCTGACAAATAAGTAAATAAAATCTTTAAAAAAGAAAAGAAAAAAGTAAACTAAGGAACAGGAGAGGGACTGGAGAGGTCTCTGGACGAGGGAAATATGCCATAGTAGATGGGAGGGGGCGGGTAGTTGGAACCTGGGGCACAACAAGGAAGGTCAAAACCATACCTCACAACTGGCCTCACCCAATCCCGCCTCAAACACTGAAGAGTGTAGAAATGGGCCAGAAGTGAGCCTGAGGATGGGAAGATCAATGGATCCAGTTTAGAAGATCTGGGGGGAAAAATGGGTGGGAGAATAACAAAACACCACACTAACCTAAAAGATTCCCATCCTGCAAGATTTAAAACCTTTATAAATCAGGACTAGGGTTTGGCAAATCCAACTTTTCTGACCAAGACCCAAAGTGACAAGTACATTTTAGTGGCCACCCAGTACACAAACACACTCTTCTTGGTGCCCCAACACCGGTAAGTGGCAGAACTAAGACTAAAATCAATGTTTACAAACCACATGCTGCAGACTGCTGTCCTGTTTTTCCAGAAAGAGTGGGTCCTGAAATGAAATCAATGTAGTGGGTTGTGACAAGTATTTCTTCAAAGAAAACAGAAAATAGAGTGTATTGCAATTAGTAAGAAAAAGCATTACTTCCTAAAACTTTTGTTTCTTTTTTATATTATATACATATGTGCACTAAATCAGATATAAAATGTTTCTTTTTGGTGTCTGCCCAAAAGTCTGGAGAACAAAGACCTAAAGTACACCTTGAAGGAAATGGAAATGGATGCTACATGAACAGGCAAATGAAGCTGTTCTACACATAGAACCAACCCCAAAATAAGTGAGCTAACAATTACGGAACAGGTATGGTACAGGGCGGGAACCTTCACAAGAATTGACTTATTTACCCCCAGCCGATGGATGAGGAAACTGAGACTCAGCCACACTGCGTGGCAGTCTGAGAATGAAAGCACTGATGTTCGGCTCGCGCTCGCTCTACTGCCCCAGGACGCGCCAACCCGCCACGCATCGAGAGCCCGCCACCATCACGGGCGGTGACTCGGCCGACGCCCGCCTGTTGGGAGATTAGTGCGGCCTCCGCCCCAGTAGAGCCGGGCTGAAGGCGGGACGCCCACATCGATTCACTGGGCGCCGGGACAAACCCGCTCTCCCTGGAAACCCAGCTGCGGGGCTTCACAACCCAGTGGAGGACGGTCGTCTCGGTACCCACGACGCGCGTGGCTTGGCCCTTCCGAGCCACTATCCCGAGCCCTGGTTCCCACTATCCCGACCGCCACTCTCGCGGTATGAATGGCCGGAGCCCTAGGAGTCGCCACTGACCCAACTTCCGTTCCCCGAGAGGGGCCCAGTCCCGCGCGGGCCAGGACAGTACCTGAGACAGGAGGCGCCTCCGCCATCCCGTGCCGCAACACCTAAAGCGAGCTCTGCAACCTAGAGAGGGCTGTCACCCGGTCACGTGTCTTTGACTTCCGGCGCCACAAGAATATTCACATCTGCGCGCGGGGTGGATGGCCACGGAGGTTGCGCGGCCTAAGTGAACTGGGAGGTGCGTCCGTGACGTCAGACACAAGCGCCAGGCGCCGGCCTGGAGGAGGGGATTAGAGGCTGGCTGTAGGTGGGGAGGATCACGTTTGTGTGCTGGCAGGAATTTGCGTAGTCATTGTTTTTCGCTTTGAGATTCACGGTGTTTTTTTGCTACTGTGCCCTTTTGTCCTGGCACCCAACTAACTTCACCTGGCCTTCCGCAGTTAACTCAGACGTCACTTTCTACCTGGAGTAGTTTGGCTTTGGGGTTAAAAAACAACAAAAAACCCCGCTAGGTAGTCAAAGGGGAACCTGAGTGAAAATACGCGCAAAACAAACAAACAAAAACCGATAAAGGGCTAATATATGGAGAATGCTTAAAAATCAGAAAACGATAAGTCAAAAGAACCTAAAAAAACCCCCACAAAAAATCCCGATTAACCATGGATTAGAAATGGTAAGGAACTTGAACGGGCAGATGACAATAAAATACAGATGGATACTGAACGTGAGAGGGAAACTTTGGAGGCACCAATAATTTCTAAAGTAAAATTTTAGGGGCATCTGGGTGGCTAAGTTGGTTAAGCGTCTGCCTTCGCCTCAGGCTAGCTGCTCTGCGGGGATTCTCCCTCTTCCTCTGTTCCCCCCGCGCCCCCCCCCCCGCCCCCTCATGTTCACTCTCTTAAATAAATAACAAAATAAGATCTTTAAGAAAAAGCAACAAAATTTTATTTGACAGAGAGCTGCTGAGAGAGGGAACACAAGTGGAGGGAGTGGGAGAGGGAGAAGCAGGCCTCCTGCTCACTAGGGAGCCCGATGTGGGACTAGATTCCAGGACTCAGGGATCGAGACCTGAGCTAAAGGCAGACAGTCACCTCAAAAGTAACAAAATTTTAAATGAATGTATGTAGTTTGTTATTGCATTACTAAATAGAGCACAACATGTAAGCGTAAAGCATGTGTATTTGTAACCTAATTCACTGGTCCAGACGTCCCCCCAAATACGAAATAGATTCATTTATTCATATGTGTTTATTTATTTATTTATTTTTTTTATAAACATATAATGTATTTTTATCCCCAGAGGTACAGGTCTGTGAATCGCCAGGTTTACACTTCACAGCACTCTCCATAGCACATACCCTCCCAGTGTCCATAACCCCCTCCCCCTCTCCCAACCTCCCCTCCCCCCAGCAACCCTCAGTTTGTTTTGTGAGATTAAGGGTCACTTATGGTTTGTCTCCCTCCCAATCCCATCTTGTTTCATTTATTCTTCTCCTATCCTCCTAACCCCCCATGTTGCATCTCCTCGTCCTCATATCAGGGTCATATGTGTTTTAATGCATACTCTCCTAGGCATTGCTTTAAGTGCTGGAAGTAAATGGTGAAAAAGACAAACATGGTCCCCACCCCCGTGAAGTGGATTGTCTAGTAGGGGAGATTAAGAACTAAGTAATTTATATTTACAAATTAATTATTTTTAAATAATTTCAAATTATGTTAGCATTGTGAAAGAAAAAACACAAATCATTAATTTTGACAGATCAGTTCACCAAACCAACCAACCAACCAACCAACCAACCAACCAACCAACCATATAGTCACCTTTAGAAATTATCAGATGTTGGGGTGCCTGGGTGGCTCAGTGGGTTAAGCCTCTGCCTTCGGCTCAGGTCATGATCCCAGAGTCCTGGGATCAAGCCCCACATCAGGCTCTCTGCCCCACATCAGGCTCTCTGCTCCTTGCGGAGCCTGCTTCCTCCTCTCTCTCTGCCTGACTCTCTGCCTACTTGTGAGCTCTGTCTGTCAAATAAATAAATAAAATCGTAAAAAAAAAAAAAATTACCGATGTATCAGTGTGGGTCCAATCAGGTGAGAGGAACCACACAGTTATTTGAACAGAGAAGATCTGATTATTTAAAGACTTACTAACTATAAGAGAGAATTGGAGTAATAAGGAATTGAATAGGGGCGCCTGGGTGGCTCAGTGGGTTAAAGCCTCTGCCTTCCACTCAGGTCATGATCCTGGGGTCCTGGGATTGAGCCCCACATTGGGCTCTCTGCTTGGCGGGGAGCCTGTTTCCTCCTCTCTCTCTCTCTGCCTGCCTCTCCGCCTACTCGTAATCTCTGTCAAATAAATAAAATCTTTTTAAAAAAATAAGGAATTGACTAATAAAAAAGTAAAAAGAACTCAAATAAAATAGGATTAGCAATATAAGGAACAGCCACTACCTCTATGGTTAAGATAAACTGTGTAATGAAGATCACCCCAGAGCTGAAGTGCAGACCTTGTCAGAGAGCATGTGGCCCTGGCTCACTAGATGCAGGGAAGTGGCTATGGTGCTGCAGGAGCAGAAGCTGCCAGAAATCTACATTGTAGATTTCCGTAGGGAAAGTCATTCTTGGGTAGGTGTCTCAGAAGAGGCACTCTACTACAAACCACCTGAGAGGGTGCCAAGAGAAGTTTCTGGCTGTTTGCCACCATAAACTGAAAAGGCCAGGTGCTGAAGAAGCCCTGTAAGTTGCAGGAGCCAAATACTGGAGAAACTGCCCACAGCCCAAAAGCCTGCCTAACTGAAACATTAGAAACAGGAAACAAAACCTTTTCCTCCTGCAATACCTCTCTGGTGCCCTCTTCTGACAAATCTTAATATCTGCCAGCTGATAAGGATAAATTAAAAGGGTGCCAATCATTTCACAGAGCAGGCAAAAAGCATAAATTTGGAACTGAATGGCAATATTCATAATTGGAATACTAGGGAATCTTCTCATTATTTTGAAAACATATAAAAACTGGAAGCGAACATTTATCCTGTCTTTCCTATACAAACAGAAATTCATACAATATACCAAAACTTATGATATACTTGCATTGAAAAACAAGTGCAGGGGCTCCCCTGGTGCCAGAACTTCTGGCCAGTGTGGCCATTTTGGCTTCCCGACCTTGGGCTACTACTACTGGTCACTGTCTGCAGCCATTCCATGTGGCCATATCTGTGCCTACACCGAAGCTGCTGAGGGACCTCACAAGCTTCACCTAGCGGCTCCCCTACAGCATGCCCAGATCCATTCCAAGCCACTGCCAGAGGAGCTCGGGACCATGGATGTCGCCATTGGGATCACTGCCTGCTTCCTTTTTCCTCCTGCCATCAGGCTGGGGCCTGTCACATATGGAGTGCTATAAGCAGCAGGAGTGAATGGGGGTGTCCTGTCCCTCACCCTGTGACCTGACCACCCCTGCCCTCTCCTGATCATGTCTACTGCATTCCTGGCCAGCCGTCCCTGGATCATGTCTTTCAATTACAGTGACCTCTTCTGCAATCATGAACTCTCAGTTTCTCCATGGTCACATTCTCAGACCACATATATTGGTGTATAAGGCCCTACTCACTAGGGCTCTCCTTGTAGCAATAAAGTCTATTTTTTAAAAGATTTTATTTTTATTTATTGGACAGAGAGAGACACAGCAAGAGACGGAACACAGGAGTAGGAGAGGAAGAAGCAGGCTTCCCACCAAGCAGGGAGCCCAGTGCGGGGCTTGATCTAGGATCCTGGGATCATGACTTGAGCCGAAGGCAGCCACTTAATGATTGAGCCACCCTGGCGCCCCAATAAAGTCTATTTAAACCAAGGGAAGAAAGGGCAAAAATGAACTATCGGGACTTCATCAAGATAAAAAGCTTTTGCATAGCAAAGGAAACAGTCAACAAAACCAAAAGACAACTGACAGAATGGGAGAAGATATTTGCAAATGACATATCAGATAAAGGGCTAATATCCAAAATCTATAAAGAACTTATAAAACTCAATACCCAAAGAACAAATAATCCAATCAAGAAATGGGCAGAAGACATGAACAGACATTTCTGCAAAGAAGACATTTGCTCAACATCACTTGGCATCAGGGGAATACAAATCAAAACCACAGTGAGATACCACCTCACACCAGTCAGAATGGCTAAAATTAACAAGTCAGGAAATGACAGGTGTTGGTGAGGATGTGGAGAAGGGGGAACCCTCCTACACTGTTGGTGGGAATGCAAGCTGGTGCAGCCACTCTGGAAAACAGTATGGAGTTTCCTCAAAAAGTTGAAAATAGAGCTACCTATGACCCAGCAATTGCACTACTGGGTATTTTACCCTAAAGATACAAATGCAGTGATCCGAAGGGGTACACATACCCCAATGTTTATAGCAGCAATGTCCATAATAGCCAAACTATGGAAAGAGCCTGGATGTCCATCATCAGATGAATGGATAAAGAACATGTGAAAACACACACACACACACACACACGAATATTATGCAGCTATAAAAAAACACAAAATCTTGCAATTTGCAATGATGTGGATGGAACTAGAGGGTATTATGCTAAGCAAAATAAGTTAATCAGAGAAAGACAATTATCATATGATCTCACTGATATCAGGAATTTGAGAAACAAGACAGAGGATCATAGGGGAAGGAGGGAAAAATGAAACAAGACGAAACCAGAGTGAGAGACAAACCATATGAGACTCTAAATCTCAGGAAACAAACAGGGTTGCTGGAGGGGAGGAAGGTGGGAGGGATGGGATGGCTGGGCTATAGACATTGGGGAGGTTATGTGCTACGACGAGTGCTGTGAATTGTGTAAGACTGATGAATCACAGACCTGCACCCTTGAAACAAATAATGCATTATATGTTAATTTTTAAAAAGGAAATGCGGGGCGCCTGGGTGGCTCAGTGGGTTAAAGCCTCTGCCTTCGGCTCAGGTCATGATCCCAGGGTCCTGGGATCGAGCCCCGCATTGGGCTCTCTGCTCTGCTGGGAGCCTGCTTCCTCCTCTCTCTCTTTCTGCCTGCTTCTCTGCCTAATTGTGATCTCTTTCTGTCAAATAAATAAATAAAATCTTAAAAAAAGGAAATGCAAAAAAAAGTCTATTTAAACCTTAAAAAAAAAAAAAAGTCCAGAGGTGCCTGAGTGGCACAGTTGCTTAAGCACCCAGCTCTTGACTTCAGCTCAGGTCATGATCTCAGGGTTGTCAAACTGAGCCCATCATCAGGCTCCACACCCACCAGGGAGTCTGCTTAAGATTCTTTCTCCTTCTCCCTCTGTACCCCTCCATAATAAATAAGTCTTTAAAACAAATAAAAATAAATAAAGTCCAGACACTGTAGTATTATTCACTACTAAGAAGAAATGAGCTGTCAAGCCATGAATAACACATGGAAGAAATATAAATGCGTATTACTTAGTGAAAGAAACCAATCTGAAAAGGCTATATTATATATGACTCCAATGATATAACATTGTGGAAAAGGCAAACCATGGACATAGTAAAAAGCTCAGTGGCTTCCAGGACTCAGGGGGAAGGGAAGGATGAATGGGCAGAGCAAAGAGGATTTTGGGGGCAGTGAAACTATGCTTTATGATACAATGGGGTTACATTGTCAAAATCTATAGAACGTACACCAAAAGTAAACTCTATGTAAACTATGGACTTTGGGTGATACTAAAGTGTCAGTGTAGGCTCATGGATTGTAACAAACGTACCACTGTGGTGAGGGATATCTATAGTGGGGGAGGTTGTGCATGAGTGGGGACCCGGCATATCACACGGCATATCAATAGCTTAACTTTCTACCTTAAGAAAGTAGAAAAAGAAGAACAAACTAAACCAAAACAAGTAAAAGGACGGAAACAATAAAGGTTAGAACAGAAATAAAATAAAAATAGAAAACAATCAACAAAACAAAGTGGTTCACTAAATGACGAGAACAAAATTGACTTACTTTTAGCTAGACTGACAAGAAAAAGAAAGAAAAACTCAAATTATTAAAATTAGAAATCAGGGGCGCCTGGGTGGCTCAGTGGGTTAAAGCCTCTGCTTTCGGCTCAGGTCATGATCCCAGGGACCTGGGATCGAGCCCCACATCGGGCTCTCTGCTCAGCAGGGAGCCTGCTTCCCCCTCTCTCTCTGCCTGCCTCTCTGCCTACTCTGTCAAATAAATAAATAAAATCTTTTTAAAAAATTAGAAATCAAAGAAGGGACATTATTATTGACCTTAAAGAAATAAGAATTATAAGGGGGTCCTATGAACAACTTTACGCTAACAAATTAGATCACCTAGATGACATGGACAAATTCCTAGAAATATACAAACTACCAAAATGGACTAAATAAAAACAAACCAACCCAGAAAAATTTGAATGCACTTATAGCAAGTAAAGAGATTTAATTAATAATAAAAAAGCTTCCCTCAAAGCCCAGGCTCAGGTGGCTTCACCAGTGAATTCCACATATATTTAAAGAATTGACACCGATCCTTCACAAAATCTCCCTAAAAATAGAAGAGAAGGGAATATGTCCCAACTCAGTCTCTGGATGAAAACTGCCTTAGGGTAATCAGTGCCTAGCTCTCCATTTGCAGAAAATGATGGCAACAGCCCAGACTGCTTGTCCATGAAAACAGAGTCAGACTGATCAGGCATCCTAGGGCAGTGGTTCTTATTTCTGGCTACACATAAAAACAACCTGGGGAGCTTTTAAAAATCCAAGTGCTCACACCATATTCGGAACTATTATACTAGAATCTATGGGGAGAGAAAATATAAAAGGAAAACTATGGGATATGAATAGAGGCTGAAGTGCCAAACTTTTACTTTCTTACAGGATCATTCCAATCTCCTCCACCTTGCTAAAGCTGACAGATTACAACTTAAGGAGACTACTTGCACTCAATTCTGCTTCAGAGATGCTGACTGGTAGCAGCTATAGGATTCATCAGCAGAGACTATGCTGTGTCTGGGACTGACTCTATCACAGGAGTCATCTTCTCCACTTTCCTTAAATTCACTAAGACTGACACAGACCAAGGCCTGGCTTTTGGTCTTTTCCAAGTACAGCAAGAATTAGCAGAATGATAAAGGTGTTAAGGAATCTCCAGGGAAAGATATGGTTAGAGGCAGGAAATCATGACTTTATGATGGAAGTGGGGGAACTGGAAGCAATTAGTACAGCATAACAATGAAAAGTGGGACATAGCACAGAGAGAGGCTGCAGAGAAATTTTTGCAGATCTTTATTGGCAAGTGACAGGAACCCAACTCCAACTAGTTTAAGCAGAAGAAGAGGTTTGCTAGCAGAATTTTCACAGGGTTCACAGAATTAAAGGAAGAGTTGCCAAGAGTTGGAGCCCTCTGGGAGTCTCAAGGATCAGAAGTCAGGCCTCAGTGCCATGAGGATTCTTTCATTTGGCCTCTCATCTTGTCTCCTCTCTTGCCTCAATATCTTAAGCTTCTCATACTGACAAAGAATTTGGGAGGTAGGGGAAGAAAGTTATTTCCCTTAAGTTTCCATTTAGAAAATTCAAGGGGGGGGGGGGGCGCCTGGGTGGCTCAGTGGGTTAAAGCCTCTGCCTTCGGCTCAAGTTATGATCCCAGTGTCCTGGGATCGAGCCCCGCATCAGGCTCTCTGCTCAGCAGGGAGCCTGCTTCCCTTCCTCTCTCTGGCTGCCTCTCTGCCTGTGATCTCTGTCAAATAAATAAAGAAAATCTTAAAAAAAAAAAAAAAAGAAAAGAAAATTCAAGGGAAGAACTTCCAACAGGCATAGCTGGGTCACAAGCCCACTCTCACGGCCTGGAAGAATAAGGGTCGGGTTACTCTAATTGGTATTTTTGCAATAATCACGTGGTTATATTGGGGAGGCAGTTCTGTAAAAGAAAAGAGAATGTTGGGGCACCTGGCTGGCTCAGGCAGAAAAGCATGTAACTCCTGATCTCAGGGTCATGAGTTTGAGCCCTACACTGGGTGTAGAGACTCCTCAAATGAATAAATAAAAAATTAAAAAGAAAATATCTCCATCTTAAAAAAGTGAATGTATTTTTTTAAAGATTTGTTCATATGAGAGAGAGAGGAAAGAGAGAGAATGAATAGGGAGTGGTAGAGGGAGAAGAACATCCAAGCAGACTCCCACTGAGCATGGAGCCCAATGTGGAGCTCAGTGCTAAGACCCTGAGCTCATGAACTGAGCTGAAACCAGGAGTTGGATGCCCAACCTATTGAGCCACCCAGATGCTTATTGTTTTTTTTTTAAGATTTTTTTTTTAAGTAATCCCTACATCAAACATGGGCTCAAACTTACAACCTCAAGATCAAGAGTCACATGCTTTACCAACTGAGCCAACCAGGCACCCCAGAGAATCTTGTTCTGAAAAGGCTAAGCAATAAACTATTACAGAGAGGTAGGGGCCAAGTCACAGGAAGCTTTATGTGTCTTGCTAGAGGTGTCAGCGAACCATAAAAAACTTTAAGGAGTAACTAGATCAGATTTGTATTTTAAAAAGATAAATGTAACTGTAATGATGAATGGACTCAAGAAAGGAGACTATGCATGAAGAGAAAGCAAGTCATTAATTCCAAAAGACACTTAGGGTTAAAAGCAGGGTTTGATGATTAATTGATTGTGTATGGTGAGACAAAATATAGGCCTCAAGGATAACTCAAGAGCTTTCTGTTTTGAATGATGGAGAATAATGGTTCCATTAGCTGAGACAGGGAAAACTGGAGGAGGAGATTCAGGTCTGAGGGAAAGGTAATAGTTGTCTTAGCCATTTGAATGTCATGTGTTTGTTGGCTTCAGAAACCTCCAAATAATTGCTAGGCAAACAGCTGCGTGTGAATAGGATCCTGAAACTCAGGGGCAAGATCTGGGATAGAAGTATAGATTTAAAAGTCAGAAGTTAAAGCCAAGAGAATAGTTGAGCTCAGTAAGTATCAGTGATCAGAGAAAGTATGGTGGATAAAAGTTAGAATACTAAAAAAAAAAAAAAAATTAGAATCCTGTGGAACACTAACATTACGGATCTGGAGAGATGAGGATTTCAGAAAGGAGTCTTAGAGAAAATAGAAGAACAGGAAAACCAGAGAGTGTTGTAACAAAAACCAAGGCAGTGGAAATCTTGTCAGAATGATTGCTCACAAGTATCCAATGCACTAAAGAGGTCTAGGTGGAGGACTAAATATTATCCACTAAAACTGGCAATATATGGCACACTGATAACATTAGCAAGATAAGAAATAGAGCGGGAGGGCGCCTGGGTGGCTCAGTCGGTTGAAGCCTCTGCCTTCGGCTCAGGTCATGATCCCAGGGTCCTGGGATCGAGCCCCGCATCGGGCTCTCTGCTCCGTGGGGAGCCTGCTTCCTCCTCTCTCTCTGTCTGCCTCTCTGCCTACTTGTGATCACTGTCTGTCAAATAAATAAAATATTAAAAAAAAAAAAAAGAAATAGAGCGGGAATATTTGCTAAGAGTGAATTCCAAGATGATAAGCTTAATTTGGATGTCAGATTTTTTTTTTGAATTAAAAAAATTTTTTTAAGATTTTATTTATTTATCTGACAGAGGGAGAGATCATAAGTAGGCAGAGAGTCAGGCAGAGATAGGGGGAAGCAGGCTCCCTGCTGAGCAGAGAACCTGATGTGGGGCTTGATCCCAGGCCCCTGAGATCATGACCTGAGCTGAAGGCAGAGGCTTAACCCACTGAGCCACCGAGGCGCCTCTGGATATCAGATTTTAGATAATGGTGGAACATTTAGTTAGTAATGCCCAGGACTGAAAATAAGAATGAAGAAAGAGGTCTAGGCTAGTGAGAGTTATTTTGAGTCCTTAGGTACAGGTAATATTTAAAATCTTGGATGTGATATATTTCAAGGATATATCTTTTGATAAATCTCAAATCCAAGATTGAAACTATAGTGGAAGAATTATTTAAAGAGCTGAGTGAGAAACTGTAGAGAAGCCAAGGAAGGTTTCAAGAAGTTAATGATGAACAGGCACAATGTTCGATCCCACTGGAAGGTTTCTTGTGAGGGTGAGATTAGTCCCCACTAATGGATCATTAAAGACCCTGAAATTGGGCAGGAGTTTGGACTGGCTGTAGCACTTCTGGAAACTTCCAAGAAAAGAATGAAGCCCCTATTTTTTTGTTGTTGTTGTTAATAGCCCTCATATGAGAACAGCAAGTTGCAAAGTACCGTTAACACATGAACAACGTGGGGAATAGGGCATAGTTGAAAATCTGCAATAACTTTTAACTCCCCCCAAACTTAACTACTAGTAGCCTACTGTTGACTGAAAGCCTTACTAATAACATAAACAACTAACACATATTTTGTATACGTATTATATACTGTATTTTTACAATAAAGTAAGCTACAGAAAAGAATGTTATTAAGAAAATCACAAAGAAGAGAAAATACATTTACAATCCTGTACTGTAAAAAATCCATGTAGAAGTGGATTGTGTTCAAACCTGTCAACTATACTCATGACCATCACCTCAATTATTCCTCATAAAAGCCTTCTGAGGTAAGCATGATTGTACTAATAAGGAAAAAGAATTTTAACGAAGTGTGTAGGCTGCTTAGAAGTTATTAGATTGTAGATCAGGGCCCAGGCCTGGATTGTTCTTTGTTCCTTCCTCTGATGCTAGCACTTAAACTTGATTACTATAGTGGAGTTTTTAGGTGAATCAACACTGAAACTATGTTAAGTTTTTTTCTAGAGGTTGTAGGCTGAAGTGATATTATTAAAATTGTATCCTTTTGAAAAATATTTATTGAGTATAAATAAATGTCCTATACATTAAATATCAAGAAATAGTCATTATTGATTACAAGTCAGGCTGTAATACTGAGGGAACCACAGAATCAAAATATCCACTCATGATACAGTAGTGATAATTCCATTCCAATATCAGACATAGTAATGATTTACTCACAAGACACAACAAAACCCATCAAAAAAGGCTATTACTTTAACCAACCTATAATACCACAATAGAAAATGGTTTGAATCATAGTATGAACCATCCCAATAATCTCATCTTTGTCTTATCAATTTGTAAGGTCAGTTTGAGATTGTGGAGTTACACTATCGCAGAATTTAAAGATTTCCTTTCCTTGGTTTTATTTCAAATTATTATTAATAAATGAAAACAAGTTATACATAGTCACTGATACTTTTAAGTAAGTTAGTCTTTCACAAGAGAAAGGAAATAAAATTTTAGTATGAAGAAAGCGTCCCCCAAACAATGAATCTTTTAACGGAAAAAAATGAAGAGCAATGTAATTAAACTTTCCTTTGAAGAAAGGAAAGAAACCTAAATCTGTTATGGTAATTTGGAAAGATAAATATTTCCTAGTCCCACAATATGTGTTTATTTTACACGATGTACTTGAATGATGCAAGTCTATGAAGCAGGGATCTGTGGCAATCCAAATTCATCCACCAGGACTCCATCCTGTGAAAAGAAAGCAATGTTCAGTGCCGCTGTTTTTCAATTGATAGAGCAAATGATTACAAATATTTAGTAGTCAAAACTCTTTTCTGAGTGTGTAACCAATGAACACCAAAATACCCCTAAGAAGATGAAAAAGCATTTTCATGAAAGGTAAAGGGGGAAGTGATAAACCAAGGAAAGACTGGACAAGCTCAAAATGGGTGGTTGTTTGCAGGGTAAAGGAAGAGTGAGAGAGAAATAGACTTAAGAGTAAACCAAGGCAGGGCACCTGGGTGGCTCATTGGTTAAGCATCTGCCTTTGGCTCAGGTCATGATCCCAGGCCCTGCATCGGGCTCCTTGCTCAGCAGGGAGCCTGCTTCTCCCTCTCCCTCTGCCTGCTGCTCTCCTGCTTGTGTTCTCTCACTGTCTCTCCCTCAAATAAATAAAATCTTAAAAAAAAAAAAAAAAAAGTAAACCTAGAAGGGGAAGTGGGGGCTGGGAAGGTCTGGGAGGAAAGGCTGAGGAGTTAGTCCCTGCTTCCAGATTCCTGTTTTCACTCTGATTCCTAAAGTGAACCACGACCTTTTGTAGCTTTCCCAATCTTTAAAGAAGCAGTGCCCTAGGATAGGCAGTTACTTCCATATCATACTTTACTACAAACTTACAGGCAGTGATACCACTATCAATTAAGAAATCACATCTCAGGGCGCCTGGGTGGCTCAGTGGGTTAAAGCCTCTGCCTTCGGCTCAGGTCATGATCCCAGGCTCCTGGGATCGAGCCCCACATCGGGGGCTCTGCTCAGCAGGAAGCCTGCTTCCTCCTCTCTCTCTGCCTGCCTCTCTGCCTACTTGAGATCTCTGTCTGTCAGGTAAATAAATAAAATATTAAAAAAAAAAAAAAGGAAGAAATCACATCTCAACAGCACATTTAACTCAGGAATCTGTGACAAATAGAAGATGGAAATATAAATGACTGAAAAGGTTGAGTTGTGGTAGGCAGCATTAACAAAAATTATTTCAGATATGCTGAGAAAAAGCAACCTATGCTCCTGGAACCTTGAAATGTCAGAGGCAGGGGTAGGGTGGGGTAGATGGGTAGTAGAGAAAGGCAAGATTACTCTAGACTCAAGAAGGGAGAAGTACAACAGGAGAAGACACACATTCATAGAAATTAGCTAGAAGGGACCTGAGAAACTACCTACTCTCTACCTTTTGCTCCGCACATTCCGTAAGTGGGAAAAACTGACAAGGTTCAGACAGAAAACAAGAATTTCTAATTTGCTCCAAGTCAGGGCTCCTGGGTGGCTCAGTTGGAGGCTGCGCATCTGACTTCTGGTTTTGGCTCAGGTCATGATCTCAGGGTTGTCCAGGTCTGTGCTGACGGGGATTCTGCTTCTGGATTCTCTCTCTCTCTGCACTGCCCCCACCCCCCAACCCCACTCTCTCTTTCAAATAAATATATATATATATACACATACACATGTGTGTGTATATATATATTTTTTTTCTTTCTTTTTTTTTTTTTTCCTCCAAGTCACACAGTGAATTAAAGGCAGAGCTGAGGAGACAGGCTCTCACTCAAGGATTCTGTATACTCAGTGTGCACACTGGGAGATAATGCAAACACAGGACAAATGGCAATAGAAAAAAATGACATTTATACCAGGAACTAAGATGGAATGAACAGGATTTCATAAGTAACAAAAGTTTATCTGTTTATAATAATGACAACCATGCAGCTTTGGACAGGGCTTTCAGTTCGCCAAGTCCTTTTAATTATAAGGTCTAACTTGGGTCTATACAACAGTTATGTGAGATTATTATAATTATCTGCATTTTAGAGATATAAGGAACAGAAGAATTCAAAACAGTGATTTGCTGAGGCCTCACAGTCAGTCACGGGGCTGAGACTTAAACTCTGGTGTCCTGATTCTTTACCTTTTTAAATAAGAATCTTTTGACATTAAGTTTTATATTTAAGTTATTATTATTATTTTTAAAGATTTTATTTATTTATTTGACAGAGATCACAGGTAGGCAGAGAGGCAGGCAGAGAGAGAGGGGAGGAAGCAAGCTCCCTGCTGAGCAGAGAGTCCCATGCGGGGCTCGATCCCAGGACCTCAGGATCATGACCTGAGCCGAAGGCAGAGGCTTAACCCACTGAGCCACCCAGGCGCCCCTATATTTAAATTCTTAATCCTCATTTAAAAATTTCACCCTACAACTAAGCAGTGTGTATGGAGGACAGACTCTCCTTGCCATGACCTAGAATGGTTCATGTGTTAGTGATACTACTCCAGGAAACGCTGTCTAAAACCTATAAATGGAACCCAGTGCAAGCTCATAAGGGTAATTATATTGATTATACAAATTGTTAATGTATAAAAACACTCCTGGGCCTCAGTGACACAATGTACACAGCCTGTCCGCAGTTTAATGCAAAGGGTCCCAAAATAATGACTGAGATAGTCTTTCCTTGCTCTAACTTAAGACTACCTTGTAGATTCCCAGACTGGTGACCAAGCATAAAACCCTTTCTTTTTTGCAGATCTAACGAAAAGAGAAAAAGCTTTCACCTTATTCTTTGTGTCAGTGGGAACGCCTTCTGGAATTGCAGGTGCAGAAGCTGCTTCATCCAAGTAAGAGCTGTCTTCATCGGCCAGAAGCTCATCACCCAGGGCATCCAACTCTGAGATTGAAATAGTCAACATGTCAGTAAAATTTACACAAGAAAACTGGCAGCTAATGTTAAGAAAGTTAGCCAAGTTATTTACTATAAGACTAAAATTTCAAAACAAAGGGAAAAGGATTATTAATTTCTATTTTCAAAATAAAAGATGACTGGGGTGCCTGGGTGGCTCAGTGGGTTAAAGCCTCTGCCTCTGGCTCAGGTCATGATCCCAGGGTCCTGGGATTGAGCCCCGCATCGGGCTCTCTGCTCAGCGGGGAGCCTGCTTCCCTTCCTCTCTCTCTGCCTGCTTGTGATCTCTGTTTGTCAAATAAATAAATAAAACCTTTAAAAAAAAATAATAATAAGTAAATAAAAAATAAAAGATGACCATTACAAGAAACTTTCAAGGGAACTGATGTGGTAAAATCTATGAGAAACAAAAATCAAAATAAAACAAACAAAACAACCATTCCCCACAGGTTTAAAGGCCCTAGTCTTCATGAGAAGATTCTATAGCTATCACTTGGCCAATTCAAATTAGAACATCTGGACAACAGCAAATATACAAAATTCTCTCTCATTTATTGATGAACTTGAAAGGAGGCAGTAAAAGGAAGCAAGAGATTGTTGTCTACTGATAACCATCATATAAAAACACGTCTACAGTAGGGGCGCCTGGGTGGCTCAGTGGGTTAAAGCCTCTGCCTTTGGCTCAGGTCATGATCCCGGGGTCCTGGGATTGAGCCCCGCATCGGGCTCTCTGCTCAGCAGGGCGACTGCTTCCTTGGCAACCCCCCCCCCCCCATCTCTCTGCCTACTGTGATCTCTGTGTGTCAAATAAATAAATAAAATCTTTAAAAAAAAAAAAAAAGAAAGAAAAAAAGAAAAGCACGTCTACAGTAAAGTGAGTTGGAAGTGACCAAGAGGAATGACAATACCAGATAGAGATTCATCAGGGAAATCTCAGGATGGGAAATAAAGAAATCAATGGGAAAAAAAAAATACTGCAAAAACAGAATTGGGGAAGAGAAGGAATGGGGTGGGTGAGCGAGGGGGGAGAGAGAGAGGAGGAGGAGGAGGAAGAGGAGAACAACTAAGACATGGGTATCATGTGACAGAAAATCCAGTGTGAGGTGCTTTTGCCATCTACCTAGTTACTCATGCTAGACACTGACATACATCTTTGACCTCCCCCTCCTTCCACATCCACTTTTCTGTTTCTGCTATCACCACCTTAGTCTTAACCACTATCATTTTTTTAGATTTCTAATTACTTTTTAAATTCCAGTATAATTAACTGTTACATTAGTTTCAGGTATACAATATAGTGATTCAACAATTCTACACATTACTCAGTGCTCATCATGGGTAAGTGTACTCTTAATCCCCTTCACCTATTTCTCCTATCCCCCCACCCACCCCTCTAGCACTTTGTTCTCTATAGTTAAGAGTCTGTTTCTTCGTTTCTTAAATTCCACATATAAGTGAAATCCTATTTGTCTTTCTCTGTCGGACTTATTTCACTTATTTGCACTTACTTGGGCTGTTTCCATGTCTTGGCTATTAAAAATAATGCTGCTGTAGATATAGGGGTGTAATGGATTTTTTCAAATCAGTATTTTCGTTTTCTTCGGGTAAAGATTCCTCTCCCTGAGGCCACTCAACAACGCCTCCCATTTTTTCCCTGCTATTCCCTACTCATCCTCAGGACCATGCCTGTCTCCACTCCAACCAGGTTAAATTGCCCAGCTATGTGCTCCACAGTACCCCATAATTCTCCTTCCCAACAGTTTGTGTTCTTCCTATGAATTACTTGAAACAAGCAGTTTCTTATCCTTCGCTAGAGAAGCTTCATGAATGCAGGGATTGTATCCGCTTTTTTCAATGTTAAACCCCTAGCACATAACATAGTAACTAGCATTCGGTAGATGCACACTAAGTATTTGCCGGTGACTATTTCTTGATCTGCTTTGCTGTTCTAAGGGAGAGGACTCTAATAAGAGGGAGAATAAAATACAAAGAAAAATGGCAGAGAAAGGCAGTATTTAGATATCAAGAACCAGGTCAGCAGAGACCTTTGCCCCGCCCTACCTCTGTAGCTTTTCTTCCTGGAGTTGTTGGTGAGGCACGCAAATCTGACAGGCCTACCTCCCAAGCTCTTTGCCCAGAGACTGTGCCGTAAACTAACTCTCACAGAACCATCACAGGAATTTTCTCTAGCATTTGGGAAAAGGTCCCCAGAAGTCATTCCTTTCAGACTCCGAAACTTTCCCCCCCTAATTGCTTTTCCCACAACATACCTGCTTCCAGGTCATCTTCATCTAATTCTGGGGTGCCATAACTACGGCTCAGCGCTTCTTGGATTTCATTGGCATCTTCCATCATGTCTTCTAGCTGGTCTTGTAAATCCTTATAGAAATACACATGACGGCTCTCATTCATTTCTTTTTTTTTTTTTTAATATTTATTTATTTATTTAAGAGAGAGAAAGCACAGAAGGAGAGTGAGAAGGAGAAGCAGACTCCCTGCTGAGCAGGGAACCCAATGTGGGGCTCAATCCCAGGACCCTGGGACCAGGACCTGAGCGGAAAGCAGACACCTAACTTCGACTGAGCCACCCAGGCGCCCCCTTCCGTTCATTTCTTACTATTTTCCTCTAACTACCCCTCCACCCTATTCTTTCCTCTGAATCTTAGAAACAAGCAATTTTTAAAAAGATAATGTGCATAAAATGCTGAGCACATATCAGTTCTTAATAATTGTTACTTCCCTTCCCTTACTCCAGTCCTTGCCTAGTGATTCTTTCTAGTCAACAATGGAGCACGTGTTCCTCTAAAGGATGGGTCTCAGTAACTCCTGAAAAAGTATACGAGCTTAATAAAAGCTCTATATAAAAAAATCATAAAACTGAAGATTCCCCTAACAATAACTGTGAATGCCAATGATCCACATAATCCTTTTTAAAAAATTTTTATTTATTTATTTATTTGACACGGAGAGAGAGATCACAAGTAGGCAGAGAGGCAAGCAGAGAGAGAGGGGGAAGCAGGCTGCCCGCCGAGTAGAGAACCTGATGCAGGGCTTGATCCCAGGACCCTGAGACCATGACCTGAGTTGAAGGCAGAGGCTTAACCCACTGAGCCACCCAGGTGCCCCTTTTTGGTAATAATCCTCCTTTTTGATAATAAAACATACACTCAAAAATAAAAAAGAATTAAATTGGGGCACCTGGCTGGCTCAAAGAGCATGTGGGTCTTTGATCTTGGGGTTTTAGGTTTGAACACCACTCAGGTGTCTGAATACCACCCTAGGTATAGAGACTACTATAAAAACATAAATAAACTTAAGAAAAATAATTAAATTGGTGATCTTGCATTTGAATTTAAGGTGCCTCATGGAAATCCAAAGTCCTCTTGCAAAAAATGGGTGCGTATCAGCACTCTGTCACTACAGAAAGTTTACCTAGAACGTTAACTCCAGCAACATCTACACTATCAACATGTTTCCAGTTTATGGAGAAAAGCAGGTAAGAGAGACAAGCAAATTAATCTCAAGTCAGCTAAAGACTGAATACACTGTACAGGGGAAAAATACAGTAGTGGAAACAACTGGGTGGTACTAAAAGTTCTACCAGGCCCACCCTGGGTGGAGAAACAGAAATGGAATCGGGACAGGCTTGATATCAGAAACCAGGCTGGTGAAAATGACTGAGAGCATAAGTCATCTGTGAATGATCTACCCATGATTAACTGGAAGACTGCAAGGCCAAAAATAATGTAAAACCAATCGGAGAAGTGCTACAGCAAAACACTGGGCAGGTAATATAACGGTTAGGAGCACAGACTCTGGAATCAGTCATATAAAAGCTCAAATTTTGCCTTACTTAATGAGAAATAAAGTCTCTAAGCCATAGTTTTCTCATCTGTAAAATGAGATTACTAATAGGCGTACCTCAGAGGGTTCTGTAAGGCTTTACTGCAGTAATACATGTAAAACATAAGCACTTAATACTACGTATCTTCCATTGTATTAAAGATATGCAGAGAGGAGCGCCTGGGTGGCTCAGTTGATTAAGCGTCTGCCTTCAGCTCAGGTCATGATCCTGGGGTCCTGGGATCGAGCCCCATGTAGGGCTCCCTGCTCAGCGGGGAGTCTGCTTCTCCCTCTCTCTCTGCAGTTCCCCCTCTGCTTGTGCTCTCTTTCATGCTCTCTCGTTCATGCTCTCTCTCAAATAAATAAACAAAATCTTTTTTTTAAAAAAAGGATATGCAGCGTAATAATGTGCTTGTCATAAACTTAAATTTCCACAGAAAGGTAACAGATTAGTGTTGATAATGCAGAAAGTCCAAATAGGCAGCATTTATCCTTCAGAATATTTAGAGCAATGCAAAACATCTGAGAACACCTCCTGGCCCCCAAATTGGAGGTTTGTTTTTCCATTTAAAGAAGAAAAGACAGAAAATAAAATTAAAAACACTTAAGAAAAAGAAAACAATATGCTTTTCTGTGTTTTCAAGTGCCAAACTACCACACTGTACGCATGTGACATTCTGCTGTACAGAGAAGCACTGGCTGAAACAAAACCACACAAAAGTGAAAACACAGAGTACGCTAATCAAGTCAGTTTCTGCCACGCTATCACACATCAGGACAAGTATCCTTGTGGACAGGATTCCTCACAACAGACTCTGTGAAAGACACACACACACACACAATTATCACACAAAGAATTAACAGGTTCAGTATTGGATAAGTAACACAAAAGTAGTATGAACAAATACAAGCAATAGACTTGATGTGCAGAAACTAAAAAACAGGGAGGCTAGAAACAGAGAACACGGGCAAAATCCAAAAACATGAGAATTATAAAACAATGAAAATGTTTTATAAAGTATTTTAGGAAAGCAAATGAAATTCAAAAGGGATAGCCCATCTGACAACACACAAAAACAGACACACAGGCCAAAAGGGAGAGAAAGGAGCTCTCTACCTGCCATATGGGCAAATCTACAAGGAGACAGGAAAAGAATCATTAGATAGGGAACCAGACAGACAACTATAGATAAAAGATGGAGAGACGTACAAAAACCCCAGAAAGACCACAATTTCTATCTTGCTGACATTAAATAGCTCTAATTAAAACATAAAGAAATGTACGGGGCGCCTGGTGGCTCAGTTGGTTGGGCGACTGCCTTCGGCTCGGGTCGTGATCCCGGGGTCCTGGGATCGAGTCCCGCATCGGGCTCCCTGCTCCTTGGAGAGTCTGCTTCTCCCTCTGACTTTCTCCTCTCTCATGCTCTCTCTCATTGTCTCTCTCTCAAATAAATAAAATCTTAAAATAAATAAATAAATGTATAAACAGAAAACAAAATTCAGTTTCATTGTATTATTAAATAGTATTGTACAAATAAGACAAATGTACTTGGAACATTTTCTCAGTCACTGAGAAAATGTCACTGAGTTTAACTCCGTGTAAGCAGAGACTTGTGGAGGATTAAAGAAAGACAGCCACGGGCAGTCCAAGGCAGGGTGCTCGAGAAAAGTAAGACGGGAGGAATGCCCTCACTTCCACTAGATCCGCACTCTCAGAGACTACCTCTTCAGAGGCAGTAAAATCCCAGGAAGATAGTAAATAACCAACAAATAAAGCTTGAATCAGGTAGGACTGCTTTAGCTCCTTTAATAGTCTCTTGTTCATTTGTTCATCATCCATCAAAAGCTTTCCAAGCACCAACAATGGCCAGGCATTGTTCAAGGCATGACAGTGAACAAAATCAAGTCCCTGCCTTCATAGAAAGAGACACCTTACTGTAGTGGGGTGGTAAAGTAAAGACCACCACCATTCTGGCAGAAAGGCCTCTTTCCTCTGATCAGTCCCGCTCACTCCCTCTTCTATCCCTGCCTGCCATCTAGGCTGTCCACCTGACAGAGGTGAGGAGCTAAGCGCATCGGGCTCATCTCCCAGGTAAAGCATGATCTAAAAAGACATGTTAATTTTAAGAACCTAATGGTGTTATTATTAAATATCTAAAGAGAATTACTAGAAAAGGGAACTAGCTCTGCTCCAAGAACTGTGTCAAACACCTGACATATACATCTTCAATTTAATACACGTGACAATCCTGGGGGATGGGTAGCAACATCACTACTTTACAATTGAGGAAGCAGACTCAAAATCATTAAGTGAGTTAGAAGTAACAGGAAACTAGTAGCTTATTTACTGAGTGTCTATTATTTACTAGGTATTGCGTGCATAGACATACCAGCTCATTTATTTCATCCTCATAATAACCATATGTGGCATTAGGATCCTTGTGTTAACAAGGAAACAGAGACATTTGGTACCCTTTCCCAAAGTTACTCTATTAGTAAATGGCAAGTCCAAGATTCAAATAGTCTTCTGTGTTCTTTACATCACATACACATTCATTTAGACTCTTTCCAAACTCGTGTACATCCTTGCAGAAACCAGTATATAACTCACCTCAATCTGGTCGATTTTCACTTGCTTGTATGCTTTCTTCATTTCCTTTACTCCCAGTTTCATAGCATCAACCTAAAAAAAGATAAAAGAGAACACAATGTCTTCAGAAGCCATGTTGGTGAAATTACCTTTTAAATACTGTGGGAAAAGAACAAGAGTAAGAAAATAAAATAAAATCATGGGAAAAGGTGCTATGGAAATACCGTGGTCTTGGTGTCCTTCAATGACTGGATGGTGTAATTGGCTTGTTCCATGTTAAATGACTGTTGGGCAAGATTGTCCCGCTGCTGCTCATACCTTTTCAGAATCAATTAAGAATGGTAAATGTAAGAAAGATAGAAATCCTATATCTAACACTAAGTAGGAATTTTCTTTAAAAAAAAAAAACTTAAAAAACTTAAATACACAGAAAAACTAGCAAAAACAATGTGTTCACTCTAACACAAATATCATTTCATGTACCCTGGCAGTCTTTTGTCTTTGTATCTTAATTATGAGACTATTTTCCACTTAACATTATAGCCTTTGCTGTTATCTATGTTACTACATAACCTTATTGTGTCTTAATGTTTCAAATGATTTCCTATGATCAATCTGCAAAAGTGGAATTCTTGGGGCACAGGGTAAGATGATTTTTTTAAAAAAGATTTTATTTATTCATTTGAGACAGAGAGATAGAGAGAGCACAAGCAGGGGCAGAGGCAGAGGGAAGGGAGATGCAGAACCCCCTGCTGAGTAGGGAGCACGTTGAGGGGATCAATCCCAGGACCCCGGAGATCGTGACCTGAGCCAAAGGCAGATGCTCAACCGAATAAGCCACCCAGGTGCCCCACGATAAGATAAGATTTAAGGCTTTTCATACACATGACTAAACCAGTTTTCCAGTAGACTGAAGTTCTTGAGGATAGGTATTATTTTTTATTAATCTTGTATCCATAATTAGGTAATTCATCCGGCTTGATGTAATACATGGTGCTCAAATTTTTTTTTTTTTAAAGATTCTTTCTTTATTTATTTGACAGAGAGAGATCACAAGTAGACAGAGAGGCAGGCAGAGAGAGAGAGAGGGAAGCAGGCTCGCTGCTGAGCAGAGAGCCCGATGCGGGACTCGATCCCAGGACCCCTGAGATCTTGACCTGAGCCGAAGGCAGCGGCTTAACCCACTGAGCCGCCCAGGCGCCCTCAAAATTTTTTTTTTTTAAATAAAGTTTTAGGGTTGCCTGGGTGGCTCAGTGGGTTAAAGCCTCTGCCTTCGGCTCAGGTCATGATCCCGTCCTGGGATCGAGTTCCACATCGGGCTCTCTGCTTAGCAGGGAGCCTGGGTCCCCTCTCCGACCCCTGCCTGCCTCTCTGCCTGCTTGTGATCTCTGTCAAATAAATAAATAAAATCTTAAAAATAAAATAAATAAATAACAAAAATAAATAAAATAAAATAAAGTTTTATTTATTTTTTATTTTTTTAAAGATTTTATTTATTTATTTGACAGACAGAGATCACAAGTAGGCAGAGAGGCAGGCAAAGAGAGAGGAGGAAGCAGGCTCCCCATGGAGCAGAGAGCCCAATGTGGGGCTCGATCCCAGGACCCTGGGATCATGACCTGAGCCAAAGGCAGAGGCTTTAGCCCACTGAGCCACCCAGGTGCCCTAAAATAAAGTTTTATATCAAAGTATGATACTACTCAAAAGATTTATGTCAGTATGGTCTTTATACAATATTTGGAAACCATCTAATTATCCAACCAGAAGAAAACTGGTCAATTCACGGTGCAGGCAAATGGTAGTAGAATTGTCACCACCCTATTAAAGTTTCCAAAGAATGTATAAAAGGAGAGAAATGCTCACGATATAATATGAAGTGGAAAGGGACAACTTATATTTACACAGTACAATTTTTCTTCAAAAAAGCTATATGCACAGATTCCACGCATGCACAAGCAGAGAAAGAAACTAAGAAATGGTTATTTCTGGTAGTAGGAATCTAGGTAAATGTTCTTTTCTTCTGTTCATGTTTTTGTATTTTCCAAGCATCTATGATGAATATACATTCCTTTTGTTAAAAAAAGTTACTTAAATATTGCAGTGCCACCTACTAAGAACAGTTTTACCATACTCTCACCATTATCATTTTCTTTTTCCAATTTTGTCTAATTTAGAAGGAGGAAGGTGGTTATCTGATAAAAAAGCATTTTAAAAATAAAAATAGGGGCACCTGGGTGGCTCAGTGTTAAGGTTAAAGCCTCTGCCTTCGGCTTGGGTCATGATCCTGGGGTCCTGGGATCAAGTCCCACACTGGGCTCTCTGCTCAGCAGGGAGCCTGCTTCCCACCCCCCTCTGCCTGCCTCTCTACCTACTTGTGATCTCTGGCTGTCAAATAAATAAAATCTCAAAATAAAATATGAATAAAAATAGAGATATCAACAGCCTTTCTGGCTCCTTATAAGCCGCTTACAGCTGACCCCTGCAAACCTGCAGAAGGTCTCATCAGCTTACAGGGCCAAAGATGCTACTTGACTTCTGCTCAAACACTGAGACATAGTCACCTAAAATAAATTAAGGACCCTTAAATCTATTCTGGTTGGGAGGGAACAAGTATTCAGGATTCTCAATTTTACAGACAAACAAAAAGGCATACTGTAATTAAATAAATAATGGGAGAACGCTATAGATCTGGGTGGTTTAATACAGAAGCCATTAGCCACATATGGCTACTTAAAGTGTTTATTAAACATTTTTCAAGTGCTTAAGAGCCACACGTGGCTAAGAGCTACTGTACTGAACAGCATAGACACCGAACACCTCTATCATGGCAAAAAGTTCTGTTTAGATGGACAGTGCTGCAACAAATAGTGCTGAACATGCAGGGGGAGAAAAACCCAGCTCACCAGATATATAAACGAAATTTGCAACTAAATCAAGAATGCTTATAAAATAGTATGAAAAACTGAAGAATAAAAGACCATTTCCCTTTTAGTTAAACCTGCTGGAGGAAAGGACGTCACACTTATAACTTACATCCGCTTTTGCTTTAAAACTCTCAAGGCTTTCTGTTTGACCATATTCTGGGGAGAAAAAAACAGATTTTAATTAAAAGAAGTAGAAAACACACATATAGTAAAAGAAATCTCCCATATTCTTGGACTTACATATCTACTTTCTTCTTCAAAGTCGTAGACAGAATAGCTCCTGGACTCTTCTTCACCTCCCAAGCAGTCTTTAAGCCTCAGCTCGTCTCTGTATCCCACATCTCAGGGTACTGAATTTACTCCCTTTAGTTCATAGTTGCTCCATGGTGACCCCTAATCCAGTTGCCTTAGGGAGATTCTCAACTTGGACATCTTGCTATTCACTCAAATGCAACGTGCCCGAAATCCTCAACCTGCTCTCACCAATATTAACAACGGTCCCACCAATCTTTCCCTTTTCTAGGTTAAGCAGCTTTGCATCAGACTTGTTTTTCCTCTGTCTCTTCATGCAGCATTCTTGTTACTGATTTTCAGAACTCACTTGCAAACTGATTTTCCTGTCATTTTCCTGACTGCCACCATAATTTAGGCTTTCATCTCAAGTCTAGATGAGCTTACCTGCCTCTGGTCACTCTTCATTCCATCCAACTAAGAAGGCTGAAAAAAGCCTCTTGTCACTTCCCTTCCTACACTGTTTCATAAATCATTTTATTTGTCTCCTCCAGTGAAAAAGGAAAAGCAGATATTTTCTCACAAATGATGATAATATCAAGCATTTATTATTTATGAATGTTTCTATGTACCAGACACAGTGCTAGGTGGGTCACATGAATTACCTTTAATCTTCACATTATAAAGTAGGTGTTATCCCCATTTTACAGATAGGGAAATTGAGTTTCAGTGACACTAAGTAACCTAGCTCAAATAGTTAATAAGTTACAGAGATGGGGGAAAAAAGAAGGTAGTTCTATATCCACAGTCCATGCACTTAAGTATGGTAATCTCTGTTTCTACCTAATAGAAGAGGAAAGTAAGGTATTAAGTGATTTATGATGGCTACAGCTAGTAAATAGTGATGGTGTTATTAATAAAACACTGGTCTCCAGAAGCCTAGTTGAGTGATTTTCCCAGCACGCCATTCCTTAACCAGCTTATTATACCCACCCAACCTGACCAGCCTGGCAATACACTGTTCTGAGATTGCCACCTTCTCAGTAGAATGTATTAATTCCCTGTACATGCTTCTGGACCAATTGTTAGCAACTTCTCTCCACCAGACTAAACCCCAGTCTTCCTCTCATATCAAGATGCAAACCCTCCTCCTTGAAGGATACACCTTCACATGTTTTCTCCTTACCAGACTACTAGTGGGCATTACTTCCAGAGGTGCTCAAATTAGGCTACTGCAGCAACTTTTGCAGCTGCCGCTTACTTTACCTTGGCAGGACCCTCTCTCATCTTCTTGATCTGATCCTTATACTTCACAAGCTCAGCATCCAGTCGAGAAATCTTCTTGTCAATGGATTCTGCCCTGCTGTCCACCTTGAGGAAACAGAAGTAGTAGGACAATACACTTAGATGAGAAGGGGCAGGAGAGGAAAGAAGGATGGGAAGGTGGTTCCCAACCAGGGGGAGATTACTAGTCAGAAACACGGAGAGGCTTTATAAACTATACTCCACTCCTCAGATTCTCACATTTTAGGGCCCCTTTCAAGAGTGCTTGAGCAGAAAAGAATTCAGGAACCACTGGGCTGAGGGGCCATTCTTCTACAATCAGGTACTAGTCAGGCTGGGGACTCAACCAGGTGTGTGAAATGGGCTAGGGCTGTAAATCTACTGCTGTTCGCTTAAATAAAGGGTGGTGGCTTAATGTGAGGGGCCAGAGTCCTGAATTTCCTGTTATTGAGATCCAGGATTGAGGTACGTATACGTTGACCTAGGATATCAAGTTGAGGATCCTGATCTGGGCGAGGGATGAAGGACAAAAGGGGGGGAAGGGTCGGGCTGGACGAAATGGAAAGGATGTGGGCCTATGGCTGGTTGGGGCAAAAGGAAAAAGCGAGTAAACACGGCAGCGGGCCTCAGAGGGGGTTGGGTGCAAGCGGGTTAGGGGGTCCCTGGTTTGTGGCGTCAGGAATGACCTGGGTAACAGGAACGAAGATGAGGTGGAGAGGCCCGAGGTGTCCGGCACCGAGAATGGAATGGACGAGTAGGAGCCTGGAACCGAGGGTGGGCGGGGTGGGGAGTGTCAGAATCCCTGGGTCTAGTTATGTGTGGTCAAGTGCCCACCGTGCCAATGCAGTCAGTCAGGCTGGGCGGCGGAGCCTTGGGTTTCGCTTTCCCGAAGAATCGGTTCATCTTGGGCGGCCACGAAGAAAACCTAAACACTGGAGCAAAACTAGAAACGGAAGCAGAGTCACCTCCGCCTCCTCCTTGACTTCCGGGCCCCCCCTGCGCAAGCGCAATGTGCTTATTGGCGTTTCCCGACTCTTTTTCCGGGTTTTCAGGGCGGCCTTCCGGGGAAGGAGAGCTCGGGGACGTTGGAGCCGGCTGACAGTGAACAGGGGCGTGGCCTCGGTGAAGGGCGTGGGGCGGGGTTCCAGATGAGTGGGGCGGGGCCTCGGTTGAGTGGGTGGGGCCGGGGAGGCTTTGGCGGAATACAGCTGGGTGAGAGCCTGGCCTGCTCTGAGGGGCGGGGCCGATAGGCCGGGCGGGCCGGGGCGGGCCGGGAGCCAGGCGGAGTTGCAACATCCCGAACTCAGCGCCCTCCGCTGGGTGGTCAACAAGCGCGGGTCTGGCGGAGCGCGGTGGTGCTGGGAGACCGCGAGGCGACCGGGGGCGGCTGGGCCCCCGGGGGCGCGGCCCTCGGCCGGGCCGGGAGCCACGCCAGTCGGTGCCCCCGGCGGAGCGCGGTCCGCCTCGCTCTCAGCGAACATCCATCCGAAGTGCGGCCGGCGGACATGCCAGATCCACCAGGGGCGCCGCCGCCGGCGCTCGAAAGCCGCGGATGAAGAAAGTGCGGCCTCGCTCGGCCCGGAGCGAAGAGGTGGCCCGGAACGAAGAGGTGGCCCGAAGTGAAGAGGTGGCCCAGAGCGAAGAAAAGGCCGGGAGCGAAGAGGTGGCCCGGACCGAAGAGGTGGCCCGAAGTGAAGAGGTGACCCGGACCGAAGAGGTGACCCAGAGCGAGGAAATGGCGGCAGCCGGGCTCAGCGTGACCGTCACCCACAGTGAGCTCGGACGACCGGGTGGGCTCCGTGTCGGGTGGGCGCGATGCGAGTCTACCAAAGCCCGACGGGGGTCTGTGGGTTTGGCCACGTGTCCTCCAAAAGGATGTGTTCTTGTATTGGTCCTGGTGTTCGGAAGTGTGGGGTCTTGTATCAGCACACCTGTCCAGTGGCCACTGTATTCTGACTCAGGCCATTTGTTTTATCCTCTATGTCCGTGCTTCATGTCGTCGTCCTGGTTGTATGCGTTAGTGTGTGCCTGAGCAGTTATTGTGGGTCTTTGTATCAGGATTGTATTTGTTCGTGTCATATATGACTGCTCTGTGTCTGGACACTTATGTGTGTGTGGAGCCTAAACTCACCTCCGTTGTTTGAGTGGGCTGTGGATCCAAGCATACGCTCTGGGCACCCTCTGGGTCTGTCTAATGTTGGACTTGACATCGATCTAAACAAAGTTCTCTCAAGAGCTCTTCAGGACTAGCGGAGACCCGGGGGCCTCAGAATCTGAAGGCCAGCATTCTAGATCCTTCAGTTTTGAGTAACCTTGGGATGTCTCCTTTAGAGGCTTCTGGTTTCTTCCCTGTGAAGTAGAGTTGGTAGCACCTGTCCGACTAACTGCATGTGACTCTTGTGCAGGCTCAAGGCTTGGCATAAGCTCTGGCATGGGCTATCTCCTCACTGTCCACATACCTGGAAAAGAATTGACACTTCTGGTCCAAAAAAGTTTTTTGCTGTTTGAGTTTACGTACTTGTTGTCTATTTACTGAGCACCAACCATGTATGTGCCCAGGTGTGCCCAGTGGGAGAGACTTGGTTGGAGGAATCCTTTACTCATGACAGTAAAGGAGACAAGAACATTACAGAGTACAGGGCAGTTAGGCCACAGGAAGCAGATGGCTTCTGATGAAAAACATGGCCTTAGGAATCTGATCTGAAGTCAGGTTTTTACTCAGTTGAGTCTCCAGGGGCAGGTCTTAACTGAACGGAACTTAGTTTGCTTATCTGTATATGGGGTTGTTCTGAGAATTAAATTAGATCATGTTTGAAATGAGCCTCGTCAGTCCTTTATGCATGTCAAGTGCTTAAAATGCTAGCTGATATCACTAAATTGTTAGTTATTATTATAGAGGAAACAAAAATTCTTGGACAGGTCACCAGACAAAGCTGGGAAGATTGGGGGTGGGGGGTGGGTCAGGCTGTTTGGAGTAGGTGGCAAATGAACTGGGCCTTGAAGGCTGGGTAAGTAAATATAATAGTGTCAGCCTGTAATGGTTTTTGTGAAAGAATTTTCTTCATTGAACACTCTTCTCTCTCTCCAGGCAATGAGAAGCACGATCTTCATGTTACCCCGCAACAGGGCTGTAGTGAGCCAGTTGTCCAAGACCTGGCCCAGGTTGTTGAAGAGGCCACAGGAGTCCCACTGCCTTTTCAGAAACTTATATTTAAGGGTAGGCATTTCTCTTTCAGCTTTGAGTCCTTATGGCTAAAGGACCTGTTTAAAACTACTTAACCTTATGTAATGATAATTCTTAGTTTTTAAACTGGGATAATTCTTTTTTTTTTTTTTTTAAGATTTTTTTAAGATCCCAGGACCCTGAGATCATGACAGAGATCACAAGTAGGCAGAGAGGCAGGAGAAAAGAAGGGGGAAGCAGGCTCCCTGCTGAGCAGAGAGCCTGATGTGGGGCTCGATCCCAGGACCCTGGGATCACGACCTGAGCTGAAGGCAGAGGCTTTAACCCACTGAGCCACCCAGGCGCCCCCTAAACTGGGATAATTCTTACTTGCTTGTTTATTCATGCATTTCTTCAACACATTTTATTGAGGACCTACTGTGTACAGGACACTTTCAAACACTTGAACCGGTGTTAGAATTGAAGTCCCGTGAGGATGGCAGAAATCTTACCATTCTGGATAAAAGCACATGGGTAGTCTTCCCTGGCTAAGTTAGATCCTCTTCCCATCATATGTGCCTATGGCATTTCCTATCACTTCTGCATAATTTGTATTGAAATTACTGTTAAATAATTGTTTCCAGGGGCGCCTGGGTTGGCTCAGTGGGTTAAAGCCTCTGCCTTTGGCTCAGGTCATGATCCCAGGGTCCTGGGATTGAGCCCCGCATCGGGCTCTCTGCTCAGCAGGGAGCCTGCTTCCCTTCCTCTTTCTCTGCCTGCCTCTCTGCCTACTTGGGATCTCTGTCAAATAAATAAAATCTTAAAAAAAAATAATAGTTGTTTTCATAGTTGCTGAACATCTTATTTCTCTGTTAGAATAACTAACTCTTTGAGGGAAGATACTCCTGTGTCCAATGCTCAGCATAGTGCTGACACAGAGAAGATGTTGAACAAACTTACCAGGGGTGGATGTGGCAAGCCCAGTGGATGATGCTGATTTCTACGAGGACCCCACTCCCTTTTTATCCCTAGTCTTTCTTCCCATTCCCATGGGAACTCATTATGGTACCTGATGGGGCCAAATTTATGCTATTTGGTGCCAGTTATAATGGTGCCAGTTATAAAGGATTTAGTGAAGGGGGTGGAGTGGCTTAATCAGTTAAGCATCTGCCTTCCACTTATATCATGGTCCCAGGGTCCTGGGATCGAGCGCAGCATCTGGGCTCCCTGCTCAGAGGGAGCCTGCTTCTTCTCCCTCTCCCTCTGCCCCTCTCTCTGCTTATGCTCTTTCTCTCTCTCAAATAAATAATATCTTAAAAAAAAAGAATTTAGGGCGCCTGGGTGGCTCAGTGGGTTAAGCCACTGCCTTCGGCTCGGGTCATGATCTCAGGGTCCTGGGATTGAGTCCCGCATTGGGCTCTCTGCTCAGCAGGGAGCCTGCTTCCCTCTCTCTCTCTGCCTGCCTCTCTATCTACTTGTGATCTCTCTCTGTCAAATAAATAAATAAAATCTTTTAAAAAAAAAATTTAGTGATGGGAAGCATTTTTATTTATACATCATAGTGCAACTCCCTGTGTTTTCTTTTTTTATTTTAAAGACTTTATTTATTTATTTGAGAGACAGAAGTCACAAGTAGGCAGAGAGGCAGGGGGAGAAAACAGGTTCCCTGCTGAGCAGAGAGTCTGATGTGGGGCCTGAGCCAAAGACAGAGGCTTTAACCCACTGAGCCACCCAGGCACCCCTTGTGTTTTCTTTTTAAAACTCTTTATTATGCAATTATAAAAGGCAGTAGAAACCATGTTTCAAAATAGAGGAAAGCACAAAGAAGAAAATGTTCTCCTGGATAAAACCCCTCATCATATTTCAGGATATTTCTGTTCATTTGTACAGGCATCCTGAAGTGTGGGTTTGTGTGTGTGTGTATAGTTGATAAACTGAGATTATATTGACTATACAATTTTTAATTACTTTTTTTTTTTAAAGATTTTATTTATTTATTTGACAGAGAGAGAGATCACAAGTAGGCAGAGAGGCAGGCAGAGAGAGAGGAGGAAGCAGGCTCCCTGCAGAGCAGAGAGCCCGATGCGGGGCTCGATCCCAGGACCCTGAGATCATGACCTGAGCTGAAGGCAGCGGCTCAATCCACTGAGCCACCCAGGCGCTCCTAATTACATTTTTCTAATAAAACTGAGCCATCAGGGGCGCCTGGGTGGCCCAGTGGGTTAAAGCCTCTGCCTTCAGCTCAGGTCATGATCTCAGGGTCCTGGAATCGAGCCCCGCATCGGGCTCTCTGCTCAGCGAGGAGCCTGCTTCCCCTTCTCTCTCTCTGCCTGCCTCTCTGCCTACTTGTGATCTCTCTCTGTCAAAATAAGTAAATAAAATTAAAAAAAAAACCAAAAAACAAAAAACTGAGCCATCAACATTTATTATGGCATTGAAGTTTCCTGAAAAAATTAGCTTTAATGCCTACAAAGTCTTCTGTTGTACTGATGTATAGTTAATTAGCTCCCATTCCTAAATGTTTGTCTCTTTCTAGTTTCTCACTATTATGATTAAGCTTGCATTGAAAATTATTTTATAACACTTACTGTGCAGGCATATGTCCACTTATTTGTTCAGGAGAAAATCTGAAGTGAAATTACTGGATCAAGACACCTGTGGAAAAGGTTATACCAATTTATCCTCTTCTCATCATTAGTGAACACACTTGTCTATTTCCTGTAACCTTGGTGAAATCTATTTTCAGTGTTGTATAGTTGTTACCACTTGGCATATCTTCTCTTTTCAGGAAAATCTCTGAAGGAAATGGAGAAGCCACTGTCAGCACTCGGAATACAAAATGGTTGCCGAGTCATGTTAATTGGGAAGAAGGTAAATTGCTTTTTCTACCAGAATACCCCAGAATCAAATGACTAAGGTCTTCTATACATATTTAGAAGGCCTAATTGGGGACCCACATTCTACATTAGTGAAATGATTCTCTCTAAACAGATGTAGTTCCATTTATTTGATATGGCCAGGTTTGTTATTCTCATGCCCTCTGGCTCCTATTGGTTATGGCTTTTGCTCTGGGAATCATGAACAATTATGCCATGTCAGTAACATAGCTCTTATGGTGATGGATCTCAATCTGGTTAAAATGATGCCTGAGTCAGGTCTTACTCACATGGAGGGGATTTATAAGAGAAACTTCTATTAAAATAACTCCTCTGCAAATTTCATGAATCTCTCCCTTTAAACACCCTTTCCACTAAAATCTTCCACAAGGGAAAGCCCTCTTTGGCTAGAAAGAAAGGTTCAGACTAAAGAACCAAGGGAGGAAGGGGTGCCTGGGTGGCTGGGTGCCTGGGTGCCATTAGCTCGTCATGATCCAGAGTCCTGGGATTGAGCCCTACATTGGACTCCCTGTTCTGCAGGGAGCTTGCTTCTCCCACTCCCTCTGCCTGCTGCTCCTCCTGTCTGTGTTCGCTCCCTCTGTCAAATAAACAAAACCTTTAAGGAAAAAAAAAAGAGCCAAGGGAGGAAAAGAGCCAGTTGGTGAGGACAGTAGCCCCTGGGGTGATGAGAGAGGGTTATGGCCAGCCCTGCATTGTGACACAGTAAAACTGCTGGTCATAGGAAGTTTCCTTACTTTTCAGCATGGAGAGGGGACAGAGATTAGCAATGTGGAGGCAAAGAAGATCTAGTCTAGCCGCAGAACAGCCAGGAGTCTGGCACTCAGGATTTGGCCACAAAGAAGAATGTGAACAGTTTGGGGTAGTGTAAAAGCAGGAAGCTGCTGGCCCTGACTACCATTTGTTTAGATGAGAGAAGGGGAAGTGTTCTAGATTTCTTGCTCAAGGGTCAGGGAGAATAGTTCTGGGTGATGGGCAGAAACTAAGGGTTGAGTCTGGAGAAATTATAGAACCCCTAATTGGAGTTGCCCTGGGGTGTGTGAAGCCAAGTCTGCTTCAGGTGTCAGTTCTACCTCGTTTGGATGTGTGATCTTACGTTACTTTATATTAAAGCTCAGTTTCATCATCTAAAGCACTACCTTCCTCACTGGCTTGTAATAAGGCTTAAAACAATAGTACAGAAAAAGTGTTTAGTATAGTGGAGGGAATGCCCAACGAAGGTATTCATCATTATCATCGTCTTAGTAAATGGGAGAGCTCAGCTGGTGGGTGACACTAAGGAATTCATTTAAAGGAATGGTGGGATTCTTACCTCACAGTTCCTAGTCTCACCGTTCTGGACTCCTCACAGGTGTTCACTTTCATCTGTTCCCCCAGAGGCTTCAGTCTGGAGTCAGCTGCCCCAGCCTCATGTTGACTCTGGCACTTGGTTTGGCTCCTTTCTCTCAATCCAAGCTGTCTGGGTCCTTGCAGAATGTTTACCTAGTGTCTTCTTTCTAGTCTAGAGTGTTTGTAGGTAGGAAACCTCCATGTGTAAACCCTCCAGCTTGCTTTCCAGGGAGCAGCAGAGTTAAGGCTATTTTTTATAGGTGAGTGGTTTAACCCAGTTGTGGTCAGATTTATTTTTTTCTTTCCAGTCAGAAGCCACTATTCTTGGTAATTACTGACTTCATTTTATTCTTTAACATTGTAGAACAGTCCAGAGGAAGAGGCTGAACTAAAGAAGTTGAAAGGTTTGGAGAAGTCTGTGGAGAAGATAGCTGACCAACTGCAAGAGTTGAACAAAGAGCTTACTGGAATCCAACAGGTCACTGTCTCTGGGGAGATACAAATGTGTGGTTGTGAGGCCAGGCTTTCTAGTCTCCCTGGGTTCAGATCCTGGCTTTACCCTTTCTGCTACTGTGGGCAAATTTGCCGGGTCTCAGTTTCCTTAAAAGGGAAAAATGATGGTACCTCTTCTCAGGGTTGGTGTGAGGATTAAATGATGCAGTTTGAGGGGCACCTGGCTGGCTCAGTTGGTAGAACATGTGACTCTTGATTTTAGGGTCGTGAGTTAAGCCCCACTTTGGGCATAGTGCTTATTTAAAAAAAAAACAACAACAAACTGTAGTTTGAGTCTGATGCATACTAAGTGCTTTAGAAGTGTTCTTGTCATTGCTGTTTCCAAACCCCAGCCAGCATTCATTTGTGCTCCTAGGAGAGCACCTGCCATTCCAGGGTCACATATTGTCTGAAACAGAACAGGTAGCTTCTCTCAGGCCCAGCTGTGAGAATGTGTTTAGCAAGACAAAGAACATTTTTTTTTTTTTTTAAAGATTTTATTTATGTATTTGACAGACAGAGATCACAAGTAGGCAGAGAGGCAGGCAGAGAGAGAGGGGAAAGCAGGCTCCCCGCCGAGCAGAGAGCCCGATGCGGGACTCGATCCCAGGACCCTGAGATCATGACCTGAGCCGTAGGCAGCGGCTTAACCCACTGAGCCACCCAGGCGCCCCGACAAAGAACATTTTGTTGATGCATATAAGGTCCAAGTTGAGCTTGATCTTAGCAGGTAAGGTGGGGGGTGGGGGGGTGGTCGTCATCCTGTTCAATTCCTTGTATTAGAGAAGGGATACTAAAACTAAGTAAGGGGGTGCCTGGGTGGCTCAGTCAGTTGAGTGACTGCCTTCTGCTCAGGTCATGATCCCGGGGTCCTGGGATCGAGCCCCACATTGGGCTCCTTGCTCGTGGGAAAAGCCTGCTTCTCCCTCTCCCTGCCTGCTGTTCCTCCTGCTTGTGCTCTCTGTCAAATAGGTAGATGAAATCTTTTTTTTTCTTTTAAGGATCTTATTTATTTATTTGACAGAGACACAGCGAGAGAAGGAACACAAGCAGAGGGAGTGGGAGAGGGAGAAGCAGGCTTCCCGCCAAGCAGAGAGCCCGATGTGGGGCTTGATCCCAGCACCCTGGGATCATGACCTGGGTCGAAGGCAGACGCTTAACAACTGAGCCACCCAGGCAGCCCCCTCGCCCTTGTTTTTAAGGTCCATCCATGTTGTTTTGTATACATCAGGTGTCCATGGTGTTCATCCAAATTGTTAGCACATGTCTGTGTCAGGAATTATATTAAGAGTCTGCTTATGTTTGTCTTTATCCTAATAGTAACCCTCTGGGGTGTGTGTATCATAATCTTCATTTTAAAAATGAGGACATTAAGGCTCAGATGGGTTAAGCAACTTGTTCACGATCACAAGCCAGTAAATGGCAGTTAGAATTCAACACTGGGCCTGTCGGACTCTACACCCTGCATTCTTAATGTCTGCCTCTTAGGTGTGGGTATACGTTGGTGACTGGAGCTTCACCAGAGCCAGGCCCCAGGAAGCATTAGCAGCCCCAGTGGGCCATGAGAGCTAGAGTGGCCTGTAACCTATTGTGGTGCAAGGGATGGCTCTGTTTTCTCCAAGAGATGAAGTTGTGGGCCTGAGGTCTGGCCCAAACTATTGGGGGAATGTGGGCTCAGGGTGTGGCTGCTTCATCAGTGCCTTGGCCTGGAGTTTTCTGTCAGCCTCAATGAACCCTTGCAATAATGCATTATTCCTGCACAGGGTTTCCTGGCCAAGGATTTGCAAGCTGAAGCCCTCTGCAAACTTGATAGGAGAGTAAAAGCCACTATCGAGCAATTTATGAAAATCTTGGAAGAGATTGACACACTGGTAAGTACATATTCAGCCGAGAACTAGTTTGCTTTGACTGTGTTTCAGTCAGTTTCACTCTTTCATTAATGCACTCTTATTTTCTGAGCGTACTGGGCGCCTGCCGTGTGACAGACACTGGCCAGCCCTTGCTGGGTACACAGAAAGACAGGATCGTTCCTGATTTTTATGCACTCGCATCCCACCAACATAGGGCTTTTGTCATTTTTATTTATATATGCTAAAAGCATCTAATCCTCACAAAGTTGGGACCCAAATGGACTGTGATTTTATAGGGCTTCATGCTACTCATGTGACCGGTACCCCACTGGGCTCATTACCTGAACAGAATTCAGTCAGACCCGCTCTTGTGAGACTGTTGAGAGTCATCGACTCTCATGTTCCCTGTTATAGAATAATATGATATTTCTAGCCTGCTGCCTCATTTTTTAAAAGATTTTATTTATTTATTTATTTTTGAGAGAGAGGGAGCACAAATGGGAGTGGGTGGCAGAGGGAGAAGCAGACTCCCCACTGAATAGGGAGCCCTATGTGGGACTCAATCCCGGGACACTGGGATCATGACCTGAGCCGAAAGCAACTGAGCTACCCAAGTGCCCTGATGCCTCATTTTTGAGGGTGAATTACTCTGCCTGGGATTCTGAGGGAGTGTGGGCGGTTAGAAAGAAGCACAGGGAGCTCATGATGTGGCCAGGACACAGTACCTGTACATAGGGAAAGGACAAAGTCCATGTTATACATCAGTTTCCATGGCCCAGACCCTGAGAACAAAGGATAGGGGTAAGAGCCATGGTAAGGGCCACATAGGATACAGATCAAGGAAAATCATTCCTGAACACGCACGTCTCATTCATGTTGGTGGACTGTGGGTATTCTGTCATGTTATGTCACTTTTATTGAGATGATTTATGTGTCAACTTATTCTTCCACAGATTCTGCCGGAAAATTTCAAAGACAGTAGACTGAAAAGGAAGGGTTTGGTGAAAAGGGTTCAGGTGAGTTGTGTGGTGAAGCATTACAAAGTTTAATGTCTTGGTGTGTGTGTTTATCTGTTCAGAGTAGGATACAGAAAAGGTGTGCTGTGTGGTGTGGACTTTCTTTTGATTGTGATTTTGTGAGCCCAGAACATAAGAGAAGAGCTCCTTTCATGTCCCTGTAATTATATTTGGATTTAAACTCACTGGGAAGTAAGATCAGTGGAGAACAGTTATGATGCCACATTACATAATTCCAGGAGGCACTATTCATGTGAACACTGTTCCCTGAAATTGTGTAGTACAGTGGCAAGGCTTCCTGTCCTCACCACCTTTCTGGGGGGTTGTTGTCAGAAATCCTGGTCCTGTGCTGTGCTCTGCCTCCCTCCCCTTACCTGGGAGCCCAGGCTAGCTCCATCCCTCCCCGTGGGTTCCCCATAATGGTTGAGCAAAGAACCTCGCACAGGCAGGGAGAGGTTAGCCCCAGGTGGTCCCTCACTGTCCTGCACTCGTGTTTTAGGCATTCCTAGCTGAGTGTGACACGGTGGAACAGAACATCTGCCAGGAGACAGAGCGGCTACAGTCCATGAACTTGGCCCTGGCCGAGTGAGGTGAGGTGGAATGAGGCAGGGCTGCCCGAAGAACAGTGCCACCAGCTCTGCCCTCTCTGGGCCAGAAGTGACCTGATTTCTCCAGGGCTGCTGGGGACAGTTGGCCACTTCACAGTTTTCCTGCATCTACCCTGTTACCGATGAACAAGTATTCTCTACAGTCTGCCTGTCTTGTTTTCTCATTCTGTCTCCATGTGGCTATGCCGTTTGGCAGCCCACCTTGTCTGGGGGATGTTTCCTGCCAATCTTGCCAACTCTTTCAACCTTGGGGTGCTTTCCTTGGGCTGGGGAGACCTCTCCTTTGTGTTGGAGTAATTCCTATAGGCCACCCCTGTCTTCAGATTCATGAGGCCTTTTTGCCCTTATGATTCCGTAGCCTGTCGATGTAACCCAGAATCACCAGGAGGTTACATCTAGGGAGTGGCTCAGAATAGGTATTTGGCTCACAGGGTGGTCCAGGTATCCCTCATTGTAACCAAATTCTAGAACAGGTGGCTGGGTTGTTGGTTCACAGACCTTGACCTCACTTCCCAGTAACCCTGCCCAGCCACAGGCCACGAGACCTCAGACCCATTCCTGGGGTTGGGCTTGTATTGATGTGTGGACTTCCTTGTGCTTAAGTAAATCTTTAGAAGGTTAGAACCTAGTAATGACCAAAGCTCTGCTTGAAACCAGGTCACAAGTACAGAGTGGGGGGACAGAGAAAGGAACCACAGTGAGGCAGGTGGCAAAGGCAACCATAAATTTCTAAGGCGTTCCTCAAAGGCATTTCTGTTCACTGTACCCTTCTGAGGTCAGTGTTTCCTTCAGGGTTGTTCCTGTTTGTTTTGTGGCCCCCTCCACTGTTATAACATTTTTTAAAAGCAGTTTATGTATCATCAGCAAACAAAAGATGTTTAAACCTTTTTTGATTAAACAGGAGAAGCAAAAGCCTTCTGTGGTTCCAGCTGTAATTTGTGTTGAATAAGTCAAGAGTGCCCCTGTATGCTACAACTCTTAACTGAGTCAGCTGCTGTCACCCCATTTTTTCCACACAGTGCCTGGGAGACAGGCTTCCAATAGGCCACTCTGAGGCCAACCTTATTTGGCAGAGAGGAGTCACTGAAGTCCCAGGAATTTAGGCCTGTGTGGGTAGGACCTAGGACAGGGGTGGATAAGTGGATGAGGTTCAGCCTAGCCCAGCCCACTCCCCATTTTAATCAGCAGTTCAGTGTTTATCTGATAGTTTTTATAGGCTAGCTGTGTGGTGCTGGACCAAAGCGTGTAATGAGAGGTCCCTGTGTGCGAGGTACTGTTCTGAGTTCTTCAGGTATATTAGTCATTTAATGCTCATACATTCTAGGAGGCAGACAGATACTGTCCCCATGTTAGAGGTGAGGAAGCAGAGAGCTTAGGTAGTTTCTCAAGGTCGTAAGTGGCACAGCCAGGATATAAAGCTGGTAGTTTGACTCTTCACTGTACTTCCTCCCCACAGCATGGGCCTGCTGGCTCTTATCTCTCTCCCTCTCCGTCCCTCTCCCTTGTTGGTCTCCACTTCCCCTCTGGCCTTCCAAAGAGCAGCTTCCCTACAGAGCAGCCGGAGTGGCCATAAAGTGCCAATCTTAGCATGTCAGGCCCCTGAGGATAAAGGCCATAGTCGTTATCCTATGTGCTCTCCCTTTTATCCCCAGCCACTGGCCTGTTTGCTGTCTGCTGGTAGGCACGCTGGTCTTCCAGATGCTGTGTGCCTTCTCCTGCCTTGGGGTCTCTGCATATGCTGTTCCTCTGTTTGGACAGCTCCTCACCATCTCTCTCCGCCCCCACTTCCCCGACCCTTTTCCTGAGTAACTCCTGTTCATCCATTGAACTTAACTCAAATGTCTCTTCCATGGAGAAGCCTCATCTATTGTCAGGGAACATCTTAAACCCCCAGGTGATATCCTTTCACAATTTGCCGTAACTTCTCTTTATGATAAGTAGCATGATAAACCATGATTTATTTGTGGAATTATTTGATTAATATTTACCTCTAACCCTAGACTCTAAGTTTCTTGAGTTAAGGGGCTTCTTTGTCTTGTTAACAGCATATTTCAAGCACATTGTCTATTTAGAATAGGTGCTTAATAAATATTTGGAGAATGAATGAATGTCAGATGCACACATCCACAATGATATTTCCACAGCTGCACTCCGTCAGCGCTGGAATTTACTGCATCAACAGCCGTTGTTTGATTAAAGGGTGGAGAAGAGAGGCCCTGCGCCACTGGGGACTGGACACGTGTGCAGGGTGGTGACTGGAGCCTGTGCACAAGCCCCCCCACTCCTCTGCCCCCAGATCTGCACATCCACAGGGTGTCTCTGCCAGTGAACAGGGAAAAAATACTCCTCGACTGCCCACTTTTCCTGGCACATGGTCAGTCCTACTACAAGGGGAACCAATGGGGCTCTGTGATCCCATAAACATCCTCAGCCAAACAGAGCTGGAAGAATTCTCCCACACATAATTTTAGTCAACAATTTCTACTTGCTTTAAGACTCAACATTAAGTGGGGTGCCTGGGTGGCTCAGTGGGTTAAGCCTCTGCCTTTGGCTCAGGTCATGATCTCAGGGTTCTGGGATCAAGCCTCGCATCGGGCTCTCTGCTCAGCAGGGAGCCTGCTTCCCCCTTTCTCTCTCTGCCTACTTGTGATCTCTCTTTGTCAAATAAATAAAATCTTAAAAAAAAAAAAAGACTCAGCATTAAGGTTACCTTCTCTGAGACACCCTTCCTGCTCTGGTATTCAGGATTCTTTTAACTGAAAGCACAAGAAACCAAATTCCAAAGAGATTGTTGAAACAGAAAATGTACTGGGGCACCTGGGTGACTCAGTCGGTTAAACATCTGACTTTTGGTTTTGGCTCAGGTCACGATGTCAGGGTCATGAGATCGAACCCCACCTGGGGCTCTGTGCTCAGCAAGGAGTCTGCTTGAGATTCTATCTTCCTCTGCTCCTCCTCCTGCTTAAACTCTCTCTCTCTAAAATAAATCTTTTTTTAAAAAAAGGAAAGAAAGAAAATTTATTGGCAGGATGTCAAGTGATCCCACATAGCTTTGGGGCGTTTAAGGGCAGTTGGGCTTCAGGTATTCAAACACAGCCTGGAATCAGTCTCTGCATCTCTTTGCATGCTGGCATCATTCTCTCAATCCTGCTTCTTCCACAAAGTAGGAAACGTGGCTGTGAGCAGCCCCCACATCACACATCTTGCAGCTTCACTACCAGAGAGGAACTGCCTGTTTCCTTATTTATGATTCAGAAAATCCTGGCGGAGAATTTTTTTTTTTTTTTAAGATTTTATTTATTTATTTGACAGACAGAGATCACAAGTAGGCAGAGAGGCAGGCAGAGAGAGAGGAGGAAGCAGGCTCCCCGCGGAGCAGAGAGCCTGATGCGGGGCTCGATCCCAGGACCCTGAGATCATGACCTGAGCCGAAGGCAGCGGCTTAATCCACTGAGCCACCCAGGCGCCCCAGTGGCGGAGAATTTTTTGGCTGATCGGTAATGGCCAGGGCAGGAGGGTCATGTGCCATATATAGAGCCTTTGGGGACCCACGGTTATGTTTCCAGAGACAGGGCCAAGTTTCCACATCTGTAACATGGGGAATTAGGTATTTCTTCCAGTGTTGTACTTAGCACCTGGGCATATTGTACAGGTGTGATCTTTGGGATCCCTCATCATGGCTGTGGAAGCCTGGGAGGGGAGGGTCACCGACAGGAAGCTTGGCTGAGAAGCTGTGCCCCCTGAGTGTAAGAGGGGCTTCCCTCTTACACTTAGGGCAGAGGCTTAGAGATCACCAACAGTCACTCCTATAAGTGAACTAATTTCCACCTTAGCACGTGGCTCACCAGATAACAGTTTTTCCCAGTCTTCTTGTGCTAGCATGGCCAAGAGACTCCATTTTAGGCAATGGGCTGTACACACAGTGTGTTTGTCTTATGGGGAATCATCTTCAGAGGCAGTAGAGTGCCCTTCTTTACTTAGAGCAGCTGTCATGTACACTGAAGGGGAAACTGATGAGGATAGCAGAGTAACTATACAAGGAGCATTAGCACACTGCAGAAGTCCATGTGTGAGGAAAATGAACTGTTGAAGCCATTGTTATTTTGGCATTTGGGTTTCTCACAACCAAACTCAATACTGCCATCGTTCCTATGCAGGAGAGGAGCAAAAGTTTCTGTTACCAGTGGCAGTAAGTAGTAGGGCCTGTAGATGACCTTCTACCTGCAGGTCTATTGCAACAATTCCTGTCCACGTCCCCATTTCAGTTGTCTGGGGAATGCTGGTTCCTGCCTTCCCTGCCCTGGCTTTCTTCCCAGTGTATTTTCCCACAGCACATTTCCTGCTCTGTTGGGCTACCCTAAAGCAGGAATCTGAGTCCAAGTGACCCTGCTTCTATTGGCCAGGACTTGTCTCCACACTCTTTTACTCTGCCACCATTATCAAGTGGCTCCTTCTATTCACTTTGGCCAAAAGAGAGTTATTTGACATGGACCACAGGCTAGGGCCTCTGTGGTGGGATTTCTGGATACTGTGTGTTTTCGTGAGCCATTGTATAGGTACACACGTGGTGTGTATGCCTGGACTTGTGTCCAATGCCAACATCAACAGTCAGAATGGATGGTGACCAGAAGAACAGAGCAGGGTCTGGATGTCGTCCTGCTGTGGGTGGCCAAGGTGCAGGGGGACACTCAAAGGCTTGGGGCAGCTATTTTTAACTGTTACAGACGTAGGTCAGTAATTTAACAAGTAGTTTAGATATATTGTGTACACTATCTAAGTATCAGTATCAGTGTGTGTGTGTAAGACTTAAGACTTGGGGTTCCGGGGCGCCTGGGTGGCTCAGTGGTTTAAGCCTCTGCCTTCGGCTCAGGTCATGATCTCAGGGTCCTGGGATCAAGCCCCGCATCGGGCTCTCTGCTCAGTGGGGAGCCTGTTTCTCCCTCTCTCTCTGCCTGCCTCTCTGCCTACTTGTGACCTCTCTCTCTGTCAAATAAATAAATAAAATATTAAAAAAAAAAAGACTTGGGGTTCCGGTACAACCCAGGGAGAAGGCCATGAGGCACGTAGGACTCTCCCAAAGGCTGGGTCCTGCTCTCTGACAATGGGAGAGAGTACAGAGGTCACCCAGGGTTCTTGACAAGCAGCTGGGGCAGACAAGCATGCTGGGGACAGGGGCTGACCTCTTCAAGAAGCAGAAGAGACCTGGGACCTCTAGGGGAGCATGTGACAGTGTTGAGGAGTGCTGGAGGTTCATAGTAGGGAGGTCAGGGCAGAATCCCTACCACACCCACCCACCACCAACAACCACCTCATCAGAGTCCCCAAAGACACTGGCTCACTTGGCTGAGTTGGGCTGGATCTTTTATTCATGTCACATCCTTCACTCCCAGCGCTGTTGTCTAGCCCAAAACTTCATGGCTTAAGAGGCTGCTGTGGGGGTCAGCATTTGCCATCCTTCATGATCTGGATGTCCTGTTTGGTTTTCCTAGGATCACAGGAGACAAAGATGAGTCCCATCTCATCAGGGACTAGGACAAACCCTTCAGGGACCCTACCCTGCCTCTCTGGCCAGAATGCTGTAGCTGCTGCTGCTGCTGCTGCTGCTGCTTTTTTCTTTTTAAAAAGATTTTATTTATTTGACAGAGAGAGAGAGAGAGAGAGAGAGAGAGATCACAAGTAGGCAGAGAGGCAGGCAGAGAGAGAGGGAAGCAGGCTCCCCGCCAAGCAGAGAGCCTAATGTAGGGCTCGATCCCAGGACCCTGAGACCATGACCTGAGCTGAAGGCAGAGGCTCCCCAGAATGCTTCTGAATGCTTCTGAAGACTGTCTTCCATGATCCTGATTAGCTCTGGCCCAGCTCAAAGGTTTTATTAATGAAGAAAGGGGATTAAATAGGTGATCAGACATACCAAGGTCATGTTCTGGCCCTTCTCACCTCTTAAGACTCATTTCTTGCCTCTTCCCACTTGTCCAGTGTATCCAATTTCTTACATTTTCTCAAATACAAACTTTTTTTTTCTTTCCTTCTAGACATTTTCCAAACTCATTTCACTACTTGAAATTACCTTTCCTTGTTCCTTTTTTTTCCAAGCTAATATCAGCTTATCTTTCAGAGCCGAGCTGGAAAGTCTTCCCTGCCCTTGTCCTTGCCCTGCACTCACAGAACCCTGAGTGCCCCAATCTGAACCTTGAGCATTCTATGCTACAGTTGGCTGACCATTAGTTTGACTTCCTCCTTAAACTACTACATGCCCCAGAAGGCTAGGGATGTTGTCTAGCTTATATCCTATTGTATCCCCGGTGCCTAACATAGTAGACACTCAATAAATAATTATTGGTTGGAGGAATAAATGAACAAATGAAGTCAACTAGTTGGTCAGGGGCAGAATGAGGGAAAGAACCCAGGGTTTCTGCACCCTCCCCAACCCCCTACCAGCTGAGGCTTTGTACTTGGAACCACGTGCCTTCTTTGAAATATACTTGTGCTCATTCTATTAGGGGCAATTTCGGAGGACTCTTCTCAAGCCAAGGTGTGTGCAGGAAGAGGCAGGTCAAGTCTTGTTCCTTTCACACTTGAATGCACTGGAGTTGGGGCCCACCCAAGCAAGCTGAGGGGAAGGTATGGGGTGGACTTACAGCCGGATCAAGCAGATCTGACACTCATTGTCATACGTGACACCATCAGTGCCACAGACCAGGTTGGATGTCTGGGAACAGACAGGAGACTCCTCCATGTGCTCACAGATGGGCTGTGAAAGAGAGGAAGGGAGGGAGGGCACTCAGCACTTCAGAGGCAGTGAAGAGGGACCAAGGGACTTTGCTTGGAGTCAGGGGCGCTAGGGAAGAGCCAGATTCTAGAAGGCCCCAGTGTTGGTCCAGCGGATATGAAACTAACCACTCAGGGCCCCTTGGCATGTTTGCTTAGGTGTGCATGCATGACTAGGTATAGGGCTGTGCCTGTGTACACAAGTGTGTACCTGTGTCTGCTGAACCCAAGTCTGTGGGCATTCGAGTGTGTGTCAGTGTGTCTGTGTGTCAGGTGAGTTTATGCCCTTAAGCTCCTCAGGATGGGTTCACACACTTTTCAGAGGGTCTAACTAGAACCTCTGCTACAGGTCCCGGTGAGGAACCCAGGAGACAGAACCACCAGCATTCCCACAGGGCCTCTCCTCACTGAGGGCTTCTCCACTCACCCTGGCTGACATGACCCATCAGGCCGCTGGTGCTGGAAGGCTGAAGAAATGGGACAAGGCTTGGGTCTTAAATGAGGCTAGTCTGAAAGAGTTTTAGGGCAGGCCCGAGGTCAGGGTGGAAGCTGGGATCAGAGCGTGGGACAGGATGGGGTGAAAGAGGCAGTCTGGGGTGGTGGTCATAAGACCAAGAGTCTGACTTCCGCGCTTATGAGTTGTGTGAAGTTGTAAGAGCCATCTCCACTCTTGGACCCTTAGTTTCCTCCTCTGCATACACTGTAAATGAATAATAGTATTCTTCTCATGCAGGGTTAATTGAAATCATATATGTAGAAGTACTTGACTCTTTGGCCCAATAATAGGCCTGGGTCTGATAGGCTGACAGTGGAGATGCCGAGGCTGCTGGATGGGAAGGCGGCTTTGAGCCCCCTTGGTGAAGGCCGGGTTGAGGGTCTCCTCAACCTAAGCCAGCACCACTGCCTTAGGATCCCTGCGGACATCAGGCCCAGGGCCAAGGTGGAACCAGGATTCAGGGACAACTTGGTGTCTGTCCTCCGGAGTGAAGGGATGGATGACCGATGGGGTATGGTTGGGGGAGGCTGGCACAGACCGGGGGCACTAGAGTACCTCTGGCCTGAACCCCGTAGCCTGTCCATCTTCACTACACGAAACAGAGTGCATGCTTAGTCCCTCTGAGCCCAGGCAGGGGATTTCGCTGGGTACCAGGTTGGGGAGATCTCTCGAGGTCCTGGAAGCCAAGTTTGAGACCTTGGCAAAGGGGCTGGGCCAACTCAGCCTGGAAGGGCAGCCCGGGGAGCCTGCAGGCTCAGGAGGCTACCTTAGCCACCTTGGAGCCATCAGTTACTTGAGCAGGAGTATAAAGAAGAAAAATGCTGGTTTCTTAGCATGGATGCAGAAGGAAGACCAGACAGCAGCCCTGGAGCCCAACTTGGAAGGGGCTGCCTTACCATTCTTGGGGATATCAGGCTTGTCGCCGACACGGGTGTCTCTGAAAGGCAAAAACACGAGTTAGGTGATGGTGTCTCTAGGCGCGGGTCTGGCATCTGGGGACTGTTTCGGGAGACCTGTTCCAGCTACTACCTAGACCTAGTCTGGAATTCCTCAAGGAGAGGTATTGAGTCACCAGACCGTGGGGAATCTCAGAAAGCTGCTGTAACCCTGGGTTGCTAGAGCAGAGACAGAAAATCTAGTGTTAGGGAGGTGACAGTCCAGCCTCATCTTATTAGTCAATCCCACTGGGATTGTTATATCCCATATAATAATGAAAGTAATTGAATTAGCATGAATCAAGCATGGAGAACACATGATCTTAACTCCTCTTCACATCTCTATCACTGTCGTGTAACAGGGAGGGAAGGATGCCACGGTCTGCTACCCACATCCCACCTGCAGGCCAGACTGAGGTGCTCATTTCCTCAGCTGCTGGGAGTATTGGCCACTCATAGCAAGTCCCTTCCTAGAAATGACTCTCAGAAAACAGAGTGCCTCACCCATGGTCGCATTCCCTACCCAAGAACAGGCCATATCCAATGACAGTTCAATGTTGGTACAATGGCCAGAACCCTTCATTTCTACTAAACAATGTGGAAGGGCCACCCCAGCTCCAAAGCTCCCTGTGGGATCGTTGGGCAGAGCTAGGGCCGCACACAGGTCTGTCACTCCCCAGCCTGGTTCTTTTCATACGCACAGTTGTGCCTCTTCGCTCTTAAAGGTCTCGATGCCCTGCTTGCAGGACATGAACAAGCTGATGTGAGTGGAGAACGTGACAGGCAGATGAGGGAACGGAGCCACATCTAATGCCACAGGTGGAAGGAAGGGTGTCTATGTAAATTGGAGAAGGGCAGGCTGCTTCCTCAAATCTCTAAAGGGCTATCCCGGGGCCAAAGGAGAGAGGATCTCTTTTCAGCCTCACAGGCAGAGCCCATTCATGCGAGGAAGCTGTAGGGAAGCAGGTTCCAGAATTTTCTCTCAGTGGAAACTCTGCCAGAGTGAAGGAGGCTATCTCCAGAAGCAGAGTTCTCCCATCACTGGAGGTGTGCCCACCACTGTGGTTTTAGCTTTTCTTGGGGTTGCTATTATAAGAGATTTCCAAGGTAGACAGGGAGAAGGGAATTGAGGTGAAGTGACCCCTGAAATGCTGTTTAAGCATGGCACATTAAGATGCAGACCCAGCACCACACTGCTCAAAATCACAAAACATGTGATTGTGAAACTAGAAATGAGAAATTATACAAGTGTCCTTCAACAGAATGGGTAAACTGTGATACATACATACGCTGGGATACAACTCAGAAATAAAATGAGCGAACAATGATTATGTGCAACAACATGGCTGAATCTCAAAACATTGAGCAGAAAAAGCCAGACACAAGGCTACAGACTACACGGAAGGGGCACCTTAGGCCAAGGTCAAGGGCAGTCTGGGGATAAATACAGTTTTCTATGTGACATTCTAGAACAGGCCAAACTAATTTGTGGTGGGGGGAAAAAAGCAGTGGTTGACTCAAGGGTTGGATAAGGGAGAGGACTGACCAGCATGAGGGAAGTTTCTGGGGTGTTGGAATTTTTTTTTTTTTAATTTTTATTTTAAGTAGGCTCCACACCCAACATGCGGCTCCAACTCATAATTCTGAGATCAAGAGTCTCATGTTCTACTGACTGATGCAGCCAGGTGCTCCAGAAATGTTTTGTATCTTTAAGATTTTATTTATTTGTCAGAGAGAGAGCATGAAGAGGGGCAGAGGGAGAGGGAAAAGCAGGCTCCCTGCTGAGCAAGGAGCCTGATGTGGGACTCAATCCAGGACCGTGGGATTATGACCTGAGCCAAAGGCAGATGCTTAGCCAACTGAGCCACCCAGGCATCCTAATGTTTTGTATCTTTTTTTTTTTTTTAAAGATTTTATTTATTTGTTTGACAGAGACCCAGTGAGAGAGAAAACATAATCAGGGGGAGTGGGAGAGGGAGAAGCAGGCCTCCTGCTGAGCAGGGATCCCTATGTGGGACTCAATCCCAGATCCCAGATGCAGGGCTTGATCCCATGACCCTGGGATCATGACTTGAGCTGAAGGCAGATGCTTAATGACTGAGTCACCCAAGTGCCCCTAATGTTTTGTATCTTGATAGAGATTTGGGTTACACACGTATGTGCACTGTCAAAATTCATTGAATAAGATTCACTGAGTGATAAGAGTTGTTTATTTCATGGCACATAACTGTTAGGGGACAAAAAGCATTAAAAAATTATAAAGGCCTTCTTCCAAGGCTCCTGTGATCTCAGAGCTCCTTTATCTTAAGTTTAGGACCCTATGTGAGCTGATCGAAAACTTCCTCCTAGACTCACTTCCTGGGACACCTCCCCATGTTTCTACGCCTCAGCTATTCCTGTCTGCTCATTTTTCCAGGACAGGCTCTGCTTTGGCTTGTACTGTTTCTGTCTAGGTGAAATGTCCTTATCTCCCTTCTACTGATTTTGTCTTTATTTTAAGGCTCAGATGCTACTTCCCAGGGAATCCTTCCCTCATGTCCCCCAGGGTTTCCTGAGGAGACCTGGATTTAGCCTCCAGTTTTTGTCCAGTTTTGTCTATTGTCCGTTTAGCTGCTAGAACAAAATACCATAAACTGGGTGTCTTAAAAACAAGAAACATTTGTTTCTCACAATGCTGGAGGCTGGAAAGTCATAAGGTCATGGCCCCGGCAGATTTGGTGTCCAGCCCTCTTCCTGCTTCAGAGCTGGTGCCTGCTTACTGTGTCCTCACGTGGTAGAAGGGGCAAGGGAGCTTTGCAGGGTCTCTTTTGTAAGGGCATTAATCGCGTTCATGAGGGCTGGATGGACCCTTATGACCTAGTTGCCTCCTAAAACTCCCACCTCCCAATACCATCACTTTGGGGATTAGGATTTCAGCATATGAATTTTGGGGCCACAGACATTCAGGCCACTTTCATACCACAGGCTGTCCCACTCAGTGCGTCACTTGCCTCCCACGGACCTGAGTTCCTTGGGGTTCCTGTGCTTCTGCCCTCATGTGGCAATGCGCCCCACAACTAAAGTGCATCGTGGGGGGTGGAGTGCAGAACTCTGTATAGAGCTTCTTCCTGGAGGGTGTGGGAAGAGATTGAACTTACTCTCAGGGTGCTTTTGAACCCCTTCCTCACCTGGCCTAGGCAGGAATCTGAAATGGGCACAAGGACTCTTTTCCCGACAGGCCTCCCCAGTGTTCCCAATGGGAAAACTGCTCAGGGAACAGATGCTGGGAGTAAGCAGAGCCCCCAGATCCATACAATGGGACTGGCCATGAGGTCAGTGGTCTTCCAGAAGTGTCCTAAGTAGTCTTCCTGCTTCCCCCTTTAGTCTGTTCTCAACACAGCAACTAGAGTGATCCTTTTAACACACAATTTTGCTTGGGGTGCCTGGGTTGCTCAGTGGTTAAAGTCTCTGCCTTTGGCTCGGGTCATGATCCCGGGGTCCTGGGATCGAGCCCCGCATCGGGCTCTTTGCACAGCGGAGAGCCTGCTTCCCCCCCTCTCTGCCTGCCTCTCTACCTACTTGTGATCTCTCTCTCTGTCAAATTAATAAATAAAATCTTAAAAAAACAAAACAAACAAACAAAAATCCCCACACAATTCTGCTCAAAATTCTTCCCATTTCACCCAGAGGGAAAGCCAAATTCTCACACTGGCCTTTAAAGCCTTACCCAGTATAGTTCCCAGTTGCCTTTATCATCTCCTCTCCCATTGCTCTGCACCCTGCCTCTCATTCCCTTCCTGCCACACTGGCCTCCTTGCCAAGCCTCCAACACTCCAGCTATGCTGCTCCTATCTCAGGGCCTTTGCACTGCCTGTCAGCACTGTCTGAAAACTTCTCCCAAATATCCACATGGCTTACTCCCTTGCCCCTTGGAAGCCTTGCTGTAGGAGAGAACCCCCTGATTTAACATGGCAACCCCCTCTTCAACCCAGCCAATATTTTTTCTTTAGCCTTTATCACCTTCTAATATTGCACCTATCTTGTCTATTCCCTTCCATCCTACCCCCATTGGATTTAAGCTTCATTGGGGTAGTTCTCTTTCTGTTTGCTCACTGATATGTCTTATCAGGCCCAAAATATGCCTGACACATGGCCGGTATGAGACCACATACTCTAAGCCCTGAGAAGGCTCCACTCCAGCATGTGTCTAGCCCAAGAAAGGGGCTACCCTTGGCTCACACAGCTGCCATCCGTCCCCCACGCATCACTTGTCACAGCAAACTGGAGCTCAGAGGACCCGGGCCAGGCTTCCTTCAGCACCTGCTACCTTGCAGCCAGCAGATTTACCTGTCTTTCCCTCGGTAGGCCTGCTCCCTGCTGCTTCCCACATCTCTTGCCAAGGAGTTGCTTAGAGCAGCTTTGAACCAGAAAGACATCCTGTGCTACAGCTGGAGAAACAGAGGCCCCAAGAGAGGAGGGGTTTTTGCAGTTCTGGGCCAGAGCCAGGTTTTGAACCCAGGTTCCTTTTCTCCTAACCCAGAGCTTTTCCCAACCACAGTGGAGAGGTACAGAAAGAAGGTAAATGCAGAAAACCGAGGCCTCACAGGATTCTTCAGGGCCTGTCTCTGCACCCACCACAAGCTCATCTACCATCACCAAGCCACAGAGAGTTCAGGCTCTGTTCACTCACCCCTGTCCACAATGAGGAGGGCAGCCACAGCCAGGGCAACCATCCACGGGCGGATGGCCATGCTGATCCTGGGCTGATGCGTCTGAGCTAGCTGGGGTCCTGGGCCAGGGGAATGATTGGGGCCTGTTTATAGGGCTGATCTCCACCCTTATCTTATCTAGGGTCAGATGGAGAGACTGGGAGCGGCATCCACAGTTAGGTACTTGTACCACAGCACCGGAGATGCCAAACCTGGGGCAGCCTGGGGCTGTGCCTGCAGAGCTGGCAGATTTCCAGAATGAGGTGAAGTTTGGACAACCTCCAAAGTGGCTACCAATCTGAGGGCTGGAGCATGGGAGGGAGGAAAATAGAAGTAGAAAAACAGAGACACCAAGTCAGAGAGACTGAAGGAGGAGAGACAGATCAGAAAGGAGGGAGAAAAAAAAAAGCAGTCACTGAAAGGGAGCAGGAGGCAGAGAAGAGAGGTTGGAGCTATGGGCGCCTTTGCTGGGGTCTGCACCAAGCACCTCTGCAGTGGCAGAAAAGACTTTCCTTCCTGAGGCCTGTTTACCCACATGCACCACATGGAGATGGCGGTTCTGACTCTGTCTCCCTCCTGGGGCTGCTGTGAAGAGGACAGTGGGGACAGCAGATGGGAAGACATCTTGCAGAGGGTGATGCAAGATGTAAATATAAATGAAAATGGTTCCTTTCATTTCTTTTTCTCTTTTCCCACCATGAAAGGGCACAATTGATATGGCGGGCCCTGGGGAAGGGATGTGGGGGGCGGGATAGGGCATGGAAACTGCTTGAGATTCTCTCTCTCCCTCTCCCTCTGACTGCCCCCCCCCAACCCCTCACACTCTGTCTTTCTAAAATAAAAAAAAAGAAGATGCCCTCATGTTTGGGATGTATTATGTTCTATTTGCATTTTAGTGAGTTAAATACAGACAAGATTCTTTTCAAGAAAAATCAGTATATAAAAACCCCCAGGCTCAGTCAGTTAAGTGTCTGCCTTCAGCTCAGATCATGATCCTGGAGTCCTGGGATCAAGTCCCACATTGGGCTTCTTGCTCAGCGGGAGTCTGCTTCTCCCTCTCCTCCCTGCTCGTGCTCTCTCTCTCAAATAAATAAATAAATAAAATTTTAAAAAATAAAACTAAGATAAAAAAAACAGTAAAACTCCCCCATACTTATACATTTACTTATACATATACACTTAAACTTTATACACTTTATACACTTACAGATACACTTTACTTATACAAATACTTATACATACAGTATATGCATACTTATACACTTAGATATGAATGAGATATTTGGTTATCTGCTTTCAAAGAATTTCTGATTTATAAACAATAATAAAATTTTATTTATATATGCATTTCTCAAATTAATTTAGATTAGTCATTTTTTTAAAAAAGATTTTATTTATTTATTTGACAGAGAGAGATCACAAGTAGGCAGAGAGGCAGGCAGAGAGAGAGGAGGAAGCAGGCTCCCTGCCAAGCAGAGAGCCCAATGTGGGACGCGATCCCAGGACCCTGAGATCATGACCTGAGGATTAACCCACTGAGCCATCCAGGCGCCCTAGATTAGTGATTTTTAGTTCCATCTACAGATTCAGTTTTCCTGGGGAAAATTTAAAAGTACAGGCGTGAAAACTCTTTCCAAAATACATAAATCCAAGTTTCAAAAATTTTAAAAATTCCTTTAATTTTGAAAGATTTCAAGGCTATAGGTAAGTTGTAAGAAAGTTAAATGAGTCAATGGGAAGGATTCTTTTTTTTTTTTTTAAAGATTTTATTTATTTATTTGACAGAGAGAGAGATCACAAGTAGGCAGAGAGGCAGGCAGAGAGAGAGGAGGAAGCAGGCTCCCTGCAGAGCAGAGAGCCCGATGCGGGGCTCGATCCCAGGACCCTGAGATCATGACCTGAGCCGAAGGCAGCGGCTTAATCCACTGAGCCACCCAGGTGCCCCAATGGGAAGGATTCTTAATCATGATTAGCCCCTTTGGGGGCTCTAGGCAGCCAGCCAGACAGTAACCCCTACAGGCTGATAGGGGCCCCAGATGTGCAGCCAAGCCTATGACTCAGCTTCAAGATCCTCCTGCCCCTCCTCAGGAAACTCATAGCCCCAAGGACGCCCCTGAGGCAGGTGGCAGCTATCCTTACATTGCTTAGCCAGGCAGAACAAATATTTAATGATGATTTCCTGCCCTGAAGCAAAAACATCTCATAAAGTGTGGGAGGTAACTTTCAAGGTCATCTAGGTCCTGTCTATCATCTTCCTCTCAGACCTTCTGGCAACAGCCCCACCACGAAGTCATTCAACCTTTAGGGACAAGGAGCTCATGACCTACCAGTTTCATTGTTGAATGGCTTTGAGCTGAGTCCTTCCTCATATAAGAGGTCCACTTCCCCGAGACTCCTTGCTGTGGTCGGAGTGGGGTGGGGGGGTGGTTCCCAGCTCTGTCTCTAGCCTCCTCCACTTGCATGAACCCCAGGTGAGCACCTCCGGGCTAAGTAGGTCCAGCCCTTTGCTGGCCCCCACACTTGCGCCTGAGGAAGCTCTTGGACCTCTGCATTTTTCTTCTGGCTCCCAGGTCTGTCTGCCTGTGATCCAGGTTAGAGTGAGATGGGGACAGGAGGAAACAAAGGAGTTTGTCACCTCCCTTGTGTTTGGACCTTACACCTTTATCAATGTGGTGGGAATGTCTACTGATGGTTCTAGCTGCTTCAAGGGACCAAGAAACTTGCATTCTGGATCCTTTGAAGTTCAGAGGAAAATCTAGGGCAGCCTGTGGGGTGTGGAGCCCACTTACTATGCTCCTTATCCAAAGTCTCTTTCCCCAGACAAGCACCTTCTAGATTCATTTATAGTGACAAACTTCAAATCTGTCCTTCATCAAAACATGAGCCTGACTCCTATATCCAATTGTTGTTGGAAAGCACCCCTATGAATGTCAATATATCCAAATAAACCTCATTCATTAATCCAGAATCAACTCCTTCACTCAAGAGGAGTTTAATAAGCAGTTAAGCTCCATGTGTTTGGACATAGCTGGGAATAAGTCAGCACAATAGCTGCCTCAAGCAGCTTGTCATTAAGTGGGAGACTGGTACCAATTTGGGGGGGCAGGGCTATATCATCACCACTGGAATAAGTCCCACAAATGAGACACACTCAGGGCTTTGGGAAGATCCGAGAGTGACCTATCCATCTGGGAAGTCAGAGAAGGCCAAGGGGAGAGTGCTTGGGGCAGGCCATAGCAGAGTGGAATAGTGTTACAGACAGAGGAAACAGAATGTGTGAGGGCCCTGAGGCAGGAAGAAGCTTTGCGCATCCAGGAAACAGGAGAGGAGCATGCAGTGAGTCTGAAATGGTCAGGGAGATCAGATCACTGCTCCCCACCTCACATCCCACCTTCCAGCAGTGGAATCCAGAGGCTGACTCTGTGACCCTGTTTGCCTTCCCACTGAGTATACAGGTTCTGCTTCCTAAGCAGCTGTTGAATCATGTAAGCAAGAAGGAGTGAGATCTAGGGTAAGGGTCTGCCAAGAGGAGGAACTACCGGGCCAAGGCCCTGGGACAGAAGCTAGCTTGATATGCTCAGGAAGTAAATACCAAGGAGTTAATTGTGGTTAGAGTAGAATGAACATGGAAGTGAGTGACAGGAGGAAATGGCCAGCTCATACTCCCGGCCCAGCCCAGATCAACTTGTTGGGGTTTACTTGAGTGCATCCCTTCCTCCCTTTGGGCTTGTGCATGTTCTCCCATCTGGGAAATGGGCCCATTGACATTTCGTCATCAGCATGATTTCCAGGGCAGCTTTGAGGACCCCAAAGAGGAGAGTGTGTGCACTCCTTATCCCAAAGAGGTGAGATGTGTGCAGACACTGTGATGCCAAGGAAGCAGCTTGAGTGTGGATTCCTGGAAGTAGAACAGAGGCCAAGCGCTAAAAGCCCTAAATACCTATGCATGTGCTGGGATCAGTACAGTAAAGACAGAGATGCCTTAAAACAGGGCTCTGGCAGGGGAGCTGGTAGTTCCTCCCTGTCTTGCCCCAGGTCAGGGTGAGAGCTGGGATATGTGTGCTGGCTGAGCTCACAATACCCAGTCTCGTCCAGCAGCCTTCATGCTTCCTGCCAAGTCTCTGACCGACGCCTAAGGAATACAGCCCCTCCTTGGTGACGACAATGCAGGATCCATTAGCTCTGAGTCACCAGGCCTGCCAATGGGTGGAGGAAACGATGGCCTTGTTTGGTTCAAGGCGGGTGAACTGACGTCAAGCAGGTCTTGGGCCTGCCAGATGGCATGCTCTACACGGCCACCTTGCCCCTGTGTTTCCTGGCCCCTCAGGCCACGTCCTGCTCCACCTTTCTCCAACCTCAAGTGCCTCCCCCCAACCCATCTATCTGTGATGAGCAGCCCAGGTATGGGCTCCCAGGTGTGGGTTCTAAACCAAGCCAGCTCCATAGCCTGTCCTGTCCTGGGTTCCTGAGCCACCCGACTCCATGTCCCAGTTCTGGCCACTTCCCATTCTGCCTGGTCCAAACTGAAGGCCTCCACAAAATGGCGGTGAAAGGAAAGGGTACCCCTCTATTCCTTTATTTTTTTAAAATACTAACTTTATTTTTTTAAAGGTTTTATTTATTTATTTGACAGAAGGAGAGAGAGAGAGACAGTGAGATAGGGAACACAAGCAGAGGGAGTGAGAGAGGGAGAAGCAGGCTTCCCGCTGAGCAGGGAGCCCGATGCAGGTCTCCATCCCAGGACCCTAGGATCATGACCTGAGCCTCCTGGGATCATGATCTGAGCTAAAGGCAGACACTTAATGACTGAGCCACCCAGGCGACCCCCTTCCCTGACTCCTTTAACAGGAGATTTCATCTACTTGTTCGGGATCTGATTCCAAGGAGGACTCAGTGATGGCAACAGACTGATGTCATTCCTCTGTGGGGGCACCAGCCCTACCATTTAACCTTATTAAGCACGTATTTTTGGGCACGAGTCATTGTGCTATGTCCTGGGACCACAGAGATGTAGGATAAATGGATCCCTAGGGTCAAGAAGCTTGCAGTTCACAAGTAGTGGAGGTAGAATGGACACATGGACACTGAGCATTTATAAATTTATAAAGATGTTTATAAAATGCTGTCATCAGGGCAGTGATGGAAATGGTGGTAGATATATCCCATGGACCCCTCACTCAGTATGTCCAAAAGTCAATTTGCCATGTCCTCTCCACCCAGAGATAACCTATGTCCCCATGTCTCCATCTGGGTGCACAGCACCGTTATCATCCAGGTGCCCTAGGCAGACCTGGGCATTCCCCTGAACTCACTACTACTACTACTACTACTACTACTACTACGACTACTACTACTACTACTGCTGCTGCTGCTGCTGCTGCTGCTACTACTACTACCTCTTCTTCTTCTTCTTCTCTTCCTCCTCCTCTCCTCTCCTCCTCCTCCTTTTTTTTTTTTTTTAAGATTTGATTTATTTGAAAGAGAGAGAGTACAAGCAGGGGGAGGGGCAGAGGGAGAGGGAGAAGCAGCCTCTCTGCTGAGCAGGGAGCCCAATGTAGGGCTCCATCCCAGGACCCTGGGATCATGACCCAAGCTGAAGGCAGAGGCTTCACCCACTGAGCCACCCAGGCGCCCTCACCCTGACTTCTTCATTATTACTGATCTCACCTCTTCCCCTCTCTCATATATGTCACCTCCTCTGCATTTCCTCTAACTCATCCTCCATACTTCTTCCAGAGAAATCTTTCTGAGATGCAAAAATGACCACATAATCCATTGCTTAATACTATTCAATTATGTTCAGTTCATTCAATTAATATTATTCAGTCTCTATTGACTCAAGGATGAAAACCAAATTCATTGGCACGGCATACACATTCTTCCATGGCCAGACCTTTGCTGGCCTCTCTACATCTCTGGACACTTAACCCTGACTCCATCCCACAGAACCACCCAGTAGGCTCTTACTCCTCCAGGCCTTTGTTCATGCGGCGCCTCTGCCAGGATGCCCCCTGACCACCTCCCCTGGGCTCTCTTCCTGGGAGCTCAGCCCTCCCCGGTTTGGGCCCCTCATCTGTACAGACATCTATCCCAGCAGCACGTGTAATGTCCCATGGTCCTTCCTTGCTTATGTGACTATGTCCTATATTTCCTTAGAAATAGGAATGGGAGGACATCTGGATCACCCCATGTCCCCAGTGCTCTGTGCAGGGCCTGGCACCTGTGTGTTGACTATATGAATACATCCAAGACTGGAAGCAACTTCAGGACAGCAAGGAGCCCAGTTCCAGATTCTGTCAGCTGGGCTCGCGGGCTTCTGAGAGCTCTGAGGACCAGGCTGGGCTGCATTTGACCCAGTGGGTCCAGCCACTGTCCACTCTATGCCGTATCCATATGGGGACAGAGGTGGCACTCTATTCCAAGGACCACGTTTTTCTAGTTCTTGGCCCACCTGTTGGGGCCCCCAAGAACTCAGCTTCTCTTCTAAGACCTAGATGTGGTGCTTCAGTCCAAAAGCTGTCCCAAGCCCATCTGCAGGACTCAAAATTAGTGACCCAGTACCTGCTTTCTCTTTTGGTGTGTGGGATCCTGGCTTGATTATCATCAACCAAGAAGAATATTTAGGTCAGTCCTTACTCTAGAAGTGGCCTGGGGTCACAAGAGACCTGGTGTTCTCTGGTTATGTGCCATCCAAGGAATTCCATTCACACAAGCATAGCTCAGAACTCCAGTTTTCTGAGCTTACATATGAAAGACAAAGTGTCATGAGATCCTCTTTTTCCCATTTCAGAGCTCTGATGGTCTTTAGAAAAAAGACTATTTTGCTAAGTGAAATAAGCCAGTCAGAGAAAGGCAAATACCGTATGATTTCACTCATATGTGGAATTTGAGAAACAAAACAGATAACCATAGGGGAAGGGAAAGAAAAATAAAATAAGAGGAAAACAGAGAGAGAGGGAAATCATAAGAGACTCTTAACTACAGGCAACAAACTGAGGGTTGCTGGAGGGATGGTGGGGGGGGGTAACTGGGTGATTAGCATTAAGGAGGGTACTTGATGGAATGAGCACTGGGCATTATATGCAACTGAGGAATCACTAAATTCTACCCCTGAAACTAATAATACACTCTATGTTAACTAAATTGAATTTAAATTTTTTCAAAAGATTTTATTTATTTATTTGAGAGAGAGAGAGCACAAGTTGGGGGGTGGCAGGAAGAAGGAGAGGGAGAAGCAAACTCTATGCTGAGCAGGGAGCCCTACATGAGGCTTGATACCAGGACCCTAGGATCATGACCTGAGCTGAAGGCAGACACTTAACTGACTGAGCCACCGAGGCGCCCCACTAAATTGAATTTAAATTAAAAAAAAATTTTTTTTTCCCAAAAGACTATAGGGGGCACTTGAGTTGCGCAGTTGCTTAAATGTCCAACTCCTGGTCTTGGCTTAGGTCATAATCTTGGGTCTCGGGATTGAGCCCTGCGTTGGGCTCTGCAACTCAGTGTGGAGGCTGCTTGAGATTCTCTCTCTCCTTTTCCCTCTTCTCACCCACTACTTGTGCTCTCTCTCTCTCAAATAAAAAAATAAATCTTAAAAAAAAAAAGACTGTAGGTTATTATGGCCAAGTGCAGTATCACATCCCTCCAAACCACTGTTAATTCTGATAGGATCCATGACTTGCAAGCAACAGAAACAGATTCTTGCCAACTTGAGCAGAAAATAGAAATTTTCCAGAAGAGGATGTAGTTTTTTTTTTTTAAGATTTTATTTATTTATTTGACACAGAAATAGAGATCACAAGTAGGCAGAGAGGCAGGCCAAGGTGGGAGGAGGAAGCAGGTTCCCTGCTAGGCAGAGAGCCCGATGTGGGCCTCGATCCTAGGACCCTGAGATCATGACCCAAGCCAAAGGCAGATGCTTAACCCACTGAGCCACCCAGGTGCCCCCAGAAGAGGATGTAGTTAACTTATGTTGAACTCACTCAGGAGCAGACCCTGAGATACTAAATTCCAAGTAGTTTTCCAAGACAATACCGGGAAGCACCGGCGGAGGAGTCAGGATCAATAAGGTGGGGAGAGAAGAGAACCAGTTGTGTGCATCACTGAGATTATCGCTGTGGAAAACCAGGCCTCAGTCCTACCAGGGATGGATGGGACACTGTGTGAAACCCCTTTCAGTTATCCCCACTGAGGGGCGAGGGAGCTGGGGTGCATAGCCACCAACTCCCATCCGTCACTGACTGAGAACGCTAGAGCAAGGTCCTTAACTCCCTGGCACTAAGGGGCTGCCTCTCTCATGTCTCCAAACATCCAGAGACAGCCAGCAGCCAACGGATTGCAAGGGTTGTGGATGGAAATGGGGGTAGGCAGGAATGGTGAATGCCAAGGAGATGTGGGGGGGGGTGCTGTATAATTCCATGTACACAAGGTTCTACAACAGGCAAACCTTATTTACAGTGACAGAAACAGATCAGTAGTTGCTTTTAGGGTAAGGTGCAAGAAAGGGCAGAGGGAACTTTCAGGAGGGATGGAAATGTTCTCTATCTGTTTAGAGTGATAATGACACTGATGTACACAATTGCCAAAATTAAGGAGTTAAACATTTAATGTCTGTGCATTTCATAGCAAATAAATTATGTCTTTTAAAAAAAAGTCATTGAGGGGCTCCTGGGTGGCTCAGTGGGTTAAAGCCACTGCCTTCAGCTCAGGTCATGATCCCAGGGTCCTGGGATCGAGCCCCACATCGGGCTCTCTGCTCCGCGGGGAGCCTGCTTCCTCCTCTCTCTCTGTCTGCCTCTCTGCCTACTTGTGATCTCTGTCTGTCAAATAAATAAATAAAATCTTAAAAAAAAAAGTCATTGAAACAGACCCGTAAGTACAGAGAACAAAAATGATGGAAATAGGGGTGAGGGGATAGACAATTTGGGTGAAGTAGCGTGGGAGATACAGGCTTTCGGTCATGGAATGAGTAAGTCATATGGACAAAGGATGTACCATAGAGGATCACCTGGATGGTTCAGTAGGTAGAGCATGTGATTCTTGGGGTTATGAGTTTGAGCCTCACTTTGGGTGTAGAGTTTACTAAAAAAAAAACTTTTAAAAAAGATATGGCATAGGGAATGTAGTTAAAATTTGTGATAGGGTTGTATGGTGACAGATGGTAGCTACACTTGTGAGCATAGTATGATGTACAGAGTTGCTCAATCACTATGTTGCACACCGGAATATAATGTAAGACTGTGTCAACTATACTTCAATAAAACTTTTTTTTAAAAAGACTTTATTTATTGACAGAGAGAGCAAGAGAGCACAAGCAGGAGGAGTGGGAAGCAGTCTCCCTGCTGAGCAGGAAGCTCGATGCGGGGCTCTATCCCAGGACTCTGGGGATCATGACTTGAGTCAAAGGCAGACGCTTAACCGACTGAGCCACCCGAGTGCCCCTATACATCACTAAAAGTAAAAAAAAATAAAGCTATGTGTGATATCACCACACACTGGCCAAGATGGCTAAAACAAAAAAAGACAGGCAATATCAAATATTGGCAAAGATTTGGAGCAAGCGGAATCCTTAAAAAAAAAAACAAAAACAAAAACAAAAACCCAAACCAAAAAACCAAACTGAATTATGCCTCAATTTTGAGTTGCTCCCACCAGGTGGCAGTGTTGCCCAATTCCTAAGAGTTCAGCTGTAAAGCTTGTGTAATGAGTAAGATCTGAGAATCATTTTATTTTATTTTTTTAAAGATTTTATTTATTTACTTGACAGATAGAGATCTCAAGTAGGGAGAGAGGCAGGCAGAGAGAGAGAGAGAGGAGGAAGCAGGCTCCCTGCCAAGCAGAGAGCCCGATGCGGGGCTCGATCCGAGAACTCTGGGATCATGACCTGAGCGAAAGGCAGAGGCTTTAACCCACTGAGCCACCCAGGCGCCCCATGAGAATCATTTTATTTGTGAGTATTCTTGAAAGCATGAGACATTGTTTTGTGGGCATGTATTTTTTTTTTAAGATTTTATTTATTTATTTGACAGACAGAGATCACAAGTAGGCAGAGAGGGAGGAAGGGAAGCAGGCTCTCTGCTCAGCAGATGCGGGGCAGGCATCTGATGCGGGGATCGATCCCACAATCCTGGGATCATGACCTGAGCTGAAGGCAGAGACTTTAACCCACTGAGCCACCCAGGCGACCCTTGGGCATGTATTTTTAATTTCAATCAAGAGTATCCTGCTGGGGGCGCCTGGGTGGCTCAGTGGGTTAAAGCCTCTGCCTTCGGCTCAGGTCATGATCTCAGGGTCCTGGGATCGAGCCCCCGCATTGGGCTGTGTGCTCAGCGGGGAGCCTGCTTCCCTTCCTCTCTCTCCACCTGCCTCTCTGCCTAGTTGTGATCTCTGTCTGTCAAATAAATATTTAAGAAAAAAGAGAGAGAGTATCCTGCTGGAGGTCTCTTTCTCTTCCTTACTCTCGCTCCCCACCCCCCCCCCCCCAATTCAGCACTGTGTTTTATTTTATTTTTTAAAGATTTTATTTATTTATTTGACAGAGAGAGAGCGCCAAAGAGCACAAGCGGAGTGAATGGCACAGGTGGGAGGGAGTAGCAGGCTCCCCACTGTGCAGGGAGCCTAATGTGAGGTTCAATCCCAGGACACTGGGATCATGACCTGAGCTGAAGGCAGATGCTTACAGATTGAACCACCCAGGTGCCCCAGGACTGTGTTTTAAAGATCTATCTACACTGTGTGTATCTGGTTTATCCGTCCTTACTGTGATTGAATATTCCAGTGACGGATGCCTCACCGCATCCAGCCCTCCAACAACCACAAACAATTTTGTGTTAAAGTATCTTCTTATATGTCTCTTCACGCACTTGTGCAAGAATTTTTCTAATTATATGGCCAGGAGTGGGATTCTCCTCATCTCAACTCATAATACTTATTCATTTGCATCTCTCTTTATCTCCTTCTACTTAGTAAATTCCCCTGAATTTTTGTGTTGAAACAGGGTAATCTAGGTAACAGCCTAAACTTTTAAAGGGAAATATTTGCTGTGAGTCATTTTATTTCTATAGCTCCTCGCAAAACATATCCTCTTGTTTGTGATGTGATTTCACCTTACAAAATAGTATTGTTGCTTCAGATTTGGACTATCATATTGATGATCATGGATTTTCTTCTACCAAATAAACTTTCCCCAATTCTTTGCTGTAAAACAGCTAAATTTAAGCAACATCCTAAATTTTATTTTATTTTATTTATTTTTTTTAAAGATTTTATTTATTTATTTGACAGAGAGAGATCACAAGTAGGCAGAGAGGGAGAGAGAGAGAGAGAGAGAGAGAGAGAGAGGAGGAAGCAGGCTCCCTGCTAAGCAGAGAGCCCGATGCGGGGCTAGATCTCAGGACTCTGGGATCATGACCTGAGCTGAAGGCAGAGGCTTTAACCCACTGAGCCACCCAGGCGCCCCAACATCCTAAATTTTAAATAAAAGGTGGAATTTCAGAAACGGTTTCTGAAATATTTAAAGCACGGTTTCTCATTGGGGGCACTGTGACATTTTGGCCTTCTGATTCTTTGTTATAAGGAGCTGTCCTGTGCATTAGAGGATGTTTAGCACATCCCTAGTCACACTCACAAGGTGCCAAGAGCACTTCTCCCCAGTTGCGACTACCAAAAAACATCTCCCGACATTGTCAGATTCCAATGATGGGGACAAAGTTGCATTTAGTTGAGAACTACTATTTTAAGGTAAATGAACTCCGGGATTCACTTGGGGGGACTTTTTCTAGAATCTCCCTTTCTTTTTTTTCCAGTTTATTTCAATCCTAATATCAGCTACAGACTTGCTGTATGTGATCCCTTTTAAAACCTCCCCCCTGGGGCACCTGGGTGGCTCAGTGGGTTAAAGCCTCTGCCTTTGGCTCAGGTCATGAACCCAGCCCCGCCCCCCCCATTGGACTCTCTGCTCAGCGGGGAGCCTGCTTCCTTCTCTCTCTCTCCCCTGCCTGCCTCTCTGCCTGCTTGTGATCTCTGTCTGTCAAATAAATAAATAAAATCTTTAAAAACAAACAAACAAACAAAAAACCCTCCCCCCTTGCTTCCTGGCTACAGTAAAGCTCTTCCTGGAGATTCTTGATTCTTACTGGAGCTCTTAGCCTTTTAGGGGACTGACCTCTAAGCAGTTGGCCAGGTACTCTTTTCTCTAGGTTTCTTCACCTCCATCTTAGCCACTCCCGAGCATCAGAGAAAGAAGAGGGAGTTCCCTCCCTGGGAATCCAGAAGAGGAGGGACTGTCCCACAGTGGCTGATAAGACCTTAGAAGTTTGATGACTCAGTCTGCAAGGGGCACAGATAACAGGAGTCTCTCTTTTTGGCTCTCGTATCCTCTCTTCCCACAAGATGCTATTCTCTCTAGCTGCCCCATGTAACTTGATTTTATTTACAATCCTTTATCTACAATCTAACACCCAGAGTGATGACTGTCCCCTATATTCCTCAGCACCTTAGACCTATAAGATGCTTCTGAGGAAACTTTTCTGTGGTCAAATAAATAATGGTAATGTTGCCTACTGGATGTCTCTCTTGGACACCAGCAATGAGCATCAGTTTATTAAAGGCTTTGAGAAGCTCTTCAAATGTCTATTTTTTCCTAAAGATTTTATTTTTAGGGGCGCTTGAGTGGCTCAGTCAGTTGAGCATCTGACTCTTGATTTTGGCTCAGGTCATGACCTCAGGGTCGTGAGATCAAGCCCCACATGGGGCTTGTGCCCAGCATGGAGTCTGCTTGAAATTGCCTCTCTCTCCCTCTCTCTCTGCCCCACCCCCTCTCATTTGCTCTAAATAAATAAATAAATGAAATATTTAAAAAGAATATCTTATTTTTAACTAATCCCTACACCGAATGTGGGGCTCTAACTCACAACCCTGAGATTAAGAATTGCAGGCTTTACTGACTGAGCCAGCCAGACACCCCCAGATGTCTATTTTTAGTTCAGTACTTCCCAGACGGACTATAGAACCTTTCCCCCATACCTACCACATCTTTTAACCACCATCCCCCACCCCCAGCCACCGCATAACTAGTATCCCAAGGAGCAGAGTTTGGGAAATGTTGTCCTAGCTATTAATGACCTCCATTTTTTATAAGCTGCCTTCAAAAGCCATTAATGTGTTCCTTCATTTATTCAAGAAACAGTTGTGCACCCACCATGGTAGGTATTAGGGTTACAAAGATTACCTGTCCTAATGGCCCCTCAGGCTGGCAGGGGGACAGAGAAGTCAGGTCAGACTGACGGTTAGGAGATATGTCAAGGACGGAGCCAGACATTGGGGGAAACAATGGAGCCCAGTGATGAATTCTGACACTGGGGTTCTAATAGTCTTCACAGCCCCAAGCAATACCTTGCTGAGTCTAAAACACAAGACCAGATCCCTTACATCCTTGCAGTATCAGGAGCTTGTTAGAAAGGATCTTGGGCTCCAACCTTGGAGCTACCAAGCCAGACCTTGCTTTAACAAGATCCCCAGGTACTTGATTTGTACACCTTACTGTTTGAGAAGTGCTGCCTTAAAATGAGCATTCTTTTGGATAAGAATGTCAACACAACCAAGATGTATTTCTGAGTGGTACCCTGGCCAAAGGCTGACCTAGTGGTTTCCAGGCCCAGCCAGACAGATAGACTAGGAAGGGAAGACTGGTACGGGCAACGAGTATCTTCTCTTCTCTCCTTGCCATCACGTAGCAATAACTGATTCACCAGGTGAAGTTGTAGGATATCATCAGGGAGCAAGAACAGATAATGAGGCCATACCTGTGGTCTTTCCTGCCTCGATGTCTGCCACAACTAGGTAGATGTAATGGCGAGGACCGGGAAGAAGGGAATGAGCAGGGGTCGGATGGGGAAGGGATATTTGCTGTTCTCTTCCCAGAGATACCAGCTCTGCTCTGGACCAGACAAAGGGCCAGCCACACAGCCCAGCATTCAGGGCCCTGTATGGAGAACTTTTAACTTCTTCCTCTTGATCCCCAACACTGGTAGAAGGAGGAGGTACAGTGAGGATTGATGGCAGCCTGACCCATCAGCAAGCAAAGGTGTTCAGGGCGAGGGCACCCAGCAGCTGAGCCAGTCCAGCTTTAGATTCTCTTCCCCTCTTAACAGGTCATGCCCTTGTCTGGGTCTGGCCCTGAGTGCTGCTGGCATGAGATCTACTGGCCACAGGGAGAATGCAGGTAGGCTGGGCCTTGGCTAGAGGCCTTGTTGAGGACCTGGGGGAACACTCTTCCCATAGACTTGGCATTTGATGATGGAGGGTGACTAGCCTAGGTGGGTGGGCAACTATAGGAAGGGAAACTGAAAACCACAGCATCAATGACCACAACAAAGGGTGGCAGAACAGGCCATCCCCAAAACACACCACTTTGGGGTTTGATTACGTTGACTCATAGGCATTTGAAAAGCAGCAGATGTAGAGAGAGCCTTTCTCTAAATTCTTACCTGCCTAAACATGGGTCCTCCAAAAGGAACTTATTTATCATAGATCCCCTCCCCTGAGGTATCATCCACCAGGGAAAATTGTCTCATAACAGGAGAGGGGAGTAGAAGCCAATACTACACCCAGAAGACAGATTTTGTCTCAAACTATTATACCTTCCATCTATTCTGATGGCCCATCTTTCCTAAAAATCAGTTTCTCTCCTCTCAGAGGCCTATATTCCTCCTTCCCTTTTCCTATTAAGATTGTATTTAATCTTGGGGCGCCTGGGTGGCTCAGTGGGTTAAGCCTCTGCCTTCAGCTCAGGTCATGGTCTCAGGGTCCTGGGATCGAGCCCCACATCGGGCTCTTTGCTCAGCAGGGAGCCTGCTTCCCCCTCTCTCTTTGCCTACTTGTGATCTCTGTCTGTCAAATAAATAAATAAAATCTTTAAAAAAATTTAAAAAAAAAGCTTGTATTTAATCTTGAACTCTAAACCACCTCAGGGACCTACTGGATATCTCCATATCTGGGTATCTTCTATGTACACATGAGGTATATATGTTAATAAACTCGGTTTTTCCCCTTGTTATTCTGTTGTTTCCGGGGTCTCAGCTTAAGAACTGAGAAAGGTAGAGAGAACATTATTTTTTTCTCCTCTATAACAGCAAAACAAAACAAAATATCGATATACCTGCACAGCCCTTCAGCATACTTCTGCCCCATTCCAGAAGGCCTCATGTTTGATTCATCCCACAGCAGGGGGCACTGTCTGGACTCTTCAGAGGGTTAATACAGAGCAGCCAATGCTTCAATTCATTAGGATGAAGACTTCCTGCTATTCTATCTACCTAGATACTCAAGGATATGCAGGAATCTGGTAGACAGAGATGGGATTTCTAGAAGAAGGAAAGGCCCACTTGAGGGCCCAAAGCCAGGACCACATTCACCTGGGTGGGAAAAGGGACATTAACTTACATGTCTCTATCCAGTCCTGAGTAAGCTGGCCTTACCATGTTTTCTGTGCTCCACGGACACTATTCATAGTCTGTGCATTTCCCCGGGGGTAGAGTCCCATGTTTGTTCCTTAAGAATAGGGCTAGTTCTGGTTCAGCTTATTTCCTGGCAGTCCACAAGAGGTGGCCCAACCCAACCCTGACCTGAAGACTAAGAACTTCTCATATTTCCACAGCAAGTGCTCAGGACAATTGGATCCATTGTAGCAACCCCATTCCTACAGGTAGACCTCATCAGAACGGTCCCTGCCTTACCGCCTCCTACTCTTTTCTGAAGAAAGAGTTAACTCAGAGAGTTGTTTGCTGAGGTTCCTGACACTAATCAGGCCAAGGCATATCTGGAGGCAAATTCCTTAGCTGGGACTTGCCAGGGTCAGTCTGATTTGTTTCTAATAGTGTGAGTAGAGCATGATGTATACGTTCTCTTAAAAAAACAAATAAAATTCTGGCTACAAAAGTATTTCATGCTCATTGCAGAAAAATTAGAAAATAAAGAGAAATGTAAAGGAAAAAAGAAATATTAACCCTAATTCCACTACCTAAAGGCAACCTCTTTACATTTTGGTGAATTCTTTACAAGTTTTTTTATTTTTATGTATATATGTACATATTTAACACAGTTGAGATCAAAATGACTCTAAGTTTCATGCCTTACTTTTTCATTTGGCAACAAATTATAGGCTCTTATCAAAATTTGCTGTGGGACTCGATCCCAGGACCCTGAGATCATGACCTGAGCCAAAGGCAGCGGCTTAACCCACTGAGCCACCCAGGCGCCCAAAGCTGTGATTTCTATGGTCTTTAGCTGATGTAGCCTCCTGTACAACTTCCCACCCACTTAGTAGGGAAAATTAACCATGAGTCTAACTAAAGAATATTATAAGAAATAACCTCTTTTTTTTTTTTTTGAGAGAAATAAAGGGGTGAGGGGCAGAGGGAGAGAGAGAGAGAATCTTAAGCAGTCTCACAACCCTGAGCCAAAATCAAGAGTTGGATGTTTAACGTACTGAGCTACCCAGGCACCCTAAGAACCAATTTAAATAGCCTGCCTTTAAGGCTTTTATCTTTTTTTTTTTTTTTTTAAGATTTCATTTATTTATTTGACAGAGAGATAGAGAGCACAGGCAGGCAGAGCGGCAGGCAGAGGGAGAGGGAGAAGCAGGCTCCTTGCTGAGCAGGGAGTCTGATATGGGACTCGATCCCAGGACCCTGGGATCATGACCTGAGCTGAAGGCAGCCGCTTAACCGACTGAGCCACCCAGGCACCCTAAGGCTTTTATCTTAGAACATGATCCTATTTTTCAGGGCAGAAACCTCAGTCTTCCCCTTTGCAAGCCCTGTAATAAATTCTAACCCCTGGTCTCCCCTCCTTCTCATGGATGCTGAATCCCCCAAGGCTCAGCAGAAAACAGATGGTTTACTCAATGTGTCACTGAAGAATTTAATGGAGGGACTATTTACAAAGATTCCAGCAAGGCTCAGGTAACAGATAAGAAATGACAAAGCACTCAGGACTAGAGATGTAGGAGGGCATTACCACCCCTAGTCCTGAAGGAGAAACAGCAAAAGCTTTACCTGCGGGAGAGAGACTGCCCAACAGGAATTTTGGTGGAGGAGCACAGCTATTGGCTCCCCATGCTCTGGCTGAAAGGGACCCAGGGGAGTGATCACTCTGACATCTCTCCACCTGCCCTCAGATCTCTTCCCAGTGCCTTCCATTAGCTGAACTGAACTGGAAGGCAGAAGAATAAATATTCCACAAGGTCAGCCTCCCAGCACACAGAGCGGGTAGGAAGCGATGGACAGTGGATTTGAAAAGATAGATGGAGGGGTGCCGGGGTGGCTCAGCGGGTTAAGGCCTCTGTCTTCGGATTGGGTCATGGGATTGAGCCCAGCATTGGGTGCTCTGCTCAGCAGGGAGCCTGCTTCTCCTCCTCTCTCTCTGCCTGCTTCTCTGCCTACGTGTGATCTCTGTCTGGCAAATAAATAAATAAAATCTTTTTTCTCTTTCTGGCAAATAAATAAATAAAATCTTTTTTAAAAAACATTATTTATTTATTTATTTGGCAGAGAGAGAGATTACACGTAGGCAGAGAGAGAGAGAGAGAGGAGGAAGCAGGCTCCCCACCAAGCAGAGAGCCCAATGCGGGACTCGATCCCAGGACCCTGAGATCATGACTGGAGCTGATGGCAGAGGCTTACCCCACTGAGCCACCCAGGCGCCCCTAAATAAAGTCTTAAAAAAAAAAAAAGAAAGGACAGATGGAGATAACCACCCCAGTGATTTGTGCAGAAGAGGGAAAAGATGAAAGAAACATGCACATTAGTAATTTTCAAAATGTATCTATTATTGGACTTTTAAGTCTCATTTTCACTTTTATAAATAATGTTTCAAAAGGGGATATCTCTCGAAATGTTCTAATGAAATTAATATGAGAGGAGGTGCAATGTCCTTCAGAGTCAGATTGTCTTAGTTAAATCTCTTTAAATGGAGACAGAGTGTCCGGGGCAGGGCTTCCCACCCCCACTCCCAGAGCTGTGATCTAGACCTTGTCAGAGGGGGTGTGACTGTGGTTCATTGGACAGCAGAGACATCACAATGGTGCTGCACTGGCAGAATGTGCTTGGGATGCATTCACTGGTATCATTGCTCTACAAAAGGGAGTAGAGGAGAGTGCCAGGGAAATCTGGGGGCCTTTGGACAATGCTGGCCACCATGCACTGCAGGAGCTGATGCTGAAGACACCATCTGTCCTGCAGGAACTTGATGCTAGAGAAGTCACTTGCATTGCAGGAGCTGGATACTGGAGCAGCCGTCCACGCTGTAGGAGTCAGGGCTTGCTGAGCAGAGCACACCTGAATCAGGAAAGAAAATTCCTCTTACAATGTCTCTCCAGTGCCCTCTACTGACAAAGCTTTGCATTTGTCAGCTTACAAAAAAAAAATTTTTTTTTTTTTTTGAGGTCCTCTACTATATTTTTGTAGAGTAGATGATGAAGGCTAAATTTGGAGCCAGGGGAAATGGATTAATAACTAGCACAATCCCAAGTCTGTATGCCCAGAGAAGGGACGATGATTGGTAGAGCCGATGCCATGCTGGATCGGTCAGTTACTTGTGCTGAGAATGGAGCCGCATTCATTAAAAAGAGAAGCAGCAAGGTGGAAAGGCAGGTGCAAGAAAGCAGACCACTCACTGAGCAGCCCCTGCTCTCCCAGGAAGAGAAACTCACCATGGCTTGAAAAATAGTCCTCAAGAATACCCATTTCCTTTTATTCAGACCTGCACCAAGAAATCCTCTGATTTTTCTTACAATCTACCCCAGTATCAGCTAAGGGGCAGATCTTGGGTAGTGGATACATGTATTTTGCTGTTTGGAAAGGGATGTCATCCACTGTGATCTAATAAATTGGCCTTTGATGGTTATATAAGCCTTTGGTGGTATTAGTGAAAATCTGTTACCAAAACTCTACTCTTAGCTGGTGCACTAAGAAAAGTCAGGTTCTGATTCTGAGAAGCTGAGAACCAGGTTTTGGACTTGGGGGACCCAATCAGGTGCTCTCCTAAAGGACCTGTAGCCTGCACCCCAGACAATTATTGCTGCCAGCGCATCCCCCAAGGAAGAACTCTGCAGAACACATAATTGGGCATGTATAAATAGTATTCTATAAATGTCTGACCAACAACCATTCTGTAGTTGCTGGACTTACAGGTATTTTTCAGTCTTTCACTATTACATATAACATAAGGATGAGTATCTTTGTGATTAGTATTTGTGATCAGTGTTCTTTTTGCTGTTCTTTTGTGTGTTTTTGTATTTCAAATGATTCCTTTAGGATTGATGATCAGAATTGGAAGTAAATTGATGTCAAATCACAGCTTCCTTTGGGGTATGTGTGTGTGTGTGTGTGTGTGTGTGTGTAGAGGAATGTGTAGAGGAAGCATGAACTTTTTATTAGGTTTGAAGACCTATTGCCCAATGATTTCAGAAATGTACCAATTACAGTTCCACTTGAGACAATTTCAGGACATCCTGATTCACACAGAGTATTACATTCTAGTGTGTGTGTGTGTGTGTGTGTGTGTGAATGCACATGCCCATATACATATGAAATCTTGCTTTCTGTAAATTTCTTTAGTTAATACTAATGTTAGATATTTATGCTCACAAGAGATGGTCAATCCTTTTGCCCTCTTCTGAGAGTCATCTGTTCAGATCCTTCACAATTGAGACGAATTTTATTTCAATCTCTGGGGAGTTTCATGTGCCAGATTCTTCATTCTGTCCTCTTTTAGATGGAAAGGAGCTCTTCTCCCACCTCTAACTCTTTTGGAAATTCCTTTCTGAATTCAAGTGTCTTTGCTGTAGGAGAGCTGGGCTTGGGTGGCCACGAGCTTTGATGAGAATGGATGCAAGTATATGGAAGTCTGAACCCTGCAAAGCAGGTCAAGTTTCATCCCTGGGTGGAGAGTCCTCAGAGGGAAGGAACTGGTCTGTATATGGCTTTCTCTTCACTCTCCATTTTTAAATTCCACAGAGGGATCCTGGGTGTTTTTCTTCTCCTTAGTTGACTCAAATTGAGTCTTTAAATAAACCATACTTCTTGTAGGAGCCTAAGACACATATTTAGAGGAAGTGTGTCATTGAAAGTGCTATTTTGAAGTCATGTGGTAAATTACCAGAGGAGGAATCTCCTCACCCCATCTGAGCTCTGTGCCTTCTTTGGCTCTGGGGGTTAGAGAAAAACTTTCTTTTCTTCCCTCTCCCATTCCTTTGCCTTCTAAAACTGACACAGAGAACATGGCTTGCCCTGAAAAACTTGCAGGTGGTGAGCAGATGGCAGGTATGAGGCAGTTGTGTGTTTTGAAGTAAGTGTGGGATGTGTGTGTGGGAATGCAAGAGGTGACAGTAACTCATTCATGTGGGGAGTGGGGCTCAGCAATGGTAATCAAGGGAGCTTTGGGGAAGATGGGCCATTGGTGGTCACCTTAAATGATAGACAAGGTTTGGAAATATAGCAAAGGAGTCGGCTAAGTTTCTGTTAGTCTTCACTCCCGTCTCACTAGTACCACCAGGAATCCTGGCTCTCCATGTTGCTGCCAGAGACAGTCATTCATCCATGCATACATACATATATACATAAATCTGACAGTTCATTCAGTCATTTATTCCTTTTCCAATGGCCTTTCTATCTTCACATCTATTTTACACTATCTGTGAAGGCTCTCCTGTCTGCAGCACAAATATTAATAACACAAGATTCTAGCTTTCAGGGCACACATAGTCTAGTAGTTAGCTGAACAACTTAAAAACAGGTTAACAAGGGGCACCTGGGTGGCTCAGTGGGTTGGGCCTCTGCCTTTGGCTCAGGTCATGATCTCAGGGTCCTGGGATCGAGCCCCATGTTGGGCTCTGCTCGGCGGGAAGCCTGCTTCCCTCTCTCTCTCTGTCTGCCTCTGCCTACTGTGGTCTCTCTCTGTCAAATAAATAAATAAATAAAATCTTAAAAAAAAAACCACACAGATAACAATACAATACAATATGTGTTTAAAGTATGCCTGGGTAAATGTCTCTTTTACCTGAAAGGCCTTACCTGATCACCCAGTCCGAAATAGGTTCTAGTCATTATTCTTTTTCATAATATTCTTTTTATTTTCCTTTAGAGCATTTATCACAATGTGTTATTATATACTTAATAGTATGTATATTTGCTTCATATCTCTCTTCCCCCATTGACTGGAAGCTCATGGGGGTAAGTTCTATGCCTGCTTTGCTTATTCCTGAATACTCAACACATGGCCTATGTGCAGCATACTGCAGGCCTGTAGGAAACGTTCACCAAATGAATTAATAAATAAGCACTGATCTTACCCAGGAATGATCATTTCTTTCACTCAACCAGTGGTTCTCAAAGTGTGATCCTGGGACCAGCAGCATCACTTATCTAGAAATGAAAATTCCTAAACCCACCTGTTGGTTCACAAACTGGCCTTGTACACAGAAGGCAGAGAAAGAGACCAAAGAAAGAGGCAGGCCACTCCAGATTGGTAGGTGGCAGGTTTAATGAGCAAGGGAACTTACTTAAAGGACTTGGCTTTTGTGGCCACAAGAGAAGTGTTATCTCTGCACCTACCCACCTCATCTTAAATGTTTATATAGAAGCCTTAACTGGGTTCAGCCATGTCTTCAGTCCAGGTGGTCTCAACAGCACCTTCTTCTCTCAAAGCTACATCCTTGGAATGACTTCCACTGGGGGATCAGTAGGCAGAATATACATTCCAAGGACAGGTGAAGGAATGAGGAGCCTCCCATTGCCCAGGTCCTGCTTGAGAGTTGACAAGCAGTCATGTCCTCTCAGTTACCTCCTCTAACACCACCCACCAGAATTAGAATCAGAAACTTAGAAATCAGCAATTCACATTTTAAAAGCCTCATTGGGTGATCCTGATGCATGCTAAAGTTTGGGAACACTGTACTAAATTAATAAATGGCAATTCCAGTCTACCTTCGACATCTATAGATTTCAGTGCAGAGACAAGAGTAATTGTGTCTGGGGCGCTTGGGTGGCTCAGTCGTTAATGGTCTGCCTTCAGCTCAGGTCATGATCTCAGGGTCCTGGGATCGAGCCCCGCATCGGGCTCCCTGTTTGGTGGGAAGCCTGCTTCTCCCTCCCCGACTCCCCCTACTTATTTCCCTCTCTCACTGTGTCTCTCTCTGTCAAATAAATAGGTACAATCTTAAAAAAAAAAAAAAAAAAAAAAAAGAGTAATTGTGTCTGGACTGGGGAATACTTCATGGAGAAAGTGATATTTTCAAGGAAGCCTTGAGCTAGATGAGTCAGAGAAAGGCAATTAAGGGCAGAAAACTCTCAGGCAGAGAACTGTATAAGCAAAGGTATGGATTAGCCTGGCTTTTGAAGTAGTCTGCATGGCAGGGAATGGCATGAGAGGAGGATGGAGATGTAAGCCAGGGTCTTGAATGCCAGGTTTCAAGTGAGGAGGTAACATGTACTCCATTCCCCCACCCCCCAGCTGTCCAGACAGGCCTGAGTCAGATTTCCCTGGACTCACCCCTTCCTGCCTTCCTCCTCCCTCCTTCCCCTCCTTCCTCTTCTCTCATCTCCTCCCTTCCCCTGGGGGTGAGACTGCTTGGCTCCCAGGCCAGCCCCACCCCCGCTGTCCCCTTGCCAACCCACTGATGTCAGTTTGGTGGGGTGAGTCTGGCTGGAGCTTTGGAGCCAGGCCTAGCCACTTGCCTCACAGCTCCCAGCTTTGTGGGAAAGCCCAGGATGTGGATACGCACTAGCTGCTCATTGAGGGCTTCCAGTACTCAAGAGAAAGAATCTCTTCCTCTGGAGACATCATACTCTGGGGGAGGAACAGTGGTGTCAGAGCCAGGGTTTCTCAGGACCCAGGCTTACGTCATTCCAGCTCCAGGGGACTGGCTCCAGGCCCTCTCCTTGCCGAGTGACTCACAGCAGGCCTTGTCTCCAGGGTCCTCAATCCAACTATGCTTTGAGGTGATGAAGCTGGTAATAGCCTTAATGCCAACAGGTGCTATGTACCCAGCAGCTAGCGTGTTGGCGCTGTGAGTTACCTACACCTTGTAGCTCTCCACTTTATGCAACCCGATAATATTTTTCAATTCTGTTTTATTTTATTTTATTATTTTAAGATTTCATTTATTTATTTGAGAGAGAGAGTGAGAGAGAGAGCAAGTGAGAGCGTACAAGCAGAAGGAGAGGCAGAGGGAGAGGGAGAAGCAGGCTCCCGGCCGAGCAGGGAGCCTGATGCGGGACTAGATCCCAAGACCTCAGGACCACAACCTGAACTGAAGGCAGATGCTTAACTGACTGAGCCACCTAAGCGCCCCTTCAATGCCATTTTTAGCATTCTTAGATAACATAACCAACCTGCATCACAGTTTCATAATATGAAACAAACAAACAAAAAAAGCCACAATTAACTTAAAGGAGGAAATAAAAGGTATTTTTAAAATATAAGAATATATAGTCTGTGCTTGCTTGGGCAGCACATACACTAAAATTGGAATTATACAGAGAAGATCAGCACAGCCCCTGTGCAAGGACAACATGCAGATCTGTGAGGCGTTCAATACAGAAATGCTTGGACAGACCACGACTGGCAGGTTTAACGAAGCAGTCTTTCTCCGTGAACTGCCAACAACTACGAACACATATTGATACAGGTACATTCCCTTACTGGTTCCAATACTACCAGCACTGTCGCCATTCAATTATGATTTCAGCAATGGTGAACTCTTCTGCTAAAGTTCCAAATAAAACAGGGTTCAACCTTTCCTTAATTGACATGGTAGCCTGCTGTCTTTTGTTGGCCCCTCCAGATCCATGTCCCCCCTGCTCTTCTCTTCCCTGCTCTTGGCCTTGGGAGCCTGACACATCAACCACACTCATGTCCTCTGATTTCCTGTTGGGTTTGGCCAATGAAAGCCCTGAGAGGAGACGGGGTGAGGGAAGGAAGGGAGATTGGGGTTTTTATTTCTGCCTTCCTTCCTGCCTATATCCCTCATCCTAAAGTCATTGCTGTTCTCAAGGTAGCTAGAGTGGGTTGAATGAGAGCCCCCGAAAGCTGTGTCTGTGGAGTGACCTGATATGGTGGAGGCTGGCACAAGTACTGAAAGAATTCACCCCAGGCCCAACAAAGGAGATAGAAGCTTACTGAATACACTGCAAGGGAGCAGCGGGCAGGGCAGCAGAGGAGAGACGGTCTGCCAGAAGGCAATGGTGGGGAGCTATTGTTGAGGGGGGAAGGTGAGGAGGTAACGGAGTATGTGGAATTTTCCTTTTTTGGTATCTGTGCCCAGTTGTAAGCAGCCCATTGGTCAGCTAGGGCTTGTGGATATTTTGAGGTGGGTCACCTAATGGGCCTGTTTGCATTCAGGCCAGTGGTCACTGTGCGCCTTTTTACCTTACTCGGGTTTCCATTGCTCAATCAAGAGTGTTGCCTAAAAGTGGCCTATACAATGTTCACATTCTAACTTCTGGAACCTATGGATGTAGCCTTATTTGGAGAAAGGATCTTCGCAAATACAATTAAGGCTCTCGAGATGTGATTGCCCTAGATGATCTGGGTGGACCCTAAATTCAATAAGTGAAGAATAAGTGTCTTTTTATTTATTTACTTATTTTTTTAAGAATAAGTGTCTTCATAAGAGACAGAAGAGAAGACACAGAGAAGAGGAGATGGCCATGTGAAGACAGAAGAAGGGAGGTGCCTGGGTGGCTCAGTTGGTGAAGCTTCTGCCTTTGGCTCAGGTCATAATCCTGGGGTCCTGGGATGGAGTCCCACTTAGGACAGGGTGTTGGGGGGTGGTCCCTGGTCCCTGCTCAGCAGTTAGCCTGCTTCTCCTTCTCCCTCTGCCACTCCCCCTGCTTGTGCTCTTTCTCTGTCTAATAAATAAATAAAATATTTTAAAAAATTCAGGAGCACCTGGTTGGCTCAGTCATTAAGTGGTTGCCTTCCGCTCAGGTCAGAGCGAGGAATGTGCTTCTCCCTCTCCCGCTTCCCTGCTTGTGTTCCCTCTCTCGCTGTGTCTCTCTCTGTCAAATACATAAATAAAATATTTTTTTAAAAATATTTCTCTCTGTCAAATACATAAATAAAATATTTTTTAAAAAATATTTTATTTATTTGACAGAGAGAAACCACAAGTAGGCAGAGAGGCAGGCAGAGAGAGAGGAGGAAGCAGGCTCCCTGTGGAGCAGAGAGCCCGAAGTGGGGCTCGATCCCAGGACCCTGGGATCATGACCTGAGCTGAGGGCAGAGGCTTTAACCCACTGAGCCACCCAGGTGCCCCATAAATAAAATATTTTTTAAAAATACAGAAGCAGAGACTGGAGTGATGCAGCCACCCAAGGAAGGCTGGGAGCCACCCGAAGCTGGCAGAGGCGAGGAAGGATTTTCCCCTAGGGTCTATGGAGACACTGTGACCCTGCTGCTGCCTTGATTTCAGACTTTTGGCCTTGAGAATTGTGAGAATAGATTTCTGTTGTTTTAAGCCACCAAAGTTGCAGTAATTCGTTGTGGCAGCCAGGGGATCTAATACTCTCAGCAATACTTCTCCCCTCTCAGGTTCTGGTAATCTCACCTCTGCTCATACCTTGGATACAGTAGTGGTGACAGCTGTGCTGCGGCTGGACCTGGGTCTCTGCCCTTTCCTGTCTGGCTTCCTCACACCTGTCCACACCTTTCTAATTAGTCATTTTGCAAATCAACCCCTCCCTGAATTATCCTAACTTGAGTGCGCTGATTTCCTGTCAGGGCCCTGACAGTTACACAGGGCAAATGCATTCCTGGAACATTCAATAGATATTAAAGCCATGCAAAAATATGTTGTGATTCTTTGTAAAACAAAGTTTCGTGCCTAGGCTCACAAACTGCAACGTCAGATAGATGAATGTCCCGTGGACCATATGAAAGTCGTGGGGCAGGAGCGACAGCTTGTCACCGTGTAGGAGTGTCCCAAGCATCACAGGCCCCTAGCATCTCTAGTTAGAAGGGCTCCATAACCAAACATTACCTTACAATTTCTGGGACATCATTCTGCTGAGAAGCACTGATTATGTAATATTTTATTTAAACCCCACAATGGCATTTTGACTGGGTACCATCTCTATTTTACACATGTGGAAATAGGCTCAAAGAGACAAAGACACCTGCTTGGGTCTGTCTGGGGGTGGGGGTGGGATCTGGGGTACAGTCTCAGGGGCACCTGGGTGGCTCAGGTCATGATCCCAGGGTCCTGGGATCGAGCCCCACATCAGGCTCTCTGCTCAGCAGGGAGCCTGCTTCCTCCTCTCTCTGCCTGCTTCTCTGCCTACTTGTGATCTCTGTCTGTCAAGTGAATAAATAAAATCTTAAAAAAAAAAAAAGAAATCAGACTCAGATATGACTGGATTTAAGGCCTGTGTTCCTAATCACAAAGCTGTACTGCCCTTTTGTAGTTTGGGTCTTTGTCAGGGTCAAAGGGCAGAGACAGTGCTGGAGGCAATCAAGTCTAACTCATCATGGGGGCACCTGGGTGGTGCAGTCAGTTGAGCATCTGGTTTAAGCTCCTAATCTCAGGATAATGAGATCAGTCCCTGAGTGAAGTCTCCTTAAGACTCTCTCTCCCTCTACCTCTGCCCCCCCTCATACATGTGCTCTCTCTCGCTCTCTCTGAAATAAACAAATAAAAAACTTTTTAAAAAGACTTAAAAAAAAATCTAACTCATCATTGAGGGGCTCCATCAAAGATGAGCCAGTCTGGGAACGCTATGCTATATATAATAATATATAACTTCAAAATCTCAGTAGCTTCAGACACAGTAAAGATTTCTTTCTTGCTCCAGGAAAATCCTATGTAGATCTTGGTAATTTCTGAGCAGCTTTCCTCCAAGCAGTGAAATCAGAGATTTGGTCTTCCTCCATTAGGAAGCTTTATCACTCAGAGCCTTTTGTTTCCAGCCTCACAGATAGAGGAGAGAGGGTGTGAAAGATAACCGAGGACATTTTATGGGCAAATGTGGAATTTCTTCTACTTTCCTTCTATTGGCTGAACTCAGTTATATGGTCCATACTTAGGTGCAAGGGGGCCTGGGAAACATAGTCTGTGTCTAGTGAACACAGCACTGTCTCTGCAGAAGAGTTGTCAAGCTCTTCTAGTCCTTATATCAAAAGCATAAGGAAGAGAGACTTAAGTTCAAGTGTTGTCTTTGCTATTGATCTGCTAAATCACCACCTTCATCATATCCTGTTCCTTTATAGAGAGCCTCAGCTACCTCATTTGTCAGACGATTTTGGAAGCTCATCTCTCAGAGATACCTGATGGCCAGATGTAAGAGAAGTAGAGTGCTGGTTGGAAGAAATCCTGGAGAGAGCTGCTCCCACCAGAGTTCTGACTTTGTCCAACAGCTCTCCCAAATCCACTTTCCACATTCTGCAGCAAGAAAAGCTTGGCAGATTCTCCTGGCTGTTGAGAAGGGCCTCCCTGTGAAGCTCAAGTGCCTGTGGTATCTCTGAACGCTGGTATTGTTGGGGAAGAAGGGGTTTTGGGGGAATGAATAGTGTTGGAACTAGATACAAGAATCTACAAGAATCTAGATAAAAGAGAACTCTGGCAATGGCCCTGAAGACCAGTAGAGACCCCAGAGATCTAGGCATAAATTCAAGGAGATGATGGAGTTGTGGCTGAGGGGGTGGGGCTGTGTGTGTTGGGAAGCCAATGCTCACCCCAATGGACATCCACTGTTGGTTCTGCCCCAAACCTCTCTTCCAGGAATCAACTCCTCCATGCCCAAAACTTCAAGGTTGCAGTGGGAACTGCTATGTTTCTACAATATGACCTTGATCCCTGGTCACTTGATTGGTCCAGGTCAGGCACCTGACCCATACTGGAACAATAATTTTTCTTTTTTAAGATTTTATTTATTTATTTGTGTGTGTGAGAGAGAGCACAAGCAGGGGGAGCAGCAGGCAGAGGGAAAATCAGGCTCCCCACTGAGCCCCTAGGGAGCCCAGTGTGGGACTCGATCCCAGGACTCTGGGATCATAACCTGAGCTGAAGGCAGATGCTTAACTGACTGAGCCTCCCAGGCTTCCCAACAATAATTTTCTGCTAGGAATTTTGAAGAGATAGAGATGAGAGAGGAAGAGCTATTTTAACTTCTCTCCAGCTGATTGGTCCAATAACATATAACTCTGAGTTTTTCTTGACAGCTATACTTTCCTCACTGTGCGGAACAAGCAGGAGAACTGGTCTGATGAGAGAGAACAAAAGATGAGGAGACTCCCAGGGGCATCTGAATTTCTGGTTCTGCTCCATTCCTGAGGACTCCTTGTCTCTGTGACGTGCCCCTGTATCATTATAATTAACCTTCTCCTTGATAGTGCAAGTGGATGTTTGTTATTCACAATCCAAAAAACCTAAGGAATAATATGAACTTTTCTTATCAGATATATTTATTCATTCAAGTGCATTCTTCTGGTGTAACTACTATGTTCAGTTACCATGGAAGGTGCTGGAAATCCAATGATGAATAGGATAGACATAGTACCTACCCTAAGGGACCTTATACTTGGAGAGGGGATAAAAGGCTAGGGCAGGTGAGACCTGGAACAAGTACTATACAGGTAAAGTCCAGGTTTATGAGAACTTATAAGAAGATAATAAGAACATACAAGCTGAGAACTGACAGACTGAGCAGGAGTTGAGTGAAAGGAGTTTGTAATTAGGATGTAAAGGAAGGAGAACATCCCAGTCAGGAAGAAGAGCATGAATGATAACTCTCTCATGAGGTCAGCATCCTCTGGAAAGAAAGCAACACTTCAGTTAAGGGTCCTGGTTTCTCACCTACCCCTACTTTGGGCCCCCAGCTAATATGCTGGTTAGAAGACTCTTTCCTTTGGCCTGAAAACGGCCCAGCAGGGACAACCCTCTCTTGTCCAGACTCTTCTTTTCCTTGAGATATTGCAAGGGGAGAAACACAAAACTCTCCCTTTCATTCATTCCCCTTTTGGTAGAGAATTGCTAGATTTCATCTCAATAGCCATTATCCTCACCTCCCTAACTCCTATGTTGGCAGCAACGTGGCTGGCTAATAAAACCACATTTCCCAACCTTCGTTGTAGAGGGGATGGCTAATGGGAAGTCAGTGGAAGTGACTGGGTAGGGTTTTTAGAAAGCTGTTTAAAAGGGTTCACTTAGCTAGCAAGCAGCCCTTTGTCCTTTCCCCTGTTCTTGCTTATTTGTCCCTGGGACATAAACATGAGGGGTAGAGGCCCAGCAGTCATTTTCATCTGTGAGTTGAAGTCATGTGCTAAGGATGGCAGAGCAGAAGATAGGACTCCAGCTTCTTTTTTCTTTTTTTTTATTTGAAATTTATTTATTTATTTTTTTCAGCGTAACAGTATTCATTGTTTTCGCACAACACCCAGTGCTCCATGCAATACGTGCCCTCCCTATTACCCACCATCTGGTTCCCCCAACCTCCCACCCCCACCCCTTCAAAACCCTCAGGTTGTTTTTCAGAGTCCATAGTCTCTTATGGTTCGCCTCCCCTTCCAATTTCCCTCAACTTCCTTCTCCTCTCCATCTCCCAATGTCCTCCATGTCATTTGTTATGCTCCACATGGACTCCAGCTTCTTAGACTTATAGAGTCCCCATACCATCCTGGTCTACCTGAAGACGGTTTATCATGTGAAAGGAAAATAGGCCTCTATCTTATTTAGGCCACTGTTATTTTGGATCTCTCTTACTAATGGCTGAACTAAAGTCCTCATTGGTGTAACCCTAAAAGCCCTCTCACAACTCAGTTTCTCTTCACTAAATAGTCCCCAAGTCATTCATTCAATCATTTACTCATTCATACTCAAACACTCTCTGATTGAAGAAAACTATCCCATATTCTGAAATGAGATGAGATTACATGGGCATAAAAGGGTGTTGTAAATATCAAAGCGTTAAAGCACATACTAAGTTGTGTTACTATTATTTTATTAATATTATGATTTTTTGTTATTCAAGAACTCAATTAAGAAGTTTTAGTATGTAGGGGCGCCTGGGTGGCTCAGTCATTAAGTGCCTGCCTTTGGCTCAGGTCATGATCCCAGGATCCTGGGATCAAGCCCCATGTTGGGCTCCCTGCTTGGCAGGAGACCTGGTTCTCTCTCTCCCACTCCCCTTGCCTGTGTTCCCTTTCTTGATGTGTTTCTGTCAAATAAATAAATAAAATCTTAAAAAAAAAAAAGAAGTTTTAGTATATAATATGCAATTTGTTGGAGGGAAACTCCTGTTAAGTGGTGTGAATTACTGAAGTCCAGTGCTATGCTATTTTGGTAAAGAAAAGATGTGGGGTGCCTGGGTGGCTTAGTTGGTTAGGCATTTCACTTCGGTCAGATCATGATCCTGGGGTCCTAGAATCAAGTCCCACACCAGGTTTCTTTCTTGGCAGGGAACCTCCTCCTCCCCCCTTTGCCTGATGCTCCCCAATTGCAGTCTCTCTCTCTCTCTCTAACAAATGAATAAATAAATAATCTTAAAAAAAAAATTCTCTCTTTCTCCCTCTGCCCCTTCCCTTGGCTTGTGCTCTCTTTCTCTCTCTCTCAAAAAAACCAAAAATTAAAATTAGGGGTGCCTGGGTGGCTCAGTGGGTTAAAGCCTCTGTCTTCAGCTCAGGTCATAATCCCAGAGTCCTGAGATTGAGCCCTGCATCAGGCTCTCTGCTCAGCAGGGAGCCTGCTTCTTCCTCTCTCTCTGCCTGTCTCTCTGCCTACTTGTGATCTCTGTCTGTCAAATAAATAAATAAACAAATCTTTTAAAAAATAAAATAAAAATGATATCCCATGCTTCAGGTTATCTTTATCAGGTCTTTGATTATTTAAGAAAACTCTATTAAAAGTTTTTAATAGTTCTCTAAAAAAATAGCTAAGGTTTTTTTTTTTTTTAAAACCATGTAATTTTCTATATTTGCTTTTGAAACCTTTCGAAACCTAAATCTTTAATTATCACTCTATCACTTAATTATTCCATAGGATTTCTGGAACATCTCAAAAGATTTGTTCTTTCTCCTTATAAAAAGAGAGACTAGGTTTTTCTGACATGTTAAATTACATGGGAAGGATTGTCAAAAAAGTTATGTGCAACCCTCTTAGGTTATTTGTAAGGCTATATGTTCTTAATATGTGTTCAAGTAATTGTATGAAATTCATAGAATCTGACACATCCTGGTATAATGTCATCAGTCACAACTTCAGTTATCATCTTAAAATGTTGTGTGTCACAGAGATCATCAAATTTCCTTGTCAATTGCATTTAAAGGAACTATAATCGGATCTTTAATCATGACAATTTCTAAGTCTTTGGTCAGTCGATCATTCTTTTATTCTGCGATTGTTCTAAAGGCTTTTGTAAGCAGCAATGATCCAAAAATGCTTTATCTTCAGAACAATTCATGGAAGGGACTCTGACAAGTTCTCTAGATTTCAGGTTTCTCACAACTTTAAGGTTGACCATCGACCAGGGTAAGAATTTCCAGAACTCTAATGAAAAAACAAAATGTTTCACAGAACTGCTAACTCAGAACCAAGCAAAACAAGAATTAACTACATGGGACTGAATAAATTGATGAAGATGATTACAATTTTTATGACTTTTTGTTTGAAACATCACTGGTTCTTTGACATCTTGTTTCCAGATTTAAGGAGACTTTTCCTCTTTTTTCTTAAGTAATCCGTGACTGGCTGCAAGTTGGTAAAGTATACCTACATGAACAGAATTGAGGCATTTATCTTTTCTCCCTACCTGATCCTGCTAGAATTCAGAAACTCTTGAACATTCTTATTTTCATGGCAATATACCTATCTGCCTAAGTTCAGTAAGAATCTTGTAATAGGACACAGTTGGAAATATTGGTGATTTTATCAAGGCTTTGACTGGAATGTCATATTTGAGAGTGATGAGCACAGATTAAGATATAACCAGAGAGCTTTAAGGAAATAAGGTTGCTATTAAGGGGCCAATGCTTATTAAACCCCTTTTTGAGAAACCACCTGGTACCTTTCAGGGTTTCCTGTCTTAACCAGGTTAAGTCCTGGCAGACTCAGTCCCCTCAGGATATTTTTGGGACCTCAAACAGAGAATTCATCCAAGTGTATAGATATTCATGTGGAGTTTGATAGTGAGTTCTGGTGTGGCTTCCTAGCCTTGAGAGGCTTTTTAAAAAGTTCATTCTCGGAGGGAGGAGTCAAGATGGCGGAGAAGTAGCAGGCTGAGACTACATCAGGTAGCAGGAGATCAGCTCAATAGCTTATCTAAACATTGCAAACACCTACAAATCCAACAGGAGATCGAAGAGAAGAACAGCAATTCTAGAAACAGAAAATCAACCACTTTCTGAAAGGTAGGACTGGCAGAGAAGTGAATCCAAAGCGACTGGAAGATAGACCGCGGGGGGAGGGGCCGGCTCCCAGCAAGTGGTGAAGCAACAGAGCACAAAATCAGGACTTTAAAAAGTCTGTTCCACTGAGGGACATTGCTCCAGAGGCTAAACCGGGGTGAAGCCCACGCGGGGTCAGCGTGGCCCCAGGTCCCGCAGGGTCACAGAAGGATCGGGAGTGTCGGAGTGTCGCAGAGCTCCCAGGTATTAGAACGGGGAAGCCGGCTACAGAGACAGAGCCGAGGACTGAGCTCTCAGCTCGGGGTTACCTTGAACCGGTCGCAGGCTGGGTGAGCTCGGAGCGCGGTTGGAGGCCGGGGATACGGGAGTGATTGGGCCCTATTCTCTGGGGGCATACTGAGGAGTGGGGCCCCGGGCTCTCGGCTCCTCGGGGCCGGAGACTAGGAGGCTGCCATTTTCATTCCCGTCCTCCGGAACTCTATGGAAAGCGTTCAGGGAACAAAAGCTCCCAAAAGCGAACCCGAGCCGATTACTTAGTCCGGCCCCCGGTAAGGGCGGTGCAATTCCGCCTCAGGCAAAGAACCTTGAGAGTCACTACAACAGGCCCCTCCCCCAGAAGATCAACAAAAAATCCAGCCAGGACGAAGTTCATCTACCAAGGAAAGCAGGTTCAATTCCTAGGACAGCAGCGGAATTCCAGAGGAGGAGAAAGCAAAGCATGGAACTCATGGCTTTCTCCCCATGATTCTTTCGTCTTGCGATTAATTCAAATTTTTTTTCTTCTTCTGCTAAAATTTTTTAAACTTTTACCTTTTCTTTTTTAACGTTTTTTGACTAGTTTATCTAATATATATATTTTTTTCTTTCTTATATTTTTTCTTTATTTGTTTTCTTTTTTAAATTTTTTTCTTTTTTTTTTCTGAACCTCTTTTTATCCCCTTTCTCCTCCCCCCCATGATTTGGGGTCTCTTCTGATTTGGTTAAAGTGCATTTTTCTGGGGTCTTTACCACCCTTTTAGTATTTTATTTGCTCCTTCATATCCTCTTATCTGGACAAAATGACAAGGTGGAAATATTCACCACAAAAAGAAGAACAAGCTAGGTCCCAACCGAAGGCTAGGGACCTAATCAACACAGACATGGGTAATATGTCAGATCTAGAGTTCAGAATGACAATTCTGAAGGTTCTAGCCAGGCTCGAAAAAGGCATGGAAGATATTAGAGAAACTCTCTCTGGAGTTATAAAAGCCCTTTCTGGAGAAATAAAAGAACTAAAATCTAACCAAGTTGAAATAAAAAAAGCTATTAATGAGTTCAATAAAAAATGGAGGCTCTCACTGCTAGGATAAATGAGGCAGAAGAAAGAATTAGTGATATAGAAGACCAAATGACAGAGAATAAAGAAGCCGAGCAAAAGAGGGACAAACAGTTACTGGACCATGAGGGGAGGATTCGAGAGATAAGTGACACCATAAGACGAAACAACATTAGAATAATTGGGATTCCAGAAGAAGAAAGAGAGAGGGGAGCAGACGGTTTATTGGAGAGAATTATTGGAGAGAATTTCCCTAATATGGCAAAGGGAACAAACATCAAAATCCAGGAGGTGCAGAGAACCCCCCTTAAAATCAACAAGAATAGGTCCACAGCCCATCACCTAATAGTAAAATTTACAAGTCTTAGTGACAAAGAGAAAATCCTGAAAGCAGCCCAGGAAAAGAAGTCTGTAACATACAATGGTAAAAATATTAGATTGGCAGCAGACTTATCCACGGAGACCTGGCAGGCCAGAAAGAGCTGGCATGATATATTCAGAGCACTAAACGACAAAAACATGCAGCCAAGAATACTCTATCCAGCTAGGCTGTCATTGAAAATAGAAGGAGAGATAAAAAGCTTCTAGGACAAACAAAACCTGAAAGAATTTGCAAACACCAAACCAACTCTACAGAAAATATTGAAAGGGGTCCTCTAAGCAAAGAGAGAGCCTAAAAGTAGTAGATCAGAAAGGTACAGAGACAATATACAGTAACAGTCACCTTACAGGCAATATAATGGTGCTAAATTCATATCTCTCAATAGTTACCCTGAATGTTAATGGGCTAAATGCCCCAATCAAAAGACACAGGGTATCAGAATGGATAAAAAACCAAAACCCATCTATATGTTGCCTACAAGAAACTCATTTTAGACGCGAAGACACCTCCAGATTTAAAGTGAGGGGTGGAAAACAATTTACCATGCTAATGGGCATCAGAAGAAAGCTGGGGTGGCAATCCTTATATCAGATCAATTAGATTTTAAGCCAAAGACTATAATAAGAGATGAGGAAGGACACTATATCCTACTCAAAGGGTCTGTCCAACAAGAAGATCTAACCATTTTAAATATCTATGCCCCTAACGTGGGAGCAGCCAACTATATAAACCAATTAATAACAAAATCAAAGAAACACATCAATAATAATACAATAATAGTAGGGGACTTTAACACTCCCCTCACTGAAATGGACAAATCATCCAAGCAAAAGATCAACAAGGAAATAAAGGCCTTAAATGACACACTGGACCAGATGGACATCACAGATATATTCAGAACATTTCATCCCAAAGCAACAGAATACACATTCTTCTCTAGTGCACATGGAACATTCTCCAGAATAGATCACATCCTAGGTCCTAAATCAGGTCTCAACCAGTATCAAAAGATTAGGATCATTCCCTGCATATTTTCAGACCACAGTGCTCTGAAGCTAGCACTCAATCACAAGAGGAAATTTGGAAAGAACCCAGATACATGGAGACTAAACAGCATCCTTCTAAAGAATGAATGGGTCCACCAGGAAATTAAAGAAGAATTGAAAAAATTCATGGAAACAAATGATAATGAAAACACAACAGTTCAAAATCTGTGGGACACAGCAAAGGCAGTCCTGAGAGGAAAATATATAGCGGTACAAGCCTTTCTCAAGAAACAAGAAAGGTCTCAAGTACACAACCTAACCTTACACCTAAAGGAGCTGGAGAAAGAACAAGAAAGAAACCCTAAACCCAGCAGGAGAAGAGAAATCATAAAGATCAGAGCAGAAATCAATGAAATAGAAACCAAAAAAACAATAGAACAAATCAACGAAACTAGGAGCTCGTTCTTTGAAAGAATCAATAAGATTGATAAACCCCTGACCAGACTTATCAAAAAGAAAAGAGAAAGGACCCAAATAAATAAAATCATGAATGAAAGAGGAGAGATCACAACTAACACCAAGGAAATACAGACAATTATAAGAACATACTATGAGCAACTCTATGCCAACAAATTTGACAATCTGGAAGAAATGGATGCATTCCTAGAGACATATAAACTACCACAACTGAATCAGGAAGAAATAGAAAACCTGAACAGGCCCATAACCAGTAAGGAGATTGAAACAGTCATCAAAAATCTCCAAACAAACAAAAGCCCAGGGCCAGATGGCTTCCCAGGGGAATTCTACCAAACTTTTAAAGAAGAACTAATTCCTATTCTCCTGAAACTGTTCCAAAAAATAGAAATGGAAGGAAAACTTCCAAACTCATTTTATGAGGCCAGCATCACCTTGATCCCAAAACCAGACAAGGATCCTACCAAAAAAGAGAACTACAGACCAATATCCTTGATGAACACAGATGCAAAAATTCTCACCAAAATACTAGCCAATAGGATTCAACAGAACATTAAAGGGATTATTCACCACGACCAAGTGGGATTTATTCCAGGGCTGCAAGGTTGGTTCAACATCCGCAAATCAATCAATGTGATGGAACACATTAATAAAAGAAAGAACAAGAACCATATGATACTCTCAATAGATGCTGAAAAAGCATTTGACAAAGTACAGCATCCCCTCCTGATCAAAACTCTTCAAAGTGTAGGGATAGAGGGCACATACCTCAATATTATCAAAGCCATCTATGAAAAACCCACCGCAAATATCATTCTCAATGGAGAAAAACTGAAAGCTTTTCCGTTAAGGTCAGGAACACGACAGGGATGTCCATTATCACCACTGCTATTCAACATAGTACTAGAAGTCCTAGCCTCAGCAATCAGAAAACAAAAAGAAATTAAAGGCATCCAAATCAGCAAAGAAGAAGTCAAACTATCAAAAAAAAAAAAAAAAAAAAAAAAAGAAGTCAAACTATCACTCTTTGCAGATGATATGATACTATATGCGGAAAACCCAAAAGACTCCACTCCAAAACTGCTAGAACTTGTACAGGAATTCAGTAAAGTGTCAGGATATGAAATCAATGCACAGAAATCAGTTGCATTTCTCTACACCTACAACAAGACAGAAGAAAGAGAAATTAAGGAGTGAATCCCATTTACAATTGCACCCAAAACTATAAGATACCTAGGAATAAACCTAACCAAAAAGTTCATTCTGAGATTCCTTATGAAAGTTCCAGAAAAGCAATTTTTGTAAAAGGTTTTATTCACTTACTTTTGCAAGAGAGAGTGCACACAAGCAGTGGTTGAGGGGCAGAGGGAGAAGACTCTCTGCTGAGCAGGGAGTCTGATGCAGGACTCAATCCCAGGACGCTGGGGTGATGACCTGGGCTGAAGGTAGACTCTTAACAATGGAGCCACCCAGGTGCCCCACAGATTGTGAAACTTCTCGAAGAATTTTCAAAGGTGGGGAATGAAGGGTAGCAGAAAGGTGCCATGCCAAAATATGATAACAGGAGTTCAGGACATGCTACCCCAAAATATGCTGCTTTGGGGTGATGATTGTTTTGAGCTGTAGACACTTGAAAAATAGCAAGTGCCCCGAAAGTGTTCTCTAAATTTCCCTTATCTGCCTAAAGACAGATCCCCCAAAAGGAACTCAACTGTCATAAATCCCCACCCCAGGAATTTCATAAGCCAGGGAAGATTGATTCTTGTCATAGGAGAGGAGACGAGAAGTTAACACCACACTCAGGCCGACTTTGTCACAAAACATCCCGTCTCCCATCTATTCTTCTAAAGACCCATTCATCTTTCCTAAAAATCATGTCCTCTCCTCTAGGAGGCCTACATCCCCCCTCCCTTGTCCCAATTAAGATGGCATTTAATCCTGAATCCTAAGCCACCTCAGGAGCTTACTCATTTCCCCTTGGGTATCTCCCATGTATACATGAGGTATACATGTTAATAAAGTTCTGGTTGTTTTTCTTTTGTTAATCTGTCTTTTCTCTTTTTTTAGAAGTAGGCTCTACATCCAACATGGGGCTCAAATTCATGACCCTGAGATCAAGAGTCACATGCTCTATGGACTGAGTCAGCCAAGCAAACCTAACCTATCTTTTATCACAGTGGTCTCAGCCAAGAATGCAGAAAGGTAGACGGGAAGTTGTTTTTCCTTCCTGGCGCCTGGGTGGCTCAGTGGGTTAAAGCCTCTGCCTTCGGCTCAGGTCATGATCTCAGGGTCCTGGGATCGAGCCCCGCATCAGGCTCTCTGCTCCGCGGGGAGCCTGCTTCCTCCTCTCTCTCTGCCTGCCTCTCTGCCTTGTTGTGATTTCTCTCTGTCAAATAAATAAAATATTTAAAAAAAAAAAAAAAAGGTTTACAAATTTTAATTTGCTCTCACCCTTACCTCATTCATTCCTATCTATAAATTAGTCAGTTAGTTCTCTATCCTGGGTGCCAGGGATTGAAAAATTGAGTAAGACACCAAAGGTGGGGGCAGGGGTAGATAGATATATTTAAAAATACTTTTAAAAAAAGTACAGAAGGAAGGAAGGAAGAAAGAAATTACCATACGGTATAATAAATGCTATTAAGAGAGACAGGTTTAGGGACCTATGAGAGTTCAGCAGAGTGGTACATCACTCAGATGACCAAGAAGATGGGATAAGAAGATGGTACCTAAACTGCCTCTTTAAGAATGAATAATTATTGGGGCAGGGGCACCTGGGTGGCTCAGTGGGTTAAGCCTCTGCCTTTGGCTCAGGTCATGATCTCAGGGTCCTGGGATCGAGCCCCGCATCTGGCTCTCTGCTCAGCAGGCAGCCTGCTTCCTCCTCTCTCTCTCTCTCTCTGCCTGCCTCTCTATCTACTTGTGATCTCTCTCTGTCAAATAAATAAATAAAATCTTTAAAAAAATAATAATTATTAGGGCGCCTGGGTGGCTCAGTGGATTAAGCCGCTGCCTTCGGCTCAGGTCATGATCTCAGGGTTCTGGGATCGAGCCCCGCATAGGGCTCTCTGCTCTGCAGGGAGCCTGCTTCCTCCTCTCTCTCTGCCTGCCTCTCTGCCTACTTGTGATCTCTCTCTCTCTGTCAAATAAATAAATAAAATCTTTTAAAAAATAATAATAATAATAATTATTGGGGCACCTGAGTGGCATAGTCAGTTAAGTGTGTGACTTTGATTTAGGTTGTGATCTCCGGTCCGATCTTGGGGTCTGATCTTGGGGTCCTGGGATGAAGCCTGGAGATGGACTCCACTCAGTGGGAAGTCTGCTACTTTCTCTCCCCCAGCCCCCTCACCTCTAAAATAAATACATCTTTAAAATAAAAAAAAAGAATAATTGTTAATTATATGAGAAGAAAAGAGGAAAGAGAAGGATAGATGAAAGAGGATGCACGAGATTGCTTAATAAAGCCAATTATATCTTCAAAACAAAACAAAGAATGATTTCAGGTAGCTTGGGTGATGGACAAATACGGTGCCAGTTGTGAAGACAGATAAGACCAGAAAAGGGACAGATATAAAAGAAAAGGGATTGATTAGGTCTCGGACATGTTGAGTCTCAGATGCTTGTAGATGACCAACAGCACTTCCAAAGTGTGTTCTAGAAACCTGAATTCCAGGAGAAAAGGGGAGGAGGAAAACTGTGGAAAGCTGTTTTAGCCCAGATTCCCTGGGAAACAGCTGGCGTCAAGAATTATATGCTGCTACCTTTTATGAAGGTGCAAAACCTAAGCCTCAAGAAGAGGTAAAAGAAGTGAGGCCAGGAGGGATGGGAAACAATGCAAGATGCAGGGAGGAGCAGCTGGTGAACCATACAACTATACTGTTGGCTACAGTTTAAGAAAAGCAAAAGGCTAGGGGTCCAGGCCTCAGGCAGTGGTAGCAGAAACTGAGAAAACACATTGTATCCAATACAGATGTCAAATAAGTTTAAGAGGTATTGGGTATTATATGCCCCCTCTTGGAAATCTGTTATGAATTTTAGCACGTTAACAGTTCTAGAAGTAACTCAGCAAAGAAATAAATTTCATTTTATTTAACACAGTATTTACCAAACTTATATGACCACAGAAGCTTTCTTTCCTGCCCTGCTTATCTGTAGAATTCAGTTCTGGTCTGCTGTGGATACTGCAATTTGGAGCAAAGGAGATAGTATGGATTGGATGTAGGGATTTGAGAAGCATATAGGTAGTGTTCGAAGGCCAGAGGATAGAGGAGATCATGCAGGAAAAGTCTGTAGAATGATCCTAAGCCAGGGTCATGGGTTACACCAATATTAAGGGACAAACACAGGAAGAAGATCCCTTAAGAGAGAAGGAAGAAACAGTGACAGAATTTGGATAATCAGAAACCATCACCAGGTAAAGCAGAAAGGAATTTATGAACAGGTATAGGTGAGCAGAGGATACCCTAGGACTGAGTGACTCAAAAATCAATCCTAAGCATCAGACACTATGCAGGAGCTTGTTAGAAATGCAAAATCTGAGGTCTCAGTCCATATCTACCTGTACCCTTGGGCCATTCACTGAACATTAAAGTTTGAGAAGCTCTGGCTTACAGCATTGCTGCAAGGAGTGGAGGAGTAGACCAAAATGGAGCTTCCAGAGATACCTGTAAACCCTCAGAGTCACCATGCCTCTGCCATCATGATTAAGAAAGAAGCCACAGAAACACTAGTGCTGCAGGAAGCTGCGGACCTAGGAAGCTGGTGATCATGAAGCCAGCGGGCCTCTATCCACACCAGCAAAATTGATGCCTTGCCTGCTGCTACTCCCCTCTTCATTCCAGGATCAAGTCTCATGTAATTTCATTTAATTGGCAGTTCATAAATCACATGCCAGCTGCAAGAAAGTCTAGGAAGTGTAGCTTCCCAACCATAATGTCCTAGAAGGAAGAAGAAAGGGTGAACCAGTTAACAGGATCCATTCTTGGACGCACCTGGAAGGTATGACAGGTGCCGATAGCTAACCCCCAACATTCATTCTACCCTTCATTCATGGTTATAGGATCTTCAGTTTGGCACATGCCCAGAATAAGGACATCTCCCAGCCTCTCTGCAGATAGATATTATCATGTGACTAAGTTCGGGCCAATAAGGTAATGGAAATGTCACAAACCAGCTCCCAGGAATCTTTGAGAGACAGGAGGAGTATACGCTTTACACTCTTCCTTTTCCGTTACCCTCCCACGCTGCTTGGAGCATGAGATGATATCACCTTGGACTATGAGGCTGAGGGCTATATCCTGGGGTTGGCAGATCCAAGCGTGAAAGAGCCTGAGTCCCTGAGGACTTCCTAGGTGAGAGATACCATCCTTGCTCTGGCGAGTTTTATCTTTATCCATGAAAGACTAATCAATCAACCATCGTTTTTTTGGATCATCCCTGGAGGAACCTAGTCCTAGATAGCACAGATGTCAAAGGCACTGGTTCTTAGCACTGGCAATTCATTGATTCCTTTGAGAATGTAATGAATATCCTGGGCCATCCCCCTAAAAAGGTGCACATCTGTACAACTCTTTGTATGACATTTCCAAGGACTGCATGTTGTTTTTTTTCCTAAAGACAGTCTAAGGACTCATGGAACCCTGGTTAAGAACCCCAGAGTGGAGATTTTCAAGAAGAAAGGATTATAATCAAAAGGCAAATGGTTCAGAGTAAAAGTAAGAACTGAGAAGTGGTCCCTGGTTCCTGGTCCCTGGTCCAGTCTGTTGATGACATTGGTATGAGCAATTTCAGTGGGGTAGAGTAGTGTGGGGCAGAAACTAGACTAAAGAGTTTTGGGAGAATAATAATCAAGAAAGTGGAGGCAGCAAGTATTGTCAACCATTTGGAGTAGCCTAGCCCCGAAGATGGTGGTGGCTTGGACATGGTGGAGGACATGTGCTTCATAGAGGGTTTCCCTGGTTTTCCTCTGCTTTAGAACCAGACCAGTCAGAGTGAGGGTGACTTGGGATACCCAATACCGTTCCATGTTGCAGCCCATCTGGTAGCCTATTTTTGGTTTACTGCCTTGGAAATTCTGGTCCCCTCTCAGAAAGGAGGAGAAAGTGGGATCCTGGGAATAGAAAACGTTCCTGAGCGAATGAAGGTTAGAAGGTGATTTGGGCTCAGCCAGAGAACATGCTATTAAGTCCTGCCTCTTCAGACATTCCATACTAGGATGCCTATGGCCTTCCTTCAATGAGAAGGTTATCTCCTCTACGCACTCTCCACACCTCTGGAGTTGCTGCTGTAGCTGGATCCCAGCCCTGAAACCAGTGCATCCAATAGCCTTGGCATAGCCTTGGCATACCCATGGAGCTAACGTCAAAGCGAACACAGCTTGTCCTCTGGAGAGAAAAGGGAACCAAATCATGTGTCCTGGTTTCTCTTCTTACCAGGAAGCCCTTTCATGCTTTCCTGCAATCAGACTGGCATTCCTGATGTGTCTCCATGATTTTCTCCCCCAGTACCTCATCAGCCCTGCTCTGGGATCCCAAGCTTATCCTGTTCCTACACCCTAAGCTGTTCCTCTGCATCATCCCCTAAACACACGAGTCACACATTCTTTCAAATGATCAAAAGATTATCAAAAAAGTAATCTAAAGATTACTGTGCAAGCACCCTCCCCAGCTTCCCCTGGTGGTGAAATTAGAAAATGTCTAATCCCTTGTGGGAAACTGGAGACAGAAATGGCTCAGATTTACATGACAGCCCCAGGGAATAGCACTGGCAGAGGGGGGCCTATCAAAGAGGCTCTGCTCCAAGTGGCCTAGCTTTTACGGAGGCACAAAGTGCTCATTTATCTCCTATTTTGGGAGGAAATGAGGGTCCTCACGGGCCCTGCATGTGCCAGTTAGCCAGTTGCTGAACCAAACTGTTGGGTTTTAGTAGTCCCTCAAAGGCCTCAGGCTCCCGGGAGAAAGCAAGGGTCCCAGGTCAGAGCCCGTGTGGGATTTGCTCTCACCTCTGTGGCTCCCACTTCCCGAGCCCTGTCCCTGCTGCTCCCACCCCAGGATAACTCCGGAGAGAAGAGTAGGCTTACAAAGTGGAAATTGTCCAACATAACTTGTAAACATCCCACCTGTACACCTCCCCCTTCTCACCCCCTGGGGCCCCAGTGTTTGAAAACAAAGCTTAGCAGCGGCTGAAAACCTTCACTGGAGATAAGAGCTAAGCCAAACAGGTGGGGCTGGTTCCTTACGGCAGCCTGCCTCTTCCTCCTCCCCAAAGCAGCATTTCCTTTTTTCCTAAGATATTTATTTATTTATTTATTTATTTATTTATTTATAGAGTGAGTGAGTACAAGCAGGGGGAAGCAGCAGAGTGAGAGGGTGAAGCAGGCTCCCTGCTGAGCAGGGGGCCCGACGGGAGGCTTGATCTCAGGACACCGGGATCATGACCTGAGCCCAAGGCAGACACTTAGCCAAGTGAACCAACCAGGCGCCCCTGACCAGCATTTCTTGGGTGAGAAGGAAGAACTCAGCCAAAGGAATTTGCTTCCCCAGAATTTTAGCAAGGTGCTGAGAAAGAAATACAGGCTCTGGCCTCTGAAAAGCCTGGCTCCCAGTGCAGTCCCTGCCATTTACCTGTTGTGTGACTTTCCCTTAACCTTTCTGAGCTTCCACTTATTTTCTCAACTGTAAAATAAGGATTATAATTCTCCTTATATAAGGTTGTAAGAATTAAATGAAATAATGTATGCATAATTCCTGGCTTTTTTAAAATCGTTACTAATCTGCTTGAAGATGGAGCCTCTACATAACTTGTTTCACATTTTCAGAAATCTTTTTCTCTCTGGTTTCAGCTTACCTCTCTTCTCTCTTCATTTCTCTCCCCAGCACCTAGAAAGATCTCCTAGGTCCCTATTATTCAAAGATCCAGGATAGAAGCCTCACCTAAGAGCTTGTTAGAAATGTAGAATCTCAGGCCTACCCCAGACTCTGTGGGTCAGAATCTGCATTTGAATGTTACTTAAATTCTTCTCTGTGCAGATTACAGTTTGAAAAGCACTTGCACTGGGTCATCCCTGGCTGCCTTTTTTCTTTCTTTTTTCTTTTTTTTTTTAAGATTTTATTTATTCATTTGAATGAGAGAGAGAGAGGCTGGAGCACGACTTAGGGGAGGGGCATAAGGAGAGGGATAGCTGGCTTCCTGTTCAAACATGGGACATTATTTTAATTAAACACAGAATCTTTGTTTTCTAGAAGATTTTTTTTTTTTAAGTTTTTATTTATTTATTTGACAGAGAGAGAGATCACAAGTAGGCAGAGAGGCAGGCAGAGAGAGAGGAGGAAGCAGGCTCCCTGCAGAGCAGAGAGCCCGATGCGGGGCTCGATCCCAGGACCCTGAGATCATGACCTGAGCCAAAGGCAGTGGCTTAATCGAATCTTTGTTTTCTAGACAGATTATTTAAAAGGTAAAGAAAAACCTTTCACAATCTTTTATCAAGAGTCGACCAATAAAACACGACCACTATGTTACACCACGTACAAAAATGAAATAAAAATGAATTAAAGATTTGAATGTAAGACCTGAAACCATAAAATTCCTAGAAGGAAACATAGGCAGTAAGGTCCCTGGTATAGATCTTTTTTTTTTTTTTTTTTTTGCATTTGACCCTAAAAGCAAAGGCAACAAAAGCATGAATAAACAAATGGGATTAAACTAAAAAGCTTCTGCACTGCAAAGGAAACCAACAAAATGAAAAGGCAACTCACCAATGGGAGAAAATATTTGCAAATCACGTCTGATAAGGGGTAAATATCCAAAATATATGAGGCACCTGGGTGGCTCAGCGGGTTAAACCTCTGCCTTTAGCTCAGGTCATGATCCCAGGGTCCTGGGATGGAGCTCTATGGTCGGGCTCTCTGTTCAGTGGGGAGCCTCCTTCCTCCTCCTCTCTCTCTCTCTCTGTCTCTCTGCCTGCCTCTCTGCCTACTCGTGATCTGTCTGTCAAATGAATAAATAAAATCTTCAAAAATATATATATATATACAAAGAACTCATACAACTCAACACCAAAAATACCCAAATAATCTGATAAAAAATAGGCAGAGAATCTAAATAGACATTTTTCCAAAGAAGAAATACAGATGGCCAACAGGAACATAAAAACATGTATTTCAACATCACTTAATTCAATATCACTAATCAGGGAAATTTAAATCAAAACCACAACCAGGGGTGCCTGGGTGGCTTAGTCCATTGAGCTTCTGCCTTCAGCTCAGGTCATAATCCCAGGGTACTGGGATTGCCCTGCCCTGTGTCACCCTGCCCTGTGTTGGTCTCCCTGCTCAACGGGGAGCCTGCTTCTCCCTTTCCCTCTGCCTGCCTCTCCCCCGCTTGTGTTCTCTTTCTCTCTCTGTGTCAGATAAATAAATAATAATAAAATCTTTAAAAAAAAAAAACTACAACGAGAAATCACCTCACACCTGTTAGAATAGCTATTACCAAAAAGTGAAGAAACAACAAGTGTTGGCGAGGATGTGAGAAAAGGGAGCCCTCAGGCACTGCTGGTGGGAATGTATGTTGGTGCAGCCACTATGGAAAAGAGTATGGAGATTCCTCAGAAAATTAAAAATAGACCTACTATAATGATCTAGAAATTCCACTTCTGGGTATTTACCCAAAGGAAACAGAAAGCAACCATCTGTCCACAGATGGATGAATGGATAAAGAAAATGTGGTTTATACATATTCAGTGGAATATTACTTGGCCATAAAAAGAATGAGAGCTTGCTATTTGCAACAACATGGACAGACCTTGAGGGCATTAAACAAGTCAGACAGAGAAAGACAAATGCCATACAATCTCACTTACATGTGGAATCTAAAACATGAACCCCCCCCCCACCCAAGCTCATACATACAGAGAACAGGGTTGCCAGAGGGGGTGGAAGGTGAATGAAATAAATCTTAAAAATTCTCATTACAAAAGGAAAAAAATATAACTGTGTGCTTATGTATGTTAACCAGACTTATTGCAGTGATCATATAGACATATACCAAATCACTGTGTTGCACATCTGAAATTAGCATCATGTTATATGTCAGGTATATCTCAAGTTTTTAGAAAGAGTACACCAATAAACCAAGAGAAACTTTTCCTTTTAACAGTTGAAAAAAAATTAAATTTTAGTTTTGCATAGGCACACTCTTGATACTAAGGCTTATTTCTAAAACCCTCTTAACAAATTCATTCTGTTTTGGCCAGTTTGACTACATGAGATGAGAGTCTCTGCCTCATTCTCACTCTTTCTCTCTCTCCAACTTTCTGTATCTATCTAGTTTTTGTCCTTTGTCTTCTCTTTTTCTTTCTTTCTTTCTTTTTTTTTTTTTTAATTCTTCTCTTTTTCATTCTGGAATGACCAGTTATTCTATTTTAGGACAAAATTATTCTTTTTCCCTTAACAAAAATATGTCTCCATAACACATGCCTTTTCTTACCAAAAACAACCCTACTTTCCTTACATATTTTGCATAGAGCTTTTTTCTAGTAGTTTTAATTAAATACATTAATTAGAATTCTGAACTCTTAGAAACCTTAATTTCTTTCTTTTTTTTAAAGATTTTTTTCTTTTTTTAAGATTTTTTAATTTATTGATTTGACAGAGAGATCAAAAGTAGGCAGAGAGGTAGGTAGAGGGAGAGAGGGAAGCAGGCTCCCTGCTGAGCAGAGATTCTGATGTGGATCGATCCCAGGACCCTGAGACCATGACCTGAGCCTAAGGCAGAGGCTTAACCCACTGAGTCACCCAAGCGCCCCAGAAACCTTAATTTCTAGTGAACACTAAGAAGTAAGCAACTGTGAACTGTCACTCCAATATTCTGTAGGTGTCAAAATAGCTATTATCCTCTGTAATAAGAAGACAAAAGGGGGAGCCTGGGTGGCTCAGTGGGTTAAGCCTCTGCCTTTAGTTCAGGTCATGATCCCAGGATCCTGGGATCCAGCCCTGCATAGGGCTCCCTGCTCAGTAGGGAGCCTGCTTCTCCTTCTCCCACTCCCCCTGGTTGTGCTCCCTCTCTCGCTCTCTCTCTGTCAAATAAATAAATAAATAATAAATCTTTAAAAAAATAAATAAGAGGACAAAAGTAGGTAAATTTAGACTTATATTTAGCAATTAATGTTTCAGTACATTATCTTATTTGGAAATGATCTAGGTATTCAGTGAATATATCTGTCAGTTAACTTAGTAAAAATTTAAGGTTTCAAGTTACCAAAAAGATTTTGGAAATTAAAAAAAAAGATTTTATGTATTTATTTGACAGAGAGTGAGCAACAGAGCAAGGCAGGGGGAGCAGCAGAGGGAGAGGGAGAAACAGGCTGCCCACTGAGTGGGGAGCCTGATGTGGGGCTCAGTTCCCAGGACAGTGACCCGAGCCAAAGGCAGATGCTTCACCCACTGAGCCACCCAGGCGCCCCTTGGAAAAAAAATTTTTTTAAAGATTTTATTTATTTATGTATTTGTCAGAGAGAGCGAGCACAGGCAGAGTGGCAGGCAGAGACAGAGAGAGAAGCAGGCTCCCCTCTCAGCAAGGAGCCCGATGTGGGACTCGATCCCCAGGACACTGGGATGATGACCAGATCCGAAGGCAGTGGCTTAACCAACTAAACCACCTAGGTGTCTCTTTTTCCTTTTTTTTTTTTTTTTTTTTTAAGATTTTATATATTTATTTGAGAGAGAGAGCATTAGAGAGGAGAAGGTCAGAAGGAGAAGCAGACTCTCCATGGAGCTGGAGCCTGATTCGGGCCTCGATCCCAGGACTCCGGGATCATGACCTGAGCTGAAGGCAGTTGTTTTTTTGTTTTTTTTTTAAGATTATTTATTTAATTATTTGACAGACAGAGATCACAAGTAGGCAGAGAGGCAGGCAGAGAGAGAGGAGGAAGCAGGCTCCCTGCGGAGCAGAGAGCCTGATGTAGGGCTTGATCCCAGGACCCTGGGATCACCGCCTGAGTGGAAGGCAGAGGCTTTAACCCACTGAGCCACCCAGGCACCCTGAAGGCAGTTGCTTAACCAACTGAGCCACCCAGGTGCCTGGAAATGTTTTTAAGTAGACATATTTTATAAAACATAATCATTGTTGAAATGATAACTTACAAACTTTTATCCCACCTACGTTTAGTTGATTCACTTTTTCTTAACAATTATGTTTAGATCAGTCATGAAAATTTCATGAGACATTAGAAAAAGTTAGGCATCATTTTAAGTTACTATTCTTCCTGACAGGTGTTTGACTAGTATACCCAGCTAGAATAAAATTGTATGTTTGCATTATTTTTAATGCTGACAGTTCTTGAAGACATGCTGATTTTTTTTTTTTTTTTTTTAACTAAGCCAACGATATTCTTGTTTACCAAAGACTACCTAGGGGCACCTCGATGGCTCACTTGGCTAAGCATCTGCCTTTGGCTCAGGTCATGATCTCAGCATCCTGGTGTCAGGATCCTCATTCATCCAGGAGCCTGCTTCTTCCTTTCCCTTGGCCCTTCCCCTGCTTGTGCTCTCTTTCTGTCAGATAAACAAATAAAATCTTAAAAAAATCCTTTCCACAACTTATTATCAGCTGGAACAAACAATAATTATTTCTGACAGTATTAAACTTCTTTTTTAAATTATTTTTTTCCTTGGGTGCTTGGGTGGCTCAGTCAGTTGATCGTCAGACTCGATTTCAGTTCGGGTCGTGATCTCAGGGTCATGGGATCCAGCCTGGTGTGTTGGGCTCTCCACTCAGCAGGGAGTCTACTTGGGTGTCTCTCTCTCTGGCCCCTCCCCCCTTTCTGTCTAAAATAAATGAATAAATCTTTAAAAAAGAAATAAATTAGTTTTTTTCTTTTCCTTTTAAACCAAAGGTATACTCATCAAGTGGCTCAAAACAAAAACTAACAAGACTTTTGTGACTTAACATAGATACAAGTGATACCCCTTAAAGATGGTGCAAAAGAGACAACCCTGCCAAGACCAGAACTAGTCACGTGCATGTACACGAACCAACAACCTGCGTGCCAAGCCAAACTCTCAGGACACAAAACGAGACACATAGGAAAGCAATAGCTGTCCCTGGACTGTAAAGGATAAATAGCCCAAGGGTATCCCCAAAACCAAATTCATGAGAGTCACAGTTCAAAGAATTCGTTCTTACAAATGTTTTTCTCAGTGAATCTGAATTTGAAGACTAAGGGACAAGATAAAATTTTACCCTCCTCGGGCGCCTGGGTGGCTCAGTGGGTTAAAGCCTCTGCCTTCGGCTCAGGTCATAATTCCAGGGTCCTGGGATCGAGCCCCACATCAGGCTCTCTGCTCAGCAGGGAGCCTGCTTCCTCCTCTCTCTCTGCCTGCCTCTCTGCCTACTTGTGATCTCTCTCTCTCTCTGACAAATAAATAAACAAAAAATCTTAAAAAAAATTTTTTTTTTACCCTCCTCTCTCAGTTGGGCACCACAGACAGAGATCCAGGAGAGCTGATTTTAATAAGAACTCTTACCCTTCTGCCAGTTTTCCCAGTATTTCTTCAGGGCAGGTTTCAGCGATCCCATCCTCAAAATTTTCTCTCTATCCTTCTGAGTTGGCTGAGACTCCTGCAATAAAGCACAGAATAACAAGAGAAAAACAAACAGAAGTTTATAAATATATATACCTCACATATATAGGGAGATACCCTAGAAAAATGAATGATTCCCCAAGGTGGGTTAGAATTCAGGATTAACAATGCCTTGGGTGGTTTAGTTGGTTAAGCAGCTGCCTTCTGCTCAGGTCATGATCCCAGAGTCCTGGGACTGAGTCCCTATCAGGGTCCTGGCTCCGCAGGGAATCTGCTTCTCTGCCTCCTCCCCTGGTTCCAATGCATTCTCTCTCTCTCTCTCACTCAAATAAATAAAATCTTAAAAAAAAAATTTAGGATTAAATACCATCTTACTAGGGAAATGAGGGAGGATGTAGGGCTTAAAGAATAAGTGATTTGGGGGGAAGTCGAATTGGCCTCTAGAAGGATAGGAGATATAATAGTGTGCAGCAAAGTTTGTCTAAGTGTGGTGTGGATTTCCAGGCTGCTCTCTTGTGATGAGAGTCAATCTTCCCTGCTTGATTACACTCCCTGGGATGGGTATTACGACAACTGAGATCCTTTTGGAGGATTTAGACAAATAAGTTATATTCAGAAAAAGCTGCTCCCTGCATTTGCTGTTTTTCAAGTGCCTACAGCTTAAAATAATCAACATACCAAGGCTGCAGAATTTGGGGTGGCATGTCCTGAACTCCTGCAGTCCTATTTTGGGGTGGCACCTTCTGCTACCCTTCAGCCTCTGCCTTAGGTAAAGAGGAAGTGCTCTGAGATTGGGAGAAATACATGTTTGCTCTGCCCTATGTTAAAGTGGCCGGAAATTACATTTTATAATCAGCTCCAAAGCACCACTCAGAGATACCAGATAACGCTGTCAAGCAGGACTACTGCCGCACACTCCAGCAGGGCCATAGAGAGGCTCCTGGCTCTCAAGGAGGCACTCTCTCTGAAGATCAGCACTTGAAGAAACCAAAGAGGAAGTGCCTCCTGAAATTAAAACAAAACAAAACAAAACAAAAAACCAAAGAGGAACTGCCTCCTGAAATTAAAAAAAAAGAAAGAAATTCCTGTCTGAGTCTGCGCAAGTCAACTCTTCTACACAACAACCCCAGTAGGTATCACTGTTGTAGTCATTGTCACCCTTGAGAATTATTACCTCAGGGGAAAAAGGCACAGAAAAGGTAAGTAACTGTCATAGATCACACAGCTAGTAAATAGAGATGGAGCTGGGATTTAAATCCATTTCATCGGGGCGCCTGGGTGGCTCAGTGGTTTAAGCTGCTGCCTTCAGCTCAGGTCATGATCTCGGGGTCCTGGGATCGAGTCCCGCGTCGGGCTCTCTGCTTGGCGGGGAGCCTGCTTCCTCCTCTCTCTCTCTCTCTCTCTCTGCCTGCCTCTCTCCCTACTTGTGATCTCTATCTGTCAAATAAATAAATAAAATCTTTTAAAAAAAAATAAATCCATTTCATCTAGCTCCAGACCCTATAACTTCCTATTTTGTTATGTTGCCTATTCACTACAGGAGGAAAGAAAGCAAGGTGTTGGGCTGTGAGGAGGGAACCTTGACAATTTCTCCTGGGAAAATTCAAGGCCCAAGCTGAGGAGCCTGTGAGAAATGATTGGTCCAACGTCATGGGAATCTAGAATAAAAAACACCACCACCCATCTTAATCTCGCTGGAGATACCTGAAAAGGACAGTTTCATTTTGACTTTTTTTTTTTTTTAAGATTGTATTATTTTTCAGTTATCTCTACACCCACTGTGGGACTTGAACTCACAACCCTGAGATCAAGAGCCACACAGTCCACCAACGGAGCCAGCCAGGCACCCCTCATTTTGACTTCTTTTTTCTTCCATCTTTATTTACTTCAAGTAGAATTGGATAGAGCCAAGAAAAGCAAATGTGAGAACAATGAGGTCCCATTTTCACCTATTAAAAATTTAAGCAGCGGTAAATAAATAGCCATGCTGGCAATGGTGGGGAGATGGTTTGCTTCTAAATGACTGGTGACAGGATAAAGTGGTCCAGCCAGTAAAAAAAGCAGTTTATTTGGCCATGGGGGTCAAGAGCTATAGAGGCTTTCTTTAACTTTGACCTGCTAACCTCGTCTTTAGAAACAGCTCATGGAGTCACAAAATAAAACCCACCTAGCGCTGAGTCCAAGAGATGCATCTAAAATAATGTTCCTCAGAAATACTGAAAGTAAAAGAGTAGGAAAAAATAGAAAACAAGAACAAATGCCATACATGCAAATACAAGCAACAAGAAAACAAAGGTTTTGGTATTAATATTAGGCATGGTTGAATTCACAGAAAATAAGATACAGGAGAAAATATTAAAATGATAAAGACAGACAGCAACAATGAAGGTCTGTCATAAATATTTATGCACAAGGTAATATAACATCAGAATTCATAAAACAAAAACAATAGGAAATACACGGAGAAATGGACATAAATACAGTAACAGAAAATTTTAATTCACCTCTCTTAGCCCATGACTGATCAATAAACCATACAAAAAGTGAAGCTATAGAGGACTTGATTTGTTAAATTAGCCAAGTAGATTAAATTAAAGCTATCAAACTCCGTATCTTGAAACCTAGAATTTGCACTTTGTTAAGCGTCCGTGCATCATTACCAAATGACGACACGTAAGGCCATAAAAAAATGAACTAAAAAACCCTCAATACATTCCAAAAAGTAGAGTGAATACGGATAACAGTCTCTTATCACAATGCACTAAAACTAGGAAGTAATAGCAAAGACAGAAATTGTAAAGCAATAGAAAAGCTAAAATTTAAACAAAAATTTAAAAAATTAAACAAAAAAAAAACGGTATCTGGGTGGACTATTATTCCATGTTTTTTAAAAAAGGAAATTCTGACACATGCCACAAAGGACAGTACACTAAGTGAAATAAGCCAATCACAGAAAGACAAATACTGTAGGATTCGCTTATATGAGGGGTCTAGAGTAGTCAAATTAGTAGAAAATAGAAGTGGAATCATCATTTCCAGGGGAAGCAGGAAGAGTGAGGAATGGAGAGTTGTTTAATGGGCAGTCTCAGTTTTTGCAAGAAGAAAAAGTTTATTTTGTATATTGCACAACAATGTGGATATATGAAACATTACTGAGCTAAATGCTTGAAAATGGTTGAGATGATAAATTTTGTGTTGTATGTATTTTAAGAGATTATCTTAAGTAATGCTCAGAGTGTAAACTATCTTTTGGAAAAAAGTGATCATTCCCAGGGAAACAGTGCAAAAGACAGGTCCAAGGAATAAGCATTTTCATGGTTCCTGGCTGCATCTCACATAATCTTCAGGTGAGAATTTGGAGGGATAAATTTCGAACAGTGCAAGCTCTGAGATGGACATAGTGTGTTTGAAAATGTTGGATTTCTTCCTGCATTATTTAGCCAGCTTGTGTGCCAGGCCCTGTATTAGGACCTAGAGAGACCAGAAAGGGTGGAGTTTATCTCTACCACAGAAATGATGAGGGAGCAGGAGGCAGGCTGAGGACAAAGCAAAAGCTGGCACCTTGCACCCCCTCTCCATCCGCTCCCCTTGGTAGTGTAACATTCCTCAGGCACCCCTGACCGCCTTAATCTAGAAACAAATAGTTCCCCTTGGTTTACAAATGTCCTAGAGATCTACAAACAAAGAAGTTACCTTGTGCTATTGATAATTTCCAGAGGCAAATAACTCAGTTCCTCAAGCCCTCCCCTCCATACACAAAACTGAAGGAAGCTGAGGTAGAAGGAAATGTAAATATAGTTAAATCTCTTCTGAACCTAAATCTCACTCACAAACACACCTGATAGCAGGATTGTGACATCCCAACAGGAATCTCCCAACTATCTTGATATTAATGGTTTGCCAAAAGACCACATTGATCAAGCCGGAAGACCTCTGGAAGCACCTTGTAGGCCCTCTTTAGCATATGAAAACTCCACTGAAACCTCCCTTTCCCTCACTTTCCCCCAACCGCAGGGTACATAACCTGCCATCCCTCACAACCCAGGGCAACAGCTCTTTCTGCCCACGGGTCCTGCCCCCGTGCTTTAATAAACCACCATTTTGCACCAAAGATGTCTCAAGAATTCTTTCTTGGGCACCGGCTCCGGACCTCAGCCCATCGAACCTCACCTAGGTTCTAGAACTTCATCAGAAGTAAAGGCCCAGAAATCAAAACAAAATTCTGTTATACTCCACCAGGTAGTTCTAAGTAAAAGGAGAGGCAAGGGAGTTCAGATGGCCAAAGATTAAGTTCTTCTCTAAAGCTGAGCCCTTCCTCACCTGGGCTTCAGACTGTGGCTTCCTCATGACTGTAGGTAAATCATTTTACCTCTCTGCAAGCCTCTATTCTCATCTACAAAATGGAACTGATAGTGCCACCTGGTTTTCAGAAGGAACAGATGAGATGAGTGTATGACAAGTTTAGAGCCTGACACTGATTGAGCACACAGGAAATGCTGGCTTGCTGCGGGGGCATATATTTTATAGACAGTCCTCCAACTCAGCTACATTACTTGCTCTCTTTGAGGGTTCTTTCTTTCCTAAAGTTCTTCCAAGATTCTGACTACACACTTCTATACCAGGTTGTCAGCTCCCTGAGGAAAGAGACAAAGTTGATGCTCCCTGGTATCTTCAGGACCTACTTGGTTTAAAAACAACAACAACAACAACAAAAACAAACTCCATAGCTTCAGGCACCTCATCAAAGTCACAGCTGTTCTGGGGTGACAACCGCTGTGCCATGAACACCAGGGCCTCAACAGGCACTGCAAATAAACATATCTAGATGGTCAGTAGCACGTTCGTATCCTTTGGAGGTTCTCCTCTCCCTGCACCTGGCAGATAGGATCCTTCATACTTAATAACTTAGTTTATTTGTTAACTAATTCATTCATCCTTCACAGATGCATTAACAATGAACAAAAATCGCACTAGAGATCTGTGTAAAATGCAGTGCGAACTAGGAGAAGCAGCCAAGCCTCACTGGGCCTATCAAGGCAGGCTTCACAGAGAAATGGCATGAGCTGGACTTTGAGTGATCTATAGGAAAAGGACAGGGGGGTAATGAAAATATACAGTTAAAGAGTAGAGCGTGGGGCCCTTGGAGTTTCTTGCAAGGCTGAGTGGCTGTTTCCCATGAGGCCATGCCCAGGGGCAGGAACACAGCAGCCAAGAAACTCTAGAGGGCCCTCTACACATCCTCTCGCGGCCTCAGCCCCCCTGCCTTTGTATCATTGGTCAGGGCTTTCCCCTAGGGAGAACCAAGCTCTGCCAGAGTCCCATCCTGAGCAGTAATGGAGCAGAGATTAGGATCTGACAGAGTTATAGTCCTAGATTTTCTATTCTTAAGTCTTGGGCTTTTATGGAGCTCTGGGGGCTGAGCTGCCTTTTAAAAGCCCACACATGGAAAGCATGGTGGGTACAACTGGCTCACCATTAGGAAAAAATTTAAGTTTGGAGTTCCAAGTCATGGCTGACATTAGAATAAATTCCAGATGGTTGAAAGATTTGAATGTAAAACATGAAATCACAAAAATAGTAAAGAAGAAAATAGATGAATATTTATAATTTTGGAAGGGAGAGGGAGTACAAAAGACCATTCTAAGTTTAACACCAAAGGCAGATAATAAAAGATTGGTTAAAAAAATTATATATATACATATACATATGTATATATATATATATATATTTTCATTGCACAAGAAGAATGGCATGAAAGTAGAAATGTTAACAAAGAACTGAAATTTCAGAGTTAATGAGTATAAGGAAAAGAGACACCCTGGACCATTCCTTGGAATGGTTAATTGGGAAAATGCATTTGGAGTATCTGATGAGGTTGATCCCTTCTTTCTCCCACATTTGTGCTAATTAGAGAGCTGCAAGAGGGATTCTCCCCAGACCAAACCCGTCAGTATGGGCTCTTGGGCCAGAGACAAGCCTTGCCCCAAGCAACAACTTAATGCCTAAGAGGGAAAGAAAACTGCTGTACTCGAAAGACAAGACAGGTCCTCTTCTTCCTTTTATACACCCCCACATCTCCAACCAATCAGCACATTCCACTCCTCCACGAAGTTAACTACATGCAGGCTTAGTAAACAGGACAGACAAGGACAAGAATGCATAATTTAAAAATGAACAAATGTCTAGAATTACTAAACATTTGAGAAAAGTCAGAACAATGAAACAGGGTCATCAAAATCTATCACCAGAAACTCTCAACATCCAAGAAACAGACTTAATAACCACCAAAGAACAAGACTTCAGATTAAGCTTAAATAATGTTTTCACAAGAAATGTGAAAGGATATTTCATGTATTAAAAAGAATCAACAGGTGAATTTGGAACTTTAAGAACTTGTTTTTCCAAATAAAAATTCAATGGGCTGAATCACAAAATAGATATCAATGAAGAGTCAACAACAGAGTTAAAAAGTCAAGTGGAGAAATTCTCCTAAAATGCAGTTCAAAGAAACAGAGGTAGGAGGTATAAAAGAGAAATTAGAAGCAGTGGCAGGCTTGGCCCATTAACTAGATTTGCCAACCTCTGCTCTATGGCTCTCACTTCCCTCATTTGTAAAATGAAGGCAATAATTATGCCAACTTCAGAGGGTTGTTGCAGGAATTAAATGGGGCAATGTGTCAGGTACTTTTCCCGTTGCCTTGTACACAATAAGCAGCCAATAAATGCTAGTTATTATTGATTGCAGTTGTTCGGGTAGGTGCTAAGAATGAAGAAGGAGGGCACTATGCACACAGCAGGCCCAAGTCTTAAAGGGACTTAAAGGACCTCATTTCATTATTTTTATTAGTCACATAATAAAAATACCTCATGTAGAAAGGGAAACCCTCCTACACTGTTGGTGGGAATGCAAGCTGGGGCAGCCACTCTGGAAGAGTATGAAGTTCCCTTAAAAAGTTGAAAACAGAGCTACCCTACGACTCAGCAATTACACTACTGGGTATTTACCCTAAAGATACAAATGTAGTGATGTGAAGGGGCACGTGCTCCTGAATGTTCATAGCAGCAATATCCACAATAGCCAAACTATGGAAATAACCTAGATGTCCATTAACAAATGAATGGATAAAGAAGATGTGGTACACACACACGCACACACACACACAGTAATATTTCGCAGCCATCAATAAACCCGAAATCTTTTGCAATGATGTGGATGGAACTAGAGGGTATTATGCTAAGTAAAATAAGTCAATCAGAGAAAGACAATTACCATGTGATTTCTCTGCTGTGAGGACTTTGACAGACAGGGTGGGGGGTCATGGGGGGTAGGGGAGGAAAAAATGAAACAAGATGGGATTGGGAGGGAGACAAATGAAAAGAGACTCTTAATCTCATGAAACAAACAGAGGGTTGCTGGGGGATGGGCGTAAGGATAGGGTGGCTGGGCTATGGACATTGGGGAGGGTATGTACTATGGTGAGTGGTGTGAAATGTGTAAGCCTGATGATTCACAGACCTGTACCCCTGGGGCAAATAATACATTATATGTTGATTTTAAAAATCCCCCTTAAAAAAAAACCCTCATACTGGCATAGGGAAAAAAGAAGTTAGGAAGCACAGAAAGTGAATCCAGAAGTTCTGTCATCCTATTTAACAGGCATTCCAGAATAAAAGAACAGAGGGAATGGAGGGGGAAAACTAAATAAGTCATGGCCTATTTCCTAGGGGTGAAGAAAGTCATAAGCTTTCACACTGAAATGGCCCACTGAGTACCAAGAAAAATAACTGTCGCCCTCCCCCCAAAAGACCTATGCCTAGATGAATTATGATGAAATATCAGAACACCAGGTATAAAGGAAATGCCAAGCAATTCTGTTCCATTCTATTACATTTGTGAGTGCATTTTTCCAGGAAGAAGATCCGAAACATGTATCTAGTTCTTTTTTTTTTTTAAAGATTTTATTTATTTATGTGACGGAGAGAGAGATCACAAGTAGGCAGAGAGGCAGGCAGAGAGAGCTGGGTGCGGTGGTGGGGGGTGGGAGGGTGGAGTGGGAAGCATGCTCCCTGCTGAGCAGGGAGCCCAATGCAGGGCTAAATCCCAGGATCCTGAGACCATGAGCGGAAAGCAAAGGCTTAACCCTCTGAGCTACCCAGGCACCCCACATATCCAGTTCTTAAAAGAGCAACCAAAAAGGAAGAGATCTAGGGGCGCCTGGGTGGCTCAGTGTGTTAAAGCCTCTGCCTTCAGCTCAGGTCATGGTCCCAGGGTCCTGGGATCTAGCCCCATCAGGCTCCCTGCTCCCTCCTCTCTCTCTGCCTGCCTCTGCCTACTTGAAATCTCTGTCTGTCAAATAATTAAAAATAAAATCTTTAAAAAAAAAAAAAGGAAGAGATCTCTGATAATTTATCCCTCCGAATTCTCACCTGAAGATTATGTGAGATGCAGCCAGGAACCATGAAAATGCTTATTCCTTGGACCTGTCTTTTGCACTGTTTCCTTGGGAATGATCACTTTTTTCCAAAAGATAGTTTACACTCTGAGCATTACTTAAGATAATCTCTTAAAATACATACAACACAAAATTTATCATCTCAACCATTTTCAAGCATTTAGCTCAGTAATGTTTCATATATCCACATTGTTGTGCAATATACAAAATAAACTTTTTCTTCTTGCAAAAACTGAGACTGCCCATTAAACAACTCTCCATTCCTCACTCTTCCTGCTTCCCCTGGAAATGATGATTCCACTTCTATTTTCTACTAATTTGACTACTCTAGACCCCTCATATAAGCGAATCCTACAGTATTTGTCTTTCTGTGATTGGCTTATTTCACTTAGTGTACTGTCCTTTGTGGCATGTGTCAGAATTTCCTTTTTTAAAAAACATGGAATAATAGTCCACCCAGATACCGTTTTTTTTGTTTAATTTTTTAAATTTTTGTTTAAATTTTAGCTTTTCTATTGCTTTACAATTTCTGTCTTTGCTATTACTTCCTAGTTTTAGTGCATTGTGATAAGAGACTGTTATCCGTATTCACTCTACTTTTTGGAATGTATTGAGGGTTTTTTAGTTCATTTTTTTATGGCCTTACGTGTCGTCATTTGGTAATGATGCACGGACGCTTAACAAAGTGCAAATTCTAGGTTTCAAGATACGAAGTTTGATAGCTTTAATTTAATCTACTTGGCTAATTTAACAAATCAAGTCCTCTATAGCTTCACTTTTTGTATGGTTTATTGATCAGTCATGGGCTAAGAGAGGTGAATTAAAATTTTCTGTTACTGTATTTATGTCCATTTCTCCGTGTATTTCCTATTGTTTTTGTTTTATGAATTCTGATGTTATATTACCTTGTGCATAAATATTTATGACAGACCTTCATTGTTGCTGTCTGTCTTTATCATTTTAATATTTTCTCCTGTATCTTATTTTCTGTGAATTCAACCATGCCTAATATTAATACCAAAACCTTTGTTTTCTTGTTGCTTGTATTTGCATGTATGGCATTTGTTCTTGTTTTCTATTTTTTCCTACTCTTTTACTTTCAGTATTTCTGAGGAACATTATTTTAGATGCATCTCTTGGACTCAGCGCTAGGTGGGTTTTATTTTGTGACTCCATGAGCTGTTTCTAAAGACGAGGTTAGCAGGTCAAAGTTAAAGAAAGCCTCTATAGCTCTTGACCCCCATGGCCAAATAAACTGCTTTTTTTACTGGCTGGACCACTTTATCCTGTCACCAGTCATTTAGAAGCAAACCATCTCCCCACCATTGCCAGCATGGCTATTTATTTACCGCTGCTTAAATTTTTAATAGGTGAAAATGGGACCTCATTGTTCTCACATTTGCTTTTCTTGGCTCTATCCAATTCTACTTGAAGTAAATAAAGATGGAAGAAAAAAGAAGTCAAAATGAGGGGTGCCTGGCTGGCTCCGTTGGTGGACTGTGTGGCTCTTGATCTCAGGGTTGTGAGTTCAAGTCCCACAGTGGATGTAGAGATAACTGAAAAATAATACAATCTTAAAAAAAAAAAAAGTCAAAATGAAACTGTCCTTTTCAGGTATCTCCAGCGAGATTAAGATGGGTGGTGGTGTTTTTTATTCTAGATTCCCATGACGTTGGACCAATCATTTCTCACAGGCTCCTCAGCTTGGGCCTTGAATTTTCCCAGGAGAAATTGTCAAGGTTCCCTCCTCACAGCCCAACACCTTGCTTTCTTTCCTCCTGTAGTGAATAGGCAACATAACAAAATAGGAAGTTATAGGGTCTGGAGCTAGATGAAATGGATTTAAATCCCAGCTCCATCTCTATTTACTAGCTGTGTGATCTATGACAGTTACTTACCTTTTCTGTGCCTTTTTCCCCTGAGGTATTAATTCTCAAGGGTGACAATGACTACAACAGTGATACCTACTGGGGTTGTTGTGTAGAAGAGTTGACTTGTGCAGACTCAGACAGGTTTTGTTTTGTTTTTAAAGTAATCTCTACACCCAAAGTGGGGCTCAAACTCACAACCCTGAGATCAAGAGCCACACATTCCACCAACTGAGCCAGCCAGGCACCACAGGATTATTACTATTATTAGCTCCACCTCTGTGATATACTCCTTTTTCAGTTCAACTATGAGGTTTTAGTGGAAGCTCTTTCCTTTTTAGATGACCCTGCTTCTTTAGCTGCTGCATTAGGTCTTAGACCAGGGTTCTGACACAAGCCAATCAGTTCTTTTCTGGGATCTCTGAAATTGGGGCACGAGAAAGGAAGCTTTTAGCGATTCTCTGGTTGGGGAGCTCTAGGATGGGAAACCCAGGCTCCCGGCAGCCATGTTTCCAGCCTTTGGGGGAAGCCAGGTTGCGAGAATGAGGCTGACAGACTTGTGGAGAGAAGGAGACGTTAGAGATGGAAATAATCTGGCATTGTTGGAATCCTTCATTCTGGTGGTCCCCAAATGAATCTTGTAAGTTTCCTACTCCCCCTAGGCTTGCCTGCATTGAACTTCTGCCACTTACCACCAAAAAAGCGTTTAATACACTTCCTAAGGCATATTAGGACGGTACAGATTGTGAGGTCTCCCATTTGTCTGTCCACCTCTCTAAAAAGCTAAGAGGTCTTGCAAGCCTAAGACACACACACACACACACACACACACACACACACACACACACAGGGCTTGGAGTCAGCTGTGATTCCTTCCTTGCCCGTGCTGCCTGCTCATGCTTCTGTTTCTCCACACACGTCAGAAGACAGCTGTACCAATGTTCAGGCCTAAGGAACTGTTCTTGCTAAACAGGATGTGATCCCGGAAATGTGTGCCCTTCTCTATACACCCCTTGTCCTTTTTCACTGCCCTATTGAGTAATTCACAAATATATAATGAGCACCTGCCAAGAACCATGTCAGGCCTGGGGACCCAGACAGGCAGCAAACAGTTCTTGATGTCAAGGATCCTGCAGCTTGTAGGGCTGTCAGGCTGTCAAAAGACAGCTCCAAGAGAGACAGTAGGGTGAGTGTTAAACAGATGCTTTTGCCAAGTGCTGCAACAGCTCACAGGAGGCTCCGTTACTGGTTGCCCGGGACAGTCGTCTGGCTGATCTATCCGCCTCCAGCTTTTCCCCATCCCAGTCCAGCCTGTCCACTGCTGCCAGACTGTCTTTCTGAACATAGCTCAGTTGTGCGAGCCTCTACCTCTGCCTTCTGCAGCTGAAACCCACATTCCTTAGCCTGGCAAGATCCTCACCCAGATATTCCTCAACCTACTTTCTCAGCTACATTGTCCACTGCTCCTTATCCACAAGCCTTATTCACAAGCCTAAGCAGTCCGCTCACCTTTGTCGTACACATTCAGTGTCTCCCCAGCACTGTGCCTTTCCTCATTCTGTTCCTTCTGTTGGTGAGCCCTGCATATCTCAATTGTATACACCTTCCTAGGTGTGATGAGCAAATGCCTTTCTTCTCTCATGGGCCTGCTCTGATCATCTGGCTATGTGCTGTGTCAAGAAGGATTCTGTGGATATACCTGGGCTTAGGGAAAGAGTAAAAGAATCAGTTAGCAAAATCTGCCATAGGCATCACACTGAATGAGTGTGGACAGCAGGGAAGGGGTGGGGATGAAGAGCACACTAGGGGTGCATTTGCAGGCTTCATCCCAGGTCCAGGTCTAATGCATCTCCCTCAACTCCATGAAGACTTCGTTGCTCTTCCAAGTAAAATTAACCTCTTCCCCTCCCCCCCGAATATTTATAACCTTCTCTCTATACCTCTGTGAGAATATAGATTGCTCCTACCTTGTATGGTACACCTGTTTTGTTGTCCTGTTTGCTTTCTATATGATGAGACAGATGGTATCCTACAGAGGATGATACAGGTAGGGATTCAAAACACATTAACTGAATGCATGAAATCATGTGGAACTCCAAGATGAGTGTACAACTACAGAAGAGCCTTGAGTGGCCTTTCCTGATAAGCTGACTTGATCTAGAAGTCTCCACCCAGAGCAGACTCTGAGGACAGTGTTATTGTGGCCATGTTCTCACTCCTGAACTGATTTCCTGTATTGTTACTCCTGTCTGACTTGCTATTTGCTCTCTTCTTGTGAGTCTGTGACCACTAAAGTCTGAGCTCCCAGCCTTGCTTTCATTCCTTTACTTAGTAAACCACTTTTTAGGCAGGGGGAGGGGCTGAGGGAGAGAGAGAATCTTAAGCAGACACCATGCCCAGTGTGGAGCCTGACATGGGGCCTGATCTCACAACCCATGAGATCATAACCTGAGCCAAAATCAAGACTCAATGAACCATTTTTGATGCCTCCTTGATGACCAGTTCTGTGCACATTGTTAGGGACACATGGATGATGTCATGCCTTCAGTCTGATCACTGACTTAGGGAGAGTGAGGTGGAGGTGGAGAAAGACTGAGAGCTGAGGTCACTGGATACAAGAGAGCAGTGATGTGCACCCTAAGAGAAGATCAGGAGAATGCTGAAGGAGAACAGTAGAAGGCTGCTGGAGGAATGTGGGGTGGGGGTGGAGGTTGTTGACACACCCACCCACACCCACCAAATTCCTGCTTTGTCTACACTCCTCAGCACCTCATAACTGTGTTGCCTGATTGCTGCAAGCTTCTTCCCCAGTTCCAGGACCCAAATGGATGGAGTCAGGAAATATTTAAACAGCCTCAGGATATCCTAACACCCCCTAACTGGCTCCACCCCACACAAACCTCAAAAGCACAGCACTAATTACCCATCTAGATCTGGGATCCTCATGCTACCCACTGAATTCCCTTGAGTATCTTTTGCTGTAGTTCACATCTGGGACTCTGGGCCCAACAATCACCCAGGCTCCTGAGTGGCACAGGGGGCCCTGGGTTTCCAGTCCTCAGGCCTGGGTGACTACTGTGGGCATCTGTGATGTTCCCAAATTATTACAACAATTGGCAGATTTGCTAAAGCTGCTCTGCTCTTCCATCCCTCTGGGTTTCTGGTCACACCACAGGCACCTCCCTCCCCCTCCTACCAACTCCCCCTCTCCCCACCTACAAACATGTTTAGGCTGCAAACCCAGCTGCAGAGCTGTCTAACCCTGTTGGCAGGAGACGGGCTGGCTCCAGAGAGCTGGCTGGAGGGGAATGCAGAGGCTCACATTTCTTTAGCTCGTGCCAAACATTATTCAGACATAGCTTTTTAAACAGACACAAATTGCTCATCCAATAAACACAGAAGGGCTAATCCCAGGACATTTATCACAGTGGGGAAAGATGAGAGAAAGGACAGTAATAAGAGGCCTTTGAGAGCTGGCCTGGTGTGGCTGGCCCAAGGGGAGGTGGTAAGACCTCCACGCACCCTTGGGGTTTTCTCCTTAGAGGACCTGAAACCCAGCACCGGGGCTTTGGGATTTGCTTTCATCATGACATCCAAAGCCTGCGTTGTTGCTTACACTTCCCATGGTGAACAGAGGGAAGAAATCAACATGGGTCAGGTGCTTTTGTGGGCAGAAAGACCTTTCCTCCAATTGCCAATAGTCATGGGGGATAGCTGCCTACAGGGACTTCCTATACTTCCCCCAACAGGCACACAAAAAATGTTGGCAAGGCATTCTATAGTTGTGTGCAGAGTTCTCAGGAGATGTCCCTCCTGGCCTGAAATCTCATTTCTGACAGGTGTGAGAGGATGGCTGCTGAGAAAACAGGTTAAGGGACTAAGCTGACCACAGTGGCAGGGGACTAGCGGCACGGGGATCCTCTGTCAGCACCAGAGGGCCAGCCAAACCATTGAAGTCATTTCCTGGTCCGTTTCTGCTCCATCCTTCTAAGGGGCCCCCAGGAGCGTTCCTCTTAAGGAACTGTGCCCAGAAATGAGAGAAACTAGACACTGCTCTGAGGACTAACATCAGAAGCCCAGGGAGAGGAGGACCAGGTGAAGCCTCAGTAGACAGCCTGGGTCCTCCACTGCCCTATGTCTGGGTCTGGGAAATGCCACTGAGACTAGAAAGGGTGCCCAGGGCTGAGGGTCTCCTTAGTGGGAGGAGACAATGACTAGATCAGGCTAAGGGCATGATAAAAATTGTCAACTTTGATATAGTCAGGCACTATTCTCACTTTTCTCATAACAACACGATGAAGTAGGACTAGTAGTATTGGTGCTACTTACCAGTGAGGCACTGTGAGTTTAGATAACTTCCCTACAGTCACCCAATTAGTGAATGGGAGGCTTCAGAATCTGTGCCATATGGTCTACAGGTATAAGTAGAGATGTAGTGGTTTCAGAAAGCAGTTCAGAAACTCCAGTTGTGTGGGAATCCTCAGGATGGTGGGGTTTGGAGGTCTGGAGTTACCAGACCTGGGATGATGCTTTCAAGGCGCAACGTTAGAGCCGGTTTCCATTAAGGACCTGAGGGCTTTAAAATCAGGATGACTAACCCACCTAGTTTTTCCAGAACTGGGTCCTATGATGTGGGATAGTCCTGGGCAAACAGAAGTAAGTTTACCAACCTACCTGTAACAAAAGGGCTAGGCTTGAATCATTGCTATAGACTTCAGGACCCACCTGCGGGCTAAACTCCTTCTCACACTTCCCAAGCTAGAGATTCAGAGTAGCATGCTGATGTGGAAGATGGGCAGAATAACAACCAGCTACCAGCAGCTCTTCCCAGACACTTGGGAGGAACTGACTATACCATCAGGGGGCTCTACAAGAGGGACACCACAGCCCTTAGAGGTTAGTGGAAATAAGATGCTTTCTGGTGTGGCCAGTCCTGACACAATCAGGAAGGTTGAGATGAATTCTCAGGTGAGAAGTGGCAGCCAGGCAGGCAGAATGAACCTGGTGGTCTCAAAGGAAGCCAGAAGCAGGGGTCCTGGCCCACTGCCTGCAGGAAGTTTCTGGTTCTTGAGACTTCATTCCTGCAAGGGATAACCTCTCATCTACCCACCTGTCTGGTAAACCCGCACTGACCTGCATTCCTAGGCTTAGCAGCTCTTACCCTTCTCCCTCTCTGGCTTTGTTCCCACTTGTTATGTGAGCATGTCTGTCAGTCTCTTTGGTTGCAAAGAACTGACACTCACTAATGCAACACCTAGAGGATTTCAAAATAAGGAGACTGGGGCAAGAAGCTGAAGGAATGCAGGTAGTGCTCTCTTCATTTCTAGGTACTCTTTGTGGTCTGTTTCTTTTAAATCAGTTTTCTGTGCTTTTTATGTATTGGCAGAAGGTGGAATATTTATATAATTTTAATTCCAGCCATACCTAGGGTCTGACTGACCATCCTGAATCTCAAAACCAAAATCTCAGGAGAGACCCTCTGATTGGCCCAGCTTAGGTCAGATGCTTACCTTTGGCCCAATCAGCTGTGGCTGGTAGATGGGTTCAAACAGTACAAAAATGGATATGGAGGGCCAGTCCCAGGAGGGTCAAGGTTTTTGGAAAAAGAGTCACCAGAAGCTGGCTACACACTTTCACTCTCTATCATATAGATTTCCTAGTACTGACAGGTAACTGTGCCTTCTCCTCCCTGAATTTATAAAATTTCTTTTGTGTTTCAGTATTATTTTCACACTAGAATATTGTAAAAGTTAATCTGGGTAACTGTGGTAAACTATTCAAAATCCAATTCTTAAGCCTGGTGATCCACCACCTCTACCTTACACAGCACCCTGTCTTTTTCTCTTTTGTTTTACAGTTTAGGATCTGGCTGCTCAAAGTGAGACCTGACAGACCAACAGCTTTGCAGTTCTTATTAGAACTGCAGAATTCCCCACACCCTCCTACATATTTGAGTAACTTCTGCATTTTAACATCTCCCCAGGTGATTTTCATTAAAGTCTGGTAAGCACTGGAGGGGTTTCTTGTCTTATCTCTTCTAACAGACTAGAAATTCTCATGGTAGGGACTCCAGTCAGCAGACGTCCAGTATACACTTTCTATGTTCAAAGTGCCTTGCTTTGTTTTACAAGGGGCGAAAGCCCTCAAATGCAGTAATGGGGGAATGAGAGAATGAGATTGTGAGAGAAGAGGTAATGAGAGAATAGTGGTTGGAGAGGACAAATTAATTATATGGTATCTGAGTTTTGCTTTGAAATAATCCTACAGGAGGTGGAGGGAAGTTGGAGGTAGAGATGAAGCAAACACAGGGTGATGGAAACATTGAAGTTCATTACACTCTTCTTCCTACTTTTGTGTATTTTTCCTACTTTTGAAATTTTCCATAATAAAAATTAAAAGAAAGGAATAATGGTGGAATACATTGAAAGAAATCATCTAGCTGCTCAAAATAAATTTGTTTTCTGGCCAAATGAAGTAAATCCATTCCGCTTCCAAGTGGGATTGCACAATCCCTTGTCAGAGACTTTTGGAGGATGTGTGCAATAGGAAGAAATTTGGAACGTTGGTCATGTGCAAATGATTTTCTAATTTTGTAAAAGTCGGGGTGGTAGTCAGCTTCTTTCTGTCACTTTAAGCTGACTTGAGGAAAAGAAGGGAAATTTACCAATTCATGTAATTCATCAGTCCAGGGGCAATCAAATATGGCCATACCAGGGCATATACCCCTGCCTCTGTGCTGGCTTAACTTTCAGGAAGGCTCTATCCACATGATAGCTGTAGGGGGTTAAATAGTGTACCCCCCAAATTTACAACCTCAGAATAGATCTTGTTTGGAAATAGGGTCTTTGCAGATGTAATTGGTTAAGTCAAGATGAAGTTGTACTGGATTAGAGTGGGGCCTATTTTTCCAATGATTGGTGTCCCAGCAAGAAGAGGAGAGGGCACAGTGACAGAAGAGCAACATACACACAGAGAAGGCCATGTGAAGATAAAGGTAGAATGAGAGTGATGCAGCTAAAAACCAACAAATGCTGAGTTGCTGGGAGCCACCAGGAGCAAGAGGAAGCAAGAAAAGGTTCCTTCTTAGAGCTTTCAGAAGGAGCTGGGCTCTGCTGCCCTCTTGATTTTGGGATTTCTAGCTGTCAGAACTATGAGAGAATAAAGTTCTGTTGTTTTCAGCCACCAGGCATTTGGCAATTTGTTATAGAGTCCTAGAAAACTAATATAATACCTTTGGCAACTCCAAGATGGCCACCCCAGAGGAAAGGAGGAGACCTTTTCTCAGTATTTCTCAGTATTTCTCAATCAGAATTCCTGAGAGAAGATGGGATCTTTGCTCCTTGGCCTCCTTGGACCATGTGTCAATCCCTGAACCAATCACTGTGGCTAGAGGGAAACAGTGTTCTGATTGGCCAAATATAAGTCCACTGAGGAGCACTATCCCAAGTAATTACATGGTATCTGAGTTTTGAGTTTGGCCTATCCTAACCACACAGTGGAAGAGTGGACCTCCTCTTAAGGAGGAATGAATTAAGAGTAGAGAAAATTAACACCAGTCCATTACAAAGAGAAAAAGTTGATTCTGCAAACTACAATTTTACTCAAGAATAGATTTTTTCCTATTTGTTCATTTTCAATTTTATTGATTTTAAAAATTTTGAAACAATAAAAAATGTATAGAAAATTTGCAGGCACAGTACACAGACCAATTTTTTTCCCCAAAACCATTTGAAAGTAACTTGCCAGTATGATGTTCCACCACTCCCGAACACTTTACTATGTATGTCCTACCAATAGGGACATTTGCCTAAGTAACTATAATACAACAGTAAAAATCAAGTCATTGATGTTATACTTTACCTTCCATCTGGCCCTCAAATCCCAGTTAAGTTTGCCACTTATCTCAATCCTGTCCTTTAAAACAGAAGGATATAGTTAAGAGTCACCTGTTGCATATAGTGGTAATACCTTTTTACTCTCTTTCACTTGGGAGCAGCAGTAAAATCTTTTCTAGTCTTTAGTGACCTTGACATACTGAAGATTACAGACCAGTTATTTTATAGAATGTACCTCTGGGCTTTTTCCAGCTATAGAGAGTTAGATTCTAACACCAAGAATAAATTTTTAGAGATATAAAGGAAGTAGAGATTTCTCAGAATAAGTCAGGGCCAGGGCAATAAAATTTCCTTTTATGGCAAGTCCCTGAACTGACAGATCACAGAGATGTACTTGATAGTCTGTCTGTTGGCAAACTCGGTCTTCAGCAAGGCCTTTAACAATCTCTGCCATGATATTCTTATGGATAAAATGGGGGAAATGGGTTGGATGGTAGTATAATTAAGAGGAAAAGTAACCTACCAAACGACTGGAGTGGACCTTTGTCATCATATTTGTCCACTCAACATGCAATCCCTTATTCCGGAATAATTTCTGAAAATAATATAATATTGGAGGGCTGTAGTACGCTGGCCCTCACCATGGAAGCAGAAAGAAGATTCTCCTTTTCACTTCCTAGCAGCTAGGACTCAAGTGTGTGAATTGGGCCCAGCCACTCTCACCAAGGACTTTGAATTTTTAGGGGAGGATGCTAAGAAGCAAGGGTAGTGTGGAAAGTATTCATAGTGACAGAAGCAGCAGCTTGAACAGTCTTGAAGTGGTGGTGGTGACTATTCACTGGCAGCGGTGGCCATGGCAGAGCTATGGTGTTATTGACCGGTTTGCAGTCAAAAACCGTGCTTGGCACAATGACAGTATTTAAAAGGATCCAAGTCCATTTGTAAGGTGTTTTCATTGTTCCAGGGCTCTGTCTTCAGCCTTGCCTTTTAGTTAGAATATTAAAAAAAAGTGTGTTAGAAGGGATCAATGGAAGTATGATATTTGGAATTATGAAGGCGACTGATGATCCTGCTCTCTTCTGTCACGTGGACCCCACTGGAATGCTGCATCCAGTCCCGGGCATGAGTCTTTGTCTTTTTTTTTTTTTTTTTTAAGATTTTATTTATTTATCTGAGAGAGGGAGAACAAGCAGTGGGAAAGGGCAGAGGGAGAAAGAGAGAGAGAGGGAAGCAAACTCCCTGCTAAGCAGGGAGCCCAATGTGGGACTGTATCCCAAGACCCAGGAGATCATGACCTGAGCTGAAGGCAGATGCTTAACCAACTGAGCCACCCAGGCACTCCTGCACTAGCCTTTTATGAAGGAAATAGGCAAATTGGAACCTGGTCAGAGAAGGATGATCAGGACAGGGCAGGAAATAAACCATGCAGCATGAAAAACAGTAGAAATGGGAGATACCACATTCCCTGCCTCTGGAGAAGGGGGACTTGGTGACATGCACGCTTGGATTTCATATTTCCTAAGGACCACTGCCTATTATTACCTCCTTTCTCAGTGGGAGTGTCTCTTGTGATTTTACTGTCCTGGTCTTCCTATTATATACTGGATGTATGGGGAGGGGGAAATAACTTCCAAAAAACTTGTAAGTTTAGTACAGTTCCTTTTTTGGATTATTTGAGAGTAAGCTTCTGACATGATGTCATATTACCCCCCAAATCTCATATGTATATTTCTAAGATAACCACAATACAACCACCAAAATCAGGAAATTAACACTGATACAATAGTATCATCTTATTTCAGGATAAGTTTCATTGGTCATCCCCAAAATATTTTACAGCAGAAAGATCCACTTCAGAATCACAGTGTTGCATTTAGTTGTCATTTCTCTTTAGTTCCCTCCAGTGGAGAACAATTCCCCTGTCTTTCCTTGATTTTAATGAACTTGGAATTTGTTAAGACTTCACAATGGTTATTTTCTGGAAAGTGTCAAAATTTGGATTTTTCTAATGTTTCCCATTGAAATTATAAGTATTCTGTGAAGGAGGTACTCTGAAATTATGTAAATATCTTGTTACTCATCAAATGTTCATTTCTTTATTTATATCAGCATAAACTCATGATTTCTTATTTTGTTCAATTGGCTATAAACTGTTCCTATCAATATTTATTTTCATGCTCAAATTGTTCCAGGTTTGGCCAATGGGAGCTCCTTCAAACTGATTTCTGTGTTCTTTTGATATATCCTCATTATTCTTTGAGCCCTTCTTACTTTTTGGTAGATGATTTTCTAGGCTCAACTTGTAATATCCCTGGTCCATCCCTGAAATCAGCCTTTTTTCCCCAAGAATATCTAGTTCCTTTTATTGGAAAATTACGTTTAGAAACCAAGATTTGGGTGTTAGAAATGCTCATTGCTACTGGGAAGTTTCTGCTCCTAGCACTTCTCCAAGGTATTTATTGCTATTTACACATAAATTATACACAAACACCTCTATATTTATTTCATTATCTATGTATTGAAAACCACAAATTCATACCAATTTCTCTAATTCCAATAAAGTATCAAAGAGCTTATTTTAGTTTTGTCCTTGTCTATATTTGTAACTCCCTTCTCTGACAGTCAGAAACTGGGTGACTCTCATTAGCCATATATATAGTTACTTCTGATCAGTGTCTCTGTGTTTAACAATCTCCTCATCCCACCCGGGCTCTAACACCCCGTACTGGGCTGCCCTAATTCACTAAAACTCCTAATACCCTAACCCCCCATGGATGCCCTCTTTACTCTGCTTGGGCTTTGACACCCTGCACTAGTCTGCCACTCTCCCCACTCATTATTATCCCACCCTCTCTCCTCATCTGGTTGGGCTTTGACACACTGTCTATGATGTTTAGGCACCAACCTTGCTCATCCCTACCTAATGGCTTTTGGACTGAATTGCTCAGGAAGAGGACGAAGGGAACTTGTTTTAGAGTTGAAAGGACCCTGAACCTGAGGGCTTATACCTGGACCTGAGTTAGATGATGAAATTCTAGACCTAGAGCCTGAGCCTGAACCTTAATAGGCTCAGCCTTTGGGGGATCTGGAAGGAGATTAATGTATTTTACACATGTGAAGAATCTAAATAATTTGTGGCCACTGGGCAAACTACAGTGGTTTACAAAAGAGGGCTGTTGATTCTTTACTCCTCCACTCAACAAGGAGGACTCATCTACTCCCTTTGAATCTAGACTGCCCAAGAAGTTGCTTTAACTAAAATACCCAAACAAGTGATGCTGAAAGCTGGGCCTCATGGGATTTGCATCCTCTTACCTTGTCTTGAAATGTTCCTTCTTGGAATGCAGCCTTCAGTTTGTGAGGCAACCCAAGCAGCCATGTGAAAGGCCTTTATGGAGAGGTCCAAGCGGAAGAGAACCAAGGCCCTGACCCACGACCGTCTAAGCCAGCCTCTAGCCCGCACAAAATGGCAGCAATGTGAGTGAAGCCATTTGGGAACATCCAGCTGTGCCGGTGCCCAGGTGGAGCAGAACTGCCAGTCAACCTACACAATTAGGAGAAAGAAATTGTTAGTTTGAAGACACTAAGTTTCGGGGTGCTATCTTATGCAGAAGTAGATCATTGAAATAATGGTCTGCCACGTGCCTGGCACCATTCCATGTCCTTCTGATCCACTGAGGGGAAAGAGAAATGTGAACTGACAGGTGCAGAAAAGGGCACTGTGGAACGGGGGAGGCAGTTGAAGGCAGCCTGTCGGGAGAAGCAGAAAGCTGGCTGACTCTGCACAGATCAGCACTGAACAGGCAAACTACAAAACCCACATTCCAGTTTTTGGCCAATCAGCACTGCAACTTCCTCTTCCAGGTATCTCCTCTGATGGAGTTTCTACCTGACAAAGTGGAAAAGTGGAAAGAGGTGGAGAAGGTTGCCTTGGGTCTGTCTCTCTGTTTCTAATACCAGTTTCTGTTTGGACAGCTGTACTGTTTGGACAAGATAATATTGTTCTGAAGGTTTCTGACCTGGGCATTTCTGAAGGAAAAAATTTACAGATTGTAGGCACCTCTAGATGGGGGTAGGGATGCTGATAAGGCTGGTGGGAACCTCATTGGCTCTGCATGTTCCCAAGGAATAGACAGCAAGTGTTTCTTTTCCTTGCTTCGTGGCCACAGACAGGGTCCTGGAATAAGTCCGTGACCCCTAATCTCCCCTCCATCCTGTCTCCAGGTTATTATCTGGATACATGGAAGATATATCTCCATTTCCTTCTCCTCTCCGTTTTCAGGTGGGGTTATTATTTAGACCCACCCTCACTCACTGGACAGGCATTTTCTTCTAGGCATAGGGTGTTGGGGTCAGCTTCACCTTGACCAATTCCCTGGCGAACAATTCTTTTTTTTTTTTTTTTTTAAAGATTTTATTTTTATTTGTTTGACAGACAGAAATCACAAGCAGGCAGAGAGTCAGGCAGAGAGAGAGGGGGAAGGCAGTCTCCGCTGAGCAGATAGCCTGATGCAAGGCTCGATCCCAGGATCCTGAGATCATGACCTGAGCTGAAGGCAGAGGCTTTAACCCACTAAGCCACCCAGGCGCCCCCCTGGCGAACAATTCTTAACTTCTGTGTCTAAAATAACTTAGTGGGATGGGGTGCCTAGGTAGCTCAGTCCATTGAGCATCCAACTCTTGACTTTGGCTCAGGTCATGATCTTGGGGTTGTGAGATCAAGCTCTATGTCAGCTCCATGTTGGGCATGGAGACTGCTTAAGAGTCTCTGTCTCTCTCTCCCTCTGCTCCACCCTCCTTTCCCTCATGCACTCTCTCTAAAAATTAATAAATTGAAAAAAATAAAGTTAAAATAACTTAGGGGAGGGTGCCTGGCTAGCTCAGTCAGTTAAGCATCTAACTCTTGATTTGGCTCAGGTCACGATCTCTGGGTTGTGAAATTGAGCCCCATGTCACAATCTATGCTCGGCGTGGAGCCTACTTAAAGTCTCTCTCTCTCCCTCTCCCTCTGCCCTCCTTTCCTGTGTGTGTGCACTCTTTCTCTCTCTCTCAAAATAAGGTAAAATAATTTAGCATAGGGCTCCTACATATTTAGATTTTGTTCTGAGTAAAATGGCATGATCTGATTTAGGCTTACAAATATCTTCCTAGATGCTCTTTGGATAACAGACTGGGGAGGGGGAAGGGAGGAGGTGAAAGCAGTGTGACCAATTAGGAAGCTACCATTATAACCCAGGTCAAGATGATGGTAGCTTCATCCAAGATAGTCATAGCAGAATTAATAAGTAGTTAATTTTGGTGATTTAAACATTGCACTGCCAAGACTTGCCCAGGGACTGGAAATGGCATTTTAGCATAAGAGAGGCACATCAAGGACACCTTTTAGGTTTTGGGCTGGAGGAACTGGCTAAACAGTGGTGCCATTCTCTGAGGTAGATTAAGAACTGAGAGTGGGGTATAGGGAGTAGGTTGTCAGGGAGGGAGTGCAGGAGGTATTGAGCTTGAGATGCTGGTAAGATAGGCACTTGAAAATAAGTCTGAAGATATCCAGACTAGAGATAGAAGTTCTGCAGTCACCAGCAAATGGGTTATTACAAATTACTCCTAGGGAGTGTGTAGACCGAAAAGAGCATCATGTGCTATGTTCTGAGGCCTCTGACAACTGCAGAAGACAGAAATTTTATGTCATTGTATACAGATATTATAAATCACTCCTAGGGAGTCCCTGCAGACAGAAAAGAGCATCATGGACTATGGCCTGGGGACTTCAACAACTGGAGAAGAGGGGGAGAAGGCCACAAAGGAGACAGAGGAATGACAATGAAATGAGGACGATCAGAGAGGCTTGGTGTCCAGGAAGCCAAGTGAGGAAAATATTCTATATGATCACAGCCAAGAGTCAACTCCCGAGCCTCAGTTCTCTCGTCTGTGAAATGGAGATGGTAACAAGCGCCTACCGCAAAGTGCTGTAGGATTGAGACAATGCACATAAAGCAGTTAAGTTTGCTCTTGACTGGCATATAGTAAACTCCCAAGCTATGCTAGCTATCGCTATCGTTTCCTCCACTTCAGGGTTGGCTGCCAGAGCCCTCGGCTTCTCCATCCACGTAAGTAACAGCATTTCCATGAGTCCTTCTCGGGGGTGAGGTGTCCCTGCTCACTCAGCATCAGGTGTGCCTGAGGAGTGGCCTCTGGGTCAAATTTGAACCAAGCAACTTCAGTGCCTGTGCAAATCAACCAGGGGCAAATATGTGGTAAATAAAGGTTTTGGAGCCAGAACTCTGCCTCTGTCTCTCACTAGCAGTAGGATCTTAGGTAAGCTTCTTAGCCTTCCTGAGCCTTGATCCCTTTATCTGTAAAATGGGAACAACTGCTACCTCCTGGAATTGTGTCTGAGTTCGTGTAAACTGTAAACAAAGCTGGCTGCTCTCCCGAAGGCCAGCGAGGGAGTTACTGACGCTCCTCGCCACCCTCCCACTCAAAGCACGTATCCTCGAGGGGCGGAATGCACTAAAAGAGGCACCCTACACACCCAAAACCCAGCTGGGTGGGCCTCTGAGATGCCCTAGGCTGGGCTGCCACAGGCTGAGGCTGACAAGCCGAGACTCAGTGCACTTTCCAGCGGCGCGCGGGTGAGCCGCGCCTCCTTGCTGCCCCCCCCCCCCCAAACGTTAGGAGAGGAGTTTAGCCCCGCCAAGGCACGGTTACCGAACGTCCCACAGAATCCCTCCGCGGCCGTCCCACCTACCCCCCACCCCCGGTGTCGAAGCCCGTTTCCTGGACAGCCTTTTCCCATTCCTCTTCCGGACCCAATCAGGCCTACCGAGGCGCCCTGACTGGAACGCCGTCGCGGCCCCCAACCCCTCAAGTCAACCACCAGCCGGCTTTCGGCGCCATCGCGCCGTAGGCCCAGGCCCGTACCCCGGCCCTTCAGCACCGCAGGAAGTGGCGGCGCCTCTCGAGGGCAGCCAGGAGGAGGAGGAAACGGAGGGGGCGCGGCTCGGTAGCAACCCAAGGCGCCCGGCGAGGGCTGGGGGGGGGGGGGGGGAGAGCGGTGTGGGAACTAAAGCGCGCAGTGCCCGCCGCCCTCAGGACGGCTCCGCCCCCTGCAGCCTCCTCCCGAGCCCCGCCCGCGCGTCGCAGCTCCGCCCCAGAGGCCCCGCCCTCCCGCTCGTGTCCCGAAAACCCGGCTCGAACTGGCGGCCCCGCACCCGCCCCCGCCCGCGCCTCGGGCGCACTTTTGGTAGCTGGGCGGCCGCGTTGGCTGGAGTCTCTTGAGTTCTGCGGTCTGCCAGCCGGGGCAGCGCTCCCTCCTCGCTTCCCCTGAGGCCCTTCCCCCAAGAGCCGCGGTCGGGCAGCGCCTGGCTGGCGGCCCGCGGGCGGGCCGCCCCTCCCCGCTGTAGCCCACCCGCCTCTTAAAGCGGCGGCGGGAAGATGAGGTTTCGGGAGCCGCTCCTGGGCGGCAGCGCCGCGATGCCGGGCGCGTCCCTGCAGCGGGCCTGTCGCCTGCTCGTGGCCGTCTGCGCGCTGCATCTCGGCGGCACCCTCGTCTACTACCTGGCCGGCCGCGACTTGAGCCGCCTGCCTCAGCTGGTCGGAGTTCCCACACCGCTGCAGGGCGGCTCGAACGGTGCCGCGGCGATCGAGCAGCCCTCCGGGGAGCTCCGACCCCGAGGGGCCCCGCTGTTGCCGCCTTCGGACGCTTCCTCCGAGCTGCGCTCGGGTCGCGGCACCAGCCCAGACACGAACTCTCATCCTGGCCCCGGCTCCGCGAACAACTTGACTTCGGCCCCGTCGTCCTTCACCTCAGCGCTGTCGCTGCTCGCATGCCCTGAGGAGTCCCCACTGCTCGGTAAGGACTCGGGGACTTTCCCGAGAATTTCCTCGGCAGGGTCCCCTGGACGTTCGCCCGTGCCCTCTTCCAAGATATCCAGCCTCCCAGTGCCGGATCACCGTTCCTAATCCCAACATAGGTTCCGAGCTGGATGGCGTGAGGGTGGGAGGCTGGTCCTTTTGGATTCAGACCCCAGAAGGCTGGGGTGCGGGTGGTAGAAGGAAGCCGCGGCCCCCTCTGGCCCCAGAACCGGAGAAGGCCTTGGAGACTTCCTTGCTCTGGCCCATGCCTCAAGAAGTTTTGAGTTTGCTTAGGCCTTCGCCCTGCTCACTCTGATCGGGACCAAGAGGCCGTTCAGAGTAGCCCCATGCCGGTTTGGGAAACTGATGATGAGGCCTCCACTGGGGAAGGAAGTTGACCTCCCAGTTCACATCCAGTTCACGTATCTTGTCTTCCCCTGGAACCACTCTCTCCTGAGTGTGACTTAACTTTTCATAAGCTTTTGGGCAAGTGACTTGTTAACCTCTGGTTTTTCATCAGTTAAATGGAGAAGATAAACCGTACCTAAGTCAGGGTTGTTTTGTAAGATTAGATGAAACAATGTAAACAGATATTTACATTAATGAAGGTAAGCTTTTAATAAATTGTTACCATTGTGTCAAGTTCCTCCTCTTCGTAGATCCCTGCCCTGGGGCCTTCTTACCCTGCTTCCTGTCCCTGTGGGTTCCCCAAACCTAAGTGAGCACAGCCCTCCAAAGGACGGATGGTGTTTGTCAGAGTACAGTGTATGTACCATAGGGGCTCGAGGGCTAATAGGTGACCAGTTCACACTGAGTTGTCCCTCCTGGGAGAAGCTTAGAGTCTCAGGTGTCTCGCCCAGGTAATCGGAATGGTGGCTACCAGCCTGCTGGGAGCTTAAGAGGGTGGATTTGTGTTCCTCCTCTCCGGAGGAGGCTGAGCCCTTCCCTGCTGGCAGAATCCACAGGCAGTCAGGCCCAGGGCAGCCACAGGTTGTTCCCAAGATTATCATACAGGTGGCTGCTCATTTTTAATGCCAGGGTTTAGAGATTGTTGTTCTGAGTGAGGGGCCCTGGCAGGAGGGCATCCTGCCAATAGGAACTCTGTCACCTTCCCAAAAAGCTCTGGCAGAGCAGGCCTTCTACATTCTCTTGCTCAATTTCTCCAATAATTGCTTCAGTATTTTCATATCAAGTGTGGGAGGAAGCTCTTGGAATTGGTCAGACATGAATTGTGAAAGTAAGGGGACTTTTTTTTTTTAAGCAAAAAATTGAATCCTTTTGGACTTAGCGATTAGTCTGAGAAGCAGACTAGTCTTATAAAATAAATTTTATTTTATAAATTTATTTATAAGTTTGAATATTTGCCCTGCTGTTAAGTGTCTGGCCTCAGGCATCTTAGAGAGTTTCTCACAGTCTCTTTCTTGTATTTAAAATGGGGTTGTTGGTGCTTAACTCACAGGATTATTTTTAGGACTAAATGAGATTGGGTACAATAAGTACGTGGCCAGTAGGACTTGGGGAGTTGAAGTTCTATTTTCTCAGACTCCTGTGGAGATGATTCTGAACAGCAGAGAGAAAAGGTGGAAGAGAGAGCTAAAGGCCCCAGAATCCAGAGAGCCAGTTTCGTCTTTTTGTTTTTAATTGTTGCCTCAGTATTTATACAGGAAAATAAAAAGAGAGAGAAATTAGCAAATTAAAGTGTCCCAAAGTTCATTAGCTCGGTATTTGAGGTATAAGATCTTAACAAAGTGTGAGAGCCTGTGGTACTTTTTTTCTTTTTTTTTGGTAGTGGTGTTCCTCTTGGTTGGTGACTGGTTACTGGTATTTCTGAGCTGAATTTTGAATTGGCAGTGTGAAGGGACTTCATGAGAGATAATATTTGGAGGGTGGGGAGAGGCCCTGCGTCTTCTCTAGCTTGGCCACCTTAGTGTGATACACATGGGACCATGATGTTTGGGCTGCTCTTGTGGAGGTCCCACAAAGTGAAGGTGGATGGTTTTTCTTCATTTTTTTTTTTAAAGATTTTTATTTGTTTATTCCACAAACAGAGATCACAAGTAGACAGAGAGGCAGGCAGAGAGAGAGGAAGGGAAGCAGGCTCCCCGCCGAGCAGAGAGCCGGATGCGATGCATGCGATGCGGGGCTCGATGTGGGGCTCGATGCGGGGCTCGATGCGGGGCTCGATGCGGGGCTTGATGCGGGGCTCAATGCAGGGCTTGATCCCAGGACCCTGGGATTATGACCTGAGCTGAAGGTAGAGGCTTTAACCCACTGAACCACCCAGGCGCCCTGGTTTTTCTTCATTTTAATTGAGCCCTTAGGTTTGAGTGGTTGGGTCAGCTCTCTGAATAGGGGCTCCTGGCTGAGAGGGGGCCTTGAGGAAGCTGAAAGTCTCTATAGGAGAGTGTGAATGGGGGGGAGTTGAGCCCATCTGTGTCATTCGTATGGGCAGGTGTCAACCAAAGCCCTTGCGTGGTGGTTTTGAGGTTGATGGGAGAAAGCATCCGTGGGGTTTAGAACTGTGGCCTTTTTACTACTTGCAGTTTCTTTCCACGACTTGGGTGTACTTTCTGGTGTCCAGGGATCTGGGCCAGACACTGTGATAAGCTCCTGTTTGGTACGTGGAGGGTAATGGGCATGCCCTTGCCTGGAGGAGCCAGGCACCAGACGGGGTTATTGATGGGTCATTGATGGGTCATTGTTGGATCCTTCGTGCCACAGCATTAGGACAGACTTCAGACATACTTGGTCTTGGATCCCGTCTGTCTACTCTGTGTGCCAGAAGCAGGTTATAGTGTGTCAAACCATTTTTGGCCCTGCCTCAGGATCCCCCACGGGCTAGTAGGAGGCCTTCAGGAGTAGGGGCTGCAGGGAGGAGGTTGACCTTTCCTGAGTATTTCTCCAAGTTCCCCAGGGGTGTTCTTCCAGAAAGTTCAGGCCTGCAGGCAGTGTCCTCTTGGCGTTTAGGCCATGCAGCCTCTAGTCCACGCTGCCTCTAGTCCACATAACATGGACATGAGGCTCCCTTTCCTGGCCACCTGAGTGTTTGCCTGAGTTGTAGTCAACCTGGGAGGAGCAATGGTCTTGCATTTTCTTTTCTTTTTCTGGAATGTTTGTCTCTGCTCAGATTTGGTGGCAGCTCAACGTGACTTGACTAGTGCTGGTCCTGGCACTGCCAGCCTCGAGAGGGGCTAGGTGGAAGGTGGGCAGCATCTCAGGTTTGATAGGTTAGGGGAGGCAGGACTGACCTGGGGGGCTCATCTGGGGCCTGGTACAGCTGGTACAGTCGCCTCAAGGGTGTATGGGGTATGGGGGGTGAGTATAGGACTGCAGAAACCCAGAGGCTTCCTTTGCCCATCTGTGCTTTGAAGAGATACTCTTCATTTGTTCCAGCGAAGGCTCTGATCTAGCAGTGGGCACCAGAGAACCATGAGCACCTGGGCCAGCAAACAGCCACCACAGGTAGCCAGGGTCCTGAGAGAGCACTTGTCCATGAATCAGTTTCCCCCGCTTTTGTGGGGGCTGTCTACCAAGCCTCTGTCATGGTTCGTGCCTTTGGGAAGACAGAGCACTTTCTGGGTCTCTGAGGGCTCTCAGTCTCAGGTGTTTTTTCCACCAGCATGCTGTCCCTCTTTCTCCCCTTCTCGCATATGCACACACGTGGACATGAGCGGGCTGCCCAGGACAAAATGTACTTTGAGGACATCTGTCCTGGCCTTAGCTCGGGGAAGGGCTTTCTCTCCTCTTTGAGTCTTGGATTCTCATCACTTTCTGGCTTGGGGTAGAGCCTCATCCTCAGAGTTGGGGAGGGCACGGGGAGCCTCCCTTTGTCCAGGCCTTTGAGCTTTGGAAGATTAGGTAGCTAGGACTTTAAACTAGTTTGCCCTGCTGTTTTTCCTTGGGAAAAGAGTTTATTGGGAAATACAAAGATACACCTTCTTGTCTAACAGTCTGAGACTGAGAAATACCCTCTATGACTATTGGGCTTGCTTCCTTCCATTTAGCCTAATGGTGACAGGAGTGATTCCTACATGTTGAAATCTGTCCTAGACTCTGAGCAAGCATGGAAGCCTTCACCTCATGGATCGGGTGAACACTTCTTAGGGTATGGGGAGCAAGAGTCACATGTGGGATTGGATTTAAATTGCAGCTTCTTGGACCCATAGCATCCCAGGATGGGACTGTCTGTCATTGTGGTGGGGCTGGAACTCGGGTATCCTCCTTCCCAGCCCAGTGTTCTTCCTTGAGGTTATTGCCCAGTAGACACCCATTGCAGAGGCTCAGAGCAGGCTAATATGACCTAGAATTTGGGAGGATCCTTGCTAGGTATATCTGTGTGTTCCCTAGAAAGGTCTCATGTGGCAGCTGTCCTGGACATCCTTGATGGCTAAGGCATCTGGTAACTTCATTCATTTAGTTCCAACAATGTGCCTGTCCTGTGCTGGGTACTAGAATTGCAAGGAGGAAGACGACACCGTGTCTTTTCTTTAAGAACTCAAAGTCCGGGGGCACCTGGGTGGCTCAGTGGGTTAAGCCTCTGCCTTTGGCTCAGGTCATGATCTCAGGGTCCTGGGATCAAGCCCTGAATTGGGCTCTCTGCTCAGCAGGGAGCCTGCTCCCCCCCCCCCCACCTGCTTGTGATCTCTGTCAAATAAATAAATAAAATCTTAAACAACAACAACAAAAAGAACTCACAGTCCAGGTAGAGGAGGCTTAATTAAACTGTCTTGATGTCATGTAGGGAAACTAAAATATGTGTGTGTTTAGTCACTCCCTCTATCCATCCCATCTTTTCTTCCTTTCTTCCTTCTTTCTTTCTCTAATTCAGAAACCCAGAGTTGATATCAAAGTTCTTCAGTCCTGGTTTTGGTTGTTCCTCTAATTTCTGAGGCCTCATATTAGCTCTGCTGAGTAATCTGTACCTTGCTGCTTTATAATGACTGTTCTGAGACATCAGCAGCCATTTGGTTTTGGGTAGCAGCAAGGTAGGGATTTCTAGGCTGGGACTAGACTAATTCACGGGTTGGGAACAATGGGACAGTTAATGCTCAGGCAGTCCCTGCCTTTCCGTGGATTTCACTCTGGAGATCTTTGGGGACAGGTCTGGAAGGCTCATCCCCTTTGGGGTTAGCTAGGCTCTGGGTGTGTATGAAAGCGGTCCAGTCGTCTTGTGGTCAAGTGAAACCTAGTGATTTCTTCCCTGCTTGCATGCCTAGTGCCTCCAATGCCATCTGCAGTATTCAGTGTTCCTGCCTGCTCCTGACAAGAAGCAGAGACTGGAATTCTGCTTGTAATCATATCTACCTGGAAATTCCAGTTATTCTTATCTGGTTAAGTGGCAATCCACTTTGTTTTAGGACAAGTGGTCTGCCCTTTCAGCTTAAATCCCTTGGGTCCTGGAAATCCCTTGGGTCCTGGCATTGTGGCTGTGTTATACTTGGCTCTGGCAATGTCCAGGATGGTCCAGGCAATGAGGTCACTGTAAAGGCCAATCAGTCAGACTCTAACTCCTGGGGGAGTTCACCAGGCATGGGATTGTGAGCATTCCTGGGAGTTGGACTGTGGCTGCGATTGTAGAGGCCCCAGTTGTCGGCGGGGGGGTCTTCGTGTTTACCTGGGCCTAGGCAGGTCACCAGCTTGGGGAGAGATTGCAGATACTGTTGTAGAGGTCAGAACATCCAGGTTCAAAGGTCATAGTGGCTTAAGGTCAGGGGATAGGGTTCTTTTGGGAGCTGGTTCTGAGTGGACGTGGCCTAAAGGGATTCGTCCTTAGAAGGCAGAAGGGCTGAGTCACACTCAGTGTTTCAGGTTCCACTTTCCAGCCTGGCCTCAGCCCGCCCCTTCCCTACACAAATGAAGGCCAGGAGATATATAATTGGCTGTTGCTGAATTCTTTGGCAGTGATTTTAATGTCTGGTCTGGGTGTGCTATGTAGCTGCTTCCCTTTCCCCTGCCACCCCTCCAAAGCCCCTCACGAAGCCTAGAGAGAGAGAGAGAGAGAAGGAGTCACTTCCCTGGAATGCCGCAGGCTAGGGCTGTGGGTCTTTGCTTTTCTCTGTATTTTTTTCAAGGAAGGTATTCTCTTCCTCTTTTTTGTAAAAAAGTAATGCAGGCTTATTGACAATAACTTAGAAAGGTAAAAGAGGTAGAAAAGCATGTCTGTATTCCTTTCACCTAGAGGAAACATGTTGGCATATTTCCTGCTAGTCTTTTTCTTGTACATATTTAAGACTATAGATGAACAGATAGATTGGTGTAGATAGATATAAATAACCTGGCATCCAGCATTTGTCACTTAAGATTCTTTCTCATGAGCTTTTAAAACCTTTAAAAACCCCCAAAGCTATGTCATTCTGTCAGCTGAATATGCTATAACTTTCTTTTATCATTCTGTTTATTGTTGAGCACACATGCACATGTAGTTTGTGTTTTTTCTTAGTGGCCCTCCAAGATTCGTGCATAAAACATTGAACTTTCTAGGTTGTTTCATGAGTAGAGTTTTTTAAAAAGGGGGAAGAAAGGGTGAATGCTATTTGAGAAGAGATTTTAAAACCAGTCTTAAAAAAAGATAGACCCATTCAAAATTACAGGTTTACTTCATGCTGGCAGAGGAGTATCATTTATTGCTGAATGAAGGATGTGTCTAGAATTCTGATTAAAAAGGAAACTAGATGCAGGAAGTGCCTGGGGCAGCGGCAGAGGGCCAAGCTGTAGGATGGATACTTGGGATCGGACTGAGCCGAAATCTGTTGCAACAGAAGTGGTGGGGGTGATGCCCCAGGAGTCTTCTTTCTCAGTAACTTCTCCATTTGTCTCCTTAGCAGCCAAGTCCCTGGGCTGTAGGCTTGTGTGGACTGTGGTACTGCGGCTGTGGTGCTGGGGAAACACTAGCTAGCTGACCTGTTGTGCGGTTGACACTATGGACTGTTTCCACAGAGCCGCGTGGGAACATGCTAGCAAATTGGACTGTGAAGCAAACAGTGCAGCGCCGCCCACCTCCAGGGGATTCTGAGATCTGGGGAGAAGCCACCAAATGAGAATCTATAGGTTTTCAGGAATGGCTTTTGAGAGAAGCCTCAGAGAGCAGTAGAGCCCAGTACTCAGTCAGGACTTGTTAGGTGGTTTGAGCAATCCAGCCTCAGGCCAGTAGGCCAGGCTCTTCCCAAGGTGTCATTGCACTTTGAAGTTATTCCACTTTGACTGCTCTCACCGGATCTACATTCTCCCCTTCTGAGGGCCACTTGGGCTTTGGGACTCTGCCAGGGGTCATTTGGCACAGAGTCTGGGGATCCAGGGGGAGGCTACGCTGAGGGAAGGGGCGGGGTCATGTTGGATCAGCATGACCAGTATGGTCTGAGGTCAGGTTCCTTCCTGCCCCCAACATGGGTCTGGAGGTCATGGGGAGGGGCCCTGGCAGGGGGTTCACTAATTGCCTGGCCCCATGACAGCGTGCATTTAAAAAATGCCTTTAGAAGTTTCTTTAAAAGTTTCTTCCTGTTTTGCATAATGTCGTTTTGCCTTTGACATCCTGAAAGTGCAGAGCTCTGGATGGTGTCTAAGGACACCACCCCCCGCAGCCAGCTTGAAAAAAACAGGATAGGACTCCAAGTTAAGGGTGGGTCTAGGGAAAATGGTATTTGCGTCACAGGAGCTTGGTGACTTGGCATTGAGGTGTTAGGTAGCTCCTGGCATTCATATGAGTATAAAGGCATCCTGGGCGGGGCCCCTACCTGACTGAGATTGGGTATACCTGAGTCTTAACCCCAAGTCAGGAGGTGCCATAAGGAAGAGGGAGAATGAAGACTGATTTGCTCACTCAGCAAGCTTATGTTGTTAACCATTCTATCTGAAGCATGGGAGTTAGACATGAACAAAGGCTGGTCCTCACTCAGCAATGGACAGACCCTGGCAATATGGTGTAGTCAGAGAGGGAAAGTGTGGGTGTCCCCGGGGCACTGAAAAGGTACAGAGAACCAGATGGGTGATCTGGGCTAGGTCCGGACTCAAAACGAAGGGCCTCTCTTCCAACACAGATTTTAGCATCTCTGTGTCTCTCAGTGTGTTTGAACAATCTCCCTGGTTGGGAAGGGCAGGGGTCTACTGCTGAATGCACCATAATTTCCTCTGGTTGCTGTCACATGGGAAGAAGGCCATGGCTGCAGTCCCAGCTGCTGCATACAGTCACCAGCAGGGTGGAGAGGACAGGAAGTGGGAGGCAGAGTGAAAGGAAGATAATGAAAGAGAGAAGCTGGTGCAGTAGAGACCATGGGAGAGGGGAAAGCTGAAGATAGCTACACTGAGGGCCCAAAGAAGAGAAGATGAAGGGTGAGGGAGGTACAGAACGAGGGAGTTCATGATCTGCAGGACATATGGGCAAGCCTCAAAGGTCACTGGTGTGAGAATTCCGTGTTCTGGTCCTTCTCCTAACTTACTACATCATTTTGGACAAGTCCCAACTCTGTTGGTCCCTCTTTCCATCTCTGAAGTTTGAGTGGAAATCTTGATCATATCTGCAGCATGAAAGGTTTCTGAAATTTCCTGTGAAGCTCGCTACCCACTGCCCTTTCCAGAGCTCTCGTGGTGACACTTTTGTTGAGGATTTTGCCTTCTAAGGAGGCACAAACATTTTAGTAAATGAATGCCCTTTTAAATGGCATGGGAAATGTTTCTTTTCATCATTGTGGCTAGCAGTGTGATATGGGAGAGATGTTTTCCTTTCTGTGCCTCCGTGCTCTCACCTGTAAAATGGGGATAACAATAATGTCTACCTCATAGATGTTGTGAGGTTTAGATAGTAGGCGTAAAAAGGTCAAAAACATGCCTAAAACTGAATAAGCTCTGAATATATGTTAGCTATAATTGATAGCACTGATAGTTCTTGTTTGTGAAGATTTTGGCCTTTGCCTGTAGGATTTCTTCCTTTTTTCTCTTTTTTTAGTAGAAAATACATCACCGCATTAAATGTTTAAAAAAATATAATTCTACTGTTTAGCATTGTTACTAGACATATGCCTATCACTGTAACAAAACTTTACAGTACTTTCTAAATAGATACATACTTTACTCTGTTGTAATAGTGTGAAACTATTTTGCATTCTGCTCATTTAACACTATCTTAAACTGTTAGGTTATTCATAATTATCCTAATTATCTTTTCAAGCTGCTATCTAACTTTCTTATGGAGGGGTGCCTGGGTGACTCAGTTGGGTAAGCATCTGACTCTTGATTTTGGCTCAGATCATGATCTCACAGTGATGAGATCGAGCCCCGTATGGGGCTCCCCGCTTACTGGGGTGTCTGCTGGAGATTCTTTCTCTCCGTCTTCTGTCCCTCTTCCCTCAAATAAATAAATAGATAAATAAATCTTTAAAAAAATTAAATCCTTACTTATATTCCCTTAGCATTCAGTGTTCCAGGTTTCTCCATCATAGTCGTTTTTGTATTTTTTTGTTTCTTAATCGTAGATAATCTTGAACATTTCCTCTTGTCTTTAGCTCTTCACTTCCATTGAATTACTTCGTTGGGATAAATTTCTAGAAAGGAATTAGGCTAGAGGAGATAGTCACCTTTATGACATTGGTTCACATTGCCACTTCGCTTTCCAGGAGGGTTGGAATAAGCCACAGGCCCTAAACTGTAAATTCCTAGGCTGGGGACATTGGCTTTTAAGCAATATGGATACCTAGGGAAAGTCTGATCTGTCTTGAACATCCTTGGCCGTGAGGCTCTTCCCTTACACCATTGTGTCTGGGCCATTCTGCTGAGGTGTGTCCACCAAGGAGCCTTACTGGTGGCTCTTTTCAACACCTTATGTACCTTTGCCAAAGAGCTGACTTACACAAGGTAGGAAACTTTCCTCCTTCCTTTATCTGTGGAGCCAAACCTGTAGAATTGGGGTAGACCCTGGCTTTACAAGCCTGGCTTCAAAATGGTGTTGGTCTTAAACTTGGTGTGTTGATATCTGGAAGCACCACATGTGGGCATCTCCAGAAACCATGTTCGGTTCCGATGGGCTAGCCTGGGCACCTGACTGTCTAACCCATGTGGATCAACTCCAGTCTGACAGCCCTGCTTGAGTGGATCCAGAAATGAAGCCCAAAGGAGGAAAGACTTAAATCATGTTGGGTAAAAACAAGTTGATCAATAGCTATGAATCTGTGGCCACCCACTTCACATGCCTCTTATATAGGTACCCAGCAGGCTGCTGTCAGCCTAAGTAGTAGCATGACTTTGGAGCAGTGATTTACCAGAGGTTTACAAATTAAGCAGATGGAGCACATTCAACTTGTGACAGCTGCTCCTTTCATCTCGTAGCCTCTCTTGTCCTCTTCTGCGTTCCACAGCAACCAGCTGCAACTTAACAAGGTACTCCCTGGATCCATTTGCAGTCAGGCCAGAGCTGCTGTCTAGCATGTTGTTCCTGGGGTGCCCAGGGCAATACTTCCTTCCTGTGTAAAATGGGGAGATAATTCTTACCTCAGGGGGTTGATATGATTGATTGAGATGAGGTATGTGGTGATGTCAGTGCTCTGTCTTTTGTTCAATGTCTAACCTATTCCCTTGGGTGCAGAAGACATACAGTCAACATAGTAGGCTGCGGAGTAAAATTTCCTCCAAATGCAGGGTTTTTTTGTTTGTTTGTTTTTGTTTTGTTTTGTTTTCCATCTGCCCTGGGCAGACCTAAGAAGATAAGGGAGAGGTGTGACGCTGTAACCACAGCTTAGGGACAGGCTTTAGCCTGGGTGGAGCCAGTGGAGTCTGTGGAGTCTGTGGCCTGATCCCATGAAGAGACCTACCCTCATGGAGGCCTTCATCTTGTTGAATCCACACCACTGGGAGTTGGAAGTGAGTGTTGCCATGTGTCAGGCATGCCAGGATTCTCTGGTGCTCCACAGTCTTCCCTTCTCCAGGTGGATATTTTTTGTCTATATCCTAGGGAGAGACCATCATAGAGTACAGATAATTGAATGAAGGGAGCACTGGATGTTTCATGGAGTCTCAGGGTGAGAAGAGATGTGTTAAGAGGGGTGATGGGTTGGATTATGGACATTGGGGAGGGTATGTGCTATGGTGAGTGCTGTGAAGTGTGTAAGCCTAACGATTCACAGACCTGTACCCCTGGGGCAAATAACACATTATATGTTAATAAAAATAATTAATAACAAAATAAATTGAGTTAAAAAAATAGAGGGGTGATGGCCAGAGGGGGCAGACTGGGGTGTCCAGTGATCTGAGCTTGGTGTATTATTAGAAAAACTTAGGCAGGGTCTGTAGATAGCCTGTCTGGTAAAAGAGAGTAAGAAATATTGATCTGTATTTCTTCTTTTTTTTTTTAGCTTTATTAAAATATATTAAAAATTTATTTATTTTGGCGCGCCTGGGTGGCTCAGTGGATTAAGTCGCTGCCTTTGGCTCAGGCCATGGTCTCAGGGTCCTGGGATCGAGCCCCGCATCGGGCTCTCTGCTCCGCAGGGAGCCTGCTTCCTCCTCTCTCTCTGCCTGCCTCTCTGCCTACTTGTGATCTCTCTCTCTGTCAAATAAATAAAAATCTTTTAAAAAAAATATTTATTTATTTATTTATTTGAGAGAGGGAGGGAGTGAGAGTGTACACGCGTAAACTGGAAGAGGGGCAGAGGAGAAAGAGAGAGAGAGAGAGAGAGAGAATCCCAAAGCAGACTCCCAGCTGAGCATGGAGCCCGATGTGGGGCTTGATCCCAGGACCCTGAGATCATGACCCAACCGAAAACCAAGAGTCAGAGGCTTAACCAGTTGAGGCACCCAAGCACCTCACAGCTTTATTAAGGTCCAGTTGACACATACATGAATTGTAGTTTTCTTTATCGTGATGTCTTTATCAGTGTTGGTATCAAGGCTCTACTGCCTCCAGGCTGAGGGAGAGCTTGTGAAGGATTTGTATTCTTCAGATAACTGTTAGAATTCACCAGTGAGGCGGTCTGAACCTGGGCGTTCCTTTTTGGGAAGCTATTTGATTACCAATTCAGATTCTTGTTTCATGTCTATTCAGATTTTTGGTTTATTCTTCAGTTTTGGTAGTTTGTGTCTTCTGTCTACCTCACCTAAGCCACCTACTTCGTTGGCATACAGTTGTTCACAATATTCCCCTGGGAGCCTCTTTGTTTCTCTAAGGTTGGTAGGGATGTTCCCTCTTTCATACCTGATTTTGGTAATTTGAGTCTTCTCTTTTCTTTTCCTAGCCAGAAATATGTCATTTTTGTTGAGCTTTTCAAGGAACTGACTTTGGTTCACGGATCTTCTCAGTTGTTTTTCTGTTCTCTATTTCATTAATTTCTGCTCTGATCTTTATTATTTTGTTCTTCTGCTTAGTTTGCTCCTCTTTTTTCAGTATCTTTTTTTTTTTAAGATTTTATTTATTTGACAGACAGAGATCACAAGTAGTCAGAGAGGCAGAGAGAGAGAGGAAGAGGCAGGCTCGCCGCTGAGCAGAGAGCCCGATGCGGGACTTGATCCCAGGACTCTGAGACCATGACCCGAGCCGAAGGCAGAGGCTTTAACCCACTGAGCCACCCAGGTGCCCCTCTTTTTCCAGTATCTTAAGGTAGAAGTTTAGGTTATTGATTTGAGATCTAAAGGTCATATACTCTTTTTTTTTTTTTTTAAGATTTTTATTTATTTATTAGAGAGAGAGAAAGCATGAGTTGGGGGAGGGAGGAGACGGGGTGGGGGAGAAGCAGACACTCTGCTGAGTAGGGGGTGTGATGTAGGACCTGATCCCAGGATGCTGGAATCATGACCTGAGCCAAAGGTAGAGTTCAGCTTAATTGACGGAGCTACCCAGGTGCCCCAAAAGGCCATATACTTCTAACATTTTCATAGATGCTATCAAATTGCCCTTCAGTTTGTGTTCATCAACACTGAGAAGTGCCTGTTTCCCACATTTATGTCAGTTAGTAATCTTCTTGCATCTGCCAATGTGATGATCAAATGCGGTATCTTGTTTTAACTAGTTTCTTTGATTACTGATGATGTTGAACAAAGTTTCATGTGTTCATTACATTGGCCATTTATTTGTATTTCTTCTGTGAATTACTTGTTAATATTTTTACCCATTTTTCTTTTTTTAAGATTTATTTATTTGAGAGAGAGAGTGCTCGCATGTGTGTGAGCAGGGGAAAGGGCAGAGGGAGAGGGAAAGAGAATCTCCAGCAGACTCCGCACTGAGAGGAGAGCCTGACATGACCCTGAGATTAAGACCTGAGCCGAAATCAAGAGTTGGACATTTAACCTACTGAACCACCCATTTTTCTATTAGTTTTTTTTTTTAAAGATTTTATTTATTTATTTGACAGAGAGATCACAAGTAGTCAGAGAGGCAGGCAGAGAGAGAGGAGGAAGCAGGCTCCCTGCTAAGCAGGGAGCCCGATGCGGGGCTTGATCCCAGGACCCTGGGATCATGACCTGAGCCGAAGACAGAGGCTTTAACCCACTGAGCCACCCAGGCGCCCCTCTATTAGTTTTTAAAATAGATTTGGAGGAGCTTTTAACATTATGGATATTACTCCTTTATTATATATTGTTTGCAAATATGGTCTGTCACCTATCTTTTGATTTTATCTCTGGTATCTTTGGCCATACAGAAATTCCAAATTTTTTTGTGTTTAAATCTGTCTTTTATGGCTTCGAGTTGCTTTTACACTCAGGAAGGTCTTCTTCCCAAGATTATAAAATTTTTCTTCTGTATTCTCTTCTGAGCTGGCTCTTTAACATTTTAATTCTGATGGTAAAAAATGAACAGAATCACTGTTCAGCCCTCATGTGTTGCGAGAAACCTTATATTATACCCAAAAGGCCCTTTGAAGTCTCAGCTTCTTCTTCCAAATCTATCACTGATGCTGGTAGGTGAGAATAGAAATGTGAAATTTTAGCCACTTGTAATTATAGAGCTATAATAATCTATAGGCTTTGAAGGTGTAGGGATTCAGGGGAAAAGGCAAAGTAATACTTATCGAATATCTGGTAGTGCTAAGCATTGTGATAGGTATATACAGGTGACCCTTGAAAAACATGGAGGTTAGGGGCACTGACCCCCCTCTCCCCCCCCGTGCTGTTCAAAATCCACGTATAATTTCAGACTCTCCAAAACTCCTACTAGCCTACTGTTGACTGGAGGCCATACCAGTAACAGAGATAGTTGGTTAACACGTATTTTGTAAGTTCCTATGTAGTATATACTGTATTCTTACCACAAAGTAAGCTAGAGAAAAAGATTATTTGTGAAGAAAATCATAAGGAAAATACATTTACAATACGGTACTGTGAAAAACCTATGTATAAGTGGACCCCTGCAGTTCAAGCCCATGTTCAAGGATCAACTGTATATGCATTACTTCGTTTACCACCTGAAAAGAACACGTTATTATCCTCACTCCTTAGAGGAGGAAATTGGAACTGACTGCATTTAAAGTGATCCTGATACCAGAGAGGTATTGCCAGGAATGTGTAACTGCTGGCTGCCCACGTGGCCCAGAGGGCAGCAGGCTCTCCATAGTTCAAGGTCTGGTCTTAGACAGAGAGGGGATGTATTTGTAACCAGCATTGGAGTTCCAGAAATTGAGTTAGGACTCCAGAACTGATTGGAGGGGCAGCTGACTCACTAATAAAACTCCCACGAGACTTACTTACATGCTGGGATACCAAATTGCTGCTTTGCTGGGAAGATGAGCACTGTTGTAAAGTGGCTTAAGAGTTTTCCGGCTGTTCGCAGTACTGCGAGAGAAGCTGCAGTGTAATCAAATCAGACAGCTGGTAAGGCAGAAGTCAGAGCAGGGAAGGGAGCTGGACTGTAGTGCTGGGTGATGTCTGGCTGTCAGGGCTCATAAACCTATCCCCACAGCGTAACCAACCTTTTTTAGGGACCAGGGTTCAGTTTAGTCATCAGGGCTATTTCTCCCCTGTACAGCTCTGGAAGGACACGTCCAGCTCTATCTCCACCACTTCCTTATTCGTTTCTTTCTGTACTTTCTTCCCATGCAGCCATCAAACTTTATTTCGTGGCGCATTATCATCACGGACTCGCTTGCCTTATTTTCTTTGTTCTATTTATTTCTCATTCCCACTTCCATTTCCCAACCCCACCCTGAGCAACCATTCTGATGTGTTTACTGTGTATCTGTTTTTCACTTGCTCAGTTGGAGCTGCTGCTTTATATTTATGTATCTATTTTTAATTAAAAATTAAATTTTTTTTAGGGGTGCCTGGGTGGTTCAGTTGGTTAAGCCTCTGCCTTTGGCTCTGGACGTGATCCCAGGGTCCTGAATCTAGTCCCAGATTGGACTGCCTTACCTGTTCAGTGGAGAGGCTGCCTCTCTCTCCCTCTGCCTGCCACTCCTACTGCGTGTGCGCGCTCGCGCTCTCTCTCGCTGTGAAATAAATAAAATGTATAAAAATGATATTTTTAGATAAACATACAGTAAAGTGTGTTTTTTTTGGTATATAGTTCTACTAATTATAACACAGTGTATATTTGTATAACCAGCACCACAATAAGGCTTCAGAATAGTTTCATCACCCAAAAAAATCCCCCTTGAAATCACATTCTCCTCCCACCCTTAACCCCTGGCAACCATTGATATGTTCTTTATTACCAGTGTTGTATCTCTTTCAGAATGCTATAAATATGTATCATATAGCATAGGTACCTATATTTTTATTTTATTTTTCTTAAGTTTATTTAAATTCCAGTTAGTTAATGTACAGTACTATATTAGCTTCAGGTGTACAATATAGTTATTAAACCCTGCCATATATTGTCCTGTGCCCCTCATGACAAATTCATGATTTAACACATCCCCCACCCACCTCCCTCTGGTAACCATCAGTTTGTTCTCTATAGTTAAGAGTCTGTTTCTTGGTTTGCCTCTCTCTCTTTTTTTCCCTCTTTGCTCATTTGTTTTGTTTCTTAAATTCCACATCTGAGTGAAATCATAGGGTATTTGTCTTTCTCTGACTGACTTATTTTACTTACTCTCTAGCTCCATCCATGTCATTGCAAATGGCAAGATTTCATTCTTTTTATGCCTGAGTAATATTCTATTATGTATATATATCATATCTAATTTATTCATTCATCAATTGGTGGATATTTTGGCTGTTTCTATAATTTGGCTGTTGTAAATCATTAATGCAGCTATGAACTTTGGGTGCATGTATTCCTTTAAATTGGTACTTTTGTATTCTTTGGGTAAATAACCAGTAGTGCAATTGCTGGGTTCGAAGGTAGTCTATTTTTTACTTTCTGAGGAACCTCCATGCTGTTTTCCAGAGTTGCCATACCAGTTTGCATTCCCACAAGCAGGACAAGAGGGTTTCCCTTTCTCCACATCCTCAACCAACCCCTGTTGTTTCTTGTGTTGTTGATTTAATCATTCTGACAGGTGTGGGGTGGTATCTCATTGTCATTTTGATTTGTATTTCCATGATGATGAGTGATATTTAGCATCTTTTTATGTGCATGTTGGCTGTACCTGTATTTTTAACTTATGTAAGTGGTATTATTTTGTAGTTTATTCTGATTCTAATTTTTTTGCCCTCTTCTGTTTTTGTTTTAATGTTTAAAAAGCCCGACATAACTTAAAACATGCAGAAAAGTTGCTAGAATTTTACAGAGAATTTCTAGATATCCTCTGGGATTCCCTAAGTTCCCTGAATGTTAACCTTTCACTATAGTTGCTTTTTTCCCCCTCTTTTTTCTCTCTATTCCTGTACATATGTGTGTGATAGATAATGAACTATGCCCCTTTATCACCAAATATTCAACATGTATATTCTAAAAACAATAATTTTTTGTAAAACCATAGTATACTGATCAAAATCAGGAAATCAACCTTGAAAAATTCCTGTTGTCTCATTGTAGACCTTATGAAGATTTTTGTTAATTGTCCCCCAAGAATGTCCTTATTGAATACCATGCATTGTATTCAGTTGTCATGTCTCTTTAGTCTCTTAATCTGGAACAATGCCTGAGTCTTTCTGTTATATGACACTGACATTGTTGAAGGGTGTAGGCCAGTCATTCGTAGAAGGACCCTCAATTTGGGTCTATCTGATATTTCCTTGTGATGAGGTTCTGGCTACGTTTCTGACAAGAATACCATTCAGGTGATTTGAGTTCTTTTTAGTGCATCATTCTAGAGACACCTGCTATCAATTTGTTTCTTACTGGCAATGTGAACTTTGCTCATTTCATTATGGTGGTGTTTGCTGGTTCTCTATTATGAAGCTTACTGTTTTACCCCCTTTAATTAAGAAATACCTTAGGGGCGCCTGGGTGGCTCAGTGGGTTAAAGCCTCTGCCTTCAGCTCAGGTCATGATCCCAGGGTCCTGGGATCGAGCTCCACATCGGGCTCTCTGCTCCGTGGGGAGCCTGCTTCCTCCTCTCTCTCTGCCTGCCTCTCTGCCTAGTTGTGATTTCTCTCTGTCAAATAAATAAAATATTAAAAAAAAAAAACCTTATATAGGAATTTGCTTGAGATTATGTAAATATCCAGTTATTCTTCAAACATTCCCGCCACTTGGTTTTTGCATCTATTGATGATTCTTCCCTGAATCAGTTCTTGGTATGGTGGTTGGTGATCCCATTCTGTCATTCCTTCTGTGTTTATTAGTTGGTGTTTTCCTATAAGAAAGAGCTTTCCCTTCTCCCCTGTTAATTCATATATCAGTGCAGACTTATGGATTCTTAACTTTATTCAATAGCTCATAATCCTTTACTGTCATTATTTTGATACTTAGATCGTCCCAGATTTGGCCGGTGAGGTCCCCTTCAGGGTGGCTCCTGTGTCTTTTTGACATATCCTTTCGTTCTTTGAGCACTTTCTTTTAGGCACAGCAAGATGATATAGGGCCCTCTTGTTCATTCCCTGACTCAGCCCTGTAATCAGCAACTTCTCCAACAAGCTCTAGTTCTTTTTAATAGAGAATGGTATTTAGAAACCAAGAACTGGGGGGCGCCTGGGTGGCTCAGGGGGTTAAAGCCTCTGCTTTCAGCTCAGGTCATGATCCCAGGATACTGGGATCAAGCCCCGCATCGGGCTCTCTGTTCTGCGGAGAGCCTGCTTCCTCCTCTCTCTCCCTGCCTGCCTCTCTTGCCTACTTGTAATCTCTGTTTGTCAAATAAATAAATAAAATCTTTAAAAAAAAGAAAAAGAAAAAGAAACCAAGAACTGGGCCCTAGGCATTCATCCTTGTTTTTGTTTTTGTTTTGTTAAAATGTATTTATTCATTTGAGAGTGAGTGCTCTGAAATCTTTGCACAAGAGTGGGGAGAGGGGCAAAGGGAGAAGAGAGAATCCCAAGCAGACTCCCCACTGAGTGGGGAGCCCCACACGGGGCTTGATCCCAGGACCCTGAGATCATGACCTGAGCCCAAACCAAGAGTCAGATGCTTAACTGACTGAGTCACCCAGATGCCCCTTACCCTTGTTTTTTTTTTTTTTTAAGAGTTTTTTATGTATTTATTTGACAGAGAGAGACACAGCAAAAGAGGGGAACACAAGCAGGGGGAATGGGAGAAGGAGAAGCAGGCTCTCCACTGAGCAGGGAGCCTGATGTAGGGCTCGATCCCAGGACCCTGGGGTCATGACCCGAGCCAAGGGCAGATGCTTAACAACTGAGCCACCCAGGCACCCCCCTCACCCTTGTTTTTAAGGTCCATCCATGTTGCTTTGTATACATCAGGTGTCTGTGGTGTTCATCCCAATTTTTCTTTCTCCCATAAGGATAGATTCCCACACTGCATCCCAACACTGTCTTCACAAATACTTCTGTAAGGAATAGCCTTCTACATGTCCTTGATAAACCTGTGGCTGTATATTTGTATTGATGAGGGGGTGCCAGATAACTACTCCAGAACAGAATGACCACCCATCATTTACATTTCCACTGGCGGAGCATGGGGATCTCTGTTCTTCCGACAAATGCTTGGCATTAACCAGCTTTCTGATTTTTGGCCAAGTGAATCTACATGCTGAGATAGGTCTTGTTTTAACTTGCCCTTCTCTGTGCCAGATGCTCATATACTCAATGGCTTTTGGAGTTCTTCTTTGGTAAATTGCTTATTCATTATAATCATTTTCCTGTTTTCTTCAGTGGGGTTCTTACATTTTTCTTGATGATATGCAGGAGTTCCTTATACATCCTAGGTATTAATGCCTTGCCTGTCCCAAACGTTGCAGATTCTGGATCCGAATCTGTCATCTATCTGTTCATTTGCCTGTGCTCCCTTTTTTTGGAATACAGACCCTTTGTTTCCTCTTTGTACAGTCTCTCACCAGCACTTCTTTCTTTATGTCAATACTCTTCGTTCCTCCACATTTTGGTTGTGCTAGTTTAGCTGAACTCAGCTGATTCTCTTCAACAAATGGTCTGTCTTTATGATGACTTAGCCTCTTACTGAGTTGTATTAAGAATGACTTTATCTCTTAGACTGTGAGGCCTGCGTGTAAGTATTAGTTGTATATATATTCAGCAAACATATGTTGCGGGCCTAGTCTGTATTAGGCACAGTGCTATCACTGAAAATGTGCAGAGGTCCTGAAACCTGCCTGTGGCTTTTCAGAGGTAGAGCAGGGATTTGAGCCTCTTTCTGGTGTGCTGCTTCCTTCAGAAACTGAATTTGGTTCCTGTACACCTGTGTGTCAGATTTTCATATCTTATCTTATCTTATCTAACAAATGGCCAAAAGGAAGGTGCAGAGCAAAGTGTTCTTCCCCAGCATCCCAAGGAGGGGAAAGTAACTAGGAGAGGAACGGAAGCAGGTGTGGCTCCTACCATCATAGGCCTGGAGTCTTCAAGTGGCAGGCTCTGGGCTACCTGCTGGTGACTGGTGACTGGCTCTGGGCTGAGAGTTGAGGTCCCATAGGAGGCTGGAAGACAGCCTCTGTCTGGAGGGTGAGGTTGTAAAATAAAACACCAGGCCTAAATCATTCTAATTCTTTCTGAGAAGCTCTTATCTCCTCTTGCAGAAGTGCTCTATTTCTAAAATGAGTGGGAGAGATGCCCCAAGATCTTCCTGGAGCTAACAGAATTCCCAGGCAAGTTGGCTTCCCAAGCCTTTCCTGGTAGTGATAATTGTGGGCAGGAACAGTTTCCAGAATTTCCACAAATTCCAGTGGAGGGAGGGAGGAAGTCAGGGAGGGAAGCCAAAGGGAGAAGAGCTGAGTGAGGAGAAAATCTGCCTTCGGGCCAGGACCAAACGAAACAGAAATTCCTCCTGGGATGGATTTTCCCTGGAGGACAACACTGGGAAGCCTGTTTACTGGACTTTAAAAGTCTGTGGTCCCCAGCACAGTTCTTGACCTCAGGGCCTTCAATCTCTGTGGTTTCACTGTGAATAGAAACTTTCTCCTTGGGTCACACCAGGACACAAGTGTACCATCACACCCCCAGTTCTGGGGCCTCCTTGAGGTTTCCCAGTGCTCTTTCCTTGCTTTTCCTGCCCCATTGAATTCCACAACCATGGCCATGTATGGTATAGAAATGTGCTTGAGAAGGGTTTAGATCAATCAAGTCAAGTAAGATTCACTTTTATGCCACCTTGAATCAGTTGGTGGTTCCCTGGAACCCTAGATTAAGAAGGGTTCTGAAACAGTGTTGGTGGGCACAGCAGAGAGAGAGAGCAGAGGGACGTGTGTGCGGTGACTTGCTGTCCACTGTGTAGATACATCCATGAACAGCAGAACCCTAATGAGTTAATGAAGGGAAGATAAGTATGACTTTTTTTTTTTTTTAAGATTGTATCTATCTGTTAGAGAGAGAGAGGGCATAAGCAGGGGGAACGGCAGGCAGAGGGAGGGGGAGAAGCAGTCTCTTTGCTGAGCAGGGAACCAGATGCGGGGCTTGATCCCAGGACCCTGAGATCATGGCCTGATCCACAGTCAATCTACCTGAGCCACCTTAATCTCCTTTCTAAACCCTGGCTCCAGGCAACCACTTTTGTCTCTACAGCTTAGCCTTTCGTGGACATTTACCTTTTTATTTATTTTTTATATTTATTTTTAAGGTTTTATTTATTTAACAGAGAGAGAGACAGCAAGAGAGGGAACAGAACAGGGGGAGAGGGAGAGGGAGAAGCAGGCTTCCTACTAAGCAGGGAGCCCGATGTGGGTCTTGATTCCAGAACCCTAGGATCATAATCTGAGCCAAAGGCAGACTCTTAATGACTGAACCACCCAGGTGCCCTTAATGTCCTTTCTAAACCCTGACTCCAGGCAGCCACTTTTGTCTCCACAGCTTAGCCTTTTATGGACATTTACCTTTTTAACTAGGGCCTTTACCTGAAATTTTTGACATTCCCTTAAGGATGGCCTTTTTTTTTTTTTTTTTGCCAATCCTGGAGTGTCCTGAGAAAGCCTCAATTCCTCTGTCCTTCATTTTCCCTCATGCACGGCCCTGGGGCTGAAATATAATCCTTTAAAAAATTTTTTTCTACCTTTTTATTTGTTTTTCCTCTCTTTTATTTTATTTTTTAGAAAAGATCTATTTATTTATTTGGCAGAGGGAAAGAGGGAAGGAGCACAAGCAGCGGGAGTGGCGGAGGGAGAGAGGGAGAAGCAAACTCCCTGCTGAGCAGGGAGCCCGATGTGGGACTCGATCCTAGGACCCTGGAATCATAACCTGAGCCAAAGGCAGCCATTTAACTGATGGAGCCACCCAGGTGACCTATTTTATTTTACTTTTTAAAGCTTTATGTGGGGCTTGAACTCTCAACTCTGAGATCAGAAGTTGCATGCTGTACCATCTGAGCCAAGCAGGCACCCCTGAAACATAATTCTTAAGGTCCCTCCAGCCCTGATCTGCCAGAACTCTTCAGGGTTCTGGTTTGAGGTAGATCCGGATCCTTCAAGGTGGTGGAATCTGACTTTGGCTTTGTTACCTTAGCTTTAGGCCTTGGTACTCTTGGTGACAGAATCCTGGACTGAGTGACTGACCACTCAAGGCTTTTTCTGGTGACTTCATGACCCACATCAGACTGAGTTTTAGAGTTATTCTCTCAAGGAATAAATGGTATTTGGTGAAGAGCCTGTTTCATGTGGCTGTGTGAGGTTTAGATGAGAAAATGCAGTGTTTTCATTAGGTTAGGCTGTCTACTGCCACAAAGTCTCAAATTATAAGGCCTAGAACCCGGAGGAAACTCATTTTAAAGTTGAGGGTGGGGGCTGTGTCTCTAGATCACAAATTAGTTGCTATACCTGAACACAAAAAGGCATATTTAGGGGCACCTGGATGGCTTAGTTGGTTAAGCGTCTGCTTTTAGCTCAGGTCATGGTCCCAGGGGCCTGGGATCGAGTCCGAATCCAGCTCCCTGCTCAGTGGGGAGCCTGCTTCTCCCTCTGACTCTGCTCCCCTGCTTGTGCCCCCCCCCCCCGATAAATAAATAATATCTTAAAAAAAAAAAAAGGCTTATTTAGAGCCTAGGAAGGAGAGTGTTTTTGAGCTTGGCTGCCTTGGTAATAGATGTATAATTAGGACAACAATCTAGATTCTCAAACATGAAACGCCGTATGGTTCCCCGCCCTGTTAGTTCTGGTTCTTAACCCACAGTTGAACAAGTGCTGTGTGGGTCAAGATACATTTGTGGGCCTGCTCTACGAGAAACTGTCCCAAGGACAGAAAAGAATGGGACACAACACTTGCCTTCAAGGAGAGGAGAGTCTAATAGAGGGAGCAGGTAGATAGACTGGCCCCTCACCTCAAAGAGCTCTAGTGTGGGCTTGTAAAGTTTGTAGTGTTGATTTGTAAAGTTTGTAAACTTTACATGGAGTTCCCTCTGGCATGCAGAGCGGGGACCAGTTCGTGCCAGGGGCTTAGGGAAAGCTTTGAAGAGGGGACATTTGGTTTGAACTTTGAAGGATTGTTACCTTACCTCTCTCACAAAGGTTTTTGATGTAGCTTTTAAGGATATGTGCTGTAAAAAGGACAGATATAAATAAAATCAGAGAAAGAGAAAATGTGACTTAGAAAGTTAAAGACTGGGGGGACGCCTGGGTGGCTCAGTTGGTTAGGCGGCTGCCTTCGGCTCAGGTCATGATCCCAGCGTCCTGGGATCGAGTCCCACATCGGGCTCCGTGCTCGGCAGGGAACCTGCTTCTCTCTCTCTCTCTGTCTCTGCCTGCCACTCTGTCTGCCTGTGCTCGCACTCGCTCTCTCTCTCTCTCTCTCTCTGACAAATAAATAAATAAAAATCTTAAAAAAAAAAAAAAGAAAGGTAAAGACTGGGGAAGAGTTAAAATGTAGATATTCACGCCTTGTGGCCCAACATAGTTATTACATCTGTCCCTTTGCAAAAGCCAAAAGTGAAGCACATTCTAAGTGCTGTCAGAGAGCAGAAATGTACAGTAGTTCCTGAGTATAGATTGTTTTTCTTGGTACACTTTTATTTTTATTTTTATTTTTTTATTAAAAAAAATCTTTTTAGAGAGCAAGTGGGAGAGAGATAAAGAGAGTGCATGTGCAGGCATACACACACCTACATTTGAATAGTGGGGCAGGGGGAGAGAAAGAATCCTCAAGCAGACTCCACACTGAGCACAGAGCCCAATGCAGGGTAATCTTACAACCCTGAGATGACCTGAGCTGAAATCAAGCCTTGGACACCTAACTGGCTGAGCCACCGGGGCACCCTTCTTGGTACCCACTCTTAAAGACCTTCATGGGGGTGGGAGGGAGGTGGAGCTTAGTGAGTGAACCTGTAAACGACCATTCTCAAAGTATAGTCCAGGGACTATATAAAAAGACATTTATCTAAAATGCTGTTAAAATGCAGAGTCCTGAGCCTCAATCCCAGAATTACCAAATGGGGCGCTCTGGGGAGTAAAAGCCAGGAATCTGCAGTTTCGTGTGCTTTCCCAAATGATTGCTCTTGCACTCCACAGTCTGAACCTCTGCAGTAGAAGGAAACCTCACCAGCATTTTGAAAGCCAGTGCAGTAGTAAATAAGAGGACTTGGCCTTGAGGCGCCTGGCAGGCTCAGTCAGAAGAGCATGCGACCAGGGTCGTGAGCCCCATGCTGGGTGAAGAGATTACTAAAACAAATAACTTTAAAAATAAAATTAAAAAGAGTACTTGGCCTTTGTTTGAAGATTTAATGGGGGAGAGAGCAGAGTGCAAGAAAGGGCAGTTTCAATGACGTGGATGGGTCATTGGTAGCCAGGTCACTTTCAGGTGATATTTTGGAAGACCTACCAAGTGTGGTGGTTCAAGCACATGGCAGGGCCACTTTTAAGCATAGATAGAGAAGTAACAGATGCCCCTGTTCTCGATTAGTCCAGCTTCCTCTTGGCCACCTGGGCTGTGCTCTGTAGACCTCCTCTGGCAGGCTCTTTTATTTTTTGAGCAAATACTTTGTTTTTTGCTGTGCCCCCAAATGCAGGGTTCTGAGACCACAAATGTGCTCTGCTTCCTGTTGAAAAAGTGTTTCCATCTCTAGGGTCTAATAGTGGCTTGGATGGTAAGTTGGCAGAAAGAACAGTGGGTGTTCATCAGGCTCTCTGCTCGGCAGGGAGCCTGCTTCCCCGCCTCTCTCTGCCTGCTTCTCTGCCTACTTGTGATCTCTGTCTGTCAAGTAAATAAATAAAATCTTTAAAAAAAAAAAAAGAAATCATTTCCAATACTTTCAAAGCCTTGGTGAGCTAGATTTTAAAATTTGATAAGTAATGGTTAACATAAGACTTGAGAAGTCCCTTCTGGTGGCTCTCTGTCCCCTGCTCTTACATCAAGTTTCCTGGAAACTGAATTGGTCACTGAATTGTATATTTTGAAATCTTTATTTTGGAAGACCCTTGCTTATTGGGAATGGGACGAAAGAGGGGGTTATACTTCCTTTCTTGGTTTATATTTAAAATAGTTATTGTTTAGGGGCACCTGGGTGGCTCAGTGGGTTAAGCCTCTGCCTTCAGCTTGGGTCATGATCTCGGGGTCCTGGGATCGAGCCCCTCATTGGGCTCTCTGCTCAGCGGGAAGCCTGTTTCCCCCTCTCTCTCTGCCTGCCTCTCTGCCTACTTGTGATCTCTGTCTGTCAAATAAATAAATAAAATCTTTTAAAAAAATAGTTATTGTTTAATTTTAAAAATAGATGCAAAGGTATAAAGAAAAATACCACGAACATCTGGTTTAAGAAATCATTTCTGGGGCACCTGGGTGGCTCAGTGGATTAAGCCGCTGCCTTCGGCTCAGGTCATGATCTCAGGGTCCTGGGATCGAGCCCCGCATCGGGCTCTCTGCTCGGCAGGGAGCCTGCTTCCTCCTCTCTCTCTGCCTGCCTCTCTGCCCACTTGTGATCTCTCTCTGTCAAATAAATAAATAAATAAAATCTTAAAAAAAAAAAAGAAATCATTTCCAATACTTTCAAAGCCTTGGTGAGCTAGATTTTAAAATTTGATAAGTAATGGTTAACATAAGACTTGAGAAGTCCCTTCTGATGGCTCTCTGTCCCCTGCTCTTACATCAAGTTTCCTGGAAGTGTATCGAAAGCCTCTTAGTTGCTTGTATCATAGTTGTGTGCTGTCCACTCAGATTTGTTGGTATACTCTGTCTCCATGGCAGCCAAGTGGCCACAACTCTTGCCTGATGAGTCCTCTCTGAGAGGAGCTGCTTCTGTGCAAAGGTTTCCTTGATTCTCTTCTCTGGCACCAGAGTGGATACCCCTTCCTTTGTGCCATTTTGACTGTTCTCAGCACTGTCATACTCACCCTTGTTTGCTGGTCTCCCTCCCCTCCAAGAGCAAAGAACTCTTCTTAACCAGCTCTGCTGCTGCCTCCCTGGCACCTAGCAGCCTGACTCTGGGCAGTAGATGGTACTTCTCAGTTCTAGTCTGAGAGGCCACAAGGGGTACCATGAGTTCACGGGCCACTGCAGACAGCTGTCACCTCAAGCTGGGGGATTTGGGTAGGACCTGTCTTCCAGTGCCTGTCTGGCCATCAGAAGATTGGTACAGAGAAAAATGGCCTACCCACATGAGCTCTGTGGTTGAGGGGAAGAGAGCTTGAAGAGACACTATGTCATACTGTTGGGGCTGAGGCCTGGCCAAGGAAGACATGCTGGCACCCCAGCTTGAGGACCACATAGTTCTGGGTACTGCCTATAGTCTCACAGTTCCCATGTGTTTCAGTTTCGTCACCCAGGAAATTTTCCAAAGAAACTTTAGGGCCAGATCCTTGGCTATCAAGTATGGATTTTTTACAAATTAAAATTAAAATAAATCAGTTGAGTCTCAAAATCCACCATGATCATTTCACAAAAGGACATTTTAACATTTAGAGTGAGAAACACTTGACTTTGGAAGAAAGGGCATTCTGATACATTGGTTACACTTAGCTTAATGAAGAATAGTGTGCATTGTCTTTACTTTTACCGATTCGTGGCAGGCTGGTGAAACATTGTCACAACCCAGCATCAAGTCAGAGATCATATCCTGAGCCACTGGCCGGTCGGCTGGGAAGTGGTGACTAGATGTTCCAGCCTGTTTTGCTGAGGACAGAAGAATGAACTAGTGGCTCAGCCAGCATGAAAGTGAGACGAGGAGTCCTTGTTGGCCTGGCTCTAGATGAGCCGGCCTTTGGTGGAGGGGCATGTGTGTGTTTGGGTTTGCTGTGCCGGGCAAGGGAGCAGTGGAATTTGTCTGAGTCGAGCTCACACATTGAAGTGATTGAGGGCCTTACACGCAAGGCCGTGACCTGGACTCCCAGCCGAGAGGCCCACGTGGCGGGGCTTTAGCTGGGGGAGCCGGGGACAGGCTCACATCTGCTCAGCTGCTTACGTAACCCTGCTTCCAGCTCCCAGAGCCAAGAAAACACACAAGCCAGCCCAGCGGGGCCTAGGGCCCATGGTAGCACACGCCATGCGCCGCACAGCAAGGGAGCCTTGGCTCAGTGTGAGGACTGTCATGAAGCCCTCAGCCTCCTCCCCTTGCTTCTCTCGGAGGCCCCTGGCAGTGACTCTGAGATCTGATAGCAGTTTGCTGTGGTTCTGGGCAGAGCTGGCCACTGCCTTCCTGGAGCCTGAGCTCTCTGGATTTTCTTGTTGGGACAGTGCCAAGCAGGCCGTGGAGGGCGGCCTCTGCAGCATGGCAGGGTGTGCAGGGCCCTTGGGGAGGCCGCCTGACTGGCACTGGACCCAGGAAGCATTTAGCTCCAGGTTTGCAGCTCCTGCTGGCTGCTGAGGGCTGACCCAGCTCAGGCGGGAGCCCCAGGACTTTCAGGTCTGTGGCCGCATCAGAGAAAGCAGGTGGGGCACGGATTGCCACAGAGAGCAGGACTGGGGATTGCGGTGCTCTTGGTGTGTCTCAGACATGATGGGGCTTGTGAGAAGGGCCCAGAGAGGACCAGGAATCTGAGAAGAGTCTGTTCAGTAATAAAGCCCTGCAGGAAGCCTTTAGAGGAGTGATTCTCTTAGACAGCGTTAAATCAGGGTAGTTTTCACTTAGGTTCTGCCACACCCTCATCAGGGAGCTCCTTGAGGTCAGGAATTGCTGTCTGTCACTCCCCTCTTCCACTGGGCACACAGTCTCACACAGGTGCCCAGGAAGTACTGGGCAGGAAGGGGTGGGAGAGTAGAAGATGGACCACCTAGGTTGTCAGCTCCCAGAGTTGATGGACTATGGTGTCAGGTGCCAAGGAAACTCTGGAGAAGAGGCACGTTTGGCTATAGGTGATGATGGGGTGGGGTGTTGAATAAGAGTTCATTTGGTGCTGTTTGGATTCCAGTCCCTGCAATCTCCAGATGGAAAACCAGTATCCTGAGAGTGGGTAGCACTTGCCCAAAGACCATCCAGCAAGTCACTAGTGGAGCTCAACCAGGGCCCAGGCAGCCTTTCTCCTACCCAGGAAACTCTACCTCAGGACTGCCATTTTGGAACCCCCCAATAGGCAAAACTAAGATGCTTTCCAGTCCACAGGTGTCTGCTCTCAGGAGGTTGGGCAGACCAATTGTGAATTCCTGTCTTCTGGGTTGGTTTCAGAAGGTATGAGCAATCAGTAGGGTGAGAGTCCAGATGCCTCTTGGGTTCCCGAAAACGGAGTTATGTTTAGCAGCATCTTCAGAACTAGAGGTAGGGTGGGTTACAGGGAGTTGGGAGGGTTTGCAGATGTTGTGGGGCCCTCTGAAGTGAGAAGAGCCCAGTGACGATCTTCTTTTCATGTTTTTCACAAGTGCACTGGGCTGCAGGGCCTCCCAGAAGCTTTGCTGGGGTCGAGCAGCCCAGGCCCAATGGACCTTATGGGAAGGGCTACCTCCATGAAAGCCCCAAAGCTCATGAAGATGAGAGGTTCAGCTCCCCCATTGTCCAGTCACCTGGGTTCCTTGTGATTTACCTCCGTCTGCAAATTGGCCAAGTCATTCCCCAGTGGAGCATCCCGAGATTTCATATTTTTTACGAATTGCCTCACATGATTCTGATGGATGAGTTTGAGAAAAACTGGTTCAGGTGACCTCTTACTTAGTCCTGGAGCATAGTACCTACTCACCCGAGGGCATCCTGAGGAGTTGGAACTGGGTCAGTTGTGTGAGGGATTGATCTATGAGGCCTCTGTGCCCCTGCGCCAGGGTGTCTGCTTTCTGAGCTCTGGTAATTAAGGGAGCAAAAGGATGAAGGCAGACTGGGGCTTATTATTAATTTTAAGGTTCCTGTCTGTCTTTAAATGCAAAAGTCTGTTGTTAGAAGAAAGAAGGAAGGGCATTTCTGGCAAGGAGAGTATGGACATAGGCATGTTTTATTGGAATGGGGATGGAAGTAGAGCTGACTGAAGGGCCTTGTTGCCAAACTGAGCGGTTTAGCCTTCCTTGTCAAAGACTGCATGGCCTGTGAGCCATGAGAATTTTTTGTTTGTTTTGTTTTGTTTTGTTTTGTTTTCATAAGCAGGAAAGTGATACGATCAAATCTGCATCCCAGAAGAAAATAAATGGGTGGAAATGGGTCCACTGATGATGGAACTGAGTTAGCATTGGAGGGAGGGAGGGTGTAAGAAGTACCAGGGGATGCTGAGGAGGAGGAAATGGGGAGTCTGCACCTGTTGACAAGCAAGAGGAGCAAGAATCACAACTTCCTTTTCTGGGGCTCATTTGAAGAGGGTGAGTGATTTCTGGGCACAAGGGGTGCTTGGAGCGTCACATGTTACTGATGAACAAAGGAGTGATGTGTGGTGGGCCTTGGGTCTCACCAGCATGTTTCAGGTGTGCTTGCTCCCAGTGTGTGGTCAGCATTCCCACCTCTATTCTGTAGTTGCCTTTGTTCTCATGGTTAGTTGGCCTCACAGGTCAAGCTCGTTACACTAGAGTAACAGTTATCAAAATGTGTTCCCTGGTCGAGGGGTTCTATGGCCAAATAAGTTTGGGAAATGGTGGGTTATATAAAGTGAAGGGGGTTTCTTGACTGCGTAACTTCTCAGAGCCTTTGCTGTGCCTTAAGATTGAGTATGCTTATTTGACCAGGTGACATGTTTTTCCATTGAGCATCTTACTGGAATTATTGTTTCTTGGAACCTGGTTGGAGAAAGTCTGGCCTATAGGGAACACTGAGGCTCTGATTTTGAGTTTTTTTGTTTTTTGTTTTTTGTATTTTTAGATTTTATTTTTTTATTTGAGAGAGAGGACACGAACGTAGGGGGAGACATGAGGCAGAGGGAGAGGAAGCAGTCTCCCTGCTGAGCAGGGATACTCACGGCTCAGCCCCAGGACCCCAGAATCATAACCTGAGCCAAAGGCAGACACCTAATCACCTAGGTGCCCTGGGTTTGAGTATTAACTCTGTCCCCAGTTTCCTGTGTATTCCTGGGCCTGTATTCCTTTTCCCTGCCCTCCACTGTGCATGCCACATGAGGGTCAGTCCCCAGCTGAGGAGTGGAGTCCTCTCCTAGCTCCACCTTACGAAACAAGGATTTCCATGTCTGTATCTGGGTATTGACCTTGGCCTCTTCCACTACTACTACCCTATCACTACCTCAGAGTCCACCATCCACATCATCAATTTTTCTTCTAAGTCAAGAGTTCTCTTACTAATTTACTTCTCTCATCTGGAACCATATTCTTCCAGGATAGAAACTTGGTGGTCCTCTCTAACTTTCTCTCCCTTCCTCATCTCCTTTGTTATTCTACCACCAATACGTACTACTAAGCATCCTTCTTTGTTCTTTTCAGCTGTTTCTCATCATCCCGTAATCTGCTCTGGGTCTCAGTTCCTCCAGTCCCTACCCCTGGAATTTTTTAAAATCTGTGCATCAGGTGTCTTCCTGAGACATGGGTTCCTCATACTGCTCTTTGCTACCTTCCAATTTGAGGCTGATTTCCACAACACCATCCTCCCTGACAGACATACACAGACACACCTTTTCCTGACTAGGTTCAGAGAGTTGATGGACATCATTTGTGCAAGGCCACACAGCTGGGAGGTGGCAAAGTTAGGTCTCCACCTCGGGATTTCTGAGAAAGTGCTTCCACATCCATTTTCTGATCCTTAAAAAAACCTTTTAGGAAGTCTGAGCAGCAGCCACTCCCTTTCCAGTTAGAGCTGAGAAACCTAGAATCTCAGGGGAGTGGGTCCTGGGTAGATAAGTGCTTCATAGGGTGACCAGCTGTCCAGCTTTGCCTGGGCCTAAGGGGTTTCCTGGGATGGTTGGTCATCCTCGTGCTGGACATAAGTGCCTTTTTTGTAGCCACACTGCCTCCCAGGAGGATATGTCTCCTGAGGCTGTGGCCTGGGGGAACACTGTAGCCTGCTAACTTCTCCTTCCTTCTACCTCTGTAGTCGGCCCCATGGTGATCGAGTTTAACATGCCCGTGGACCTGAAGCTTGTGGAGAAACAGAACCCAGAGGTGAAGGTGGGCGGCCGCTATACCCCCAAGAACTGCATCTCTCCCCACAAGGTGGCCATCGTTATTCCATTCCGTAACCGGCAGGAACACCTCAAGTACTGGCTGTATTACTTGCACCCAATCCTACAGCGCCAGCAGTTAGACTACGGCATCTATGTTATCAACCAGGTGAGGTCTGGGAAGATGGAGTGAGGGAGGGAGTATGTGAGTAATGAGGGGTGAGAGAAAGAATCCGATACCAGACGTGTGACATTTTATAACCCCGCCAGCCTCACCCTCCTTAGGCAATGCAGATAAACCAGATACCATACAACTTGCTTATCGCTGTCTGCTCTTTCAGCAAGGATATTTGCTTGCTGGGGTATTTTGTTTTCTTTTTGCTGCAAGTGCACTTCCAGCAAAATTGAGAGAAACACAACAATCTTCATTCTCCCAAAGTAGGGCATTGATTATTTCCCATCCTTGGGTAGTTGTGTATTTTCCTTTAAAAAAAAAAAAAAAAGAGAAAAACACCCATTTATTTATTTATTTATTTATTTTTTAAAGATTTTATTTATTTATTTGACAGAGAGAGATCACAGGTAGGCAGAGAGGCAGGCAGAGAGAGAGGAGGAAGCAGGCTCCCTGCAGAGTAGAGAGCCCGATGCGAGGCTTGATCCCAGGACCCTGAGATCATGACCTGAGCCGAAGGCAGCGGCTTAATCCACTGAGCCACCCAGGCGCCCTAAAAACACCCATTTAAATGTCAGAGTTCTAGGCCGCTTTGAAATTATCCAGTCTAGCGTATCTTCTGGGACACCTATTAGAGATAGCACCCTTAGATCAGGCCTGAATGCCAGCCCCCAGCAAAGTGTCTGGGGAAATCGAATTTTTAGGCCACTGAGCATCATGTGCACTGGGCTCGGTCTGAGAAAAGAAAGCTGCTCACTGCATGTCTGATTTGTGTGTGTTGAGCTTAGCCATGCTTAGGAAACTAATGTGGAAGACATGTTAGCCTTTTTATCAGCATGACCTGGAGAATCAGATTGATCTAGAATGTAGTTTTTAAAAATTAACTGCTGATTTCCAGTTTGTTTGAGAAGCACTATTATTTTTCTAGAAGTGTAGCTTTGGTGTTTTGAGTTTATTATAAATACCTAAATTCATAATTTTTATAACTTACTAGGTGGAATAACACATTTACCCTGTCTGTATACTAAAGTTCATTGAAATTCATCTGAAGAGGATAGTATACCCATTCTAAAAGACTCACTGTCCATTTCAAGATAAATTCTGGAGCTGCTTGAGGTAGTAAAAGTGTTGGTAGTTGACAGCTTCCATCAAAGTAAAGGTTTTTGTTTGCCTTCCTGGGACCAGAGGGAAGTTGGAAATAGCAGTGTGTCCATCGACCATTTCCGAGCACTGCCATGACATTGTGCTGTAGAGAGATTCTAAAGAAGTAAGGTCCCACCCGATACTATCTGTCTAGAAGCTTCCTTCCCCACAGTGGCAAGTGGGGCCCTTCTAGGGAATAATTTGTTAACAGTCCCAAATAGTTTGTGATTGGGTGGTGGCTGCCAAATGCTTTGGAAACTCAGAGGAAGGCAAGAGCAGTGAGTGACCTGGAAGAACCAGGGTATCGGACTACATTCTAAGGCCCGGAGTGACACCTGGGCATCTCAGCTGGAGCCAGTGAACAGGGGCTTTAATGCAGAAAGAAGTTATGCATATTCCCAGAGATAAAGTTGACCACAGGGATAGGAAAGCGGCAGAGGTGATAGGGCCAGGTGTAGGAGCTGAGTCTGTCAGGTAGGGAAGAGCAGAACAGCCCTGCTAAAAGGGAACTGAAGTTCAAGGTGGGGGAGTAGGTGGCAGGCAAACCCCTCAAGGCTCTTTAAGTCCCCTGACCAAATGGGCCATAGACCAAGGCCCTGAGAAAATCTGTAGGCAAGACAGCCAGACAGTTGTGGATCATCTTAGAAGAATATTTGAGAATGTGAGAGAGAATAGGTAAATGCCCTATAAAATCCAACCCACTTCAACCCAACCAGTATTTGTTCTAGAAAACCCCTGTCATCAAGGAACATTTGTCTGATGCCAATGAACACATGTTGATCGTGGCAAGATTCAGAAACATTATTAAAGCAATGGCAGTGAGTGCCTAGAAGAGGAAGCCATCATTGCCAGGAGTCAGTAGGGATAACCAGAAATAAGCCATGCCAGCTGCATTGCCTTCCTCTCTTCGACAGTTACTATACCGGTAGATGAGAGACAAACTATAAACAACAGTGTTGTCAGGGCTTACTACACAAAGCATTTGATGGCCTCCCCCCCCAATCTGCCTGCACACAAGATAGATAATTGTGGGCTAGATAGCATATAAATTAGATTAAAATAAATACTTGAGTAAGGAGGGTAAAAGAATTCGTGGTAATGCTGAGTTTTTTAATTTAGGTGACCCAGGTCAAGGAAGACTGGAGGGAAGGATGCTAAAGTAGAGATAGGTTGTATTTTAGGAGAATGGGAGACTTCATTCAATTATAAAGTCAAGACAAATATTGGACCAGTGAAATTTAGCCATGTTCCTAAATTCCTATGAAAGAATTTGTATAGATGTTTCCCAGGTTTTACACAGCAGGTTTCTGAAAATGTTATACCAGCTAGATGCTCCTGCCTGCCCCAGTCCAAGCTGGCAGAACAACCAAGCAAGCCAGCTTGGCCGGTGGCACCACCGTGCTGGCTCACACCGGCCACTGCATAAGACGGGGCTTCTTCCAAGGTGCACTTTCTACAATGGAGCTCTGAGGCCATGTGTGTTTGAGAAATGCTGGACGGAACAACGGGAAGCAGGCCTCCTTCCTGCAGAACCTTTAGTATGCTGGTATATATTACAGCCTCCAACTCAGCACCCTGTGTTTTCTGAGCTTGGCTGGCTGGAGATCTGTTTTCCAAGAACCGTCTCAAGCAGTGAATGTTCTTTGAATTATACTTTGGGGAAAGCAGGCCTAAACCAATACCTCCCTCCTTCCCCTCAACCCTATCCCCCCACCCACCTACCTCTTTACTTCCCTAGGAACTGAGACCACCACGCCCCCGTCTCTTCCCACTTGCAGTTTAACGTTGGAAATATTTTATTTTTAGCTTTCCAAACATATTTACATCTTTCCCTTCTAGTCTTTTCAGTATCATTATCTCACCAGCCCCTTCCATGTCCTTTTTGCTTCTCCATTTTTTCCTTCTTTTCTATAAAGGTTAACTTTCCACCTCAGGAAAATCTTTTCCTCCTTATCTCTCTCTCCCCCAGCTAATCTTATTTATTCTGCTCCAACTCTACCCTGATGATTTCTTTGGGAAAGTATGATCTGACTTCCGGATAACAGATTCATGAAGAAACTTAAAGTTTGCTCTGCCTTTCCAGTAAAGAAAATTATCTGTATGATATCCGTAAAGTGCATGTAATAAAGTGGTGAGAGGAAACCTAATCCTTGAAAAGACGCAGAAGAGGAAACATTTGGAGCATGCCCCACCTATAAATTAGGAATTTCCTCTCTTCTCTTTTGCTGTTATATAAAGAAGAGGAAGAAAGGGAGTTGGTAGCATCTGGCTTTAACCTTCCTGTAAATCGGCATTCAAGCCTCCCATCATCTCCCTGCCTCAGACACCCTGCCAGCCCCATTTAAGATGAGAGAGAAAGAATGCTTGAAGTAGGAGGGGCCTCTGAGACATCCATCCCAAAGGTTTTCAAACATGTTTTGGAGAACAGAACCTCCTGCCCCATGGAAATGCTATGCAGTCCCCCCAGCAACAGCAGGTCACCGTGGCAGCTATTCTACGTGAACTGGTAACAGTGTTCCCGTCCTGAACCCTACACCTCTCCACTTCCCCTTCAGTCTTTCCTGGGATCTGCCTGGTCCCCCGAGTCCAGGTAGTATGAAAACATCTACTCTCTTGTACCCCTGAGGAAACGAGGCTCAGAGAGGGGAAAGGAGCAGTAGGAGGTCACATACATGACAGGAAGGCTGCGGCTCCAACCCAGTCCCTGTCACCTAGTGCCCTCTCACTGCACCTGCACTCACTCTGTCCTTTGGGCCATCTGGTCCCTTCCTCAGTCTTTCTCCCAGCTGGGTAGAAGGGCTGGGGGTGAGCATCAGGCTTGGATTGCCTGGGTTCCAGCTCTGCCACTTCCCCACGCTGTGACCATAGGCTCAAATTCTTCAGACCTCTGTTTCCTCGTTGGCAGGAGGGAGAGGCTTTGGTATTTGCACGTGGGGCCTGTAAAGCACCTGGTACAGGGCAAACCCTCAGTAAATACTGTTATTGCTATGATTTGCGTTCCTTCTCCCCTCTTACCTCCTTTCTTCTGTTTCCTTGCCCAGTGCTCTAGTGATGAACTCTTTACTGCTCTCCCTGCCTCCTGCTTCACCTCTACTGAGTACTAGCCTCAAGACCCTCCCTCCCATTTGTATGGGCTCCATGGGGTTAGAGGATAGTGGGTAGTCACAGAAAACAGAATCTCAGGGGACTTAGGGACCATGTCAAACCCAGTAGCTTCTTCTGAGTAGGGTTGCCAAGTAGGGTTGTGTTTCAAGGTCCACACACAGAGGTGAGGATCCATGGGCTTCTGTGGCCCCTACCAGTGTCCATATTAACCACTCCCTTTTGGTTTAGGCCCCTCCAATTACCATAACAATTTGCATCTCACAGTAAGTGGGGTGGAGGGGAGCAGGGAAGCCTTTACCAGCTGAAATTGCTGTCCGTTCTCTGGTCTCCACCTCTTCTCCTGCCCTGACCCCCCAGTGTTCAAGCCTCCCATTAGGGTTCTGACCTGTCTGCCCTCTTGGAGCCAAGGGTACTGCTTGGTGGCACCGATGTCCCACCTGCGGTCCAACCCCAGGGCTTTGGCGCAGAGGTGGACGCCAAGATGTCATAGCAGATGGGGGAGGGGTGCTGTAACTCCTCATACTTGAAACGAGGAAAGGAAACTATAAAACCACCTACGTGAAAGAAAGGCAGGTTACCACCTGGTAGTAAAAGCCATATATATAAAATAGAGGATGTTTGTGAAGTTAACCAGCATAAAAATTACCAAACAGGTGAGGAATGGAGGCCCAGCTGGTCAGGTAGGTTTGTCATAACCGTGCAGCCCTTTGTCCTGAGTCAGGGGCCGGACTGGTATGTCTGATTCTGTGTATCCTCTGGTGCTTCTGATCTTACTCAGCTGTCTAAGATCTTTCTAGTTCTGACCATGTTACCCTTTAAGCCCTTCCCTGTGTCCCCACTGCCTACAGCCAAGGGTCCAAAGTGCCAAGCCTGGCATCTGAGACCATCTAAGTCCCCCCATGACCTACCTCTAGCTACTTCCTCCGCAGCCCTCCTTTAGACACACTTGACACCACAGACTCTGGACTCCCTGTCTTCACTGTGTTCCCCTCCTTGTGCCTTTGCTTATACGGCTCCCTCTGCCCTGTGTGCCTGTCCTTCCTTTTTCTAGCCACTATTTAACCCCCACCCCCATCTTAGTTAGCTCTGTGAGGCCTTGGAATGGAGCCAGCTTCTCCTCCCCACTGTTCCCAGGCCACTCAGTGCTTTCTAGTGAGGGGTGAGGAGGGATTCCATGTGTGCATGCTCTCCCTGGCCTGCAGCCTCTAGACCCCAGGCCCATTAAGTCTGATTTCCCTCTGCCTCCCTGACCCCATAGCTCCACGCACAGTCCAGTGCTCAGTTAGGGTTTGGAGCTAGCAGCTGCTCCCTGGGACTCCTGCCCATTACTGAACACCCATCCTCAGGACCCCTTGCTCCTGGGTCTCTGGTGAGGTCTGTTCCTCTTGGAAGTGAAGCCTCCTTTCCCAGTCAGGGCAGGTCATGAGCCTTGGGAACCAACCTGCACAGCCCCTCCCCAGGCCTCCCTCCAAGGCTTCCTCCTTCCTGACCAGGGCAGGCTGCTTGGGACATTGCCTCAGGGTAACCTTGCTTTTCAGGAAAAGGGCAGAGAACCTACTTTAGCCCTATGGTTGTTGATGGTCATAGACTTTTATGGTCCTTTGGACTGAACCTTTTTCATGGTCTCACTTTGAATTTTGACCCTACCAGCCCCCCAGTAAGGCAGAGGGGTACTCATTGTTTCCGCTGAGAGAAAGCTTACGGAGGTAAGCAGCTTGCTTGGGGACCCATGATGGCTGGGTGGTGGAGCTGGGATTTGTACAGCGATGACCTGAGGCCTAAGGAATGCCTTGCTTTGCCACCTTCAGTCCTGAACACGGTCATTCCCCTCACTGGGAAACAGCTCCATATCCATCTGGCAACACCATCTTGAGTCCCAGTGGGTTGTGAGAGGTGAGTAGCAGCTTTGGAGTAACAGCCTCAAGCCCCCGTGGGAGGCTTGCCCAGTTGTCATGTCTGACAGGTAAATGTTGGTCTGAAAGCCTCAGGGTGCAGCAGGGCCCTGCCTGAGGGTTCTCTTAGGCTTTGGAATTTTTTTTACCTCTTCCTTTTTGTCTGTGCACTGTTGTGAGGTAGTTCCAGGCTGCTTGTCTGGAGCCAAGTATGGCCAACTTTGGAGGTAGCCTGTTATACCCTCTATGAGTGAGAGTAATGAGTGAGAGTAACCACACCTCAGCAACTTACCTCTGTCACTGGGTCAAGTAGCTGGTTCCTACATGAGGCCAAGATGAGTTAGACTGAATCAGACTCAGGGGTCCCTCCCATTGTGGAGAAGGACAACAGCCCAGGCCTATGGCCCCTGCTGGTTTGGTTTCTGTGTTGATTTGTCTATTCACCATCCCCTCCCCGCCACCCATCCCTGCCTTCCATTTTTCTCCTGAAGCTGTCAGCACCCAGATTGATGTGCACAGGAATGGGGCTCCGGAGTGGTAGGGTCAGTCCTATCCTGCAGCACCCTCTTCCTTGAGCACTGAAACCTTCTGGATCCTGGGAGCCCAGGAGCATTATGGGAAGACTGGGAGTGTCTGTGTCCCACCAGAGCTCGTGTGCTGTCCCAGTGACTGGTCATTTCCTTTGCTGTGTGTTTTCCTCTCTCCTCATCTGTGGCTTGGTCCATTCTCCTGGGGAGTGTGGCAGAGCACTTACAGGTACTCAGACTCGTGAATTGCCTCCCTGGACATTGTTCTGGGAAACGTCATTTTCCCTGCGCCCCTGTGATGTCATGACGGGGAGTGACAGCTTCTTAGGAATTTGCCTTTGCCCTGGAACAAGAGGGGTCAGAATGCCACCCCCATCCTTTCTTCATAGCCTTGACATTGCCTCTCTTCCTTACCTCTCTCCCTTGCATACATCCTTGTCTCTCTCTTTTTTTTTTTTTTGTTCTAGTGGGGCCCTTTTGCTTTTACTTGTTAATCCTGTTTGTAGCAAAGCAAGCTGAAGGAGGAGCTCCTCTCTGTGATCTGCTTCTTACTCTCCACCTACCTCCTCTTCTGTGCCCTCCACCTCCTAGAGAGAGAGAAAGAGAGAGAGAAAGAGAGGAGTGCCGGCCTAACTCCTGCTGTGACTGCTGCCGCCGCCGCCACCACTGCTGCCACCCTGGTAATGTCCACACGCCCCAAATCAAACCCGAGCCCGGGCCCTGGGGTCTCCAGGCAAGGTCATAGTCTCCGTGGGCTCGCTTGGAAATGCTGAGGTTGCTGGAAGCCAGCCTGTTGTGCAGAGGTCTGAGATGCTTTGCCTTAAAATTAAGCCACAATTGAGCTCATGCTGTTTGTGTTTATCCTTTTGTGTCCTGCATTTTTCTTCAATTCTGTGTCATCAGCATCTTCCCATGTTCTCTCATAGCCTCATAATCTCCACTGTCTGCATTCTCCTAGTCGGTGAGCATGCGACTCTACTGTAAGGAGCTTAGCTGTTCCTCTGCTACAAGGCATTTAGATAATTCCCACTTTCTCCCTGGTGTCAATTCTGTGCCTGCTTGCTTCCACATTTAGAATCTTTTCTCCAGGCTAGATATTCCGACATGGAATTACGGGTTCAGAAGCACTTTAAATGGGATTATAATCCTTCATACAAATGGTCAAGTTCCTTTAAGCCCTTTATTTTCTAAAATGTTTTCCTGAAGAAAGATCTCAGGGTCTCAGATCCAGGGAAGGAGGAGGACATCCTACTATGGCTTCTGTGGAGCTGGGGTTTAAAAACTCCATTCTCTGTTCCCTTTACATCCAGAATCCCTGTTGGACTGTGCTGTCTGCTCAGTTCTCTCTGAAGGTAATCTAGGGCTTCTGACCTGTGGTCTAGTCCAGCAGGGGCATGGATGTGCTTATTCTTGCCCTGAAGCGCCCCATTTCATTTACTCCCTGGATGAAGAGCTGAAGTCTCAGATCTGGGTCTTGCTGAGAGCCTTTTCCCAGCTCGAGGCTACCATATTATTATGGTTAAGAGCTGAGGCCCAACTGCTGTGAAATCATGGGTGAGTGGATATTAGCCTTCCACGAGCTCAGCGTTTGTATAATCCCAGCAATTCTCCAGGGATCACCTCCCAGCCAGCCTGTCTACTGCCCCGGGTTCCACACATAGGCCCGCAGGTCGGTCCCACCACAGGACAGCCCAGCGAGAGCTTTCTCTGCTTTCCTGCCACCCACTTGGCTGAGGCCTTTTCTTTTAGTGTCTGATTGGGCACAGAAAAGCATGCAAGGGGAATTTCAGTAAACATTTCCACTGACTGTAGACCTGTCTCCAGATCTGTGGGTTTGAGAGCCTGTGGGTTGTTATGGGTATTGAGAAGGCATGTGTGTGTGTGTCTTTGTGATGGGCCAGGGCATGTGTATGGGAACAAAATTGTCTCTCCCATCACAGAGATTCTGATTCATTGAGTCTTGGCTTTGGCTTACTGTTTCCAGCCTCATTGTTGCTGTGTCTTTTGGTGAAGAGGCCAGGTATGGTCAGACCCCAAGCTCTCTTGGTTGGGGCAAGTGTCTACTGGTATATGCACATGGGCCTAAAAATCCAGGGAGGGCAGGGTGGTTTAACCAATCATTTAGAGACTGTTAGGACTTGGTTAAGGGAGGCCTTGGCCTTCTGCAGTTGATCATGTGTCTTGTAATAAAGAGAAGGCCACTCTTGCTTTAGCCATAGTCAGGATTTGCCTGGGGTTTAGACCAGACTCTGGTACCCATTCTAAAAGCCTTGCTTGTGGGTACAGTGCACATGCCCAGGGAGCAGGTGAGGCATTAAATGGGAACGTGGAGCCCCTGTGTTAGCCCTTGGAGGAAGGCGTTCTCTACCTGCCCGCCATGACTGCCTGCTCTCTATCTCATATGAATCATGCAGCAGCTTCCAGGCAGATCTCCCTGCCTTCAGTTGTGGGGTAAGGCAGAAGGCCCTGCTTGACATGTAAAAGCCTAATCTTCATTTAAAATCTTCAAGGGCTCCCATGGCCTAAATTAAAGACAAAGCCTGAGTACTTTAGCTGAGTTCCCAGCCTTCCCCTCCCCGGCGGGATTTGGTCCACATTCACCCTCATGTCTTATTCTGGCTTCCCCATTCTGTATTTCTTTTCGCTTCTTAAATGGTTCTTTTTTTCCTCCCAGCCTTTACAAATGTTGTTTTCTCTTCTAGGCGCACTCTTCCCATGCCTTTCCAGTCCCCTAGGATTTGATCAGTGTCTTCATCTCCACGTCACCCCATTATAATTGCCTGTTTAAGTCGGAACTACTCAGAACTGGGACTGTGTCTTTTCCTTTTCTGTAGCCTTATAGCTAAGCCTGACGCAGACACCCAGTAAATGACAAGAGTGAATATATGAGATAGAGGAAGAAGTATGATCTTTGGTCCTCCTCTGTCTTTGGAGCTGGGTTTTTTCTTTTTTCTTAACTTTTTTTTTCTTTCTGCTAATCCCCTTATTGAAATATAATTATATACCATGCGATTCGCCTATTTAAAGTACATAATCCAGTGGTTTTTGGTATATTCAGGAGGTGTGCACCCATCTCCATTATCAATTTTAGAATATTTTCATTGCACCAAAAATAAACCTGGCATTTCTTAGCTTCTACATCCCTTCATTCCACCTGGCCCTAGCCAACCACTAATCTACTTTCTGTCTCTACAGATTTGCCTGTTCTGGGCATTTCATGTAAATGAAATCATGCTTTATGTGGTCCTTCGTGACTGGCTTCATTAGTTTAACGTGATGTGTTCAAGGTTTGGCCATGTGATAGCCTGTATCAGCATTCATTCTTTTTTATTGCTGATTAACATTGCATTGTAGGGATATATCACATTTTATTTATCCGTGTATTAGTTGGCAGACATTTGGGTTGTTTCTACTTTTTATCTACTTTGAATAATGCTGTTATGAATGCTGTGGACAAGTTTTTGTGTGGACGTAAGTTTTCATTTCTCAGGTAAATACCTAGGAGTGGAATCACTGGATCATGTGGTAACTCTTTGTTTATCCATCTGAGGAGCTGCCAGACTTTTTTCTAAGATGGCTGCATGATTTCCCATTCCCACCAGCAGTGTATAAGGGTTCCGTTTTCAGTGGACATACCACTTGCTCTCTCAGTATAAATGAGGGCTCTAGAGAAAGGTTTTAACAGTCTTAGAGCAGGTTGCTTCTGATGCTTCTTAGGACATTTGTCCCTGCCATCCAGATCTGCCAGAGGGCCCTGGGTTCGTTTCATGAGGTGTCTGAAGGCAGTCTCTTCCTCCTCTCCTCTCCCTGAGGAGCTTGCCCTCTCCTGACTAGCATTGTTAGCTTTGCTTGACTGACTGTTAATACCCATCTTTAGGGATAGGCCTGGTCCTAAATGTTTTACAGGTTTTTCTGTGAGCTTTGATCAGTGAGACAGTTTCTCTGTCCAGCTGTGGGAATGTCATACCATTTTTGTCCTTTCTTCTTTCTTCCTATCCTCTCCTTCTGTTATGAGGAGCCAATCGCTCTTGAAAGAAGGAATATGTATAACTCTTATCTACCAAGGTAAGATGAAACCTGCACTAAAGAGCTCGGCTTTTCAGAGGGACCCCTGCTCTCAGAGCTCCAGTTCCTCTTCATGTGTGACTGGGTCCCAAGCATGTCATACCTCTAAAGGTCTTGGACTTTCTCCTGCTATAGAAATTCTCATTTTGTGAGCCACAGGCTAACTTACTTGAGCCCTAATCCTTTTTAGAACCCTTTCCCCTCCCCTTCCCTACCCTGTCCCACCCAATGAGAGAAGCAGGATTTGGAAAGGTTCTTGAAGCTGATTGGGAAGCGGACACACAAATGGTAGAAAAGGAGAAGTCTCCGTGTTGGATTTCTGGGAGACAATTTGAAAGATCTGTTCAAGATGGATGGGAAGACTTAGTCCTGTAATAATGATAGTAGCTGACATTTGTTGCCAGACAGTGTGCAAAGGCCTTTTCATGCATTGTCTCATCTAATAAAACACACCTGTTGTCATCCAAATAACCAGATGAGGAAATGGAGACCTAGAGGTGTGGTTTACCCAAAGTCACATAGCTAAGAAGCCAAGAAGCTGGCATTCCTGGGATAAAAACACATGTGTCAGGAAAAAAAAAAAAGCCTGTGTCAGTCTCCACAGCTATGTATTTGGCTTGACTGGACAGTAGTGTTGCTTGATCAATATTTACCTGAGGGTTGGAAGCAGAAGACACACTGGATGCATGTGCCCATTGAGAAGAGGCAGGAATGAGGGCTGGGTGTCTTTCCACTCCCCCCCAATAGGAGGAATGAACTCCTCCTATTAGTGGTAGGGGTTGGAAGGCTTGCCAGGGCCTGTCTTTCTTATCAAGAAGTTACCCAAGGTGTTATACCATTTCACCCAGAGAAGCCAAGAGTTGACTTTCTATAATCCCAGGGGAGGAAGGGGAAAACATGTACTTTACTTATCTACCATTCTGCTGCTCTGATGTTCCTAAGGACCCTGGTAGGAAATTAGACCTGTAAGAATGTACCCCGCCTTTTCCCTCTCCCAGAATCACAGAGGTGAGGCTGAGTTGAGAGAAGTGATACACAGTTCAGGCTATTTTAGAAAACTGCCTGACTAATTTAAACTGTGGATCAGACACTGAAGTACCTTACTGAGTTGAAGAAGCTGTTATGCTGCAAGTGGGGAAAAGGATAGATCTACTCCTTGGGTTTCTCCTCTAGGCTGCCAGTGTTCTTGGGGCATGATGCCAGGGGTGCCCATTCATGGTTCCAAATTGGCAGTTCTTGGGAGAGGAAAAATGCTTAGTATAGTCTCAGCCAGACATCTCCTTAGTTCAGATAGTCATGGCTAGCAGGCCAGGCCTTGTGGCTTGGGCATGTCCATCAAGAGCTCCCTGCCCCTGTTTTAGAGAATGTACCAAGAAAAGGGAGCATTGGGTGGCCACCCTCCACAATCTACGACCTGGGTGTGTAAAGGCTTTGTTGGGATACCCTTTCACTTGTTGGAAAAGTGGTTAGTGGGGCTGAAAACATTCAGAGAAAGCTAAGTCTTAGGGTCTTCATGGGGCTAGAGGAACAAGATGGAAAGTACCAAGTACAGATCTCTCTCTGCATTGCCAGAAGGTTCAAGGGTCTGAGAAGAAGGTAGTAAGTCTGGGTTGGGATAAAGGTTGTTACAAGATTGTTGAGATGTTTAAAAGCATGTAAAACGCTTATCCTGTACCTCATATGTCATATCTCCCAGTGAACTTTAGCAGTGTGTTGTAATAATAGTAATTACAACAACTTCATAGTTTTCATATCTGGTTTCTAGACTTTAAATGTCTTTTTACCTCAAGACTTTCAGAGAATTAGCTGAAGGCAGGATTCTAAATGACTCTTAACTGGTGGGTACAACTAAAGAACACAGTGTGTGCCATTGGGCTCAGCCTTCTCCTTTCACCATGCATGATTAGAAAGCTTTGTCATGGGCTGAAGAAAGGAGCTCTTGTATAAAATCTTTCTTTAATTCATTCACTGTTCTCTTGGCTGCTCTTTCTGACTTCCTGATACTTGTGTTTCTTAAGTGGTTGGTTTCTCTGAGTCACCCACCTGAGGCTGCATAGCTGTAGCACCATCCATATGCTCTGTCCTCACACAGGCAGCCTTCTAGAGCACCAGTTTCCAAATCTTTTCTTGGGGGCCTGGAGAGAAGACGTTGGGGAGCCCACCTTCAAAGTTGTGTAACCACCGTAGACCTTTGTGAGATATACTTTCCCCCAAAGTTGAAGGCCCTCATCTTGTTGATTCCAAGAGGGATTGGGAGAGCGCGCTAAATGAGGATTTCGGAGTGCCAGGTCCAGCTCCAGCTGTGTCACTTTTGTACGTTAGTTTCTTCATGGCATTGTTGGGAGGATTCTGGCCGGGATGAGACTACACATGTGGAAGGGCTTGTGGACTACTAACTGTAAGGGTGGCAGTGTCGATGCTGTTACTGTCCCTGCTAACCTGGGGCTGTAGTTCAGAGCAGAGACCCTTGGTGGCGATCCTGGGGGAGCCCTTGGTTGAAGCTTCCCAGAATTGTCATCTGCCATTGCTTGTTGAAACCCAGCCCTTGGTCTATGCATCCATCTATCCATCCATCTGTCTATCCGTCCATCCATCCATCCATCCATCCAGCAGTTGCTTGTTGAGCTCTTATTGTATGCCAGGCAGTGTTCTAGGCATTGGGTGAAGATAAAGTTAAAAATTCCAGCTTTCACTGAGTTTATATTCTAGTGGGGGAACTGAAAATAAGTAAGTAATATATGAAATACCTTTGCACCAACAGACTTGGTGCTTTGGGACCCAGTGGTTGACATCCTGAAGCAGGTGTCCTCTTCTCTCTCATATACCCTGTTTCTGTCATAGAGTGTATCACACAGCTTCCCACCCTACACTGTGAACACAACGAGAGCAGAGATTGACTTGGGTCCATGGTATTTCTCTGGTACCTAATTTTATGACAGACATATGTGAAGGCACACAATATAGTGACCAAACCATAGTCAACCATACCAAGAGGGAAGAAGTAAAAAGTCCATAGGCACCAGTTTCCTGGCTATCTTTATGGGAATTAGTCTATATGAAGTGTGTTAAATACATGACACATATGTTTAAATGCTTTTTCACCTAACAATACTATCTTGAAAATCATTTCCTTTTAGAGCTTCCGTGTTTTTTTTTTTAACAACTCTACTCCATTTTAAGGGTGTTACATAATTTATTTAACCAGTTCCTTAGCAATGCTTACAGCATTGTTTGCAATCTGTTGCTGTGATGAAAATCCCATGGTGAGCAAGTTGTTCATTTTCGTGTATTTGCAAGTCCTCCATGATAATTCAGGGATTGCTGATGCAGGGCATGCCATTCGGTATTGATTTGTAAAGTGAGAGCAGAAAAAATGAGTGGACTAAGGATCACATGTAGTTGACAGGTCACCAGTCCGAGTGAGTATTCTATTCAGTTGCCTTGCAGTATCTGATAGCATTTGTTCTGTTTCTGCCCCAGGCTGGAGAAACCATGTTCAACCGTGCTAAGCTCCTCAACATTGGCTTTCAAGAGGCCCTGAAGGATTATGACTACAACTGCTTTGTGTTTAGTGACGTGGACCTCATTCCAATGAACGACCGCAATGCCTACAGGTGTTTTCCACAGCCACGGCACATTTCTGTAGCCATGGATAAGTTTGGATTTAGGTAAGAGATATCCACCAGAAGCTAGAAAACCTGACCAGTGGAAAATGCAGCCCCTCAGCCCAGGAGTATCCCTTTAGATTCTGGAAGAGAATCCTTCCCCTGAGAACAGGGTGCTTTTTAAGCCCAAAGTCAGTTATGATTTAAGGAGGAAAGTAAAATCCAGAAACACTCATAATGTTGCACATCCAGGCAAGAAGGGTGTTTGTGTTTGGGATGGCTCTAGCCTGTAGGCTCCAAACAGATGCTATATTTCCTTGCTTTCTTCTATTCCCTCCCCCCACCCAGTTCGGGAAGCAAATTGGAATCGTTTCCCCCCAGTAAATTATTGGGTTTGGGTACCTTAGCAGATGTACCTTGGTACTTAAGAAAGAACATGATTCTGTTCTTTCTTTGCTTGTCCCTGCAAAGTACAGGCTTCTGTTTAGACATTGGGACCCAGACTTTTCATCAAAATGCCCCTAGTGTGGTGCAAAAACAATGAATACTGTTATGCTGAAAAAAAAAAAAATAATAATAATAATAATTTGAAGTTAAAAATTAGACAAAATTTAAAAATCAAAAATTAAATGAAAAACTTAAAAATTATTTTAATATGATTTATATTATTTACTGTTTAATTATTATTGCAAATGACCTTATAGTCTATTTCTTACTATAGTGAAAAAATACTGACCAAATAATTTATACACCTAGGTATTTTGTTATGTTCATATCAGTTAAATAAAAGCCATGAAAACAGAAAAAAAAAAAAAATGCCCCTAGTGAGGAGGCCAGCTGATGCCTGTCCCCAAGAGCACTGGTATAATCCGAAGAGTATTGTCATAGGTGGAAAATAGCCTTGTAGCCTTTTTTGTTAACCTTAAAAAAAAATAAAGGCACTTTGTTCCATAACTTCCCATGTTTATATTAACATAAAGTTGTTTTAAATCACCCACTAGTTGGGCAGACTGACCTTCCCCGCCCTGCTCTAAGTCAGCCGGAAGGTCCAAGAAGCTGTGAGCTGGGCAGCCTTGGCTTCGACTGACTGCCCCAGTGTGGCAGGCCCATGCGGACCTGTAGTCCCTTGGTTTAGATACAGATGCTATCTTTCAGACTCATTTTATTCCCCATGATTTTGTTCTATCCTCCCTTGCTGGGGGAACAAGGGCTGGGAGATGCAAACAGGGATGCTAAGGGGCACCTGGCTGGCTCAATTGGTAGAGTATGTGGCTATCAGTGGCGGGGCCATGAGTTCAAGCCCTACATTGGCCATGGAGCCCGCTTAATTAAAAAGGAAAGAAAAGAAAATAGGAATGCTGTGAAGTCGTTCCCCCAGACCAGCCCCTAAATTTGCTGTCTCAAAGAGAGGAGAATTTGGCCTTAAACCTCAACGTGCACCCTCCTAATTTCCCTCCCTATCTTCCTGTTCATGTACCTTCTTCTCTTTGAGATACACGAGCTCAAACCTCGCTCCCTCTTCATTCTCCCCTTGAAGCACGGTGGTAATGACCTTATTCTTTGCCACAGCACCATGCCTGTCTTACCCAGAACCAGTCAGGCTTGGGGGGCAGGCGGTTGGTCAGAGAAAACAGCATGGGCGGCAAAACCAAATCTCATCATCTCAGCATGTACGTTCCTGGGAGGTCACCAAGAGTCCTTTCTGTATAAATACTGATTGTGAGGGGCACCTGGGTGGCTAAGTGGGTTGAGCCGCTGCCTTCGGCTCAGGTCATGATCTCAGGGTCCTGGGATCGAGTCCCGCATCGGGCTCTCTGCTCAGCAGGGGGCCTGCTTCCCTCTCTCTCTCTCTGCCTGACTCTCTGCCTACTTGTGATCTCTTTCTGTCAAGTAAATAAATAAAACCTTTAAAAAAAAAAATACTGATTGTGAGAGATCTTATTGGCCTGGCCACCTGGTTCAAAACCTCCCTTGTAATCAGGCACAGACTATAGTGTGACGTATGCCCAAAGGTGGGTGACTGGGCACCTACGGGACAACACCTAGTTACAGATGGATTACCTTTGACTCATTAAAGCAGGCCCCAGGGATCTTCATGGGTACTCACAGTCAGATGTCCTGAATGTATTTGAAAATAATAATTAACACTTTTTTTTCTTATGTTCTGGATGGTTTGGCTACTTCCCTCTTGAACTCTGAGTTAGAGTTTTCCTTAATTTGTGTGATGGATTTTAGTCTCTCTGGATTCCAGTAAAAGCCCTAGTGTGGGTTAGTGCTGCACACAAAGTCGTCACAAAACCACAGCCTTTAAAGGAACCATGGGAAAACCTTTGTATGGCTTTTGGACATGACCCGAGTCTTAACATTTCATCACCATTGAAGGAGTAAAATACAAAAAGGTGTGGAAGGATGAGAGTCCAGATGCCCTACTCTTGAAAACGTGTCAAAGTAGATTCACCCTTATATATTTTGCTAAGTTAGGATGTGGTAGGAATTTCCTAGAAAATTTTATTTTAGCAGATTTTCAGAAATACTGTTTTGACTGTTGGGGTCAGTTTTGAGACTAGTGTGCCTGTGAAGAATGAAAGTTAGACTGATAGATGAGCTGAGGGTGGGAAGGGAGGGCATGACCGGGTGGGCACAGGGAGGCTTTACTGCAATTTCAGTTTCCAGGACCTCCTGGATAAAGATTTCCCATGCAGGAGCAAGACGCATAGAAAACAGATTCCCGAATGAAGCACAAAAGTGGGCTTATGCTCTTGTCACTAACTAATTTTCCAGGTAACCACAGAAGGAACACAGTATTCTTAGAGCAAGATTCTACTTTTTGATATCTGTGTCTTCTCTGAGATCATCTCAGTCTGATAAAAAAAAAAAAAACAAAACAAAACAGATAACCCTCATAAACCTCAATTAAAAAGTCCCAGAGAATAAAGATAAGGTTATAAGTGTTTATGCTTTGAGCATGCTTTATTTTGAAAAGTCAAGACTTACCTAACCACTGGTCTTTGTGTGTGTGTGTTTCTCCCCCAGCCTACCTTATGTTCAGTATTTTGGAGGTGTCTCTGCTCTAAGTAAACAACAGTTTCTCACCATCAATGGATTTCCTAATAACTATTGGGGCTGGGGAGGTGAAGATGATGACATTTTTAACAGGTAATGGTTACAACTTAGACCTCTTTCTTCTCTGTCTCCCATCACTCCCAGGTTTTCAGTTAGCACCTGGTCATTCTGCAAGGATTGCTCCTCGGGTGGGATACAGACCCCACTTGGCCCACATTTTTTTTTTTTTTAAGATTTTATTTATTTATCAGAGAGGGAGCATAAGCAGGGGGAGTGGCAGGCAGAGGGAGAAGCAGACTCTGCACCGAGCAGGGAGCCAGATGTGGGACTCGATCCCAGGACCCTGGGATAATGACCTGAGCCGAAGGCAGACGCTTAACCAACGGAGCCACCCAGGCGCCCCTTGGCCCACATTCTTAAGTGTGCCCTCCACTAGGTGCCACAGGTGCTGAAGAATGTCTTTAGGAAAATAAGCTTCTGTGATTTTTGCATTAGCCTTGGAACATGCAAAATGAGAACCAAGTGAAGGATTGAGTTTACTTTGATTCATACCACATGCTGTTTTGTCCTGAAAAAGTAAGCATGTATCCTTTGCAAAAATTCGGCATTTCATTGTGGTCCTGTTTGATTACGAAACAAGTTTCTTTGGGCTGGATCCTAAGTTCCTTTACAGAATCTCTGTGTTATTCGTTTATTCTGGAACATTTTTACATACACAAACGAGGGCTGAGTAGTATAATGAACTTTTGTGGACCCAGCCGGCCCCAACAACCATCTCTCCATGGTCAGCACTGCCCCATCCACACCCCAGGGGCTCCTTGTAAGCTGGTAAGCCTTTATCATAGGGGTTGTCATTGCAGATGGTAAAAAATAAAAAATAAAAAATAAAAAATTCCAGTGGCATTTGAAACCACATTCTGCCCAATTCTCTTTGGCCATGGAGACTTCAACCCTGCCAGCTGTGGATAAGAAGTACCTTCTCCCTCTGGGAGCTAGTCTGAGCTTGTCATTGAGCTTGATAACAGAATATAGCCTAGCACCCTCCCGAATTGGAGTACATTAATTTGAGCAGTTCACGGAAGGTTTCTGTCAGAGCAGCATCCAAGTCAGTCACATGGAGCTTAGTACAAGAACCTGTCATGGACCCAAGTCTTTGCTGTCAGCCTGGGAGAAAACCCGACTCGGACCATGTGCCCCTTCAGCATACAGAGCACTGAGTCCCGCAGGCCCAGTCGGAAGGCCGCAGAAGCCCCAGATAGGGGGTCCAGACAGATACAAACTTGCTTCCACAGCACCAGCTGGGCAAATGGGGCCTGTGGGATGGTGTTCAGGGCTGAGGTGACACCACAGACCTGAGCCGTGGAGGTTAGTGGGGAGGGAGCCCTGAGGGTGGAGGGACTAGAAGCCTGTGTGATTTGTAGAGCAGCTTTCTTGAAAGATAAGGGGTGTATCTGTTATGCACCTACTCCCCAAGTGCCAGGCATAAGACCAGCACTGGGGGAGATGAGGGAAACCTTTAAATCCTCCAGGGACAGCCAGTCCTGCCTCTTAACTAACTTGCCCTGTTGCTGTCAAGGCTTTGGTTTGGGTCATCATTCCTTTCCCCCAGACCAACACAGACTCTTCCATCCTGTTCTGGCTGGCTCTTATCTTGATCTCTGCTCTCTGTTGTTATGGTACTTATCAGAGACTTCCCTTTGGCCAAAAACCTTTGGGGAACTGTTTATTACATCCCTTTCAGACACTGGCACTGATGATTGGGATGCTATAAAGCTCTGAGAAGGCCTCCATGATGTAGCCTTTGCCCTTCTTTCCAGTCTCATCTCTGGCCACTTCCTACTCCAGACTCTACCAGTCCCCAGAAGTTTCTGTTGCTCTCTGAGGGCCCTGTGTTTGCTCTGTCTCTCTGCCTTTGCCTCAGCTGCCCTGGCTGCCCAAAATGCTCTAGCAGACACCCCTTTGCTTTCACAACTGGCTCTGCCTAGTCTTGCTTAGGGAAAGTGAGTGGCTTCCCTTCCTGAGCTCAGCCTTCCTTCCCCCCTCGCTTCCATCCTGACACTGATGGTCCTGTGTTCTAAGTTTGCACTGTAAGTTCTAGAGGGCAGGCACCCTCAGTGCCTGGCATGGAGCAGTCACCAACACAAACTGCAGAACCTGTGGTAAAAGGACGTGGGATACCACAGCGGGCAGGGATGTGGGCTGAGTGAGAACAATAAACAAGATGGTGGATGAGGCACAAGTCTTGCAGCCGGGGCTTTTGGACCCAAGCCTCATGGCAGCTCTACAATGATGACTTGTCCTTTTACTCCTTGCAGATTAGTTTTTCGAGGTATGTCTGTATCTCGCCCCAATGCTGTGGTTGGCAAATGTCGGATGATCCGCCACTCAAGAGACAAGAAAAATGAACCCAATCCTCAGAGGTGTGTTCTGCGTTCATTTACATGCCTTCTTTCTCTGTTCAGATGGGGGAGGCTACAGGAATGAGACTCTGAAGAGGGCTCCATGCCTTGAGGGAGAGGGAGGGTTCTGTCCTTGGGACTGGCAGAGTAGGTGGGCATGTGTGAAGGACAAATGTTTAATGCTTTTTTCTTAAGATTTCTGTTTTGACACCAACCCATTGCCTATCTTTTCCTTGTAGGTTTGACCGAATTGCACATACAAAGGAGACCATGCTTTCAGATGGTTTGAACACACTCACTTACAAGGTGGTGGACATAGAGAGAAATCCATTGTATACCAAAATCACAGTGGACATCGGGACACCAAGCTAGCATTTCGGTACACTAATAAGAGACCTGAAAATGGCCAGGGACCTTTGCTGTGCGTCTCTGCCAATCTGTTGGGCTGGTCCCTTTCATTCTTAACGATCAGAGTGATAGGCCCCCTTCATTCATCATTCAGATGCCTTTCCAGATGACCAGGACGAGTGGGATATTTTGCCCCCAACTTGGCTCAGCATGTGACTTCTTAGCTCTACAAGGTGTTTGTAAATGTAGAAAACATCAACCTTTGGGGGATTCTTGGTATGTTCACAGTGTCACCCAAAGAATCAGTACGCAGCCTGAAATTTGGTGACTGTGGGACTCATTCCCAGTGATAAACTGCTAATTTTTGTTGTGAAGTAGGTAAGAATTTCGCTTTAAATTGTGGTATTCTTATTATTTTATGAAAAATTGGAGAGTGCTGCTGAAATCGGATTGGTGTGATGTTTTTTGTTTGCATATTTTAACAGAAAAACACAATCTCAACCATTCTCCTTTTACCCCCTCCCCCACCTTTTTTTAGTGGTATGCAACTACTACAATCACTTATGTGTGTGTGTGTCTGTCTGTCTGTCTTTTCTTAGCAAGGGGATTTTTAAAACTTGAGCCTCAGACCTTTTGCCCTGCTAATGTGTGAGTTCCAAGGCAACATTAGTCACCAGAGCAAAAGCCTTAGGTGTTCTCACATTCAGTGGCCTTTCTCCAGATTGTCTGATTTCTGAATGTAAAGACTTTTTTTTTTAAAAAAGCAGTTTGTAGTATTTTAAAGAAAGAACAAATCAGGTTCTAATTATGATCTAGCTTGATTTTGTGTTGATCCAGATTTGCATAGCTATTTAGTGTTAAATCATGGCAATTTATTTTCTGAGCATGCTATATAAACTTGAATTTCCTATGTATTTTTATTGTGGTGTTTTAAATGTAGGGAGGGGATTGAGCATTTTTTAGGGGGGAAAAATAATGTATGCTGTACTGGCCATGAATGGACCTCTGATTTAGTCAGCAGGCCAGGTTTTGTGAAGAGCAGAATCACCTTTGGTCCCATTGAGTGTAAGGCCTCCCTGGTCAAGTTATCCTGCTAGACCTCGGGGGGGAGGCAAAAGCCTAGGCCTGCTAGGCAGAGCTCCCCACCTCCCTCGCCTCCCCAGGTGGGAGGGAACCTCCACCCCTCTTCCAGCCTACCCTGGGAGCTTCCCATAGGGCCCTTTGCTGTGGAGGTGTAAATGACAGCAATCTGGTTGTTGTTTACTGACTGGGAATCTGGGGAGGGGGAGGAAATCACTGTTCTGGCCCCTGTGGAGTCTGGGGGCTCCTTCCTTCTCTGTGCTGGCCACACTGCCTGGCCTACCTTTCGGGGACCTTCTCTCCTTCCTCCGCCTTCCTTCTTTCTGTTAACTCTCTCCTTCCTTCCTCCCTGTTTTTGTTCCTTTGCCTCTTGCCTGTTCCCTAAAACTTGCCTGTGGCACTCAGGGTCAAACAGACTATTCATTCTCCAGCATGAATGTGCCTTCTAATTAGAGATCTAGAGGAAGTTGAGCTGAACCCTCCCACACTCCCCCACAACTACTCTGGTGCCTAAAGCCTCCCATCCCCCTCAGGTTTTTAGCAGGTGCTCCCACTCCAGGGAGGCTGATCCCCAGGGGTGTCGTCTCCAAACCCATCTCTGCTGGGAGAGATTTAGCCTCCCTGGGACGAGCTGCACAAGGCAGTTGCTACCGGTGGGGGCCCTTGCTGGGTCCAGCCTGGCTGGGCTGAGTGCAGAAGATTCAGCTGTTTAATCCCAGGGTTGACCCCTCAGCTGGTGGTAGCCTGGAGCCCCACCCCTGTCTTCTTGGGAACCAGCCCTTAGTGTGGAGGCTGAGCTGGTGCCCAGCCCCAGACTTACCTGTGCCTTTATCCCTTTGAGCATCTTGGATGCTAACATGGTTCTTTTCCCAGAAGCCTTTTTTATTGGTTAAAAATTATTTTCCACTGCAAAAGCAGCAGGGCCATGCAGAGAGTATTCTTTCTTTCAATTCCCTGTTCCTTAACAGCGATGTCAGTGGAACCAAGAATGACCGCACTGAGAGGAAGTTTTTGGGAAATGCGAAAAATGAAGGCCTCTCTTTCTGTCCCTAGATCCTGACTTTTCCAAAGTGCCTTAAAAGAAAGGAGACAAATACCCTGGGTGGTAATTTCTTTTTACTTACTTTACTCTTAAAGAAAATTCTGACTTTGTTTGTTTGTTTGTTTTCCTGTTACATTTTCCTGTTACATTTTCCTTTATGTTCCATTGGAATAGTCAAGTATGTGGTTCGTTCTCAGAACCAAGGGAAATCCTGCTTCACTTGTTCCCCATTTGCTGACCTTCTGGTGCTCTCATGGGGCCCACTTGGGCCCGAGGTTAGGCCCGGATGCTTGCCTGGTTCCTAAGATGCTGCAGGTCCTGTCTCCTCCCTGAGAAGTTCAGGGCCGAGGGTTCAGGGAGCATTTCCTTCCCCTGGAAGCTGTCACCATGAAGTTGTGTGCTGCATCTTTCTCTGTTTCTCTCCATCCCGTTGCTGGTGACCCCGTCAAGTGGCCTTTGGGAAAGATGAGAGGGCAGGGGTGGCATAAGAGGGTAAAGGAAATGCTGGTGCTGGCTCTCAGTCTGGGCAGGGGCTCTGCTGACCTCACAGCCAGGCGTGGGCTGCCCCACTCAGCCAGGGTGGCGGCTTTCCTGTCGTGAGACCTGTTGTGTATTTCAATTTCCCATGTATGCAAATGTATGGATTTACCATTGTAAGTGGGCTGGGGGGGAGGTGGGGGAGGGTGTGTGTCTGACCTTGGTGTTCAAAACAACTGTATTTTTGTCTTTAAAATCCAGTAATATAACGTGAATAAATGACCTTATCTTTGTAACCTCAGGTGGTTTCTTTTCTGATTTCAGGGGTCTGGGCTCTCCCAGGGCTGGAGGGAAGTGATTGGGCCTGCCTGCTGGGAGAATCAGAGGAAAGCAAAGTGCCCCCCTCATTGCGGGGGCGGTGGTGGTGCGGGGAGCACCTGCCTGTGCTCTGTATACCCCCACTGGAATCAACTGTTTTTGAGGCTTCTTCTTCTTTTTTTTTTAGTTTACTTGAGAGAAAGACAGAAAGAGAGAGAACGAGTCGGGAGAGGAGCAGAGGGAGAAGCAGACTCCCCACTGAGCAGGGAGCCTGATGGAGGGTTCCATCCCAGGACCCTGAGATCATGACCTAAGCCAAAGGCAGACACTTAACCACCTGAGCCACCCAGGTGCCTCTGTTTTCGAGACTTAAAAGGGATGACATGTCAGACATAATGACTGGCCCCTCACAGGCACTTACTGCGCAGTAGCTGGTGCCTCATCAAAATGATATTTCCCCTAGCAGGTCTCTGGTCACATTCTGCTATATGCAGCAGATGCCAGGATTGTTCTGGGATCATCCTCAGAGCCATTGCCACAAGGTGTTCACAGTAACTTGAGTGGGTATTCTACAAAACATGATTTCTTATCAGCCCCAGGAAATGTAAATATTCTCCAGGGTCTTGGTTGTGACTCAAGGATCATGGGGCATTACGAACTCGGGTGCTTCCTCCTCCTCCTCATTGTGCCCAGGACCAGACATCAGCAGCCTCTTCCTTGCTGGCTAGATTGACTTGGCATCTGGAAGAAATGTGTCTGAGGAAACCAATGTGCAGAAGAGGTCACCCTTGCTGTCCAGGCTGATAGAGCTGTGAATGTGGGACCAACTGGGAAACAGGAGAAGGAAGGGTGGCACTTTGCAACCCCCACAGTGCCATCTGGCTGTTGCCACCCATTCTTGTGACTGCTAGAAGCATCCCTAGGGGCTTCAGACCTGAACAGAGGTGGCTCTGGGCTCAGATCTGGCCTTCAAACAGGAGATGACAAGACTATGGTCCTTTGGACAAAGTGCTGCCTTAGAAGGCTTTGTAAGCTGTAAGGTCTGGGTTAAGTGGGGCACCCTTCTATCCCCAAAGATGCACATATCCACACAGATACATACATACTAATATGCATAACACACCTGACATGTGCCTATGAGAGATGAGAGTGCCTGGGTTCAAATCCTACTGTTGCCTCTTCCTAGTAATGTGATGTGACCACTCCTCTTCTGGATATACCGGGACCTCACCAGTCATGTTTTCCCACCCCTTCCTTGCCTCACACGAACAAAGATGTTTGGAAGGGCAGCACTGGGGCAGAAGGGGACTTGAACCCCTGGTGGGCTCCAAAGGTGCCAGGAAGGGAAGAAGGCAGGGGGAAGGGGGCACAGACAGGCTCCTGGGGTTGGCCACTTCCTTGAGATGTGCTCTGTCTCTAGTCTCCCACTTCACGTGGACCCACACCAAGCCTGAGCCAGGCAGAGTCTGGTAGTCATGAGTGTGGATTCGGTGGGCGCCAGACTCCCCCAACACAGTACCTTTTTCCATGGGAGGATGTGACCTGGATGCCGAATCACTGACTGACTACCGTCCCTTGGAGGCAGGGCTGTGGTGCCAAGGTGGGCGCATGCTTGTGGAGGTACACGAGTGGAACCTCCCAAGGCAGGATGGTTTGCTGCTGGTGACAGAAGGAAGCTGTGTGTGGGGAGGGTGGAGGGAGAGGTCAAGGAAATGAGAAGATGGCCAAGTTCTAGGTGTTGCCAAGTCTCCACCATACATCCAGTTTCCCCTCCTCTTCGTTCCAGGAGGTGAGAGTTTAGACATTCCCAGGGGCCGATTTCTTAGAACTGGAACTTCTTAACCCTGTTAGAAAGGAAATGAGGTTTGTCTGGCTGAGCGGGTCATGCCAGACAAGCCTCACTTCCTTCTCTGGCAGAGTCCCCGGGCAGGGAACGTGACTGTTGCCTTCATCTGGGCTCAGGAAACTGTACCCGAGCTGTGAGGTAGAGGAACCTTCAGGGCATGGTTGTTGTGGGGAGTGTTAGGGTCAGTAGACCAGAAACCAAAGGGCTATGACACTCCAAGGACATCTGCCCTTGAGCAAGATGTATGCCAGGTCACCAGGCAGGGGGCCCAGGAAGATGGCCAGGAAAAGGCCATATAAACAGCAATCATTACTTCTGACCTTTCTGCCTTCCCACTCACTGTGTAACCCTGGGCAAGATGATTTGCCTCCCTGAGCCCTCAGTTTGCTCTTCCTCTGTTTTAGAACTTGCTCTCAGAATCCATGTCTGGTCTCCCCATGATTCTGCCCTTCCCCCAGGAAATGCCCTGATCTTGGGTTTCTTCCTGTTCTTGAGGTGAACCTTTCTTATCACCTTGAAGGAAGTCACTTTATCTCTGAGTCTTCGTTTATAAAAATAGCAGGATCACCCCCACCCACCCTGTGCAAATCAAAACCATGCTGAGATACCACCTTGCACCAACAGGATGGCTGTTATAAAAAAAACAACAACAGGATAATTATTGCTGAGGATGTAGAAAAATTGGAACACCTGAGCACTGCTGAGGTAGGAATGTAATACGGTGCAGAACCTGTGGAAAATCACATGATGACTCCTCAAAATTACTGGTCCAGTAATTCCACTTCAGGGTATATACGCAAAAGAAATGAAAATAAGGACTTGAACAGCTACTTGTATACCCACGTTCACAGCAGCCTTATTCACAACAGCCAAAATGTGGAGATGACCCAGTTGTCTGTCAACAGATGAATGGATAAACAAAATGTGGTGTATACAGACAATGGAATATCATTCAGCCTTAAAAAGTGAGGAACTTCTGGGGTGCCTCTGTGGCTCGGTTGGTTGGGCATCTGACTCTCGGGTTCAACTCCCATATGATCTTGGGGTCATGCGATCAAGTCCCACGTTGGGCTCTCTGCTTGGCCTGGAGTCTGCTTGGGACTCTTCCTCTCCCTCCCTCTCTCTCTCTCTCTCTCTCTGAAATAGATAAAGGAATAAAATCTTTAATAAAAAAAAAAAATTCTGGGGCGCCTGGGTGGCTCAGTGGGTTAAAGCCTCTGCCTTCGGCTCAGGTACATGATCCCAGGGTCCTGGGATCAAGCCTCGCCTTGGGCTCTCTGCTCAGCGGGGAGCCAGCTTCCCACCATCCCTCTCTCTGCCTGCCTTTCTGCCTATTTGTGATGTCTGTCTGTCAAACAAATAAATAAAAATCTTTTTAAAAAGAATTCTGACACACACTACAACATGGATAAACCTTGAGGACATGCTGAGTGAGATAAACAAGTTAGAAAAGGACAGATATTACAGGAGTCCGCTCACTATATGGGGTATCCAAGTCGTCACATTCACAGAGACAGAAAGTCGGATAATGGTTGCCCTGGAGCCACAGGGGAGAGTGGGGAGTTAGTGTTCAATGAGTCCAGAGTTTTAGTTGTATAAGATGAAAAAGTTCTGAAGATGGATGATGGTGATAGTTGCACAATATGAAGGTACTAACACCAGAGAACTCTGTACTTAAAAGTGGTTAAAATGATAAATTCCATGTTACATATATTTGCTATAGACTGAATGTGTCCCAAATTTATATTGAAACCTATTCCCAATATGATGATATTTGGAGCTGGGGCCTCTGGGAGGTGGTTACATCATGAAGACAGAGCCCTCGCGCATAGGATTAGTGTCCTCATGAAAGAGACCCAGAGAGCTCCCTCATCCCTTCCTCCACCTGAGGTTATTGCAAGAAGGCAAGCAGTCTGAACCGGAAGCAGCCCCTCACCAGACATCAAATCTGCCAGCACCTTAATCTTAGACTTCCCAGCCTCCAGAACTGTGAGAAATAACATTCCCGCTGTTGATAAGCCATTCAGTCTATGTTATTTTTGCGATAGCAGCCTGATAAGACTAGGATAGTATATTTTACCATAATTTTTTTTTAAAAGGAGGCAGCTCCCTGTGGCCCAACTTGAACTGCTCTGGGGGGTGGCTGAGTGTGGCGGTGTGAGTCCAGCAGTCCCCTGGAGCTGTTGAGTGTCAGAAGAGCTGGCCAATTGGGGCATGCCACCTGGGGATGTGCAAACCGCAGGTGCTCAGCTTGATTGCTGACTCCAGATTAGTGCTCTGCCCCCCGTGACCGGCTTTTCAGTCACTGCCTTTGCCCTAGACAAACACCCTTTCCTAAGGAAGCCAGATGCAGGGGCGCCTGGGTGGCTCAGTGGTTTAAGCCGCTGCCTTCGGCTCAGGTCATGATCTCAGGGTCCTATGATCGAGTCCCGCATCGGGCTCTCTGCTCCACGGGGAGCCTGCTTCCCTCTCATTCTCTCTCTGCCTGCCTCTCTGCCTACTTGTGATCTCTCTCTGTCAAATAAATAAATAAAATCTTTAAAAAAAAAAAAAAAGGAAGCCAGATGCAGTAAAGCTATGACATAGGCACAACTATCCCTTCGCCAAGGGGGTCTGGGTGGAGAATGTGAAGCTTGGACTCTGGCAGTTAAGATATCAGGACTAAGGGGCAAGGAGGCGCTTATTCCCAGAGTGCCCCCTTGGTTCCCATTTACTGTTGGCAGAAAGTAGGGGTTGAAGTGGAGGCTTTTTAAAGGAAGAAATGACAAGCTGGGCCAGATTACACCTAGGCATGGAAACAGTCACCTAGACGGGTTCTGTCCAGATGAAGGGGAAGTCCCCCAAGGGTCAGCAAGGAGAACACAAATGAGTTCTGGAGGACTAGAGGGACACTTTGGAGAGATGGTCCTAAGACGTGGTGTGGGCGAGGCCAGGGGAACCTCCACCCCCATGCTGCTAGACTGGTACAACCTTTCTGGGAGTGGACTGTAGAGAAGTAACACCTTTTTTTTTTTCCTTTCTAAGATTTATTTAGAAAGGCGGGGGAGGCGCCTGGGTGGTTCAGTCATCAAGTGTCTGCCTTCGCCTCAGGTCATGATCCCAGGGTCCTGAGATAGAGCCCTATGTCGGGATCCCCGCTCAATGGGAAGTCGGCTTCTCCCTCTCCCACTCCCCCTGCTTCTGTTCCCTCTCTTGCTGTGTCTCTCTCTGTCAAATAAATAAATAAAATCTTTAGAAAGAGAGAGAGAGGGGCACCTGGGTGGCTCAGTGGGTTAAAGCCTCTGCCTCCAGCTCAGGTCATGATCCCGGGGTCCTGGGATGGAGCCCCACATCAGGCTCTCTGCTCAGCAGGGAGCCTGCTTCCCTTCCTTTCTTTCTGCCTGCCTCTCTGCCTGCTTGTGATCTCTGTCTGTCAAAGAAATAATAAATAAAATCTTTAAAAAGAGAGAGAGAGAGAGTGCACATGCACGTGCTTGAGCCCGGGAATGGGCAGAGGGAGGAGAGAAAGAACCTCCAGCAGACACCCCACCAACCCACTGAGCATGCAGCCCAATGCGGGGCTTAATCCCATAACCCTGAGATCATGGTCTGTGCTGAAATTGAAATCAAGATGCTTAACCGACTGAGCCCCCCAGGTGCCCCAGCAGAGAAGTAAATCTTAAAAGTGGACCTATCCCTCGACCTTGCACTTTAGCTTCTAGGAATTTATCTGAAGAAAACAAAGCCACGCACCAAGATGTATGTTTTACTCAGCCAGTGCTTGTAAGTTGAACACTTAGAAGCTACTGTCAATGGGGGCCTGTGCTAGGGAAAATGAGGGGCATCCGAGCAATTAAGTACAGTGTGACCATTGAGAGTGATGAAGCGGATCTATATTTATCGACTGCGAAGAGGTATAAGGAAAAAAAGCAAACTACACAATGGTATTTCCGTATACAGCAGGGAAGTGTATGAATAATTTAGGGCAGAAATTACTCTGTAATTGTTTTGGGGAGCAGATGCATGAGCAGTAGAATGAAGAGATGATCTTCCCTTCTCTGCACAGACTGGACAGCCAGGCTCCCATTTAGGGGTAACAATCTTTAGGGTTTTGGGGGTTGCCTGAGGACTGAGGCCATTAACAGTGCCGGCCCCATTGAAAGAATGAGCTGGATAGTCCCCTGGGGTGGGGGTTGCATTCCCTGCTAGTGCCCTGACTTGGAAGGAAGCTGGGGCTTCCTCCCACAGGGAATGATGGAGGCCTGCGGCCTGTTCGCCCGTGGTAGGACATGGCATACTGTGGGGATGTTCACAGAGGCCAGACAGCTGGGGCTGATGAGCTTCTAGCTATTTTCTCGGATTTAGAAAAATAAAGTTAGGACATTGCTTGCCACTCCTCTCTGAGCACAATGGGGTAATGGAAGTATTTGAGATCAAAAAGAAAGGGAGGGGACACTGTTCCCCGGCTCTGAAGGAGCAAGGCTGGCCTGAGGTACCTCATGGGGACCCTGTGAAGAAGGTGAGTGTAGGAGGAAGTGAGGGGGCCCCCCACTGCCCACGGATCTGTGGCCCCAGAATCTAGGAGCTCTGTTGCTGAGGGAGGCCCTGACATCTGGATTCTGACACAGATTTGAGCATGGAGCTATTGCAGACTCATGTCTGGTCCAGATGCGAGTGCTAGACAGCAGGCCTTCGCTCCTGGACCTGGTCCCTGCCTGGGGAGTCTGTGCCAGAGGAGGGGGTGGGATAGCAGCCCTTGGTATGTCTCGAACTTTGAATCCCTGTCTGGTAGGGTGTCGAGAGTTGTGTGCCCAGCCTTGCCCCACCCTGCTCAGCTAGCTCCATGGAGCCCCACCAGGTGGAGTTCTCTGTAGTAAGAAATCTGGACATGGTGAGCTAGGGGAGGTCATCCAGCCAGGGCCTTGGGTCTTGGTGTGAAGGAGTCCTGTTGTTCTCTCAGTAACTTTGGCCTGCTCTGATGACAACAGCCCAGGAGACAGCCCAGTTCCAAGGTCCCGGCTCTGTAGTTGGCAACTTCACCAAAGGCATGCCAGCAGTAAGGGAGCGAGCAAGGGAGGCTGTAGGCAGACCGGGTGAACGGGTGAACGGCTGTGTGTGGGCCCTTAGGAGCGCACCTGGCACTTTCCTACCTGCTCTGCGCTGCTCAGATGTATTCCCCATCACAGGGAACAGAGGCTCAGGGGGTCATGTGACTTGTACAAGGTCACGTGGAGTGCATGTCTGACCCAGCTGTCCTGAGTTCCACTGGCCGCTGGGACCATGAGCCAACCACTCATGCAGACTCAGCAGCCCTTCCTCCCCAAAACAGGCAGCAGCTAGAGGCTTCGGGCTGAGTGGCGCCCCATCCCGGCAGGAAGATGTGGCCCTTTCTGCAAGCCTGGTGTCAGCAGCAGTGCCCAGGGAAGTGCAGTGCAGGTCAGGAACTGGGCCCAAGAGCATGGTTTTTCATTTGTGTGTTTTCTGGTTTGTTTGGTTTTCCCTCTAGAGTTTAGAGGACTTGGGAATCAAGCATACCTCCTGGCAGCAGCTCCTGGAGCAGGGATGTCTGCACTACCACAGTCTGGGAGACACGTGGGGTGGCGAACATTGAAATTCTCCACAAAGATGCAGGAGACCTGGGTCATGGGGTATGAAGAGGGAGGGAGACCCCTGAGGGCTGAGGCCCCACATGGCCCTGAAGGAGCAGGGCTGCTCTCCGCCTCTGGAAACATCGCTCTGGGAAGCAACAACCTGTTCACTGCCGGCACAGCTCCTTCATGCAGCTGCGCAGCACCGCCCCTGCCCGGGGCTGACACCTGCCCTCCAGGAGGATTCACCACAGCTTTGCCCCGAGGCTGCGGAGACCAGTGGCACCTGGTGGAGAGGCACCCCTGGACTTGGGTTCAGCCCTCCTTTGGGTCCTTCTGGGCCCCTATTGCCCCCTTACCATCCAGCCTCTGCCCAAAGGACGGCAGCTGCCACACCATTCCCAAACCCCCCAAACATTCTCAGCCAAAGGCACCTTCCTAAATGAAGCCAGGACCGTGTTTTGATTGGACTGATGGTTCCTGATTTTTAGACAGGCTGAGCCAAGAGCCTTCAAAAGCTGGTCTTTGGGTTTGACTTTATCAGACTTCAGACCTCAGTGATTCACGTCTCATGTGGTTTGCCCGGGATGGGAGCTGAACCAGCTGCACTGAGACTGTGGAATGAGGAGGGAAGACCAGCTGCTGAGGACAGGAGAGACCTCCCCCATGACTGCTTTGTCAGCTCAGAAGCCAGCCTGGGCTCTACCTCTGACTCAGGTTCTAGGCCTCAACTTTGTCTCTCACAGGCCGGGGGCTTGGTGACTGGTGGGTTGGGCTGATGAGCTTGGTCCTGCTGGCTGCCCGGGGCCTGTGGGCACTCTCCCCATCTTGGGCCTGCCCTATCTTGTTGCAGGTTCACTGCCCACACCTTCCAGAAGAGTGTTCCCCGGCTTTTCTTCATGAGAAGCAAGGCCTGCCAGGCCTTTCACTGGCCCACCACCAACTCTGAGGTGAGGACATGGCTGGGAGTGCTTTGCTTTGGGGAGATACAGGCAGTAGAGGAAGCTAAGGAAGCCCTGGATGGGGAGCCCGGTGTTGATCAAATGGGTAACCAAGGCCAGACACCGGGCCGGGGGTGGGAGGGAGTCGTGGCTGTGAGGGCCCTTTAGGGCTGCCAGCTGTGGTTCTAGGAAAACTCTCCAGGCTGTTTTATTTCTCCATCTCCTTCTGCCTGTTTGAGGTTGCTGCTGGGATGCTTAAGATGGGGCTCAAGGCAAGAAACAAAGGTCTGCTTTGTCAATCCAGGAAATCAGGGAGGGGGAGGGCGGAAGGAAAGGCAATTCCTGGTAGTTCTGAGGCATTCCCAGGGGCATGGTTCACAGTCCAGAGGGAACTAGGCCTTTGCTGCAAGCCTTCTGGGAAGGCCCTGTTGCTCTTCCTTCTTTAGTCCACATTACCACCTGGACTGAGGCTGCAAAACCATGAAGTTCAGCTTACAAGGTGAAACACAGACTTGTCCCAAGGGTCTCTGGGGGCCTAGTTTCTCTTTTCTCCCAAATATTGCTAGAGACAGACCCCGGGGGTACATCAGAGCATCAGCCTTGCACCATGCCCTGGGAGGGCCCCAGCCCTGAGCATCTGTGCTGGAATGTCAGCTTCCTGCTCAATTCCCCCTGCAGGTAGAGAGGGCCACTCTCTTACAAGGGACTTGGTGTTTGGGCCCAGCTGCAATCTACAGGAGAGGAGACACGCCCACCAGAGGCTTTAGCACTATGGAACAAGGCCACTACACTCGCCTGGAAGGCAGTAGTCATCTCAATGGACATAGCCTCTCCCACAGGTGCTCCCAGCACTTGCCTGTTTACAGAGCACTTCTATAACTTCTGGTCTTGCTGCTCATGATAGCTTTGGGAGGTGACTGGGTCATTGGCAGAATGCAAAGGGTATGGACTTATATTAGGGCCAGATATATTTGGGTTCAAAGACCTGACTTCAGGGTGCCTGACTGGCTCAGTTGGAAGAGGATGTGACTCTTGATCTTGGGGTTATGAGTTCGAGCCCCACAGTGGGTATAGAGATTACTTAAATAAATAAATAAGCAAAAGAAAAAAAAAAGACATGATTTCACCGCATAGCCACTTTAGGGCATTGGGCAAATTATTTTTTTCCCATACAGATATCTAATTATCACAGCACCGTTTTTTGGAAAGGCTGTCCTTTCCCCACTGCTCTGCAATACCACCTTTGTCATGAAGCTGATGTCCCACCATACCTGTGACAGTCTATTTCTGGATTCTGTTCTGGTGTGTTGCTCTATTTATCTATCCTGTGCCAGACTATACTATTTTTTTTAAAGGTTTATTTATTTATTTGAGAGAGAGAGAGAGCATGCATGCATATATGCACAAGTCAGGGGAGAGGCAGAGAGAGAGAATCTTCAAGCAGACTCCCTGCTGAGTGTGGAGCCTGATGTGGGGCTCCATCCCACCACCTTGAGATCATGACCTGAACTGAAATCAAGACCTGGACGCTTAACTGATTGAGCCACCCTGGTGCCCCAGATTGGTTTTTAAATATTAAGCCAAACTTGCATTCCTACAACAGAATCAATTTAGTCATAATCTATTACCTGTTTTACATAGTGCCAGATTTGATTGATTAATCTGTTTAGGATTTTTGCATTTATATTTATAAACAAGATTGGCAGGTAATTTTCCTTCTCATAATATCCTCATCAGGTTTTTATAATTACTGAAGGAATTATTTTTCCTTTTTATTTCAATATTACATTTCTGTTCAAAGAAAAACATTATAGTTTGGATTCTCTTTATTGTATTTTATTTCCATTTCATTAATTTCTGATCTAATTTTTAAGATTTTCTTCTACTCTATTTGGATATAATTTGCTTTTCTTCTCATACTTTGAGATTAGGGCTTAGCTCTTGATATATATTTAAATATATTCATTTAAATTTTCCCTATAAGCACATATTTAACTGTATTCTATGTGTCATGTTCCTTTTTTAAAAAAATAAATTTTCCTTCTGTAAATTTTAAAAAGATTTTATTTATTTGACAGAGAGAGACACATCAAGAGAAGGAACACAGTGGGGTGAGTGGGAGAGGGAGAAGCAGGCTTCCTGCTAAGCAGGGAGCCTGATGTGGGGTGCAATCCAAGGATCCTGGGACCACGACCTTAGCTAAAGGCAGACCCTTAACAACTGAGCCACCCAGGTGCCCCTATGTGTCACATTTCTTACTATCTAATTTCTACTTTGAAATTTTTTCTAATTCCAATAGATTTCTTTTTCTTATGATAACATACAAATATACTTTTTAAATATCTTATCATGTGTAGAGATATGTTCACGGAGTGAATGTGACTGCCAGTTGACCCAGGAGCTGGACCTTGGGCAATCAGGGGCTCCTTACCACCTCCCTGGTCCTTAGAATGTACACTAAGTTTACTATTCCACAGTGGGAACTGTTGCAAGGACATAGCCTTGAGAGACGAAAGTGTTATTGAGACAATCTAGACAGTATATGTTACTGAACCCTGTTAAGGCCTCTATATAAACTCTTAATATTGGGTGGGTGGGTGCAGAAATCTACTCCTTTTGCAGTAGCCTAAGGCAAGTCTCATAAATAAGTCTCCTTGCTTATTAAAACTGCCACCTATCAATTGGAGTGGTCTGCTTCTGCCTCTCCTTGCCCTCTGCATACAGTAGCCAATTTAAGATTACATCCAGAAAGCTCCTAAATTTTTGAATCGGTATTTGGGTTTTCAAATTATTGCTTCTGTTTCTTATGGCTTTCTAGCTCAATTTCATTGTAAGTCGGGAGCATCCTCAATATATCAATCCTTTGAAATTTGTTGAGACTTGCTTTGTGGTCCAGCATATGGTCAACTTTTGCAAATGTTCTTGTGTGCATAAAATGGACAATGTAGGGCTGTCTGGGTGGCTCAGTGGGTTAAGCCTCTGCCTTTGGCTCAGGTCATGATCTCAGGGTCCTGGGATCGACCCCCACATCAGGCTCTGCTCAGCAGGGAGCCTGCTTCCTCCTCTCTCTCTGCCTGCCTCTCTGTCTCCTTGTGATCTCTCTCTCTACCAAATAAATAAATAAAATCTTAAAAAAAAAATGGACAATGTAGTCAGAATTTTGAAGGACAGCATTCTGCACATGCCACTAGGTTAAATTTGCTAGCTGCATTTGTTCAAATTTTTCACAGCCTTAATGAATTTTTAACTCAGATCTTCTAGACCCTTTGTTAAAAAACTTCCACTATTATTGTACATTTCCTGATTATTCTTCTAGTTCTTTCGATTCCTAACTTTCCTGTTTTGAGGGCATATTGTTAGAGGCTTACAACCTTAGAATGATTATATCTTCTTGATTTACAGCCTTTGCCTTGAACTCAACTTTATCTAGGCATTAGAGAGTGGTGATGGTTGCATAATCTTGTGACTATAATAAAAATAAATTGTTAAGTTGTACACTTGAAAAGGCATGAGAAAATCTACCTCTTCTGATACTAATATAGCTACATCAGCTTTCTTTTGGTTAGAGTCTTTGCATTATATATTTTTTCATCCTTTAAATTTTTCTGTATCCTTATGTTTTACGTGTGTCTCTTATAAACAGCATTAGTTGTTTTTAAATCCAGTCCAATAATCTCTGCATTTTAATTGGAGAATTTTTTCCATTTATAGTCAAAGTAATTACTGATATATTTCAGTCTAAATCTATCACTTCATTAAGTATTTCTGTTTGTCTCACATGCACTTTATTCCTTTTTCTTTCCTTCCTTGACCTATTTTTGAATTGACTATGTATTTTTAACTTTTCTGTTTCTCCTCTATTGGCTTAGAAATTTTACATTCTTTTACTATTTTTTTTAGTAGTTATTTTACAGGGATTACCAGATCAATTGTTGATTTGATCAATTCTACTAGGAATTTGCCTGCTTCCAGAACAATGCAAGAACTTCTGCTCCTTTTATGCTTTCTTGACTTCTATGTTATTGTTGTCATGCATTTTAATTTCACTATATTTGAAACCTCACAAGAGATTATTATTGTTATTGTTTTATAGTCAATATCAATTTGAGATTATCCACATATTTACTGTTTTAGTTGCTTTTCATTATTTTCTGCATTTTTAATGATTCCCTCTGGAGTAATTTTCCTTTTGCTTGAACAATGTTTTCAGTGTGGCTCAACTGGAAGAAAATTTGTTAATTTTCTCTCTCTCTCTTTTTTTTTTTTTTTGGTCTGAAAATGTCTATTTATTTCACCTTCATTATTTCTGGATCACATTTTTAGAAGGCAAAATTTCAAACAAGTACAAAAACAGAGATGCTGGTATAATGAACCTCTGTGCTCATAATTAAACTTCAACAATGATCAGTACCTATTCAATTTGTTTCATTCCACCCATCCCTTCCCAGTCTCAGATTGTTTCAAACCAAATATCTGACATTGCAATGTTTCATCTGTAAATATTTATTTTCTATCACAAAAAAAGAAATACTCTTTTTAAAAACCCAAATAATTAAAAATAGTAATTCTTTAATATCAAATATTCAGTGTTCAAATTCCTCCAATTGTTTCATATGTTTTAATTTATAATTTTTTTGAATCAGAATCCCACCTTTCTTCTTTTTTTTTCCCCACCTTTCTTCTTGAAGGATATTTTCACTGTACATAGAATTGAATATGCCAGTTTTTTTCTTTCAGTGCCTTTAAGATACAATCAATCCCAATGTCTACTGGTTTTGTTGATCCTTATGGGAAGATACATATTAGTTTACTTTTTGCCTTTTTTTCTTTTTTTAAGGTTATAAGTCCCCCTCACTGCCCAGATGTTTCTAAGATTTTCTTTTTGTCACTGGTTTGATCAGCTTTTCTATGACGTGGCTAGGCATGGGTTTCTTTTTATTTAACCTATTTGGGTTTCCAGGACTTCTTGAATCTCTGGCTTGATACTTTCTTCCTTTTTGGAAAGTTTTCAGCCATTGCGCCCTTCAAGGTTTGCTGTCTGTCTTTTGTCTTTCTTGAATTTGAATTACTCATTGTTAGATCTTTTCATCACACTCTATGAATTATTCCCCTCTTGTATTTTCAAAACTTTTGTTTTTCTGCACTTATTTCTGGTTATTATTTTATGACTATTTTCTAATTCATGAATTCTCTCTTTATCTTGTCAAATGAATTGATAAACCTATCCATTATTTCTTATTATTGTATCTTTATCTCTGAGATTCCCATTTAGTTTTTGTTTTTTTAATTTTTCCAGTCCTCTGTTGAAAATCTCAATCTTGCCTTTGGTATACTTACCACATGGCAAACATACTTAAAGTCTGTATCTCATAATTCCAATATTTGGAGACCCAGTGAGTGGTTTCTAGTTTCTACTGTCTGTTGCTTTTGCTGATTTTCATTTATGCCCTATTGTCTGTGCATGGACCATTGTATTTTAAGATTTTATTTATTTGACAGAGAGAGACACAGCGAGAGAGGGAACAGAAGCAGGGGGAGTGGGAAAGGGAGAAGCAGAATTCCTATTGAGCAGGGAGCCTGATATGGTGCTCAATCCCAGGACCCTGGGATCTAGACCTGAGGCAGACACTTAACAGTTGAGCCACCAGGTAACCCGTGGGCCACTGTATTTGTATTTGTAAAACACAATGCAAAAAATTGTCTATGGTAATTAATTGAAGTCTAACTGGTCTTTCTCCAGAGAGGATTACCTTTACTTGCTTCTGCCAAGCTCTGGGGAGTTATTGGCATTCTAGAATTACTTTATTACAATTTTAAAGATTGAGATTATCTGAAACTGATCCCCATGAGGAGGGCCTATCTACTTTGAATTCAGCCTCATTTTTAAGGTTCAGCCTTTCAGTATAATAACCCAAGGGTAGTTCTTCAGGGCTCCTCACTTTGACCACTCCTAAACTCCAATCCCTCTCCTCTGTTCCAAAAAGCCATCTGTCTTTTGGTCATTCTTTCATTGACAAATAGCCCTCAGGGATAAAAAATAGACCCAAACACTAATTTATTATCTCTTCTATGCCTTCTGGCAGATTTGTCTTATATTTCCCAGTTGTCTTCAGTAGAGGGGATGGGCCAAAGTACAAGAAGCGAAACTCTCCTTAACTTTCTGAACCTTAATTTTCTCAAGACGAAGACCTATATGTGTTTGTTGGATTTGGCAACATGAAGTCACCAGTGACCTTGACATAAGCATTTTTTTGTGGAATGGTAGAGGGGAAAGTCATATTGGAATATTAGGAGTGAGTGGGGTGAGGAGGTAGAAGCATTTGGAGGCAATTCTTTCTAGAAATTTGGCTATGAAGGAAAGAAGAAAAACGAGATAGGAGATGATGAGGAATGATGTTGGTCAAAGGAGAATTTTAAGACAGAGAGTACTAGAGCATGCTTGTATGCTGCTGGAAATGCTTAAGATGATATATATATTTGTCATCCTCATGATAGGTATATTTCATATCCATATGACAGTTAAATTAACAAGTTGGTTTTCCATGACTGCCACATAGTGTTGTTTTAATTAGCATGAGTCAAAGCCCATGGGCCCTGCCAGCCCTGTGGTCCAGCTCTAGCTAGCTTTTCTTATCATATGCCTAGTCACTTTCATTTTTTCTTTTACTCACTCCAATACCATGCTTGGTCCTAGATTAAGCCCCCATTCCCTTTTACTTGATCAGATTCTCCTGAGGTTCCTACCATTAGGGTCATAGTTCCCAGCCCCTCCTACAAGAAGTCACCAGAGCGATTCATATATATTATGTGCCAGGTACTATTCTAGGTATTGGGAGATCTAAAATGCAAATGTAAACACATCAGTCTCCCACTTATTAATACCTCTTTACTCCCCATTTCCTCTGGCTGAAGCCTCAAATTCTACCTGTCTCTCCAGCCTCGCCCCTCTTCACTCTTGTTTCCATTCTTCAGCAGGCCACTATGTGGTGTAAAGCAGGCCTGGCTGGGAAAGAGATGCTTGGGTTGGGAAAGGCAGAGGCTCTGGGTGTCCCAGCTTTTCTGCCCAGCCTGAGCTAACTGTCCCAGGGCGGGGAGTCTCTGGGGCAGCATTTGAGCCTGAACTCCAGTTCTAGGGAGACAAAGGTAGGAGCAGACACCCTGGACTGGTGAGCCATGCCTGAGTTGTGTCAGGGCCTTTGTTTCTAACTTAGGAGAGGCTTCAGGTTTCTGTGTTTTTTCTAAGAATGGGGGATATGCCACATGGGCACCACAGCGGCCAAAATCAACAGGAAAAATGATACCCGGGGGGAAAACCTACCCCCTTAAGTCAGAGCGCTGTGGTGTGTTTATGTGTCAAACTTTCCGTGTCTGTCATAGGACTTTATGTGTCTCTGTATATATATTTCATATCACTGTGTGTGTGGTGTGTGTGTGTGTGTGTCCCTGTGTTCCTGGCTGTGTGCCTGCGTTGTATGCTGAGAGGGAGAAAAGGGGAGAGTCTGGATTGTGCCCTGTATCCATGAATTAGTGATGGATGCCTGTTCTGTGTGCCTGTGTCTATCTGCATGTATGTCTGTATCATATTTCTGGGTGTATCTGATATATGTTTGTATGTGTTGTAGGCCTCTATGTTTATGTGTATTCAGCCCCCAAATTCCATGACTTCTTCCCCTCAAACATTTCTCCTTGACTCACTTCAGTCATTCCCTCTTGTGGTCACGTCCTGAATCTTGTCTTCACTGAGAAGGGCTCTATCTCAGAAGTTTCAAGGTCCAATGTTTCAGATTCTGACATGCCCTCTTTCCAGTTCTCTCCTGCTCTGACCCTTACCCCACAGGTCTTTTACACCATGGGGGCCTCCAGGCTTTCATGGCTCCCCTCCCCCTTCAGCCTTGGCCTCCAGGTGTATCACTTCCTCAGTTCTCTCCTCAGATCCTCAATGTCCTAACTTCCCACTTTTATCTCACCCAGCTAATCCCCAGCGATGTAGTTGAGCCTTACTGGAGAAAAATCATACACAGTTGGGTGGGATGAGTCTACCTGAATAAAGTTTATCACCTATAAACACAGCTGGGGATTCCTCTACCTGATACAAATGGTCTTTCTTCTCCTACTTAAAGCTATTCCTTTCTCCAGTTCAACCTTTACAAGTGCTTCAGTTGATCTGAACACAGAGGCTTTGCCTCCTACCACCTCACAGAAAAAAACAAAATAAACCCTGAGGTTAATGGGTGTAAACTTCCCCCACTTCCTGGCCCCCCCCACCTCCAAACGTGTCTGCAGCTGTGCCCATTCTCATCTCCTTTTTCTGTATCTTGGTGTCTTTTCTCACATCAAGTCTAGATCTACCCAGAAGAATCTACCTCAGTTCTCTTTTGTCAGTATCCTTTTATTTACTTCTTTTTTTTACTATGTTCAGTTAGCCACTGTATAGCACATCATTAGTTGTTTTTTTTTTTTTTTAAAGATTTTATTTATTTATTTGACAGAGAGAGAGATCACAAGTAGGCAGAGAGGCAGGCAGAGGGAGAGGGGGAAGCAGGCTCCCTGCTGAGCTGAGAGCCCAATACTGGGCTCCATCCCAGGACCCTGAGATCGTGACCTGAGCTGAAGGCAGAGGCTTAATTCACTGAGCCATCCAGGTGCCCATACATCATTAGTTTTTGATTTGGTGTTCAATGCTTCATTAGTTGTGTATAACACCCAGTGCTCGTCACATCATGTGCCCCCTCCTTAGTACCCATCACCCTGTTACCCCATCCCCTCACCCAAATTACTTATTTCTTACGTAGATTCCACACCCAGCATGGAGCCAAACATGGGGTTTGAACTCACAATTCTGAGACTGAGATCAGAGCTGAGATCAAGAACTGGACGCTTAACCAACTGAGCCACCCAGGTGCCCCGTCAGTACTCCTCTAATCAAAATGACAGAATCCCGGGGCGCCTGGGTGGCTCAGTTGTTAAGCGTCTCCCTTTGGTTCAGGTCCTGGGATCAAGCTCCACATCAAGCTCCCCACTTAGCAGGAAGCCTGCTTCTCCCTCTCCTACCCATCTTGCTTGTGTTCCCTCTCTCGCTGTGCTTCTGTCAGATAAAGTCTTTAAAAAAAAAGAAATGACAGATCCCAAGTAACCAGCTTGAGACATAGAGGGATCCTCTACCAGCTCACAGGACTAGGATGGCTCAAGATGTATTCTTTTTATTTTTTTTAAGATTTTTTATTGATTGGGGTGCCTGGGTGGCTCAGTAGGTTAAAGCCTCTGCCTTTGGCTCAGGTCATGGTCCCAGGGTCCTGGGATCGAGCCCTACATTGGGCTCTCTGCTCAGTGGGGAGCCTGTTTCCCTTCCTCTCTCTGCCTGCCTCTCTGCCTACGTGTGATCTCTATCAAATAAATGAATAATCTTAAAAAAAATTTATTTATTTATTTATTTGACAGAGATCACACGTAGGCAGAGAGGCAGGCAGAGAGAGAGGAGGAAGTAGGCTCCCTGCTGAACAGAGAGCCCAATGCAGGGCTTGACCCCAGGACACTGGGACCATAACCCGAGCTGAAGGCAGAAGCTTTAACCCACTGAGCCACCCAGGCGCCCCAAGATGTATTCTTTTTAGGAGCAGCTATGTCCAGGAACTCATGTCATACCACCTGGAAATATCATGATTCTGTGCCTCTGTTTCCTCATCTGTAAAACAGGATATTAATAGTTCTTACCACATAGAGTTTTGTGAGGAAGAAAAGACATCAGAAACCCAGAGAGCACTACTGGTGCCTATCATGTCTTTCTCTACACAGTGGTTTCATTTTTTTCTTCTGCAGCCTTTCTTTTTCTTTTTCTTTTTTTTTAAAGATTTTTATTTATTTATTTGACAGAGAGAGATCACAAGTAGGCAGAGAGGCAGGCAGAGAGAGAGGAGGAAGCAGGCTCCCTGCTGAGCAGAGAGCCCGATGTGGGGCTCATCCCAGGACCCTGAGATCATGACCTGAGCCGAAGGCAGCAGCTTAATCCACTGAGCCACCCAGGTGCCCCTTCTGCAGCCTTTCTTTGCTCCCCAGTCATGCAGGAGAAAGTGACCACCCACAACTCCTCAGCATATTAGACCAGTTGGAACTAAAATATTTAGATCCTAAATCTTAATACCTGGGAGAGAAAATCCTATCAGCTTAGTTTGCATTAAGTGTCCACCACTGGGCCATTCAGATATGGTGAGGAGAGCAATGCCTTGTAAAATGCGACTGCAGCAGGCCCATCCCTGAGGGGGTGGTTGGAGCACCTCAGAAAGAAGGGAGAATTATGAGTTGGCCATCCCAAAAGGTGTCCACTGCATTTGGAGAATGGGGCACCTTGGTCTGCTTTATGAGTAAAAATCATATGGGGAATAAAGCTAAAAGCTTCCCATCAATGTAAAGAAAGGCCAAGCATTCTGGTGTCTAAGTGTAGTCCTTATTCTATTCCCTGGAGTCCCTAGAGGTTGAAGGAAAGTAGTCTAGGTAAGGAGATCAGAAATGCTAGTTACAAAAAAGGACAACAGTGGGAAGTCCCTGTGGGGGAAGTACGTGAAGCTGCTGGGGCTTGGCCTGGCCTGGCCCTGTTGATTCTATTTGTACAGATAATACATCAAAGAGTGCTAAGAGAAACCTCTGGAAACCACAAGTGCTAACAAGTCAAGGTGTAGGTAACTGGGCTCTCCAAACCTGGCCTCCCATCCAAGCCCCCAGGCTTGTGGGAAGAATACTTTCTGTGTAAATAAAGGAGATGCCGGCCACACCCCCTATTATGGGATTGTGTCACAGATGCTGACTTGGCCAGTAGTGACACAGACAGGGATTCTAAGGGTCTAGATAAAATGGGGGATTATGGGGAACCACCCATCCACCAGCTGGTGGCACATGAAAGGGTACAAAGCCATCTGTGAGAGCAGCATTGCATCAAAGAGTGGAGGAGTCCCTCCCTCTAAAACTAACCAATTTGATTTTATTTTGACTTTTGGTAATTAATTTTCATTTTTTCCTTCCTTCCTTCCTTCCTTCCTTCCTTCCTTCCTTCCTTCCTTCTCTTCCCTTCCTCCCTCCCTCCTTCCTTCCTTTCTTCTGAGAGAGCACAAGCACAAGTAGGGGGAGGGACAGAGGGAGAAGGAGAGAATCTCAGGCAGACTCCATGCTAAGCATGGAGCCTGATGCAGGACTTGGTCTCATGACCCTGAGATCATGACCTGAGCTGAAATCAAAAGCTGGATGCTTAAGCAACTGAGCCACCCAGGTGCCCTCAGTATTCATTTTCTTCTTGCGTTAAGAAACATAAATAAGAGAAGGGCTTTTACTTCATAATGTATCATCATAATAACAGCAAACCCTTATTCAGTGTTCACTGTATGCCAGACAATGCTCTGTTTTATATATATTAACTCATTTAATTTTCATAGCCTTTGAGGTAGGTACTCTCATTATCCTTATTTTACAAGTGAAGAGACATGGCAGAGAGAATAACTTGCCTAAAGTCACACAGCTGGTAAGTAGCAGAGCTGGGATTCCAACCTGGGCAATCTGGGCTGTTAACCACTCTCAGCACTGCTGCTCTCACTCTAATGGTATATGTTGCTTAGGTTCTTTGGAAGCAAGGAGCTCAGACTCTTTGGAAGTGAGATGCTTCCCACAAGCTACTTCAAGGAAAGGAGGAGTTATTTAAGGATAGAAATTGGGCTAAAAGAAAGAGATGAAAGAGCTTGGAAGTCTAAATATAGACACCATGGTGCAGGCCTTTAGGAGTCTGGAAATGGAGGTTCTCTAGGGCTCAGAAGTCACTCCAGCATCCTCAGCAGCAAGGTGGAGCTCAGGGCTCACCTTCATTAACACCACGCAACATACTCAGGTGTCTGCTCCTTCCCTCAGCTAAATATCTTCTGGCTCTTTCAGCTAAAGTTGCCTCACACTTTGTCTTATTCATCTCATGGCTCTTCCTCCCTTAAAAACTTTCAGCTGATCTCTCTACATTTTCAAGGTCATAATTCTGAGACAGAGAAAAACTAACTGGCTCAACTCATTTTTTTGAGTCAGTTCAAATCATAGGAAGCCAGTCAGTCTACGATTTGTCTGCTCTTGTATATGGTATCTCCCTCTAGTATAATCTCTTCAGACTGAGATGGAGATTGGTGTCACATGCTGTAAAATGTGGTTGCCTACGGTTGGCCTTTTAGGCCGTACTATGGGTGAGGCTGTTTTCTTTGAAGGTGCCTCCATGATAGGTATGTGGAACTCAAGTCTGTCTAAGCATCATGTCATCAGGCTAGAACTATTCTCTGTGCCCCAAGTCAGTCCCATTTCCTTGCCCTCATAGGAAGGCATCTTTCCCCCCTCTGCTTCTCTCTAGTCCTGTAAGCCTGGACTTGGCTGGTCCACCGACAGCATCTGCAGCCATTAATTTGGGCATTGGTTAAAAAAGGGAAGGAAGGGACAGAAATCAGCATAAATGAGTTCTTACAAGCTTGGGACTCACTCACTGGGAAATCTGAGTGGAGCCCTTCGGTCCTCTTCTCCACTCTCTTGTCCATGTAATGGGACACTTCAGCGCCTCCTACCAGCCTCAGAGACCAGACCATGCAGACAGGGTTGGCTGGCTGTCCACCCAACGAGCTCAATCTCTTCCTCCTTGCTGGATGATCTGCGATTGTATTTTGATGCCCAGGAAAGCAATCTCTTCATAGCCCCAAGTGGCAAATGTGCATGTCAGGTCGACCATGGTAATTCCAATCCCCTTGCCACTGATGGCTTCAGCTTCACCATGGACACATACTGCCATCTTGGTCAATGTAGCAGCTGAAGGGGAGGGGTTTCTGAAAAAGATTTTTGTTCCTGATAAAAATCAATTCATGTGGAGAAACTGCCCTTTTGACTATAGGGCCAGGGTCACACTGTAATCTCTGAAGGGAACAGACTTGCTCTTTGGGAGTTACAGAAAAGCCCATTTTGTTCCAAGTTGGAACAGGTGGCTTTCAATCAAGTGGGTATATTAAAAAAAAAAAAAAAAAAGAAAGAAAGTCCTTCATCAGAGATGATGCAGAGATTTCTGCTCTGGAGAAGGAGGTGGGAATTAAAAAGGAGAGGGTTGAGTTAGAAGACCTGGAAGTCATGTCCTGCCTCGAATAGGTAGAATTGTGTGATAATTTTTCCTCTAGACTTTGCTTTATTATTATGTTAGATGAAATTGATCTCATTTAATAGGAAGGGTCAATCCTTTGCCCCATTTTGTCACTCAAATATTGACCCTGCCTTATACTTCATTTGCTCATTGGAGGATCTCTCTCCCCTATACCTCTCCTACCGAGTTAGACATCTGGAGATCCAGTTTACAGTGGAAGCTTTTCTGTGGTCAGCCTGCCCTCTGCTGGATTAAGGAGATAGACTGCAGAGATGCAGACTTCTGGGAAGAGCCAGCTTTTGGGAAAGGGGACATGATTAGTAAATTAGTTTTCTCTTGGGGTCACTCTAGGCCATTTGTTCACCAGAAATCAGATCTAGGAGGCTGTAACCTAGTTCCTGAGTGCAAGGTGGGAAGCTTCCTGATGAATATAACTGCCTGTTAGAGGTTAGAAGTTGCGTTGTGGAATTTATTTACAGATAAAAAAGAGATGTGAGAGGCCTCATTCGTCTAGTATTAAAAACAAAATTTCTGGGCGCCTGGGTGGCTCAGTGGGTTAAGCCACTGCCTTCGGCTCAGGTCGTGATCTCAGGGTCCTGGGATCGAGTCCCACATCGGGCTCTCTGCTCAGCGGGGAGCCTGCTTCCCTCTCTCTCTCTGCCTGCCTCTCTGCCTACTTGTGATCTCTCTGTCAAATAAATAAATAAAATCTTTAAAAAAAAAAAACAAAACCAAAATTTCCTAGACAAATTGGTCTCCTAGTAACTGCTATAGTTTATTATCTTGCTAATAAGGGATCAGCAAGATGACAAAAGTCTATGCTTTGGGTAAGAAGAGGACATGAAAATTGATGGGCTATATAGTTGGGATACAGAAGACTTAGTAAGCAGCTAGTTTAGGGGTAAAAAAAACCCTTCCCAACTAAACTAGGTAAAGACTGCAGTTTTAGGACACAGTAACAAAAACATCATATTTAAATCTGCTATTACAGAGGAAACATGGATGAGGACAGTGTGTGATATCAGAGCTATTGGCTGTTAATCAGAGATTAAAAATCCAGCACATCTAAGAAATAAAGGATGAGGCTGCCAACTGTAATAAAATTTCATTTCTCAGAAATGGTGTCTGTTTGTCATGGATGCATGAACTACAGACACAGCCACAAATAAGTCCTGACTTGAAACAGGCTGCCTGACAACAGGGATTATTTTTAAGCAGTAAGCAGTGCAGATAAAATACAGATTATGTGCACCCTCCCACCCTCACACTTTTTTTCCTTTTTTTGTTAGTGCAGAAGCAATTTTTATTTCTCTGAAGTTAGAATTATCAGAGTGAATTTGTCCATATAAGTTAAATTTTGAGATAACTGATATCTGGACCTTTAAGTACTATAACTGTTCTTAAAATTCAGAAAAAAATTTTACATGCTTATGAAAAATAATTTTAATGATGCAGAAAAATGAAAAGGATAAAATATTTGTCCAAATCTTATCATCCAGATGATGTTAGGTGAATATCATTTCGAAGAATATATGTATACACACACACACACACACACACACATACAATAGAAGATTAGATAGATAGAAGATTAGATTAGATAGATGAAGATGAAGCTCACAACACTTTCTGAAAATGGTGAGGCTACATGTTTTGGATTTTAGAATTTTTTATATTTTGGAAAGATAGTATGTTTTATATGCTATATATTTATAATATCTCCGAGCAGGATCTAGGGAGTACTCCATAATTAAATATGCTAACATTTCTGCACATGAATATTCACACTAAAAGATCTTTAAAAAACTGCAAACAGCCTTACTTAAATTCAGGACAGATTTGGCTGCCAAATAACTTATAAAATATCTTTAATTTTCATAGCTTTTTAGATTTCAGAATTTGAGGTAAGGAGTTGTGGACCTGTGTTTTCATAAAATAGGGTAATATAGTACATGCTATTTTTTAGAGAAAAAAACAACCTATGTAATTTTACCTGTAACTGACTGAATAAAAAGAAACTAAAGTGAAACCAAAGGAATTGTCTCACTTTACATAAATGTTTCATTTTCAAAATAAGTATTTTCTAAATTATTTTTCCAAGGTTAAAAAAAGAGGGGGCACCTGGGTGGTTCAGTGCGTTAAGCCTCTGCCCTTGGCTCAGGTCATGATCCCAGGGTCCTGGGATCGAGCCCCACATGGGGTTCTCTGCTCAGCAGGGAGCTTGCTTCCTCCCCTCTCTCTGCCTGCCTCTCTGCCTACTTGTGACCTCTGTCTGTCAAATAAATAAATAAAATCTTAAAAAAAAAAAGAGAGAGAGAGAGTAAGAAAAATAAGAGGGCATCTGGGAGCTCAGTCGGTTAAGCAGCTGCCTTCAGCTCAGGTCATGATCCCAGAATCCTGGGACTGAGTCCTGCATAGGGCTCCTTAGCGAGGAGCTTGCTTCTCCCTCTGCCTGCTGCTCTCCCTGCTTGTGCTCTCTCTCTCTGTCAAACAAACAAACAAACAAACAAACAAACAAATATCTTTTAAAAAAGGAAAAAGAATAAGACATTGGAGTCATTATGTTGGAATTATTTGTGCTGGAGATCTTCCCTACATGTTCTCAAGTACTATTAGGCTCAAGGTCCTCCAAATATTTGGTAATCTTCCCTTTGGTATCTTGAAATTCTTGGGTAATATAATCTACTCATACACATAATGAAAGAATAAGTATAATGCCTAATACATATGAAAAAATTGGTATAAAATATAGTAATGTGTGTTTCAATATTTAAATCTTTGGGCCAAAAGATTTAATAGGAGTTACAAGAAGAGAAGCCATTCTATTTAAAATGAAAGCAGAGGTGTAGCAGACACTAGAATAAAACGTGGTTAAGTAATTATAGAGAAGGCTTATTCATATAAGTGAAATAGGGAAGCAGCCTTGATTGAAGTAAAAACAACATGACAAGTATTAGGTGAAGATAATGAATATCCTATTGTTGACAATGAATTGGCTCTTTTCAAGGAAGATGTGTAATAATCTTCCATGTTGTGTCATGGGATGGGATAGTGGAAGAATCTCAGAAATCACACAACTATCTAGCTATCTCACCACATGCTGAAGAAAATATTTGGATTTTCTCTGTGATCTCGAAGACCAGGTCCTTGAAGAGTTGATGGGAAATTGAGAAAGATTTGGGGGGGAAAAAAAAAAGCCAAAACACAAACCAGTATTTAAGAGGCTAGAGAGAAGCTGTGTGCAGATCTTCGGGGATACACACAGTATCAGATAAGACTGAAAGCCAACAGGAAATCTCCAAATAAATTATTTCACTATGTAATTTTCACAACAGATTTCTTACTATTTTGCTGCAAATATTTAAAATTTATACAGAATGGCAATACAATGTTTTAAAAACTAGCCTTTATGAAATTCATTAACATCTCTACATTTCATTTGTCTCGATTAATTTAATAATGTATAGTTTTTTTTTTTTTTTTTTTTTTTTTTAAAGATTTTATTTATTTGACAGAGAGAGATCACAAATAGACAGAGAGGCAGGCAGAGAGAGAGAGAGAGGGAAGCAGGCTCGCCGCCAAGCAGAGAGCCCGATGTGGGACTCGATCCCAGGACCCTGAGATCATGACCTGAGCCGAAGGCAGCGGCTTAACCCACTGAGCCACCCAGGCGCCCCTAATAATGTATAGTTTGAAGTCTATAAAAAGGAGTCTCAAGTCTCCCTTTGAACATTTGCATTTAGTTTTCATTGTTTTTCTAGTAACCTACCACTGCAATGAAACTCTTTTAAACTAAATACTTAGTTGGAAATGCTATAAATACTTCAGTTCTTTCCAAGAAGTGGGTATGCAAATCCCAACTATGTCCGCAACTTTTCATAATTAGATTGACTAAACTGTTTCGGCTTCAAAGTCTTATGCTTTTAAATCTTTCTGTTTATTTCTTAACACTTAACTCTTCCTACAAATGTTGGCTAGCGTTCCATTGGTTTCGAACGCATTAATCTCCTAGTCAGGTATTGTGAGTTCAATCCTATCTTTAAGCCTAGTCAACTAATTGCATCAAACGAAACCAAAATTTCCAAAACATCGCTTCCAAGCAGTTTTCCCTCAGGGAGGTGGGAGAACTCCTTTCCGAACTAGGCGGAGCAGGCGCGCAGACGCAGACCTCTAACAGCCGCTCGACGCTCCGCCCCCTACGCACTCCACGCCCTTCGTCGTATACGCCGTCTCCGGAGCCGGCGTCAGGCGTCGAGCGGAAGTGGTGTAAGGCGGCTGCTGGAGGTGTAGTTGGTGTGTTGCGCGACTGGGCCCAAGGGTGGACTGGTGTGTGTCCCTGTGAAGATATCACTATGTCGATCGAAATCGAGTCCTCGGAGTGAGTAGTGCGGTGGCGGAAGTTCGCGAGGTGGTGGGGGCGGGGAGGTAAAGGGTGTGGAGTGGAAGATGCCCAGGGGGAGGCGTCTGAGAGTGGAGGGCTTTTCCTTGCCCACAAAGAAGCTTCTTGGATCTGGCTACCTCGGAGGCGGGCCCACGAGAAAGTAGCGAATGAGAAGCCCAAAGCCCCATGGGAGAGTGCTGGGGGCTGGGAGGAAGCACAGGCCTTGAAGATCTGAGTTCTAGCTCTCGCCGACTTCTGGCGCGCTCTGTGACTGATCAAATTGCTCATACATTCTGAACTCCAGTCTGATTACCTGCACAAGGGAGCTTGGATTCTAAGCTTTCTTCTCTTCTCGCTCCCCCTTAAACAGCGTGATTCGTTTTCCTCTGTGCTTACATGGCCCCTTTGCGTTTCTCTGCCCATCACTTACCCAGCATTGTAGCTGTTTCTCTGCCCATCCTACAGGCCTGTGTAGGCGCGGAGGAGTCCTTATAGTCCAAGTTCTTAGCACATCGTAGATGCTCAATTACTGCCTTCGGAACGAATGAGTAATTAGCTGTTTTGTCAAGCGGTATCTGGCGCTGAATTTTGATTGGTCAGAGAGTTCTCTGTAGCTACAAAGGAGAGACAGAATGTGAAGAGGAAGCCAGAAGAATGAATGATCGACTTGTGAGGGAGGCAGACTAATGACTGAAGAAGGTCTTTAGTGAACTTTTTTTTAGGATTCCACCCTCTACCTTGCCCTTGCCTATACTTAATAATTAAACCAGCAGACAGAACATTTGTGTCCTGAGTGTAAATAAGGGAGAAGACATGTTCTGAAGACCTGCCACAGGAGAATGGGAGGCTTATTCATTCAACAAATACTGAAATCTACTCTGTGTTGTTCTAGACCCTGGGGATGCAGTAGTGAACAAAACACAAAAATTCTTGCCTTTATAGAATGTACATTGTGACTGGAGAGGGCATACAACAGACAAACACAATAAGTAAGAGACTTAACAGATGGTAGTAAGTGTTGTGGAGAAAAATAAAGCAAAGAAGAGTGGTGGTGCTGGCAACCAAGACAACTAAGGGCAGTAGTTGCAAAGCATTCCATGCTTTGGGGTCTCAGTAATAGCGGACACCACTCACCCTCCTATCCTTGGGCTACTGCATGCTTGCTTGCTTGTTTGTTTGTTTGCTTTTAAAATTTTATTTTTAAGTAATCTCTGCACCCATTGCGGGCCTTGAACCCACAGGCCTGAGATCAGGAGCCTCACAGTCTACTGACTGAACCAGTCAGACGTCCCTGCATGTTTTTATTATCAGTAATAGCTACTCTTTAGTATTTTCTATGCTGGTCATGCTATGAACAGTATAGTCAACCCTACAGGATAGGTATTTTTCTTAACAGATGAGGAGACAGTCACAGAGATGTTAACTGACCTGCCCAGGGTCACAGTAAGTGACCAAACTCTGATTCACATCCCAACCTATCTGCAAAGCTTTTAGGTCTTTATGTATTACAGCTGACTCCTAAATAACATGGGTTTGAACTGTGGGATCTGCTTATCTGAGGATATTTTTATAGTACAGTACTATAAATGTATGTTCTCTTCTTTACAATTTTCTTTTTTCTAGCTTGCTTTATTGTTAGAATATAGTAGATAATACATATAACATACAGAATATATGTTAATTGACTGTTTATGTTCTCAGCACAGCTTCTGGTCAACAGCAGGCTACTAACATTTACGTTTTTGGGGAATCAAAAGTTAAACACAGATTTTTGACTGTGCAGGGGGTCAGTGCCTCTAACCCACATTGTTCAAGAGTCAACTGTACATTTTGTTTGAAGAAAGTAAATTTGATTTGAGGTGTGTCAAATGCAAGATTTTCCTTTTTTGGAAGTGCAAATGGAAGTATGCTAAGATAGATAGTAGATACTATCTATCTACTATCTAGTAGATAATATCTATCTATTTAGGAATCTAAACCTGAGTAACTCTTACAGGGGCCATGAGAGAAAAGACTACTTAACAGAAGTAGCAGTAATCACCTTCCTTCTGCAGGAGTTTTTAAGAGGGTGTTTGCTTTCCTGTCCAGGGATGTGTGCTCAAGAGCCACATTGTCAGTTTGAGCCTTCATTTTTCCATTTATCTCTGTTACTTGGTCAAATCCTTTTCTGAAAAGTGAACATAATAGTAATACCTACCTTGTAAGATTGTTTTGAAGAATAAATGAATCAATATGCCTAAGATACTTAAAAGGGTGTCTGGTATATAGTAAATACATAATAAACAAGAAACATTGTTCATTATTTTATGTTTATTATTTCTCCCTGATAGAGAAAATTGATTAAATTCCTATCTGAAATTCCTTCCAGCCAGAACAGTCTAACCCTCTATATTCCTGCTGCTGTCTGTAGAAGTATGGTGTGAGGGGCACCTGGCTGGCTCAGTGGATTAAGTGTTCAACTTGATTGATTTTGATTTTGGCTCAGATCATGATCTTGGGGTTGTGAGATCAAGCCCTACAACAGGCTCCATGCTCCATTCTGGCTGTGGAGCATACCTAAGGTTTTCTTCAGTTGCCTTTCCTTCTGTGATTTTTGGAAAGTTTTACTTATATGCTAGGATAATATATGATAAGATATATGATATGATAAAGAACTAGAAAGCAAACAGTGAAAGGAGTATGGCCGAATAGAAGAAATAAGTTGGGGGGAGGGGACTTATTTGTGGACTTATTGGTGTTGTGAGGATTACTGAGCTAAGTGACTTGCTCTTTTTTTTTTTTTCTTCAGTGTGATCCGTCTTATCATGCAGTACCTGAAGGAGAACAGTTTACATCGGGCACTAGCAACCTTACAGGAAGAGACTACTGTGTCTCTGAATACCGTGGACAGCATCGAGAGTTTTGTAGCTGACATTAATAGTGGCCATTGGGATACTGTTTTACAGGCTATACAGTCTCTGAAATTGCCAGACAAAACCCTCATTGACCTCTATGAACAGGTAAGAGTGGAGGTGATGCTGATCCCCTTGAATTGGTTTATTGTGGGCCCCATCACTGGGAAGCATCGGTGAGCATTTCTTGAAGCACTGTGGGAGTGTAACAGCCCTTAAAACTTACACTGTCAAGGCTTGAGTACAACTTTGTATGTTTTTTTTCCCTTTTTTTTGGAAAAGCCAAGATTTTCCTTAACCTAAGATTATTTTTTAAGTAATCATTAAATAAACTGTTCTCATACCAAGTAGTATATTACAGTTTGTTGCTGGCACTAACCACGCAGTTAGTGCAGACCCTGCAAGCTAAAGGCTCAGTCCTCCCCAGGATGCCCCTTCAGATACAGACCGCACCTTTTTTGGGGTCTCAGGCCCCCCACACTTCTGACCAAGTGGTTGCATATCTGGGGTCCCCATGACCCCTTCAGAATTGAAGATTCACAGAATCACTGAATCAGTGAATCACAGAACTAGTAAAGTGCCATATTTATGATTACAATTTTATTATCAAGAATACAGATCAGGACCAGCCAAATGAAGAGACACATAAAGGAGAGGTCTCAGAGGGTCCCGAGTGCAGAGCTTCTAATGCTCTCCCCCTATGGAATCAGAGCATCTCACTTGGCGTATTAATGTGTTTACCAACCAAAAGCTCCATTGGGGTTTTTATTGGGGTTTCATTCAGACATCAGCTCCCCAGCACTCCTTGGAGGTTGGGCTCACTCAAAACCTCAACCTTCTAATGTGTTTGATTTTTCTGGCAACCAGCCCTTTCCATGAACTGTCTTCATAGCACAAACTCAGATGTAATGCTCATTAATAATGAAGATATTCCTCTCATTAGGAAATTTCCAAGGTTTTTAGAAGCTCTGTGCCAGGAAACGAGGACAAAGATCGTACAAATCAGTTATTATACACTTGTATAATAGCAGAATGGGCTTTCTGGAAATAACTATGTAGTTGTTGTTTAAAATAAAAATAGGGTAGTTTGTTTATTTACAGTCCATATGAGTTTAGTAATTACTCAGAGAAAATTTTGTTAACTGGAGAAAGGTTTCTCTGGAGGTCATGGAAATATTCTCATCTTTCATTTTCTTCAGTTTCTGTATTCTGAGCAGGAAGCCTGAGAGGAGAGGAGATAGGTAGATAAAAATGAAGGACAGACGTTGAAAGACTGGGGTAGCTCAGTCGGTTAAGCATCCGACTTCATTATGATCTGAGGGTCCTGAGATCTGAGTCCTGTAACAGGCTCTGCCTCTCAGCAGGCAGTCTGCTTCCTCCTCTCCCTCTGCCCCTCCCCACCTTGTGCTCTCTCTCTCATAAATAAATAAGATCTTAAGAAAAGATTGAAAAAAAAAAAAAGATTGAAGTTACCATTTATAATTGCTTCATTCACCAACCTGAAAATACTAGGGAAAAGAGGAAGGAATAGGGGTGCCTGGGTGGCTCAGTGGGTTAAGCCTCTGCCTTCGGCTCAGGTCATGGGCTCAGGGTTTTGGGATCGAGCCCCGCATCGGGCTCTCTGCTCAGCAGGAAGCCTGCTTCCCTCCTCTCCCTCTGCCTGCCTCTCTGCCTACTTGTAATGTCTCTTTGTCAAATAAATAAAATCTAAAAAAAAAAATTAAAGAAGAGGAAGGAGTATTTCCTAATTTTGGAAGTCATGTTGGGAGGCCATTTCTGAAGCAGAAATTGTACTAAAAGAGTACTAAAAGAATGCATTGAAACAGACATTTTCTTTCCATTTTCTAGGTTGTTCTGGAATTGATAGAACTGCGTGAATTGGGAGCTGCCAGGTCACTCTTGAGACAGACAGACCCCATGATCATGTTAAAACAAACCCAGCCAGAGCGGTATATTCATTTGGAGAACCTCTTGGCCAGGTCTTATTTTGATCCTCGTGAGGTATGACAAGAAGCTGTTGTTAACTTTAAAAAATAAATAATAATGTACTCTGTTTTTTAACCATTTTACTGGATACTGATTTTGATTTAATTTTTGAGAATGAGGGCTTAACTGTTTATGTTGACTGAAACTTACATATGCTAAAGAGAATAATCTTGTTCAGTTTTCTGAGTATATGAAGGTCTTCCCTATACACCCCATTTTAGAGGGTTGTATGTTGATTAGTCAAAAAATTTACTCTGATACAATTTCTACATTAGCCCAAGTACTTACATGACCCTGAAGTGCTGCCTGACTGCTAGTATGTTACTGTGCATTTGTGTCCCTTGGCCCGACAAGTGCAGTTTTCTCTTTTTTTTCTTTTTTAGTTCTTGGAAAGCTTATGCTTTTGTCTCAGCCAGTTATGCTTAGTGGTAGAGTGTGGTGACTGATACTCTTTTCTTCTTCCCAAACCTCATTGTATATTTCATTGTTTCTCACCCAGCCTTTTACTAGTCTAAATAGGAGGAAGAAGAATTTAATAGGTCCTAGAGAGTATAAAGTTAGGGTAAACTCACAGAAACCATGAGGAAAGAAATTTAGATTACCATGACAGGATTCAAGTTAGAGGTGGTGAAGAACTTCTGGGTTTGGAGTCATTGGACTGAAATAAATTACCAAAAATTACCTCAACTCTGCAGGTTTTTCAAAAAACTGGAAAAACAACTCTGGCTTTGACATATTTACTTGGACCCTTTCAGAAATAATAATGTGGACTGGCTGACTTCAACTCTCTCCCAGCTTATACTTTTGAAATGCAAGTGGGGAGAGTTGGGAAGTTGTCTTAACTAATTAATATAATCAATCCCTTCTTTAACCAGGTAGTTTCTTTTTATGTAATTTTTTTTTTTTTTTTTTTTAAATGTTTTTGCTTGGCGCGCCTAGGTGGCTAGGTTAGTTAAGCCTCTGCCTTTGGCTCAGGTCATGATCCTAGGGTCCTGGGATGGAGACCTATGTCAGGCTCGTTGCTCAGCAGGGAGTCTGCTTCTCCATCTGCCTGCTGCTCCCCCTGCTTGTGCATGCTCTTTCTCTCTCTCTCTCTGTCAAAAAAATAAAATCTTTTTCTTTTTTTTAAAGATTTTATTTATTTGACACACAGAAAGAGACAGCAAAAGAGCGAATACATACAGAGGGAATTGGAGAGGGAGAAGCAGGTTTCCCACTGTGCAGGGAGCCCAGTTTGGAGGACCCTGATCCCAGGACTCTGGGATCATGACCTGAGCCGAAGGCAGAAATTTAACGACAGAGCCTCCCACGTACCCCAAATAAATAAAACCTTAAAAAAAAAGTTTCTGCTTGATGATTATTATTGGTTTTAAATAAGCACACTCATATCCTATAGCCACTTCTTAGAATGATGCTACCCCATCTCCTTTTTCAGGCATACCCAGATGGAAGTAGCAAAGAGAAGAGAAGAGCAGCAATTGCACAGGCCTTAGCTGGGGAAGTCAGTGTGGTGCCCCCATCTCGTCTCATGGCATTGCTGGGGCAGGTAATTAAAGTCTGTGGAACAACAACAACAAAAAGTCTGTGGAGCTGAACTCCTGGTACTGTTTCCTATATATAAACTCTACAGGCTAGAGAAACCAGATATCCTTAGAATTGGGGACAGCCTACAGTGCTGCTTGTACCAGCACGTGTGCCATGCCACCTTTATCTTTCCTGGGAGAAGCAGTGTAGATTAGTGGTTAATAGCACAGGCTCTAGAGTTAGTTAGAATTAGGTTGATTGTAGAATTTATCATTCCATCTGGCCCCCATCTGGGATATTCCATCTGGGATAGCTTGATGGTACTGTTGATCATTGTGCCAGGACACTGTCAAAGGCAAATTGGAATAAATGTTTAGTTAGAATCCAAGATCTCTCACTGACCAACTAATGTGGTCTTTAACACATTACCTAACTTTTGTGGACTTTTTTTAAACTAATTTCTACACCCATTGTGGGCCTTGAACTAACTCCCTGGCCTGATCACATTAAAACCTCACAAATGGATAGGAAAAATAGTAAAAGTACAGTAGACAAATGGGCAAAGAACATAAATAAACAGTAAGAAGAGGAAATAAATTGGGAGCCATTAAAAGAGTTGGCAAAAGATCTACCCTAGGATCATCAGTCTCCAAAATGCATGATTTTTCCACTCCCTATAATGCAGTCTTAAACACTACTGAAGTTACAGCTTTTTGGGAAACCGGTTTGGCAGTGTGTATAAGAGCTTAACCATTCATTTTCTTTTTTGGGTTCAGTAATTCTTCTTCTAGGGATCTATTCTGAGTGAGTATTATCCCTCAAACAGAAAATGCCTCATGTTCAGAAGTGTTTGTTGTGGCATAATTTAGCTGTATAAAAATTTGGTAGCAGTGTGACTGTCCATTAATGTGTTAATTAAACTATTAAGCCCTTCACCATGTAAGGTATATTTTATAGCCATTGAAATGATAGTTATGTCATTGCATGACCTGATGATAGGTGAAAACAATATAAAATTTTATATAGAACATCATTACAGGTATGTTAATTAATAAACACATCGGGTGGGGGGAAACACTAGAAGGTATACACAAAAGGCTAACTAACAGTTGGATGTTGGGATTTTGGGGAGATTTTTGTTTTTCAAATTTTGTTTCTAATAAAGGTTAAACTTCTAAGGAAAACGATATGGAAATACGGACCTGTTGGCTCTCAGAGTTCCCTGCATCCAGGCATCAGCATGTGTTCCTAAGACACACAGAGCTGCATTGATTATATTGTCTTCAGATGGCCAAAGATTCGTGTTAACCTGATCCTTTCGGGCTGGCCTTGAGCAGTCAGGACTGGATCTTAGAGGCCCCCAAGCAGATGAGTGTACGTTTCTTTGCTTACAGGCCCTGAAGTGGCAGCAGCACCAGGGGTTGCTTCCTCCTGGCATGACTATAGATTTGTTCCGAGGCAAAGCAGCTGTCAAAGATGTGGAAGAAGAAAAGTTTCCTACACAGCTGAGCAGGCATATTAAGGTAGGATCCTTAGATACTCAGCCACTTGCTAATCATTTGTCAAGGACTTCATGCCTGCCCATCCAGGGCGTGTGCCGGGGCTTGGGTGGGGGAGCAGAGCTCAATCTCCAGCTCTGACAACATTCGGGGTTGCGGCTGGTGATCACTGGCGTCTTTCTGGGCTCTGGCAGTGGCACACCTCAGGTGTATATCCATAAATTTGACAGCTGGCCCATCCTCTGCCCTTGCACTTCTTCCCAGGAGGGCTTCTTTTGGAAGAATGGGTAGCTCTTTGGGTAAGCCTGGAACTCACTGTGAACTTTGTGTATTCATCCTGTTCAGTGTTGCAGTTTTTGCCTGCTCCATGTCTGGCAAATTACCAGGCATGGATTGTAAAGCAGGCTTGTGTGGTGTTGGAGGAAAATAATTTTATCATCTCATGGCTGTTTCTTGGTTTTTGTTGTTGTTCTTTTTTTAATCTGAGACTTTTCTAGGATAAAGCACACTCACATAATTGCTGCAGCTCCCAGAATTAAAAGCGTATTTGCTACTTCAGCATCTCCTTTATATTAGTTTCTCCGTGGGTTTGTGGTCTTAATGAATTTATGGCTTTTGAAATATTTCATATTCCTCAAATCTTGGGCTTTGGCTTAGAGCTTTAAATTTTACCTTTTCTGGATTGTATGTTCTGATTCCCACGTAAAGATATTTCTAAGTAGCACTGTTATATTTACCTGGGTGAAGCCTTGAGACAGATAGAAATCCATTATAATTACGCTGCTGGGCTAAGATTTTCTTTTATGAACACTTTTCCTTTTCTGGTATTTAAAATGAAATTCATAATAGAGCTTTTCTCTGTTTTCCTTTGTTTAATGTTCTGTAGTTTTCATCTGTTACTGGGAACATCACTGCTGGTAAATGCTCAGGATACATCTCCTAGGCAAATAGTCTATCAGCTCTAATTAGTTCTTGAGTCCGTCAGCCACATGTTATCACTTGATTCAATGAAGGTCATGAGAAGGAACAGGATGGCAAATTTGTTTACAAAACAATATAGGAAAACAGGCATTTATTTTTGGGGGAAAAAAATTGTCCCCTAGATGTACAACATATTGTCTCACATTGAATATGAAAGTCATACTATGGCTGTGTCAGGTAAAAACTTACAGAGTATTTTAATAGGATTACTTGTTCCAACTCCTGTGCTAAAATAGTTCCTTCATACTGCTTTGGAAATACCAATTTCACATTAAAAAAGCTAGTTTAAACTGAGAGCCCAGACCTAAAACTGGCCAGAGAAAATACATCCATTGCCTCTGTCCAGATACAGAAATAACTCTCCAATACTCTGTAATAGAGGCTAGCTATCACTTTGTCCTAGGGCAGGATTTCTCAAAAGGTTAAAATGGAAATTGTCTTAAGGTCAGTAGATAAAAATGCATCTGTTTCATTATTTCATTTGAAACAGTTTGGTCAGAAATCACATGTGGAGTGTGCTCGATTTTCTCCAGATGGTCAGTATTTGGTCACTGGGTCTGTTGATGGATTCATTGAAGTCTGGAACTTTACAACTGGAAAAATCAGAAAGGTAAAGTATTTAAAATATGTTAACTTTTCTAGTGGCAGAATTATCTATTTTTTGTTTTTAAATTCTTATTTTTACAATATAATTGTTTTTAATCAATAATATGTACATCTGATACAACATTTTTTAAAAATAATATTTGTTTGAGAGAGAGAGCACACCCGAGTGCTAGCCCAAGCATGAGTTGGGGGAGGGGCAGAGGGAGAGGGAAAGGGAGAAGCAGACTCCCCACTGAGTGCGGAGCCAGCTAATGGCTGCATCCGAGGACACTGAGATCTTGACCTGACCTGACCTCACTTAACCAACTGATCCACCCAGGTGCCCCCATTTGATAAGACATTTTATAAATAGAAAAGTCATTCAGTAAGAGAGTCTTGCTCCGGGGCACCTGGGTGGCTCAGTGGGTTAAGCCTCTGCCTTCGGGCAGTCATGATCTCAGGGTCCTGGGATCAAGCCCAGAATTGGGCTCTCTACTCAGCAGGGAGCCTGCTCCCCCTCCCCCTCTGCCTGTCTCTCTGCCTACTTGTGATCTCTCTGTCAAATAAATAAATAAAATTTTTAAAAAAATAAAAAAAGAGAGTGTCTTGCTCCTATTGTCCCTCAGTTGGTCAGTTCTCTTCCTTGGTCCACCCAGGGTTATCAGTTTCTTATGTAACCTTCCTGCACTTTCTAGGTAGTGGAAGAAATTACTTATTTTTTTCTAATCTAATTGTAGTACTGATTGTTTCTCATTATGAATGAAGTTGATTATCTTTTTATATGTGAAAACTACCAGTGTTTCCTGTTCTGTGAAGTCTTCGTATCCTTTGCCTATTTTTCTTTTGGATTCTTATTGATTTTTAGGAACAGTTTTTGTATTATGTATTGCAAAAATTTTTCAGTTTTGGCTGTTGTCTTTTGACTTTGCTCATCATTTTGTTTTACAGACTTAGTTTTTTTGTATCATATTTATCCATCTTTTTTTTCCTACAACTTCTAGTGCTTTCATGTTTCATTTTATGTTTAATTTTTGATCCATTGGAATTTGTTTAGGGAGATGAAGTTGGTGTAGATCCAATTAATTTTTTCCCTAAAAGGTATTTATTGACTATCCACTGATTTAAAATAGAACATTTATCATAGAATGCTAATTTCCGCTCCATGGGTAGTGAATTCATAAGTGATTTTCATTTTCTGCTTCATGTTATTTCCTTATAGTTTGCTTTTTTTTTCCAAAACAAAACCATGACACAGTCTTATTTTCTAATTAGGAAAAGATGGATACTTTGTTCTGAACAGTAAAGGATGATAAAAGAAACATCACAATTCAGTACATTAGTCAGTATATGGTTTTAGAAAAAGTAGCTGACAATTTGAAAAAGACATTGTCTTTTCACATACCACTGAAATAAATTCAGATACATTAAAAATGTACAGTTGTGGGGCGCCTGGGTGGCTCAGTGGGTTAAGCCACTGCCTTCAGCTCAGGTCATGATCTCGGGGTCCTGGGATCGAGTCCCGCATCGGGCTCTCTGCTCAGCAGGGAGCCTGCTTCCCTCTCTCTCTCTCTGCCTGCCTCTGTCTACTTGTGATCTCTCTCTGTCAAATAAATAAATAAAATCTTTAAAAAAAAAATGTACAGTTGTGGACTTGTAGGGGAATTTTGCACAGAAGAAGGATCAGTAGGCAAAAGATGTAGGGTGTTATATTGGAATTTTTTTAGAGTATTAATTTGAAGTGTGTGAAATTACTTATTCCCACCGCTATCAGTTGTTCATTTGGAGCACATGAGCATGGCACTAGTATTTGCTTGGGAAATTTAGGGTAGGCACAATCTATTACTCTGCTTTCAGTGAGTTTATAGAGATCTAGCGTAACTGGGGACTTTGTGTTGTTTTGGTAACTGCTTATCTTTGTTTCCTTTAGGATCTTAAATACCAGGCCCAGGATAACTTTATGATGATGGATGATGCTGTCCTCTGCATGTGTTTCAGCAGAGATACAGAAATGTTAGCAACTGGGGCCCAAGATGGAAAAATTAAGGTATTTATTAGTGGCGCAAACTTTTGTATGTAGACATTTTGAGACTTCTGCAATGAGGTAGTGTTCCGCATGTGATAGCTTAATAACACCTACTGTTTTTGAGCATCAACTTTATGCTAATTTACTTTTTCTTGCTTAATCCTAATAACTCTGCCTAGGGAGGTCCAATAATCAGTTTAAGGTCACACCATTGATAAGTGATAAATTGGGACTTCAACTCAGATCTACTCCTCATGCCCTTTCTGCTGTATCACCCTGGCTCACCTTATAAAGATGTGTTGTACTTTGGATTTTTTTTAGAGAATGGGATTGGTCTGCAGTTGATTAGCTGTGGTTTGTATTTAATTGCTGGTAAAACACCCTGGGCTAGATTAAATACAGAAATGGTCTCTGCTAAGTGAACTTTGAGTCTAAACTTTTGTTGTAATAATTTATGAGTAAAGAGATTTAAGTTTCAGAGGATTCAGTTGTTGTACTATGTGAAGCAGCCATATTCAGCTATTAGCATGCATTTTTAATGCTGTTTTAGTACACTGTAGCATTGCATCTTGCTTGGCTCTGCAGGCAGGAGTGGGACTCTGTTCACAAGTTTTTACTGTTTTTTTTTTAATAAAGGTATGGAAGATTCAGAGTGGGCAGTGTTTAAGGAGATTTGAAAGGGCCCACAGTAAAGGTGTCACCTGTCTAAGCTTTTCTAAGGATAGCAGTCAGATCCTTAGTGCCTCTTTTGACCAGACAATTAGGTAAGTAAGAGTCTCCAAACTCCCTCAGTTGGGTTTGCTATGGTGAAGCACTGGAGGGAGGTACTCTTGATTCCTTATGCTTTCACCTAGATGGTGTTATATGAAGAATGTGTGTATGTGAGACCTCATTATTATTTTGTTCATTTTAGTCTACCCAGAAGAGAGATTAGAAGGGGATTATACCAGTGTTTCATGTTTCTCAAAATGTGACTTTTTTGGCCCACGTGTATCAGAAGTACCACAGAGGGCATATTTTCTTCCAGTCTCTGTGCCAAGCTTTTGTTTTTGTTTTGTTTGACAAAATGAAAATTACATTGCATAGTCCTCTTTCTTCACCTGATATTATAACTTGAGCTTCTCTAATTCATTGAAAGAATATTCAACATCTGGTCCCAACTGCAGTCTATAGAACACTTTTTTTTTTTTTAAAGATTTTGTCAGAATGAGAGAGGCAGACGGAGAAGCAGACTCCCTGCTGAGCAAGGAGCCTGATATGGGATTTGATCCCAGGACCCTGGAATCATGTCCTGAGCTGAAGGCAGACGTTAACGGACTGATCCACCCAGGCATCCCTAGAATATTTTTTTTAATAAACACCTTTTTTTTTTTTTTTTTTTTGAGGATTTTATTTATTTGTGAGAGCGAGAGAGAGAACACACAAGTGGACAGGAAGGGCAGAGGGAGAGGGAGAAGCAGACTCTCTGCTGAGTGGAGTTCCATCCCAAGATCTTGGGATCATGACCTGAGCCAAAGACAGACGATTAACCAACTGAGCCACCCAGGCACCCTGCAGTCTGTAGAGTTTTAATTGTTCATTTCTTTTTGTTTGTGATAGAATTCATGGTTTAAAATCTGGGAAAACTTTGAAGGAATTTCGTGGCCATTCCTCCTTCGTGAATGAAGCAACTTTTACACAAGATGGACATTATATTATTAGTGCATCATCTGATGGCACTGTAAAGGTTAAGTATTTGCTACTAGTCTATTTTGGGGTGTCTATTTTTGTCCTTTGAAGAGTTTTCAGTGGTGATAATGGTGATGATTGTGGTGGAGTAAACTTTACTAGCTCTTTTAGCTATAAATGAGGTGAGTCTGAGACATAGTGATATTCTTGGGTGAATCCCTATTGAAGTACCTTGAGTTTCAAACTTACATATTCAAAACCTTACATATTCAAAACAGACTTTATCATGTGAAGGAAGAGAAGAAGGTGTGGAGGCCTACATTAAGTCACACCCCATCTATAGCAGTTAAAGTCTGTCTAGATAGAGGTATGGTTCACTCACAATAGTCAAGTTTACAAAGGGCCTAGTGGCCAGATAAATAGATCTCTTTTTTTCTTGCACAGTCTCACTCTACCCTCAACCCCCCAACATTTAGGGGCCTTCTCAACAACATTTATAGAGAGGCAGGGGAGGTGTAGAGTAGAACTAAGCCCTCTCCTCTCTCAAATACTCATTTACTATCTTAGCTCTCAGCTGAAAGTAGTGGATCTTCATTCAGCAACTTCAGAGGCTTATTTATTTTTAAAAGATTGATTATTTATTTGATAGAGAGAGAGATCACAAGTAGGCAGAGAGGCAGGCAGAGAGATGGGGGGGGGGGGGGTAGCAGGCTTCCTGCTGAGCAGAGGGCCTGATGCAGGACTGGATCCCAGGACCCTGAGATCATGACCTGAGCTGAAGGCAGAGGCCCAACTCACTGAGCCACCCAGGCGCCTCAAAGCTTAGTTATTTTAATGGCAGTCTTCATTTCCTAGTTGAGAAGTCCAAACAGAAAATTGCTGGAGATATTTGAGACAATCCATTTAAATTCTGGACCTGCTTTTGTTTACTTTTCCATTTATTCATGAGAGACAGAGAGAGGGAGGCAGAGGGAGAAGCTGACTCCCCTCAGAGCAGGGAGCTGGATGTAGGACTTGATTCCAGGACCCCAGGATCATGACCCCAGTCGAAAGCAGCCACCTGACTGACTGATCTGCCCAGGTACCCTGGACCTGCTTTTTAAATCGCCTTAGGTGGGCGCCTGGGTGGCTCAGTGGGTTAAGCCGCTGCCTTCGGCTCAGGTCATGATCTCAGGGTCCTGGGATCGAGTCCCGCATCGGGCTCTCTGCTCCGCAGGGAGCCTGCTTCCCTCTCACTCTCTCTGCCTGCCTCTCTGCCTACTTGTGATCTCTCTCTGTCGAATAAATAAATAAAATCTTTAAAAAAAAAAAAAAAAAAAAAAAAAATAAATCGCCTTAGGTATCTGTATAGTTTGTAGCAGAAGACCGAAGCATATTAACACAAATGCCTAAAAGACCACCCTCAGAAATTGCTTGTTGTGGCTTAGGAATTGAACCAGGAACCTGAGGGTAGGAAAGTCTTCCTCAGGGTGGTTGAGGCTGTATACAGAGCTCTTAGTACTTTAGTCATGGGATTTGCCCTCGTTGTGCTTTGTATATGGGCCTTAAACAATCTGTGAAATGCTTGTGGTCTTTTCCTTTTATTCATTAATGAGTCAGATAAAGCGTCTCACTGACTTTTTGGAGAGAAAACACTGGGATCCTTATAACTCTTCACTGAAAAGTTCATTTCTCTCCTGAAGACAATTGGGCGTTAGGGAGATTGGGTCAGATGAAAACGTTTAAATTAGGAAAATAAACACTGGGGCAATTAGTGGGGCAGTTATTTCCTCCTGTTTATAGGTATTCAACATTCGTTTAGTGCTAAGCTCTGTTGAAAGCACAAAGGAAACAAGACAGTCTGTGCCTTTGAGGCTTTTGTGTGTATATATATATATACACACACATCTCATTAAGTGAATAGTGTCCAGACAATGCTATGGAAGATTTGGTCCATTCCTTCTCTCAGCTCATCTCAGATTTCAGGAACTGTGATGTCTGATTTAGCCCCATCAGTTTGTAACAGCCTGGAATAGGGTGGAGCCTATTAGCAGAAGGGATGTTGGGTTAGGAGAGGTAATACACGTGGCCAAGACTGACTTCTACTGCGTGGATCCTCATGTGTGCGTCAGCACTGTGGCTTGTGTTCAGTGGTTCAAGCTGTATGCTGGAATCATTTCTGGAGCTTTTTAAAAATGAGCATGCCTATACCCCACCCTAGAGTTCAGGATAGAGTCCTGAGCATATAATTCTAAAAAGTTATTTTGATGTCCAGGTAAAGTAGCTTTCTGGTTATTTGATAGTAGCAGTGTTGATACATAGAAAATTTTAAAGATACATAGCTCATTAGGAAAATTTTGTAAGGGAAGATCATAGATTTTAAAAGGTTTTATTATATAGCTTTGTGACTTTTGTTGATACCACTTAATTAGCAAATATGATAAGTGCTTACTATGTATATGGCAAAGTTAGGTATTTGATAGGACTAAAAATCAAGAAGCTTTTTTTCTGAATCAGTTTTATTCGCTTTTTTTAAAATCACATTTTCCTTTTTTTAATCCCCAAACTTTTAGAAATTCTTATATCCCAGAAATGTTAATGCCTTAAATTTTTGTGTCATAGATCTGGAATATGAAGACCACAGAATGTTCAAATACCTTTAAATCCCTGGGCAGCACTGCGGGGACAGATATCACTGTCAACAGTGTGATCCTGCTTCCTAAAAATCCAGAGCACTTCGTGGTGTGTAATAGATCAAATACCGTGGTTATCATGAACATGCAGGGGCAGGTGAGTGCTCGGAACTTTGCATGGAACTTGTGGGCCATTCCTAAGTCATCCCTTGGTTCTGGCCCTTCCAGTAACAAAATATGGGTTCATCACTCCAAAAACCATATATAGTTGACCCCTGAACAATATAAGGGTTAAGGGCACTGACCCCCTGGGTAGCAATCTGCATATGACTTTAGACCCCTCCCAAAGCTTAACTATTAATAACCTACTGTTAACTGGAAGGAAGCCTCACCCATAACATAAATAATTGATTAACACATACTTTGTATGTTATATGTATTATATACTGTATTCTTATAAAGTAAGCTTAGAGAAAAGATGTTACTAAGAAAATCATAAGAGAAAATACATTTACAGTATCATACTGTATTTATTTTTTTAAAAATCCATGGAGTGGTGGATCAGTCAGAAGAGCATGTGACTCTTGATTCAGGGTCATGAGTTTGAGCCCCATGCCGGGTGTAGAGATTAGTAAAATAAATAAGTAAATAAACATTAAATAGAAAAATCTGTATATGAGTGGACACGCACAGTTCAAACCTGTGTTGTTGATAAAAATCCCTGAGTAAGGGAGCTACAGTATGAGGATTAGTAACTCAGTACATCTCCCAGTTACCACACGATCTAAGGTAGAACTCTCATAGGAGAAGGGCAACAGTGCTTCATGATATGTATTTGTAATCAGGGCACCTGTATGTTCCCAAGGAACCTCACTTTTGTAGCACTAGAGACATTAGGAGTGTCAAGATTAAAGTCTCAAGCCCTGGGAATGTGTTGTGGTGCTACTAGACTGTTGGCTTGGGCCCTTGGGGATCCTCCTGAGTGTGGAGAAGAGCCAGGGGCTGGTGTCTGGAACCGTCTCTCCCTTCCATTAGTCCTTGTAACTGATAAATTTGTAGTTTAGAATCCATGGATGGGGGGGCATCTGGCTGGCTTGGCTGGAAGAGCTTGCAACTCTTGATCTTGGGGCTGTGAATTCAAACTCCACGTTGAGTGTACAGATTAAGTAGGCAGACAGACTGACTCACTGACTGAACTAACTAAAAAAAGAGCCCATGGTTGAGTTAGCTGGTCTGCATTATCTGCTGGTCCCCTGTATAACACCTATTGTTGCCCACTAGTTTTCTGCTCGTACAGGATGGAGAGTGCCTGTGTATGCACCCTTTCCCTGGTGATAGCATCATATATAACCATAGTACAATGATCAAAACCAAGAAATTGACATTGATACAATACTATTAAATCAGACCTTATTTGGATTTCCCTAGTCTTTATATGCGTTCATGTTGAGGCAACAAGTTCTATGAAGTTTTATCAGATGTATAGATTCTTGTAACTACCACAACAGTCAAGATACAGAACTGTTCCATCATCCCCAGAGGAACTCCCTCATGCTACACCTTTATAGTCAATCTTTCCCTCCGTCCCTAGCCCCTGGCAACTGATCTGCTTTCCATTATTATTTTGTCATTTTGAGAATGGTGTAAAAATGGAATCGTATGTTATGTAACCTTTTAACCTGTTGAGATTGGTTTTGCTCAGCTTGATTTATGATGACATGGTGTGTAAAATACAGCAAACAAGGTCTTGGAGACAGAGGTCATCTTGCTTAAGGAAAGCATCCCATTCTGTTAAAAAGAGGAAACAATGGAGTGTAAGTCTACAGAGCATTGACAACTGGTAGTATATTGATTTAGAAATTGTTTAGGTGGCAATGAATTTACTTCAGGGTAAAATGACTTCGTAGACTAAAGAGCAGGGTTGGTAACTTGGGATGTATGATTAAGTTTAGATACTTTATCCATGGAATATTTCACAGGCAAGAGGATTTAGCACATGGTGAGTGTAATTGGTGATCTAATTATAAGTGTCAGTAAACCAAAATGCAAAATTAACAATGTGAAGGTGTTAGTTAAAACTGCTGCTTTTGAACTGCTGCTAATACAGATGTTTTGTTTTTGCTTTGGGGTATGGTATGATTTAGATTGTCAGGAGCTTCAGCTCTGGTAAGAGAGAAGGTGGGGATTTTGTGTGCTGCGCCCTGTCCCCTCGCGGTGAATGGATCTACTGTGTCGGGGAGGACTTTGTGCTCTACTGTTTTAGCACAGTCACAGGCAAACTGGAGAGAACTTTGACAGTGAGTATTACTAACTTAAGGCCATCTCAAGAAATTGCATTAATACTTGTGTCTTTCTGAACTCTAAAGTAAACGTTTTCCAGACTGCTCTGTGAACCTTGGTATAAAAAATGTAAAAAATGTAAAAATTTTATGACTAAATAAAATAAACGGCCCATTAGTAATGATAAGGAATTACCTCCTCTCTCAGGAAAGGTCTCCTTCAGTGAACCTTCAGCTTCAAGTGAATAGGATGGGTGTACATAAAGCAGACAATAAGAAAGGGAACATGCCTAACTAGCCAGCTAGATTAGGCATATCCTCCCCAGTGGATATGTGTTATATCACAATGTGATAGGAATTAGATAGTCTTCCTCCATCTTTTGTGTCATTTGGAATAGTGGCCTCCAAGATCTCAGGAGGAGAAAAACTAGCTGAGGGCTATACTGGATGTTTTTAAGACTCGTATCTGGAAGTGGCTTATGATACTTTGTTCCTCATTCTTTTTTGGTTCGAATTCGGTCACATGGCTGACTAAATGCAAGGGGGGACAGGGAAAATGTAATTTTCTGTGGTCCAGAAGTAGTATGGTGAACATATAAGAAATTACATACAAATCCTTGTTAGAAAATCATCTCTTGGTCTCACATGACTCTGAGTGAGCTTTTGATGCACCTGCTCTGTCAGGCCTCCATGCAGGTCTCAGGGACGCCTAGCTGAGGGGTCTGGAAAATACAAGTTCACGGAGTTGATGGAATCATTTGGTCTTAGACACTGTTTTGGCCTAGAATTTACAAAATAGTGATGGGGAGTAGGATCAGCTGTAATGCAAAATGGATTTGGGACAAAGCATTATTCATTCACACATTATGAAAAACTATGGAAATGTCAACTAGCAGTGTGATAGCCTCATTTATTTTCGTTTTGTTTAGCCCTCTTTGAAGCTCCCTTAGGTTGGATCTTTTTGGTGGGAAGTGGAAGCTTCACTCTTCCTCCCTCCCACTCAACTCTGGATGCATCTTCAGGGTGATTTTTATAGACCTATATCACCTAACCCAATGCTTTACTTTTCTCAGGTTCATGAGAAGGATGTGATTGGTATCGCACATCACCCTCATCAGAACCTGATTGCTACCTACAGTGAAGATGGACTCCTAAAGCTCTGGAAACCCTAATTTCCACTTTTCTTTTAAAACTTGCTTGAGAGCATGTACTTAAGTGAAGACATATTCATGTATTGCCTTTTTTTTTTTTTAAGGCTACCTTTTCTAAGCAATTATCTGAATTAGGAACAAGAGTAATTTTGTGAAAATTCATGTTCAAGTAGCAGTTACTCTTTTATATATATTTTTAAGGTATTCATTTTATCTATTTCTAATCGGGGCAGTCATGTAATGTTTTCAGTAGTCTTCTACCTGAAGAGTGAAATACTACTCTTTCTAGAAGAAAACTACTTTGATTTGAAATGGTGATTGAAACATACCTCATGCAGTAAAACTTGTGAATAAGTAACTATCTGATATTCAGTAGCTCTTTGCTGGTCCGGTTTTTTTTTTTTAGATGTTAATAAACTTTATCCTTTTGGAAGCTTTGTTTTTAAATGTAAGTAAGTGCTTATCTAGTTAACATATTTACTTGGAATCAGGTGAGGAGAGTGGGACATAACATCATTAATCCCAGTACAGCAGGAAGTCCATTCCTAGTTAGAAAGATAGACTGACTATAAAAGGGTCGGGTGTTGCATAGGCTATCTCATTTCATTGCCTTCACTGTCCACTCATTCTTATTAGCTGTGCCTTCTCATATGTTCTGGCCAACTCCAGAGACTATCATCTCCATCTTCTCAGTAGAACCAGTTGCAGGATCCATTAGAATTCAGTTTTGGTTTCTGAGGTTTTGGCATTTAAAATACGCTATTGTTCTGAAGGAAATGGAAAAGGACCTGAGATTTAGAGAAGTCTTTTTTTGCTATGTGTCCTTACCAGTTAAGGAAAAAAAAAAGCCAACAAAACTCTTGAAAATACTTTGCACATGGGTGTCTTTATGTTTCAACCAAAGATACATTCAGTGCACGGATATTGATGTTGAAGGTGCTGTGCAGGAATCATTTCAAGAAATTGAAACTTTCGGGGCGCCTGGGTGGCTCAGTGGATTAAGCCGCTGCCTTCGGCTCAGGTCATGATCTCAGGGTCCTGGGATCGAGCCCCGCATCGGGCTCTCTGCTCTGCAGGGAGCCTGCTTCCTCCTCTCTCTCTGCCTGCCTCTCTGCCTACTTGTGATCTCTCTCTCTGTCAAATAAATAAATAAATAAAATCTTTAAAAAAAAAAAAGAAATTGAAACTTTCATGTAGGCCAGCTCTTATGCCTTTTAATTTTAGCCTTTATTAGGTACAAATTAATGGGAAGTTTTTAAAAAGCTTTAGAGTGTTACAATTTACCTTTGATTGAAATATAGCCTGATCCTTTGCCTGGCGCAATAATGTTCCATATTGGCTGAATTATTCCTTGGCAGCACTAAGAAATGACTCTTCCCCAATCATATTCCCAAAAGTTTTTTTTTTTTTCTTTTGCTGTTAAACCTGCAGCTTTTTGGGGAGCCTGGGTGGTTCAGTCATTTAAGTGTCCAACTCTTGATTTCAGCTCAGGCCATGATCTCAGGGTCCTTGTGTCTGAACCCCATGTCTGGCTCTGCTCCATGCTGAACATGGTGTGCTTGAGATTCCCTTTCCCCCTGCCCCTTTCCCTTGCTCATGTACACACTCCTGCTCTCCACTCACCCCCAAAGTTTTAAACATGCTTTTTGACAGAAATGTCATTTGCTGCCATTAAGTTGAACATAGTCACGAATCCATCAATTCACATGAATTCTGGTGTCCCATCCCAGTGAAAATAAGTTTTCACATAAATAAAAGGTTTAAGGTGGAAAGAGGAAACAGGTTATGTTAAAATTCCTTAGAAAAGTCTTAAAGAAATTGGGATTTTCTATAGCCCATGACCTCATGAATAAGCAAGCAGTTGAGTAGTACTGTTAAAAAATAAAGCAGGCCAAGGGGCTTCTGGGTGCCTAAAGCTTCTGCCTTTAGCCGAGTTCATGGTCTGGGCGTCCCAGGATAGATCCCCATATAGGGCTTCTTGCTCAGTGAGGAGTGTGCTTTCTCCATTTCCCTTTGCCCCTCCCCGTTTATGCTCTCACAAATTAACCACCCCCCAAAAAAAAACCACGTCTGAAACGGAGTCACTTCTGCTAAGCCCCACATCAGCAAATGCAGACTTAATACCTACCCAAATTGCAGTTTCAGCGTGTCCCAGGACTGAATTTTAACCAATCTGGAATAAGCTGATTCAGCATTTATATGGTAATCTGCCTGATAGGCCCCTTCTACAGGAAGGTGACCTTGCATGAAACAATCCACTCTGTTGGGAGATTTATTTTCCCCACCCCCTTCAAGTTTGTAAACGCCTTTCATTTTGTGCAGCTCTTCAGACCTCCTTTTTTATTAGGATGTTGCTGGATTCACTAACTGTTCAATAAAGTCAGTTTTGCAGTTGAATTTTTTAACAGTATTTCCTTTGTGCTTATGAAGAACAAGACTCTAGTCTGCACATGTTCACTTCTTATAGAAATTTTTTATCAAATGTCTGTTCCTGTACCTAGTACGGAGGATGGCTTAAGACCAGTTCCTGTCATAGAATAGGCAGGAAATGGGGGCGCCTGGGTGGCTCCAGTAGGTTGTCTGCCTTTGGCTCATGTCATGATCCCTGGGTCAGTGGGGAGCCTCTCCCTCTGCCTGCTGCTCCCCCTACTTGCACTTGCTCTATGGGAAGGAATGCAAGTTAAAGGTAGTACTTAAAATGGGATATGAGGAAATCTTGCTGTTTTTTGGATAATGGGAAGAAGGGCCTTAACCCTTCTGAGTGAGGAAAGTCTTCATGGAAGAGTTGACCATAAAAAGACCAGCTGGAGGGACGCCTGGGTGGCTCAGTTGGTTAAGCGGCTGCCTTCGGCTCAGGTCATGATCCCAGCGTCCTGGGATCGAGTCCCACATCGGGCTCCGTGCTCGGCGGGGAGCCTGCTTCTCTCTCCGTCTCTGCCTGCCACTCTGTCTGCCTGTGCTCACTCTTTGACAAATAAAAAAAAAAAACAAAAACCAGCTGGAGCCCATGGGTAAAAGGATTTGGCCAGTCCAAGTTAGCAGGAGCCTTTCCAGGACCAGTGTGCTCTAGCTCCAAGGCATATATACTGGACAAATGGTAGCATCTTGGGAGACCAGGTGGAGAGAGAAGCCTAGATTTGGAGCCTCTTTTTTTTTTTTTTAAAGATTTTATTTGACAGATCACAAGTAGGCAGAGAGGCAGGCAGAGGGAGAAGCAGGCTCTTCCCTGAGCAGAGAGCCTGATGTGGGCCTCCATCCCAGGACCCTGGGATCATGACCTGGGTCAAAGGCAGAGGCTTAACCCACTGAGCCACCCAGGTGCCTGATTTGGAGCCTCTTAAGTAGGTATTTTTTCTTAATAATGAATTGGTGTAACAAAAAGTTGAAAACCGTGAATTTCTGCCTTTCCCAGGTAACTGCTGTTTCCAATTTCCTTTTGCACAAACCTTAAGTGTGCATTTACTCTACACCTAACTATTCTTATATAAGGGGGAGCCCCAGGAACTGAGGCCAAGGGGAGAGAAGGACCACCCAGGCTTCTTGACTGCACCAGCCTGAACCAGTGTCCTGCTGCTTGAGGGCCTCAGACCCTCCAGGCACACAGTGATGTCTCTGTCCTTGTTCCAGGTCTGGGTGAAGTTGAGCAGTGCTGGAGCTGGCCTGCATCCTAGGCTAGGGTGCCTTTTAAAAGCTGTGGGCGCTGTGCATCTCCTGGAGCCAACAATCAGCGGCTGGAGGTCTCTGATGGCACCAACTGGGATTTTCACTTTATGAAGAGATCATGTTGTTATTGGCCTTTTACCAGTATAAGCAGGAGAGGAAGGGAGTTTGATACCACCAAGCAATGGCATACAGTAGTCCCTCCTTATCTGTGGTTTCAGTTACACGTAGTCAACCGTGGCCTGGAAGCAGATGATCTTTCCCTGACATAGCATCAAAGTTGACAGTAGCCTAACATCATGTTACAATGCTTTTCATCATTCACCTCCCTGCATCTCCTTTCATGGGCATTTTATCTCCCATCATCAGAAGGGTAAGTTCAATGTAGTAAGATAGTTTGAGACCACATTCACGGAACTTTCATTATAGCATGTTGTTCTAAATGCTTGATTATTGCTGTCCATCTCTTACTGTGCCAAATTTATGAACTAAATAGGAGCACAGGTAGGTAGATATGTATAGGTAAAAACATATCTAGGGCTCAGGACTATTTTTGCTTTCAGGCATCCACAGGAGGCTGGGGGGTGACTTGGAATGTATTCCCTGCAAATAGTGGGAGAGGAGGGATGGACAACTGAGCTCTTCTGAAAGAGCCAAGTTGTGTCAGGTCCCTAGGGAGGTCCTCTGCCGCCACTACAGATCTGCTATTGCCCTCCAGCATTTAAAAACTTAAGTACATGGCAGTAAAGTGACCTCTGTAAGGGTAAGGGCATCTGTCCTATCCCCCATTCAATTGCTGAATAAGTGACTGGAAACACTGAAGATCTGAGGGTATTTCAAGGTAACCTTTTTTTTTTCTTTTTAAAGCTCAGATCCTATTCGGTTTCTTCACCAGTTATTTTTTAGCTTGACTAGAACTAAGAGCATTTACTGAGCCCTTCCTTCCGATGTAAGCAGCCTCATTTAATTCTCAGAACTACTCTATGAGGTACAGCCTATTATGGTTCCCATAATACAAAGAAACACACTTGCACACTGAAGTTATTCCAGAGATTCCTATACCTTGCACATAGAGGACCCACTGAAAACTAGGTCTAATTCCAAAGCTCAATTTCTTTATTTGAATCCAGCTGCTATCGGCTTCTCTTCAGGTTTGGGAAAAGGTACCTAAACTGACCACAAGCAGTGAGAGGAGTAAAAGAGCATGAATTATAAGAACGGGGATTCCAATTTTTGCTGTTCTGTTTCACTTTTCCCAGAGCAGAGGTTCCAAGTGCCATGAAAAACTAATTCTCAGGTTCTGTCCCTGACCTATGGAATCAGATGTGGCAGCAGGGCTCAGCAACTGCTCAAACCTGAGAACCAGACTAGCGGGGAATTTCTCCACCTACAAAGTAGATGTTTCGGATTCTCATTCTCACAGATTGCAGAGATAACGCAATTAAGTGATAAATGTCCAGGACTTCAAAAACCCTTAAAAGAACATCTTTATAGTGCTGTAGCTTGCCAGCAGATTTATCCACTGGATATATAGATCCTATACATCTCCTTTCCCCCACATTATTTCAAAAAGGAAACTGTGATAAAGAGTCCATCTAAGCTGGGGAGCTCCCTTGGTCTAAGTCTCAAACTTTTAATAGCAGTAATAAGGGCTGCCATTATTTGCCCTTCCCCAGCAATTCTCTTAGCAGTGCCATTACTACCCTAGGTAGTTAACATCACTATGCCCCCCTTGCTGGAAGTGTTGAACCCTGGCTGTTCAAGACCACCCTGATGCTTAAGCTATACCCAGCTCCATTACATCAAAATCCCTGGAGGTGGGGTGGGGGGACACAGACATTTTAAAGCTTCCCAGGCAACTTTAAATGGAACCAAGGCTGAGAAACAGTACCACATGTAGAAAAGATAGGACGCTAACTTCACACACAGGAAGATCTCCCACCATGGTCCAAAAGCATCCTCATGGGACATTCTTCTTCCCTCTAAGTATGAATGGATGCGGGAAGTATCAGAGAAAGCATTAGTGCTGGGGGCAGGAAATGCACTTGTGTTGAAGCACAGGTGTTCCTGTGGCAGACCTGGTCAGAGTGCTAAGAGATGACCTTGGTCAGAATTCTGAGAGGCAGTTTTTAGACTACAAACTCATTGTTTCTGCCTCTCCAGATTATTATTTCCTTCTAGTGATTTTTCTTCCAGATTTTTGTTTTATCTTAAAATGTATTTTTTTTTTAAAGATTTTATTTATTTGACAGGCAGAGATCACAAGTAGTAAGCAGAGGCAGGCAGGCAGGCAGAGAGAGGGGGAAGCAGGCTCTCCGCTGAGCAGAGAGCCTGATGTGGGGCTTGATTCCAGGACCCTGAGACCATGACCTGAGCAGAAGGCAGAGGCCCAACCCTGAGCCACCCAGGTGCTCCTTAAAATGTACTTTTTAAACCGTATAACCCAGTAGCATTAAGTAACATTCACAACCTTGTATAACCATCACTGTGTATCTGAAACCTTCCCATCACAAACAAGCCCTAACTCTCCATTCCTCTTCCCCCTAGCCCCTATAATTGGTCCCTATGAATGTGCCTAATTTAAGTATACATACATTTGTATGCACACGATAATTTGTCCTTCTGTGTCTGTCACCTATACACACACCATCACATTTGGTTTGTCCCTTAGTTGGATATGGCTTTGTTTCGTTTCCCCTTTGTCTACTGTGAATGCTGCAATTAACACTGGCAGTAAGAATCTTCCTTTGCCAAGGAGGGAACCACACTAGTCCTACAGTCCTTGTTTGGTTTTTTGAGGAAGTACCCCAACTTTCCCATAATAGACACACCATTTTACACTCTCCCCAGTACGGTAGAGTTCCAATTTCTCCATATTTTTACCTGTTTTCATTTTGGATTAGTAGGTGTGAAGTAGTATCTCACTATGGTTTTGATTTACACTCCCCTCATGACTGAGAGGGGAAACATGAGCTCATGTGTTATTTTTAAAAATTAAATGTATTGCCAACATAGGTTCTCTTTAGAAATTCAAGATTTGTCACAGCCATTATTTTGTATACTTTTTTTAAGGAACTACACTTATATGCTACGTTTTAGTTTCTCCTACAAGGAAACAAGTCCTGGGCCACTTCTCGGTTAGAAATGTTTAAGCTTTCTGATTATGGGAGATGCAGCAGAACCAGAACAAATAAGCAAACACTCTTGACATTCTCACTGCAGTGTTTGCTAAGTTTTTAAAACCGCTTTTGGCTCATTACTCACCCCTCACCCACATACTCCTGTTTAACATTTAACTGTAGTTAAGTAACATTTTGTATTACCCATTTAACTAGTTAAATGAGAAATCTCCTATCTTACTTAGTGAAAAGACAATGCTTTCAATCTAGGGGAAAAAAAAGCCTGTAGTGACACATTGGAAATGCTTTGTAATCAGTATATTAAGGAGACATTCATACATTCCAATTGCTTAATTCTGATAACCAGATTTAAGCTTGTGAACATGACTTTTAAACATACAATTAAAGCTATTCATCATAATTTGCTATACTACCAACATTAAATTACAGTTACTTCGGAGCGTTAAGTTATTTAAAGTAAGCCTGTAACATACTTAAAAAAAACACACACAAAAAACCTTCCTATCTCATACATGCAAACTTCTCCACGTAAATGTCTCTTCACTCTAAGTTACCCTGCTCCCGAAGCCACTACTCTGAAAGTTATCATGGTCCAAAGAGAAGGAAAAAAAAGTATAACCAGGACTGATATATATATATATATATATGTAAGTATATATATATTTAAAAAAAGGGACAAAAAAAGATGGCACAGAAGGGAATGCAATTCTACAAGTGCAAGCCCTCAAGCAGCAGCATATGATAAACCCCTTCTTCAAAGAGGTATCCTTTCTGTCACTGATACCACAGGCCAAATTACATAGCATGCCATCTTCAATAACACTTGAGGCAATAAATGCAGAGGCATCACAATGAATCCCACTTAACATAACTATAGACCAACACTTCTCTACAAATTCTTTGTCTGACTGCCAATTAAATACAAGTTTTAACTTCATAGCTTAACAATTAAGGGTCATACACTGAAGTCAATACATACACCTAGCATTTCATTCTGAGCTGTTTCATATACATAGAACTGAAATTAATTACAAGGTATGGCCTAACAAATGCTAGGGGAGATTTTTTTTTTAAGCAGTTTTTACAAATATTAAACTTATCTTCCACACTGAAGTCATCATACATACAGGGCAAAGTCAGAGCTTTTATATTTGAGTTTATTCTTCATTTAACTTTTAAAACACTACTATAGTTGAATATTAAAACAAAAACAATAGCAAGTAGTGAGCTATGATTATAGTCCTTCACTCATTCACTACTGCACATAAAATGCCAGCAGTGTTATTCACTGGCCCCATTAAGAGGTCTGACACTGAACACCACCCCTGGGATGATGTTCATCATCCTCATATGCTTCCCCATTGTAATGGCGCCGTCTTTCCTGATTTGGATCAAAGTCCACCAGTTCTACCTGGTCCATTTCATCAGTCTCTTCTACTTCCTTCCTCTCAGGTAGGAGTTTTTCCAGCAAAGAGAGTTTATCAGGAGACAGAAAGCCATTCTCAGGAAAGTTTACCTATAAGAAGAAATCTCTACTGTAAGTTCAGTTTGCTATATTTCATTTGTTCCTTATATCTATTACCACTGACCCATTTTTTCCCCAGAAAAACGTGTGATGACACACATGATGATCTTTTGGCCAATCTGCCAGTCCCAAGTTAGAACATATGTTCTAAAAGGCACAGCATCTATCTAGCTAGTACGCTGAACTAGAACTTAAGGCATTAAAAAAAATATTATCCTAGTAAAATTGTGTTGTGATGATCACTGTTCTACTCAACACATAGGAGAACCCATCCTGAAATACATACTAACTCCTTTTAATAGGTTTTTAAAAGCTATTTTTTTTCACAAGAAGGCAGTTCTTTCTTTGCCCCCCCCAAATTTTTTTTTTTTTCCAATTCTCCATTTCTATAAAACGTGATTTAAAAAATAGTATTTTTAACTCTATGGTCACCAGAATTTCAGTTATCAAAACTGCCCACTTCACTTGGCATCTCTAAAAAATGTTTTTAATAAAAGCTGTACTTATGGGTAAGAGCCAGACAATTTAAGACTGAAAAAAATGACTGAGAGTTGCTTTATAAACCATCCTATTAGCAAACCAAGCCTTGTAGTATTTTGCCAAAAAGCCACAGTAGTTATTTTGAGTGCTTCTGCTGAACTTTAAAATCCCAATTATAGCCCTGTATTAGCTTAATTTATTTCTTCCTGGACAAGAAAGAGTATCAATTTGATGTACCTTACTATTTGAAAATGTAACTGTTATTTTTAAAATAAGCTAATCATTCTTCGGTATTCCTACAATATTTTATAGCTTACCTTAAATTCGATGATGAGGCGACCCTTCTCATATGGTCTACGATAAATTGGCATGCCTTCATTTAGCACACACTTGATATCTCCATGCTTGACAATTTGACCTAAAAACACAGAAGCCAAGTTTTTCCTTAAATAGTCACATTTTTATGAGTAGGGGAAAAAAAGAACAGAGGAATGTGCTAGCTCACTGACAGGAATAAATTTATGTGAAGCCATCAATCCCATTACCTTTTTAGGAGCTTCTAAAAAGACCCAATACCTTATACAATTTCAGCTCAGCTTATAAATTATGTAACTGACCAAGTAAAATACCAGTTTTCTCAGTGCCCATACCAGCTAGGAGCAGATCATGACAATACTAGAGGAAAGACAAGCTCATCTAAAGTATTATACCTGGATGAGAGGTGATGACAATGGTTCGGTTGTCAAGAGTAGATATTGGCTTCTGAAAACCGCACAGTGCTTCAACCAGCTGTATGTCCATACACATGAAAAGGTCTTCTCCTCGCCTATATCAATGTCGATATGACATATACTTAATGAATCTTTCAAATCACCGATTATTAGACATACCATAGTAGGCAGTTATGTTCTCTTTTTTTTTTTTAAAGATTTTATTTATTTATTTGACAGAGATCACAAGTAGGAAGAGAGGCAGGCAGAGAGAGAGAGGGAAGCAGGCTCCCCGCTGAGCAGAGAGCCCGATGTGGGGCTCGATCCCAGGACCCTGGGATCATGACCTGAGCCGAAGGCAGAGGCTTTAACCCACTGAGCCACCCAGGTGCCCCGGCAGTTATGTTCTCTTAACAGCAAGGGTGTATGGGTATCTTTTACAAAGATGTCCTTTCTTTCCCCATTCTCAAAACAGCTGAGATCTAGAAACAGCAAATATATATGGATCCTGCCAGCTGTTTCCTGGACAAGACTTTAGAATCTTTTACATTCTAGGCAGCCTCTACTACTTAGCATCCCTGAACTGTTACACCATCCCACTCCCTCCTTGTGCTTAGACTTTCTTTTCTATTCCGTATTAGTAAAATATCTTACCCAGAGTACTCTACAAAAAAAACTCATGTAGAGTCACCTCGAATGACAGCATTTTCCATTGAGACATTTGTGGTAATGCTCTTTTTTCATCAAATTAAAACCAGTTCCTTCAGGTGTCATTCCCAACACATTCATTGGAACCCTACTCTAATCCAATGCTTTAAATTAGCAACAGATGGATATTTAACATGTTGCTAATCATTCTTGTGCTTCACTCCAAGTTCATCATAAACAGTATTATTTCACAGTATTTCCAAGAAATGTCTTTAAGGTAATGAAAAGCCCATTTAAAAAAATATGCAAGATGTCAATTTGAGTAGTTCATAAAAGTTCTTACCGAGTAAAAACAGCATGGTCCTTCTGATCTAAAACAATGATAATATCTCCTGGTTCCAGTCCTGGTTCTTGGTCTCCTTCACCATGGAATGTTATCTTCTGGCCATCTTTCATGCCTAAAAACAAAAGATTTCATTATCCTCTTGTTTAATATCCAACTAATGCCAGAATCTCAATCTGTTAAAAAGAACACGGATACATGTTTGTGAATCTGTTGGGGGGGGGGGGGGAGTGTCTTTGTAGATGTAGGTTTGCCTAAATGACTGAGAATGCCCACATGATTAGGTCAGTCCCATTTCTTACGAAATGAATGCAGTAGAGAACACAAACTCTACAGACAGATAAGCCCCCAAATTTCAGAGCTATTACTTACTACTAGCTGGATTACCTTGGGGAAGCAAGTTGCATAACCTTCCAAAATAAACACTAACTTTCTCAGAGACCTACCTCACCAGGGCCTTAAATAAAAGGCCCATACTGCCACCAAATCAGCAGACTGGCAAACATTATATTTCAATTTCATTACTCATGTACCTCTATCTCCTGAAATAATGATCACCAAGGTGACCCACACAAGAACTGTTTCACTCATTATAGAAAACATTAAACATATATGGAACCACTACTAAAATGAATCCCTATACAGTCACCAAACTATATCCAGCAGCTATCAACGCATGACTACCATTTTCATGTATTACACCTCCACCCATGGTCCCCCCCAAAATCCTGATATAATACTTCAGAGTATGTAAGTACTTCTAAGAAACTAAGAACGCAGACCACAATACCAATATTCGACACTGACAAAACTAAACAGTCTTTCATCATTCATGAAGCCAAGTAACTGTCTTTTTGAAGCAATTAAACAACTAGCTTTTGCTACTTGTTCCATTACTTTAAAGACCGTAGGTAAATACAGCAAAAATGGCTTCACTCACCACTAATGCCCTCAAAATACATACTGCTCATAGCAAAAGGGGAGGTCTTACCAGGGCAGGAGAAAAAAAATCCTACTAAACATGGACCAATTAAAGAGGAAAAAATGGGAGAGTTGGTATCCTGATTCATATGGAAGACTACTACTGCAGGAGCTTAAGTTAATGTAAATGTATATAATAACATATAATGTTCATATTATCAATAGTTCCACCAATATGCAATATGTAATACTAGTTTCATTTTAAATTAATGAAGTCTGAAGGGCATTACTACATATTCATAATCTAAGTTCTTACATATCAACTAATGAAACATGCTCATTAGTTTAGAAAAATTAAGGAAATCTTTATGAGTCCTCCAGAATTCTTCACCTAACCCCACCCTCCATCCTTCAAAGCAAGCATATTCCATGGTGCCTGACTGGCTCAGTCAGTGGAGCATGTGACTCCATTTCAGCGTTCTAACTGCAGGCTCAATGTTGGGGGAGAGACTGATTACTGACTGATTTACAGATTTTATTTATTTGACAGAGACACAGAGAGAGAGAGAGAGAACACAAGCAGTGGGAAAAGGAGAAGCAGGCTTCCCGATGAGCAGGGGGCCCGATCCCAGGACCCTCGGATCATGACCTGAGCTGAAGGCAGACACTTAACTGACTGAGCCACCCCGGTGCCCCCTGGGTGGAGATTATTTTAAAAATCTTTTAAAAAAGGTAGGCATATCCCTTAAATTTAGCAGTTCCCAAGAAAATTACCACTGTGTGAAGTTAACTGCAAGAAAAAAGTGGAAGAACTAATGATTTCATAGAAAAGAGTTAAGTGTGAACACTATTCAATCACTTGCTGATGTCAGTGTTATATTAAGTGAGGAGATCCTTTAAGTATTCACTACAATTATAGAAAAGCTCGGCATAAAAAAAGCATTTATAATGTAGCTAAGACTTATCCTTGGGTGCTACCATACATAAAACCTATTAAAGATAGTTTTTAACAATTACAATATGTAGTATTAATAAACTTGTTACAGCACTCAAGAACTCACAATAAGAAAGTGGCTCAGAACTCACCTTTGTCAATATGAACTTCTAGAATCTTCTTCTCTCGAACTATCTTCCTTCCATTGCAGCTTTTACATCTATCTTTAGGACTGATCCGTTCCCCATGGCCCTGGCACTCCATGCACACAGACTGAATTTGCTGAACCATGCCAGGTCCTATCTGATGAATTCTTATTTGCATTCCAGTACCTCGACAATTGGGACAACACTCAACTGCTCCTTTCTTACCACCTCGGCCTACATAGTTTAAAAAGAAATGTTTGAATTAGTATTAGATACAATAAGAAAGGTTTTAAATGAGTTTTTACATAGATCTGATAGAATTCTGCCCTGAAAGTCTACAATTCAGGTTTTTACATTTGATAAAATACAGCCACCATCAGCTTCAATTATCTACTGACATTTTGAATGCTGTCTTAAAGTGCCAACTCAGAATCTTGTTTTGAGCATGTGCTCTCAAAGCACTATTCTTAAGACTATTTTATCTGTGAGATGGGACCATTTTAAAGCATTCACTCTTTAGGAAAGAACATTTCCAACAAATAACTTATAAAAAAGATCAGAGGTTCTTAGCAAAGAATTTGTCTGAACAGCTAAGTGTCCAAAAAAGAGGACACTATCAAAATCATATTATAGACTCTGAAACCATATGAATTTGAGTCTAAGTTTAGAGAGAACAGCAACTGTTCACTGCTGAACAATATTGAGGAAAAGACACCAAATTTGATTGATCCCAACTGTATTTAACACACACACACGGTGGTCTTTTGCCAGTATTTCTCAAGGTGGTAGGTTCATATTTTCTTCATACTTGTACCCTGCAAGATTTAGGTAGTGTATTGTCAGTTTTATATATCCAGAAGTTTCAGTTTCATTTTCAGTTATTTTTAGAGGCGTTAAGACCGTACCTTCACATTTATCGCAAATCACATTCTTCTGCAGTGCTAGTTTTCTTGTTGCACCATTGTATAAATCTTCTAAGGTTACTGAGAGCTGATGCACAACATTTTTACCTAAAACAAAAACAGTACTCGTTAAAAGTCTGAGATGCTATTCTCTTTGTGTTCATTGCACTTCAAAGATTAAGATGAAATTGACGTTAACAAGATACATCTGTTGAGCACCTACTACATACATAAAAGGTCACATTATCACTTGTGATCTCAAAATGAGATGTAGTTTCAGATGAGGAAAATTGGGTGAAAGTAATTGCCTATGGACATATTTGTGGCCATCTTACAAACTACAGCAATCAAAAATGTCAACTACAAAATCATTTGGGAAACCAGTTATTAAATAGCAGGTTTCCCAATAAATTAATTCAAACTGCATCTCTGTCGTAATATATTCTTTGAATCTCACTTAGTATAGTAATGATATGACCAATTATTTCATTCAAAAATTCAACACAGTAAGTCCAACTAAGCAAGATTGGCCAGGGAAGCAGATATACCTATCCAGTCTCCGCAGAAGACCATTAGTTCTCACTTCTTTCTGACACAGGAGTAGCACACTTACTTTTGGGACAACAGTACTTAAAAACTGTATTTTTCACACAGTGCTAATACACCTTCCTGCAGTCACAAATATTTTATATCCCCGATACCTAATACAGAAGCTGCTAATCACATGTGGCCATTTAGCACCTTAGTAAGACCACAGATAAAAGAATTTTTGTTTCAAATTAATCCAAATTTAAATGCAGCCAGGGGATACAAAGGAGTGATCTATCTCATCTTAAAATGTGAAGTGGAAGGTGGAGATTGCGTAAGGACACAAAGGCTACACAAACGAAATCACCTGCCAATGGTTATAAAGTTCCTAGTTAGTGATTCTCCCAGTGACTTTTACCCACCACAGACCAGTACTGCCTTAAGTCTACGCTTTTCTCGTATCTGCTTCTCTAATGAATACTTTTAGGTCCCCGAAGTGTGTGAAGCACCATTAACTATATCCTTTTGTTCCTAGCTCCACCTTTGGTTCTGTATCAGATATAGTCCATGCAGTTGGTTCTGGCATGCTAAAAACTGCCCCTTTTACTTTAGCTTTATAGATCTGAGAACACAAGGAAGGAAAACAAAAACTCCTTTAGTGTGGTTACATATCCTTCAGTATCACACCAAAAAACAACTTTCATTAATCTAAGTCAAAGTCTGCCAGCCAATTCCTTAAAATTCTTTTTTTCTAAATAAAAACCACTTTTTCTGTGGGACAAATCATCCTCAACAATTAACTATGATTGCAAATTGTTCTGAAGTAAATTCTTCAACCACATTTCTGTTAAAGGTTAAGCGCATGTATTTTAGTAAGAAGCTGAAACAAGATTAAACAGGCCATAAACTATTTGGAGTTAAGAAACCTGTGTTCCATTCCTGACTCCACCTTCCAATATATGACCTTGAAAAAAATGTTAATTTCTAACTTTAACTCACTTTTTTTTTTTTTTTTTTTTAAAGATTTTATTTTTTTATTTGACAGATCACAAGTAGGTAGAGAGGCAGGCAGAGAGAGAGAGAAGGGAGGAAACAGGCTCCCCGCTGAGCAGAGAGCCCGATGCGGGGCTCGATCCCAGGACCCTGGGATCATGACCTGAGCCGAAGGCAGAGGCCTTAACCATAAGGCCATGTACCTCCAACTGCATGTGGGGGTGGGGTCAAAAAAGCTCTCTAGAAAGTGTTTTGTCCTTTACTCTATTCCTTTAATTAATGCTTGATAAAGGTATCAGAGGGCTTTACAAACATTTTAAGTAATCGCTATACCCAACATGGGGCTGGAACTCATGACCCCAAGATCAAGAGCTGCATGCTCTAATGATCAAGCCACTCAGGTGGCCTATAAGCTTTTACTTGTTAGAACTTGATTGGCCTATTTTTGGCTACATCAATCCCAGTTTAAAAAACATCATAAATCAAAGTGGCAGTTTATGTCAGTTTGCAACATTATACCAACATGTAAACAAGCATTTCAAATAGATACTTTCTGAAGAATCTGCTTTCACTAATGGCTACTTTTAATTTGCTCCATGTAGACTAGGTTATTTATTTTTTTTTTTAGGATTTTATTTATTCATTTGATAAAGATCACAAGTAGGCAGAGCAGCAGGCAGAGAGGGAGGGGGAAGCAGGCTCCCTGCTGAGCAGAGAGTCTGATTTGGGACTCAAAGCCAGGACCCCGAGATCATGACCTGAGCTGAAGGCAGAGGCTTAACCCACTGAGCTACCCAGGCACCCTAGACTAGGTTATTCTTACCTCTCCTTTCTCTCTGCATTCTTCCTCCTCCTCCAAAAAACATATCAAAGATGTCCATGGGGGAGCCAAAACCACCACCAGCTCCACCTTCTTTAATTGCCTGTTCACCTCCTTTGTCATATAATTCCCTTTTCTTTGCATCAGAGAGTACTTCATAAGCTTGAGAAATCTGTTTAAACTGTTTGAGAAAAAAAATTTCACTTAAAGTGTTGCAAAGCAGTCACTGTATTACACATACTCATTGTCAGGTTGTAATAAGTACTATACACCTGGCAAATAATCACACGGCTACATTTAAGAGTCTGAGTACATCACTTGCCTTCTCTCCTTCATTTGGATTCTTATCAGGGTGGTACTTCAAGGCCAGTTTCCTGTAGGCCTTTTTCAGTTCTTCTTGGGTGGCATTGGGTTTGACCCCCAAAACATCATAGTAAGTGGTTTCTTTCACCATTTTCTACAGCCTGAAATAAAATGCAGTTTTAACTGACTTTCAACTGGAAATCTTAATTAGTAAAAATCAGAGTTAAGGCAGAGAAATCTGCTTCTTCCCCAAATTTGATTTAAAAAGCCTGCCTTCCCTAAACTTCAGAGAAGGTAACCATTCTTTGGTAATTCAGCCATAAATTCTAACCAACTAAGTATTAGCTAATAATTATCGGGATAATTCAAAGGCCTTCTACCGCAGCTGGTTCCCCCTCTCCCACAGTTAAGCTCCATACTGATGCCACTATTATCTGGATTCTTCCTGTTTCTCTTTCCAGTACTGACAGCAGTAATCAAAAAGGGCACCAACAGGTTCAGCCTATTGGTTATTACATTATCATTGTCTTTGGTAAATCTGATAAGCACACACTCCCTAGATTAAAAAAAAAAAAAATGTGGGCACGGGGGAGGAGTTAAGGGAGTGGTTTACGAAACTGATCAAAGGCACAAGAAAGCAACCTCCCCTCCCCCCTCCTAAGGATGTTTCTCAATCACAGAACTTACAGCATCTCCACTTTGACCACCGAACCCCTCTCGCCCCCACAAACCAGCGTAGTTTATATTCCGTTAGGTTTTCCCTGCACTAAGGGCAGATCTTAAAGGTTTTCTTCTTTCCACCTTGACCGAAGGGGTGGGAGAACCCCAGCCAGCCTTCAACAAAGAGAAGGAGGAGAGACCAAAGAAGCGGTCGCAGCCTCCGCCCCGCCCCCCCCTCCCGCAGCCCCCTCGCCCCTCTCGCGCGTGCGCGCATGGTCGCCCACCCCCAGCAAGCTGGGGCGGAGGGGACGCGGGGGCGCGCACGGGGGGGACGGCGGGTGGAAAGCCGAAGGCGGCAAGTCCTTGGGGACCTCAGGCTAAACAGAGAGTGGAGAATGCTTCAGTAACGTCTCGGGCCCACTCACCGCGTGCCGGAGATGGGTTGCCGCGGCACCACACCAGCCCTCCCAAAATGAGAATCGTGAATACAGGAACCGACAACCCTCCCGCCCACGCGGAGCCAACCGCCTCCCACCGCCGTCCCATCCGGCTTCCCCGTGCCAACAATGGCGCCGGCCTTGGGACGAGGGGAAGCGCGAAGGCTGAAACTCACCGGTGAGAGGGCCGAGGCCGATGTGGGGGAGCGGGAAGGAGCGCGTTGCTGGGCGCAGCTGGGGTAGCCGCCGCTCCTCCGCGTCTCACCGAGCGTTCTGGAAAGTTCCTCCCGGCGCGCCGCAGCCGTCGTCTTTTGTAGCCGAGTCCCGACGCGTCACTCGACGGAAGTCCCGCCCCTTTCGCCGCTGCCACCGCCCCGCGGTTACCTAGGCAACAGCGCGGGGGCAATAGGCCTGGGAGGAGCTGTGCCGAAGGGCCTTATGGGGTTGGGTGCAAGCTTGGGTTCCTGGAGCTCGTGGAACTTTCTGGAGTTCCTTTCTCCACCCGGTGGGCCACAGAGTGCGGAAGTCTCGGCCGGGAGCGGGGGTAGCTAATAAGCGGTACCATACCGGCCCAACTCCGGATTCCCGAGCCCGCGGGGCCGCAACGGCCTGCGAAGCCGAGAAGGGCTTGGGAACAGAGCGCTATGCAGGAGCTGAGTTCAGGACATGAATCTCTCAGAACAAAACCCTGCCCTACCTCCTCCCTGCGGGCTCCTTTTTTGCCGCCTTGGGCATCTGTAATTGGCTGAGCTCCTCAGTCCTGAGATTCTGGGAACCCGCGGAGGAAGAAGTGCCTTGTTCTGGACAATCTCCCAGGTCTCTGAAAATGCTCCTTTTCACGCGCAGTCCGTGGCCTTGTAATCCACCAAATTGCAAGTGGGAAGAGCTATTTGTGCGAGTCCAGGGCCATGCACGTATGTTATTTACCTTGGTGCTGACCGCGTGCTACACGTTGGGCACAGGAAAATGTTTGGAATACCTTGGTCCAAACTGAGGGCCTTGGGCTACTGGCCTGGCATTCACTTTGTTGACCAGTGAGAGGCACCAAGAGTGGTTAACAAATCATTTTAATTACCTAAGTTTTAACCCCCACTAGTTTGTAAACTTGGATTTACAGTCTGCAAAGTGAGTCTTTGCACTTTTAAGTGTCCCGATGGGGGCCATAATGGAAAATGGAGTGTTATATTCAATAATGCTAAACATTGGAGTATTTATCTACCACCAAGGAAGCTGGAGATACAAAGTAGAAGAAGCCCGGTTCACATGGCTTAGATTTTAGTAGGAAACCAGACATGTCAACTAACTCAAGAGAACCAGAAAATAGAGGTCAGCAAGGAAGAGACTCCTATATCAAATCTGATGGAATAGAGAAAGAATCTGTGGGAAAGTAGTTGAGCTGACCGTTTTTTCTGAAGATGATATTTTTTTAAAATTTAAATTCAGTTGATACATAGTGTATTATTAGTTTCAGAGGTAGAGTTCAGTGATTCATCAGAACACCCCTTGCTTATTATATCATGTGCCCTCCTTGAGGTCCATCACCCAGTTACCCCATCCCTCACCCCCTTCCTCTCCAGCAACCCTTAGTTTGTTTCCTATGGTTAAGTCTCTTGTGGTTTGTTTCCCTCCCTGATTATACCTTGTTTTATTTTTACCCCCTTCTTCTATGCTTCTCTGTTTTGTTTTTTAAATTCCACGTATGAGTGAAATCATGTAATTGTCTTTCTCTCTCTCTTTTTTAAAGGTTTTATTTATTTGACAGACAGATCACAAGTAGGCAGAAAGGCAGGCAGAGAGAGGGGGAAGCAGGCGCCCTGCTGAGCAGAGAGCTGGATGTGGGGCTCCATCCCAGGCCCCTGGGATCACCACCTGAGCTGAAGGCAGAGGCTTTAACCCACTGAGCCACCCAGGCGCCCCTGACTTTTTTTTTTCTTCAAAGATTTTATTTATTTGACACACAGAGAGAGATCACAAGTAGGCAGAGAGGCAGACAGAGAGAGAGGAGGAAGCAGGCTCCCTGCTGAGCAGAGAGCCTGATGCGGGGATTGATTTGAGGACCCTGGGATCGTGACCTGAGCTGAAGGCAGGGGCTTTCACCCACTGAGCCACCCAGGTGTCCCTCTGATTGACTTATTTTGCTTACCATAATATCTTCTAGTTCCATCCACGTTGTTGCAAATGGCAAGATTTCATTTTCTTTTGATGGCTGGGTAATTGTGTGTATGTGTGCGTGCACGCATATATATGTATATATATGCACGTGCACACGTGTGTGTGTGTGTTTGTATATATATGCACACATTCACACCACATCATCTTTATCCATTCATTTGATGATGAATATCTGGGCTTTTCCCATAGTCTGGCTATGTGGACACTGCTGCTGTGAACACTGGGTTGCACATGCCCTTTCAGATCACTACATTTGTATCTTTGGGGTATGTACCTAGTAGTGCAATTGCTGGGTCTTTTAACCTTTTTGAGGAACCTCCACTGAGCTGATTTTTTAAAGGGAGAAAAACATTCCCAACATAGAAGCATAAGAGAAGGGTAAGGGGTGAAAGAATGTAATTCTTCTAGGGAATTGCAAGTAATTGGATATTGTCACAGCTAAGGGCAGTGGGCTAGGCATTCCAATTTTACCATATTATAAGCCACGTGTTTGTTAAGCTAACATCGGTTAAGCATACGAAATAATAAGTAGAATATATGTATCAAATCACTTCGAGAGTTTCTGCAATGAATGTTACTATATTTAGTATTTCTTAAATATTACTGTATTTAGTGTTTCTTTTTGCCTCAGGAATCCAATTGAAATTCCTACAACTTTGAGAAAGATGGAAGTCAACATAAAGCTACGAAATAGCTTTTTTTGATATCAAAAATCCTTCAAGCTAAGTGAGCCTAATTCTTTATTAAGACTAAAACAAGGGCGTAAAAGTTGGTTTTAAAAAAACAAAAACTGCCACTTATTTGCTTGTATGTTTATAGAATATCTCTCAAGGATACCAAAAAGTTGTAATATGGTTGCCTTTGGGAGATACACGTGCTGGTAGAGGAAAATGGGAAGGAAACATTTCAGAATATAGCATTCTGTAACTTTAGAATATCTAGCTTATTTGAATGTACCACTTATTTGAAAAATTAAATAAAAAAGTAGAATCCTCTCCTCCCAATTCATGCTTTGAACTAGTAATTTGTCACCCCAACAACAAAGTTAGGTAATTCTTGGTGGCTTAAAAACCATCATTACATGTGTTCTAATGTTTTTCCTTCATAGAATCTTAATGATGCTAAAATATGTCTTGATGAATATTCTAGCTTTTCAGTAAGAGAACTTCGTGCTTTTAAGGATTCTTATTTATATAAAATACAAAAAGAAGGGCAATAATTTAGTATGTGATTTTTTTGGGGGGGTTAAGAAATGGTATCTCATCATATATGCTGTTTGTAATTTGCCCCTTTCACTTAGTTTATTGTCATCTTATCATGTTAGAATAAATAAATCTACCTTTTATTCTTAAGATTTTATTTACTTGCAGAGAGAGACACAGTGAGAAAGGGAACACAAGTAGGGGAGTGGCAGAGGGAGAAGCTGGCTTCCCGCTGAGTGGGGAGCCTGATGCAGGGCTGGATCCCAGAACCCTGGTATCATGACCTGAGCCAAAGGCAGATACATAATGACTGAGCCACCCAGGCATCCCTCTACTTTGTTATTTTTAACGGCTTCATAGTATATAGTATGCAGGTACTTTAATTTATTTAACCATTCCCTACTGGTGAACATTTGACAATTTCCAGTGTTTTACATACAGTGCTGCAGAGAATTCTGAAGTACAGCTATAGACACTCATGCCAGTATTTCTGTAAGATGGACATCTAGAATTGAAATTCCTTGGTCAACGTAAGTGCGGGTTTAAAATTTAATAAGTAACTACTCTTTTTCTTTTTTGGCTTTTGTGTTTATTTTTCTTCTTCCTTCTTTTCCTCTCTCCCCTTTTGTTCATTTGCTATGCTTAGGAAGCTTTCACCAATCCAACATTATAAACATATTCTCCCAGGTTTTATTCTGGTATTTTCATGGTTCCAATTTTTACATTTAAATCTCTATTCCACCTATAATTGATTTTGGTTTAAATACTGAGGATTATTTATAAGAAACTGAGTTTTATTTTTCTTCAAATGGAAAGCTAGGTTTTCTGTTTTAATACCCTATTTTTCCTGCCTAATGTGAAATTGCCATTTTTCTCATATAGTAAATTTACATTAAAATGCATTCTTTATTTTTTGAATATTTTATTTAAGTATTAAATCTGAGAGAGATTGTGTGAGCATGAGCAGGGGAGGATCAGAGGGAGAGGGAGAAACAGACTTCCAGTTGAGCAGGGAGCCCAATGCGGGACTCGATCCCAGGACCCTAGGACTATGACCTGAGGCAGACGTTTAACTGACTGAGCCACACAGATGCCCCTTAAAATGCATTTTAATGTCTGGGAGGGCTAGTTTCCCTCACTGGTCCTCCTCCTTACAGTTTTTCCTGGCACTCTCTGGTATGTTTATCCTTCCAGATGAATTTAAGAATATTTCTGCCCAGTTCCCCCTAAATCCAATGTGACTTTGATTGTGATTACAGTCACAGTGCTTTTATACATCAGTCATGTTTATAAGGTTGAATCTTCCTACCTGTGAACAATGTGTATTATACATACGGCTGCGTATTCCCTTTACTGTGTTTTATAGTTAGAGTTTTTTAAAAACTAGGTCCTGATCATTTTTTCTTAAAATTGTTACTAAAGATTGCCTTTTATTGTTATCATGAATGGTCTCTTGTCTTACCATTAATTTTATTTCAGTGGTATGCATCATAACTTTCCCTAAGCATGTGGCCAGATTACAGGTATTCAAGGAGGTAGCTGGAGATAGAAAGACTCATGGTAGAGGCCAAGTCATTAGGGCTTGAGCACTATGCTAGTAGTTTGAATTTTATCTCGAAAAAATACTGGAGGATTCTCAGGAGGATGGTGATATAACTCTACAAGCTGACTTTTTTCTTCCTGAGTGCCTGTGAGGCACTGTGCTAAACTTTCTGCAATTGTTGTCATATATTAATGCTCACAGCTACCCTTTTGTTAACAGGTGATTTGATCATATTTACATTTTAGAGCAATCACTTGGTACTGATGTGAAAGATGGATTCCTAAGAAGCTTTTATGGTGAAAGCGAAGATTACAAGTGGTGAGGCTTAATAATAGAAATAGAAATAGAGAGAAATAGAAACACAGAAGTGGAATCTGCAGCCCATGGTGACCAGCTGCAGAGGTGAGGGAGAAGGCATCATGCCTGACTTCCGGCATTCTGGCCTTAGCAACACAATGATTGGGGATGCCCTTCCTGAGATAAGGGAGCCCAGAAAGAAGAGGATGTGAAGGCTTTGGTGGGGCAGAATTAGGGAGGGCGAAAATGAGTCCAGTTTTGGATGTGTAGGATTACTGTATACATTTTTCTTTAGATTAAAAAGAGAAAATTTTTATTGGAAAGTACTAAATGGAAAGCAAATTTAGCTAAAATGCTGTTTCTTATGCTTGTATAAATTAAATTTCTTGAAAAATTTAGTTTTTATTTGACTGTGGGGCTTAGTGGGGCTGGAAATATTTCTTTTTGCATATCAACAATTTGTTCTTGTTCTCCTCTTTATAATTATACATGGTTTATCTTCTTTATGAGCTCCTCTCCCTTGCAACCCCTCACCATTCCACTTGTTATTATTTATTTATTTATTTTAAAAGAGGTTCCTTATTTTTGAGAGAGAGAGTACAGAGGGAGAGGGAGAAGCAGACTCCCTGCTGAATGGAGAGCCCGATGTAGAGCTTGATCCCAGGACCCTGAGCTGAAGGCAGACGCTTGATCGACTGAGCCACCCAGATGCCCTATTTTTCTATTTAAAAAAAAAATTTTAAATTTACTCATTTCAGAGAGAGAAAGTATGTGTGGGTAAGAGCACAAGCAGGAGAGAGGGACAGGGAGCTCCCAGCTGAGCAGGGAGCTCTATGTAGGGTTTGATCCTAGGACCCTAAAATCATGACCTAAGCCAAAGAAAGATGCTTAACTGAGCCATCCAGGTGCCTCTAGTTTTTGTTTATTAAATATACTCTTAATTTTAGGGGCACCTGGGTGGCTCAGTGGTTTAAAGCCTCTGCCTTCGGCTCAGGTCATGATCCCAGGGTCCTGGGATCGAGCCCCACATCTGGCTCTCTGCTCGGCAGGGAGCCCGCTTCCCTTCCTCTCTCTCTGCCTACCTGTGATCTCTGTCTGTCAAATAAATAAATAATCTTAAGAAAATATATATATATGTATACTTCTAATTTTAGAATGATTTAAGATTAGAAAAATTAAAAGGCTAGTACAATGAATTTCTTTGTAGCTGGCATCCAGTTTTCCTTATTATTGTCATGTTAAAATGATAACAGTAATTACAACTAATGAACCAATACTGATACATTATTAGTAACTAAGGCCCATTCTTTATTTCAATTTCCTTAGTTTGTGCTTAATGTCCTTTTTCTGTTCCAGGACCCCATCCAGGATACCACATTACTTTTAGTCATCATGTCTCCTTGGACTCCTCTTAACTGTTACAGTTTCTCAGATTTTTAAAATTTGTTTTCCATATTTTTAATAACCTTGACAGTTTAAAGGAGCACTGGCCAAGTATTTTGTAGACTGTCTTTCAGTTTGGGTTTGTCTCATGTTTTTCTCCTGGTGAGACTGGATTTATAATGTCAAAATCTAAACTGCACACTGAATAAGATGAAGCAGAAAGATGAGTTTATTGCAAGGCTTTCTACCTGTCATCTGGGGAACTCAGGGCAACTGGAAGGAATTTTTCATGGGGTAAATGTGGAAGTGTTTGGTTTTTTCAGGTGATTGGTTGCCTAGTGGTCTTCTTTCTTGTCTTGGTTAGGGTAGCTGAGTTGGGAATAAGAAAGTCCAAAGATGGCATGAACAGACTGGCATTTGGGGATGGGCTGATGTACTTGCTGATTTCTGAAAAAAGCTATACATTCTTGTAAAATTAAGTTAAGTTTCCCTTGTATGTCTGCAATGACCATCTCCATTTTGTCCCTGACATAAGTGGCTCCATTTTAGTTTGGTCTCACAATGGGTTTGGGGGAGTAAGACCATAGGGTTAAAGTGTTTAGCTTCATCATATCATATCCAAGGTACATACTATGAACATGACTTATCTCTATTGATGTTTGCCTGATCACACCTGGTGAGGTAGCATTTGTTAGGTTTTTCCATTATAGAGTTATTCCTCACCTCAGTTCACTCCTCTTTTCCATAATGTATCCTTGAGAAGGAGTCTTATTCATCTTGATGTCATTGGCATAAAGGCATGGTCTGGCACAGGGTAGACATTCAGTAAGGTGTTTGTTGAACTGAACTGGGTCTCTATTATTTTGTAAGTCTCACAAAGGTCCTGCCAGATAATTTTCTCTGTTTTATCAATAGGAAAATAAAAATTTGAGAATTTGAGTAACTTGCCCAAAGTCCACCACCAAACTGGTCAAGTTTGGGAATTTGAACTCAGTCTCTCTGAATGCAAAGCCTGTTGTGGCTTCACAGAGGGTTGTGTTTACTTTGGCTATTTCCCCTAAGTACTTGTAATGCAAAGAGTATCCACAGATAATGGGGTTAGTTCTTTGTTTATATTGAAATTTAATTCATCTTTTCAATTTAAAGCCCTACTTCAGAAGTCTCAGCCTCAAATTTGGCAGACCTCTGTGCCATGTATTGCTCAACCTAATTCCAATAGAGTGGTGGAGGGTGGGTTGCAGCAGGGCAGGGCCTTCCTGGGAAAATGGGTACCATTAGGATGCTATTACAATAGTATGAGACTGGCTACATAATTTTTGAGGCTGCATGCAAAATGAAAACATAGGGCCCCTTATTAAAAAATTATTAATAGTTTTAAGATAGCGACTGCAGAGCATTAAACCAAGCATGGGGCCTTTCTAAGTGTGAGAACCTGAGTGACTACACATGTCACCCAACCATGAACCTGGCTGGGCTGTAGTAGAAGTAGTAGATAAAGAGAGCCAATATTAAAGCAGTAGAAGTGAGACTGGAGAAGAGAGGGTGGTAACACCAGACCTTATAGAGGTGAACTTATAAGAATAGATTGATGATCAGATATGATAGGTGAGTGGGCAGATAAAATATGGAAGGTAAAGTTTCTGATTAGTGATGCCATCTTCTGGCACAGAAAATCAGGGGACCTGGTTAGCTCTGAGGGGAAAATGGGAAGTTCAGTTTTAAACATATTAACCCTCACATGTAGTCAGGAGGTACTTGGATATACAAGTATCCACAGAAGAAGAGTTGGAGGATATGCCCTAATCTGATAGTACTGCTTACTTATTTCTGAGGTTAGGGACTTGAACTTTTTATGGAGAGTATTGATGTATTTCTTATGTAATTGAGAAATAATATTTTTATGATGAAAAGCAAATTATGAAGTGTTATTGTGTTTATAAGAGAAAATCAATCTGAAAGTAAAAGTTTGCAAAAGTTTGTAGTAAAAAGAAAGGCAGTTAAGATAGATTTGTAGTCACATATTTTCTGTTGCCAATACCACAGCACATGATTCAAAACAGGATCTTAGTTTACTGTCTTAATTTTTTTGTGTACCCACAATCTATTGGTTATTCTACAGAGTGTATAATTTTAAAAACTTATATTTAAAAATCTTTTTAAAATAAAAGCTTACATTAGATTTTACTTTTATATCCTATCTCTATGTTTTTTGATAACTGGCATGTGATCATTTTTTTAAAGATTTTATTTACTTATTTGAGAGACAGAGATCACAAGTAGGCAGAGAGGCATGCCGAGAGAAAGAAGGGGAACCAGGATCGCCGTGGAGCAGACAGCCCGATGCGGGGCTAGATCCCAGGACCCTGGGATCATGACCCGAGCTGAAGGCAGAGGCTTTAACCCACTGAGCCACCCAGGTGCCCTGGCATGTGGTCATTTTTATGTTTTAGTATATATTTTATACTTTCTTTCTATTCCCCGTGTACTTTTTCTTGGGGAAGGTGACAGGGCTGTAGGGACAGCCTAAAGTTGGAAGTCAGGTTTAAGTTCTGGCTCTGGATCTTACTTACCATGTGATGTCAGGAGAATTACTAAACTTCTCTGAACATAGTTTCCTTGTTGGTAAAATGGAGATGAAATTAACTTTACTGGAGATATGATCATTAAATAAGATAATTAAATAAAAAAATTCTTTGTAAGTTCTAAATTTTTTCAATCCATATCCTTTAACTTTACACCCAGGGCTCTTCTTGGTGAGCCTCTCACCTCCTTCCCAGCTTCATATCTAATAGTCTACCTTCTCAAAGTTGTTTTCTCATCATCCTCTGAACATGTCTTATACTTTTCTTAATTTTGCTCTAATTCCTTATTCCTTTATTTGTTAAAGATATTATTTATTTATTTGTCAGAGAAAGAGAGTGAGCACAAGCAGGGGGAGTGGCAGGCAGAGGGAGAGGAAGAAGCAGGCTCCCGCTAAGCAAGGAGCCTGATCTGGGACTACATTCCAGGATACTGGGATCAGGACCCAAACTGAAGACACATGCTTAAAAGCTTAGCCTACTGAGCCACCCAGGCATCCCTCTAATTCCTTTATTTAATCAACAAATGTTTATTGAGCATTTTACTTTCCTCAAGGCTTCATTTTAATGTCACCTTCTCAGTGAGACCTACAGTGTCTACCCTATTCAAAATTGCAATCTGCCCTTCCTTCTCCACACTCCCAATCCCCCTTTACTGGCTCTACTTTTTCTTGTTTCCATTGCACTCCTGATAAAACACAGTATTTACCTATTGTCTCTTCTCTCTGTACCCCTTTCCCAGTTGGACTAAAGTTTCACTTGGGCAGGAATCTTTGTTTTATGATATATCCCGGGCATCTAGAACACTGCCTGGCACAGAGTACTTACTCAATAAATATTTACTGAATCAATGAATGAATATGCATTGTGCCAGACGTTAAGCCAGGTGCTGAATATCTAACATTGTGAAAAAGCAGAGGTATTCCTGCCCTTGTGGAGCGTCCAACTTAGCGCTATGGTGGCTTTTCTATAGGCCTGTCTGCCCTCCTCCAGGAAGTGTCAGCGTGACTAATTGCTGAGTTCAGAGTAGCCTATGGTCTTAGCAATGAGAAATTTTCTGTAATTTTACTTTTGAGGTTTTTAAAAAACTGTAATAGAAAAGAAGATGGGCAAAAAGAGTAATGCATTCTCTTTAGTCCCTCTAAATTAAAAGTCAGTAATTTTCTCCAATGGAAAGACAGAATAATATCCCCTTTAAAGTGCCAGGCCTTGTAGGTAATTGAAAGAGATCATGAGTCTGTCTGGTTTACCTTTTCTTTTTGGTCTCTTTTTCTAAAGTGAAGGAAGATGGTTGTAATTTTTCACACTGCTGAAGAAGAATGAAAGGATATAAACATGTTTATAGCTTTTTTTTTTTTTGTAAATTGTGGAATACTTCATCCATATGATCCTGACTTACTTCTTTTTTGAGGTCTTCTGTATGCAGTGGTCAATATAAGTTTTTATATTGACAGACCTCTTTTTTTTTTAAGAAGAGAAAAAGAGCTCAAACTGAGGATATTTAACAATAATCTGCTGATCCAGCACACTTAAAATAATATGTCAGCAACTATTTTTTTTCTCGCCCTGTTCTCACACAGGCAGCCACACAATCCAGGGAAAGTACAAAGCCAGGGGTCTACATGCAAGATGGAATGAAGAATTAAGGAAGAATACTGCTGCACAGGTATACAACTGAACTAAATGATTCTTAATATCCCTTCCAAACTGAGACTCTTGATCTTGATCATTTTAACTCCTAAATCTTGTTTGTCCTCCTTTATTTGCCGGTTGATGACATTGTGTGTGTGTGTGTGTGTGTGTGTGTGTGTATGGTAAATATTTGAATCTATCACCTGCCTTTGTAATAAAATAATTTTCAATTTTATTTTGATATTCCATCTGAATTTCCTTCTCTGCACATAAATTCTGATGTAGATGTGAATTGTTTGTCCCCATAATCTTTTTGTCAGGAAAAAAAAAAACAACTAATAAAACTTGTGAAAGTAGCCTCAGTTTGTTGTGAACAATTTCTATGGTATCCCATGAAACCAGGAAACGACATAAAAATCTACTCTGTGAGATACTTTTTTTTAAAGTCTTGTACTTAGCAGCAACTTAATTTTGTTTAATGGTTGTCACATTGTCAATAAACTCTGTAACATCCTTAACAAAACAAAGAACAAAGAAAAGACTCAAACAAGCACGATCCTTATGCAAGGTCTTCTCTCATGTTCTTAAGAGAATTATAAGCCCTCTCATGTTCCCACATCATGCTGTGGACCCATCTCTAACATAGCATATATGTATATGTGTATAGTGTATTATAAACATTGATGGTGATGTCTTCTTCTGGAAGGGGTCATAGCCATTTTTAAGGATACAAGAAGAACCCCCAAAACAACAAAAATCACACACACACACACACACACACACACACACACACACACACGAGGCCATAAATTAAAAGTGCAGAGAATGAAGAAATAAATACATGGATAGAGACAAAACAGAACCAGGGACAAAGCTAAAAATGCATGTAGGAATGACCTTCACACTTGCTACAGCTGGGCCATGAATTTATCTCTAAACTGACAGTCTCATTGGTCCCACAATTCATGGTGTCCATTGTGAAAAAACAAACCCATTACTCTGCAAAAGTAAAACTGTTCCCTGAACAGAGATCAGATTGGACTGTTTCCAGGGGTTGCTCTTAAGAGAACAGTGTGTTACATCAGGAGCATTGTCCTTCACAGCATCATTGACAGGGTGGCCAGTTCACAAGGATGCCTCTTACAGCTGGATGGCAGCACACCCAAAACAGATGCAGTGGGTTACTGAGCTGGGGTGGGTGCTGTCTCAGTGATCATGGCTTCACAATGTTTTATTTCCTGCACCTAGCACAGTTACTGGCATATAGCAGGGGGCCAAAAGTATTTGTTGAGTGAATGTCAAATGGAGAAGACCCAGTCTGAAGACTCTCTAGAAAGGTCCCTCTAATTTCCAAGACTTAAAATCCTGCTCCCCAGCTCTGTACCCCTTTTGTATCTATCTAGCAATAGAGTTATGAAGTAATTCTTCTACTCTTGGGTTAAACTGCCATTTTAGTATTTTTAAAGAAGATTTTATTTATTTTAGAGAGAGACAGCACAAGCCGGAAAGGCAAAGGGAGAGAGAGAATCTCAAGCAGACTCCATGCTGCACGCAGAGCCTGACCCGGGGCTCCATCCCAGAACTCTGAGATCATGACCTGCGCTGAAACCAAGAGTCAGACACTTAACAGATTATACCACCCAGGTGCCCTGTCATCTCAGTACTTTAACATTAAATTTCCTATGTTTTCTCCAAGTATGGGAGTGAGGCCAGAGGCATTTTATGTGTGTGTATACACACTTGCTGGTGGTGGTAGTGGTAGTGTTGGGTTAGGAAAGTACTATACTCATCAAACTGGGAGGTCAGTTTGCAGGTGACCTTGAGAGTGCTACTGGCTTAAATCTAGACTCCAACATCCAGACTTTCCTTTAAGGAGAGGTAGGGCTTGTGATGATGCCAGGGTGCGCCTTGCCATTGGTTTCTGTGCTGAGCATCAGGAAGACCCAGTCATAGGTTCAGAAGCATGGGCATTAAAAGAGACGCAGTTAAGCTGCTGCCTTCAGCTCAGGTCATGATCTCAGGGTCCTGGGATCGAGTCCCGCATCGGCTCTCTGCTCAGCAGGGAGCCTGCTTCCCTCTCTCTCTCTCTCTGCCTGCCTCTCTGTCTACTTGTGATCTCTCTCTGTCAAATAAATAAAGAAGAAGAAGAAAAAAAAAAAGAGAGATGCAGTGCTGACCTAGCAGGCAGTGTCTTAGGGCTCTTTATAGCCCGTAGGGTGAATGGGGTTGAGCTTAGCTCACAGGTTGGTGTTTAGTCATTTTAGCTGGCAGAGTTGGAGGTTTGGGGGGAGAGCCTGGCATAAGGGTCTTCCTGGAGGATGTCACCACCTCTCATTCCTGATGTCACTGACCTTGTAAAGGTGCTTCAGAGCAAGAACTTAGTCTCTGCATGCGGCTTTCTATCTACAGAGTCACGGCAATGTCTTTATCACAATTTTCCTCTTCGTTTTCTGATACGTCACCTTCCCTTATTCTTGTTTCAACAGCAATGGCACTGCCAGACTTAGGACAGGAATCTGGGAGAGAGAATGTAGTAGCTAAATCACTTAAATATATGTAGTAGTAGTAGTAGAATGTAGTAGCTATGTCACTTAAATATATGTTGGTGGTGGCAGAGCTCCAAAAAAAGGGTCACTACTCTGATTAAAATCCTTCAATGATTTCCCATTTCACCTAGACAGCCACGCGACCTCTTCTTTTAGCTCTGTGCTCAAAAAGGCCTTTCATAATACACAAAATACCCTCATCACTTTCTATACTGCTTTCTCTTTATGGCATTTATCCTCACATGACCTGTATACTTCTTTATCTCTTCCCCTCCCCTTACTAGATTGTAAGCTCTTTACAAGCAGGAACTTTTTGTTCGCTGTGGTAGCCATAGTACCTAAAACAATGTCAGACAAGTTGAAGGTGCTCAGAAGTACTTGTTGCATGAATGAATAAACGTACCAGCCAATGGAGAGCTAGGACTTCTCTGCTTTCATCTGGCTGGAGGCCAAGACACTGGAAAATGTGGGATGCATGTGTCTGTGTGGGTTCCTACAGCCACCGTTCCTCTTACTAGTGGGAAGAGCTGATTTTGACAATGCCAAGAGCTCAGGTCTTTCTGTTCTGGGAGTTACGGTTAACCATCTGTAATTATGAGGTTGAGGGCCTGGATAGTACAGGATTCATACGGTTTGGGAATGGTAGCAAGGGCAGCCCCACCATCTTTAAGTTATCTGGAGTAGTTTTTACTCTGCTAGTTTTCAAGAACCTTGACTGAAGGGGTTCAATAAATTGAAAGAGAGCCCCTATGTTTGGGTATGTTGATACCCAAGGGGAGAGTGGTAGATGACATTAGGTCTTCTGTAAAAATAAGACAGAACAGTGAGTTTAGTCTTAATTGGATGAGCAGTGGAGGCCCATGAAAGGATTTAATCAGGGGAGTGACATGGTCAGATTTGTGTTTTGAAATATATTCTATAGATGCATTGTGAATGTATTAGAAGGGCAAGAGTGAATTTGGGAGAAAAGAACATTCCAGAAAATAGCACGAGTGTCAGGAATGCATTTGAGTACTGCAGTTGGGCCAGGGCTTAGCTCATCCCATATAACCACTACTAGATTCTAGAACTGGTGTTTTACTCTGCTTGCTCTATTTCATTTTTCTTCATCTCTATTCATCTAATTTTTAGATGCAATTCAATAAAGTGCAGATATCAGTACATTTTGCGTTTCACCACTTCAGCTTGCATCTAATTAACTGGAGTTCAATATTTGTTTAAAGTTTTTAAGGTAAAGTTTAGGTAGAAAAAAATGAATGCACAAGTTTTAACTGTACCATTTTGATGAGTTTTGACAAACACATATATATCATTCAAACCCTTATCAAGATACAGAATATCACCATCACCAAGAAAGTTCTTTTGAGTGCATTTTTCAGAGGCAAGCACTGTTACGATTTTTTTTCCACTGTAGATTTTAGATTAGCTTTTCTTGTTCTAGAAAGTAACATAAGTGGTATCAGAATGAATGGTTTTGAGTAGGATTCTTTTAATCAGCATGGTGTAAGTTGTATTTTTTTAATAACACTTAAATCACCATGTAACATACCTTCAGCTTTCCCTCCACTAGACTGAAAAGGGGTATTTATTTTGTTCATTTCTATATTCCTCATAACTGAAACTGTACCTATTATATAGCAGGTACTCAAAAATATTAAGTGGAGAAAAGGAGAGACAGTCATCTATCTCAATATTAGAGAAGAGGGAGTTAAGGGTAAGCAGTTCAGTATTGCTGGTACAAGGCTGGGAATGAAGAGATGGTGGGCGGCAAGGTAGAACAAGTGAAGACTTCCTGTGACTTTCTTAATCTGTTTATAAGAAATTTTTAAAAATCTTAAAAAAAAAAGATTTTATTTATTTGACACAGAGAGAGAGATCACAAGCAGGCAGAGAGGAGGGGGAAGCAGGCTCCCTGCTGAGCAGAGAACCTGATGCGGGGCTCGATCCCAGGACCTTGAGATCACGACCTGAGCAGAAGGCAGAGGCTCAACCCACTGAGCCACTCAGGCACCCCTGTTTGTAAGAAATTTAAGGAGAGACCAGTACATCTATGATTTATGCAAATTAGAATTGCTGAATTGAAAATTGGGCGCCTGGGTGGCTCAGTGGTTTGGGCTGCTGCCTTCGGCTCAGGTCATGATCTCGGGATCCTGGGATCGAGTCCCGCATCGGGCTCTCTGCTTGGCGGGGAGCCTGCTTCCTTCTCACTCTCTCTGCCTACCTCTCTGCCTACTTGTGATTTCTCTCTGTCAAATAAATAAATAAAATCTTTAAAAAAAAAAAAGAAATAAAAGTTCTAACATAAACCATCAATGGTATGAATGTCACTATTTGGGATTTTGGTGACTATTTCCTGAACTCTTGGAAATTTCAGAAACTTGAGGGAGTTAAGCCCTGAAATTAGCCCGTAGTAGGAAGTTAACCAGTCCCAAAAGCAGGAGTTGGAAACAATAAGGTTGAAATTATAGGTGGAACATCTTAAAGTAAATTATAGGGTAAGGTTAATGGATGCATTAGCATGTTTACACTGTGATGTATAGGACAGAACTTCTCTACTGGTCTGCCAGTTATAGGTATGATGACCAAGAACTTGAAAAGATTATGCTTAAGAAATTTTAATCAGAAAATATGTATTTTATTTCATTATGAAATCCAATGTCAAAAAGGTAATATTTACAGGGCTGCCTGAGTGGTTCAGTTGGTTAAGTGTGTGACTCTTGATTTTTGGCTGAGGTCATGACCTCAGGGTTGTGGGATTAAGCCCTGCATCCATCTCTGTGCTCAGTGGGAGTCTGTGTGAGATTCTCTCTCTCCCTCTGCCTTTCCCCCTACTTGCACACAGATACTCCCTCTCAAGTAAATAAATCTTTAAAAAAAAAGAGTAAAAACTATTATTCATAGAGACATGCTCAAGTTTCTAATGAAAATTTTTAAAATATTTTATTTGAATATTTAGCCAAAATCAGTACTATTTTTCCAAATACTGTTTTTAATTTTTCTTACCATAGTTAATTATAAAGAAAATATAATAAAATTTTGAAATCTAGTTCCTCATTAGTTTACCCCAGTGTTCTGTGAATATGATTTAATCTCTGTGCTTTGACATTAAAAAGTTGGGAAGCAGGAGGAATTATTAATTTATCTAAAAAGAAATAAAATGTTGCCTTTAGAAAAAAGTCAGAGGAGGAGTTTATTGGGTTGAATCCCCCCAGAAACAGACACTAAGGCAAGGATTTCAGTATGTCATTTAGGAGATGATCCAAAGAAGCTCCTGTAGGGGTCTGGAGAAGCAAGGCTGGGGTGGGAAGGAAACCAACAGGTAGGCTACCATTCAGGGCAACTGAGGTTTAGCATTACCAGAGAACCTCCGGGAGATAGTGTGATACATCAAAGTTGTTTCACCCCGAGGTGAGGAAACAAGTTTACCCATCACTTCTTTACGTCATTTCTCAAATGCTCCCAGGCTCATAGATTCCCCTCATTTGTGGTGTGTTTGCACTGGGGAAAGGCTCTTGGGTCCAGAGGAAAACTGCAGGTAGAGTTGTGGGTGTCTACGGTGAGAAGATTTTATTTTTGTTTTCATTTTATTTTTTAAAAGATTTTATTTATTTATTTGACAGACAGAGATCACAAGTAGGCAGAGAGGCAGGCAGAGAGAGAGGAGGAAGCAGGCTCCCTGCTGAGCAGAGAGCCCAACACGGGGCTCGATCCCAGGATCCTGGGATCATGACCTGAGCTGAAGGCAGAGGCTTTAACCCACTGAGCCACCCAGGCACCCCTGTTTTTTTTCTTTTTAAAGATTATTTATTTATTTGTCAGGGAAAGAGAAAGAGAGCACGAAAGCATAAGCAGGGGGAGCAGCAGGCAGAGGGAGAAGCAGGACCCTAGGATCATGAACTGAGCTAAAGACAACTGCTGAACCAACTGAGCCACCTGAGAAGATTTTGGACATATGAAACATGCAACTAAATTTATAGCTCGCTAGGTTTTGTTCCTTTCCCCATTAAGGGATTTTTATTATTTGGCATTCCACCTAGGTCTCCCTACAGAGAAGAATATGTCTTGTCCAGTTGATGCTGCCTCCAAAACATCTCTTGAGGGGCGCCTGGGTGGCTCAGTGGATTAAGCTGCTGCCTTCGGCTCAGGTCATGATCTCAGGGTCCTGGGATCCAGCCCCGCATCGGGCTCTCTGCTCCGCAGGGAGCCTGCTTCCTCCTCTCTCTCTGCCTGCCTCTCTGCCTACTTGTGATCTCTCTCTCTGTCAAATAAATAAATAAAATCTTTTTAAAAAAAGATAAGAAAATTGACAATTGCTATTAAAAAAAAATCTCTTGAATTATCTACCTTTTGTTTCTTGTCCAGGCTGCCAACATCCTTTGCACTATATCAGTAGACACCTAACCGCTCTCACCCTTTCTGTTCTTGCCCTTCCCCACCCATCCCTTCTTCCTCATAGCAGCCACAGCCTCCATGAAACAAAAATCAAATAATATTATTCCCCTGGTTAAATCCTCAGGTTTTTTTCAATGTCTATAAGATGAACCCACATACAGTTCCTAAATGATTTACTATCTGACCCTTGCTCAGATCTCACCATTTCCTTTCACTGTTGACTTTTCAGCTCCACAGAACTTCTATCATACCTGAAAGAATGTACTTGAGGTCCACTGTAGGGCTTTTGTGTATTGCTCCTTTTTCAGTGTAGATCATAGATTTGGAATATTCTTCTCCCAAGCCTTCATTTATCTGTTCCCTTTTGAACTTTCTGGGCTTTGTTTACTTTCCTTTCTTACACAGGTCTTTTCTCACAGTCCTCCCAACCCTCCTGTCACCCTCTCCACCCTCTGCCCTCCCAAAAAACCCCTAAAAACAAAATGAAGTTTCCTAGCTCTACCCTCTCCTAGGATTCTGTACTTTTCCTTCTGAGCTAATCTCTGGACCAAATCACTGCAGTCTCCCCAGGTTGGTCCTCTGGCTCCAACTTCTGTTCCCTTAGACTAGGATTCTCAAAGTCTCAAAGAAAGACGAGCCCTCAGGGACCAGACAGGTTATATAAATTAGTGGGTGGACACAGTAGCCTGGAGAGCACAGGATAGTCACTCACAATGGCTATTTGTTGCCAAAATTTGCTGGATTTATTGATTTTTTTTAAAAAAAGACCAAGAATCCTGATTTTCATATGAGATCTTCTAATTTCCATTGAAATTAAGAAACAATTAAAACCTCCTGAGCAGAATAGCCAAAACAATCTTGCAGAAGAGCAAAGTTTGAAGTCTCATAACTCCTGATTTCAGAAATTATTATGAAGCCACAGTAATAAAAACAGGTGGTAATGGTATAAGGGCAGACATACAGAGTAATGGAATTGAATAGAGAAGCCAGAAATAAACCCTTGCATATATGGTCAAATGATTTTCAACAAAGATTTCAAGACCATGCAATAGGAAAAATACAATGTTTTCAACAGATGGTGTTAGGAAAACTGGATATCCACATGCAAAATGATGCCATTGGACTCTTACCTTACACCATATAAAAATGATCAAATGGATTAAAGATCCAAATATAAGACCTAAAACTATAAAACTGGGGAAAAGCTTCTAATGATTTCTTGGAAATGATAGCAAAAGCACAGGCAGCTAAAGTAAAAATAGATCATTGGGCAACACCAAAATTAAAAATTTCTGTGCATCAAAGGGCACAATTAATGGAATGAAAAGGTAATCTATGAAATGGGAAAAAATACTTGCAAATTATATATCTGACAATGGATTAATATCTAGAATATAAAAGGAACTTCTACAATGCAACAACAAAATAATTTGATTTAAAAATGGGGGCCCAAAAAGAAAAAAAAATGGGCAAATGGTTTGAATAGACATTTCTCCAAAGAAAATATACAAATGGCCAACAAACATATGAAAAAGTGCTCAACATTACTAATCATTAGAGAAATGCAAATCAAGACCTCAATGAGATACAACCTCACACCCATTAGGATGACTGCTATTAAAAACAACAACAACAAACTCCAAACCAGAAAATAACAAGTGTTATCAAGGATGTAGAGAAATTGGAACCCTTGTGTCCAATGTAAAATGATGCAGCTGCTATGGGAAACAGTAGGTGGTTCCTCAAATATAAAAACAGAATTATCATATGATCCACCAGTCCCACTTTTGGGTATATATCCAAAAGAATTGAAGGCAGATCTTGAAGGGGTATTTGCACAATAATGTTCATAGCAGCATTATTCATAATAGCCATAAGATGGGAGCAATCCAAAGATCCATTGACAGACAAACCAATTTTAAACAAAGTGTGGTATGTACATGCAATAGAGTGTAATTTAACCTTAAAATGAAAGTTTTTGACATACTACAGGTAATGAAATTGGAGGACATTATGCTAAATGAAATAAGCCAGTCACAGAAAGACAACTACTACATGATTTCACTTATGTGCAGTATTTAGAGTGGTCAAACTCATGGAAACTGAAAGTAAATTGGTGGTTGTCAGGGGCTGGAGGAAGAGGAAATAGAAAGTTAACACATAGTTTCAGTTTTGCAAGATTAAATGTTCTGGAGATAGATACAGTACAATGTGGATATACTTAACACTACTCAGCTGTATACTTAAAAATGGATTATAAGCCATTTTTGTCATAATTTTGTCACAATTAAATATAATTTGTTTTGAATCTGAAAAAGTAAAAAAAGCCCCCAAAACCCCTGAGCAGGCCAAAAAAACACATTTATCATGATGTGCAGTTTGAAGTCTTTGTCTTCCCAACTTGAATCTGTGACTTGATCATGCATCACGATAACCTGGTAGGCTTATTAAAACAGATTGCTGGGGCATCTGGGTGGCTCAGTTGGCCTTTGGCTCAGGTCATGATCCTGGAGTCTCAGGATCGAGTCCCACATCAGGCTCCCTGCTTCTCCCTCTGATCTCTTCCCTCTCATGGTCTCTCTCTCGCTCTCAAATAAATAAATAAAATCTTAAAAAAGGAAAAAAAAAAAAACCCAAACCATATTGCTGGGCCACACCCAGTTAGAAATTGCATTCCTAATGAGTTCCTAGGTGTTGTGAGGCTACTGCTACTGATCCAAGAATTATATTTTGAGGGCCACATTAGATAATGGCACAAACAACTCTTTATTAATTTCTATGCATCTCTTTGTGATACATTTTTGGTTCTGGGGTCTGTGAAACTCTTAAGTGTTTGTCATGCCTTCATGCCATGTGACCCTGTTTCTCTGGCCAGTAATATGCTATAGACAAAGGGCTAGACCTAGTGGGCTGGGCATGGGAACTCTGCTCAATTTTGCACAATATATAGTAAATAACCCAAATAGAACAATCCAATCCAATTTTGAATGCGAGACACACTAAGGCAGGTCAGGTCTTAGCAAAGACAAGAGAAGCTTAATTCTGAGGGAACTGGTCAGGTGACCAGAGCCATCTCATTTTACCTTCAGTAGTGTGAATCACATTCCACCATCATGAGGTCTGTGGGGTCGCTAACATGCTTCCTGTGCCCCCCCTACTTCCTGGTGTGACCCTATTATAAACCTGCATCTGTCTCTTTTCTGTGTTTCCTGGAAGATTCTCTCACCCTATTTTGATAGCTCTGGTATCTCTATCATACCGTTAACTGCTTTTCTATGAAAGGAAATAATATTCCGTCTTGATCAAGAAATGTTGACTCCTTAAGTCTCGGTTTTTATTTAGTTTGAGAAAAATTATAAACTATGCCTTCACCCAAAGACAGGAATTTTTCTATCTGCCAAAATGCCTTCGAATAACTGCAATACATGACTCTTACGGAACATCCCGGAATGGCTACAAAAATCGGTAAACCCATCTCATCCCAGCAGCCTGCTGCTTCTCTCCTCCCTAACTGCTTGTCAGCCAGTTCGTTTAGTAAAGACAGCATTAAAACAACCTTATCAGGTTTCCTCACGGCAAGCCCCTCCAGACATTTCTCCCTAGAGAAAAGAGAAAGTCGATTACAGTTTTGAAAGAGGGCAGGAAAACAATGCCACAGCAGGAATTTTCTACAGCGGAAAAGATGGCTTTAAAGGTAGCGAGCTTCTACTAACAAAGGGAGTGCTAAGGCACTGCACAGTTGCCTAGAAACGGCCACAGAGAGGATAGTTGCCTGAAGTCTCTCCGGATTCAGACACAGAGGTGGTAGGGAAGAGGCTCTCCTGTGGAGAGAAGCAGTGCTCGTTCCCAATGGGATCGCTGGGGGAAACCGCAGTAGGACCTCCGCGCCAGAGGGACCAATCGGGGCCGACGCTTCCCGATCCCGGCATTATGAGAGACCCTTTCAACCAATCCTTGGACGGGTACTGGTGATGTCACCGGTCGACCGCAGGCTTGCTCGTGACGTCATCACGCAGCGCCGGAAGTGGTGTGGCTTCGAAGAGTGACCTGGGTTTGTCTGTGCCCGCCGTCCCGAGGTAAGGCAGTTTTCGGCCTACCTCCTCTGCTGGCGGGGTGGAAAACCGTAGGCGTGGGCCCTGGAGTGGGGCCGTTACTGTCCTTGAATGATATTCCTTGAATGACGCTTTTATGGCTTTTTTCCGGTCAGGCTTTACAGCAGGCGTCTCACTTTGCTCAAGCTCCTGTGGGCCGTTTTCCGGAGGCCCTCTGGTTGGTCGCCTTCCCACCTCACATTCGTTCACGTGCCCCTCACTCCCCACCCCCCCCCCCCAGCCCCCAGCTTGGTCACAACGCGAGCAGAAAGAAGATTAGAGAGAGACCTGAGTTTTCTGTATGGATGGGTAGTGACGCAAGCTGTTTAGAAGGAGATTATAATTTCATTTGGAGAGTAGAATTACATCCACATTTAATTCTCAGGGAACTTTGAAGATAAATTGACCACACCCTATGGCAAGATATAGAGAAGACAAGATAGTTCAGTGAAGGCCTCCCTGGAGGAGGTGGGACTTGGAAATTGAGAAGGATTTGGGATTCTAGGAAGGGGGAAAGGGTATAATCCAATGCCCTCATATTAAGAATGACTTGGGAGATATGACTTAGTATATCATAGCTGAGGGATGTATTTGTGCATAAAAATAAAGGTATGTGAGTCTGGGGGAAGAGGAGGGTGGGCTAGTTCTATGAAAGGAAATAGGAGGTGACATAAGTAACCTTTGTGGGGTTAGAGTATGAGGGCCTTTACCTCAAGTCTGAGGAATTTGGGACTTACCAGGCTGGGCAAATTTCTGGGGCTGGCTTGGATATCATGGTAGCCATCAGCCACATGTAGCTATTTAAATGTAGGTTTAAAAAAAATCCAGGAACTTTAGTTCCTCTATTGACCTGGCTACATTTCGGGTGCTTGATAGTCACTTGGCAGCTATGTTATTAGACAATGCAGGTTTACAACACTTCCATCATTGCAAAAAGTTCTACTGGACAGCACAGTTCCATGTTATCAAATTGCTGGGCTTGTGTGGCTTATCAGATCACTTTGGTTCCTTAAGATACAACCAGAATTTTTTCCTGATCAATCCCTGGAATTCTGGAATGAAAAGTAGGGAGTTGGAAAACAGCGAATTAGGATTTATTCTCATAGATGTGAGGATGGGATTGCCTAAAGAGAGGAGCAAAGGAGCACATGGAAGAGGAGCCAAAGCAGGGGCAAGAGAAGGAAGGGACAAGAACCTGAATAGGATATTCGTTTGGTGATCTACTTGCAAATATATATTATTCTTGCATGCCAGATATTAAGTTCTGGAGATACATTGGTAAGCAAAAAAATGGGCTTGACTTCTGTCATAGTACTTGCAGTTTATGGAGTTTTATTGGATAGACTATTTTAAAGATTCAGGAGCACCTATCATGTACTCCCCATATTCTAAAATGCTTCATTCCTAGAAATTGGAACTGGAGGCTAAAATGGGCCAAAATGTTGCTTAAGATTAGTTGTGTAAGCATTGTGCAGTCACAGCGTAGCCTCTCAAGAAGTAGTAAATGGGAACATCATAACTTGAGAACTTTGGTGGGAATGAGTGTGTATATAGGGCAGGAGGGGCAGTTCCTATTATCCTGCAACAGCCAGCCATGCTTTCAGCTGCCCATCAGATTCCTTCCTGTCCCTGCTCTCAAACTGTGCTCTCTCCACATTTCTTTTGTTACTACTGTGAGTAGTCAGTCACCATGGCTTATTTCCCAAAGCCTGATGAAACCTACTTCACTTCTCAGCCCATTACTTGCTCATTCATCAGTTTCCAGCAAGTGCAGACAGATGCCCCTTTGAACACATAGCATTTAAAAGTGGGACTTGCCTGTAGTATCATCATCATTTGAGGCTCCAGGTTTAAGATTTTAGGTTCACAGCTGACTTTTCATGCTTCTTGTATCCACTCCTTCACAAAGACCTGCTGAACTTTTGGACCTTACTGTGGTCATTATTTGACAGCCTTGTGACTCTGACTCTAGACTTCTCCACTCCAGTCTGCCTGCACACAGCTGTTGTTTCACTTCAGTAGGCAGCTCAATAATTTGACAGTTGTCTCCTTGTTGATAATGTTAAGTCAAAACTTTTCAGCCTGGTGTTTCAATACCTCTGCCATTTTTTGGTGATTCTCTGGGGCAGCTCCTCTGGGTCAACCAACAAGGTCTGCTTTCTACCCCTCACCCATGGCTTATTGCTGAAATCTGTGTTTTCACTTGTGCTTTTTTTTTTTTTTTTAAATATTTTATTTATCTGACAGAGAGAAATCACAACTAGGCAGGCAGAGAGAGAGGAGGAAGCAGGCTCCCCACAGAGCAGAGAGCCCGATGTGGGGCTCGATCCCAGGACCCTGGGATCACGACCTGAGCCGAAGGCAGAGACTTTAACCCACTGAGCCACCCAGGCACCCCACTTTTTTTTTTTTTTTTAAGTTTTATTCATTTAAGTAATCTCCACACCCATCTTGGGGCATGAACTCATGACCCAGAGATCAAGAGTCACATGCTCTTCCGACTGAGCCAGTGAGGTGTCCCTGGCTCTTGTGCTTTTAAAAATGGAATGTTCCCTCCAACTTATTTTCTTATCAGTCCTCTCTGCCTTTTCATTTGGGTGGTTTCCAAACCCTTTGCTGAATGATGGAATTTTCTGTAACTTTGCACCTCCTCAGCACTCATTTGCTCGCTCTCCTTTGCCTTATCCTTTCTTTGCAGATGGTAATGAAATTCTGATTTTAAAAATCTTGTTCCTTTTTTCTTCCCTTTGGACACAAAGCTTGTCCAGAGGCCTGATAAGTGCCTTGCCTACAGAGCACATTTCTCAAAGAGAGGGTATTAGAAGCTTGAGCAATATGTTTCTGGAGGCATCCCAAATATCCTAGTCCTGTCCCTGCCCGTAATTCCCTGCTCTCCCTCTATGGGTGATCTCATGCTCTCTCTTTGCCTCACCTTCTCTGACATGTTGATGCCTCTCAAATATATACATTCAGCCTATTCTCTCCCTGAGCCTTCTGCCCATATATCCTACCTTGACCTGTGTATCTTAATCTAATTGAGCCTGCTTCCCTCTCTCTCTCTCTCTGCCTGCCTCTCTATCTACTTGTGATCTCTCTCTGTCAAATAAATAAAAAATTAAAAAAAAAAAAAAAAAAAAAAAGAAATCATCCCTTCTTCATCTGCCATTTAACCTCAAATTATGTTTTCTTGTGTATTTCTCATTGTGGTTAATGGCTATTTCCGAATTAGAAGTCTTGATTTATTTCCGCCTTTACTCCTTTGTCATTCTCCAAATGTAGTCGGTAATTAAGTCTACCGTCACAGTTTCTTCTTCTTCCTCTCCATTCCCTTTGCCCTGCCTTTGTTAGGTCTTATCTCTCGCCCATATTTCTTGTCTCTTTCCCTTCTACTGATACTCTATGTGGCCATGAAGGTTGTTTGTTTTCTTTCTTTCTTTCTTTCTTTCTTTCTTTCTTTCTTTCAGGACTTACTTATTAATTTTAGATAGAGAATGCTCACACTCACATGCAGAGTGGGTGGTGAGCAGGATGGGTGGAATCTTTAAGGGGTGGAATCATTTTTTTTAAAAGATTTTATTTATTTATTTGACAGAGAGAGATCACAAGTAGACAGAGAGGCAGGCGGGGGGGGGGGGGGGGAAGCAGGCTCCCTGATGAGCAGAGAGCCAGATGTGGAGCTCGATCCCAGGACCCTGAGATCATGAACCGAGCCAAAGGCAGAGGCTTAACCCACTGAGCCACCCAGGCACCCCTTAAGGGGTGGAATCTTAAGCAGATGCCTCACTGAGCACAGAGCCTGAAACAGTACTCCATTTTTGGCCCTGAGATTATGACCTGAGCTGAAATCCAGAGTCGAT